>NC_088381.1:163305000-164718750 GCF_037993035.2 Macaca fascicularis | reverse complement strand
AAATATCCATTGCAGAACCTGTAAATCGCACCAAATCGAGAACTGGTTATTTGGATAAGAAAAGTAGAAGTAAGTAGCATTCTTGCCTAGGGCTGCTCCCATCTCCCACTCCTGATCTGTTCTCCCAAGGCCAGTCAGGTCATGAAAACCAGTAGTTTTGATGCCAGAAGGGGCTCACTTGATTGGAGTGGAGACTGAAAAACCCCACACCCAGTGGCATTGTCAGAAACAGTAGCAATCTCAGTGGCAAATGAACAGGAATGATCAGTTCGGCTAGCCTGGGATTGAAGTTCTGACTGTGGCAAGCACAGACCAGCAGAGTAGTCAGAAATTTCACAGGGAGATGCAGGAAATGAGACAACAATAGGGAGCCTTGATAAACTCTTGACATATCCAAGCAGGAGAGACCTGATAGGGCCCAAGCTCTCCAGACTTTCCAGACAGACTGTGAACATGCGTACACGTGCTAAGAGATGTGAAAGAAAAATACAGAGCAGATTGAACTTTGAACACGTTACCGGGACACACTGATATATCAGTAGAAGGTGGAAGCCTTACTTGCCCAAGGTGGATGAGCACAACATAGATAATCATTGGCTGACTAGTAGACTGTACAGACACAGGGGTAGGTCCTAGAGAGCCAGGCTTAAAATCAAACAAAACAAAGAATTTTTAAGAACTGAATGGAGACATATGCAGCTGCCTTCTGCAGTAAAATAGATACCACAGATATTCAGGAAAGTTGTTAAACAGCAATCAAACAGCTACAACCAGCACCTTGGATCAAAATCCAGAGTTACTAGAATATAATCTTAAAATATTCCTTTTATAACAAGAAATTATGAGATCTGCAAAGAAACAAGAAAGCATGATAAGAAAGGAGGAGGCACTTTGGGAGGTCAAGGTGGGTGGATCACCTGAGGTCAGGAGTTTGAGACCAGCCTGGCTAACATGGTGAAACCCTGTCTCTACTAAAAATACAAAAATAAGCTGGACATGATGGCATGTGCCTGTAATCCCAGCTACTCAAGAGGCTGAGGCAGGAGAATCACTTTAACACAGGAGATGGAGGTTGTAGTGAGCCGAGATCGCACAACTGCACTCCAGCCTGGGCGACAGAGTGAGACTGCATCTCAAAAAATAAAAATAAATAAATAAATAAATAAAGAGAAAAGAAAGGAGAAGGAGGAATCAGTCAGTAGAAATTTTGTCTAAGGGGGGGACCAGATGTTGGAAGTAGCAGACAAAAACATCAGAACACCTATTATAAATGTGTTTTCTTAAAAAAAAAATTAAAGGTAACTGTCATTTAAAAAATTTAAAGAAAGTATGACAACAATGCTTCAAAACATAGAGAATATCTGCAGAGATATAAATTATTAAAAAGAACCTAATAGAAATTCTGAAAATGAAAAGTACACTAATGGAAATGAAAAAACTATAAGAAGGACTCAACCCCAGAACTGAAATGACCAGGAGACAGAATTAACGAACTTGAAAATATATCATAGGAATTATCCAATCTGAAATAAATGGGCAAAACGAATGTAGAAAAATGAACAGAACCTTGAAGGTATGTGGGACAATATTGAGTACACCAATATATGAGAAATGGGGATTCTAGGAGAAGAGAGAGAGAGAAAGTAGACGATGTAGGAAAAACCAACTCAGCTTCTCCTACTATAGTCTCACAACACACAATACTTCTGTGGCCCCACAGGTGTTTGGGTTTATCCACACACACCAAGCAAGTCATCCTGCAGTGGACACCAGCTGAGTGTTCTCTAATTCAATTTGGTTCTAATAGTGTCTTCCTGGAGATAGCATTAGATCCCACAGATTAAGACCTCAGTCTCCAAGGTTGCCCCCACTTCAGACACCAGTAGCAAGCACAGGTTGTGGCACGAGCTTCTGACCAACCAACTATAAATTGAGGGATCCCCTGAACCCTTCCTCAGGTTCAATTAATTTGCTAGAGTGGCTCACAAAATTCAGATAAATACATTATTTACATTTACTGATTTGTCATTAAGGTAATTACAAAGGATACTAGTAACAGCCAGATGGAAGAGATGCATAGGGTGAGGTATGAAAGAAGGGGGCATGGAGCTTCCATGCCCACTCCAGTCATGCTAACACCAGGAATCACTGCACGTTCAGCTATCTGGAAGCTTTCCAAACCCAGTCCTTTTGGGTTTTTATGGAAGCCTCATTACATAGGCATCATTGATTAAATCATTAGCCATTAGTGATTAGCTTAACCTTTAGTCCCTCTCCCCATCCTGGAGGTTGGGGTGGTTAGGCTGAAATTCCCAGCCTTCTAATCATGCCTTGGTTTTTTCTATGACCAGCCCCCATCCTAAAGACACCTGGGGCTTCCAGCCACCTGTAATTAGTATACAAAGACACATTATTCCAGAGATTTCAAGGGTTTTAGGAGTTATGTGTCAGGAAGTGGGAAGACCAATTAGTATTTCACAATACCGCCAAAAAAGAGAGAGAGAATTATAATGAAATAATGGCAACTATTTCCCAAATTTGATGAAAAACATGATATATTCTAGAAGCTTAACGAACCACAAGTAGAATAAACACAGAGGTCCACCCTAGACTTATCATAATACAATTGTACAAAGAGAAATCTTGAAAGCAGCAAGAGAAAAATAACTTATAACATACAAGGGGGACCACCAGTATGATTAATGATTGCCTTTTCATCACAAACAAGGGAAACCCAAGGACAGTGCAGTAACATATTCAAAGTGCTAAAGAAAAAAGAACTGTCAACTAAGAATTCTATATCACTAAAAGTATCCCTCAAAGAATAAAAGTGAAATGGAGAGACATTGTCAAACAAAAAGCAACTAGATAATTTGTTGCTAGCAGACCTGCCTTACAAGAAACAGTAAAGGAAATCCTTTAGGCTACAAGGAAATAACATCAGACTTGAATTCATGCAAAGAAATGAAAAACACCAAAAAATGTAAATATATAAATAATATTTATAAACTATATTTTTTTCTTTAAAAGATGTAAAATTGCAGAAAACAATATAACACTGTATTGTTGGTCTTATAACACATATACATATATATGCATATAGGATGGAGGAGGAAATAGACCTATATTGCAGCAAAGATTATGTATTTTACATGAATTAAATTAGTATTAATCTGAAGCATATTGTGATAGATTAAGAAGCATATAGTAATCCCCAGATCAATCACTGAAGGAAAAAAAATAAGTAATAAACTTTTTTCAAAAATTTTAAGCCAAGAAATAGAATGCTAAAAGTGATCTATTTAACACAAAAGAAAGTGGAAAGAAGAAACAAAGGAAGAAAAAAGGAATGGGACACATAGAAAACAAAAAGCAATATGCGAGATGAATTCAATCACACCAATAATGACATTAAATGTGAATGGATAAAACACTTCAATTAAATGGCAGAAATTGTCAGACTGACTTTTATTTTTTAATCCAGCAGTGTGGTATATACAAGAAACCTCTTCTAGATTAAAACACACAAATAGGTTGAAAGGAAAAGATAGAAAAAGATATACCATCAAGCAGTAAACAGAGCTGGAGTGGCTATGTCAATCTAAGAGAAAGAGAGAGAAAGAGGGACATTTTGTAATGATTAAAGAGATCAACTTATTAATAAAATATAACAATTATAAATATATAGAGACCTAATGAAAGAGACCCAAAAGGTAGGAAGTAATAATTAACAAAATTAGGCCAGGTGCAGTGGTTCATGGCTGTAATCCCAGCAATTTGGGAGGCCAAGGCAGGAGGATCACTTCAGCCAGAAGTTCAAGACCAGCCAGGACAACATAGGGAGATCTCATCTCTACAAAATGAAAAATAAATTAGCCAGACGTGGTGGTGCACACTTATTGTCCTAGCTACTCAGAAGGCTGAGGCAGGAGGATTGCTTGAGCCCAGGAGGTCAAGGCTGTAGTGAACCATGTAGTGCCACTGTCCTCCAGCCTGGATGACAGAGTGAGACCCTATGTGGAAAAAAAAAAAGGATGTTCATTGCAACATTATTCACAATAGCCAAGAAGTGGAAGCAATCTAAATGTCTATCAGTAGATGGAGAGATAAAGAAAATACAGTATATACCTATAATGGAATGTTATCCAGCCTTGAAAAGAAGGAAATCCTGTCACATGCTACAACACGGATAAACCTGGCAGATACTATGGTAAGTGAAGTAAGCCAGTCACAAAAAGTCAAATGTTATATGATATACTAATGTTTATATATATTACATATGTACTTATATGAGATATCTAAAGTAGTCAATCGAACTTGTAGACTGCAGAGTAGAATAGTGGTTTCCAAAGGATAGAGGAAGAAGAATATGGAAGCTGTTGTTCAATGAATATAGAATTTCAGTTTTCTAAGATGGAAAGGTTCTAGAGATCGGTACACTTAACACTTCTGAACTATACACTTAAAAATGGTTAAAATGGGCCAGGCACGGTGGCTCACACCTGTAATCCCAGCAATTTGGGAGGCTGAGGCGGGTGGATCACCCGAGGTCAGGAGTTTGAGACCAGCCTGGTCAACATGGTAAAACCCCATCTCTACTAATAATACAAAAATTAGCCAGGTGTGGTGGCATGTGCCTGTAATCCCAGCTACTCGGGAGGCTGAGGCAGGAGAATCGCTTGAACCCAGGAGGCGGGAGTGGTGCTAAGATAGCACCACTGCACTCCAGCCTGGGTGACAAGAGCGAGACTCTGTCTCAAAAAAAAAACCAAGATTAAAATGGCAAAATGTATGTTTTTTAACCACAATTAAAATTTTCATATTCCTGAAAGGGAAAATGGGAAGTAGTGTTTTTTAAATAATAAATAAATAATAAAAATTCAAAAAGTTGAAGGAACAGACAATTCTATAATCATAATTGGAGATATCAGTACCCCACTATTAATAATCAATTGAATAACTAGACAGATCAGCAAGAATATAGAAGATAATATCAGTTAATTTGTTCTAACCAACATCTATAGGATACTCATTTGATGAGGCAGAATACACATTCTTTTCGAGCACACTTGGAACATTCTCAAGGACAGGTTGTATTCTAAGCAATAAAACAAGTTGAGGCAGAATACACATTCTTTTTAAGCACACTTGATACATTCTCAAGGACAGACTGTATTCTAAGCAATAAAACAAGTCTCAATAAATTTTAAAGAATTGAAATCATCCTAAGTATGCTCTCTCATTACAATGGAGTTAAATTAGAAATTAGCAAAAGAAAGAAATGTGGGAAATCTCTAAATATTTGGAAACTAAACATCACACTTCAAAATAACCCATGGGTCAAAGAAAAAAAATCATAAGGAAAATTAGAAAGTATTTTAACTAAATGAAAACAAAAATAAGACATATGAAAATAGGCCGGGCACGGTGACTCACGCCTGTAATTCGAATACCTTGGGAGGCCAAAGCAGGTGGGTCACTTGAGGTCAGAAATTGAAGTCAGCCTGGTCAACATGGTAAAATTCCCTCTCTACCAAAAAGTACAAAAAGTAGCCAAATATGGTGATGCGCCTGTAGTCTCAGCTACTCAGGAGGCTGAGGTAGGAGAATCACTTGAACCCAGAAGGCAGAGTTTGCTGTGAGCCAAGATTGGGCCACTGCACTCCTGCCTGGGCGACTGAGCAAGATCCTATCTCAAAAAAAGAAAAGAAAAGAAAAGAAAAAATTTATGGGGCCCAGAGTGGCGGCTCGTGCCTGTAATCCCAGCACTTTGAGAGGCTGAGGAGAGTCAATCACTTGAGGTCAGGAGTTCAAAACCAGCCTGGCCAACATGCTGAAACACATCTCTACCAAAAATACAAAAATTAGCTGGGCATGGTGGCACAGGCATGTAATCCCAGGTACCAGGGAGGCTGAGGCACGAGAATCACTTGAACCCAGGAGGCGGAGGTTGCAGCGAGCCAAGATGGCACCACTGCACTCCAGCCTGAGTGACAGAGTGAGACCCTATCTCAAAACAAAACAAAACAAACAGGACATCCATCTTCTCCTGCCATCAGACATCAAAACTCCAGGGTATTGGACCTTCAGACTCAGGACTTAGACCAAGCAGCTCCCTAGTACCCAGGCCTTCAGCCTCCAACCAGTTACACTCTACTGGCCTTCCTTGTTTTCCCTCTTGCAGACAGCATATTGTAGGACCTCTTAGCCTCCACAATTGAGTGAGCCAATTCTCACAGTAAGTCCCCTCTTGTATATGTTCATATTTCCTATTTGTTCCATTTCTCTGGAGAACCTTGACTAATATAATTAAAAAAAGAATTTTTAAAAACAGTAATTTTAAAATCTTTCTGGCCGGACGTGGTGGCTCAAGCCTGTAATCCCAGCACTTTGGGAGGCCGAGACAGGCAGATCACGAGGTCAGGAGATCGAGACCATCCTGGCTAACACGGTGAAACCCTGTCTCTACTAAAAAAATACAAAAAAACTAGCCAGGCGAGGTGGCGGGCGCCTGTAGTCCCAGCTACTCGGGAGGCTGAGGCAGGAGAATGGCGTAAACCCGGGAGGGGGAGCTTGCAGTGAGCTGAGATCCAGCCACTGCACTCCAGCCTGGGCGACAGAGCGAGACTCCGTCTCAAAAAAAAAAAAAAAATCTTTCTACAAAGAGAAGCCAGTCCTCAATGATGAATTCTATCAAGTATCTATATCTAAAGAAGAAATAATACCAATCCTTTACAAACTTTTTTAGAAAACTCATTTTATTGTCAATGCCTTCATACAAAAGTAAGACAAGATATCACAAGAAAAAAAAAAACTATAATATCCCTTATGAACATAGATGTAAGGTTTTTAAACAAAATACCAGCAAACCAAATACAGCAATATAATAGAAGGATTATTCACCATGACCAACTGGGATTTGTCCCAGAAATACAAAGTTGGTTTAACATCTGAAAATCAATTACTGTAACACACCATATTCATAGAATAAAGAACAAAACACACATGATCATTTTAATAGGTGCAGAAAAAAATTGACAACACAGAAGGAATAGAAGGGAAAATCCTCAACTTGATAAAGGGAGCTACAAAAAGCCTATTGCTAACATCATATGCAATAGTGAAATACTGAACACATTCTCCCTAAACAAGGCAAGGATGTCCATCCTTACCACTCTATTCAACATTGTACTGTCAGTTCTAGCCAGTGCAGTCAGGGAAGGAAAATAAATAAAAGGTATCCAGATTGGAAGATAAGTAAAACTGTTTATTCGCAGATGACACGATCCTGTAAGGGGAAAAACCTAAGGAACACACACATACACACACACTCACACTCACACACACAGCTAGAACTAATAAATGAGTTCAGCAAGCTTACATGATACAAGATTAATATGCAAAACCACACTTCTATATACTAACAAATAATCTGAAAAAATGCAATAAAGGAAAAATCCCATTCACGATAATATCAAAAAGAATAAAAACATTAAGACTAAATCTAATAAAAGAAATGGAAGGTTTGTATGCTGAAACTATAAAACATTGCTGAGATAAAGAAAATTTAAATAAATGGAGATACGGTCCATGCACATGGATTGGAGACTCAATATTGTTGAGATGAGAATTCTCCCCAAATTCATCTATACATTCAATGTAATCCCTATCAACATCTCAGTAGGACTTTTTTGTAGAAATTGATTAGTTGATCCCAAAATTCATATGGAAAAGCAAATGACCCAGAACAGTCAAAACAATTTTAAAAAGAAGAACAAAGTTGAAGAGCTGCTTGACTTCAAAACTTACTGTTAAACTTCTATAATCAAGATAAAGTGGTATTGGCATAGGATAGGATCAATGCAGTATACCTGAGTGTCCATTATGACATTCATGATCAACTGATTTATAACAAAGATGTCAAGGCGATTCAATAAGGAAAGAACAGTCTTTTCAACAAATGGAACTGGAACAATTGGATATCCGTATGCAAAAGGATTAATTTCAACCCTTACCTCACACCATAAATGAAAATTAATTTAAAATGGATTATAAACTTAAATATATAAACTAAAACTATAAATCTCCTAATAGAAAACTTACCAGAAAAAAAATTGTACACTGGGTTAGGCAAAGAGTTTTTAGATACAATATCACAAACACAATCCATAAAAGAAAAGATAAATTGAATTTCATCAAAATTTTAAAATTTTTGCTTCAAAACATCATGGAAATGAAAAGTAAAAACACAGACTGGGAGAAAATACTTGCAAATCATATATTTGATAAATAATTTGTATCCAGAATATATAAATAACTCTTAGAACTCTTCAATAATTAGAAGCCAAATTAATTTTAAAATCCAAATTAAAAATAGACAAAACTGAATAAACATCTCACTGAAGAAGATATACAAATGGCTAATGTTCACATGAAAAATGCTCAACATCACCAGTCATTAGGGAAATGCAAATTAAAACCACAAGTAGAAATGAAGGTTCAAGATGGCTGACTAAAGGCATTCAATGCTCACCTCCTCTGCAAAGAAGAACCAAAATAGTTAAGTACATAATGTCACTTCAAATAGAACATCTGAAACACTGGAATTTGACAGAAATGTGATATGAAACACCCAAGGCACAGAAGGAGAGGGAAGCAAGGCACTCAGCTCAGCCAGAGATCCCCAGTGGTTAGGAAAAAGGTAAATGAGAAGTCTCCAGAGATCCACATTCTTACTGTAGGCTCCTATAGCTGTAGGCACAAGAGAACTCCTAGACCCTTGTGGGCCTTGAGACTCCCATAGGGAGCCGCCCAGAGACCACATAAAGGCATTGCTCCAGAGAGAAAGTTCATGCTGGGTCCCACACACACCCTGAGTTTTAAGCAGTTGCAACAGGGCACCATTTTGAGAGCTCAGCCCCTACCAGACTACGTCCTGCCCTGGGGCCCAACAGCCCCTGCATCTTTACCTCCCTGGAGCCCCACTGACATCCCGCTGTGTCCACCAGAGGGCTGCGCTGGCATGACACCAGTTGAATCCAGCAAAGTGACAAGATCCCCAGCTCCCTAGCACACACAGTGTCCTGCACTCCAGGGAATGGACACTGCAGTACTCTGGGAAGACTGCCCTGGGACAATGGGAGCCAAAATATGTACTCCTCAAAGCATGAAACCTACCTGCCCGGGCCCCTGTTACTGACAGCAACCCTTAACTCACCAGCAGCAGGGCTACAGCAAGCTTTCATGCTCCCTGAGGACATGCTCTCCCAGCCTGCAGTTGCCACTGCTGCTGCCACCAGGGTCCAAAGTACTTGCCACTGGCAGCAACATTGTACTCCTCAGCAATGGGGTCATCACATACTTGAATGTGCCTTGAGGACTGGCTCTCCTACTGCTGCCACTGCCGTCACCTCCACCAGGAGCCAAACCAAACACTCTCCAGATTCTAAGAGCTGCCTGCCTGCCTGCAGCTGCCGCCAATGACAGCAACCCCACACCCGCTAACAGCAGCTTCTCAGCATACTTGCATCACCCTAAAGACAGTTTCTTTCTGTCCTCAGCCATCTCTGCTGCTATCACCCAAGTACTCCACCATAGGGCATGGGGATCACCCTACCCTGCCCACCACTGCCTGCATTCATGCACACCGCCAAGAAGCCTGAAGATGGGCCTGCCTGGCCTGGAGCCCCTCCCTCAATGCCCAAGCATGTTCCCCAAGGGCCTGGGATCACCTTTCTCCATATGCCACCACTGACATCTGTGCACTTTTCCAAAAGGCTTGAGGACTGGCACACCCAGCTTACCACTACCATCACAGCTGGCACCTACCCACGTGTGTCACCTGAGGGCCTGGGGTCTGGCCTACTCAGACCATTACAATAAGCACCAACACAAGCACATGCTGCGTGGGAGCCTGAGGGTTGTCCCACCACCACTACAGCCATCACCCACGCCACACATGCTGTCCAGAGTCCTGAGGACCCATTCACCCACCCTGCCCACTGCTGCCACTGCTGACACCTGAGTAAGCCTCCTGGAGGTCCAAGAATTGGCCCACTTGGAAATGCTAAAATGGGTGATCTTGTGCACCACCTGAAAGCACAAGGACAGGCACACTCAGCCTGCCACTGCCACCACTGGTGACTGAGGACTGGCCTACCAGGCATCCCTGTCCCCAGGAAAACCTCATCACAGCCTCTGCTAACAACCACAGCCTAAGCCACTGAGGAAATCACAGATACCACTGGCACTGCTTACAGCTGAGGAAATCATATGGAAACTACACTACTGCATGCACGCAGAATCACAGCTAAAGTGCCCTATTAAACCAACACTATAGATATATCTTCTGAAAAATGTCTTCCCCTATGAAAGCTAACCCAAAAATTGGAAGAGGCAACTGTTATACCAGATGTGCAGATATCAGCTCTTACACAGATGTGCAGATATCAACATAAGAAGGCAAGAAACATGAAAAAATAAGGAAATATAACACCTCCAAAGGAACACAATAATTCGCCGGCAGCAGTTTTTAATGAAAAACAAAATTATGGAGTGCTGGAAAAAGAATTCAAAATAATGATCTTAAAGAAGTTCAGTGAGCTAGAAGAGAGCACAAATAAACAATACAAAGAAATCAGAACAAACAATTCAAGATATGAATGAGAAATTCACCAAAGAGATTGCTTTCATAAAAAAGAGCCAAACAAATCCTGGAACTGAATAATTCAATGAATAAAATAAAGTAAAAAAATTTATTTGAGAGCTTCAACAATAGATTAGACCAAGCAGAAGAAAGGACTTCAGACAGGTCTTTTGAAATAGCCCAGTCAGACAAAAGAAGAAAAAAAAGAATGAATAAAGCCTAGGTGACATATAGGACACCATAAAGAGACTAGACATTCTAATTTTGAGTTCCAGAAGGTGAAGAGAAACCCAAAGGCATAGAAAACCTATTTAACAAATCAATAGCTGGAAAATTCTCAAGTTGAGCCAGAGATTTGGATATACACGTACAGGAAGATCAGCAATCTCCAAAAAGATATAACCCAAAGAAGTTTTCTCCACAGCACATTACAGTCAAACTGTCAAAAGTCAAAGACAAAGAGAGAATTCTAAAATCAGCAAAAGAAAAGTGTGTACTTGCATGTAAGGGAGCCCCCACCAAATTACCAGCAGAATTCTCAAGAGAAACATTACAGGTCAAGCAGAATGAGATGACAGAATGAGAGAATGGGATGATATATTCAAACTGCTGAAAGAAAAAAAGACTGTCAGACAAGAATACTATACCCATATAAAGTTGTCATTCATAAATGAGGGAGAAATAAAGTCTTTCCCAGAAAAGCAAAAACTGAGGGAATTCACAATTACTACACTGGTCCTATAAGAAATGCCTAAGGGAGTCCTGCAGTTAGGACTGGTAGAGCAAACACATGAATAAGGATGAGAAAGGAATCAAATATTACCACTACAAAAAACAAAGTAAACAAAAGCAGAGAAAGAAAGGAGCAAAGCACATAGACAACAACCAGGAAACAATTAACTAAGTAACAGGAATAAGTCCTCACACATTAATCATAACCTTAAATGTAAATGGATTAAATTTTCCACTTAAAAGATCTAAACAGACTGAATAGAGGAAAAAATGGACCCAACTATGTGTTGGAAACCTGCTTCCCCTATAAAAACATATATAGACTGAAGATAAAGGAATAGAAAAAGATATTCCATGCAAATGGAAACCAAAAGTGAACAGGAGTAGCTATGGTTATGTGAGATAAAATAGACTTTAAATCAAAAACAGTAAAAGAAGACAAAGATCATTATATAATGGTAAACGGATCAATTCAGCAAGAGGATACAACAATTAATAAATATATATGCGCCCAACACCAGAACGCCCAGATATATAAGGCAAATAATATTAGAAGTCTATCTCTCCCACTAAAGAGATAGACTTCAATACAATAATAGCTGGAGACTTCAGCATCTCACTCTCATCATTGAACAGATCATTAAGATAGAAAGTTAACAGAAACATTGGATTAAACTGCACTTTAGATCAAATCAACCCAACAGGCATCTACAGAACATCTTATTCAACAGCTGCAGAATATACATCCTTCTCACAGCACATGGAGCATCCTACAGGGTAGACCAATGTTAAGCTATAAAAACCAGTCTCGATAAATAATTTTAAATTGAAATTACACCTTACAACACAAAGAAATAAGTATCTTCTCAGGTCACAATAGAATAAATCTAGAAATCAATAACAAGAGGGACTTTTGAAACTATACAGTTAAATATAAACTAAACAATGTGCTCTTGAACAACTACTAGGTAAACAAGAAGGAAATAAAAACATTTTTTGTGACAATTGAAAATGGAAACACAATATCTGGAAACCTATGGAATACAGGAAAAGCAGTGCTAAGAAGGAAGTTTATTGCAATAAACACCTACATCAAAAAAATAAGAAGCCGCCGGGCGCGGTGGCTCAAGCCTGTAATCCTAGCACTTTGGGAGGCCGAGACGGGCGGATCACAAGGTCAGCAGATCGAGACCATCCTGGTTAACACGGTGAAACCCCGTCTCTACTAAAAAATACAAAAAAACTAGCCGGGCGAGGTGGCAGGCGCCTGTAGTCCCAGCTACTCGGGAGGCTGAGCCAGGAGAATGGCGTAAACCCGGGAGGCGGAGCTTGCAGTGAGCTGAGATCTGGCCACTGCACTCCAGCCTGGGCAACAGAGCTAGACTCCAACTCAAAAAAAAAAAAAAAAAAATAAGAAGCCTCCAGATAAACAATCTAAAAACAAACACACCTGAAGGAACTAGAAGAACAAGACCAAACCAAACCCAAAATTAGAAGAAAAGAAATAATAAAGATTAGGGCAGAACTAAATAAAGACTAAAACAAATACAAAGGTTCAACAAAGTGAAAACTTGGTTTTTTGAAAAGAAACAGAATTGGTAAGCCAGCTAGACTAACCAAGAAAAAAAGAGAGATGACCCAAATGAACAAAATCAGAGACAATAAAAGGAGACATTACAAATGACACCATAGAAATACAAAAGATCATCAGAGATTATTATGAACGAGTAATGCACAAGCTGGAAAACCTAGAGGAAAGGATAAATTCCTGGACACATGCAACCTACCAAGACTAAATTAAGAAGAAACAGAAAACATGAACAGACCAATTATGAGTAACAGGCTTAAATCAGTAATAAAAAGTCTCCCAACAAAGAAAATCCCAGGAATGGATGGCTTTATTGCTGAATTTTATGAAATGTATAAAGAAGAACTAACACCAATTTGCCTCTCAAACTATTCCAAAAAGTTGAAGAGGAAGAAATTCTCCCCAACTCATTCTATGAGGCCAGCATTACCCTGATACCAAAACCATACAAAGACACACACACACACACACACACACACACACACACACACACACAACAAAACAAAACAGAAAATTATAGACCAATACCTTTGATGAACATAGACACAAAATTCTCCAACAAAATACTAGCAAATAGAACCCAATAGTACATCAATACACCATGATCAAGTGGGATTTGTCCGAGGAATGCAAGGATAGGTTCACATATGCAAATTAATCAATAAACATGATATATGACATCAACAGAATGAAGGACAAAAAACATAATTATCTCAATAGATGCAGAAAAAGCATTTGGTAAAATTCAGCATCTTTTCATGATAAAAACTCTCAACAAATTAGGCAGAGAAGGTACATACCTCAACATAATAAAGGCCTTATATGACAAACCCACAGCTAACATCATACTAAATGGAAAAATGCTAAAAAGCCTTTTCTCTAAGAACTGGAAAGACAAATATGCCCACTTTCACCATCCCTATTCAACATGAAAGGAATGTCTTCCACGTCTTCCATGCCTGGAAGCCCTAGCCAGAGCAATCAGGCAAGAGAAAGAAATAAAAGGATAAAAGGCATCCGAATTGGAAAAGAGGAAGTCAAGATTTTCCTTTTTGCAGATGACATGCTTTTATATTTAGAAAAATCTAAAGAGTCCATCAAAAAACTCAGATCTGATAAATAAATGCAGTAAAGTTGTGGGATACAAAATCAACATTCAAAATTCAGTAGCATTTCTATCCACCAATAAAATCATTAAAAAAGAAATCAAGAAAGCCATTTAATTTACAATAGACAAAAAGCAAAATACCCAGAAATAAATTTAACAAAGGAGTTGAAAGACCTCCACAAGGAAAACTACAAAACACTGAGGAAAGAAATTGAAGAGTACACAAACGAATGGAAAGGCATTCCATGCTCATGGAATTGAAGAATTAATATTGTTAAAGTGACCATACTGCCGAAAGTAATTTGCAGGTTCAATGTAATCTCTATCAAAATACCAGCATCAGGCCAGGAACAGTGGCTCACACCTATAATCCCAGCACTTTGGGAGGCCAAGGTAGGCAGATCACTTGAGGCCAGGAGTTCAAGATCTGCCTGGCCAATATGGTGGCCATCTCTACTAACCATGCAAAAAATTAGCGTGACATGGTGTCAAGTGCCTGTAATCCCAGCTACTCAGGAGGCTAAGACAGGAGAATAGGTTGAATCCAGGAGGCGGTGGTTGCAGTGAGCCGAGATCGCGCCTCTGCACTCCAGCCGGGATGACAGAGTGAGACTCTATCTCAAAAAAAAAAAGGAAAGAAAAAAAAAAAGCCCAACATCATACTTCACCAAATTAGAAAGAAAAAAAGTCCTATAATTCATGTGGAACCAAAAAGGAGCCTGAACAGCCAAAGCAACCCCAAGCAAAAAGAACAAAGCTGGAGGTATTACATTGCCTGGCTTCAAAATATATTACAAGACTATAGTAAACAAAACAGCATGTTGTTGGTATACAAAGAGACACAGAGACCAATGGAATAAAGAACCCAGAAATTAATCCATATATTTACAGCCAACTGATTTTTGACAAAGGCAACAAGAACATACATTGGGGAAAGGGCACCCTCCTCAATAAATGGTGCTGGGGAAGCTGGATATCCGTATGCAGAAGAATGGAACTAGACCCCTATCTCTCACCATATACAAAAGTCAACTCAATATGGATTAAAGACCTAAATATAAGACCCAAAACTATAAAACTGCTAAGAAGGCCAGGCATGGTGGCTCACGCCTGTAATCCCAGCACTTTGGGAGGCCAAGACAGGCGGGTCACGAGGTCAGGAGCTCGAGACCATCCTGGCTAACATGGTAAAACCCTGTATCTACTAAAAATAAAAAAATATATATAGCTGGACATGGTGGCACGTGCCTGCAGTCCCAGCTACTCAGGAGTCTGAGGCAGGAGAATTGCTTGAACCCAGGAGGTGGAGGTTGCAGTGAGCCAAGATTGCACCACTGCACTCCAGCCCGGGTGACAGAGTGAGAATCCATCTCAAAATAAATTAGTTAATTAATTTTTTTTACAGGACATTGGTCGAGACAAAGATGTCATGGCTAAGGCCTCAAAAGCACAGGCAATGAAAACAAAAATGGACAAATGGAACTCTGTTAAACTAAAAAGCTTCTGGGCAGCAAAGAAAATAATCAACAGAGTGAAGAAACAATCTGTTGAATGGGAGAAAATATTTGCAAAATATTCGTTGGACAAAGGACTAATATCCAGAATACACAAGGAACTCAGACAGCTCAATAACAAGAAAAACCAAATAACTCCATTGAAAAGTAGACAAAGAACTGGATGTGGAGGCTCTTGCCTATAATCCCAGTGCTTTGGGATGTCAAGGCAGGAGGATTGCTTGAGATCAGGAGTGTGAGACAAGCTTGGGCAACCTAGCAAGACCCAGTCTCTACCAAAAAAAAAAAAAAGCCAGGCATGATGTTCACACCTCTGGTCCTAGAAACTTGGGAAGCTAAGGTGAGATGATCATTTGAGCCCAGGAGTTCAAAGTTGGACTACAGTCATGCCGCTACACTCCAGCCTGTGTGACAGAGTGAGACCCTGTCTCAAAAAAAAAAAAAAAAATTTCATGTGCAAAAGACACAAATAGACATTTCTCAAAAGAAGACATGCAAATGGCCATCAGGTATATGAAAAAAATGCTCAACAACACTAAACTTCAGGGAAATGCAAACCAAAACTACAATGAGCTATCATCTTAACCTAGTTAGAATGACTATTATTAAATAAATAATAGATGCTGGTGAAGATCTGGAAAAAAGGAAACTCTTATGCACTGTTGGTGGGAATGTATATTTGCACAGCCGTTATGGAAAACAGTATTGAGGTTTCTCAAAATACTAAAAATAGGACTACCATATGATCCAGCAATCCCACTACTGGGTATTTACCCAAAGGAAGAGAAATCAGTGTATCAAAGAGATACCTGCACCCCAGGTTCATTGCTGCACTATTCACAATAGCAAACATACGGGTTCCTAAGTGTCCATCAACAGATGAAGAGATAAAGAAAATGTGGTACATATATGCAATGGAATACTACTTGGCCAAAGAAAAGAATGAAATCCTGTCATTTGCAGCGACAATGATGGAACTAGAGGTCCTTAGGTTAATAAGTCAGACAAAGAAAGACAAATATCACATGTTCTCACTCTCATGTGGGACCCTTAAAAGTTGATCTTGGCTGGACGTGGTGGCCCACACCTGTAATCCCAGCACTTTGGGAGGCCAAGGCAGGCAGATCACCTGAGGTTAGGAGTTCAAGACCAGCTTGACCAACATGGTGAAGCCCCCATCTCTACTAAAAATACAAAAATCAGCCAGGCCTGGTGGTGCGCACCTGTAATCCCAACTACTCGGGCGGTTGAGGCAGGAGAATTGCTTGAACCTGGGAGACGGAGATTGCACTAAGCTGAGATCGTGCCACGGCACTCCAGCCTGGGCGACAGAGCGAGACTCCATCTCAAAAACAAACAAACCAAAAAAAAAACAGTTAATCTTGTGGAGGTAGAGAGTAGAATGGTAGTTACTGGAGACTGAGAAGTGGGGTGGGGGATGAAGAGAGGAGAGTTGGTGAATGGGAACAAACGTACAGTTTATGTTCCAATGTTCAATAGCGGAGTAGGGTAACTGAAGTTAACAACATGCTGTATATTTCAAAATAGCTGGAAGGGAGGACTTGAACTGTTCTCAACACATAGAAATGAAAGATACTCAAGATAATGGACACCCAAAATATCCTGACTCAATCATTACATTCCATGCATGTAACAAAATATCATATTTCTCCATAAAAATGTACAAATATTAGGTATCAATAAAAAAAAATTTAAACCACTGTGAGATACCTTTATAAAGCCACTAGAACTAGCTGTAATCAAAAAGACAGTAACACATATGGTAAGGATGTGGAAACTAGAACCCTCACACATTGCTGGCGAGAATGTAAAATGATACAGTCATTTTGAAAAACAGTGTGGCAGTTTCTTGAAAAGTTAAATATAAACTTACTCTACAATTCAGCCACTCCATGGCTAGGTATCCATTCAAGGGAAATGAAAACATTTCTCCACACAAAGACATGTACAAGAATGCTCATAGCAACATATTCATAGCAACCAAAAAACCTGAAACAATTCAAATGCCCATCAGTTAATGAATGGTTGAACAAAATGGGCTGTATCCTTACAATGGAATTACATTCAGCAATAGAAAGGCATGAACGAGTCAAACATGCTACAACTTAGATGAGCCTCGAAAACATCATACTAAGAGAAAGAAGCCAGTCACAAAAAAGCCACATATCATATGACTCCATTTATATGATATGTCCAGAAAAGGCAAGTTCATAGAAACAGCAGGTCAGCGGTTGTCAGGTGCTGGGGGGAGCAGGAACTGACTGCATATTGGCAGGAGGAAACGTGAGGAGGATGGAAGATTCTAAAACTGGACTGTGGTGATGATCGTACAACTCTATAAATTTAGTAAACATTGAATTGTAGACTTAAAATAAGTACATTTTAGTATTTATAGTTTACTTGGAAAACGCTGTTTAAAAATTAAAAAAAAAAAAAAAAAAGTCAGGCCGGGTGTGATGGCTCATGCCTGTAATCCCAGCACTTTGGGGTCCTAGGCGGGTGAATCATTTGAGGTCAGGAGTTCAAGACCAGCCTGGCCAACATGGTAAAACCCCATCTCTACTAAAAGTACAAAAATTAGCTAGGTGTGGTGGCATGCGCCTGTAATCCCAGCTACGTGGGCGGCTGAGGCAGGAGAAACACTTGAACCTGGGAGGTGGAGGTTGCAGTGAGCTGAGATCACACCACTGACTGCACTCCAGCCTGGGCGACAGAGCATGACTCCACCTCAATAAACAAACAAATAAATAAACAATAAAATTTAAAAACAGAAAAATCATTGCCCCAGGAGAGGACTGAATGTATTAATAATAGGACCCACCTCCACCCTTGTCAATCTGACCTTCAACTTCCACAAGACCTACACACCAGACAAATGAATGGTTTATTTACTGAAAGGTTAGAGTTGGGGCAGTTTCAGAATGGGAACTGGAAGACCAAAGAGGGAAAGGTTAAGATGTCAAGATTTGGGCACTGCCTTGACTCTCACAAGACATTCATACCCACATCCTCTGAGCCACCCCTGCTCCCAAACACTGTTAATTCCTTGGTGCTTTTACATTCTTCAGCAGCCACCAGGCCTCATCCAGTGGATTTATTACAACTCTGGGGTAGAGCCGTGACTCCAGGCCCATGGGTAGGGCCCATGCACCTTCCATTCCAGGGCCTCTCATCTCTCCTGAGAGCTGGGCCATGGCTTACTTTACCAATTGCCCATTTCAGTAGGCCCACCTCCCAAAGCAGGATTTCTCTTGAAGACAGGCAGAGAGTCCATAAGGAGAAAATTCCATTTTCCTCTTCAAGACACAAGCTGGCCCTCAGAGCCTTTGAGACCCCATTCCAAACCTGAGAAGATTTTAGGTTCTTTCCTGCTCCTCCTGGAGCCTGAGGGTCTCTCAAAAGAGCTGCTGCCTTGATTATATTCAGATTCTAGAATGTCCATCCCCTCTGAAAGGTGGGTGGGTGGGCAGCTTTATTCCATCCCATGTGCTTGAATGGTTTTCTATACCAGGACCTAGAGAAGAGGACATGACGGGCCCCAGAGCAGCCAGTCTGTAGTTGGACTTGGCCAGGACCAAGGTCACCAGGGCAGGACCACAGGGTTGGGGCAGACAGGCAGTCGCAGCAGAAGTGGAACCAGCTGAGCAGAGCCTGAGCAAACAGAAGAGCAGCTGCTGGTGTCAGCGTGCCATGTCCTAGACGGGGACAGTGCATCCCTAGGTGGGGCCCTCCTAGGGCTGGTGAGGGTGGGCAGCCGATCACGTACAGCTGGCTGGAGCAGGAGAGCAAGGCAAAAGGACAGGAGACAGATCCGAGATAGCTACCTGAGCCCAGAGACCACCTGGGCCGGGGTGGCAGCCACTCATTTGGTTTATACAATAGCCTGGCTTCTATGTTTGCCCAATTCTTGGCACCCAGCCACAGTGATTCTGCGAAAGCCTAGTTCAGATGGCGGAACTTCTGTGCTGCGCATCCTCAGCCAGAGCGGCCGAGCTCCAAAGAAGGTGACACGGCCAAGCAAGGCCAGCCTGCCACACCAAGGCCAGGGCCCTGATACACGACGACAGTGTTTACGTTCATACCCCCAAATTCTTGAATCATCAGACTCCCTGCCCTCTTGGTGGCCCACCCTTCCCCATTAAAAACTAGCTCTCCCCCCGGAGAATCACTTGAACCCAGGAGGCGGAGGTTGCAGTGAGCCGAGATTGTGCCATTGCTCTTCAGCCTGGTGACAGAGCAAGACTCCATCTCAAAAAAGAAAAACATAAACAGCAAAAAAAACTAGCGTCCCCATTGCTTGGAGACAATGCAGAGACCCTCCCCTACGAGTCAGTATGTGCCCCCTCAGAATCGATTCCCATTTCCCCTTTAGACTGCTAGGCCTAGAATTAGGATTAAATCTCAACGTAACCCAGTAGGGGATATGGACACCAGAGGACCTCCAGGACCCAGTAAGCATGACCAGCAGGAGCCTGCCAAAGTGTGTTCATGGCACTGGAGTCTGAGGATCCCTGACCAAAGGGGTCTGAGTATAAGACTGGAAAAGGGAGACTTCATCAATGTGAGTACAGTCCCAGGATTTCACCTCCCGATGAGGACACCGAGTGATGGTGCAAACTCTACAAGGATGTCTGCGGGAAGTATGGATAAAATCAGGCCCACGTTCAATGAGGCTGACCTGCCAGGATTGCCACGGCAGACAGCTCCACAGGAGACTGAAAGGCTCAGAGATGTGGGTATGTTGGGGTGGATACGCTGTGTAAGGTCAGAAGACACACTGGATGAATATGTTCCATGGAATACGTGTCATTTACTAACGCCATAATAAATAGGCTGGTAAGGGGGTGCCAGCATCATTACGAAGTTCACTGGGGGATGTGAGGGTGATCTGGCTGTGACATCTGTCACCCCATTGATCACCCAGGTTTATTCAGTTGATCTTGCTGGCAAGTCAGGGGTCCCCTTCCCCACTCCATGTGTGTCCCTCCCGAAGCTGTGCCAAAGCTTCCCCGATAGAGGAGGACCGGTCTTTGGTCAAGGATATATGAGTAGCTGCGGTCCCATGCTAGAACCTCCAAACAAGCTCTCAGACCTCACTGGGGACTCCTCTCTGCAGGGGTTTTGCCTTGCCTGTCTGCAGGGCCTCAGCCACCACCACTATCCCCTCTGCAGGCCAAGGCCAATGGCAGAGAAGACACCATTGCAGGACAAAGTTCACTGATCACAAGGGGGATGAGAGCCATCAGAAACCAGAGGGCCACAGCTGTTGTACTGAAAACAGGGTCACAGTGGCAGCCACAGGGCTTAGAATGTGGGGGCAAGCTGAAGTCCACTTTTGTGACGTAAGGTTGGAATAGAGGCAGCCTCATGATCAATGGCAATTATCTTGGCAAGCTGGCCAGCAGTTTGTAGGGAGGAAAAGCTGATAATCTGGGACAAGGAGGTCTGGGAGGGAGACATGGTTGGATGCCTGAAAGTGGGCGCCAAAGGTGAAGACCCTCTTCTCACACAGCTCACCAGAGCACATCCAGCACAGAAGCGCTGAACAACCAAATGACTTGGCCAGCTGGCACCAGCCAGCCCTGCCATCGGCCATCCGAGTGCTGGCATGAGGGCACCTGAGCAAAGTGGAAGCTCTGCATGGCCCCAACGGCATGAGCTCCCACTCACCAAGGCTGGTCCAGCTACTGCCACCCCCAGACGTCCAACCTGACAGAAGCAGGGACTAATGTTGAGTCCCCAGTATGGCACCATGTGGCACTTGGTGGCATATGGACTACATTGGACCCCTTCCACCCTGAAAAAGCCAGACAAATATTCCAGATATGCTTTTGCCTTTCCTGCCTGCAGGGTCTCAGTCAACACCACTATCCAAGGGCATGTAGAGCATTTAATCCCCTGGCACAAGATCTCATATGACCTTCATCAGACAAGAGAAGCTGCTTTATGGCAAAGAAGGTGCAGGGAATAGCCCATGATCATGTAACCCAGGGGTCATATCTATATCCAGAAGCGTGGGCATGATAGTGTTGGAATTGCCATTAAAGGTACAACTGAGGCCACAGTTTGCAAAGATGAGGTGTCATCCTCCAGGACACAATATGCAGTTTAAATCAAAGACCTATATATGCTGCTATGCCCCCAACAGAAAGAATACGTGGGCAAGTTCAGAACTAAGAGAATGGAAGCAAGAGTCTGTTATGGGCTCAGTTGTGTCCCCCACAAAATTCATATGTTGAAGTCCTAACTCCAATTACTTCAAAATGTGACTGTAATTGGAGACAGAGCCTTTAAAGACATAATGAAAATCAAATGAGGTCATGGGGTGGGCCTTAGCCCAATATGACTGGTATCATCATAAGAAGATATCAGGACACAGACACACACAGAGGAGACATGGGGGAAAAAAGTAGCCATCTACAAGCCAAGGACAGAAGTCTTAGAAGAAACCAACCCTGCCAACACCTTCATCTTGGACTTCCAGCCTCCAGAACTGTGAGAAAATAAAGTTCCATAAATTCCATTGTTACCCAGACTCTGGTTCTTTGTAATGGTGGCCCTAGTAGACTAATACAGAGACCCTTCGCTTTCAGCAACTCCCTTGGGGAATTTGTGCTTTCTGCACCCACAATTTGAGCTCTGTGTGTTAAGAGGTCCTGGTTCCCCAGAAGAAAAATTCCACCAAGGGCTCAGCAAGAATCCTGTTAAATGATAAGCTACAAGTGCTACCTGATGCTTCAGAATCCCAAGACTGAGGAATTGGCAAGTAAGAGTAGAGTCAGCATCCTGGTAGAGCTGACTGACCCCGATCAACAAGAAAAGCAGGTTGGCTGTACACAGTGAGGGCAGGGAGGAAAACATTTGGCATCTCTTGATATTTCCTCCTCCAACCGTGATGGGCTGAGGAAAGGCCTGGTGGCTAGGAGTCAGACCCACCAAGGATGAGGATCTGGGCCATGCAACCAGCTAAGAGCAGCAAAGGCACTAGCTGAGGGTGAGGAGAACCCAAAGTGGCTACTGGAGGAGGGAGATGAGATGAGGACTATCAACTCATGGCCCTGCGGCCAGCTGCAGCCTCAGAAGCAATAGTTTCCTTAACCTTCCCTTTCTAGGTTTCTCCCAAGAGGAGAGGTTCACCCGGGATGTGGAAGAGTGATGCTCAGAACATATTGGAAGAAGTAGGTCCTGGAGGTCCAAAGGGAGGACTATGGTGGACACCGTGATACTCCACCCATATCCCCTTCGATGGGAGTTTTGCCCCAACTTCTGGGAGTGCTATAAGCAGACAGATTTCAGCTCTAAGCTCCTGCAGGGATCACATCCGCTGCAGTTAAGTACCCTAACCCAAGGACACATTCCTTCCAGCGCAGCCCATGTGCAATGACTGATCCATGTGGGAGCACGAAAGCCTGGCCATGTCACCCAACTCGGGACAACAGGGATGGCCATGCTAGTTCCAAAGCTCGCCATGGGCTCCACTGAGGCTGTCCTTGGGCCTGCTCATAGCTCAGCTTCTCCCTGTGCCCAGTTTTCTTCCTCGCCCTTCCATTGCTTTTGGTTTCTATATAAATAAATATATTTAAGCACAGTCATTGTTCATATGCCCAAGCATTGTTTTTTTGTTTTGAGATGGAATTTCACTCTTGTTGCCTAGGCTGGAGTGCAATGGTGCGATCTCAGCTCACTGCAACCACTGCCTCCCAGGTTCAAGCAATTCTCCTGCCTCAGCCTCCCAAGTAGCTGGGATTACAGGCACCTGACACCTTGCTCGTCTAATTTTTGTATTTTTAGTAGAGATGGGGGTTTTGCCATGTTGGTCAGGCTGGTCTCGAACTCCTGACCTCAGGTGATCCACCCGCCTTGGCCTCCCAGAGCGTTGGCATTACAGGCATGAGCCACTATGCCTGGCATCAAGCATTGTTTTATAATTACACTTAATAATATAATTCCCCTTCCATTTCAGAACCCACACCTTTGTCCAAGGTTCTGAGCTTTATCAATCTCCATGCCCACATCCACTCGTTCCCCTGGCATAGTTTTCTAGGTCCCGTTGCCTGGCAATTTACAACAATATGGCTATGGTTGTTTTTAGTGCCTTTGTACCAGGCATTTCTCCTGCATTCTCTCATTTGATCCTTTTAACACCACTCTCAGTCAGACACCACATGATTTCCATTTCCAGTGAAGACCCTGGGTCTCAGAAGGCTCAGTTACTCACTCAAGGTCACATCCTGGGTCCGCGGGGAGACCAGGAGGTGCTCAGGCAGCCCGACTCTGAGTCCACTAGTTCTCCCTCTGCTGCTGCAGCTCTGATGCAAAACGAGGACACCTGCTTGGTGGGCCCAGCTGCTGGGAGTTTAAGCAAAGGCGGACCGGACGCCACACAAAGGGAATTCTAGGTCAGCCAAAGGAGGAGCTCTAGCAGTGGGAGGGGCTTCTTTGAGAAGTCATGAGACCCCTATCCCTGGGAATATCCAAACTTCCACCAGGCCTACAAGAAATGTTATGCCGGGCAAGCAGAAAGGTCCCAGCCAACTCAAGGTAGAAAGGATTCTCTGATTCCATCCATGACATTCAAATCTCCCCACACTGAGCTGACTTGAAGTTTCCAGCTGACAGTGATTTGAGGAGAGGCAGACTTGTGACCAGCACAGAAGCCCTGGAACCGGATGAAGCCTGACCCACCTCTGGAGCACTGCCAACCACTGGTGGTGACTCTGACTGGCCTGAGAGCAGGAGGCCAGACTGCGATACCTCTGGGGTCCATCCACGGTCTCAGTGCCCTTGACTGCAGCCCGCCAGGTGCCTAACGGATGTGGCAGCTGTGCATGGGAGTGAATGCCAATCAGCCCTGGAGGGCAAACCCCATGGAGATGCAGATGGAGGTTCACCAACCACAGCCCCTCTTCCCACGTTTCCTTCCCTTAATGCAAAGGCGGGTGGGTCCAACACCCTGGCAGGTGTGTGTGTGTGCATGTGTGTGTGTGCATTACCTGTATACGTCAGTGCCTGCTCCAGATGCCTGCTTGGCTCACCAGTAGGCATCCAGCTTCCCACAGGACCAGGGTAGCACCTGGCAGCAAGCCTGGATTTCTGAAGAGCTCAGAGTAGTTCCTCACTGAGGCAAGCACAACTCTCAACTCAATTCACCTCTTCTTCATCTCTCCTTTCAACCAACATGAAGCCAAGAGAATATCCGTGTATCAACACAACAAATTAGATT
The DNA here is from genome assembly GCF_037993035.2 of Macaca fascicularis. Classification (NCBI taxonomy): domain Eukaryota; kingdom Metazoa; phylum Chordata; class Mammalia; order Primates; family Cercopithecidae; genus Macaca; species Macaca fascicularis. The sequence continues at coordinate 164,693,919 of NC_088381.1, read as the reverse complement.
ATTCAGGGTTTCCTACTCTCACCTGAAACTCATTCACTCATTTAACTAACATATATTGAGCCAGGCCCTGTAATAGGCTCAAAGATAGAGCCTACAAACTTTTTCTGTAAAAGGCCAGATAGTAAAAATTTGGGCTCTGTAGGCTCACTTGTCTTGGTCACAACTACTCAACCCTGCTATTGTAGCACGAAAACAGACGCGGACAATATATAAACAAATGAGCATGGCTGTGTGCCAGTAAAACTTTGCTTACAAAAATATGGCACAGGCCAGATTTAGCCCCATAGGCTTTAGTTTGCCAACCCCTGATCTAAGAACACAGAGAATAGATATATCTGCCTATGGGGGATGGAGGATGGAGGTAGGGTTCTCCCTGTCTTCTGAAATTTTATAAAACTAGGAAAAGAAGTCTTAGGCCAGGCGCAGTGGCTCATGCCTGTAATCCTAACACTTTGGGAGGCTGAGGCAGGAGGATCGCTTGAGCTCAGGAGTTCAAGACCAGCCTGGGCAACATAGTGAGACCTTGTCTCTACTAAAATATAAAAAGATAGCCTGGCATGATGTCTAGTAGGTGGCCTGTAGTTCCAGGTACTTAGAAGGCTGAGGCAGGAAGATTGCTTGAGCCTGGGAGATCAAGGCTGCAGTGAGTTATAATCATGACACTGTACTCCACTGTACTCCAGTGACAGAGAGACCCCACTGAAAGAAGCAAGGAAGGAAGATGGAAGGAAGGAAGGAAGGAAGGAAGGAAGGAAGGAAGGAAGGAAGGAAGGAAAAGATTAAGAGAGAGGGAGGGAGGGAGGGAAGGAAGGAAGATGGAAGGAAGGAAGGAAGGAAAAGATTAAGAGAGAGGGAAGGAGGGAAGGAAGGAAGGAAGGACTTTATCAAGGAAGGAAGGAAAAAAGGAAAGAAGGAAAGAGAAAAAGAAAGGAAAGAAAAAGAAAGAAAGAGAAAGAAAGAAAAAAAAGCAAGAAAGAGAAACAAAGGAAGGCAGGCCTTTATCAAGGAAGGAAGGAAAAAAGGAAAGAAGGAAAGAGAAAAAGAAAGGAAAGAAAAAGAAAGAGAAAGAAAGAAAAAAAGAAAGCAAGAAAGAGAAACAAAGGAAGGCAGGCCTTTATCAAGGAAGGAAGGAAAAAGGAAAGAAAGAAAAGAGAGAGGAGAGGAGAGGGAAAAAGAAAGGAAGGACAGTCTTAATCATAACTAACTTTGACATGTCACAGCAAAACCAAAGCCTGGCCAGTGAATGACTTCTGACCCTAAGTTCCTGACAGCGCTGGGCAGCCCTGGGGCAGGAGGCTTGGGTTTGAACCCACTCTCTGCCATTTTCCGGCGTATACACCACTTCCATGATGTTTGGTTTCTTCTATAAAATGAGGCTATTGTATAGAATACAGTGGCTCACGCCTATAGTTTCAGCTATTCAGAAGACCTGAGGCAGGAGGATTGCCTGAGCCCAGGAGTTCAAGGTTACAGCGAGCTATGATTTCGCCACTGCACCATAGCCTCGGTGACAGAGAAAGACCTTGTCTCAAAATAAAAAAAAAATAAAATGAGAATATTAGTGCATATACGCATCATGGGATCACTATGAAGATAAAAATCACATCATGTGGAAGTGCTCCCTAAATTATAAAAAGCTATGGAAGTGTAAGAGATTGTCACTGTTATCCTCCAACCTATTGCAAAACTTCAGATGTGGTCCCAGCCCTGCAACTGATTACCTGTGGGACTCTGGGCAGGTCACCTCTCCCCTCTTCACCTCGGTCTCCTCGACGCTGAGATGCTAGAAGGAGATAAGGGAAGTGCTTTGTACAGTGTAGAGTGTGCATTTTCTATGTTGTCTTGATGTCATCATTAGATAATTATTATTATCATCATCATTTGATATCATTATAATTGTCTGTGTTTCTAGCTAAAAGCTCCCTAGATATTTCCAGCTGCCAAAGCCACTGAGGAGTCTCTTTCTCTCTTTCACTTTGCAGCAAGTCCTCCTCATTTCTCTCAGCCCAGGATGGCGTCTCTCCTTCTCTTCAAAACCCTGTACAGTAACTGTCTCTCTGCCTGCCCGATCTGTCTGTCTGTCTCTCCCACTGCCCTGTGAGCTGGGGCGGGGAACCGGGTCTGACTCATCTGTGTCCCCGCCCCTCCCCCAGTGCCTGGTGCACAGTGAGGTCTGCCGGGTCCATCTGATGAGAATCCCTGGACCTCCCTGGCCTGATGTGCTACTCCGCGTTGCTGCTGGCCCTCCAGGAAGATCGTCCGGCACAGCCGCCTGCTTGAGGGCCACGGAGGGGAGATTCGGATCTTCCTTGCCATTCGCATAGCAGGGTCGTGTTGCCAAGGTGCTCCTGCCAGGCCTCCTGCTGTGGTCCTACCCAGTCTTTCAGGTCCCCAGGAGCCACCCCAACAGCACCTCACCTCTCACCTGCTGCGGGGTGCACTCGGAGGTGCCACACACCTGCATGGCTCGCCCACAGGGGCCTGTGAGTCAAGGGCATTGCGTTCACGTGGGGAGACTGTGCACATTCTCTGCACAGTCTGGCCTCCAGCCTTGGCTTGTATGGGTCCTTCTGCCTTGTATGCCCTTTCTACCTTTCTTCCCCTGGCCAACTCTCTGCCATTTTCCAAAACCCAGCTCCCGCATCATCTCCCACAAACCCCCATTGGCAAACATCCTCCTCCATCTCTACTGCAACCTTCTGACCTGCATGTGTGGGACGTTGGGCAGAGTGAGGGTAACAGCCACCTCACCACACTGTCACTAGGACCCACTGAAGGACAACAGGGTACTCTGCATGAGACCTGGCCCATAGTCAACAATTCACAGCTTGTAGCAACCATGACTAGTAGCCTCTGTGCTCTCTAGGGTACCCCCTGACCACCCTGTCCCAACCCTCACGACTCTAGGCTGCTTCCTTAACTGGGAGCTTGCTGACAGAAAGAGAGGTGGCGTTGTTCCACCCCCAGAGCCTGCACAGTGCCTGGCATAGAGGAGGTGCTCAGTCAACATCTCTGAACTAGACAAAAGAGCTGAAAGGTGAAAGGAAAGGCAAGAAGCACCTGTCCCCTTAAGCATAGTGGTCAACATGCCGGGCCCCTCCTGCTCTATCATCCATGGCCTGGTGGCCTTGGCCAGGTGACCCCAACTCTCTGAACCAAAGCTCAGAGAGTTTTGGTTACCTTTAAATCAGGGGCTCTAAGAGTGCACAGGGGGGTTGTGCACAGGGACACCCATTTACCCAGGGTCAGCGTGAACCCACTGCACTGCAGCAGGGCCCTGGACCGTCCTGTCCCAGCCCTGCATGGGTGCAGTGGGTCCTTTCCCCACTTCTTCCTGCCAGGCCAGCCAGGCAGCGTGGAGAGCCTGGGGGGCACACATATGTGCTGCAAACTTGTTTTCTTGGAAAGGAGGCATCATTTTGTCCTTGTGGTTGCCTGCGGGTGCCTGCAGACAGCCTGTCTCACTGGGGGAGGTGTGTTGGTGGGAGTACGGGGCCAGGGAGCTGCCCACCTGCACCCGGGGTGCCTGGCCCACGCTCACCTCGCTGCCTCTCTCACCTCCTCTCCTCTCTCTCCTTTCCTTAGCCCCTCTGTCCTTTCCTCCCTTCTCTCTCTCTGCTTTCCCCTCCTCTCCCCTCTTTCTGGCTTTCTTCTCTCTCTTCTCTTCCTCTCCTGTCTCCTCTCCTTCTTCCTCTCTGCCTCCCGTGTCTCCTCTCCTTCCTCTCTACTTCCTCTCATCTCCTCTTGCTCCCCTATCTGCCTCGCCTCCTCTGTAGCACCATCTCTCTGCCTCTCATTCTCTGTCTTGTTTCTGTTTGTTTCCCTCTCTTTTCTTTTTTTCCTCTCTCTCTGATTGCTTTAGTCTTGTTTATCATACCCTCCCTTTCTTTACTCTCCATTCTGTGCAAAGAATTTTTCCCCTCCTGCCTCCAGGCGAAGTTGGTGGAGAAGAATGAATTTTTCATTTGTTTTTCCATATTCTGCTCCTGTACCCAACAAAGTGGAACTAAGGTCCCTCTGTATGTGTCTGGAGATACGACACACCTTGATCTCTGAGTTTTTGCTTTGTCACTTCCCATAAAAGTAAAACCCGTTCAGAAAGTCAGGTGCCAGGCCCAGGGAATCAGAACGGCAAGCCCATCGGCACATCCAGTGAACCTCACCCTGTTGGCAGCCATGGGAGATGGGGAGCTTCCTTTGCCTTCTGTCCCACCGGAAGGGTAAGAACCTGTTAGAATGGCTGTATGTTTCCAAGGATGCCGGAGCTGGAAGTTAGGTTTCTAGCCAAGGACACCAGCTGAGTGCATGTGTGCATGCGAGCACACACATCACGCACACACACGCACACTCACGGGAGCTCCTGTGTGGCTGTCCCCCACCTCCTGACAAATATGTTTACCAGGTAAGGGTATTGAGTCACTGGAGCCCATGGGACAGGGAGGATTGTGGGGAAAACAGACTTCCCCTAATGAGCTTTTCCTTCCTTTCTCTTATTTCAAAAGAGAAACGGAGTTAGGATCAGCTCAGCTGGACTCGTTCTCTGTTTACTTTGAGGATGTCCCATCCCTCCCTGCTCCTCTGTTTCCCCCAATACGACTGGGTTCCATGAGACTGGATCAGTGACAGATGGGAGTGCCATGGGTTTGTTCAGTGCTGCCCGAAGGGACTGGGATTGTCCCTACCACTCCCCTGGCTCCATGTCACCCTCCAGGTCTCAGTGTACATGACCTCTCCAGGGATGCATTCCTTACCACCCTGGCCAGAAACATGGGAGAATGAAAGTGCTTGCTCCCTTCTCAGCGCCTCCCTCAATCTGCAGTTGTCTGATTTGTTTGTGTGATACTTGTTGCCACACCTTCCCCGCTAAAATGTAAGCCTCATGAGACAGAGACCGAGCTGCTATTGTTCACCAGAACATCCCTGACACCCGGCACAGTGCCTGGCACATGGTAGGCCACCAATAAATAAATATCTGCTGAATGAGTCAGTGAATGAATGAATGGGATCATCTTATCCAAGCCCCCGATGTTGGCGATGATGACGCTGAGAGGCTCCAGGGGAAAAAGCAATTGCCTGAGAGTGCACAGCTGGGGGTGCCTGGCCAGGATGAGGGTTCTGGTCCCTCCCAGCCTCCTCACCCCACACCAGTTCCCTGCAGTCCCTTCTGAGCTGGGCCTTCTCCCACTAACCAACAGTCCTTCTATAAGAACTTCATACACCCGCCTGCTATCCTCTTAAGCCAGGCCCATATTTTCTTTGGAGTAATAATTAAAATAACATATTCACCAGCTGTTTTTTTTTCTAGATGTAATCTGCTCAGGCTCTGATTTGCATATTAAAAGCACTAATTAGCCCCTCCGAGTGCTTGGGCACGGAGAGTGCAGTAACTGGTCACATCGTCCCTGAAGACCCATCCCCAGCGCTCTGGGCGAGGATGCGGATGGCGGCGCGAGCCCTGGGCACGGAGAAGCAGCCTTTGTTTCCCAGCATTTGGGGACTGGAACGCTCCACTGCTCCATCCTTGTGGCTCTTCTTCTCTTTGAAGTGTCGTGTTTGATGTGTTAGCTTGTCTGTCAGTTTTTATTTTAACTCCTTTAGAGTGTGTGTTTTAACCCCTCCTGGTCACACCGGGGCAGAGCGTCCCCAGAGAGTGTGGGCAGCCTTCGACCAGGGGCGCCACGGTGAGCCCCAGGTTCACGGGCAGTGAGGCTGTCCTCCTTCCCAAGCTCGCTCCCACCCCTGCCTCCCAGCAAGGAGGAGAAGGGCGATTCCAGCGTGCCGGTCCCTTTAAATTATTCCTTTACTGGACCCGTACAAAGGAATAGCTAATTGCGTTGTTATTATTTCCTACAAAACAAAATTTGGGGAATGTGTGTGAGGGGAGGATGAGGGGCCCCGTCCGTAAAAGCTGTCGGCCGTGCAGCGGGGTTCTGCCCATGCTCCAGCACACTGGACCCCCTGGGCAGGATTCAGCGACCCCCAAAGACAGCTCTGATTTTCTGCTCCCCCGGGGCTGAGATCTCAAATGGGCACCTGCCTGCTCTGTCCACCGCTCTCAAAATGAAACCGAGGCCTAAGTCTCGCAGGAGCTGGCGGAGGCCAGCCAGGGACCCGGCTAGGGAGACAGTCCCAGAATTTCAGAAATTCCAGCCTGGCATCCCACAAGCTGCTTCCCCAGACCCTGGATCTTCACAGACGAACAGCCCCTCCAGGAAGGCCTGCGAGCCTGCGGGGGCTGGGCCACAGCAGAGAGAGCCAGATGGCGGCTGTGCGAGCACCAGGGGCAGGGCCAAAAACCGTAACTGGGAAGAAAGCGCTGGCAAGAGAGCCCCTTTATTTCTTCTGCCCAGGCTCGGGGTGGAATCCAGCTCCGACGGCTGGAGCCCGCTCAGCCTCCAGGCGGCCGTGGCCCGTGTGGAGGCCTGCCCAGAGCACCTGTAAGAAGGCCGTCGGGCCCTCCACCCGCGAGGCAGCCCAGCCCCTCCCAGACGGATCCCCGGCCACTCTGTCTGTCCCCACCTGCTGCGCCCTCGCCTGTGCCTGAGCAGGAGCCAGAACACCCTAAACCCCTCCTGGGCCGATCTGGAGTCATTTTGGTGGGCCTCCGTTGTCCATGTCTGCACTGGCCCCAGAGGCGCTTGTTGGACATCTCGCCTGCTCCAGACCCGAGGGTGGAAGATTGAGAAGGTGTCTGGGAGGGAGAGAGTGGATCCTTGACTCTGCCTCCAGCCAGAGCCCTGTGTAGAGGAGGCAGCCTTGCTGGAGAGCCGGCTGGCTTTGACAGCAACGCCAGCAGGAAGCTTAGCAATCAAAGTGTGCGCCTCACAGTCAGCACGGAGCTGCGGTGAGAGGGGAAGGAGACGGGTCAGGCTATGCTCCGGACAGAAGACCACCTCTCAAGCCTCTCTTGACTTGGTCGGGAGAAGGGGACACCCACTAGGAACGCAAGAAAACATGGAGTCAGCTGAAAAGTTTTGCGGTGCAGACAGAAACTGTGGGAGAGAGAAGCAAGGGAATTCTTGGGTTTAGGAGGCAGAAGAACAGCAAGAAGCAGGGGGTTCCCGAGCCAGTCATGGAGGGCCGGGACCTCAGGGAGATGGAGCCAGGGCTGTCGCCTGAAAGAGAGTGACTGTGAGGGCCACTGGGGTGCCGTCCAGGTGGGATGGAACGTAGGCCGGGAAGGAGAAAGAGACTCCTGATGGGGGAGAAGTGCCGTGTGGTTCTCACTGGGCCTCTGGAGAGCTCTCAGATCTTTCCAACTTCCAAGGATGCGGTACAAGAGGGGTGGAGGGAAGCAGCAATCCCGGCAGGCAGGAGCACAAGTGCGCCCGCCATCGGCGCAGAGGGCAGAGCCCGGGAGGGGCTTCGCCTGGCTGGGCCAGCCTGGGATCTCTGTGGGGGCGGGAGAGGAGCTGGCCCCGGAGCCGCACGGAGTTGCAGCAGTAGGGGAGCTGCATTTAGGATTGCCCAGCGGCCTGATGTCACTGCGCTCTGTTGCCGAGGAGCAACGGTAACCCTGCCTCCATCAGGGGTCCCTGGGTGGGGAAAATAGAAGACAAAGAGAAGGGGCAGGTTGGAAAAGGCGACGTGGTGAGTGACGCCAGTAGTGGGGAAGACCTGGACCAAACTTGGAAACTCAGGGATTACAACCCACAAAGTCCTACATACCCCAGGCGGTACAGGTATTCTGGGTGCTACTTTTCAAGAATGGTGGGTTTTCTGCTAGGGAACAGAATCTCTCCAAAGGGGGAACAGGGAGCCCAGATCAATCTGTTGTTGAAACATCCTCTGCAAGTGCATTCATGGCCCACAGAGGAGCAACCCCCGGGAGTCGCGTATAAGCTTGCAACACAGAGCTTGACCACACCATCTCCTCTCAACACGCTCAGCCCCTCTCAGATACACCAGCTGGAAAAATCTCTTCTCTGTGGCCAAAGATCTAGACTGCCACCCAAAAGCAGGTCACTATGGGTCTCTGAGAGAACAGCTATGACTTGAGGAACGTGGGACCAGTGGCCATCAGAGACGGTCAGCTGCCCCTGCCATGGGCTCTCTTGGATGTAGGATCTGGGTGTTAGTCAGTGTGAGGCTGGCAGGGTGCTCCAAAGAGGCCCAAAGGCCCAGAAACAGTGCTGAGGTGGAACATGAGGATGATGGCGGGGGCATGGCATCGCCCTTCCAACTGGACTTGAGGTTGGAGAAAGCCAAGTTGAGAGGAAGCAGACTCACACCTCTACTGACCCTCGGGGAGAGTGCAGATTCACCGTCTCAGACAGAAACTGAAAGACCTAGATTCAGTCAGAGGCCCAGATGAGTGCACTTCAGCTAGAACCAGGTAGAACATGAAGACAGCGTAGACAGGCGGGAGACTCCGTCCACGTGTTACCATTTAATTTCTCCAAATCAATTTCAGAAAGCAAGAGACTGATAGCCACGTCTAACTTTTCAACAGGAGAGAGTGCTAAGTGACATATTTGCAAGTTGACCTGGTATTTCAGTGCTTCCGGCCGTGGATAATGTGCTTTGACCATCTTGTTGTCAAAGTGAAGACAGAAACACCTGCTGCAGATGATATGACCAAGGCTGATGGGTTGTTCTGGGTGACACTCCTGACAACCTTGCAGATTAGGGGGCTGAGGTGGAGACCTGAGCCTTGTCTCCAGTAGACTTGGATAAATGCGTGGTAGACACAGCTTGGCGTATTTCAGGGGCTTCTGGGGCAGCACAGACTAGATGCTCACGGCCCAGAGGAGCTGAATTTCCCATTATCCTGGACTTAAGAGGGTTTTGAGGAGCTCTAGAAAGGTTAGAAATTGAACTTCCAAGGTGCATCATCTCTGAGATGCCTTAATCTCTTCCCCAGGAGTACACAGCCACATGCCTGGCTGACCCCAGGCCTGGAGGCACAGCATCCGTGGGAAGTTGGTTTCATCCTCCCCCCAACCTTCCCAGGGAGTACCCTCAGGCATCAAGGACTCCTTTGCAGAGAGGGCTAAAGAATCCCACAGAGAAGAAAGACCTAGAAATAGGTAGAACAGAGCCCCATTTCTTCTTCCTAAGACCTCTCCTCTCCTCTCCTTTCCTCTCCTCTCCCCTCCCCTCCCCTCCCCTCCTCTCCCCTCCCCTCCCCTCCTCTCCCCTCCCCTCCCCTCCGTTCACCTCCCCTCCCCTCCCCTCCCCTCTCCTCTTCTCTCCCAGGAGACCTTTCCTTACCCAGAGCATCCCAAGGAGATGGGCAGGTGGGGAAAAAATCACAGGTTGTAGAAACTGTGCTCCCCTCTTTTGTCCTCTTTCCACCTTTCTCTCTGCTGGATGGTTAGTCCAGGAAAATGCTGTTGGGACTGACAGCTGCTCTCTCTGGAAGGAAACTTTGGTCCCAAAGAGAGCCTGGGTGAGAGCCAAGAGGGGAGGAATCAAGTTGCTGGTGGCTTGGGGTGAGCCAAGCTGGTGGCTTGCCTAAGGTCATGCTAGTTGATGAGGCTCCTCTTATCTGTAGGTGGAGTCAATTTCCGAAAGGACAAAGATGGAAGCTGCAAGGTCTCTTGACACCTAGGCCCTGAAGTTGCACAGCATCATGTCTGCCACATTCTGTCGGTCAAAGCAAGTCACAAGGCCAGCTGAAATGCAAAAGGTGAGGAAACAGATTCCACCTCTTAACAAGAGGAGCTGAAAATATCATGGCCATGTTTTATCATCTACCACACACACACTCCACAATTCAGCAATTCTATTTCTAAATGTGTAGCCTAGACCCAGAGAGACTCTTATACAAACTGACAGGAACAAGAATGTTCATTACAGCATCCTATGTTATGGCAAAATAGAAAACAAAAATGCCCACCTTTGGGAGAATATATAGATTAAAAATGGCATGTTCATGCACTGGAAAACAGCAATTGATAAAGGAACTAGATCTCTATTTGTAACTCAGATGAATCAAAGATTTTGCTGATTGGAAAAAACAAGTTATAGAATGAATGTATGAAAAATTAGCTAGGCATGGTGGTGCACTCCTGTAATCCCAGCTACTTGGGAGGTTGAGACAGGAGAATTGCTTGAACCCAGCAGGTAGAGGTTGCAGTGAGCCAAGATGGTGCCACTGCACTCCAGCCTGGGTGACAGAGCAAAATTTTGTCTCAAAGAAAAAAGGAAGAAGAAGAAGAAGGAGAAGAAGGAGAAGAAGGAGAAGAAGAAGAAGAAGGAGAAGAAGGAGAAGGAGAAGAAATAAATGTATAGTATGATATAATTTTAAGGAAAACTTTTCAAATACAAAGATAATACTGTATATTTTCATATACATATGCATGTAAAAGGCCAGGAGGAAATTGAAGGTTCAGCATTAATGAGATGAGATTCCGTGCAATGGGGAGAAGTGGAATGGGCATGGAGGGAGGCTGGACTGGACTAATGAGGGCATGTCATCTCTAACGGAGGAGAAAGATGAGTAAATAGATCATCCAGGTTGTGCTCTTGAGATCCGCACACACAGAACAATTTCAAAATAAGAAGATAAACTTGATGAGAGGAAGCCACGAAGGAAGAAGATAAAGAGGGATAACTGGCGGAGGGAGATTTGTAGAAAGTTGAAGGAGGGTTAGCAAAACATGTTGCGGTAGGAGCCATGTTCCCGTGGGAGGGCCAACACATACAGACAATTCGTACTCAGTGCTTTGCTTTTAAAAAAGTGTTGCTTATGGCTGGGCACAGTGGCTCATGCCTGTAATCCCAGCACTTTGGGAGGCCAAGGTGGGTGGATCACTTGAGGCCAGGAGTTCAAGACCAGCCTGGCCAACATGGTGAAACCCTGTCTCTAATAAAAATACCAAAGTAAAAATAAAAATTAGCCAGACATGGTGGTACATGCCTGAAATCCCAGCTACTTAGGAGGCTGAGGCAGGAAGATAACTGGAACTGGGGAGTTAGAGGTTGCAGTGAGCCGAAATCATGCCACTGCACAGAAGGAGGGAGGAGGGCAATAATTAAGTTCTGGAAGAGGGGAAAGGGAACTGAAGGGAGACAGAAAGGTGAGGGAATACTGGCCACTCCCTGCAAAATGCCCAGGGGAGGATGTGGCTTTAGCTGGGCCCTCATATGTCTCAGAAAATAGGTAGGAGCCCCAAAGCTATAGTCACACTCAGAAGGTACCCTCAGAGCACAGCCACCGTGTGATTCTATTGCAGGACCAAAGGCTCCAGCCAAAGCCCAGGGGGGCAAGGGTTTCTGCTTAAACTCTGTGGTTCATGCAACACTCCAGTTCTCCCTAGAGTGACATTATCTGATTATCTTCCTTCTTGCACATTTGCTGATTTAATATTCATCTGTTAACAGTTGCAGGGCCAAGCCTGCACACACCTGCCCTTCCCACAGCTCTCCAGTTTCACTTCCAGGGTTCCCTTTAGGCTCCTCCTCCCAAGCCTGAAATGCTGCCTTCCATCCTCCACCCTCATCTGTTCTCAACTCTCAGCCTCTCCCTGGGCTCATCCATGACCACAGCTGATGACCCACAGAACTTCAACCCAGGCTCCTCTTTGGGGGTCCTGACCCCTGGATCCAGTGGAAATTCTCCACCAGGGTGTCCCACAGTCACCCCAGCGGTCTCAGTCCACCCAGACCTGAACTCCTCACTCCTGGATGCCTACTCCTCCCCTGGCTGTATTCCCACCATCTACCACCCAAAATTGAAATCCAGAATCTTCCTGGACACCTTCCTTGCTTTGCCTCACATTGAAAGAGTGACCAAATCCTATGAATTCAACTTCCTTAATATCTTTTTCTTTTGTCACTTCGTTTCCACGTCTTCTACTCAAAACTCAAGCCTCCTCATCTCTTATCTGGACCATAGACATTTTATCCCAGGAGGTTTTGCTGATCCAAGTTCCCCGTCCTCAGCCCCTCCCCACCCTGGTCATATTTCTCCCATTGATAGTGGCCAATTCCATGAACTTGGCTGAGTGTCTAATGTGCCTTCACAATTCTGGATATGAGGGAATTGATGACAAAACATGGTTCTTCCTTTAAGTAACTCCAAGTCACACAGTAACAGCAAGTAAGGAATGAGGTGCCCGTGCAGATTACAAATCACAGTAGACATTAAGTGGCATAGAGGAAGCACATGGGGCCATTTGGCAGTCTTAGGGGGCCATGAAAGGATTTTTGGAGGGACCAATGGCAGAAATGAGTGAAGTCCCCCTCATTGTCACAGGCCAAACAAAACCTCCAGTGGGCCTGAAAGACCCTTTGTGAGCTGGTCCCAGGCTACCCCATCCTCCTTCTGCTCACCCCCGCTTACACACACACTCACACACAGCACTCCCCCGGCACGCCCCACCACCACATGGCCCGGGGCGGGGGTCCGTCTCGCTGCCATTCCGGCCCTGGTACAACATCTTGCGTCAAGGATTGTGTCAATTTGTGAGCTTGCAAATCGGCACTTAGCTTGCATGCCAAAGTCCACAGTCCTAAGTTTCAATGGCAGAAAGACATTGCTGAAAATAATTGTGCCTGGCAGCACTGGGGCTGGTTCCAAAAGCCGTCCAGTGATCCAGTGCACGCCGAATCTTTGCTTGCTCTATGCGGCAGCCAGATGCCTCTATATCCTGCCCAATTAATCTGGAATGAGTTGGATTATGATAACGTACATTTTGCAACAACCTGCTACTGAAAGAAGGATCACAAAGCTACTTCCTGGTTCTTTCCCCTCCCTCCTCCCTGCCTCTCCCAGCTCTGTGGCTCACCCCAAGGGCCCTGCTGCTGCCAGCCCCTACAGGTAGACAGCACCAGGTTGTGGCAGAAAGCGACAGCCCACCGGCAAGCTGGCAGCAGAGACCCCTGCACTGCCAGCCATTAGCCATTGACTACAGTCCTGCTGGCTCCAGCAGGCAATGCTTGCAAATTCCTGTTCTCTGGGAGAAGTTCGTGCACCGAGCCCTTCCCTGGAATGTGACATTGGCCTGTTTCATGCACTGAAACTCCAGAGGCATTCTTGAGGTGAGGCCTGGCCTCTGCAGGCAGGGAACTGTTTCCCCTCCTTAATGCTCCCCAAAGAACCAGGAAGATGTGAGGCAAAAAAAAGTGTCCAGAAACCCCTTGGAGGGAAAGAGGGAGGGAAGGAATGGATGTGAGGACCTGCCAGGTGCTGTCACTGCGTCACCCTCCCAGCAGCCTTGGGAGGCTGTGCGCCTCTTCCTGTTCTACAAAGAAGCGAACTGGAGAGAGGATGAGTGTGGCCCCCTACTAGTCAACGATCCGGGTCAAAGCCTCCTGACTCACACCCCCTCTTTCCAGAGTGCCGCCCCCATCACTCCAGCCCTTTATCAAGGGGGCAGTAGAGTAGAAGCCTGCAGGCCAGATGTCAGCATTCAGAGGCAGCATTTAGAAGCTCAGTTACTTCCTCTCCTTCCCCCTTTTCTTGCCCCTCTCCTCCAAACCCTCACATCGTCATCCCAGAGATCTCAAGGGGACTGTCCCAGTTCCCACCTTCCTCTTCTCATCCATTCCTTGGCTATTCTCGGAGCACAGAGAACGCCTGACTCCAGAGGGTATCCGGGGCTGGCGGATGGTGGGAAACGCCCCGTGGCTTGCAGGGGAGTCATTCTTAGGAAATAAATGACCCAAGAAACTGTTAATATTGTGTTCCTCCCGGGAACTTGGGAAGTTCAGTGAACTCTCAGACTCTTGGAGCTGGTTTGAGTTTGGCCTTTCTTCAGAAGATGTTCTCTTTTTCCGCCCGGCGCCCCAACGTCCCCAGGATCTAAACACAGAACAAACAGCCACGCCTCAGCATCCAGGCGGCTTCTCCCTCTTCCCCTCCCGCTGGATGCTGGAAACTGTGAGCTTTTAGTCTGCTGCCCTTCTGCGCCCCCTACGCCACCCACCCCGCCGCTGTCACCACACTCCCACCCTCACCCCCACCTCACTTCTAAGACACTCTTAGCTCGCATGCCAAAGTCCGTCTGCTCACATCGGCTCTGGTCTTTGGACGACGCCCTTGACCAAGAGGAATATCAAACGTTCCCCTCCCACCAGCGCCCAGAGTTCCAGTTTGTTTCTGGACTGTGCACAGAGCTCAGAAACAGGGAAAGAAGCTGGAAGGTGGCAGAGGAGGAAGGGAAAATGATATTTAACTGCCTCCTCAAGAGAGTCACCATCAAAGTCAAGCAAGGTTTCAAGGTAGGGACGGACTATCAGCTGGGCTCCTGGCGGCCTCGCCAGCCATCCGAGAGCCCAAGGGTCTGGCCTGTTTCAGGCCGGTCTGGCACGAGTATCTGTCCAATCGTGCTGAAAGTCGCTCCAACAATTAAGCTTGGTCCCTTTGTCTCTCCTCCCCTTCTTCCCTCTCTCTCTCTCTCTCTCTCTCTGCTTCCTGCGAGTGTCCCACTGTGCGGGGCTCTGCAGCCACCCTCCCCATCAGGCCGTTTCGCAGTGGCACTGCGGCGCCGTGGAGAGGAGCTAATTGGATTTGTTGTCAGCTCCTGAAGCTGCCAGGAGCTCACGTCTGCTCTGGTTACAGATGAAGACATCACGGTGACAGGCTCAGAGACAGCTCAGCTGGCATCCCAAGGCCACTAATAGAGCCATGTTGATTTAATGTCCGAGTGGAGAGGTGCAGACAAGCTGTTCAAGTTTTCCCTTCCAAACAAAGCAGGGATATACCATCCGTCATCTGTGGATCAGTAAATAAGCATCCGCGTGCCTCTAGGAGCTCTTAACCATTGCCACAAAAGAATGACAAACTATTTTAAACAGGGAGACGGGACTTTGAAACAGAGAATCTCTCTCTGGTGTATGCCGCCCTCAGGGAGCCCAGCTAATTCCACCAAACATAAATTTTCCTTAACTATGCAATTATGGACGAATCCCATTAGCCTTAAAATGGCTTGCTCACTAAAGGTGTGCCCCTGTGTATATGGGCTTTGGTGTGGGGGGGATGTGGAGAGGCGCCAGTGAAGATGAGAAGACCTGCTTATTGTCAATGAAGTCATTTAATGAGCACCTACTGTGTGCCAGGCACTGGGTGAATGAGGTATGGCGTCTGCATTCAGGAAGCTCATGGATGAGGCAGTTCCAGCCCAGGGCAATAGTTCTACAAGATAAAAACGGGACCATCGGGAACATTGACGGGAGGAATCCTCTTCCCTTTGAGGGTCTGGAATCGGTTCCCGGTGAGAAAAGCATCTAAGTCCAAGGTCTTCCCCAAGCCCCTTCAATCTGAGCAGCTGGGATCTGTAGCAGGTAGATCCCTGGGGTGACCATCCCCTCTGTCCCCAGACTGGTCCTTTCCCTACAGCCCACTAATGACCCTTTGGTCCTCCCCAGGTTTGCAGAGGCTTGAGGTGTCCTCACAGGGTGGATGGTGGTGCCTGAGGTCCGAGAGCACCAGGAAGGGGTGGAACCACGCATCTGGCAGGGGGCCTGTCTTGGAACTCAGCCTGCCTGCCCAGCACATCACGGGCCCATGGGCTGTGCTCTATCCTCTGCTTCCTCACAGCTCCTGGACCTATGTGAGAACTCTCCTCCCAGAACCTGCACATGCCAGGCTGCTGACCACCCATGGCCACCTTGACTTCTCAGTGATGGGGCCCAAGCAGGAGTATATTTTTAAAAATTATATATATGACAGAGTTTTTGCTCTGTGGCCCAGGCTGGAGTGCAGTGGTGCCATCTTGGCTCACTGCAACCTCCACCTCCTGGGTTCAACAATTCTCCTGCCTCAGCCTCCCGAGTAGCTGGGATTACAGGCACCCGCCACCACCCCTGGCTTATTTTTGTATTTTTAGTAGGGATGAGGTTTCACCATATTGGCCAGGCTGGTCTCTAACTCCCGACCTCAGGTGATCCACCACCTTGGCCTCCCAAAGTGCTAGGATTACAGGCATGAGCCACCGTGCCTGGCATATATTAAAAATATTTAACATCAGATCGGATGATGGTCACTGTTTCCTGTCAGCTGCACATCACCCTGGGGCCCCAGCATCCAACTGCCTGCTCCTAGGGCCCCCTCTTCCCATCCATGCCAGGTCTGTCTTTAGACTCTCATCCGCCGAGACCACATGTCACTCTCTCCTGCCCAGATCTCTGAGCCCACCCGAAACTCAGCAGCCCACATGCAGGTAGAAGGGAGATCTCAGGGCTATACCAGACTGGGGAGCCATCTGAAGCCCACCATGAACCAAGGACGCACACTCTGGTAGAAGGCATTTAACATTCTCTCAGACGAAGCAGAGGAGCCCCTAAGCCTGACAAAGACCCCCTGCTCCCTTGCTGAACCGTCTCCCCTACCCCATGGCCACCCACATGCCCACAGGCCTGTACCCAAGTCCATTCCAATGGGGCAACTTGAAAATAACCACGAATGCAGATAGTCCTCAGGAATGAAAGGGGAGAGAGGGAGGGAGACATGGAGAAACAATCCTGACCTAACAGAAAGCTCAAGGAAGAGAGGGAATTCCTCATTATTGAACACCGAATGAGAATGGTGACTCAACAAAACAGACGCACAATGACAAGATACTAAAACAACAGGAAAAGATGGAAAAGGACATTGCTCAGACCTAAAGGTACAGATGGAAGCCAAAACAGTGCCACAAGAGCAACAATGACCTTCCAAACCAGGAACAGAAGACATTCTTAAAAGTAAAATTATTGACATAGTGGAAAAGCTTGAGAAAACTGGTGAATGCAGATGAAATAAAGAGATTAAAGTAAGTAGAGATAAGATGACACAGAGAGGCCAGGTGCAGTGGCTTATGCCTGTAATCCCAGCACTTCGGAGGCTGAGGTGGGCAGATTGCTTGAGGTCAGGAGGTTTGAGACCAGCCTGGCCAACATGGCGAAATCCCATCTCTATTAAAAATACAGAACTTAGCCGGGTGTGGTGGCATGTCTGTAGTCCCAGCCACTTGGTAGGCTGAGGCAGGAGAATCGCTTGAACCCGGAAGGCAGAGTTTGCAATGAGCCGAGATCATGCCACTGCACTCCAGGCTGGGCAACACAGTGAGACTCCATCTCCAAAAAAAAAAAAAGATGACACATAGGGAACTGGTAAGGATGGTACAATGTAAGAAATTTGCGTCCCTGAAGTAAAGAACGCAACAAATTGAACAGAAGATGTCTAAAGAGATGATACAACACTGTTTCTCTTAAATGGATGACTTTTTCAAAAGATCAAAAATATACTCGTACAGTGTTCCAGAAAATCTTAATGGAGAGCCATGAACACTGAAACATTGCCTGGACATCAAAGATAAAAATGAATTCTTTGGAGGTCAAGACAGAAAAAGCAAATCAACCACAAAGAGAAAAAGCTAACTGACTAAAGACATCTACAGTCATGTTCAATGCCGGGCAACTACAGAGCAAATAGCTGCAGGGTTCTAGAGTGACAAAGTGTAACCAGGAGATTATAACCCAAAAAGACGCTATTGGAATATAATGGTAACAGGAGATGTCCTCAAACATGAAAAACCCTGGGAATATAGCACCCTTGAAAAAATGACTCTCATCAAATTCATCCAGTTCCCATAAAGACCCATGAAAGAAGGAAGTATGGTGAAAGCACAGGTGGCAGAGATTTGGTCCATTTAAATACAGAGCTAAAATTCAACAGCCATGGAATGACGGTTTTAGAAGAGTCTTAGTGTTATACAATACTCAGTACTGGGGAGTGGGGCTGAGAGGAAGGAGCAGCAAGGCTGGCTGATAGCGGCACAAATGGAAACACAGAAAGACTTGCAGTTAAGCCGGACAGATGAGACATACACCTTCACTCTGGGTTTAGGAAGCCCACCCAAGGGATGGTAACAGAACAAAAGAGCTATCAACCCACAAGGACAAAGAACACAGGAAAGATGAACCAGGAGATGGGAGATGTTGACAAAATTCTGGAAGATGGACAGTTGATAGATCAGTAGTAATTGACTCAGCAAACCAGACAGCCAAAACTTAACTGATTTCAAGGGGTGGGGAGGAGGGTGTGCAATGAGAAGCAAACCTGTCTTCCACCTCCCATATCACTCCAGAAAAGCTGAGGAGCTAGAAGAATCAAAGACATCTGAAGGCTGGAGAGTGGGGTGGGGCTGAAGACAGAAGGATTGGTGGAAAGTTGGGAAAAGAAGCAGCAGGATGACCAAATAGCATGACCAACTGTCTCAGTTTGCCTGGGACTTTGAGGGGATGGGACAGGGGGGTGCCTGGGACTTTGGGTACAAAAACTAGGACAGCCCCAGGCAAACCAGGATTAGTTGATCATCTTACCACCAGGTTTCCTCCCTGACCCTAACTCGGGGCACTTATGAAATTGCCCCTTCCACACCAGTAGAAGACTAGAATAAAGCTTGTTTTGTGATAAAAATGAACTAGATTGTATATTCAACAAGCCCAGGCCCAGTGAAGATCCTACTGAAAATAGAGGCGGTAAGAGAAAGCCGGAAGTGGGAACATGGGGGAAGGTCCCTTTCCTCACTTGGTTCAGAATCTTGGCAGCCAGGTTTATATCTCACAATCGCCTCCACACACACACTCCCACTTCTACAGATTTGGAGAGTGTCCTTTGAGGAACTAGTTCAAGAAAAACGATCTACAGATAAGGACATTTGGGGTACCCTCCCCACAAGAAAATGACCAGATTGCCACCAAACCATCCCATAACAAGAAACATCAGTCCACAAGCCCAGCCCTCGGACCCAGCATTTCTGCTCAGCTTTTTAGTGCCTCACTCTTAAATATCTTTAGGGCAGCCAAGGATCACCAGATGTGATCACCAGATTAGAGAAGATCCTTTCACAGAAAAGTAGAAGACTGAAGAACAAAACATAGAAGGAAACAGCAGCAGAAATAATAGAAGGTACTGCACTTGTTGAACAAAAATGAATGCTAGTGAAACAACAACAAAAGAAAAAACCAGAGAGTAAGAAAGGGACTACCAAGTTAAAAGTATGACTAAAAAATTTTAAACTGAATAGATGGCGAAGAAGGCAAAGTTGAAGAAATCTCAAAAACAGAACCAGGCAAGGCAAAGAGATACATTCACAGCACAAATTCAGCTGCCAAAATTCAGCCACAAAATTTTCTTCTTTGTCATTTTGTGTGTTTTCCAAATTTTCCACCGTGGACCCATATTAATTTTATAGTCAGAAGAAAAAAGTATATAAAGATGTCATTGTCAAAAGCCCATGACCACACAATGGGCAGCATGCTGGGGGCTCGGGAGCGAGGGCTGGGGTGGGCTGGGGAGGGAGGCTGCCAGCAGGGCCCCCGTTTCCCATGGGGATGCAAGTTCATGGACAGCAGGGGCTTTGGGGGCCCACTTGGCAGGGGGAGGGAGTTTCCAGAGTCCTCCCAGGACAGACTTTCAGAAGCTCAGGGCCTGAGTGGTACTGAGCCTATGGGAGGCTGGAAATGGGGGCAGCCAGTTGGGCAGGGGCTGAAAAGTGAGGAAGAGCCTGGATTTAGATGAGATGGGTCATTGCGCTCCAGGTCCACAGAGGACCAAACAGAAGGAGTGCCACACGAATGTCTGGGAGCTACCAAGCAGGATGACTTGCTGGGGTCTTTCACACAGCTGAGGAGTGTGGTCACAGCTCCCACCTCTCAAGAAGACTTCAGTTCAGGCTGTCATCCAGCAAGGCTCAAGCAAACGCCTTCTCTGTGCCAGGCTCTCGCTAGCACTGGACGTATAGCAATGAATCAGGCCTCACCAAGCCCCAAATCAGAGGGCTGGGCCAGACCCGCTCTAAGCCCCCTAAACTCTACACCTCAGGGGTGGTGAGGGACTCAGGAAGGGAGAGGAGAGGCCCAGCTCTTCTGACAGCTCTCTTAATGTGAGAAAGATTTTGAAAAGAGAACAAAGGCAGAGAACAGTGGTGATTATGGTCATGATAAGTCCATGAAGAAGAAGATGACAATGGTGAGGAGAGGCCCTAATGCTTGCTGGGACTGTTGCAGGCCTTTCATCCCTCCTCAGCTCTCCCAGCAGCTCCGCAGGGCACACATGCCCACCTCTGTGGCCACAATGAGGACACTGAGGCTCAGCAGTAGAGGCATCTCCCACAGGAGGCCAAGTTGCTAAGTGGCAAAGCCCAGCTCCAGCCCCAGCCCAGCCCCACTCCACGTTCTGGGCTCCAAGCTTCCCCCAGCCACACTGAGATAGAGCACAGGACAATTTACCCATGAGGTGATGGATGCAGGGTGGGCAGGAAAGGCCTGAAATGGTCTGAATGTGTATGCCCATCCCCCAACACCAAAATTCAGTGTTGAATGCTAACTCCCAAGGTGATGGTATGACTCCCACCTTTGGAGAGTGATTAAGTCATGAGGGTGGGGCCCTTATCCATGGATTAGTGCCTTTATGAAAGAGGCCCCAGAAAGGTCTCCAGTCCTCATTTCACCATGTGAGGACACAGCAGGAAGGTACCTTCTATGAATCAGCAAGTGGGCCCTCACCCAAAGCAGAATTTGCTGACTCCTTGATCTTGGGCCTCCCAGCCTCCAGAATCATGAGAAATAAAAATCTGAGTTTATTATAAGCTCTCCAGTCTGTGATGTTCTGTTATTGCAGCCTGCACAGACTAAGACAGGGTCAGTCTAGGAACACACACCCACTCATTCCAACTCTCCACTGCCTGTTGGCCGAGTGTCCTACCCAGACCTCACCATTCCCAGGCTCAGAGCACCACAACCTCGGCAGGTCAGCCTGGAGCCCACCCCTCAGTTCCCAGCATCTCCAGGACAACCAAAGCAATAATTGAAGACATAGCACTGCTCCAATTTGGGGTTATCAACTCGATTTCTACCAGGCCCCACTAAGGAATGTAAAACTTTCTACCCACCTTGGGCGATCTGCCAGGTGGAAGGGAAGTCACAGGGGCAAGTGCACATCTTTCTAGCAGAATCCAAATGTGCCCTTGATAAGTCCTGTATTAGTCCATTTTCATACTGCTATGAAGAAATACCCAAGACTGGGCAATTTATAAAGAAAAAGAGGTTTAATGGACTCACAGTTCCACATGGCTGGGGAGGACTCACAATCATGGTGGAAGGTGACAGAAGAGCAAAGGCACATCTTACATGGCTGCAGGCAACAGCGTGTGCAGGGGAACTGCCCTTTATAAATGCATCAGATCTCATGAGACTCATTCACTATTATGAGAACAGCACAGGAAAAACTTGCCCCCATTATTCAATTACCTCCCACCAGGTCCCTCCCATGACATGTGAGGATTATGGGAGTTACAATTCAAGATGAGATTTGGGTGGGGACACAGCCAAACCATATCAGGTCCCCATTCTTTTTTGACATGAACTGGAATGACAGTGACCAGTGGGTACCATCACAATTAATAGATAATCACTGCAGACCAACTGTGCCTCATCTTTCAGATATGTACAAGTACACAAGTGATGCAGTCATCAAGTCCCCGGCTGATGCTCACACCTTGTCCAAGCCCAGGTGGGCCAGATCCAGTACCAGCCCCATCTCCTGCCCACACACCCTTGGGACCTAACCCCCCCTATATCCCGAGCAGCTGCACTCTTTCACCTCCAGGTTTTACTCCTGCACTATCTCTGTCCAGAACCTCTTTCTCACCTCCTTCGATGTGGCTGCCTTCTACCCAGACTTTGAAACCAGTTCAGATGTTGCTGAGACTCAGAGAGGTGAACTAACCTTGACTACCATGCCCAAGGCCACTGAGTCTGATTCACATAGTTGCCTCCTCCTCTGAGAAGCCTTCCTGGATGCCCACAGCAGGTTGGGGTCCCTGATCTCAGCCCCGAACATCCACTAATAACACTATAGTGTCTGTGTGTCTCCTGGACCAGACCAGCTCTGCATAGGCAGTGACAATTCTTGTTTCCTGCTGGATTCCCAGAGCTGTCTGTCCTCCTCATTGGTCTCACTGCTATGGAAATACTTGGACCTTAAGACCTTCCTCCACCTTACACTACTGGCTCCAGCCAGGGAACCAGAACCATTCCCAAGGAGACTGCATCCACATGGGAATCAGGTTGCAGGGCAGAGTTGGGAGATGGCTGACCCCACCCTGACTAGGAGCCCTACATATCTCTGCCCACCACAGTGCCCTCTCCCATGGCGTCATTATTCTAGAATAAACACCCAAGAAGAAAGAGTCTACTAAGTCACTAGAGCAGAGGGGCTGGCCAAAACACTTCCTCACTGACGAAGCAGCTGAGTTCACTGGGTCCAGGGCCTGCAGAGGAAGAGAAGGATCTAAGTGGGCAGAAAGAGGGGGTGGGCCTCCTAGAGGAGCTGGACTTCACCCATAGGTGTCAACTTGCCATCAGAGTGGCCACAAATAAAAGAGCTGGCTTCTTGAAGCCTCAGTTTCTCTCATAAGAAAGGCATCCTGTGTTCAGGTGGCCATGCATACGGTTGGCGCTCCTCTTCCCCAACCCTCTCCCTCTCATTCTTTCTCCTTCCTGAAGGCACCTTATCTATCAGTCTCCTTCACCAACAGCTCCACGCAGAGTCAGCTGGGGCGGTTGGTCAAGGGCTGAAGAGGTCACTTCCCAGGCAGCGCACTCTCATGCTGGCTTTGGCTGTGGTCAGAGACCTGCCTTCCTTTCCACAGCCTGCTCAAGATTTCTCCTGGTGGGTGGCTGGGTTCCAGGAGTGCGTGTGCCAAGAAAGCCAGGCAGAAGTCATGTCACCTCTCATGATCTCGCCTCAGGAGTGTCTTTTTCACCACAGTCAGAAGCCCAACCACAATGAGGGGAGGGGACACGGAGCCCCCTCCATGGGAGCAGTGTCAGCATCACATTGTAAGAAGAGAATACAAATGTGGTAAGTTTTGGAAAATCCAAGCTGCCGCACCCACTCCAGAAGGAGTTTGGATGTTATCGTACACGTGACAGTAGGATGGCAACAAGACTGGGTTTACATTTGAGAAGTGGCTGGGTGGAGGGTGGGTTAGAAGGGAGCTGAGTGGAATCCTCCTAGTTAGGAGGCACTAGCCCTAGTCCAGCTGAGGGGTGCTGTGGATTTATCCCCAGGGCAGCAGTGGAGATGGGGTGGGCACCAGGACCTGCACACTTTGTGGTTCACTAGTAGGTAGAATGCCCAGACTCAGACATGTCAGGAAGGCCATGCAGGACATGCTTGGGGGTCTAGACTTTTTTCTGGGGCAGTGGGGACCTACTGAGGGATTCTAAGCAGGAAAGTAATATGATCAAACTGTGTCTTAAGGAAAACTCTCAAAGCATTCCAAATCTAGGACAAGACTCACAATCTGACCTGTGTAGTAATGGTCCAGAGAAACAGGTGTTGCTATTCCTCAGAAAGCCCAGTAAGTTCACCAAAAACCAATATCCCCCAACCTTCTGCCTCTTGTTTCAAGCCCTAAGCCATGGGCTGTTTCTCTCTGAATTCACAGAGCTTTTGGAGTCGGCCTCTCTGGGGCATATATATTGTTTTCACCCATCCAGCACCCATTCCCTCTGTGTATCAGTCAGTTTCTGCTAGATGCTGCAGTAACAAATGATCCCCAGATCTCAGTGACTTCCAGTGGCAAACATTTGTCTCTTGCACTCAGTTCACACAGACTTCAGGTTAACTGCAGCTCTGTTCCATGTGGCTTCTTCGCACTTGGGTCCGGGCTGAAGGAGCAGTATCTATTTGGGACAGCCCCTTCTAGAGGGAGAAGGAAAAGAGGAAGAGAGCTGGTGGAAGTCTGTAATATTAAAGCTTCCGCTCAGACATGGTGCATATCACATCTGCTCACACACCGTGAGCCAGAGCAAGGCACATGCCAAGTTCAAGGTTAGTGGAGAGGGGAGGTAGACTCCTCCCACAGGAGGCACTGCAAGGCATGAAGTATGGGAGGAGATATATGGTCTTCTTACAGAAAAGGAGACTGAAGAGTTGAGAGCAAGAATACAATCTACACCCACGTCACCTGGTGACCCCTTTGCCATAGGTATCGGTTCAAGGACGGGCATGTGACCCAAGCCAGGCCAGTTGAGTCAATGAGATTCATTGCTAAGCCTTTCATCTGGGCTGAAGGGAAAGAGAAGGATTCATTTCCATTGTTGCTTCTGAGGAGGTGGCTGTGAACCTGATGCTTCCAGCAGCTGTCTTGGCACTACAGGGGACAGGGCCCTCCCAGAGACAGCAAGCACAAGACCAGACACCAACAATGTCTCTTGGGGTCCTGCAGCCAGATGTGGTGGAAGCCAGCTACCCCTGGCCTATTTGATTATAAGAATCTGCTCAAGCCATTTGCATTGGGTTTCTGACACTTGCCACCCAGAGTCTGATTCAATACCACAATTGAATCAGACCCACTCTTTGGCTATGGCAGCCTGACTTCCCTGAGGGTGTGCTCTGCCTTCTCAACTAGACAGTCGCACCTTCAGGATAGAAACCTGTAGCACCCATTTTTCATGACCCTGAGTATCTTAACACACATTTTGGGAGAGAAGCATTTATTGAACATCTACTACGAGCCCGGCATTGTGCTACATGTTTTTACATGTACTATATCATCCCAATCTTTGAGAAATCCTGTAAGGCCAATGTTACTGTCAAGATTCAAGAAGATTAAACTCTCTGTCCAATGTCGCACCCGAATCAGTAACAGAACTGGGACTGCAGCCCACCTTGGCTGTGATGTGGACAGTATTATCCCCTAGGTCTTCCACACCACCGCCTAGTGTGCTATGCAAGGTTCCCAGTGTCTTCAGGGGAAGGATGGACGCAACACAGCTCTGCTCTCAGGCTGACCTATTTGTGAGCAGGACTGATAAGAAGGCTGGCCAGGGCGAGGTCTGGAATGTTTGGTCAAAGCAGAGTCCAGCTGGCTTTGGCTGAAAACCCCCATGCTCCACCCTGACGCCCAGTCTAGTTGACCTCAACAACAGGCACCAAAGCCTGTATTCATTCAATTCAACCCCCTCTAAAGGCGACCTCATCTTTGTTCCAGCCTTCTGCACCTTCTCCCATAAGTCTTGCAGACTGAAGCTGCCTCCTGCCCAGATTCTAATCACGGGCCAAGCTTCCAGATCACTGTGCCCAAGCTGCCCCGACCCAAGTCCTCTGCCTTCCTCTAACTCCCTGTCCCCAGCATCCAACCCTCCCACCCAGAGATTATTAAATATAACCCCCATTTGCAGGAAATATGCACAACTGTTTATCTTTGGAAACTAAAATATATGAAACTGAGTCATCAGGCAAATTATATGCATCAGTAAGTGATAAATGTTCAGGGCCAGCAATCCTGAAATAGCACATGAAAGCCTTTTTGCTACTCCTCTTTCTGCCTACAGAGCACTTTTGAGCAAAGTTCATTGCCGGCAGTACAAAGTCAAGCCCCACAGAGCCTCTCACACTGGTCCTGCCCGCTCGAATGGGTGCCAGAGGGACTCCTAGGGGCAGGCAAAGCCCACGGGCCCCTATCCCAGCCCACCCTCTCTCAACCTCAGGGCAAGGCTATTGGGACATCTCTGCTCCAGATGCAACCCCTGGACCCCTAAGGCTCAGCAGCCTGGGATTAGAAGTCCAAAAAATGTTCCCTTCCCTGACATACTCGGTACACCGGCCAGAGAGGCCAGATGCCGACAGCACCTCCCCATCCAATATGGCCTCTCTGTCAAGTTGGCCCAGAGAAATGGCAAGGCAGAGCGCAGTAGCCGAAGGATCTCTTGCCCAGAGAGGGACAGCAGCTCCTGGCGGCGCCCCTCTCGAATGCAGTCCTCACTCAGGCTTCTGCATCCTTTCCCTCTCCCCTCCCCAGACACACATACCCACCTCCTTCTTCCCCTCCCCACACAGCTTCTGACCATGTGGCCTTTCCTACAAATAAAACATGGAAGTCCCCTGGCCTGGCCTGGACCGCATGTCAGGAGGCCCGAACTCCAGTCCTGACCCTTCCCCAACGTACAGCATGATCTTAGACCTTCCCTGAGCTCTTTCTACATCTGCCATATGAGAGGCTCCTACCCAAAGGCCCATGGTGGATGTTTGGCCCACGGTGGATGTTCGCTTTCTAAACAACTGCTCTGGATAGTTCAGCCACAAACACAGACACTTGTTCATTCATTCAACAAATACCGGGAAGCACCTCCTGAGTCCCAGGCACTATGCCAGGTCTTGGGGTGCTGAAGCCTTTGAAGCAAGGTCCCACCCATGAGCTGTTCACTGCCCAGGGCCCAGGGTGCCACCTAAAGAAGGTGCCTACTCAACTACAAATGCATTGGCTGTGCTTCACCCCAGGACGGGGAAAGAGCTCCATGCCATGCATGAGCTTTATGCATTTGCCTCCCAGATGGAGAGGCCATAGTTTCCATTTAGCACCATGATGCAACATCTGACAGAACTGAGTCCCAGCTCAGAAGCCTCCACTTACTTTTCTTGACCGCAATTTCCTCATCTAAGAATGTGAACAATATAAGGACAGCCTTCTAGGAACTCTGCAGGAATTAAGTGAGAACATGCATAGGGTTTGGCCCAGAGCATACAGTTAATAAATGTTGTGGTTGTTATTATGAAAGAGAGTCATTTCTACCTCCCTGCATCAGTGCTGGGCCATGCTGCACACGCTGGTGCTGCACAAAGCCTGGTGTGGTTTTCTCCAGCTTCCAGGTGGCTTCACTTTTACTCTCAGCTGTCAGGTAACAGGAAAACCTGGGGCTGTCCCCTGCGGCCCTCCAATCCCCACTCCTGCGTTGAAGCTCTGGCCCTATCACCACGTTGTTCTCTGTCCTTAGCCTTAGTTGCCCTCATCTGAGACAGGGAGCCAATGCCACACTTCCCTCCCTTAAGGGCTGCCATGGGATCAAAGGTGACAGCATCCACAGAATCTGTTTGTTACCCACGCAGTGTTCCATGCAGACAGCATGAATCTCCTACAAAACCAGAAAGTTACCCTTCTTATGTGGGGTCAACTGGAGTGCTTTGGGCTGCAAGTAACAGACACACCAACTCAAAGAGGTTTAAACATCTCATCAAAAAGTGGGCTAAGGACATGAATAGATAATTCTCAAAAGAAGATATACAAATGGCCAAGAAACATGAAAAGATGCTTAACATCACTAATGATCAGGGAAATGCAAATCAAAACCACAATGTGATGCCACCTTACTCCTGCAAGAATGGCCATAATCATAAAATCGAAAAAACAGTAGATGTTGGCATGGATGTGGTGAGCAGGAAACACTTCTACACTGCTAGTGGGAATGTAAACTGTACAACCACTATGGAAAACAGTGTGGAGATTCCTTAAAGAACTAAAAGTAGAACTACCATTTGATCCAGAAATTCCAGTACTGAGTATCTACCCAGAGGAAAAGAAGTCATTATGTGAAAAAGATACTTGCACACACATGTTTATAGCAGCACAATCCACAATTGCAAAATCATGTAACCAACCCAAATGCCCATCAATCGACGAGCAGATAAACTGTGAGATATATATATGATGGACATATATATATATGTGTGTGTGTATATGTATATATGATGGAATACTACTCAGCCATAAAAAGGAATGAAGTAACAGCATTCGTGGTGACCTGGGTGACATTGGAGACTATTATTCTAAGTGAAGTCATTCAGGAATGGAAAACCAAACATCGTATATTCTCACTGATATGTGGGAGCTAAGCTATAAGGACGCAAAGGCATAAGAATGATACAATGGACTTTCAGGACTTGGGAGGAAGGATATGGAAGGGGGTGAGAGACACAAGACTGCAAATAGGGTGCAGTGTACACTATTCAGGTGATGGGTGCACCAAAATCTCACAAATCACCGCTAAAGAACTTACTCAAGTAACCAAACACTACCTATATCCCAATAACCTATGGGGAAAAAAAAAAAGATGTTTAAACACTGAGGGTTTTCACGACCTCATGCACAAAAGACCCTCAGGTGGCCAACTTCAGACCAGCTTCAATGTCGGAGGAATGAGAACCATAGACCAAACACAACTTACCTGAAACCTGGCCAGGAAGAGGGTGGAGCCTGAGCAAATCAGACTCCGCCAGCAGGGAAGTAGGGATTTGGAGTGAGCAACAAGAGTGGATTTGGAGTGAGCAACAAGAGTGGATTTGGAGTGAGCAACAAGAGTGTCTGCCACACCTGCTTACGAAACAGCTTTGCGGGTGAGTTTTCTCATCTACTTGCAAAGCATTCTTACTTAGCATTTCCTAATGATGCTGAGAAAACAGGAAGAGCTTTGGTAAAACCTTGCTCAGGAAAAATGCACAGTCTTGCCCTTGGTGCTTCACACCCAAGAGCCACGGGTTCCCAACCCCTGTGGAAGCAGCCTTTGGTGGCTTCCTTGCCTGTGACCCCAGGCCTCCAGTCAAAGGCACGGCCTGGCAAAATTCCTTTCCTGGAAAATGCCTAAGATGATCTGCCTGAATCCTCCCACCCAGCCTAGGGATTGCAACCAACTGGGAAAGGAGGGGAGGAGGGAGGTCACTGGCCCCAGGAGGGTGAGTCACCTGTCCTGCCAACCCACCCACTCGCTCCTGATCTCCTTCTGCTCTGATCCATCTCTCAACAAAGAGCTGGAGCTGGATCTCTCAAGATCCATCTCCTGGCCTCATGTTCCTGTCTGTGGACCACACTCTGGCCCCTCTAAAACCAGCACTTGCACAGGCCCTGCTGGAAGTACAGCCTCAGCTGCTGGGTCAGTTTCAGCATGGCTTGACTCTCAGGCCCTGCTGCCTGGGGAGGGCCACGCAGCCCAGACTCAGCCTCAGCCTTAACCTCAGGAAAGCCAACCCCCACCCCTACTTGGCCGCATTAGCCAGCGGAGGAGGGGGCGGTCCTGACGCCACTGCCATGAGCCACAGCAACTGTCAGCTAAGACCCCAGTCCCATAATCGGCACCCAGCAAACAGTCTGGGAGGTGCTAGGGCTGGGCCCCCAGCACGCGTTAGCCATCGTCGTTACAGAAGCAGCAGCCTCCCGAGGGCAAACGTGGACCGCAGTGGCGGTGTGCTTCCTAAAGCATTGGTCCCCAGCTCAAGCATGGCCCCAGGGTAAGTGGGGGACTACGAGTGAGGCACAGAGTCGGAGCACAGAGCCAGGCGAGGCCCTTGGCTGTCCTGGCTTTGGACCGCAGTGAGACAGGCACACCCATCTGTAGCTGCACATCACGATGCCGCAGTATCCACATCGTGGCTGGCTGGCTCCCTGCTATTTCCCCTCTTCCAGAAGTAGCCCCCTGTGCAGGCCGGGTCCTGAGTATCTCCCACCCATGCACTGCAAAGACACCCAAGTGGATGGGCCAAAGAGTCTGCGCACCAGAATTTGGGAATTGACAGCTGGTGGTACCAAGACTCAGGCCAGTGGGCACTGAAGTCGAGTCCCATAAGGGCAGGGCCCCCAGAAGATGGCCACCGCCTCCTGCTGGCCCAGTCCCCACGGCTGCCTATTCTTCCTGGGCCAATAACTTCTCTAGTCCACGAAATACCCTCACTTCCTGCCAGGAGACTTTTTTTTTTTTTTTTTTTTTTGGTCAGATAAGACACGGTTTCTGTTGCTTGAGTCCGAATGAACACAGGGCCCTCAGTCACGCCCTCATTTTACAGGTGTGACCTGGGGCCCGGCAAGTGTGACTTGCAGAGGTTGTGCTGACCATGCATGCAGGTCTGAGAGAACCCCGGTTTCTAGACACCCCCTCACTCCTCTTTCTGACAATCCGCTTAGTAAATGTGTGGACTCGGCCCCTTCCTGGGGCCCTCTTGGCTCTGGCTTCAGAGGAGTCCACATGCCCCGTGTTGGTGCTGCTGGGGAAGGCAAAGGCCCCGATCTGCCCAGACCAAGTGGTAAGCTTGGACCAAGTGGACCCAGACCTGTGGGGAGGGAAACCTACCCTCGCCACCATCCCTCTCCAGGAGCGCATCCAAGGGCCTGGCGTCCGGGCTTTCCGAGCTACCAGGAAAGGGCGCTCCACAGGTGAACACACCTGCAGCTCCAACAATTTCCTAGGGAAGAAAAAGTTGCCACGCCCCTAGATAAAAGATGTGTGGAGCTGCAGGGGAAATGGCTTCTGGTGTGTGCACTGCTCCCTTAGCTGCAGGGACGGTCCCTGATCTCAGTAGTACATAAACTCTTGGCAAAGTTGGGTTTTCCATGGTTTGCTGAACTCCTGAACACAGATGTCCCATTTGTGTTTCATTAGTACATCAGCCGCTCTGCGGCTTTCGACCTCTGCACCAGGCAATAATTACCTGGCTCGGGCCCATCCCCTCACCAGCTGGCCGGGGACTTGCTCTGCCCGACCAGGGCTGTGTCTGCTGTCAGCCCTTTCCAGGCAACTGGACAGCTCTGTCATAACCAGAACGCCCCAGCTGGGCCTGTGTTAGCATGAGGAGCTGGTGGGGGTGGGGTCCTGTCGACTCTAGCAGATACCTCTAGAGGGAGAAGAGGCCTCCAGAGCCCATCTACCCTGGGGAGGCTGGAGACAGGGAAGGGGAGGAGGTAGAGAAGGAGGGGAGGAGGGGGAAGAAACCTAGAGGGGCAGGAGAAAGGGAGAGGAGGGGAGGAAGGGAGGAGGAAGAAGAAGGAGGAGGAAGGGGGAGGGAGGAGGAGGAGGGAGAAGGGGGAAGAGAGGGGGAAGGAACCTAGAGGGGCAGGAGAAAGGGAGAGGAGGGGTAGAGGGGAGGAGGGAGGAGAGGGGAGGAGGAGGAACAGGGAGGGGGGAAGAGGGAGGAGGAGGAAGAAGGAGAAGGGGGAAAAGAAAGGGGAAGGAACCTAGAGGGGTAGGAGAAAGGGAGAGGAGGGGGAGAGGCGAGGAGGTGGAAGAGGAGAGGAGGAGAAAGAGGGAGAAGGGGGAAGGAAACTAGAGGGGCAGGAGAAAGGGGGAGGGGAGGGGGGAGGAGAGGGAAGAAGGGAGGAGGAAGAGGGAGGAGGAGGGGAGGTAGAAGGGGGAAAGTAGGGGGAAGGAACTTAGAGGGTCAGGAGAAAGGGAGAGGAGGGGGAGAAGAGAGGAGGGGGAAGAGGAGAGGAGGAGGAAGAGGAGAGGATGGGGAAGAGGGAGGAGGAGGAAGAGGGAGAAGGGGGAAGAGGAGGGGGAAGGAAGCTAGGGGGCAGGAGAAAGGGAGAGGAGGGGGAGAAGAGAGGAGGGGCAAGATGGAGGAGGGGGAAGAGAGGAGGAAGGAGAAGAGGGGAGGAGGACCAAAAAGAGGAGGCAGAGATGGGTTGGGGCCCAGGCATGGAGCTGGGAGCTGCACCTCTGAGCTGAACATGCTCAGGTGGGCCTGGCAGGCTCCATGGACCCCTGCTCCATTGCCTTCTGGCTCCAGCGGAGGGGCGAGGGTATCATCTCAGTCCCACAGCAGAGGACATGTAGGGGAGGCTTCTGACGGGATGTCGGCTGGGTCTCAAGAGCAGCCTTGGCAAAGTGCAGGGCTTTCCCCGCTCTCGTCCTGGACTGACGCACCTGGGCATGGGCGAGGGGGTCAGGGCATTGCCTTCCCTCTGGGTCTCCCCTCCCCAGGCTCTGCTCTTGGGGCTTCCAGAAAGCCACCAAGGAGGCCTTCATGGAGTAAGGCATTACGTCTAGGCTCTGAGGCACACAAACAGAAGGGTCCCTGAGCCCCAGCTCACTTGTGTGGAATTCTTTTTTTTTTTTTTTTTTTTTAAGACACAGCCTTGCTCTTTCTCCCAGGTTGGAGTGCAGTGGTGCGATCTTAGCTCACTGCAACCTCTGCCTCTCAGGTTCAAGCCATTCTCCTGCCTCAGGTTCCCAACTAGCTGGGATTACAGGCACCCGCCATCATGCCAGACTAATTTTTGTAATTAGTCTAATTTAGTAGAGACAGAGTTTCACTATGTTGGCCAGGCTGGTCTCAAACTCCTGACGTCAAGTGAGCTGCCCACCTCAGCCTCCCAAAGTGCTGGGATTACAGGCGTGAGCCACGGTGCCCGGCCTACTGCATGTGAAATTCTAACGTGGGCAGATCAAAGGGGATTTGCCGAGAAGCGAGTGAAACTTAAGCTCCAGGCCCCCTCACTTGTCCAGGTACCTTCCAAGACCCTGAGCTGAATTTAGAATTATAGTTCTGTAAGAAGGTGCCCCAAATTGTATAGGTTCTAGGACCCCTAAAACCGAGATCTGACTCTGGTATAAATTTTCAACTCCACCTTTTCATCTACATTGAAATGTGGGATATCTACATTCAAATCAGGAGTCACCAAGGTGGGACTCAGAGAGGCCAAGTCTTAAGTCAGAAATATATTGACTTTTGGAAGGAGGACCCACACAGAGAAGGTAGCGAGGGAGTGAGGGTGGCAAGCGGAACAGAAAGGGTGGCCGACATTCTTTAGGTGCATCATGCACATACATGCTAAGCATTCTGAATCGTGATCTTGTTTAATCTTCCCAGCAATCTGAGGAAAAGTTGTTCTCCCATTTTGCAAATGAGAATGGACCTCAAAGAAGTAACTGGTCTGCAGAAGTGGAGTTGGAATTGAAGCTCAGGTCGGTGGGCCCTGGAGACCACACTCTTCCCATGACACGTCATGTGCTCAGATGTGTGAGGGAGCTGATGGACCGGCACAGTGATCGGAAGCATTTTGGTGAAATTACAGTCCTCAGTATCTATGGTTCCCATATGCACAGATTCAACCAACTGCAAGTCAAAAATGTTTGAAAAAAATAAAAATACAACAATAATGGCCGGGCATGGTGGCTCACATCTGTAATTTCAGCACTTTGGGAAGCTGAGGCAGGAGGATCACTTGAGCCCAGGAGTTCAAGACCAGCCTGGGCAACATGGTGAAACCCTGTCTCTATAAAAATACAAAAATTAGTCAGGCATGGTCGCAAGCACCCGTAGTCCCAGCTACTCGGGAGGTTGAAGTAGAAGGATCACTTGGGCCCAGGATGTCAAGGCTGCAGTGAGCCCAGATGGTGCCACTGAATTCCAGCCTGGGTGACAGAGAGACTTTGTCTCCTTGTCTCCAAAAACAACAAAAACAAACAAAAAGACAACAATAAGAAATACACATTTTTAAAAACAGTACAGAATAACAACTATTTACATAGCACTTACATTGTATTATAAGCAATGTATACTTACATTGTATTATAAGCAATCTACAGATGATTTAAAGTATATGGGAGATGTGTGTAGGTTACATTCAAATGCTATTATTTTATTTTATTTTTTTAAGAGACAGGGTGTTGCTTTGTCACTCAGGCTGGAGTGCAGTGTCACAGTCACAGCTCACTGCAGCCTCAAACTCCTGGGCCCAAGTGATCTTTTCACCTCAACCTCGTGAGTAGCTGGGACTACAGGTGCACACCACTGCACCCAGCTAATTTTTTTTTTTTTTTTTTTTGTAGAGGTGGAGTCTATGTTGCCCAGGCTGGTCTCGAACTCCTGACCTCAAGTGATTCTCCCAAAATGCTGGTATTACAGGTATGAGCCACTGCACCTGACCCACATTTTATATTGTCTGTTCATCCATGGAGTTAGGGTCCAAGAGGTTCCTGGAACCAATCCCCCACAAATACCACAGCACCAGTGTACTGACGACACTGGTCAGTGACCCTAAAACATTTCTCATGTGACCAGTACATGGATATTAACTGCTTGGTACACTTTGTTACTGGTGTACAACGTATGAAATGTCTGTGGTGGTCTCTTTAGTCAGACTGATGTCTTACTTTTAGTTTTGATTTTTAGTGAATGTGTATAAATCCATTGACATTGATAAATTAAGTTTCACTTGTGATCTTGCAGTTTCTTCATCCACAAATTCTCTCTCAAGGAGCTTTTAAGAACCAAACTATCACCACCAAGGAGAGGAGAGAGAGTTGATATAGCCAAGGATAACAAATTTCATCTTTCTGCACCAACTCCCATAGGTCAGCAGCAACTTCTTGCAGTCCTGCGTGCGAAGGGACCTCTGGGCCCAGCAGCTGTGATCTGTCAGCAATGCCTGCTCCAAGCATGGGAGGGAAGAGAGGCAATTTTTCTGGCAGGTACTTGTCAGCTTCCAGAAAAGCAAAGATAGACAGAGGCCAGGCCCTCCGGCTACAAAAATGAGTATTCCTTTGGGGCCTGTGACTAGACTCAAATGTCCTCAGCTAAGAAGGAGCTGGACTCCTCCCACCCCAGAGTCCCTGGGCGCCTTGTTAGCTAGGGTGGCTCTGGCCATTGATGAGAGAAGGCCAGGGAGGATTAAGACCAAGATTTGAACCTTGGACAGCCAGGAAATTGGCATCACCGTCACCAGAAGTCAGCAGCCCACCTTATGCTCTTCTTGCAAATGTGGCAGATGTTGAAAGCAGCACTTTCCTTTAATTTTCACAAGAAAACACTCATGTAAGACCTTTGTGTATGGGATTTTACTGAAGCCTGGGGCTACAGGGGATCCCACTGCGGCAGTGAAACAGCTTAGGGGTTCTGTGGTAGTCTCCCGAATGCTTACGAATCCACCATCCTCCCGAAATGGGACTAGAGTGAAGCCCACTTGCCTTGGGTGCAGAATTTAAGAGTGCGCCAGAATTCAAGATGAATAATGTTAATGCAAAAAGTAATGGGGAAAAAAATCAACCATGAACAAAAAATCAAAATTTTAAATAAAGACAGGATCAACTATGCCGACCCATATTGGACCCTGAGGCAAAAGGAGACATCCACGAAACAGATCCCGTCTTTATTTGAAATGTTGATAGTTTGTTCATCATGGATTTCTTTTGTTAATTTTGAGTTTTAAAACATGGCATTAAAATACGATTTCTCTTGATGACTGCGATTTTTGGCACCCCTTCAATTACGTGCCCAGGCCAATGCTTCATTCTCCTCACCCCTGCTCTTCTCTGCCCCTCTCCGCCTCTGCTCCCAGCCTCACAAGAGCATTAAAAATGTCTTCCTCCAGTTTTCCCAGGACACTTCAACCCTTCCCTGCCTCTACTCCCAAATACAGCGCCCCATCTCCCAAGATCTGCCACTTTGAAATTGCTCTTGGTAGAGGACGCCTCAATGCAGACAGTCAGGTGAAGGCCACATGCAGGGACAGGAATGAGTCCAAGAGGGGGTTTTCCCCAGTTGGATGCTTCCTCACATGGGGGGGCTGTCTTTCAGCTACTGTGACCCCACAGGACAGCCCCCAGAGCCAGGAGGAGGCCACAAAGGCGGATCCAGGTAAGGTGTCCTAGGAATTGGGAGGATAAAAATGGTTGTCACTAGACAGGAAGTCAGATACACACGGACACAGAGTGCACTAGGAAGGGGAGTCCCTTCTCTGGCGGCCGGGCCCTCCTCTGGGTCGTGAATATTCTGCAGCTCTGCTTGGCATCCAGGGAGGTGGGGGTGCCCCCTGGGCAGGATGCTGCTGGGTCCGAGGCTGGCCTGGAGGATGAAGGGGGATGATGAAGCCATTCTTGCCTTTACCTCTGGAGCTAGGCCGACTCCCCATGGCTCCTACCGGCCCCTCTGCTCTTTCTGCTCCACCCTCCGTGTCCAGGGGAACCCAAGAGAGCACGCCGGAAGAGCTGGGTGTCTACGCTTCTGCGACTTGGGCTGCAAAGATCAAGAGAAGTCAGGCTCTGGGAGGACGTGAGGCCGTCCAGGAATGGCAGGGAGGCCCGCTGGAGCCTGACTTTGGTCCAAATGGACCAAAGCTTCGACGGAGCAAGGCCGGGTGTCCGCGGTGGCCCCTCTCACCAGTGGACGCTGGCGAATAACTATGGGAACAACATTTAACACCAGTGTTTTCTATGCCAGGTACACAGCCACCTTGGCGTGGGTTGATAACCATGCCTATCTCACCGCGGGGCACTGAGCCGAAGGCATACCCAGGGCCCCGGGCTCCACGGCTCGCTTACTCGCTCACTCCGTGAAGCATTCCGGCAGGAGCCGGAGCAGCGGCAGCAGGGCTGGGCCCGGGGGCGCGCGCATGCGCAGGCCGTGCTCCAGGAGGGGCGGGGCACTGAGCCTAGGGGCGGGCGCCTGGCGGAGGGCAGGGGACCGCCACGCGCCCCGGGACACCTCTGCGGTGACTGAGAACCGACCCGGCAATCGGCGGCCCGGGTGGGCGGAGTCTTGTGTCTGCCGCTGACCAGGTGCGTGACCTTGGGCAAGTCACTGAACCTGCAGGTGCCTCCGTTTTCTCGTCTGGAAAATGAGGGTCCTAGAGTCGCCCACCCCATAGGTCGTGGTAGCTCCGGGTATAACAGGCCGGTGGCAGGCACGGATGCGGGCTCTCTGTGCGGCAGCGCTGAGCATTCCTGTGGACGCCTAGGAAGGGCTATTCTTATTCTTTTTATATTTCCTACCTAGTCTCAGCAAGATGAGACCCAAAAGGATTTCTCCGCCACCCAGTGCTTAGCTTGCTTTTCCTCTACTAAAATCACTACTAACTTTTTGTAATTTGACAGGATACTTTGCATGTATGCCTTCTCACTTGACTGTCACACGAGCCTTTTGAGATAGATAAATTTTAGGATTCTTCCCATTTTCCAGATAAGGAAACTGAGGCTCAGAGATTTAGTGGCCAGCCCAAGGTCCCACAGCTAGAAAGTAAGGAAGCCGGCCGGGCGCGGTGGCTCACGCCTGTAATCCCCGCACTTTGAGCGGGTGGATCACAAGAGATAGGGAGTTGGAGATCAGCCTGGCCAATATGGTGAAACCCCATCCCTACTAAATATACAAAATTAGCGGGGCGTGCTGGTGGGCGCCTGTAATTCCAGCTACTCGGGAGGCTGAGGCAGAAGAATTGCTTGAACCCAGGGGGCAGAGGTTGCAGTGAGCTGGGATCGCGCCACTGCACTCCAGCCTGGGTGACAGAGTGAGACTCGGTCTCCAAAAAATAAAATAAAATAAGATAAGAAGCCAAGACTGAAACCCAAGTCTTCTGATTCCAAAGCTGGGGTGCTGCTGGCTCGTTCTGAAAGCAAGCATGATGGACATCTTTTAGACATATCAGTGATGTAAATTCACACTGAAACTGCCCTGCATAATTAAGGATTTTCTATTACTGGGGGGAGTGTGATAATACAGTAATGTTACAGTTATACTTTGAAAAAGAGCCCCCTCCCTTTAGAGAGACACGCTGCAGTCTTCCCAAATGAAAGGATATGATGTCTGGTGCCCATTTGTTTTTAAATAATGGGGTGGGGGCGCACAGATTAAGCAAAACTGGGCATAAAAATTGTTGGAAATGGGTGATGGGCACATGGGTCCATCACATGAGTCTGTCTACTCTTAGTACATGTTTAAAGTTTCCATAATAACAATAAAAATAAATCACGTTTTCTTAAAACTTCTGAAGCCGAAGCACACCCATGTTGCTGGAAGAACTCAATCCCAAGATCTGTTTTCCAGCAACTGAGAACCGACCCCACAGTCCACAAGCCTAGGGGCAGTCTTGTCTCTGCTGCTGACCAGCTGTGTGACCTTGGGCAAGTCACTCCAACTGCAAATGACTCTGTCTCCTCATCTCAAAATGAGGATCACAGGGGTGACCACCTCATAGAGAATGAGACCCCTTGGACTGGATGCTGGGTCCTTGGAAGCCACTGAGCCAGGGGTCCCACACCCAGGGCCTGCAGGGCCAGGCAGGCAGCGTCGTTGAGAGGAATGGCAGGTAGGGACAGTGGCAAGTGGAAATGTTCCCTCCAGCCTAATGCTGTGAAGGGGCCACATAGTCTTCTTCAAGAAAGGTGGTGAGCTAGCTCTTGACCTGGCATTTCCTGGTTTCTAAAGGTTGGCAACCAGTTCCAATGTAACTGTGAACCAATTGCCTATATGTGACCAATTTGCCTCCTGGAGGCTGGGCTAGCCCGTCTCCTCTTCCCCACACCCTTTGGAGAAGAGGAAACCAAAGCCCAGAGTGAGGAAAATCTCCCAGAGTCTCACAGCGAGTCAGATCCAGCCCTAGCACAAGACACGCATCTCCCCTCCCCTGGCCCACTCCTGGTTCCATATTTCAGTAGTTGGAGGATCTCTCCCAAAGAAGAGACCATGGAGAGACAGAACAAAGAGCAAGCGCCAGATAACAACGTCTAGGAGAATGTCAGTTCTGCTTCTGAACCCAAATTAGTGAATATGCCCCAACGAAGGCAAGTGAGGGCAAGGTTAAGCCGGGGAGGGGGAGGCCATCACTGTAGACCTTAAGATCAAACATTTGGGCCAAATGAGTTTTACTTATTACTTGGCTAGGTGGGTTTACCGAGCAAGTTATTTAACCAGGCATGACCTCTGTTTTCCCATCTCTAAAACAGGAGCATACAAACAGCTTACCCTTCTCTGTTTTATAATGGCATTTACATTTTATAATGTAAATATTTCATTTGCATTTTGTAATGTCATTATTAAAGCTCGAAGCTTCTTACAAATTGTGGTGATGTGCTCAGAGCCTGCAGCCTTGGACAAGCGAGGGGCCACTCCAGTGTATCACTGTTATCACTATTAAGCACTATTATCAACACAAAACTGGAAGAAGAACCAGTGCCCAGAACTCATGGGTCTAAATGGCTGAGCTCTGGAATCTCTCTTTTCAGAAAGCAGCATCTCAGGTGAAGGAAAGAGCATCAAAGATTGGAAGGCAACAGAGACTCATAGTTCTCATAGTTCTCGTCACAAGGCAGAGACAAGCCCATGGGGAGAAGATGCGTATACACAACATTCCTCTTGGAGCTTTTCTGAGTTAGATAATGACATTTCTAACCCTGTGCCAATAGTGTTTGAAACATCACCCAGAACCAGCGACATGGCAAGAATATGGAGCTACAGAAATAAAATATGCTGAGCATAGAGAGGGGAGGGCAGGGAAGACAGAGGGAACATCTCAGATCCAGAGGAGGAAAAGCCACCTGTGACCCTGAAGAACGCTGGACTCTGCAACCAGCTCAAGCTGCTAAAGACAGATCCAGCTCTTCCTTGCCCAGACGGTAGTCTCCCCAACACCCCAGCAACAGAGCTGCGAGCTGGCCCGTGGGACCCAACGGCCCTCCTGCAGCTGCCTTCTGAGCTGAGTTTTCACTTCTGCAAGAAAGGAATAATGAGCTCCACCTTATGAGATTTTTGGAAGGGTTAAGAAGATGACTGTGGACAACCAGGAATTTTTGGAGACTCAGTAATTTACTTGCCCAAGGTCACGCGGTGTCCAGGCTAGGACCAGATCCAGGCCTCTGGGTTCTTGTTCCCAGCCTTGTGTTTGTTCACTAGGCCATCCTGCTCTAAGTGGCCTGACACTCTGTCACTTTATTAATCTACCAGGACAGAGTCACAATCTGGTGATATGAGAGACCATTTTGGTCTCCACGGCATTTGAATTTTTATTTTGTTGCTGGAATTTTTTTTTAAGTGGGAAATTACACATAAAAGCACAGATTTGCAGCTTCCCTTGAGAAATTATAACCTCTGCAAATGCTGGGCCTGGTTCCCACATGGAGACAGCTGGCTGGCCTGAGAAGTAGCTGCCTCCCCCGGGCAGGTCCCGGGCCCTCAGCATCTTCCTCCAGGCCTGCTTCATCCACTTCCTTCCCCCTCGGCCCGCGTGCACGCTTGGATGTGGGACACACAGCCTTTTAGAGGGAGAGCCCTTGGCCTGCCTAGAAAAAGCCAGGGGGCCTCTCAGCACCAGAGCCAATGAAAATTGCAAAGTTTCCCTCGAAATGCGTCCACGGTGATGAGCAGGCTGGAGATGTGACTTATGAAGAATGAACACAGGAAATGTGCCGGCCTTGGCTGAACAGTGACGTGGGCAGAGATGCGCTCCAACCATGGCCTCAGGAAGGAGCCGAGTAGTTAGAGAGAAGCCCAGAGGGGCAACTCAGGGAAACAGAAACTGAGCCGGGGAAATTTTCAGCTGAATTATCAGGAAACTACCTCTGGATTGAACGCCTGTGCAAAGCGGAGGTGTCGATGCAGAGAGGGAGGGGAAAATATCGTTTCTGTTTCTTCCTGACTTCTCAAAAGAGGTCACCAGATCCATTCATTGGGCATTCAGGAAACAGCTCTGCAGAGAAGCTGTGTGGACTGCAGAAGTGGCTCCAGGAGGGGTGACCAGCTGTTCAGCCTTCAGCACACAAAGCGGCAAAGTCAGGGTCACTGGGGCCTGGCCTGCCTTGACATCAAAAATAGAAGGACAGCACTGGGGGTGGATCCAACCTGGCATAAGAGGCACAATGGCTGGAGTATGCGGACAGTGTTGGTTATAGGCATGACCAAGGGATTCTGGTTTTGGAAGAGTAGCCGACTGAATAGGTGTCTCTTTTCAGTTGCAGCAAAAACCCAAGTCAAACTGGTCCATGTGCAAAGGAAAATTGTTGGCTTCCATAAATGATCACTTCAGAGGTAAACTGCTTCAGGCATGGCTGGATCCAGTGGTTCAACTGACATCCTCAGGACCTGGGCTCCCCATCTTCTAACTCTGCTTTCCTCTGTGTTGGCTTCGTTCTCAGGCAGACGCTCCCCTGTGGTGGTAAGATGGCGCCCACCAACTCATCTTCAGATCCCATGAATCCCAGGAGACATCCTGAGGGCAACTCTTATTGGACTAGTTTTGGATCACATGCCAATCCCATAGCAACCAATCAGGTTGGTGTAGGCATATGGTGCTGTGATTGGCCATGCAACACTTGGGCCACCCATGGCACTAGGGGCAAAGTGGGGGTTCTCCATGGGAAAATTAACATGCCATTTCCAGAAGTAGTGGGGATAGAACTGAGAGGGCAGATAACATGGCAAGGGAGCAGAGGACAGAGAATGGTATCAGGACCCAGCCAAGCAGGGCTGTCACCAAAGCTCTGAGGACACTCAGTGGGATCTGGAAGACCACCAGTGAGGCTGGCCCAAGTCTCACATTGGACCCCAGCCCCAGGTGCCCCCACGAGCTGATAGGGCTGGGACAGTTAACATTCGGGTCCCTAATGTGGGCTGCCTCAGGGTCTGGGTGAGCCTGCATCTTAGAGGGGTCAATGCCCACTGCCAAGAAGAGCCTAGAGAAGGCGGGATGCTGGGGTTTCAGGGTTCTAAGCCCAGAAGGGCAGGAGGGCACATCCCAGGCACCCAAAGTGTAGTGTCAGAAGGGCATGGATTTCGCTCTCCTTGCCAGGGACTGCCTGCCTTAGGCATGGGCATGGGCATGTGTCCCCGTTCTAGCCCACGACAGGGGCGGGGAGTTGGAGGAAGGAAAGGCCTGGGCTTCTGGACAATATTTTCCTTACTCATTGATAATTTAAATTTTAAAAAATCCCATTTGAAGAAAGAGTCCAGTTTCCACCTTTGGACTGCTTTGAGTCTGGGTGGCATGCAGGACTGGAGCGGACAGCCAGGCTGCAGCCACGCGGAGCAGCTGAAGGTGGCCAGGGAGCCAAGGAGCCAGGGCCTCTCGTGGTGGTGGCGTCACCTCAGGAAAGCCCATCAGGTAATGCAGTCCCCGTACTCGCTTTTGCAGCGGGTTAAGCAGCGTTTCTGTTGTCCGGAGCTGAAAGCAGCCTCCTTGACACCAGGAGTCAGAGCTGGGATCAGCGTGAACTACGAGTGACAGGGGAACCGGACC
Organism: Macaca fascicularis; assembly: GCF_037993035.2. Taxonomy (NCBI): domain Eukaryota; kingdom Metazoa; phylum Chordata; class Mammalia; order Primates; family Cercopithecidae; genus Macaca; species Macaca fascicularis. The sequence goes on along the minus strand of NC_088381.1, from coordinate 164,652,433 downwards.
GGCTGCTCCAGCTTCCCACTGGCCCTGAGCCAGCCCTGTGGCTTGTCTTACTGAAGACACATCGGTCAGTTTCTGCTGCAAAAAAACTGCTTTTTCCTTCACTTCTAGGTCATGAAGGGAAAACTGTTTCCTAAATAACTTTCTTACCCTGGTTTAAATAAGCCTCCCACAAAATGGCCAGAGACTGACGTTTCCTTTCTACACAGTCAAAAAAGAAAGCTCCCCACCCGACTGTCCATCAATAGAGGGTAATTAAGTTCATTCAACTACAGCCATTTGATAGCTGTGTGCGCAGCCGCTAAATTGATGCTGACAGATGATGCTTAAAGACACTGGAGATGCTTTGTATGTTACTATTAAATGAAAGAAAAAAACACAGGTTACTAAACTCTATGTATGCAGTATGATCATATGTATATTTTTTAATATGCACACACATAAAATAAGACTGGAAGGAAACACCACAGTGTTTGGGTGGTGGAATTTGGGGTAATATTTATTGCCAACTTTATACTTCTGCTTATTTTTCAAGTTTTTTACAATAAGCATATATTATGATTGTAACCTGAGAACTAGGGTGAAGACCCCGAGGACACATTTGGCAATCCTGGGGGAGACACTTCGAGGGAGAGGACAGGAAAATCTTTCATGTTTCCATCAAGATCCAGGGCTCCAGCACCCACAGATGCCACATTGGGCCAGAGTGAGCGTCTGAGTGTTTCTGGCAAGTGCAGAAGGAAAAGTCAGAAGCACAAGATTCTGGGGTGCAGGAACCTTTCAGGGTGTGCAACAGCCTCCTCCTCTCCCTCTGCCTCTATCAAGTCTACCTCCCGCCAGATCTCTGCGGTTCTCTCACTCAGACCGAGCAGCAGCAAAGCCCCCGTAAAAGATCTGGTGTCAAAGCCGACCTCGCACAGGCCGATTCCTTGGGAGTCCCTCATACTCAGGGAGTTTGGCACGTGGGAGGTTAATTCTCTTATCAAAACTGTACAAAATCCTAATTTTGCAGAGTGGCAATTTGGGGGGAAAAGAAAACCCAGCAATGGGAAAATGTTGGTTATGCAGCACTCGACATTCAGTTCTCAGGGGATCAATTATAAAAACACTCATTCAGCTATTTCTATTCAAATGAACACCTGAAGAGGAGGCCTCAATGGTTTTAAAAGTGTGTGGATATTACTGGATAAATGTTAGTCCAATAAAAGAGATCATCATCCGCTATTTGTGTACATTTAAGTTGACACTAAAAAGATCTTTGTGGAGTATCGCTGCGGCTGCTTCTTTTTCTGCATGCATCTTTTTATCTCCTATTCCCTTAACACTTTAGCAACTGAAGAAAACAGACCAAATGTGGCTGGTCATGGTTTTCTTCTTCTTCTCCTTCTTCCCCCAAGATGAAAGGGACACGGGTGTTGGGAAGGCCACACCTGAAGTGGGCAGCCGGGTTGCTCACACTTATGAATATGTAATGTCCTGCTTGGAGGCGCAGTCACGAACTCCTAATAAGAATTCACGAGTCTGTGTTTGAAAACAGACATTTGCATTTGCCCTGTGGTCATAGTACATGGACCATTCTTATTCAAAAATTTATTTTTTTTCCTTCTTCTTTTTAAGGCCTGGAAATATTCTATGCCCTCTCTCCCCACCAACACACACACACACACACACACACACACACACACACACACACTTCTTTCTACGTTCTCTTTAAATGGAAATTAAGATACGGAAGCCCAGAAAGCCCAGCAGCCCCCTCTCCTGCAGCCACTGGGCCTGGGGCAGGCACTGCAGCTCCCAGAGAGATGGAGAACCGTCCAAACCTGCTTCAAGCAGATACTAGTTTTCTCTCAAGTCCAAGAGCTTTCTTGGTCCAGAATGAAATGCAGAATTTTTTAAAAGGGGAGTAAAACAACATGGGGAGACTATGTTGAGGCTCAACAAGCCTGCTAAAGCGAAGCCAGGGTATAATCTACTTGGCAGCTGTAGGAACCTGCCTGGCCCGGGGCTGGGACACTGTGCCCCGAGTTCCCGGCGGCAATTTGGTGGTGGCAGGCATTTCCTGGTCAGTGGCTGTGGTTTATGCAGTTAAATTTCCTGCAAAAATAGCACCCCACCAGTCCTTTTTATAAACACTTTGAAAAGGGGGCCTTTTTTGTCTGTGACTCCTGAACCTCTAAGTCATTATTAATGTCTAGAGGGCAAGGGTGCCACCATTTGAGGTACAAGGAACAGAGCATCAACACCCCATGTTTATTTGGGTCTCTCCTCCTCTGCAGCTTCCTCAATAAAGCACAAAGCTCTTGGCCTCTTCTACCCAGGGGTCCCCGCCCTCCCTCAGTCCTCACAGGCCCCCCAGGCCGGCCACACTGACTGCATGGACGTGGCCACACTCAGCCTCCCTGCACTCCTCCTTCCTGAGGGGTTGGCCAAGGTTAAATGCTGATCCCACAAATGTCCGGGTTTTGAGCATTCCTTCTAATTACAGGTGTTCAGAGAGCCATTTGCATGCCTTGTGAAAACGGTGCTTTCTTGGGGGCCAGGCTATGGTCAGTTAGTATCGTCTTTACTTTAGCTACGGGTGGGCAATGTCCACACAGCCAGGGAGGCACAGTGTAAGACGAGGGAGTGCTGTGCCCGTTCCAGGGCTCCCTCAGCCGGCCAAGCTGCTAGCCAGGAAGATTCCTTTGCGGCTGCCCAGGGGCCGGCCCAACCAAGCCCCCATTTCAGGGCTAACAGTGACACCTGCAGTTTAACCTGCCACATGTCACTCTGTGGGACAACTGCCCTGGGAGGGGGCTGAGGGACCTTGGGCCACGCGGCCACCACTGCCCTTGCCAGGGGTCCCCAGGGAGAGGGCTGAGGAGACTGAGTTCTCTGGGTGTGGTGTAGGAGCCAGACAGAGGGCAGATCCACCTGCTGTTCTGGGAGGAGGCCACAAGGCAACAGTTTCTAGCCCTGAGACTCCAGAACCCAACACCTGTGCCTGTTGCTCTCCCCACTCAGCCACCAACCTAAGAAAGCCAAGGCCATGGGAACTTGCTGGGTGGGGAGGCAGCAGGGACCAGAGAACACCAGTTGCCACAGGAGCAGCATCTAAACAGGTTTTACTGAGAGCCAGCTCTGTGCGGCACTTTCTCACCTTCCCCCTGCTCCTCTCAGCAAGGCGTGACCACCTGACCCAGTGCCCTCGCTTTACAGCCCGGAAGACTGAGGACCACAGAGGGCAGGTGGCTTAGTCAAGGTCATCTAGGGGGATAGTACCTAAGTCTGGTCTCCCACCTCTGCCTACCTGCAGGACAGTGCTCAGGACTGCCATGGCGACATGCTCAGGACTTGATCAGGCGACATGCCCTTCCTGGCGTGGTCACCATGGGACAATGCATGCACAGCTCTCCGTAGACCATCTCCTCAACACCACCACCCACCCTCCCCCAAACACACTCACGTGCTTGCACACAGGCATGCACGCTGAGAAAAGACAGTAGGTCCAATATGAATTATCTGAGTCCAGCCCCAGCTCCCAAGGCATGGCCCCAACAGCCGCGGCTCCATTTCCTCCCCTGCACTTGCTCACAGAAATCTGAGAGCCAGGACACAGGGAGTTGGGAATGAAAATGAACCGATGCAAAGATTTCTTTATAACTTTTCTCAATATTCTGCTGATTGCTAGCTCAGTAGCAGATGTGGTGTGCTTAATGATGCATAGACAAGAAGCAGCCCCTGATCCCTAAATGAACTTCTTATCTCTAAATATATACAGGGAAGGCTATATAAACTCAATTTAGCCCCTCTGCTCTTCCAGCTACCCTGATCGAGGAGTGGAAGGAGAGAGTGGGTGCCTGGAAGACCTGGCAGGGGCAGACAGAGGGCAGGGAAGAGAAGGTGGGGAGGCTTCTGTGGCGTCCGGCCATTGTGCTCACGGCTCCCCAGTGACTGAGCTGGCCACACAGACAGGCAGCCCACCTTCCTATTTCCCAGGGTGAGGGGGTGGTTTGAGGGGGTTCCTCCTGAGAAAACCTTCAGTGGCAGAAGCAGCAATAGCAACAAAAACCTTCACCAGCAAAACCTCTATTTAGCCATTTCCATTAAACATGCCGCATCTGTATGTAGCAAGACTCAGCAAGTGCTTAGAACTCAAGTTCTCGGTAAAGGGGTTAAAAGCACATTGGCCCTAAGCGTTCCTCGCTTGGTGGCATCCACTGTGTGCAGGTGCTAGGCCAGAGTCCCAGGGAGGACCCAGGGTCCAGCAGGGACAGATGTGAGTTCCAAGTGCAGGTGTGTGCCAGAGGCAGACACACTGGGCTGCAGGAACACAGAGGGGAGCCCTGGATCCTTCTCTCTGCACCTCCCACCCCCAGGAATGCCCAAAGGGCAGAAGAAACAGCAGGTGTGAAGGCTTAGCAGGCAGGAGAACACCAGGCCTGCTCAGGAGCTGCGGTAAGTCTGGACACGGGATGATGGGTGTAACAGAGAGCCCAGGGGCAGGGGAAGCAGGACCTCCGACACCATGTAAGGAGCTTGACCTTTATCCTGCAGGAGGTGAAGGGGATGCTCGGCCTAGTTCTAGGTCGCTGCTGATACATAAAAGCTGCCGCCGCCATGCTGAGTGGATGGGCAGGAGGGTGGGGGTCGGGTTCAACACTCAAGTCCCAGAGTTCCCAAGAGGCCAGCCCAGGGCCTGGCCAAGTCACTTCAAATAGCTGTTTAGCCCAGATGGCCTGTTAATCTTGAAGGAAACCCAAAGAAGCACAGAGACACAGTTGAAATGGGAGTAAGAGCACCCAATGCCCATCCACAGCCAAAGGAAAGCTTATGCATATGCAACATGGGCCCACTCTGTAGGCTTTTCCATTAGCCGCGTGGAGACGCCGTGACCAGGTTGGGGGAATCTATATTTCACCTTACGTTGCACACAGCTGGGCTCAGACTGGCACCAGTGTCAATATGCAAACGAGGCAGTATCTGTATTCATCAGGGCTCTGAGAAGCCAGGATCCTTCTCTTCCAGAGCAGCAAACAAAGAAAGGTGGGTGGGGCATGCCAGAGGGGGCGTGGCTGGTAGGCAAAGACCAGGCAGGAAAGAGGCCACTGGAATGGGAGGAGAGACCAAATTATGTCACATCAGTTTTGGGGGGTGGGGAACATTCTCAAAGAGGAGACTTAGAACTCAAAGGGTTTTGGAGCCAGAAGTTCCTCCTCCGCCTAATGGTCTCATTTAATTGATGAAAAAACTGAGACCTAGAGAGGAGAAATAATTTGCTGAGAGACAAACACCTAATGGTAGTTTTTTGTTCATATGCGAATACAGCTGTGTTTAAATTTAATTTTTGTTTATATAGGTAAAGAAAGATCAAGGAGCTCCTTAGAAGGTCAGTCCTATCAAGACCATATGAGCACCGTGTGGAGAAAAAGAGAGGCCATGGTCCTTGCCTTCGACATGTAATAAGAACTCAAAGAATGGGGCACCGTGCGTTCAAGGAGGTCATGAAGTGAACGTGCCACCCGCCAGGTGTGGGCTGGGGAACTGGGTGCTGTTGGTGTTATCTCAGAGGTCCCCGGGCGGGTGGAGGAGCTCAGAGTCACACCCCACCCTGCGCTTTCCTTTCGGCTCCGCTCTGAGCCCCAGTCCTGGCTCCCCTCTCCAAACCCCCTCCCTTTGGGTTCTCTGGGAGAAATGGGCAAAACCTCACCAGTCTGTAGAGATGGATACAGTTTCTCTAGCTGGACACAGCTCCAGTGGTTCTAAGTGTGCATCTCTTAAAAAGTCAACTGAGGCCAAAAAGCTCTCCTATGCCCATCCCCTCACAACAATTAGCAAATCATCAGCACAGCACTTGTCTATACTAGACATACAACCTATAAGCTAGACACCTCTTAAGCGAACTTGTTTCCTCATCTGTGAAATACGGTTTATGAGGCCTGTTTTCTGTGAGGAGTAAAAAGGATCAGGTATGTGATGACATTTAGTGTCATACCTGGTATACCTGAAGCTAGCTGAAGTTACAGGCCTCTAGGATAATCTGCTGTGAGCTGTGAAAAGAGGCACATAAGTCAAGTGTTAACCACAAATGACACAGGAGACAGCCGTGAAGACCTTTGCTGTGCACCTAGAGGACAGGGCGTGACCTTGGTGCATGGGCTGTGTGACATTTCTTCCCAGAGCCTACAAGCCTTTTCTACTTACTGCTCAGTTCAGATTCAGGGCTGGGTTCCAGAGGGATGCAGGAACTGCAAGCCAGGCTTCCAGATAAACAAGCTTTCGTGTGTAGCACGGAGTGTCTGTCCTCCTTCCTGAGTCTTCCCTTCACCCTTTTTAATGCCAACTCCATTTGTGATGATCACAGAAATTACTCTAAAGTCAGCCTGTGCTCCTCGGAAGGACAAACTGTTAAAGCTGAATGTAAATTTGGCATTGCTCTCCCTTGAATGCTCTTGGCATCCGTTTAAAGAAATGAGAATTAGGGCAGTTATCGCATATTCATTTTTATAAAAACGAATTACAGACCAAGACCGGTTTCTTGAAATCCCGTAAGTTACAGGTTAATTTCCTTCACCAGCACTGGTCCAGTCCTATGCTACACTGGCTTTGGCCACACTCACAAACTTGTTTAGCCTCAGTCACTTTATTCTGCAAAACCTGCCATAGCCACAGAGGTGGTGGACTGGAAGACTTAGGGTAACCAGCCATGAGTCTTAATCCAAGAAAAGGCTTTGACAGTGGCCCCTGAGATCTGAGAGGACTGTCCAGTTACTAATGCATCCCCATTAGCTGGGCTCCCTATGACGGTTTATTCAGCAAATGACGGTAAGGATTGACATGTCAGGCCACGTGTGGTGGTTCACGCCTATAACCCCAGCACTGGGAGGCAGAGGCAGAAGGATCACTTGGTCCCAGGAGTTTGAGACCAGCTTGGGTAACAAAGAGAGACCCTGTCTCTACAAAAGAAAAAACTTAAAATTAGCTGGGCCTGTGGTGCCATGCACCGTGGTGCCAGCTACTCTGGAGGCTGAGGCAGGAGGATCACTTGAGCCCGGGAGGGCAAGGCTGCAGTGAGCCGTCATTGTGCCACTACACTCCAGCCTGGGTGCCAGAGCAAGACCCTGTCTCAAAAATAAAAAAGAATTCTCATGTCAGAGCCCCTTTCCTGCAAAGTGGGAGAGAGCACAGGCAGACACAGCTCCTGCCTCGAGGGGCTCCCTTAGTGTTCAAGCTACGATACCCGAGAGTCCTCTCTTTAGGGTCTGTCTGCCTAAGAACAGTCAGAGGGTTTGAATCTTGGCTCCACTGCTTCCCAGCTGGTGGCCACTGACTCTCTCTGAATTCTTAGGTTCCAGGTAACAAAACCAGTCCTGCAGGGCTGTTTTGGGTACTAGATGAGAGGTGTGCATAGTACACAGTCAGGTGCCTCTCTTCTCTGTCCCATCACCCTTAAACATTCCCATCATTGCGATTGGCACCATGGGTCCTTGGACAAGTATTTCTCGGTGCCTCAGTTTCATCATCTGGAAAATGGGAACTGTAATATGTGTTTCAAAGGATTGTTGGGGGGATTCAATGAGACAGTCCATGTAAGGCATTTAGCACAATCTTTAGACCATGTGAAGTCTTAATACACACGAGCTCATATTCCGCTGGTACACGGGGAGCTCCTCAGGAAGAACTTGGTCAAGTCCCTCATTCACTGAGCTTTCCACAGACACTGACAAGCAGTTACACATCATGCACTGTGGCTACAGGCATGCATCAAGACACGGCCTCGGCCGGTCGCGGTGGCTCAAGCCTGTAATCCCAGCACTTTGGGAGGCCGAGGCGGGTGGATCACGAGGTCAGGAGATCGAGACCATCCTGGCTAACATGATGAAACCCCGTCTCTACTAAAAATACAAAAAACTAGCCGGACGTGGTGGCGGGCGCCTGTAGTCCCAGCTACTCGGAGGCTGAGGCGGGAGAATGGCGTGAACCCGGGAGGTGGAGCTTGCAGTGAGCCCACTGCACTCCAGCCTGGGCGACACAGCGAGACTCCGTCTCAAAAAAAAAAAAAAAAAAAAAAAAGACACGGCCTCAGCTTTGCAAGAGCTGGTCCTACCTAGGGCAATACTGCAATATGGTAAGTGCTGAGAGATTTAGCTACAGGGTGCTTTGGGAGTGGAGATCTAACCCAGCCTGAGGGATCGGAAGACTTCTCAGAGATGATGATACCTAAGGTATATCCCATGGGATGATGAGTACAACAGGGGGTGAGCAGTGAGGTGCAGGGGCAAGAACTTCCACGCACACAGAAGAGCATGTCGTGGCAAGTGGGAGAGCGGACAGGCTTCGGCTAACTCGTTGACACACCCAGAACTCATGCCAGGCACTTAGGGCTCAGGAGGTGTTGCTGAATGAATAAACAAGCTTGCTGTACATGGCTCACATCTTCCCTTCCTACCTGCTGCTCCAGGTTCCAGGGAAGAGATGCCCGCTCCCTCTGGCGCCTAACCCAAAGCATAGCCAGGAAGAAGAGGGCAGCCTGTGGAGAAGTGCATCACTGGACATGCCAGGTCAGGATGCCATGGGAAAGCACTCCAACCCCCGGAGGACTGCCCATGCCCCCAGGTGCCCAGAATCCCAGATTCTCAGTGAGAGGGACAGGCTGGGGCCCCAAGTGCTGCTGCAAGTGGACTCAAGTGGTTTAAGTTCAGAAACCAAGATGCTAGGCACAGTTGTCCAGGGGTGGGGAAGAAGCACCCTCCCCTGCCATGTGGTGTTTCTTGACGACGCAGGGGCCAGGTGTGTGAGCCTCACCTCGGGCTGCATTCCCATTACATCTTCCTAGCAAAGTTTCCAAAGCTTTGTCCTCATTTCTCCTCTTCCCACCCAGGTGCACCCCTCTTGAAATTCCCCTCCTGAGAGGTTTGTTGTTCACTGCTGTACCCTCCCCTTCATACTTCTTGAAGGCTGTCATTAGAACCACCAGACAGGCAGCGTCAGGAGAACAGGCACCTCCCCGGATGCCTGTTGGGTTGTCTTCTCCAGTCTTGCACTTGGGCTACAAGTTGCCAAACACCTTGGGATAGGGCCCTTCGGTCAAATAATGGTCAGTGCAAATGTCTCTCTTTGCCTCCACATTTTGGGGGCACTGAAAGGAATCCCTGCCTTGATTTCTTTCCAGTGGGTGGTAGAGACTGGAAGGCAGTCAACAGCATGCCAGAAACAGAATGAGGAGCAGTGCCTGGGCCAGAAGTTGGCGGTGGGCTGCAAGGTGTGGTGAGGACTAATGGGGCAAGGGGTTGACTGCATTTATCAATGAAGGTATGAAAGACTTAATTAAATAACGACTCATAAATATTCAGCTCAGCCAAGCTGAGCCCCACAATGATGGATGTCAGGGACTAAAAGGCTTTCAAGGGGAGGACTCTGCAGAGATGTGGGCCCCCAAACGTGTCAGAACGGAAAGGGTACACTGCCCACAGCTTCCGCTGGCTCATGACACATCATTCCCTCGTACCCATCCTGCAAGCCAAATGCACTTTAAGGCAAGCGGTCTGGCTCCCTAAGGAAGAGACTTCTCCATCAGGACCCTGGAATTTGTAGCTCAGTGATCCCCTTTATCCATGGTTCCGCTTTCTGTGGTTTCAGTTACCTGCGCCCAACCAGTCTGAAAATGCTAAATGGAAAATGCCAGAAATAAACAATTTCTAAGTTGTAAATTGTGCAGCCCTCTGGGTAGTGTGAAATCTGGCACTGTCCACTCCATCCTATTTGGGATGTAAACGTTTGTTTTATCCAGCATGAAGCTGGATCTGGAAGGAAGGGAGGTGCGAGAGCAAGCGTGCGACGGTACAAGTCTCCAATATGGGGATATGGGACCAGGTACAAGCACGAGTGACCAGGGTCTTTGTGTGTGTGCTCCTTATTCTCCTTTACTTAGCTTCTACCACCACTAAGAACCTGGACCACATCTTAATCATGTTGAGCTGCTTTGAGCCTCAAGATCTTTCTCAATAGGGCAGTAACATCTAACCTACTGCTCCCCACCCACCCCACCCAGTCACACACTAGCTTTGCTGGCTGCTTTGTTCTCTGACCTTGACATGCTTTCATACCCCATGCCCTAGTGCAAGCCCTTTGCTCCGCTTAGCAGGCTGTCTCCTCTGCTGTTTCCGGATCACAACCAAATTACCCATCAAATGGCACCTGCTCTCCCACACCCTCCCCAAGGCCACCAGGAAGCTGCATGCTCCCTCAGCACTTCTGGACCTTACTATACTACTGTGATACATCTGGGCATTTACATCTCTCCCAACCCCACTGAGCTCTAAAACTCCAGCACTTTCCTGTTCCTCTGCAGTTGCCAAGCTCCTTCTTCAGAAAAATGCTGCTCCCTCCCTCTGCGCCACCTTATTCTTCAGGTCAAAGCTTGTCCAGTTTGAAAGTGTGCTCCTAACCCTCCAGAAGCACTCTTATTTCCGTTCAGAGCCCACTAGTGACTTGCAGTTCATTTGTGTTGTCAGGCATCTGTATCCCCTGTGAACTATAAGCTTTCCTAAGCACAGGGGCTTACCAGTTTTGTTCCCCATGTATAACTAGGGCCTCTCCTTCACTGTTAAATGTGCCTCAAAATGGTAACAACTTGGGCTTTAGAACCAGACAAGTTCAACTTATTACGGGCCTCACTGCTCTGTAACTACCCCCAGGCAGCTGTCATGGCAGCCGAGTGTGACGCCCACCACTCAGAGTGTGCCAAAGTGCCTAGAACACTGTGGACACTCAGGAAACCCCCGTTCCCTCTCCTTGCTTGCCTTCTTCTCGCCATAACAGCACCTGGTACATGATAGGGGATCAACGAACATCTGTTGAATGAACGAATCCTCACAGGAGGCAAAACCATGCCCATTAAACTACAAGAGTTTGGTTTTTTTCTAAGTTTCTGATAGGGGTATTCATTTAAAGCTAAAGTCGGTCATTGTTGTGAGCCTCCCTGATTAAACCCTCACCTGGCAAACCAGGGAGTCTTTCTCCACTATACAGCCTGCTTCCCTCTCCATACCCCTCCTACATCCAGGCTCTCCCACATTTCTCCTCAGGCCTCAATCCAAGGGGTAGGTCCCCAGCTTGTGGAGACACACACAGGATTCAACAGCCATGACAATCTCCAGGGAAAATGCTTGATATAAAATTACTTACCTAGTATGTCCTCATTTTTTTTTAAAGGTTTATGGGTGAAGTTTCTTCTTTATGCTTTTCTGTATTTTTTAAGTATTACAATGAGTATGTATTATGACTATAATTAGAAAAAAATCAACATTAACAAATTCAAGATAACATCAAATTTGCCTAAAACCAATTCACCTAATAATCAATTTGCCCAGTGACATATTCACCCACAATTCACATTTTAGACATTTACCACATTCACATTTTACATACAACATAATGAAGCCCTCCCCACAAAAAAAAAATCATTTTTAGATGCCAATTTTTCTTTTTTTAAAAAATAAGTATTGTTTTCATCCAATTCCTCTAAAAGTACCTCTGCCTTTATTTTTAATAAAACTTTGTCTAGTGTAATTAATGCCTTCAGATATGATAGGTAAAGCACCTCCTCGACAGCCTCTAAGGCATCTCTGTTGAGGTTTCATTTACTCTAGTCTTGAGTACTTTTAAGGATTTTTAGCATTTCTTTTAGGAGGTCTTGTTTTAATTGGCTTAAAATGAAAAACATTTCAAGATGCAAAACTTCTCAAGGAGAAACCATCCCAACCAATATATAAAATTACTTAAACACCCAAATTTTAGTTAAAGCTGTTAAGTGACTTGAGTGTGAACAGGTCAGTTCACCCCAAACTAGTCAGGACCCAAATCTTCCAGTACTAATAAATATAGTACACCAGTGTCATCAGAGCCCAGCTGTTCACTATCGTTCTTTGCAAATCTCTCCCCCTCCTCACCTCCAGCAGGCCAGCTTTAAGGGCATCCAAAGAGCAGAAATGTATTTTAGCTGTTCTGAAACTAGAGGCATATGCAAAATAGAGCTAATTACCCTTGCCTTCTCAACGATAATATCCAAAGAGATACTAAGGCAATGCTGTTGAATGGGAAAACACAGGGTCATATTTCAGGATTAAGTTTTAGAGTCAAACAGAACCAGGCTCAAATCCAATTTACTGGGTGACCCTGGGCAAGACACTCTGCCAAAATAAACCTGTTTCCTCATCTGTAAATGGTGACGCCAATGAATATGTGTCAAATCTTATAGGTTGCTATAACAATGGCCCTACCGTTTAACACCTAGTAGATATACTCAATAAAAGGCAGCTACTGTCAGGAATTTTTCCCAGACCCACTCACTGCACTTGAACCCTTGCCAGAAGCAGACAGGCACGCTGTCTCCTCAGAAGCGCGCACTGCATTTGTCTTGGCACTAAGGGAGAGAACGTTTTTTAATGAAAAGGTCAGTCTGCCCCAAACCCACATTAATTTTGTTTTGTTTTTAAACAGGGCTTTGCTTGACTCCACTTTTTTCTCCCTACTCTGGGCCTGCCCAAATTTCCTAGCAGGAAGACAGATTTGAGAATTAGCAGGGGTGGTTTGCCAGATGTTCCTTTGCAGTCTGCCTTTGTGACTGCCCTCTGACTAATTCAAACTAGGTTTAACCTAGTACTGGAAAAAAAAAGTCTGATTGCTTAAACATGTCCTACCTGCTTGCTAATCCACATAAAGCTCCAATAAGAAAGATCTAAAGAAAAACTTAACATTTTCCTCAGAAACTAGGGGAAGGTGTTAAATAGCTTACCCGCGGTCACCAGGCCTTGGAGGAGAGAAGGATCAGATTTGTCCTTCCTGAAGGCCAGGGCTTGTTCTTCCAACCACTGGACCAGGCTCCCTTCAGACATTAATCAAACATTGCACCACACTGGTGGTGGCTTCAGAAGCATAAGGTAGACCTCATGCAACTTGGAGTACAATTCAACTGAGAGGCCAAGGTCTGGCAATATTCAATTTGTACATCATAAAAAATTATTTAACAATATCCAAGTCCTAGATTGATTGTATAATTCAGCCAGGATGTAAAACAATGGAATTTCTCTCTCCAATTCAGCTGCATCCCCTTTTACTGCCTTGATCTTGTCTGACATCTTATTTTCTTATTTGCTCAGAAATTGTCTTTTCTTGAGGCCGGGCGCGGTGGCTCAAGCCTGTAATCCCAGCACTTTGGGAGGCCGAGACGGGCGGATCACGAGGTCAGGAGATCGAGACCATCCTGGCTGACACCGTGAAACCCCGTTTCTACTTTAAAAATACAAAAAACTAGCCGGGCGAGGTGGCGGGCGCCTGTAGTCCCAGCTACTCGGGAGGCTGAGGCAGGAGAATGGCGTGAACCCGGGAGGCGGAGCTTGCAGTGAGCCGAGATCCGGCCACTGCACTCCAGCCTGGGCGGCAGAGCGAGACTCCGTCTCAAAAAAAAAAAAAAAAAAAAAGAAATTGTCTTTTCTTTTCCTTCCTCCCACTCTTATCTGGGAACCTTCAATGGGTACTTAGGCTCACTCCAACTAGATATGCAAAATTTCAAGAAACTAGCTGGTGACAGTGTTAGGCTGAAATGCGTTATTTACAAACAAAATCCACAACCAGGATGACCTAGACACAAACTTTAATGGAATCTCAAGCATTCAACCTCTTTCCAGTGTTAGATTTCCTCAATTCTAACCTGGACCAAAATTCAAATAGCCATAGATCACTTGGCTATCCCAAGTGAGGAAGAATTGTTTGTTAGAACACTTAAGCCAATGAGTGCTGAAGGGTGAATGCTCAGAGAGCATCAGGACACAGCCGTATCAGCTGCAGTATGAGGCTCTTCATTTACTTACCTTTTATCCTCACAATCACCTTAAAAGGACATTGCTCATCTCTGCTGAAAAGGAATACGAGCTTCAAAAAAAAAAGAAAAATGCCGTAACTGCATGAGCTCAACAGCTAGTAAGTGCTGAAGTTAAGACCTGAATGCGGCTCTGCCTTAAAAAGAGGCATTCTTTCCGCTACACACAGAAAAGTTGTGTACTAAATGTTTTAATTCAGCTGATATGATAAAATGGCAGTCAAGATGAACTGCCTGATGGGCAACTTTGCTGAGTATTTCTAGCATGTGCCAAACCTGGCAGATGATGTATCCTATGGAATTTAATTCTTACAACCAGAAATTAGGCATCCGTACCACAATGCTAATGCCATCCCCCTTCCACTCAACAAAATGCCCACACAGACCTCTTATTTTCCATGCATCTTTATCACAATGCCAATGCCATTTCCCTTCCACTCAACAAAAGGCCTACAGAGACCACTTATTTTCCACGAGGCCCCAATCTTTAGTTGGCCCCAACATCCGGTCATGCCTCAAACTCCCTGTATTCTCCCCCATGTTAAACCAATATGGCAGGTTTCAAGTGAAACACCACTCAAGTCAGAGCCTCAAGGTGCTTCAACTTCTAATCCTTCCTTCACGGAAGCTCCGATGCTTTGGATATTATGATCTTGAGTGGTGATCAAAATAAGATTACAAACAAGAATTTCCAAAGAACTCAGAATTAATGAAGTCATGCTAATTTATATGGTGCAGCCACTTACTAGCCATATTACTAATTAAAATACAAAAATGTAACAAAAAAAATTAACTTTCATTGGAATCTAAGTTCCTTGAAGTCAGCAACCAGGAAGATTTCAGGCACAGAGACAACTCAAAAACATTTGTTGAAAAAACAAGGGACGAGAGATTAAGTTATTTTCTCTAGGCTTCAGGCCTCACCTTACTGTTCAATACTTGTTTCCCCACATCCCAGTTATACTACTCTTCTTTAAAAATTCTGTTCCTAACATGTGAAAATTCTACTTCAAACCCTTTTGAAAATGAAGATTTTCATGCTTTCCTACAGCCTGTTTGGTTAACAGCCAAATTCAAAGCTCTTCATACAAGTACTGCAAGGGGCCAGGTGCGGTGGCTCACACCTGTAATCCCAACGCTTTGGGAGGCCGAGGCAGGCAGATCACTTGAGGCCAGGAGTTCAAGACCAGCCTGGCCAACATGGAGAAACCCCATCTCAACTAAAAACACAAAAATTAGCCAAGTGTGGTGGTGCGTGCCTGTAATCCCTGCTACTTGGGAGGCTGAAGCATGAGAATCACTTGAACTCAGGAGGCAGAGGCTGTAGTGAGCCAAGATTGTGCCACTGTACTCCAGCCTGGGCGACACAGCAAGACTCTAGACAAAGTGCCACAAGGCCAAGGGGGAGCTAAGAAAATACCAGGAGTCCTTGCAGCTCACCTTTCTTCTACCCATCCTGAGTCTATCTTACAGGGATTACGACTTAAGAGTCCATGAATAGAACTCTCCTTTCAAAAGCCAACCCTGGCAAGTCTGGCAGAGGAAACCCTTCTTTGGAGGTTTCTGAGAACAAATCTGGCCTCAGAAAACATGCTCTCAACATGCTACAGTTCAGTTCACTAAACCAGAGTCCTGTAAGACATTCCATCTGACCTCTTCCCACATCAAAAGTGAGTCAGTAGAACAAATAATACAGAATAGCAAGAACACACTTTACGAGATGGGCAGAAGTAGAGAGAAATTATATGATCTTTGATGTCACTTGACAGTTTCTTCAACTACTGCAAATTACTGCTTTCATCTTCCTATCAGTGGATTTCTAGCTTAGCAATAGCTCATGCTCACCATAAACCTCGCAAAAGCCTACTGAGAAAACCTGGTATCACCCTAATGTACAAGTTGCTCCACTACACCCACAAGTACTACTTCACTTGGGGGATTTATCCTGATTACGATATATCCGAGGACATGAGCTAACCTTATTCCCCTCTTCAGGTGTGCGGTTCTTACAGAATGAGTGCTGTTAGACCACCACCACTCAAATTCCAGGGAATCAGTGATGTGCTAACATACTCTGGTTATAAAACACATTCCTACATTTGACTTGGGATAAGAAAACCAGCTAGTGACTCCTGAGAAATGTTTTAAGGTCCCCTGTTAAATGAAGTAGACAAGGGTCATAACTTGCTTCTAAGGAAACTATGGGGATTAAGAAAATCACCTTGAGCCAAGCTAAAACTTCAGTTGCTGCCTAGAGATGGCAACATGAAATACAGACTCCTCTCTCAATGGAAATAGTTGAGAAGAGGCCATCACAGACAAAATGAATGAGAAGGCTCATTAGGTGCCTTCTACTTTGAGATTTTAAAATTTAAATATTTTAAATTTAAATTTTTAAAGAAGACTGGTTATTTTTAAGGAAAAAAAAAGTTATTCAACAATTTAGGCAGATGACAAAGAGCATGCTTGGAAAACTAGCTTTATGGGAATTTTCATTGTTAAGAAACCAAAGTGTTCACATTTGGGTCATTCAACATGACAAAGGCCACAATGGTATCGGTTTCCTTAAAAGAGAAGTCTACTAAAATAGTCTCATATTTAAGAAAACCTAAGTGAAAAACATGTAACCTAACACAGCTTAAAAATTACAGGAAAAATTTGTACCTTTAAAGTCGCATTAAAGAGAGTCAAAAAAAATCTTACGGGTTATCAAGGAGACCACAAAAAACATGAACAGCTAAAGTGGATGCCAGTAGCCTAAGTTTACTAACAGTGATAGATGAAAAATACAGTTACAATAAGTATGGCTAAAATGTTTAATATCCCATAACAAATGCTTATTGAAGCCAATGCTTATTCTTGAGCCAGGCTTTGTATGAAAACTGTAGTAATAGTTTTAAAACTTTTACTATTTTACTATAAAAGCCAAATTAGGATGAACTGAGTGCTTTAAAGAATTTTCAAAAATAATTATTTTACAGTTGGAAAGTGTGTGTCATATATGCAAAGAGATTTGTTCTGAGTATCTCAAGAACTTCAGGATAAAAATGGTAATGTGAAGTAAGCCAAAGCGACAGAGAGAGAAGTAGTAGCCTAATAGTGCAGTAAAGCTCCCCTAACAGTCTTGGCACAGTGTCCAGGCACGGTCGGTTCTCTGCTGGGGGCGACTTTCTTGGCTGTGAAGGCAGATCATGCCCTCTGTCACTCATGGGGAGCAGTTCTGCCCAACTGTCTCTTTTCGACAACTTTATCATCAATCTCTTTATTAACAGCTCCACTGCAGTCAGAAAACGCAAACAAGGACCAATTCTCATGCCAGATTTCTGGAAATCACATAGCACCAGGCATCACACAGTGTGAAAGTTTCTAAGGAGGGTGCTGTGCCAAGAGAGAGACAGCATCCACAAGGAAGAACACAAAGTTGGGACATTTTACACACACTCACACACACACACACACACACACACACACACACACACACTCTCTCTCTCTCTCTCTCTCTCAATTTCTGATGCCTAGAATCTGAAAAGAACCCCAATACCCACATATATGTATATGCATGGGGATTGAGAGGGGCACGGTAGTGAGACAGAGATCACCTTACTCCCCAGAAATAACTTTGCTATTTTGCACTTCCAGAAGTCTTTGAGCAAAAACAGTATTATACCAAAAAAAAAAAAAAGTTTTAACTATTTTAGGACTACATGACATTATTAGAAAACACACAAGACTGAGATAAATGTCTCCAATGAGCTATAAAAAAAAACCCATAAAACTGAAATGTTTGAATTATTCAAAATATATATTTTCAGCATGAAATCTGTTGGATCAAAAAATAACATCCCACAAATTAATTAAAGGAAACACTTCTAAAAGGCTTGTGAAGTATTTTTAAGAGACTTAGAGATAATTTAAAAAAAAATCAGGTCATAATCATATCACTAATAAAAACCATCCAGGTTATGTGAAAAATGAGGATACCATCTACGTCGTTTCGAATATTGTGATGTGTGGTGATTAAAAGAGGTGAGACTTTATCATTTAACTACTAGTAACATTAAAACCAGCCCAAGACTAAAACCTACCATAACAAATCTGTTGACTTATTTGAAAAACTGACAGAATAGTATTCAGTGACTACAGAGGAAAACTCTATAACTTTAAGACTGGTAATATATAACTGAATTTATACTGTTGCAAAATTTTGCATTTTGCTGTGGTATGTCATAATGTTCTGACACCTGTGCTCATGTGAAAAGGGAACGCTGCTGCTTAGACCAAGTTGGCAGTGCCATTCAAGTCCAGGGTGAATCAGTTCTCTAGCATCCAGACTCTATTTATACCAAAATGAAAAACAAAACCAGCACACCTTTCCCTAGTCAATTCTGCAACTCAGTGAGAGGGAGTGTGAAGGGCTGAACATAAGTCCATTCTCACCATTAAAAAACTAAAACAACATATAACAAACAAACTCTAAGCTGGTGGCACAAAGCATTATTCTGTACCTTAGAAATATCAAAGCAAGCCAGGCACGGTGGCCCACGCCTATAATCCCAGCACTTTCGGAGGCCGAGGCGGGTGGATCACCTAAGGTCGGCAGTTCAAGACCAGCCTGACCAACATGGAGAAACCCCGTCTCTACTAAAAATACAAAATTAGCCAGGCATGGTGGCGTATGCCTGTAATCCCAGCTCCTCGGGAGGCAGGAGAATCGCCTGAACCCGGGAGGCGGAGGTTGCAGTGAACTGAGATCGCGCCATTGCACTCCAGCCTGGGCAAAAAGAGCGAAACTCCGTCTCAAAAAAAAAAAAAAAAAAAAAAGAAATACCAAAGCAAAAAATAATGCTTTGATACACACACACACACACACACACACACACACACACACACACACACACACCCTCACTCTTGCTCACTCTTCTGTTCTTTACCTGAATAGACACATTTCCCACCTTACTGGTGGAATTTAAAGATACCCAAACCAGAGGAAAAAAATGACTGCACTCTTATTTACATTAAAGCATGAATACTTTGAAAGTTAACATTTTAAACAGCAGGTAAACTCTATAAACTCAACAAAAACTGTGCCCTTTGTAGGTGTGACTCTTAGCTGGATTAAAATAGAAAACATATTAAAAGATAATTGCACAAAAAAGCACAATAACTAAAATCACAACCTTTCACACAAATGTAAAGTTTCCGAAATGTGAGCTTAAGCACAGTCTTAAATTCTACCCTTTTAAGGAAAGGCCTATGAATTGGGAAGGGATGAAGAAAGAAAAAATGTACTTAAAATTCCATCCCTTTCAACAGAATACTTGTGTGGTTTGATCAGCTGTAATGATGTTCCCAGAATATTGAGACAAAAGCATGTCTCCAAAGAAGAAAAGAAGTTGAAATGATTTCCCAAGTATGTAAAATCACTTCTAGAATAAAGTACAATCACTTCTGAAATACATGGCTCAAAAACATTGAGGCTATCTTCCCTTACTGGTGCCAATAAAAGCTATGTAAAATTTAACAATAATTTTTAAATTGATAAAAGAATGAATTGATTCTATGAGAAACAGATATTAGAATTAAACAGACCACTTGTTTCTATATAACTGAAGGTCCTATTTATTACAGAACATAATATTTCATTTACCAAATTAAGGTCTGAGTGAAGACAGCATCCATTTGTGATGCTGGTTCAAAGAAAAGCTAACAAGCGAAATAAGGTGGAGAAATAAAAATCAAAATAAAACATGTAATTCAGGCTAAAAACCAACTAATTTTCCTTGTACTCATCACTTTTATTAGAATAAAAACAGGTAAAAGTATATCCAAAGGATTGCTCAGTGCTGCTTCAGGTAAACAGTTTTATAATTTAAGTGCATCTAAGTGCACTAACAGTATTTCCAGGGCTCAGTCTACACGTCCGTATACATTAAGGATTTCTCTGTTCATATGTCCATTACAACTTGGAGCTGCTGATCATTTATTGCCACCTTGAAGGCAGCCAGAATTAATACTATGCAGAGCTCTAAAACATTTTAATTTGTGGTGGAAAAAAAACCTCTTAATTAGAAAAATAAAAACTTTATTCTAGACTATACCCACAACCACAAAACACAACTTTTTCCATTATAATTTTACTAATTCAGCAAGATGCATGAAAATGCCAAGAGGCCATGTGGATGATAAAACTCAGAAACTGTGATATATAGTCCTGCATCTAGATGTCTACCAAAGTAGAGGAAGTACAGCCAGTCCAATTATTTTAGTGTTAACAAGGGAGACAAGGGTAATTCCTACAATATTTTCCCTTTTACTGAATAGTCTCAGAAGTTAAATTTTGCTTTTACTAAAAAGTTATCCTACAATGCAGCCACATCCCCATTATTATATATAGGGAAGGTTATATTAGAATTTTAAAATAGAATTTTAGAAATGATATATGAACAACTACATGTCCTTCAGAACAATGGCTTTGACATAAAGAGGTCCATCTCTCCACTCAAAACACAAGATAACCATACCCAAGAGCTGACCATCACAAAGTACACAGAGCAGCTCACTTCTACACCATGAGTTAAGTATTCAATGCTGAGCATCTGGGGAATTAAGAAAAGCAATATCTGATTTGCATTTAGTAAAATAAGAAATGGAATCCTGGTTGGTTGTTGTCTGTAATTCTAAATTCACTGAAAAACAACAGTGCCACCTGCTGACATTAAAGTGCTAAATGCTTTGAAAAGGACAGTACACTGTCTACAGGCATAGAATAAATATACAGATAAGTATGGTGTCTACAGACACAGAATACTTTAGAGGACAGAACAGCTAAAATTGAATTAATAGTCACTATATTAATGTTTTCTTCCCTAAAGATCAATTATATGAAAAACAAACACCTAATTATTATCTGAGCTATAAATACAAGGCTGCTGCCAATGGCTTAAGTTAACCAGAAACAAATATTTTCTAATGTAACCAAATTCTTTTGCAAATCTTCACTTAGAATCACACTATAAACTTATGACAGAACCAATTAAATTACTGAAAAAAAGGAGTAGTCAAAATAAATCAGGCAACTGTGAGATTGTGCTGTTTTTTTTTATTGTGTTTTCAATGGAGAAATACATCATCTGTTTACAAAATAGCTCTTGAAAAATACAAGGAGTACAGATACTATAAAACAAAGCAAACTCCAGTCATGAGACACTACATACATCATGCGAAAGCAACAGTCTGATCTCCAGGTTATGAAAACTATAATTAAAAAGTCACTACACAGAAAAGGTCCAAGTTTCCAGCTTGGCAAAACTTGGGTGCAGTTACATGAAACGTTTAATAAACTGAATTGTTTTCCCCAATGTGTAAACAAAATGACAAGACTAAATCTGTGCCTGGTAATTTCAATCTAACTCTGAAGCTACACAAAACACACAGACACCTTGTACACTTCACCTGTTAGTATGACCAGCTTTTTTCTTCGGTGGTGGAAGGAAGGGCAAGGTGACTGTGTAAAGCAAAGATGTGGGAAGTAGAAATATTGTTTACTAGACATTATAAAGTCATGGTGAAAAGAAAGCTTCGATTAATGCATAGCCTAAGGGGGAAAAGACTACACTCCAACTTCAGAAAATTAATTTAGAAGGATAGGGGAAGAGATTAAGTAATTGCAGTTTAACATGAAAAATGCACATGTGATAGAATGGAGCACAATGGAGGATTCATAAAACATGCTCATCAGAAAAATCTGTTAAGTTTACTTTGTCCAGATTAAGAAAGAGTAAGTTTATCAACATCTGGCATCCCTCATACTTTGTAAAGATAGATCTTCTACTGCTTAATTATGAGAAATTATTTTATTCAAAGAAAAGAGCTCTTAATCTTTTGAAAAAAACAAAATAAAGGAGGAGTAGAGAGCTGACTAGATGTCAAGTGCTTGCTAGAAATGATTTTTAAAATGCTTCTACATGTAAAATGTACTGACAAATTTTGGTAAACCATTTAAAAATAAGAATTAGTTTTAAAATCTTGGAGAAAATGACTTTTTGCCCACATTTAAAACTGAAAATCAATTTTACTATAGATAGGAGTTCTGTGGAGTGTACAAAATTCCTCTTAGAGATCAAATGGCCATCCCAGACAGATACCATGTTTCACAGGCATTACTTTTAGTCACCCTCAAGTTTCAGCCATGGGACCAAAATTTAGTGTTCTGTGCCATGTGGTCACAGGGTCATTGGTTTCACATCATGGCTTAAGAAAATACTGGCATTTTGTTTCTTACAAAATAAGTCCTACCTTGTGCATACAAGCAAAAAGAAAAAGGAAGGGGAAGGTGCAAGAAGCTTTTTGTTTTGTTTGTTTGTTTTGAAGACAACAGATTGAAGGCAAAAGAATACAGAGCTTTCATAAGCTCAAAGAAAAATATTTGCTGGCTGATCGCTGATTTGTATGCACTATAAAACAATTCCATAAATAAAACCAATATATCATTTCTTAATCATGACCCTATCAAAACCAAGTTATTTCCTAACTATTCTTTCAATGTCAAATGTACCCTAGAGTTGACGTTTCATTTTTAAGGGTTACAGCTACCTCACAGGAACTGAACTAGATGTACTCTTACCCTTTCTCTGAAGTATAACAGTACACCACTGCACAACGGTATCCAATTTGAAGACTAAAGGTAAAGAAAATTCTTCAGGAAAAACTGAAAATCCATCAAGCTGAAACTCTAAAATTAGTTCTACTTTCTAATGAAAAATACATAAAAGTGCATCATCAGAATAAGTAATTCTTATGCCAGTTTGTATTGCAAATTTTCCAAACAATGCATCAAACATAAACCCAATCCAGATGTCAATTATGAATACAAATATAGCTTGAGGTTGTTTTTTTAAAGGCAGTAATTTTTGAAATAGTTAATGCAACTGTTGCTAACACAATAATAATAGTACTCCTGGCTTCACATACTAACCTGGACTTCCGATCAAGTGCTGATTAGCCCAGTAAGGGAGGTCACCAAAAAACCCAAATCCATTTCAGTCATGTCTAGTCTTGTACCCTCCATTCTCCTTTTTTAGCATTTGAAGACAACAGGTTGAGTTGGCAGATATTGTTTATGGACCCCTGAGGTTGTTTTTACCGATTCAATCTCAGTTTTATTGAATTCTTGATAACAGGAATAGGATTTGCAGGGAGAGCAGGGATATCAGAAAGGTCTGTACTGGATGTTTTCTGAGAATGAAAGCAAAGAACACAACATTGTTCAAAGCACCATAATTTAACAATGAGATGTATTTAAGAAACCTTATGAGAAAAGCATTACAAATTTAAAAACTCTATAATGTTGTCAAAATGGAATGTAAATATGACTATCACATTATTTAACAAATAATGTGTTCAACAAAGGAATTTTCAAATAGGTATATTTTAACAATATTTTAAAAACTCCTAAGTAATTTCAAATAGTTTTTTAAATTGTTCCTCTAAGAATCACCTATCACATAATGCTTAAGTTACTGCTAAACCGTATTCACTTATTACCACACTAATAGCGGTAATATTAACTAGTATTGGAGCACCCCCAAGTGGGAGAATACTTAAAGTTCATTTTATACAAAGCAGCAGCAGTAAATTTATTTTCTGACACTGTAAATTATACAATTAAATCTATACAGCTGAGCAATAATTTAATCATCCTACATTTTAGATAGATTATTTTCATATTAATTAGATTAAATCACAAGCTTTCTTTAACACTAAAAAAAATACAGAGATGGATCTTTTAAAGTTTTATTATGGAAAATTCCAAACATACACAAAAGTAGAGAGCACTGTATAATGGATCCCCATGTATTCATTACCCAGCTTCATCAATTGTCAAATCTAAGCCACCGTCCTCCCACTTTCAATTCACCTTGTGTTATTCTGAAGCAAATCCTAGCGATCCTATCATTTCATTTATAAATATTCCCAGATTTATCTCAAAACAGTAAGAATTCTTTATTAGGTATAGCCACAATATTATCACCTCCCCAGAAATAAGTACATACCTAACATTACCAAACATAGGAATGTATTTTTTTTTAAATCAACATAATCATTCTTCTTACATAACTGGGTGATTTTTCTCTCTATGGCTCTATGAATCCTTTCATTAGAAAGAAAATTCTACTCACTCATAAAAATATCTGAAAGGTAAATACCCATGGGTACTAATTACTACAGGGATAAATTCAGTAAGACAAAACTATGAAAATAAGTCCCTAGAGAGTATGTGGCAAACCAAACACATGCAATCACAGGACAGTTTACGAATGATAAACAAGTTTGTCCACGTATCAATATTAAACATGCTTCCTGATGTTAGTTACTCCCCCTAAAGTTTTATTAGATTATGGAAAAGGTATTCTGGAAACTAAACATAATATTTATATATCTTTAGAGACTATAAAAGTTAACATCTAGCAAAAGCACATTTTTAAATGATCACGTTAAAATAACTCTGAGCTGCAAAGCAGCAAAATATCATCATAGTATCAGTACAGCAGCAGTTGTTATCTCAGTTACTTTGTAGAGATTAACCAGTTTTATCATCTATTAAAGAATATATCTACTTTGTGTCAGAGTTTGAGCTAGACGTTAGGGTTCATTCATGTGAAAGGATTCAAGAAGAAAATTATTTAACAAAATGAAGGTTCACAAACAAATCAATGAAAAAAGATTCCAGATGCCTACTGTGAGATTCCGTATGTGAGGGTCTGTCACAAGTAGAATTGCTAGGACAAATGAAAAAGTAATTCTGAAGAGCTATGGGCTATATTAATAACTAACTGAAATCAGTAGTGGAAAAATAAGGCAGAAACACATTTTTAAAATAAAAATAAATTAGCCTTTACAAAAGAAATACATGAAGAATGTTTTTTAGTTCATTCCTAGTTTGAATTTCACTCTTTGACCTACAAATAAAACTTACATATGAAACCTGTATAAGTGACTAGTGAAAATTTAAATGATTTGCAGTATCAAATAATATATTAATATAAGGGGATGAGTTAACATTGAAACAGTCCCAGAGAACGGTTCCGTCAAATCCAGGGCCCTGCCTTAAAACTACAATAAATACGTTTATAGGCTAGCAAGTAATTACTTTCACAAAGATTAATTTTAATAGTCTTCTATGAACTCTCACTTTAATTCAATATACCACACTAATCTTCAGGACATTTACAAAATTCTCCTTGCTTTTTGCACTTAGTACCTGAGAGGCCAACAGAGAAGCCGCTGTCTGAATAGTTTCTGATTGAGTTGTACTTGTCTCTGTATCAAGTTGTTCCTGTGAGACAAAGAGGATGGGGAAGGGGGAAAAGAGACTTAAAAAAGAATAAAAGAACATAACTGGGTTTGGTGGCTAATAAAGAAGACAAACTGGAAGACAGGAGGGATCAAGAGAAAGATGTGACTACATTACAAAAACACCTAGTGTGTAGATGCTGTAGGTTATTTCACCATTTCAGATATTAATAAATTTCTATTTGCCTACTTAAATCTTATAAGGCATGGGTCAAAATAGCTCATGACTTTCCAACCAGCTCCAACTTGCGACATTTTAAGCAAATGATAATTAAAAACACACATAGGCACATCATGAAATGTTGCCCAGATAATAACAGAGCATAAACCCAAGGAAAATTCTTAGCTTTGAGGGAGAAAAAAAAAAAAACAAAAAAACAAAAAACTTATTCAATACTACTAAATAAAACAACCCCACACCTTTAATTAAAAGTAGAAAATATGTCTTAAAAAGATTTCTCCCTCCTTATGGTCTCTTCACCCCTCCTCAGTAATCAGTGCACTGGTTCTACTCATCAGAAAACACAGGGTAAAGTATGTCATACCATTACTCTAAACTTTTTAAAAGCAGTACACAAAAGAAAATAATATATACACAAACATATAAAAATAAAAATATAGGTCAGACCTGGTGACTCACACCTGTAATCCCAGCACTTTGGGAGGCCGAGGTGGGCAGATGAGGAGGTCAGGAGTTCAAGAGCAGACTGGCCAACATGGTAAAACCCCGTCTCTACTAAAAATACAAAATCAGCCAGGCGTGGTGGTGCATGCCAGTAATCCCAGCTACTTGGGAGGCTGAGGCAGGAGAATCGCTTGAACCCGGGAGGCAGAGGTTGCAGTGAGCCAAGAACATGCCACTGCATTCCAGCCTGGGCAACAGAGCAAGACTCCATCTCAAAAAAAAAAAAACAATTTAAAAAAGAAAATAAAAATATGAAAACTTCAATTTGAATGAAACTATACCAAAAAAATGAAACACTGCTTTCTCCTATGAAATTAAAAAACGTAAATAAGATGTAAGAAGTAGGAATGGAAGACATGCAGGCTTCCTAGAGGACAACTTGGTGATGTATACCAAACTTTAAGCATACTATTTTCCTCAATAATTCTTCTTCCATTGATTTATGCTAAGTAAATAAACATGAATGAATGGCAGATATGATATTTAGCTGTAACCAGTATTACAGTAGGAAAGCACAGCTTGCTTTTTTAAATGGAAATAATTGCTATGGATAGGAAATTGGCTGGATAAAAATAATCACAGCCTTAAGACGGCATTCTGTGAAG
The DNA here is from genome assembly GCF_037993035.2 of Macaca fascicularis. Classification (NCBI taxonomy): domain Eukaryota; kingdom Metazoa; phylum Chordata; class Mammalia; order Primates; family Cercopithecidae; genus Macaca; species Macaca fascicularis. Next base: position 164,625,933 of record NC_088381.1, on the reverse strand, counting down.
CCATTAATAATTTTGTAGATTACGTAATGACACAAACATTTTTTTCTTGGTTTACAAAGTACATTGAAATTATAAAACAAGGGCATTATGAGGGCACGCACAAAACCTAAGAGAGTATTTGTTAAAATATCCATCAGAGAAATCTGGAGAATTTGGGAGAAGGGGGAGAATTTCTAATTTTTCCACAACAAAAGAAAGTTAAAAGCCTTCAATATATTTCAAATTCTAGGGGAAAAAATGAGTCTTTTACATTTTGGGAAAAAAAAATTTCTTCCACCCCTACACCTCGTTCAAGCCCCATGCACCCCAGGTTCTAGCCAAAACCTTATGCCAAAAACTGCTTCTGTAATCATACCATATTCTCAACCCAACAGAGAGAGATCATGATCTCAGCCTGGACTGTCAAAAATCCTATGTATCCTTCGAAGCCACTTCAAATGCTACTTCTTTCTTCAGTGAAGACATTTACTGCTATTTCTGCAGTCAGAAATAACATCTTACTTCTCTTGCCCCTTGGCCCCCAGCCCTCAATTACTTTGATTTTCTTTGATAATGTAATTAATTACATTCATGACTTATCTTCTCTACTTAATTATAAGCTCCTTTAAAGGCACAGAATGTGTTACACTCATCACTATATTCCCTTCAGTGTTCAGCATTACATAATTAACAGTAAAAATGAACAAATACATCTCCACAAACAACACTAAAAAAATCTAAAACCTATAGCACAAAATACAATATTTTAGAGACATTTCTATTACATCTTCTGAACTCTCAATTGTGTATGTATTCTAAAGGCTAAATTAGTATACCTTTGCTTCTGTTTTATCATGTCCACTCAAAGCAAGACAGTTAGCATCTTCACTTGTTTCATCCTGTTTTTAAAAAAAAAAGCTTTATTCTCTAAAATGAAAAATTTAGATTATTTGCCAATCAATGCTTTACTTTATAAACTTTTTTAAAACTACAAAATAATTAAACCTGTAAGATCAACTATAGCCTTAAAATAGATAACTGGTTCTTCTTTTAAAATGTTTTTATCAAATTAAATTTGGCTTCAGAAGCTAATAAAATTTTAAAAAGCATCAGGAAAACTGTTACTGCAGATTACCACCTAAAGTACGTTTCCAAAACCACTAAGAGTTCATAGAAATATATTTTGTAAGGAAAAGAAAAAAAAAAGAGATCCTGATCAAACAACTTTAGGAATTTGGCATAGTTATCACCCCCATTCTGGAAGCCTCACATAGAGTGGCACACAGAAGGTTCTAATCAATTCTACCAAGAAAGAACACCACTTTAATCTTCCCAAGCCTAGTTAACCAGAGAATCCTTGTTCCTGGTACAACCTACTAACATCCTACAGAACACAAGACTCGAGAAACGCCTTGCTTAGGTCTTAAGAACTATTTTGACACTATTTTCTCAGCAGAATTAAAATTTAATTTTAAATGTGACTCTTAAAACAGGCATAGAAAAACCACAGGCTAACTTACAGCTTAGAAGAGATTTAATACAGTACCAGTCAATTCCAATAAGGACTTTATTTGTACCCTGCAAATATGCAAACTTTAAAAATAGTAATGTGTCACAATTGGCCAAATCTGAATACTGACTGATATGTAACACTATGGATTATCAATATTTGTGTGATAAATATACTGTACTTATATTTTATAGACGTCCTTATTTTGGCCGGGCGCGGTGGCTCAAGCCTGTAATCCCAGCACTTTGGGAGGCCGAGACGGGTGGATCACGAGGTCAGGAGATCGAGACCATCCTGGCTAACACGGTGAAACCCCGTCTCTATTAAGAAATACAAAAAACTAGCCGGGCGAGGTGGCGGGTGCCTGTAGTCCCAGCTACTCGGGAGGCTGAGGCCGGAGAATGGCGTAAACCCGGGAGGCGGAGCTTGCAGTGAGCTGAGATCCGGCCACTGCACTCCAGCCTGGGTGACAGAGCGAGACTCCGTCTCAAAAAAAAAAAAAAAAAAAAAAAAAAAAAAAAAAGAAGTCCTTATTTTTAGATATACAAAGAAATATTTTTGGTTATGCCTGGGGTTTGCTTCAAAACAATGGGGAAGGAAGTGATGTGGGTACGTAGATAAAACAAGGCTGGCTGTGAGTTGTTAACTGTTGAAGCTAGGTGATGCAAACATGACAGTTCGTTATACTTATGACATGTTTGAAATTTTCCATACAAAAAGTTTTTTTTATATATATATATGTGTGTATATATATATATATATAGAGAGAGAGAGAGAGAGAGAGAGAGAGGTTAATTTAGCTATATAATCCAGGAAACAGAGTAAACATTTTCCATTTTTATTTCACATTACCATTTATATTTATTTGAAAAACCTTAGGATATGATGACCATTAAGCAGAACTAAACTACCTCAGAGTATCTAAAACTCTCCTATCTATATACATTTAGTGCATTACTGAGTGAGGCCAGTATTTATTTCTGGTTTGCTAAAATTTCTAATACCGAGTACTCATTAGCAGATAATAAAAGACCCAATTTAGAAGGGCTTCAAAATGAGGATTATTTCTACTACAGCAAATTTCTTTGACTAAAGCACTATGAGATTTAGGCCTGGGTTCTAATCCTGCCTCTAACTGTAACTAGATCTGTAACTGGAAAAGCCACTGAACAGCAAGTTCTTCTGGTAGGAAATGAGATTAGCCCATGGAATAACCTAATATCCCTTATCTTCTTAAAATGCTATGTTTCTATTAATCAACTCCATAGAAATGCCATAAGCAAAATTCAGACTGAGAAAATATATACCAAAAAAAAAAAAAATTACAGGAAAAAGTGGGGAGGGATGGAGGAGGGAATCTGTATTTTAAAGGACACTTACAGATATCAAACAATTGCAACACAGGGATCTTTTTCGATTTCCGGATTTGAACAAACAGCCTATTTTTAAAACAATCAATGAAACAATCGGGACATTTGAGCACTGACTAGATGTTTGATGATATTAATTGTTAATTTTTGTGAGTAGGCTAATTTTACTCTTAATGCTTTCATTCTTAGATATGATTTTTAAGATTCTAATTAAACATGTCTAGATTTTGCTGTTAAGTAATTCAATCGCAAGAGAAAACGAAAAAGGCTGAAAGAATTAAGAATACAAAGACTGGCTGAGAGTTAATTATAACAGAAGCTGTGTGATGGGTACACAGGTACATAAAATGATTCTTCTATATGTATTTTTAATTTTCCATACTTAAGTTTAAAAATTCTATATTCTTATTGCTTTTCTAAACCAGACAAGAAACACAAGTGTTATTCTACCAAGGTAAGTGCAAATAAAATTGCAAAATACCGCACTGGTACAAACTTATTTAGAACTCTTAGGGTGCCATTTTTAACATTAAAAAAAAAAAAACCCAATGTTAAATGCATAGAATTATACTTAAATACACTTTACTAATGTCAAAAGAAATCTGAATTCTGAAATGCCCTGACAACTTCAAACCGGTTATCAGTAGTCTGAATGTGTAACTGACACAAAAATTTAGCATATTCTTAAGCTGCTGCACAACACAATCATGTGGCAGTGGGGCTCTTAATAAGATCTCCAGGCCTAACTTCTAGAAGATCTCTGATTCAGTTCGTCTGGAGAAAGCCCTAAAATCTTTATTGAAAAACAATAACCAAAGAAAACCCAAAAACTAATTCTGTTGCAAAACCAACAATGAAAATCACTGCCTTAAGAGATAATTACACAGACACAGATGAGTTTTCAGAACACATCTTCTAAGTTACGATGATTTACAGTGGGCCCTTCATATCTGTGGATTCTGCATCTGCGAATTCAACCAACCATGGATCAAAAATACTTGGAAAAATAAAAATAATACAACAATAAAAATGACACAAATTAAAAAATACATCATAACAATAACTTAAACGGCATTTACATTGTATTAGGCATCATAAGTAATCTGGGGGGATTTAAAGTACTACACAATACTCATTTTTCATTCTCATTTACCATCTTAAGAGTGACAAAATTCATCAGATTACTTTTAGTTAATAGCAGCTATTTCAAAAAAAAAAAAAAACTGAAGTCTTCAGAGAATAAGCTAAATAATAAAATAATTTTCACCATTCTTAATCAAAACATAATAGAATCCATGAGCAATCTAGAGGGTTTTTTTCCACTCTAAAGAAATTTTGTTGTAATAAGTAAATTACTAAATACATTCTTAGCTTAAAAAAAAAAATCACAATGAAATTGGTGCTTTTAGACTGTCACCTCTGGGGAAATAGCGAATGCCTCATTGATTGGAAAACAACATGAAAGTGACTCGAGGGAGAAATAAAATTGTGTAACAAGACTACCTCTATTTTAAGACTCATACCAAATCAATGTACACTTTTAATGGTTTTCCCAAAACTAAGACTGTAACAATTGTAAACCAGCTAGTATAAAAAGTTAATACAAGCTCACAAAACATAGTGGTTCCTGTGACCTCAACACTTTGGGAGATCAGGACAAGAGGATTGCTTGAGCCCAGGAGCTGGAGATAAGCCTGGATAACATAGCAAGACTCTGTCTTTACAAAAAAAAAAAGTCTTTTTTTAAATTAGGCACGCATGGTGGTGCGCACCTGTAGTCCCAGCTACTTGGGAGGCTGAGGTGGGAGGATTGCTTGAGTCTGGGAGGCAGAGGTTGCAGTGAGCTGAGATTGCTCTGCTGCACTCCAACCTGGGCAAAAGAGCCCAGGTTGGGCTCTTTTTTGTTTGTCTCAAAATAAAAAACAAAAAACTAAGCTGGGCATGGTGACATGCACCTGTGGGTCTAGCTACCTGGGAGGCAGGAGTCTGTGCCCAGGAGTTTAAAAAAAAAAAAAAAAGCAAATGATGCTAGAAAGTTTCTTTAAGGGTTAGGGAACTAACCATTTAGGGTTCAAAAACTAATGTGGCTGTGTGTACTTGTTTATCATTCAATAAGAATTCCCTGAGAACCTCTAGTATTCGATGGTCCTATAATACCAAGTACAGGAGAGAAACTTCAAAACTCCATTTGGATCACAGAAGCAAAAAACTGTCCAAAGGACCATCAAAAAATCAGTGCAAAAAAAGACAGTCATTAGAGAATAATAAGTTAAGAATACATATAATTCCATGTTAAATTCTGTTGTAGACAATACCTGCTAACTACACGCACTAAAGAAGTTTAAATGAGAGGGCATAGCTTTATGGCAGAGGTAGTTACTGAGAAGAATGGGAAAGGTGAAGAGAAACTATGGCACTAAAACACTACAGACACACCTATGATTTTCTAAAAGCTTTGTTCCTTGATCCTTCTCTATTTTGGTTCATAAAGTTTTCTTCCAATGGATTTAAAAATAGGCAGCTGGTGTTGCCATGGCTAACTAATATGTTTTTTATATATATACCTCTTCTGTTTTGGTTTTCTTGGGACTCTCTTCTTTATGAGGTGAGGATGTCCTCTTGACTCCTACTATAGGAGTAGGTATTTTTGTTGCTGCATTTCCTGAAGTTGCTGCATTTCCTGAAGATCTAGGTGGTGGGTTTACCAGACGTGTTGAAGAAACAACTCTGGAGACCGTAGGCTTTGGTGGTGGAGAAATGGCTGGTTGTGTGGCAGTTTGAGGAATGCTTTCACTCGATGTACCTAAGGAGTAAATATATGAGCATATACAAATTAACCACATCAGTATCAAGTTGTAAGTTTTTGTTTCTCTGAATTTGATTTCATGAATAACTTTACATGCAAAAAATAAACTGGCATTTAAAAAATTGAATTTCAACTACTTAACAAACCCGCTTTTCAAAATGAAGGTTAAACCAAATATAATGTAAGAATTCTCAAACCTGACAAACCCAATCTCCTTACCCCCTGAGCTTTCACTGGAATTTACTTGTGGCACAGAAACTTCAGTAGCCTGTATGTTGGTCACAGATGCTGCTGTTACAGCTGGAGCAGGACTGTTTCTGCTAAAAAAAAAAAAAAAAAAAAAAAAAAAAAAATTAAAAATTGTCTCAAAATTTAAAAGTAGAAAAATAAATAAAAATAAAATACAATGATCTATAACATGCACAGAAGTTATTTTGTAAAGTAAATGATTCTCTGATTTTACTTCCTATACATACACTTTAGCAACTGACTTTATTGGATAAAGTATAACAACAGTAAAAAGTACACAAACCTTCCAAAGCAGCACTGTCTAATGTTACTTCCTGAGATGACAGAATGTTCTGTATCTGTGCTACTGGATATGGTAGCCACTATTAAAACATAGCTACTCTGCACTTAAAATATGACCAGTGAGAGACTATTTAATTTTAATTAAATTTAAATTGTCACATATGGCGGCTGGCTACTATATCGCCAGAGTGGTTCTAAAAGATCTATTCTTAACTGATTTTGGCTAAGAGACTTAACTGAAGGATTTTTTCGAACAAAAATTATTTATTAATAAGAGGCCAGGCATGGTGGCTCATGCCTGTAATCCTAGCACTCTGGGAAACGAGGCGGGAGGATTGCTTGAGTTCAAGTTTGAAACTAGCCCGGGCAACACAGTGAGCCCTCGTCTCTACAAGAAAAAAAAAACCTATATTATTAAAAAAAAAAAAAAGTTATGAATGAGAAAATGTTCTGAGAAACAGAAAACAGAAATAAACTTCTGTACACAAAGTATAAGGGTTTTGTAAAACCCTAAAAGCCCATCCAGTGGCTCAGTTAAACAAAGACTTTTAAGTGACAAGGAAATATTTCAATATTTAACTTTAAAAATAACTTATTTTAGGCCGGGCGCGGTGGCTCAAGCCTGTAATCCCAGCACTTTGGGAGGCCGAGACGGGCGGATCACGAGGTCAGGAGATCGAGACCATCCTGGCTAACACCGTGAAACCCCGTCTCTACTAAAAATACAAAAAACTAGCCGGGCGAGGTGGCGGGCGCCTGTAGTCCCAGCTACTCCGGAGGCTGAGGCAGGAGAATGGCCTAAACCCGGGAGGCGGAGCTTGCAGTGAGCTGAGATCCGGCCACTGCACTCCAGCCCGGGCTACAGAGCAAGACTCCGTCTCAAAAAAATAAAAAATAAAATAAAATAAAATAAAATAAAATAAAAATAACTTATTTTAAACCCTCTTTACTCCCCTGAAGTTTCTCTCCCATTTTCTCCTTCTCATGTCAATCTCAAATGACCTTCCTACTTAACAACCAAAAGCCACTAGCCAAATATTACCCCAAATTCTAAGTATAAATATTAAAGAGACACACCTATTTCTATAATTAACCCCTATTCTTTCCTTATTATTCCTTATTATATAAAAAAGCCCAATCTATGTTCTAAATCTCACTAACTCCTGTCATCTCTTTTTTTTTTTTTTTTGGTTTTTAATTATTTTAATAAGATCTCCTGTCATCTCAAGAAACTCAAATCATCACTCCTTTACTCTCCCAACCAACTTTCCTGTCTCAAGTAAATTCTACACATTAGCATTTAAATAAACTCAAGTTTGTATTATCTCCTAAAAGAAAAACAAAAGCAGAAAAGTCCTCTGGTTCCTCTCTCTCTCTCTCTCTCTCTCTCTCTCAGAGCTACCACCCACACTCTGAAACTGGTGAATGATGACGCCATAAGGAGGTAGGCAACACTTGGAAGACTTGTTATTTTTGGTACCTACATGACATCCACGTGGAACCACAGAGCAGTCAGCTTACTAAAGCTATGGATATCACTGGTACATGAATGTAAATGTAGTCAACAGAGAAGGTGTTACCACTCAGGGACAATATCAAGATGGGATAAACAGACAAAAGAATAATGAGAGAGCCCTCAAGGGCACAAATATTAAATGAATAAAAAGAAAAGGACAGTTGGCCAGAGAACAACCACACATGCAGGAGGAAAGCCTGAAATGGCTAGCAAGGTGCCTAGTATATAATAAACACTCAATGCTTGTTGAACAAATATACAACTGTATTCTAAAAACCCAGAAGTTTTATTTACAGAAGTTAGTATTACTTCAAGAAACTAAATTTCAAAACTAAATTTGTGAAATTTAGTACAGTTGTACACGTTTTATATTCGTGCACAAACTCAAAAGGACACAAAGGCTTTTACACATCCCAAAATTCTTATTAGTCAGCTTCTTCACTTAAAAAAAAACAAAAAAAAACCTTTTAAAATGATTAACACTTACAGGACATATTCAGGCCTAAAGTCTTTGAACTATGCATGATTTGCCTAAAAACATATCACACACACCAAGTCCAAAAGAAAGAAAAGACATCCACGAGACTTCAGCATTTTCTATTTCACACTCATCCAGGGAATCCTCCCCAGCTTGCACTTCTGCCATCGGTTATACGTTAACTGACAAACAGACTTCTAAAACTGCCTTTTAAAAATTGTAATATAGGCCAGTCATGGTGGCTCACGCCTGTAATCCCAGCACTTTGGGAGGCCAGGGTGGGTAGATCACCTGAGGTCAGGAATTCAAGACCAGCCTGGCCAACACGGTGAAACCCCATCTCCACAAAAATACAATTAGCCAGGCATGATGGCAGGTGACGGTAATCCCAGCTACTCGGGAGTCTAAGGCAGGAGAATCGCTCGAACCTGGGAGGCGAAGGTTGCAGTGAGCCGAGATCGTACCATTGCACTCCAGCCTGGGTGACAGAGTGAGACTCCATCTCAAAACAAAAAACAAAACAAAACAAAAACAAACAAAATGTGTGCATGTGTGTGTGTATATATGTGTGTGTGTATATATATTTTATATATATATATTTTATATGTGTATATTTATATATAATATATATTTGTATATATTTTTATATATTTATATGTGTGTATATTTTATATATTTATATATTATATATGTATATTTTTATATGTGTATATTTATATATATATTACACACATATATAAACATACACACATAAATATATATATATATTTATTACTTTTATTTTATTTTATTTTTATTTTTTTTAAAGACAGGGTCTCACTCTGGTTGCCCAGGCTGGGGTGCAGTGGTGGGACCACAGGTCACTGTAGTCTCAACCTTGCAGGTTCAAGCAATCCTCCGACCTCAGCCTCCTTAGTGGCCAGGACTACAGGTGCACACCACCAAACCTGGCTAATTTTTTTACTTTTTTCTAGAGATGGGAGTCTCACTATGTTGCCCAGGCTGGTGTTGAACTCCTGGCCTCAAGTGATCCTACCACCTCAACCTCCCAAAGTGTTGGGATTACAGGTGTGAGTCACTGCACCTGGCTGAAAATTTTTCACTGCTTCATACCCAAGGCAGTGGCATGCGCCTCTAGTCTCAACTACTCAGGAGGTTGAAGTAGGAGAATCGCTTGAATCCAGGAGCTCAAGGCCAGCCTAAACAAAACAGCCAGGCCCCATCTCTTAAAATAATAATAAATTTTTAAATTTTTACCTGCTGTGAATGTTAAGAGAGATACCTAGCTCTAAAACAGGTTTCCCTAACTATCGTAGATACATTCCCTTGTTACAAAGCTATAAGCAGCTCTAGGACAGAAAGGTGGTTTTGTTCCTTTTGTCTGTTCTCATTAGCACACCATACAGTGCACTGTAGCAGTAGCCATCTAAACACATGAACTTGGAGGGGTTATGCGCTAACATTCATTCACATCTGACTGAAGACATCATCAGTGTCAAAAATAAAATGTTAAGTATGACAAGACAAAACCAAAAAGTACTATCCCCAAAACTAGGAATTAAATTGCTATTAAAAAAAATTAGTAGATGGAATGAAAATAACATTCTAAATAGATGACTTTAATAGCAAAATAAGAATGTATCTGATTGATTCAGCAAACAGCCACTCCATTTCTGTTTTCCTCTTTTTCCTTACCCCTGAGAGCTGCCAGAACTGTTCAATGGACTGGTCTTCGTAGCACTAGTAGGTGAAGGCACAGACATGCTGTTATCACTGTCCATAGACAAGTCAAGGCTGCTGTCATTGAGAGCTGTCAATTTGACACCTTCTGTTGAATGCTGCAAACAATGAAACATTTTACTGAATATATCTTTACTTCATCCAGATGCTGAAACATGGAAACCTTTTACTTAACATATATGGTTTTTACTGAAAAGCACAAATCACTAAATCTACGAAAGTTAGATGTGCCATGCTGATTCTAAAAGGCAACAATTTGGGAGTCAAGTACTTTCTTCTAAGAAGGCCTCAACATTAAATATAGTTCTTATGTGGGAGAAAAAAGGAGAAAGAAATGCTGTATTAAATGTATCTACTGACCATAAGATACAACACAAATTAAAAACACTATAATATAAAACAAAAGAATCTCCAATCAGAGAACTCTAAATATATACACATACAAGAAAAAAATGTCTCAACAATAAACATGGTACTACAATGACTCTCTGTAAAGTGGGTCTAGAAGTGATTCTGTTTACATATAGATTTCTAATTATCCTACAATAAACATAAAATTTTTTAAACTTCAAACTTATTGCCACTCCTTACTATTTGTCAATAAAAAGAGCCTCTCTCAAAAGCGAGAGACTTTAGTGCTCTAATTGCAATTTATAATTTTTTAAATGGCACGCTTAATACTGTAAATTATCCTGTGAAAAGAAAAGCAGAAATAATTTTCTGAAAACTAAACATAATATACAAATCCTAATGTTGGTCCTCCTTAAAAATCAAAGCACTCCAAAACAAATAAAGCAGAAAAACCAAAAACTATGGATGGTTTCATGGAATTAAAGTTGCTTTCTAGTAACAACGTTTAAATTTTTGCTATTTGGTGCTACTGTAACATTACATTCAGGTTCATTTTTTTTTTCCAGAATGTTTAGCCTGGGTTCACTTACCTACACAAACATTTTAATGACAATAATTTATACTGTTGACAAAAACACATTCCTTATATATGTGCCTGCATTCTGTGCTTTCTAGTTCCCCAAATAACAAAATATTCTCATCTTTGATTTAGCACTAGACATATCACTTATGTACATGAATGAAAATTGATCAAATGGGGAAGGTGAGATATGGTGGAAAGGAGAGGAAGAGAGAGTAACGCCATTTGCTTATGAAGTCAGTTGTGAAATAAAAGTACCTAATATTATAAATGAGTATCTCTTACTATTCAACAATGCTACCAATCTTACTCTCCCCTAGATATGAGGATTTATTCAGTAAGTAAATTATATTGAGTTCTACAGTTACCTGCCTCCCTAAGTGACCAAACAGCTGTGAGTTAACAGGCCACCGTTGGGGATAAATTGTGAAAGTTTAACTGGTTAGTCTAAACACAAAACAGCATTAAGCTACTTTGCTTTGTTTGCTTCTATATCCAGATCAAGTTTGGTAGCAAGAGACCTCAAAGCCAAAGAGTCATAAATATTCTATCATAATTTTTAATAAAAGAAATAAAACAAAGAACATACTACAGAAAGAAACATACACACATACTTTGTAGTCAGACTTAGGTCCAATTCACAGTTCATACTACATGACCCAGGGCAAGGTTCTTAACTCCTCAGTTTCTGCTATTAAAAGACAATACCCATGGGTTGCTGGAACATTAAATATAAAAAGGACTGGTACAGTGTTATGCAAATAGCAGTTAATAAAAGGAAGCTATTTATAAGAGTCCAAACAAAACATTCATAGATCTTGACTCCTAGACACTTGTTACTTACTAAGCAAGAAAGTGCTATTTTACTAATGCAAACTTAGAAATACTCTAAATGATCTCAAATACAGGGTAGATGTAATCATACTGTAGCTAGATAAAGAGATATTAAACAGCCACTAAAAATATAATTTGGATAGATGGTCACGATATGTTAACACAAAAAAAGGCAGGTCACAAAATAGCAAGTTTCATCAAAAACCTTTTAAAAATCTGTATGTGGTAACATGCACTGAACAGTCTGTGTATAAATAAAATGTTAAAAGTAGGTTTGCTGTGAAATTATAGTTACTTCATCTGATAGAATTTTTGGACTAAAAAACAAATTTCCAATCATTAATGATTCTCTTTATATTCTAGATGACTATATTTAAAGAAATAATACCTTAAGAAATAATAAAACATCTTATATTCAAATTTACTTAAAATTTACATAGGATGGTTCCAAATATCAGTACTGTCATGGAAATAGAACTTAAAAAGGAAATCTGAATATAGGATTCTGAGAAATCTAATTATCTGTTTATAAATAGCTGTTAATAGCTATTTGATTATGAATTAAATATTAATAAGAAATAGCAAAGTTCTAAAGAACATAATCTACTTTCACTTCTGAAAACATAAAATCTTTATATACTTTTTTAAAAAAATTATTATTTTGTAAGAGACAGAGTCTCGTTCTGTCACTCAGACTGAAGTGCAATGACACAATCATAAGTTCACTGCAGCCTTGAACTACTGGGCACACGTGATCTTCCCACCTCAGCCTCTCGAGTAGCTAGGACTGTAAGATGCATGCCACCATACCCGGCTAATTAAAATTTTTTTTTAGAGACGGAGTCTTGCTGTGTTGCCCAGGATGGTCTTGAACTCCCAGCCTCAAAGGATCCTCCTACCTCAGCCTCACAAGTCACTGGGATTACAAGCTTGAGCCACCATTCCTGAGTCCAAAGGGTTTATATTTTTTGTATGTGATAAATTTACATTTAAGTACAATTGATTTAACCCCTTAATAATACAACGCTAAAGGACAATTAGAAAGCAAATGTTTAACTTGATATTTTAGGTTTGTTTTCCTGAGGCTAATCTCTAGCTGAGATACTTTAGTTTTAAAATAAAACTGTTTGATGGAAAATTTTACAATAAATATGTTAACATGCACTGAACAGTCTGTGTATAAATAGTACACTGAGAATAGTACATGTTTGTCAATTTTTATCTAGTTAACTAAATTTTTAGTAAACCATTAGGTTAAGAATAAAACATTTTTAAAATAACATCACGTTTAAGCCTTAAAAACTGATTTTACACCCCTCCTCATTTATCTACCTATCCCCAAGTTGTGAATAATAATGATGTTATGTGATAACAAAAGCCAATATGAGCATTTATTATATGCCAGGAGCTAGTCTAAACCACCCTTTACATGTATTGGCTCATTTAATCCTCATGAAATACCTAATAAAATAGGTAAAAATACTGCCACAATTTTAGAGATGAGACAAATCAAGAACAAGATGTTTGCCATGTAACTTGCTCAAATTTCACAGGCAGGAAACAGTAGAGCCTGAATTTGAACAAGGCAGTCCACTCCAGAGTCCTTGCCTTTAATTAACTTCAATGCTTTTGTATTACAATATATTCTGTTTTAAGAAACAAAACATTATAAAATTAAAGTCTTCTGTGTATTAATTTCATTCCTTTCCTCCCAACCCCAATCCCAGACAACCAGCCATTTTCCTGAATGCAGTGGTTATCATTCTGTAATATATACTTTTATTTCATATTCTCTCCTAAATACATTGTTTTTTAAGTTTTTAAACTTGTAATCTTTATATGGAAGTAACAAGTGAGACACACATATGTGTGCTTTTTTATTCAACATATACTAGTATATGCAGTTGTAGTTCATTTATTTTCACTGCTACATACTGTGAAGTATTCCATTATAAGAATAAACCATCTATTTTTGAAATCACCTAAAGAAAAATGTAATTTGTATCTGTGCACTAAAATTCCAATATGCTCACTAAAGTTCAAATAAGGAAAAAATAGCTCTAAGTTATTCAAAAGAAGCACTAACACTAGAAAAATGTAATGCAAAATATTAACTCAGTGACCTCTGTTCATGACCTCCTTTATACTCAGCAACTTTTGGTTTTTAAATAATATACATGTTATATTTCTCACATTCATCCAAAAAAGCGATTTTCATTTTTTAAAAGTCTCACATAATTTACTTGACCCACATATTTCCTTACTAATTTAATTGAGTTTACTTTTTAAAGGAAAGAAAATTAAATACTGATGTGGGATTTTTTAATGAATAAGAATAAAAAGTGCTTAAAGAGAATATGGGTATATACAAAGTAAGGATATGAAGCATCACTACTAACCCTTCTAAAATCTAAAGCAACTGTGTGCAAGAAAACTGATTAGAGTCAGATTTCACATAATGAAACTGCTCCATGAAACCCATGAAACAGATTCTTAAAAAGCTGTCATCTATTTCAAATATGACTTATTAACTGAGCCTAAATTCTGAAATAATGATAGTCCAGATGCATAAAACATTATGTTAGTAATGCTTTTGTAAGTACTTTCTAAATTTACCTTTTTCTTTTTCTGAAGCACATGATTAGGTAGTAGTTGATGGAGTTGCTTTCTTTTTACATGCATTGCAGCAATTTTCATATCCACCTCAAACATCTTGCTGTTTATTGCTTGCCTATAAACTATACAATTAGGAAATTGTTACAAGAAATAGAAACATTTTAATAAAGGCAGTTAAACTCACTCCAGAGAAACTATTCTAAGTAGGGATCCTTTTTCCATCAATACTGCATACCTGTAAATCAGTCAAGACCTATTCCTAATCTGACATAATTCATTGCCTGAGTAAACTCCTTTTACCACAAGATGCGCTGAATAAAAGCACAAAATGTATTAATTCTTCCAGTGTAGTAACTCTTTAAATAGCTCTTAAAGTAGTAACTCTAAAGAGTAACTCTTTAAGAAATGGCAGAAATGAGGGGAAAAGGGTTTCTTAAACTCATATCCTTTTATGCTACCAGTACTATTGTTTAAAACTTTACCCAAGTATATAACACATGCTGTAAAATAAGTCAAACTTATTAAACTATACCTATAGGTACCTTTACAAGAATCTGCAAGATAAAACTAAGTAATGACATACTTTCTATATATAGTAATAACTTAAATAATAGAGGTCACAGGTACAAAAAGAAAATGCTACAATTAAATAAATTCAAATTATTTAGATCCAGAGGGCCCCAAAAGGTAAAAGTCGGTCATACAAAACATATTTATGAAACATCTATACTTGATTCGTACTGTTCTAGACACTGGAGATAAGCAGTGAACAAAGACCAATGTAGCCTCAAAGGGTCTACATTACAGTAGGGAGAATAGAATAAACAAGAAAAAAATAAAACCTAAACTACAGTCCATGTCAGATGATGATAAGTATTACTGAGAAAAACCACACAAGGAGTAGGATAGGAAGCTCAGCCTGGAAACTGAGTTGACATCTGACTGAAGATTTAAATGAACATGAGGATGTAAGCTGAGAGTACCTGGTGAAACAGCATTCCAGAGAGAGCAAACATCAAGAACAAAATGCCCTAAGCAGGAGAAAATGCCTGGAACATTTGAGAAACAACAAAAATGCCAATGGAGAAGATGACGAGTAGAAATCCATAATCCCTTATGTGCAACTCTAAAATCCTAAAAACTCCCAACACACAAGTTTTTCTAAGATAGGAAACAAAATTCATCTAGTAACAAACCCTGTTCTGAACTACTTGTGGCTGTGGCTATTTGGTCTTTATCTTTTGCTCCATGTGAGTATCAATGGTTCCCTGCAGAAATGATACTGTCTTTCAGTACCAAATACCGCTCCAGGCCTCAATGGGTATATTACTAACTGTATTACCTTTCTGGCTCCAAAACTTACAAATAAAGGATTGTGAACTTATAATAGGAGGTAAGGTCACAGACATAATGAAAAGGGCAGATCAGGCAGAAGTTTGCAAACCACAGTAAGGACTTGGACTTTTATTCTGAGTAGATACTCAGATACTCAAAGCTTTTAAGCAGGCAAGACATGATCTGGCTTAAAAATATCATTTGGACTCTAGGTAAGAACAGCTGAAGGCGCGAGGGCAAAAGAGAAAGTTTTGGCAATGACAGTGATCCAACAGCACTATAGTGGCTAGGACTTAGGGTGAAAACAGTGGGATTAGTACTAAGTAGCAGAAACCTCAGTATATTCTGAAAGAGGAAGCAAAAAGATTTTATAATGGATTAACATGGAGTAGGGTCAAAGACTGATTCCAAGGTGTCTAGGATGAACAACCAAAATTACTTGAAAAGAAACTGGTAGGGGTTGGGAGTGAATATTTGTGTGCTGAATATGTGAAATCTATTTTCTTTTAAAATCCCATAAAGTATTGGATTAAAGTGTTTCAATATACAGGACAACTAAATTTTCCTTCCCAAAATATCTCAAACATCCTTGAAAATCTTGATGGTTCATTAGTGTAATCTTTGATAAACATCTTAATTTGAACGCAACATACAGAACAAATTTCTAATCCAGGTAGGTATCCGTGACTTACTAGTTCATAAGTAAGTTAACATCAGAATTTTTACTTCAGGAAAAAATACTTCTTTTTTTTTTTTTTTTTTTTTTTGAGACGGAGTCTCGCTCTGTCGCCCAGGCTGGAGTGCAGTGGCCGGGTCTCAGCTCACTGCAAGCTCCGCCTCCCAGGTTCACGCCATTCTCCTGCCTCAGCCTCTGGAGTAGCTGGGACTACAGGCGCCCGCCACCTCGCCCGGCTAGTTTTTTGTATTTTTAGTAGAGACGGGGTTTCACCATGTTAGCCAGGATGGTCTCGATCTCCTGACCTTGTGATCCGCCCGTCTCGGCCTCCCAAAGTGCTGGGATTACAGGCTTGAGCCACCGCGCCCGGCCAGGAAAAAATACTTCTGTGGTGTTCAGCAGGTGGAGTATCACCCTACATACGACATTCTAAAAATCTGTAGAGGTCTTTTTGTTGTTGTATTGATTAAAAGGTACTATGGCTAGAAACATATATATATATATATATATATATATATATATATATCCTTCAACATGGACAGTTCTACCCAACACAGAATTATACCATGTCCTTCCTACATTCCTAAGACAAAAAACCTACTTAGCAATTATTTAAACAAGAAATCACTTCAATTCTACATTTTAAAAATGGAGTATTTAAAATAAAAAACAAGAAAAACAAACAAACAAAAAACAGAGTATTTTAATTTGCAATTTCCAGGAATACAACTACCACCAAGCATATCAAAATTAGATCTCTTTTTATTTGCAACTTTCACTCTTACAAGGTCACCAATGCTAACGCTGCTGGTGATACCTGAATCACCACAGACAACACCGGTATTGATCAGAATTTATAGATGTCACATTGCTAGCGAATCCACATAAAGTGTAATCACTTGACACTTAAGTTATCTTCTAGCGTCATTGTATCTGAGCAGTGACATATTGAAATACATATTCTTTTCCTTTTATTTTCTCCTTTGTATCACAGTTAGTGCACGATACTGACTTTTTAACAAACTGGCACTAATTTTTTTCTCTCCTGTAACTAGGTAAAAAAATTCTTAATTTTAAGTCTATATGTTCTCCAGGGAAAACTCCTCATCGTGAATAAAAATGCCATTTAGATTTTTTTTAATGGGAGAGAGGAGGACAGTGTCTGAGAGAGAAAAGGATTAGTCCTTAAAGTAGATGTGCAGTTGTCCCTATGTGTAGTATTCGCCATTCCCATGAAAAGTTGTGCACTTACATATAGACTCATTCTCTCAACTACATCCACCATTTGGTCTTTAGTTAAAATGAACTACCTTTCATCTTAGAGTACAGGTCAATCTGAAATCTACACTTAATCAGCCTATTTCCCACCTATGCATTAACATTTGAATCTGTATTTGAGACATAGTAGGACAATTTCTCCAGGTCATCACAAGTTACACTTCATTGATTTCTCAGGTTCAAGATGATGAAGGCAGTCAGACACAGATTCAGTCTAGACAACCATATATTCAAGTTGTTTCCCATTTTTTAGGAAATTATGGAGAAGTCAAGTTTGGAATGGTTCTACTTAAAGGTTGCCACAATAGCGAAAAATCATGTATATACAGGTTGAGTATCACTAATCCAAAAATCTGAAACTGAAACGTCTACAAAATGCAAAAATTTGTGAGTGCCAACATGCCACTTAAAGGAAATGCTCATTGAAGTATTCAAATTTCCTATTTTCAGACTAGGGATGCTCAACTGGTAAGTGTAATGTAAATATTCCAAAATCTGAAAAAACTCCTAAACACTTCTGGTCCCAAGCATTGCGGATAAGGAATACTCAATCTGTATTAGACTAATACAAAACCATTATTCTGATGACAGTTCAATATTCGCAAGTAATTTCAATAATTATTGTAAATATCACTATGGTGTGCATCAAGACAATTTCAAATATGCAAGAACTGAAGTGTTTTGATTATCCAAGTAAAGACATACCTGTATCTGTGAAAGACTGAATATCATAGGTGAGATCAACACTGAGGTTTTCAGAGTTTTCTGTTTTTTTAAACACTAACCCAATCACCCACATCGTGCGAAATTCTTCCCTGCAAAGAAAAGCATTACCATAGTTTATCTGGATTTCATGAAAACGTAGCTATCAATGTGGCTGACAATCTGAGACATGGAAAAACTTGTAATACAAATGTATGAGCAAACTAAAAGTTCTAAGCCCAAGCTCCATCAAAATGCAAAGTTCTCACCGACACCTGTCCTCTAGATTCCTACTACAACATACACAGAGATCCAGGAGAAACACAGTCTTATTAACTGTACATTGATAGTCAATGTCCTTAATGATGATTCTAAAGAACCAAATCCACTGAAATCAAAGAAAAATTATCTTTAAACTAATGAAGGAAAAAGACTTTTTAGAAAGTCTGGGAAAAAAAGGATTTTCTAAATACAGAAATTTAAGTAGAACTTAATAGCTATTTCTTAAACTTCAAAAATTCATTTTAAAAGGCCACATGAACAGAAGCATAATACCAGGAGTAATTTGTGATTTAGCTACTTTTGAACATTTAACAGTGTATCTACTGAATGGAACATCAAACAGTCTTGTAATAATTAAGATCAGAATTACCACAAAATGTAAAAAAACTCTTATCATATAATTACAAAATTAAAAACATCTATATAATCATTAAGAATACTGTGTAACACAAATTTAATGATCCTTCCACTTATCTTTTTTTAATGCTGCTTTTTTTTTTTTTTTTTTTTTTTTTTTTGAGACGGAGTCTTGCTCTGTCACCCAGGCTGGAGTGCTGTGGCCGGATCTCAGCTCACTGCAAGCTCCGCCTCCCGGGTTCACGCCATTCTCCTGCCTCAGCCTCCCGAGTAGCTGGGACTACAGGCACCCGCCACCTCACCCGGCTAGTTTTTTGTATTTTTTAGTAGAGACAGGGTTTCACCGTGTTAGCCAGGATGGTCTCGATCTCCTGACCTCGTGATCCGCCCGTCTCGGCCTCCCAAAGTGCTGGGATTACAGGCTTGAGCCACCGTGCCCGGCCGATGCTGCTTTATTTTTTAAAATAAGCTTATTACTAGTACTCTCCAACTCTCCAATGCAACAAAGTATAGTCTAGTCTCATATTAACAGCAAACAATCAAATCAGCAACTAACCTATATAAATAAAAGACCTCTAAAAAGGCAAACTGACTCTGCTTTTACGTACGTTAGCTTCTCAACAGTCCAGAATCAAGCATAAATCAGATTTTTATAAGTTCATATCAAAATGTTTGTTCCCTTTTAACAAAAAATTAAGATAAAAAGCAAAGACTGATGTATGGTATACCAGCTGTTCTGACAACTACTGTACAAAACAGGAGAAGAAAATATTAAGAAGGAATGGTAAAGACAGTATTAACGGAAAACTGTAGAATGTGAACTCTAGCTAATAGGCACCTCATCACTGGAAGAATATCAGGAAAAAAAATGTGTGCTGATTTTTCTCATAAAACAGTCTTTCTTTTCAATGTTTCTGATCAGAAAAACTAAGTTACAAGTTCTAAATTGTCTATTAGCCATATGTAGTCAACAGAATAGTGATACTGGTTATAAAAATTGCCTGTAAAAGCTTCTATGAATAAAAATTGGAAATGGGAAGAAGAAATTAAATTAGAAAAGGTCTTACTTGTCGGGATTTTCTTTGGGTGCTGGAAATGACTGGGGATTCACATGAGCCAGTGTAATAAATTCATTCTTCTCCAAGCTTCCAACCAGGATTCGGATTTTTGATTCCACCAAGCCCACCCTGAACAAATGTCACTTAGTATTAACAAAGAGTTTTGGTTAACTTAAAAATAAATAAAAAAATGCACATACCAGGGCATTTCAACTGGCTGAACTCCCACAAATAAAACCAGAAGCCTTATGTTCTACCCCAAATTGCCAAACAACAGGGAAAAAAGAGCCAAGAAACACTCCATTCACACCAGCAAGGCTGCAAAAGTTCTCCCCACAGAAATTTTAAGAAAAACAAGCTATAAGTGCAATTTAAATATACAATTAAGAAATGATGCATGGATCTCTAAAAAGCAAACAAAAAAATAAGTTGCATATGGATTCCCCTGATTTCTATGTTTTCACTACACACAGTAAAGCAGCTCCATTTGTGAACAAATCAAACCAAACTAGAAGTTTTAAGGACTTCCTCCCATCTCCTACTGTGTTCAGTGGCTATGTGATTCATTCTGAAGTTTGCTTTTTCTGTAAAGTCTATTCTTATACTCACCATTCTAGGCGTTGTTTTTCTGTTGGTGCACTTGCTAGAAGTACAATATAATGCCTTTGAAGATAAAGACAACATGCTATTTATTTTATTTACATGTTTTGTGCTGGATATTAGACCATAAAGTAATAAGCTTCCTTACAATTATAGATCCACATCAATTTAGCAAGGGGCACTACAATCTCAATATGCACATAAAATCATATATGCTAAATTCCACGTTTCTAACTACTAGTGAGTTTAATTCTTCTGAAAAACAGTGACTTTATGAATAATTACCGAAAAGCAGCTTAATTGAAGAAGTATAAATAAGCATTAATAGTTTTGCTCAATGACACCGATTGAGTGCTCTGCCTTAAAGAGTTGCTCACTAAAATATAATCTACTTAAAAATGTTTCAATGGAATCAAAACACCATGGCTTTAGACACAATTTATCACTAAATACACACACTACAACAGTAACTTCAAAAACAGTATCGAACACATCATGCTTCTAAATTCAAATTAAACAGTAGTGAAAATTAAACTAAATACTACAGTTAGGCCCTGTGATTTTTTTCCCAATTAAGAGTATACGTTTCTATAATCAAAAAAGAAAAAAAAATCACTAATATGACAGCAACAAAGAAATCCGATTTTTATCCAAAACTCAATCCCATTCATATTAGACAAAAGCCAAGTTTTCACTTCAGAAAATAGCATCATGATCAAATAAATACTGAAGTCTTTTTAAAACTATTTACAACTCAAATGTAACTACTATGATTCAGTTTTCTAAGACTAAAAAAGTTCAATCCAATATACTCTTCTATAGTACCCAGTGCTGGGAGCCAAATTTCACACCAGAATCTCTACAGCAAAAAGCAAACTGACATCAACTAGTATTGATAAGTATTGATACTAGTTTCAAAAGTAGCAGTATCACCAAAATTTTAAAATTATTTTACTCTTTGAAAAGTCTACCTAATACTTTCTAACACATTTTATAAGTGTAGTTTCTAACCAAGAGCAAAAATCTGACCTAGACCCAGAGAAAAAACTACCAAACCTATTTTAAAAAATGTATTTGAAAAATGGTTTCAATTCTTCACAGCTATGTAATCCTAGGCAATTCTAAGTCTTGCGTACATCGTCTGTAAAATGGGGTAATAGTACACATTCTACTGGCAGAGGTATGTAAAGTTCAATGGAGTTAACTTGAAGTCTATAAACTTAAGGTAACAGAGATATATAAAAAACAAGGAATATAGAGCCATGTGAATATGCAGTCCAAACCCCTACAAACCAATACTTCCTTTACCAGTTTAATTTGCTCAGCATTATTTGGAAAATGTCAAATACATGAGCAAGCACAGATGGCCCAAATAAGTCAACAAAAGTCATATAAAAGCATTAAAAATTCATGTATTTTATGTATAGAAAAATCCATACTCAAGAGTTCCAAATGCTCTTAAATCAAAATCCTAACAAGCTCACTAACCTGATTTCTAGGTCCCTAAAATATTAAAAATGGCTAACTGGTTTAAAAAAAAAAAAAAGGTAAAGAACATGCAGAAAGAGCTCTCTCACAAAAGTACAGCAACTTATAACAGGAGACAATGAAGTACAGAAATCAGGCACGTACACAAAAACACAAAGCTGTCTGGGTCCATCTAAGGGCAGGGACAAAACTCCTGCAGTCTCTAAATCACTCTTACAACACATTATTAAAATGGAAATTCTTAATAACCACCTTAGTCGTCAACAAAACCTTAAATGATATACAATGTTCTTTATTTATAAAGAGGAAATACACAATCCATTTGGACACAGTTTTGTTGGCAATTCAAAGCTCTGAATCCTAGAGTTCAACATTACTTCTTACCAAAATCCAAAAGGGAAAGAGTACCTACTCTGTACATATCTTACACACAAATGCAAATATTCACATATAGGTAGAAATGTTAATTCTAACAAGTATTTACGCTGAAGTTAAATGTCCTTTACTCAGCCACATTTAAACAAATTTGAGTTGAGAGATATAAAATGCAATAGTTAAGTTTAATAAAAAATAACCTGCAAATATCTTGAGTCATTAGGAATTCATTTACAAAACAAAATTCCAACTGCATTCTCTAAACATCTCTATTTTTAATTTTTAAAACCAGGACTGGTACTCAATTCTTAAGGTCCCAATCAGACCACAGAAACCTAGTGTACATGTACATCTAAATTAGACTACATTTTGTTGATGTACCAAAAAACGATCCCCTATTTTACAAGTGCCATGTTTAAACTGTCATGTTTATGATGCTCAAATGCCTCCATGTGAGACTTTGAAGTCTTAATGCAATTGCCATTACCTTTTCCCCAAATTAAAAAAAAATTCAGTTTCCAATAAAAATAGTTTAAAATAGTTAAAAGTAAATTTAACTATAAAAATATATCCCAAAATAATTAGTATTTATGCAAAGTGCCCTAAAAACAATTAATTTAGTTACTGTATTACCTAACTGCTATTTGCAAAACAAATTCTCTAAGTGAATCTCTTGAAGATCATTTCATCTCACCTGGGAAGATAACTCAGATACATACAATAAAAAGCTGGCACATCTTAGTCAAAAATGTTTGTAAGTCTCTATCTACGTAATTCAAGACCAAGATTTAGTTTCCTGTTTTTAACTTTTTTAAACAAATTTAAGGTTACTATACATACACATGAAATTATAAAATCATCTTGCACCTTAGAGAATACACTGGTTTACCTAATACTTTTCCTTTATTCCTAGTGAAATCTAACACCTGAAGTAAGTATTCACATTTCCTAATGTTAGTGATTTACTGCTAGTTACTTGTTAACTCGAATTGTCTCAGAGGCGGCATTTAAAAAACTGTTTTCTTAGAACTCCAAAAACTTCACAAAACAATGTTACCCCTTTTTGTTAAGGAACACTGACATATCTTTCTGGAAGATGATTAGTTTGCCTTTTAAGACAAATGAGATTTTTCTCCATGGTTCTGGCTCCTTCCAAGAATGTCAGGTATATTTCACATGATTTAAAATCCTACACATATCAACAGGCAGTATTTCATGATATGTCTCAATTAAGATTGAATCAACTCTGACTTATGGGAAGACTAAACATTTCCATTTGGTTGTACAGTCAATCTTTGGGGTATTTTACATGAGGATGTTTTTAAAAATTCAAATCTGTGAATACCTCCAAAAGCCTAATGATAGTCATCACTTTATCTTAGACGCAAATTTCTGGAGAACAATTAAAAATATAAATAGAATTTGGTATGGATAAAAATAGCCCACTGTCATATTTCAAAAGTTTTCAGAAGACACTCAGCAGAAATGTAAATTTTCCTGATGTAATTTCCTCTATTTGTTGCTGCTTCCTTTTTTATAACCTAAAAAAATTTGATTGTTTCACAAAAACTTCAGTGAAGATTAGTAATATATCTTTTAACCAGTCAAAGAACTTATAGGTACTATCCAGCAAGGACTGAAACATAGTTTAAAACTTTTAAAAGAAACAGTAAGCAAGCTTTAGAAAAAGCACCAAAGTGCTAATAATGTGAATTTGAATAAAATGACATTAAGGTTTGTTCAATGTAAACATTAATCTTTCTTAAAGTGAAAGAAGCCCCATCACAGTCCTATAAGAAAGTGAATAGAACAAAGTTTAAATCTAGTTTCATCATTGATTCCAGGAATTAAGGGGTACTAATACTTTCCTGTAAAACCAATTCCTTTATTATTCTCCTTACATGTAACTGTGTCTCCTGTGTATCAAGTTTTAAAAGTATCTATATACATGTTTATTAGTGTAAATGTTCCAAGGTACTTCCTCTACATTGGTTAAAATAAAAACAAAGAAAAATTATCTGTCAAACAGAAATCACAATTTATGGGGGAAGCTGTAATAAAATAAGAGTATTTAATGGTCATGCTACTTTAACGTTCACTGACAACACAGTGCTTCCTTACTGGCTCGTTACTGCTTCCTCATGCAAAAGATACAGAAACAAAACACAGAGACATCATGGAGGTCGTCATTCTTGCTTTTAATTGGGGAATAGCATAAAGCAATCCTGCTTAGATTATTACAAAACACAATCCAACACAAGATCAAATGGTCAGAAAAGTTTCAAGCATTTAAAAAAAAAAAATTGTAAGTGGGACTTTGGCACATTTTCAGCCCAGGGCAAATAAAAGTGCAAGCCTGTGGTTTGCCTGCTTTTTTTAAATAAGATTATAACTTACATTTTTCATCAAAACTAACACAATTAATGAAGCTTTTAACCTGTACTAAGGCATTAAACCATTAATTAAAATTATTAACACCCACTTAGATTCATGAAAGCTAGTTGTAGAAATATTTGAAGGGGTTTTATTAACAATTGGGGGAAAATGGCAGGCCAATAATGTGCTGTAACTATTGAAAACATTTAATTGAATATATATTGACATTTTATTAACTTTGTCTTTGTTTTAAAGATTCTTAGTGATTAACGAGTTTCCAGAATTAGATGAAAATACTGTGTCTTAGTAGAGAATTATTAACTACAGATTTTCAGGATGCATCCACTTGCCACTATACAGATGTACTGTTTTTGTCATGACTGAGGTATGCCTACGGAACTGATGTTGCTACAAACGTAGCAGGAGCTCAGTTAGATGGAGCAGAAAAATCAAAGGGGCTTCACATTCATTACCACAACCAAAAAAAAACTAAGGAGTTCACTAAAACAGTATGTCCTTGTGACAGGAAAGAAAATTCTACAGATGTTTAAAGGAAAATCCAAAACATTAATCCAGCAAGAAGAAAGCTCATATGTGCTACCATTAAACCATTATTTAAGAGAGCAACATGTCCGACATGCCTTAAAATACATACTTGTACTTTTGAAAGAAGTTTGGAGCTTCAAAAAGTTTGGACCACTCTGCCTTACTCAGCAAAATTTCATCTGTGATAGCAAGACCTAAATTAAAAACATATTAAAATGTTTGCATACTTCAGTCTATAATCTAGAATTTTACATAATCTTAATCATACTACATGCACTCACTATAATCCTAAAACCAGAATTTTAACATATATAGTTTTAGCTTATGATTTTAGACATATTCTTATATACATACATACTTTTTTTAAAAAGCTGGAAGATATTTTCAGAACCAGGTTTCTGGTAAAGTACGATTATTCTAAAATGCCATGCTCATAGAATGACCTTCTTTCTTAAACACTCCAGTTACCCGAGAAGGAAAAATTTCCAATATACTTTGTTTCTTGCCTTTCTAAAAACAAGTTTTCCTGTTGTTTCTAAAGGATAGAGGCATCTTCCCTTGATGGGCCTCTTTAGACTAAAGATGAAACTAAAGCATAAAATACTCAGGAATTTTAAATGTGTAAATTTAAAGCTAGTAGTCAAACAGCTGATTCTATTTCATTGTTTTCAGTCAAACCACTGTTTTCAGTCAAACCAATCTTGTTTCAGTTCTCTCAAAGACTATTTGGTAGTAGCTATACCTTCAAATTAACAGCACAAGTAGGTTCAAAAGTTAAAAGGTTCCTCCAAAAAATAATGGAATCTAATTGGGTGGTTTGGCCCCATTGCTGCTCAAAGTTCTTTCCCAGGAGTACGCAGCCTGCTAAACATCTCTCATTTCAACCAGTGTAGACAAACTGTCATCATTTATAATTTTACAAGGCAATAGTATGGAACTAAACCAGCCTACTGGTTTTAACTGTTGGTTAATCTTCCAACTTGTTATAAAACATAAATTGCCTAAAAGGAATTTTTTGCAGTTCTCAAATATATACTGTAATAAATGAACACCAAAATCCACTTCAGTGAATCCTTCAATTTAAGTTGCACAGTTGACTACCGGGTCTACAATGGTATGTAAATCCTTCGTGTATAAATCAGAGCATAAGGATAAACACTTACCTTGTTTAAACTCCTCAACCATGACCATCCGTGTTGAAACGGACACATTGTACGTGGAGTTCTGTTGTGGGTATGCTGGTGTAATTATAGGCATAAGATGGTACCTATCACTGGGGTTTACCTACATACAACAACAGCCAATCAGTTTCTTCAAGTACATATGCAACAGATACTTGGGCTTTTTACCCCTTGTTAAACTGAACCAATGATTATATTTTTTATTTCATTCATAGCTGGAGTTGAGAAAGAAAAACCATGTAGAGACATTGTTTTTATAGGAATTTTTTATAGAATCAAAGATTTCATCTAAACTAATGATCTGTTTCAATTTGGATTTTGGCAACCTTACTAGAAAGTGTGCCTGGCTGAACAACAACAAAAAAGTTCTGCTTGGGAATCTATTGATGTTTAGTTTTTCTTTATTCAACAACAGAAATAGGGATGCACATACAATTACCTTTAGAGACATGTCATGCTACAATATGTTTTGTAAAGCTAATTTTCAACAAGATAGAAACGTAAGTTCTTACTATACCCTTAAACTATTAAGGAGTTCAAGCTTATTAACACACGGTGAAACTATATTATCCATGTTGAAATGTTAGGAGATAATGAAATGATATACTGTTAATTTTAAATCTGTATATCAGGTAAGTGGCACACTTCCACAAAGGAAGTTGTAAATTCACATCCTCTAAAAGTAAATGCCTTGAGGTTTGGAAAACCTGAAAATGCATAGCTTGATGTAATTCAACAGAATTTAAAATTTTTGATATTGCAGTAAGATAAATTTAGAAAAATAGGATTTCATAAACTTAGGAAATCTTATTCAAACCTAAATTTCTTTTATCAGTTTATAAAGTGCATGTTGTTAACATTTAAAATGAGTAAGTGGTAAATGTTGTAACTTCCCAAGAAACAGAATGGAAGGTCTTCTTTAGCCCAACCATGTTTTTATAATCTCTAAAATAATCTAAACCAATTTTTTTTTTACAATTACATCATGGTAATTAAAGTGAGACTGCTTAGAAGTTATATGCCACATGTAAACATTAAGTAACAGCTTTCCTATAACAACCCAACTTTAGCAAAATACTTAGATAAAATAAAAAAATACAGGGATTTTTAGTATCCTTTTATTTTTTTAAAAGCACAAATGCCCACACAACTTTGACTTACAAGGTAGTTCTATATAGAATAAATTAAAATGTTAGTAAAATCTGTATTAAAAACTATGTACAATTAAATGTGGTTTACAGGGTACATAATTATGCTTCTCACATCAATTATAGTTGAGGACAATTATAGTTGAGGTTATCTAAAAGAAAGTGTAATACGGACATGACCACTCATAAGTAAAAGGCTGGAAGTCTCCCTGGAGTTTATGCAGATGATTTTTACTTGTTATTGCACAGTGTGAATTGGTAGGGGAAAAAATAATACACTAACCCTTGGGTCCCATACAGGCAAATTAAGATTGCATTCTTCAGGCTGTTTCAATAGCACTGGATTTGGCCATTCCCTGTTTAAAAAGATTGTAGCACTTGATAAGACTATTGGATATTACCATCTAAACGTATTTTGTTAAACATACAGCATTTGTGAATGTGATCCTTCTTCATTCTGCCTTCTTGGTACATACAACGTTTTATTCCTTTCTGACGACATTAGACTACTCAAAAATCTTTTTCTCCTAACTATGAAATGAACTTAAATCATCTGGTAGCCTTCTCAGACTGAAACAAAATATATTCTCTGCCACTCAAAGAACTTTAAAGGACTATTTAAATAAAGAAGTACCATCCCAAGATAATGATGTGTCCACTTCAACCTTGAACAGAATAAATCTCCACTGAAAAGACAAAATTCCTGCCTTTATACTAGTTCCATCCAAAGTCAACTGATAATTTTAAAAGTTACTTCTGATCACAGGCAAAAGGGTATGAATAATTATGAAAATTAATAAGGATTCATGACTTAAAAGTCGTAAGACAAGTATAGTAGTAAAACTTGGGTGGCATAAACACATGTTCATATGTGTTCCATATACTAGCTACTTTGGTCCCATATGAAAGAGGTAAAAACTGGAGAACATCTGCCATTCTTAACATCAAGGTTAGCTTCTTAAAAACATTATTTGCTTATATATGTGTAGCATTAAGAGAAATTCTGACATTCTTTAATCTTATCACGCCTGGTTATTAGTGCTACTAAATCCCCAAACAGCCAGAATGTGTACTGAAAAGTGTGGCATGGTTCTAAATTTTTTTTATTTTTCCTCCAGTTGAACACAGTTCTAAATTGTCTCAAATAACTCTAATTTTTATAAAATTACTAGAAAAGAACATCTCTTTTGCAGAGGGAGGAGCAGGAGTTCGTAAGAACAGGAATGGACGATTTATCTTAATTTGATTAAAAACCAAGAACTCTCACCTATTGGGCCAAGGCAATTAATATAAAATGGCAGTAATCTTTTATCCTAATTTTTCTTAAATCATAGTTGACAAATGTGGAAATGAAATGAAGAAACTTAAAAAAAAAGAAAAAAAAACCTCTCCTGGGTTAATGACTAATCTCAAATTCCTTTTTTGTCCTGAAGCACTTAATGTTAATTTATTCTTTAAAAGCTTCTTATGAAAATTTGTATCTTTAATATTAGGCCAAAATAAATGCTGAAAGCAAAAAGAAAAAAAACAATCACAAGAAACTAATGGCCTATACTGACAGAGGATTCAAAGAGTGCAAGAGGTGGTGTGTACAACTTTTATCCAAAAGTATAGTAACCGATTTCCCAACCTATCAATAAATTGGATCTTAGCTGCTAAAATTCAGAGTTTATTCAGGGGTAAGTTTATGCAAGGAAGCACAAATAGAATCTGCCTTACTATCCTGGCCAAACTAGGGAAAAGAAATAGAGTTTCAGTTTGCCATTTTAAATACAATGTGATCTCCAAGGCTGCCTACATGACTACATCATGAACTAAAATTTGAATCTGAAACCAGCTGCAGAAATGTCATAGAAATAAGACTAAACTTCAGTGTCTACAATCAATTTTATTTTAATATAATCTAAACACATACCATTTAGAAAATACCAAGAAAAATTTATGTACAAGAGTTGATGCTATTGCATTTGGATAAAGCTGGCAAGTTCTTGCTACTAGCATAGCCCAGGAAACACCACCGAGGAAACCTAATATATTGGAATAGATGTTGTGGCCTGTTGATAAGGGAAAAGCAAAAAGATAAGTTAGTGTTGAACAAAAGCTTGAATATTTCTAATAAGCCAGCCAACAAATTCTCAACTCACGTTTGGCCCATAGTTTGATAGCTCTCAGAGTTAACCTGAAGTTGTCAATGTTTGGTACTAGATGTAAAATTTCATCGGTTACCCTGCAACCTAATTAATAGGGGTAAAAAAAACAAAACAACAACAACAAAAAAAACAGAACATTAAATCATCAAAAGTTTAATGGTAATGCTTCCAAATTTTCTGAGATTGAAGTTAAAAGTAAACATAAATTTTCATTTGGTAGAACCGGTAAAGCTAATTCAATTAAGAGGGGGAAAAAAAAACTAAAGCATTTATCTCCTATCATAAGCACTGACCAAAGAAACCAAAGTAAACTGTAACCTGCCTAATTTTGAATTTTAGACTCACAATTAAAACTTTCCACATATACTGAGGAAGACTTAATCCACTCAAGTTTCCAAGAATTGCTCTTCAAGAGCACAGTAACAAGCTATGCTAATATAAAATTGTACCAAAGTAGTCCTTCTGATCTCAGCAATGCTGAAAGCATTACTAAAGAATAACAGGATCAAAATTAATTAGGGTTAGGCCATGAAACCTAAATCACTAGCAACAGAGTACAAAAGCCAGATGGTCTTTTCAAGTGTCCTGAATACCATTAATGACAGAAGAAATACAGTATAAAATACTGTAAGAGTGAAATAAACTACTACATACTCTTTCTGTAGTTTATTAGGCAAAGTACATTTTATTTAACTCACTACTGTGTTAACAATATAGCTATAAAAAGCTTCAATACAAAACTTGTGTAAAAATAACTAATATCTGACAAAAACTGAAGTACACAAAAGGAAGTAGGCTTTCTCATACCGTTAAGACTTCTTATACATCTTATATCTAAATTTTTAAGCAGACTGTCATCTCGTAGATCCAGATCTTCTGGAATTGTCTGCAGTGCTAATCTTGCAAACAAAATATCAATCTGAAACACAAACAAAACAACAATCCATATCTGTCAAACTACTTTTAAGGCATTTCTATTAAGAAAAAAAAAAAAAAAATCACAGCACTCTGGGAGGCTGAGGCAGGTGGAACACTTGAGCAAGACCAGCCTGGGCAACATGGTGAAACCCCACCTCTATAAAAAAAATACAAAAAAATTAGCCAGGCATGGTGGCACGCACCTGTGGTCCCAGCTATGTGGGAGGCTGAGGCAGAAAAATCATTTGAGCCTGGGAGGCGGAGGGTGCAGTGAGTCAAAACTGTGCCACTACACTCCAGCCTGTGTGACAGGAGTAAAACTCTTGACTCAAAACAGCAAAACAAAAACTTAATTATCCTTAAAGCCAGGATCTTTTCGTTATCTGGGAACATGACAATGTCCCTCCAAAAGTCCAAACTATATTATTTCGTATCATAGGTATTTTAACCAGATAATTTTAAAACATGGCAATATAGGCTGGGGATGGTGGCTACCGCCTGTAGTCCCAGCACTTTGGGAGGCCAAGGCAGGAAGACTGCTTGAGGCTACAAGTTCGAAATCAACCTGGACAACATAGCGAGGCCCCATCTCTACAAAAAAATTTAAAAATTAGCCAGGCATGGTGACAAGTGTCTGTAGTCCCACCTACTTGGGGGGCTGAGGTAGGAGGATCCCTTGAGCCCAGGTTGAGGCTACAGTGAGCTGTGATTGCAACACTGCCTCTAGCCTGTATAAAGGGAGACCCTGTCTCAGGGGAGGAAAAAAAAAGGCAATATTTTTAAAACAGAAATGGAAATGTACAAATACCCAGTTGTCACTTTAATCACAATTATTAAGGTTGTTAAATCCATCTACTGGGTATACTAAGTCTACTAAATACATACACTGAATTAAAGTTAGCTGTTTAGTTCTTCATCTATATGAATTAGAGACTGATTACATACTAAAAAGTACCCAAATTTAGGCAAATAGCCTTACAGTTAGCCAAAAATACTTCTCAGTAAGGGGAGATCTCATTACACGAGAACTTAAAAGTACTCAAATATAAGGCAAGCATCCTTATATTTAGCCAAAAGTAACTCTCAATAAAGAGAGTTTCTGGCCGGGCGCGGTGGCTCAAGCCTGTAATCCCAGCACTTTGGGAGGCCGAGTCGGGCGGATCACGAGGTCAGGAGATCGAGAACATCCTGGCTAACACGGTGAAACCCCGTCTCTACTAAAAAAAATACAAAAAACTAGCCGGGCGAGGTGGCAGGTGCCTGTAGTCCCAGCTACTCGGGAGGCTGAGGCAGGAGAATGGCGTAAACCCGGGAGGCGGAGCTTGCAGTGAGCTGAGATCCGGCCACTGCACTCCAGCCTGGGCGACAGAGCGAGACTCCGTCTCAAAAAAAAAAAAAAAAAAGAGAGAGTTTCTTTGTATCTGAGAACTTCTATGTCTATAATACTACAGTATGTTTTTCCAATTGAGTTTTAAGTAAAACAAAAACACTGGGGAAAGTACAGTCTAAAACAACCAGAGTTAAGGCTAATTTTGAAGACATAGAATTCAGCTTACAAAATTGTTTCTTTTCTAAAGGAAAGGTAACAGTGCAAAGAAACAGCACAGATTTGGTCAGCACAGATCCCTGAGGGTATGATTTCATGGTTCCAAAAATGCGGATGCTGCTGTAAACAAGCCTTTTATAAGATAACTTTTTTTTTTTTGAGACAGAGTCTTGCTCTGTCACCCAGGCTGAAGCGCAGTGGCAGGACCTTGGCTCATTACAACCTCCTCTTCCCGGGTTCAAGTGATTCTCCTGCCTCAGTCTCCTGAGTAGCTGGGACTACAGGTGCACGCCACCATGCCCGGCTACTTTTTTCTATTTTTAGTAGAGATAGGGCTTCGCCGTGTTGGCCAGGACGGTCTCGATCTTCTGACCTCGTGATCCACCCGCCTCAACCTCCCAAAGTGCTGGGATTACAGGCATAAGCCACTGTGCCCGGCTATTAGATCATTTTTTAAAAAGCATTATTTTAGGAGCACATTTTAAAATATCATTTAAACACACCTACAGAAAAAAAATTGTACTGTTACACAAATAAGTACCTGTGGTCTAGGATAAACTGTCCAATGAAAAAGAACAGATTTCAAAGTCTAGTATCTTCCGCAATTTGGACAGAAATAAAGATGATAGGCTCATAAAACTAGATAACTGAAAAAACAACTCAGTAATAATACTGACACATTTTTTAAAGGATGGAATTACTTCAAAAAATACTGAAATGTGAAAATGATTACTAAATTTCCTAAAATATTATGTTCCTAAAATACTATTTTTTAATATAGCATGTATAATAGAAAACTAACACATTAAATGCTTTAAGTAGCCATCTAACTTTCCATCTTGATCCTGTACCGTTTACAAAGTTAGGTCAGGTCTCCTTCCAAAAAAATGTCCTCTTTGTCAGTAATATTCTTTTAAGGAAAATGAGGCATCACCTTATACTTTATATTACAGATTATTTTTACATTTACTTAAAACACTGACAGTAAATCAAAACTACATGAACTTGATAATCTCTTACCAAATGTAACATTTTATGTCTACTTATTAAGGTCAGCCACTTGACTTTTCATAAAATACAGAGTTGAGCATCTTACGCAGCAACCTTAGAAGCAGCCATTTTTTTTTTTGCAAAATAGCACAACAGTGATTTATCTTTTTATTTTTTAAAGAGATGAAGTCTTGCTATGTTGCCCAGGCTAGATTTAAGGGCTCAAGAGATCCTCCTGCAGCAGCTTCCTGATAGGTGCACATCACTGTGCCCAGCTTCAATAAATTATTTCTCTTACAGTTTCCAAACTGTTACAATCTTCACTTTATTATCTCTGACTTTCCAGTACCATTCGGTACAGCAAAAGTAATGAATTACTAAAGCTGCTTCACTGTCAACTTTATTCTCATCACTTTAATTACACACACGGAAAGCAGCAAGAAGAAATGAACATCTCAAGAATTTGAGTCCATAAATCCTCCCCTATTGGAAAACATTTCAGCACTGACACTTTCCTCCCAATTTTTAAATGAAGTCAAAGCAAAGTGTTACTTGCAAAAATACATTATGCTACTGCCTTAATGAGACTAAAAGCACACAAAACTGGCATATGGAAAAGCTACCAAAAAAACTTTTTTGTAATAGCATTTCAATCTTAAGGTTTCATTACTTCTGTTTTAGCTCCAAATTTCACTTGGCATTTTTAAAAAGACTTAAAATGGTATATTCTACAAACAACAGGCAGTCACTTCCATTTAAAAGCCTTAATCATTAATATCAACCAACTACTAATTGTAAACTTTAAAATAAACCAAGTTCTTAACCTATATCAATCAAAATTAGTGACAGCACATAGCAAGAACTGTCAATTTGAACTATACCTTACCTCTATACCATCAAAACAGAGTTTAATAACTGGTACGAATGCCTCTTCAACAGCCTATAAGAAAAGTAAACAAGTTTAGGGTCTCTGAAACTACATTTTAGGCCTCTACTAGTTTTAGTACGCTAGCAAAACACCTGACACAAAAATAGCTAGCTTTAAGGCTGAGCTCTTGAATTGGACAAATCAGATCAGAAATCAAGGTTCAAACATTTGATTTCACCCACTCATCAGATGTATGACTGCAGCCAGATTATTTCATATTTATTTTGTTTGCCTCAATTTCCTAATCTGTTAATGAGTTTATAATTTTACACTTGCTGTAAAGAATAAAACACAAACACATATGCCAAGTGCTTAGAAGGGTTTGGTAAACTGCAAGAACTCAATAAATGATGGCTGTATCATAAAATTCACTCAACTGACTAAATGAAAGTTCATAACTCCTCCCATTACACCCCGAACATTTACGCACTCTTAAATCTTTTACTTCTTCCTGTAATTTCAACTTATCATAGAATGAGGTGAAAAAGTCACTTCGATCAACATGTCTTGGTGCAACACACAACGCATCAATATCAGCACCTAAAAAAAATTAAGCCCATCAACCACTAATTAATATTACAAGAAAATTATTTTGCATCCTATCATGGTAGTATTTGATGTTGAGAATCTGTTTAACATATTGGTGAGCTTCTAGAAACTTACTAAAAATTACCAGTCAATGGAGGACAAACATGATTTTAATTGATGGGGTGTATTTTGATCCTGCAGCATCCTCTATTTATAGTGGCCCAGATAAACTGGGAGCCCAAAGAAAGATGGTTCAGCAAGTACTTTCATGGAGAGGGAATTATTCAAACATACACCCAACATCTTGATGTCATTAGTCATAGCCATGTTCATTGGTTAAACAAAAACATAGTTTTCCTCTATGTACAACGTGTTTGGTGCTTATACGCTCTCTACCAGGCCCCTAAATGGGACCTACAAAATAAACTTCAAGCAGAAGAATCCAAAGAGGTAGACAATGGTAAAATATTTGTCATTAATTCAGTGCTTGATAAGAGGCCAGCACTGAGTACATAGGCAGAATTTTAAAAAGGAGAATTAAAATCAACTAATTGGGGTCACAAAGGGGAGAGATTAATGTGGAATCAGGTCAAGAGTCATTTTCCTAAAAGCCAAGATGTTGAGGTATGACTCTGAAAGCTATTTATTATAATAGAATATTCAAGAACAGGAGGAAGGTTGTATAGCACACAGGATATATCAAAAGTAATGTACTAATGGGACAGAGTGATGGGAGATAGAGAAAGGGAAGGATACTAGAAAACAGACAACACTAACCTGGCAGATACAGTTCATGGTTAAAGAATACAGCCTCGGCTGGGCGTGGTGGCTCATGCCTGTAACCCCAGCACTTTGGGAGGCCAAGGCAAGTGGATGGCTTGAGCCCAGGAGTTCGAGACCAGCCTGGGCAACATGGCAAAATCCTGTCTCTACCAAAATAAAATAAAAAAATTAGCCAGGCATGGTGGCGTGTGCCTGTAGTCCCAGCTACTCAGGTGGCTGAGGTCTGAAAATCACCTGAGCCCAGGAGGTGGAGGGTGCAGTAAGCCAAGACTGTGCCACTGCATCCAGCCTGTGCAACAGAGTAAGACCCAAAGACAGTAGAGCCTCAGGATGTGTGAGTTGTCACTACCCTGCCAGGAGAAGGCTGAGAAGAACTGTTCAAGCTTTACTGCCTCTTTTAGTCTCAGGCTTCTGTTTGTTATGTGAGAATAACAATACTGGAAGAACTAAATAAGATAATGAAGATCCCAGTGCTCAGTGAAAGAAAAGAAGCTCAATAAATGTTCTTTAGGCCGGGCGCGGTGGCTCAAGCCTGTAATCCCAGCACTTTGGGAGGCCGAGACGGGCGGATCATGAGGTCAGGAGATCGAGACCATCCTGGCTAACACGGTGAAACCCCGTCTCTACTAAAAATACAAAAAACTAGCCGGGCGAGGTGGCAGGCGCCTGTAGTCCCAGCTACTCGGGAGGCTGAGGCAGGAGAATGGCGTGAACCCGGGAGGCGGAGCTTGCAGTGAGCTGAGATCCGGCCACTGCACTCCAGCCTGGGTGACAGAGCAAGACTCCGTCTCAAAAAAAAAAAAAAAAAAAAAAATGTTCTTTGCCGTGGTAACATTTTTATTGTGTATTTATCTGCATAGAGGAAATAACTACAAGTATAAACTATTAACTGATTATCAATGGCTATGAACACACATTTTTGGGGTTTTTGCTTAGCTATATTTTATAATTTGTCTATAAAGGTATTAGCGGGGGCATCCACGAGGTTTTCTTAAAAGCTGGAATTCGTTTTTGTTCTATTTCCAGAATGATATTCTGCTGGTGAGGGAAAATGATATACATGTAGATAGCAGCACTGTCCAAAAGAGCTCTCCAACAGAAAAACTACTCTATATCTGTACTTTCCAATGCAGTAACCACTAGACATATGTGGCTACTGAACATATAAAATGCGGCTACCTCTACTGAAACTCTGAATTTTTATTTTTTTTTATTTTTGTTTCTTGAGACGGGGTCTTGTTCTGTCACCCAGGCTGAAGTGTAGCAGTGCAATCACAGCTCACAGCAGCTTTGACCTCCCTGGGCTCAAGCAATCCACCTGCCTCGGCCTCCCAAAGTTCTAGGATTATAGATATGAGTCTCCACACTAAGCTAATTTTATTTAATCTTAATACTACTTTTGGATAGTGGCGATACAGAAGTCAGCATTATTTTACATCTTTCTTACTGAAAATTTAGACTCCTCAAAGCACTCTCTCTTCCACGCAAGCCTAAGCTATATGATACACAAGTAACTGAGATGGGTATGTCATCACGTTTAAGAACTAAAGGGTCCCTTTCTAGGAAAAATGAAATAAAACTTACCTTTTGTATGCACTCCTAATCTGTAAGATCCAAATGTAAAAATTTTTCCTCCAACATTTTCAATTACAGATTGTGGAAGATTCTGTTGAAACAAAAAATGGTTATTTTGCCAGTGGAGCACAAGGGCAACTATTCAAATGACACTACACTTGGGTGGGGGAGTGGATCCCAAGAAAGATTACAGTATAAATTTATATAAAGGGTATTCAAAGTCTATAAAAGCTCTTTAAAAATACCAGCCCCTCAAATCAATCATATTTGAAATTCAAACAATTTTCAACTTTTAAAGAAGTTTATTCTTTATTGTTAGATTTTTGCCCTATTTCTAGAAACTGCTATAAAGAAGACTGTGATTGAGAAGATCACGTAATCCCACAGGAGCACATTAGAATCAGGGACTTTATTCATGACAAAGATGCTGTACATAAAATGAATCATCAATTTAGAGTATAATAAAAACACATTCTGATCACTTTAAAGAAAAAGATTATATTCAACGATTTTTACCAAATATCCCAAAGCATATTAGAGTATTTTTTTTATCATATCAAAAGTGACTTGAAAGCCAATACCAGCCACGCGCAGTGGCTCACGCCTATAACCCCAACACTTTGGGAGGCTGAGACGGGCCAACTGCTTGAGCCCAGATTGAGACCAGCTTGGGCAACATGTGAAACCCCATCTCTACAAAAAATGTGTTAAAAATTAGCTGGGCATGGTGGCGTATGCATATAGTCCCAGCTAATCAGGTGGCTGAAGTAGGAGGATTGCTTGAGTCTTACAGGTCGAGGCTGCAGTGAGCCATGATCACACCACTACACTCTAGCCTGGGCGACAGAGTGAGCCCCTGTCTCAAAAAAAGAGAAGAGGAAGGCAAAGAAGGGAAGGGGAAGGGGACAGCAAAGCAGAGAAGAGAAAGCCCATATTGGTAAATAATTGCTTAGTTTTTTAGATTTCCAAAAGGCTTTGGTGAAGTAATTTAGAAACAGCTAAATTTACTTTTCTTACTCAGAAAGAGTAGAGTCACCAGGAAGAGGGAGAAAGCATTCAAAAACTGCATTCCTAGCCCTGGCACTAGTGTAAAATCCCAGGCTTTACAGTTTAGTATTCAATGGCCCTGCTCATAAGAATGACAAGGTCTGTACAAACAAAAACAATTTTAGTAAGTGTTTAGTCAATATTTCCTCTTACCTAACTCCTCGGTATAATAAAGTATCTATTCAGTACCAAAACATGTAAAAGACCACCTCCCCACCCCCTCAAAAAAAAAAAAAAAGAACAGGCCAGGCGCGGTGGCTCAAGCCTGTAATCCCAGCACTTTGGGAGGCCGAGACGGGCGGATCACAAGCTCAGGAGATCGAGACCATCCTGGCTAACACGGCGAAACCCCGTCTCTACTAAAAACACAAAAAATTAGCCGGGCGAGGTGGCGGCGCCTGTGGTCCCAGCTACTCGGAGGCTGAGGCAGGAGAATGGCGGGAACCCGGGAGGCGGAGCTTGCAGTGAGCTGAGATCTGGCCACTGCACTCCAGCCTGGGCGACAGAGCGAGACTCCGTCTCAAAAAAAAAAAAAAAAAAAAAAAAGAACATAAAATGAAGTGCTATTTCATACTCCAAAAAACCCTAAAGACAAGTTCTAAAGAGTGAGATCCCACCTCAGCCACCTGATTAGCTGGGACTATATGCATACGCCACCATGCCCAGCTAATTTTTAAAACATCTTTTGTAGAGACGGGGTTTCACATGTTGCCCAAGCTGGTCTCAATCTGGGCTCAAGCAGTTGGCCCATCTCAGCCTCCCAAAGTGTTGGGGTTATAGGCGTGAGCCACCGCGCGTGGCTGGTATTGGCTTTCAAGTCACTTTTGATATGATTAAAAAAATACTCTAATATGCTTTGG
This sequence comes from Macaca fascicularis, assembly GCF_037993035.2. Lineage (NCBI taxonomy): Eukaryota > Metazoa > Chordata > Mammalia > Primates > Cercopithecidae > Macaca > Macaca fascicularis. The sequence goes on along the minus strand of NC_088381.1, from coordinate 164,586,895 downwards.
AATATTTGGTAAAAATCATTGAATATAATCTTTTTCTTTAAAGCGATCAGAATGTTTTTTTAAGAGCATATTTAATCATCACTATAGAAAATAGACAAGTTATGTATGTAATGCTGTCTTTTTTTTTTTTTTTTCTGAGACAGAGTCTCACTCTGTCCCCCAGGCTGGAGTGCAATGGCACAGTCTCAGCTCACTGCAACCTCTGCCTCCTGGATTCAAGTGATTATCCTGCCTCAGCCTCCTGAGTAGCTGGGATTACAGGTGCACACCACCACACCCGGCTAATTTTTGTATCTTCAGTAGAGACGGGGTTTCACCATGTTGGTCAGGCTGGTCTTGAACTCCTGACCTCGTGATAAGCCCGCCTCAGCCTTCCAAAATGTTGGATTACAGGCGTGAACCACTGGTGCCCAGCTGTAATGTTGTATTTCTTAAAAGTAAGCAAAGCCTTTGTCTTCCTTTGTTTAGATATTTTAAAACCTCAATGGCAACGCTGACCTGGTTATTTAAAATTAGCCAGCAAGATGTGTGCAGAAGTAGCCTACAAAGGAGATGAAGTAGAAACTATCTTAAAACACTGGTCCACAGACTTCTCTATTAAGACATAACAGCCTTTTGAAGAATACTCTCCAATGGTACTTTCTGCAAGGATGTAAACATTCTGTCACTGCTACTCATCACTGTTGAGCACCTGAAATGTAACTAGTGTAGTCAAGAATCTGAATGTTTAATTTTGATTAATTTTAATTTCCATTTAAATACTCACGTGGCTGGTGACTAGTATATTATAAACTACACTTATAGATATTAGTATGTTTATACCTATTATCATCATTGTAACCCAGAAATTTAAGATTTCTTAATTCAGGTCATGGAAAAACATTTTCACTTGCGAAATCTTTTTTTCATTTTAAAGTTCAGAGTATTAGATGTCAAACATACCCCCCAAAAAATCTTATTTTCTATTAGAAACTAAAATCAGTAAGAAATACGTGGTACATAAAGTCCACAATTTAGAATACTACATTTGCTGAAGTTTAATTTCTATTTTGAAATATACATATACATTGCTTTAAGCAAACAGTCCTATAAATTTGACTAAAACCAAAAGACTACAACTTTTCTTCTAAGATGACACCCTCTTCTCCCTGCTCTATGAAATTTTTCCTTTACCCTTGGTTCTCTTTTCAACCTTTCAGTAATATTATAAACATGGATTTTGCACTACCCTGGAAAAATTACCACTATGTTATTTTTTTAAATGGGTCAAACTCCATATACAACTCTACAAAAACATTTTCTCTACCAGAAGAATCCTAGCCATGTACTTATGAGTTGTATGTACAAGTATTCATAATGAAGAGTTAGAAATTCAAAGGGGCCGGGGCAGTGGCTGACCTCTGTAGTCCTGGCACTTTGGGAGGCCAAGGCAGGCAGATATCTTAAGCCCAGGAGTTTGACACTAACCTAGGCAACATGGTGAAAAGCCATCTCTACAAAAAATACAAAAAATTAGCCAGGCGTGGCGACCCCCGCCTATAGTCCCAGCTACTCGGGAGGCTGGGGTAGGAGGATCGCCTGAGCCCGGGAGGCAGAGGATACAGTGAGCTAAGATCATGCCACTGCACTCCAGTCTGGGCAACAGAGGGAGACCCCGTCTCAAAAAAAAAAAAAAAAAAAAAAAGAGGCTGGGAACACGCCTGTAATCCCAGCACTTTGGAAGGCCGAGGTGGGCAGATCATCTGAGGCCAAAAGTTTGAGACCAGCTGGTCAACATGGCAAAAGCCCATCTTTACTAAAATACAAAATTAGCTGGGTATGGTGGCACACACCTGTAATCCCAGCTACTTGAAGGACTGAGGCAGGAGAATCAGTTGAATGCGGGAGGCAGAGGTTGCAGCTAGCCAAGATCGTGCCACTGCACTTCAGCCTGGGCGACTGAGTGAGACTGTCTCAAAAAAAAAAAAAAAAAAGAAAGAAAGAAAGAAAGAGGTTAGGTGCAGTGGCTCACGGCTGTAATCCCAAGCACTTTGGGAGGCCAAGGAAGGCGGATCACTTGTGGTCAGGAGCTCAAGACCAGCGTGGCCAACATGGAGAAACTCCGTCTCTACTAAAAATAAAAACAATAGCTGGGCATGGTAGCACCTGCCTGTAATTCCAGCTACTCAGAAGGCTGAGGCATGAGAATCCCTTGAACCTAGGAGGTGGAGGTTGCAGTGGCACCACTGCACTCTAGCCTGGGTGACAGAGTGAGACTCTGTTTCAATAAGAAAGAAAAAAGGACAAAGAATGTTATTATAGAAAACTAAATAGGCCAGGCAGTGGCTCATGCCTGGAATGCTAGCACTTTGGGAGGCCAAGGTGAGAGGACTGCTTGAGGCCAGGAGTTTGAGATCAGTCTGGGCAACAAAGCAAGACCCTACATATACCATTAGCCAGGTGCGAAGGGACATGCCTATAGTCCCAGCTACTTGGGAGGCTAAGGCCAGGAGGATTGCTTGAACTCAGGAATTTGAGGTTACAGTGCACTATGATGGTGTCACTTGCACTCCAGCTTGAACGACAGAGCGAGACCCTGTCTCTTAAAAACAAAAACACTAAATAAACAAATATTCAGTTTGAAAAATACCTGAAAATCTTTTTTAAAAACTGTGGCAGAATTTCTTAAAAGGCAACAAGATTCTCAAATGTTTAAAGCACCTTTTTAGAGAAACATCCATCATTTCTGCGAAGAGTGTGAGCAGTTTACAATTACTGAGTTTCAGTTTTCAAATGTTCCAAACAAACAGTACTTATTTTTAAAAATTGCTTAACTCAGTTCAGTTTTTCCTGCTTCCAAATTAACTAGAAAAGTAATGTAAAATCTGTTATCAATAGTCTAAAATTGACTCCACATTAAAGACTCTAAATCTACTCAAATAAGGACAGGTTACATAAGACATTTGCTGTGTTCAGTCGGCTATATACCAATTATTTTATACACAAAAAAGTTGCCTTACCTTGCTTTCACTGATTTCTCGTATCCACTCTTTTACCAGGTTATTTAGTTTTCCCAAAATTAAAATCCTGTTGATAAAACAATTATCAATCAAGTATTCCAGATCATTACTGATTAAGTTTCTCAAAGTTTTAAATAGGCATTCTTCCTAAATTATGATTTTTTAAGTGATCAGAAACACAGTATATTGTAGTTAGCACGTGCTCGCGCGCGCGCGCTCTCTCTCTCTCTCTCTCTCTCTCTATATATATATACGGGCACTGTTACACTGAGTAAGGTATTCCTCTTTCTCCAGACAATTCAGTACTATAATAACCAAAAGCATTAAAAAATCAGAATTATTGCTTTAAAAAAATAAACAACATCAAAATTAAGGGAAGAGAACTCTATGTAGAAAATAAAGTTTTCAGCCGGTTATGGTGGCTCACACCTGTAATTCCAACACTTTGGGAAGCCAAGGCGGGCAGATCACCGGAGGTCAGGAGTTCAAGACCAGCTTGGCCAACATGGTGAAACCCCATCTCTACTAAAAATACAAAAAATTAGGCAGGCGTGGTGGCGGGTACGGGCGTGGTGGTGGGTGCCTATAATCCCAGCTACTCGAAAGGCTGAGGCAGAAGAATCGCTTGAACCCAGGAGGCGGAGGCTGTGGTGAGCCAAGATCGTACCATTGCACTCCAGCCTGGGCAACAAGAGGAAGACTCTGTCTCAAAAAAACAAAAAAAAGTTTTCTCTCTTAAGTATCGCTCTTCTCTGAAACAGATATATAGATCTGGGCAAATAACCCTGGCCTTCTGAGTGAGTACAGAATGCCTCAAAATCAGTTTATGTTAACATCAATAAAAATTTCCAAGTTAAAAAAATACAGAATATCTATTTACCTGCGCTGCAGTTCCTCTTCCTCTTCGAAAACCCCAAAGGGTTTCAATGTCTCAATTAGTTTCTGTGTAAGTATGCAGTCAGTCTCCTTGGGGGCTGCTAAGCTGATAGGAGAAGTAATGCCATAGTGCTTCTGTGGCGGCTGTGTTTGTTGTGATCCCTGTGTTGTAACTGGACTGTAAATAAAATTGGATAAAATTACTCCCAAAAGAATTCTACAATTTGAAACAAATCAGCATGACCAGAAAAACTAACTTAGTAACACATATTTCTAAACATGATTGGTTCCCTGCAATACCCCCAAAATTTTTATGACAAAAAGTGACCAAAAGCAAGTGACCAAAAAGAGAAAATTCTACCCCAAGGATTTTAACTCTGTCACTACTTAAACACCTAAGTTAGAATCCAGACCAAATACACTGCTAGAGAAAACACTATCCAGAATATAGTAAACTTCTGTAAAATTTCACCTCTTGAAAATAAGCCAAAATCTGTTTCTTAAACATTGATAAACACGCTACAAAAATGTTATTTTACCAATATAAGACATTCCCCAAATGAAACCTGGCATCTGACTCACAATGAACGAAGTTCATAGATAATGAAGCAAATAGCATAACAAAATTTGAAGGGAAAGAACTGTATTCACCCTAGGCTTGTTAATGATCTTTTAAAGAGATTTACACTTCAATAATGATGCTAGTCTAAAAGGTTTCTTTTACACACACACAGCTACATTTTTATCCATCTTAAGATAAGTTCCAAATTTGTAAAAAGGCATAGCATGCTTTAAATGCTTTGGAAATAAATTTGACTCAATCTTTTTTCATAATTTTTTTCATTAAATTAACTTTAAAAAGTCAACACAATATTTTTAAACTAACAGTTGAATAACATACAAAACCAAGTATATGATAAGGAAAGACCCCAAATCTGGATTAGTTATTTCTTCCAAATTCCATTCCTTAAGAAATTAAGTGTTTATAGGCCAGGTGTGGTGGCTCACACCTGTAATCCCAGCACTTTAGGAGGCTGAAGTGGGAGAAAGGCTTGAGCCCAGGAGTTGAGGCCAGCCTGGATAACATGTTGAAACCCCGTCTCTACTAAAAAAAAAAAATGTTTTTTACACACACACACACACACAGCTACTTTTTATTTTTTGAGATGGAGTCTCACTCTGCCACCCAGGCTGGAGTACAGTGGCGCGATCTCAGCTCACTGCAACCTCTGCCTTCCGGGTTCTACTGATTCTCCTGCCTCAGCCTCCCGAGTAGCTGGGATTACAGGTGCATGCCATCACACCTGGCTAATTTTTGTATTTTTGGTAGAGACAGGGTTTCACCATGTTGGCCATGCTGCTCTCAAACTCCTGACCTCAAGTGATCTGCTCCCTTTTGCCTCCCAAAGTGCTGGGATTACAGGCATAGGCCACCAAGCCCAACCACAGCTACTTTTTTACCAAGTTCTAAATACAATTTCTACTTTATAAGTTAAAGTGTGATAATCTACATAAGCAATAAAGTGCTAAATCTAAGAATGCTATACAGGTAAGGCTTATGATGCATTTACTACACAAATCCACTGGGTTCTGGTCTATACTGCGACTGCTAGACTGTTCTGTAATTTGTCTTGTGATATCAACACAGATCTAAGAATGCCAGGAAGCCCATACTGTATGTTACTAATTAGCTGCTGGACTGCATGTCATCTGTTTACTGTTGCCTGGTCTAGTTACATACTGTCTTAATTTTAATTCAGATTTTATAACAGCATTTACTGAATAAATACGAATCAGACATATCTCTTGCAGAAATTAATTCACGTTGGATCGTTTCCTCTTGCCCCTTTAATCTAAGCTGCATAGCTACTCGATACAATGTTCATCCACATCAGCACTAAGCATTTGCTGAAGACTTGCAAAAAGCATGGTGTCTCACACTTGTAATCACAGCAAACTTTGGGAGGCCGAGGAGGGCAGATCATTTGTGGCCAGGAGTTCAAGACCAGCCCAGCCAACAAGGCGAAAACCCATTTCCACTAAAAATACAAAAATCAACCAGGTGTGATGACATGCTGTACTCTCAGCTACTCAGGAGGCTGAGACCGGAGAATCGTTCTAACCCAGGAAATGGAGGTTTGCAGTGAGCCAAGATCATGCCACTGCACTCTGGCCTGGGCAACAAAGCAAAACTTCACCTCGGAAAAAAAACAAAACAAAACGTATTTGCTGAAGACGAAATAAAAATGTTCTGTTTTCTAATCGTATGCAGCACCTACTGCACTCTGGCCTGGGCAACAGAGCAAAACTCCACCTCAAAAAAAAAAAAAAGTATTTGCTGAAGACGAAATAAAAATGTTCTGTTTTCTAATCATATGCAGCATCTCCTAAGGTTAAAATATACACATGAAGTATAACTGAATTCATAATGTCTTGGTCATTACACACAGGTTTTTTTTCCCCCTAGTTTTATTGAGGTATTGACATACCAAAAATACTGAACGTAATTAATGTATATAATCTGGTAAGTTTGGACATATGCGTACACTTGTAGTTCCATTAGCATAATCAAGGTAATAAACACATCCATTACCTCCAAAAGTTTCCCTGTGTGCCCCTCTGGTTTTCTGCCGTAAGAGCACGGAACTTGAGATCACTCTTTTTTCTTTTTTTTTTTTTTTTTTTACTTTTTTTTTTTTTGAGACGGAGTCTCGCTCTGTCGCCCAGGCTGGAGTGCAGTGGCGCGATCTCGGCTCACTGCAAGCTCCACCTCCCGGGTTCACGCCATTCTCCTGCCTCAGCCTCCCGAGTAGCTGGGACTACAGGCGCCCACAACCACGCCCGGCTAATTTTTTTGTATTTTTAGTAGAGACGGGGTTTCACCGTGGTCTCGATCTCCTGACCTTGTGATCCGCCCGCCTCGGCCTCCCAAAGTGCTGGGATTACAGGCGTGAGCCACCGCGCCCGGCAGAGATCACTCTTAAATTTTCAAGTGCACAATACAAACTATGCTTACCACCTATCCTAATGTAATTGTATTATCTTGTGTTATTCATTGCTTCATGAGTTTTTCTTAGTAAACTACAGTCCTTCACAATTATCCTGGGATTATGAATGCTTTCATAAATGATTTTAACATGAGTAAAGCCAGAAAAAAGAAGTGTAAAAACTTCATTTTGTCTAGGCTAGATCTGGTTCAAGCAAGGAAAGCTTGTAAGTCAAGTATAAGCTGAAATCGTATTTTTGTAGCCTCAAGCAATAAATCTCTATTTTTGTTTTGTGCAAGTAATATGTTTCTCTGCATTCTTTTCCATTCTCAAGGAATTAAATTCATTACCAGTTCAGTTTGGATCATTAAAAAAACAGAGTATCCATTGTAAGATTCCTCTATCTTTCCCATTTTTTTCTTATCCAAATCTTCAGACTTTCATTGTCATAATAAACAACGCTTGGAAAGCTCCTGTCTACTTTAACTTTCTCACTAGAATGTTAGAATACAGGCCCTGATTTCTAAACGTGCACAAGATTTGCTCAGCCTAATTTGAAAAAATATTGATTACACTAACATTTTGATAGGGAAATAAATCACATGCAAGCTGGAAATTTTTATTTACTTTATTCCAAATGTAGGCACATCATCCAGCCTCAGTATTACTTTGTGTCAATATAAAACCACATGTATTCCACCTAATTCAAGAAAGAACATATATGGGCCAGGAACCGTGGCTCATGCTTATAATTCCAATGCTTAGGGAGGCACGGCAGGGGAAAATCACTTGAAGTCAGGAACTGACCAGCCTGGGCAACACAGCGAGACAGTCATCTGTATGAAAAATAAAAATTAGCTGGGCTTAGTGGCACAAGCCCATAGTCCTAGCTACTCCGGAGCCTGAGGCAGGAGGATGGCTTGAGCCCAGGAGTTTGAGATAGGAGCCCAGGAGGGAGGGAGGGAGGGAAGAAGGAAGAGAGGGAGAGATGGAGGGAAGGAGAGGATGGAAGGGGAAGGAAGGAAAGAAAGTAAAGGAAAAACTATGTAACAAGACCTACCAAATAAAAAAAAAACAAATGCATACTCTGAAATTTACAAGATACTTGTGTATCCAATAAAAATGGCTCAGCATGAGCTTAAGGAGCTAGACTAAGAATTCCAGACTCCCAGATATTTCAAATGTCCAAAATGTCCAAAGTAGAAACATTAAACATTATAACACTTTAAATGAAAGTGAAGATTTTCCATTTAACATTAGAAATAAAGTAGAATGATAAAACAGTTTAAGAAATCTTTTTGTTGCTGTTCTCCTTCCAACAAAACAAAACTATATACTCCAATATTGGGCAATCTGGAACATAAACCTCCAAAGATTAAGGATTCTTCTGCCTTATATATGCACTGACACTCTCCTGGAACCATACACCAGACAGCTACCAACCCCAAGAATGCAAAGTTCTTCCTCCCATTTTTGAACGCACTAGACATCTATCCATTCTAGAAACATTTTACCAGTATTTAATTTTCTTCAGATACTATTGTACTTCGAAAAATAAACTTCTATAACTTATGTAACACAAAAACAAAAAACACAAACCAGACATATAGCTGCAGTATTTGTGATTCCTTAAAATGTCTTCCTGGTTTTTAATATCAAGAACACTGTGCTTTGCTTGAGCAACTGGTCCATTTTCATCTCACCAATATAATTAGTATTTACCTTTAGGGTACCGCCTGAATTTTTAGAGTGTGACTGGCAGCCATCTAGCAAGCTCTCTACTCTATAAAAATACAAAAATTACTGTATTTCCTTAAGAACTATTTTTAGTAACCCAATTTTTTGCTCCATTGTGTATCTATCCTTATTCTTCCTTTTCATCCACATCTAATGCAAACATCTTGTCAGTTTTTAATATTATGACTAAAGCATTCTTAAAAGTTTTCATCCTTTCTGGATCAGAGTTACACATAAATACATACCTACATATAATAGTACATATATGAATTCTGCCCCCTCTCAAAACCACAAAAGACAGCCAAACACTCCTCCCCTACAAACACCTTTTTTTTTACTGGTTCAAGGTATTGTATAAAGAATTTTCAGAACTCTTCTCTCCTTAGAATATGCAGAGTTTTCTTTATAATATTTAAATTATTTTCATCAAGGCAAAGTTCACATAGAACACATGCCTTTTAATTGTTTTAGCATTCTATGTAACAATTCCTTTTCAACTATTCTAGTTCTAACTCTTGGCAATCGTGGTTCCAACTCCTTTCCTTCTACTCCTTTGTCACATGGTTCCACCAGGCATACTACTACTAAGTATGTCTTCCTAAAATACAACTGTATACTAAAAAACTGTAACTTCTGGTAATGGCATTCAAGACAGACTACAAAGTCTGGTCTCAACTCAAAAATAATCTGATAAAAAAGGGAGAAAGCAAGCCTGATTCCACTTCTACTCGTCGTATTACTCTGGTTTCATTTCTGCCACTAGTTATATTATTCTTGGTAAGCTGCATCTCTGTGGATTTACCTTAGAATTATTATATCTCTTCGTTACTTTGGATAACAAACTAGGAATTTTACAAGTACAGCATATAACACTAACAAGAAGTTTCCAAATACAAAAGTTTTTAGACCAAAGCTGAGACACAGGTCTTTCCTTTCCCCATTCAGGGCTGTCAAGATGACTCTAATTAGGATAAATATCTAGGAACTTAGAATAGTGACATTTTTGTTGACTGTTGGCTGTTTTGGCGGGATATTTGTTTCAAAAGGTTAGACATTCAACTTAACTAATACATACAATCTCAACTATCAAGAACCACCTTGGTACAGTAGTTAGAAATCTAATGCAAACAGTGCAAGTTCCTATGATTTGTTAACTGGAGTTTAATGGTCATACATTCAAATAGGCAAAGTATGATCATCTTCGCACATACAAAGATCCCATTTCAAGTCAGTGAAGACGACTATGAAATACTTGAATGGCCTTGATTGTCCATAGTAAAATCTAAATCCCAGATGCTATTTCAAAAATATTTAAAAAGCATAAAGGCACTAAAAGAAAATAAAAAACATTTTCAGAGCCTTACTCAAGCAAGACACAAAACGCAAAAGCCATAAAAACAGGTTTACTTGTATCAAAATATTCCAACTTTTATATAGTAACAATATAGCACATAAGGAAAGTTAAAGCAAATGATAAAAGGAGAAAATACATGCAACTTATGTCAAAACAGTAATAGTCTGAATACATAAAGAATTCATCAATTTTTTAAAAAGTTTCACTGCATATCAGGGAAGCAAATTAACACAACCAGATAATGAAAAACAAAATTTAATGTATGTGGTAAGAATGAAAGACCAAAAAACCTCCAATGTTGGCAATGGTGTAAAAAAAAAAAAAAAAATGAGCCCTTATTCATCAGGATGAAAGCAAACTTGTTACATCATTTTAAAAAGCAATCTGGTATTTATCAAAATTAAAAATGCACATACCAATTTTAAAAGTTTGTCTAGCAACTTTATCTCCAGCGATCTACTTATTACAGAAATACTAGGACAGAAATACTAGGGCAGAAGGCTCAAACTGAAAGCCCTGAAGTTGGAAGACATATTCTCTTTAATCACACATTTTTAAGCTATAAAATATTACATAAAAAGCTAAATCCCCAGGCCTGGTGCAGTGGCACAGACCTGTAATACCAACACTTTGGGAGGCTGAGGCAGGAGGATCCCTTGAGCCCAGGAGTTTGAGACCAGCCTGGGCAACATAGAAAGACCCCATCTGTACAAAAAGTTTAAAAATTAGCCAGCTGTAGGGGCATGCACCTGTAGTGCCAGCTACTCAGAAGGCTGAGGCAAGAGGATCTCTTGAGCCCAGGAAGCTGAGGCTGTAGTGAGCCGTGATCACATCACTGCAATCCAGCCTGGGTGACGAGACTCCATCCCCCAAAAAAGCAAAAAACAAACAATAAAAAATATATAAATTTCCAGCCACTCCTAGAGTATGGGTGCAAAGACTGGAAGACAGACCAAAATAGGGACCCAAACTCCGGCACAATAGAAATAAGCTTGAAATGAGCAGTGTCTATCCCAGGGCTATCCCCTAAAAAGGGAGTTCATTTGGTACTTAGTTCATTCATTTGTAAGTTAACTCTCTTGATCTCATAGGTTCTGGAATTTGAACCTTTCTCATAGAACTAACACAGAAAGGTATTCAAGGTTGTTCACTGAGGAGAGTATGCAATGAAGTAAAACTGGAAACCACCTAAATATCCATCAATAAAGAACTGGTTAATTACAGTACATGCTTACAACTTAAAACTATGCCACAATAAAGAAATGAGATAGTACATGTAGCAGCATGCGTATCAGGAGAAAAAAAAGTGGCAGAATATAATTATGATCAGTTGCCATCTACTGAAATTTCAACATATCCCACATATTAAGTCAAGCACTTTACATTATTCCTAAACTTTTCTAACAACTCTTACTATTAAACTAAGAAAGAAGGCTTGACTAAGTTTACTGGACCAGAATATGAACCTAGATATCTGATTTCATAGCCTATAATAATCATCTCTATACTGAAGCACCTCTTTACATCACTTATAATATGTAGTCATATAGATACAGTTTTTTTTTTATTATTGTTTTTAGAGATGGGGTCTTGCTCTGTTGCCCAGGCTGATCTAAACTCTTGAGCTCAGGTGATCCTCCCTCATAGCTCAGATTACAGGCATGCACCATGACACCCAGTTATTTATTTTTAACTCTTTGTATATTATGTCTATAACACATTCATAGAAACACAACCAAGCAGAATTGAGACCATAATATTTTGCCTTATATTTTATAAACTTGTTTCAACTTGTTAAATTATTTAAAGTAGATATTAATAATCTTGCAAAAGTTGAAAGTCAACTAATTCTACCATTCACCATTAAATTAGAATAGTTATAGCAAAGAGGCTAAAATCACCCCTAAAATATCAGCAAGGGGCACCAAATAAATCCTCCAATTAAAATAATTCGCTTTTGGTTATTAGCTAAAAACTCAGTTCATGCTAATTAAAACACTATTTTGTGAAACAAACCAAGATTTTTTAAATAGCTTTTTAGTGCAATACTCTGTGGCTAGAAATAGTAAATCCAAAGCAAATATTGCTTTATTTATTGCTCCAGGAAGCTGCTAGGCCAACCAAGGTTATTAAACATCAACTCAATTTTCCTAAAAGCACTTTTTTCTCATCTACCTTTTGTCAGAAAGTACAGTATTTATTAGGTTGAAATGTACCGAATTCCTAAATATGCATAAAAGACAATGCTAAATAAAATCAGATATACAAAGATGCTTAAGGTAGTCTCTGTTTTCAATGACAATCTCAAATTTAGTCTGGGATTCAGATCCTTAAACAAGTCCAAAGTAGAAGCTTGGAAAAAAAAAATTAAAGAAACAAAGATAAAAACATGACTATGCCAGAAGGTTAAGGTGTACACAGTAAATGATTGGAAGGGAGAAGCGCAATCTAGACAGATGACTACTAACACACAAAAGGACAGAATATCGTATTTCCATTGGTGTTTTCCTCAAATAGTTAATGTTTAAGTACTTTGCATCTCAATTTAATTTTTTTTAACAGAGTCGGAGTCTCACCACGTTGCCCAGGCTGGTCTCAAACGCCTGGGCTCAAGCAATCCTCCCACTTTGACCTCCCAAAATGCTGGGATTACAGGCATGAGCCACCACAGCCCACCTGTGTCTCAATGTATACAAAGCTCATCAGGCACTACTGATAGTAGGCATTTGGAACAAGTTGTGGCCCATGATATTAACAGAGTCAACTGTCCCAATTCATAGCTACTACTTAACAGAAAATGCTTGATGATGTGCATGATGGAGTTAAAACTGAAAGCCAAACTTGCTAATCTTGTTCTTTGGAAGCCATGGGAGAGACTGCAGTAACTGACAGAAGGCACAATTCCCCACAGTACCAGGTGCTGCTGAAAGGTCTCCACCTTAATGTGCTCATTCGAAGGACATGAACAGAAAAGACACAGGGATCTCTCTAAGTATCTCAATGTGCATTAAATATTAATTCTGAGCCAAAATAATACAATCTCCTTTTTAACAAGGTATGCAGCATATGATGATAGTAGTTTAGAGGCAAGAATATTGCCAAAATAACGTATATGCTAAGAAATTAAAAGGCTGGTTAAATGGCCCACCATAAGGTGTTCTGTGTAAGTGGTAATAAAAATATTTAGACCCCACTATGTTCTTAAAAATGTACTGCAGGTGGGCAATCCAGTCAATAGTTAGTAAAGCAGTAGCAGAGGCTCAAAGATGACATAATTGTTTACGCTCAAGGAGAATAAAGCATGTATGATAAAGCCCAAGGCCAAACTGAAAATTCAAGGTTGCTTATGCACAGAAAGGGTACTTGCTGTTCAATTACTACAATAGCCAAGTTATTTTTCCTCACTTCATAAGGGTACTTCCAACTGCCCCTTTGCGCACAAGTGCATGTATTTGTGTGTGTATGTCCCTCTCTCTCATATGGCTAGGACAAAATTAAAAAAAAAAAAAAAGTTGAATTGTGCACTCCTACATCAACTTGCCAAGTACAACTTGAAAATGAAAGAAATGTAAATTTAATAAAGTATGAAACAGGACCTGAAGAAGTATGAAAGAGTGCGAAAATGTATCAGAAAATAGTCAAAATCATAGTAAGTCATAGTGCTACAGATTCATACTACTAATTTCAGGAAATGCAATTTAAATGTTTCTAAGGATCAAAATGACAGAAACACTATACTTGATCAACCCAAAAGTTATAAAAACTGCCATAAAATGCAAGAAGCCAATTTCTGGACAAAATACAGAGGGAATACAAATTTGAAAAATAATTATGTAACAAAAGAGGAAGAAAGAAATCTAACAGAATGCCTCTATTTTTTCTTCCCAAATCCTTAAGTTTCCACAAATGAGATTGCTATACAGTTCAGCAGGCCTACATACAATCCAAAGATTTAAAAAAAAAAAAAAAAAAAAAAGCAACTCCCACAAAAGGTACTGGCCACAAAGTGGGGTCTGTAAGTGGCAAATCTGTGCATGGCTTTAAATAAGAATATATACACAAATAAAGTCACTAAAAGTATAGTCGTGTGCCACATAACAGCATTTTTCAGTCAAGGACAGACCACATATATAACAATGGTCCCGTAACAGTATAAGACCGTATTTTTACTATTCCTTTTGTGTTTACATACATTTAGATACACAAATGCTTCCTAATGTATTACAACTACTTACAGTATTCAGTACAGTAACACGCTGTACAGGTTTACAGCTTAGGAGCAACAGGCTGTATCACACAGCCGAGGTGCATAGTAGGCTATACCATTTAGGTTTGTGTAAGTACACTGTTCCCACAGTAAAATCACCTAACACATTTTTTCAGAATATATCCAATCATTAAGCGATGCACAAGATCTCAGGTTCTATAGTATGTTACATTCTGCGTATACTACAAGTATATACTATATGTTACTTTGGTTTATATACTTTTGTATGTATTTTTCACTATATAAATACTTTGAGATTTAAATGTTATACACACAAAAAACTTGAGCTTGAAAATTATTTCTACTTGAAACTATATAGAGATTCCAACTGGCCAGGCGTGGTGGCTCATGCCTGTAATCTCAGCATTTTGGGAGGCCAAAGCGGGATTGTTTGAGCCCAGGAGTTTGAGACCAGCCTAGGCAACGTGGCAAAACACTCTCACAATAAAAAATACAAAAATTAGCCACGTGTGGTGGTGCATGCCTGTAGTCCCAGATACTCAGGAGGCTGAGGTGGGAGGATCCCTTGAGCCTGGGAGGTCAAACCTGCAGTGAGCCATGATCACACAACTGCATTCCAGCCTGGGTAGCAGTGACACCCTGTCTCAAAAATAAAGACTCCAACTGAGCTAACCACACATGGTTCCCTACAGTGTCCACAGGAAATGGTATAGTGTACTGGAATGAGAATGGAACATGGAATCCAGAGCTGATTTAAGCCCCAATCTACAATTTAGTACCTTTATGACCTCTGTCAAGTATTCTTTTGAGCCTCAACTTTAACCAACTTTTAAGGGAACCAATTACCTCCTATAATGTTGCTGCTTTGTAAATCATAAACTGGCATTGTCCAATTATTTGAAAGCTGCTAAGTAATTAGAACCCTGAACATACAGAATAAAACAGATACACATACCCTCCCAAAATTAGAACTAGCTGAGAAGTCAAATGGTCTCTTTTTACCTGAAAGAAGCTAGCTTTATAAACTTGCCTAGATAAAACTAAAGATGAAATTTAATTGTAATGCTAACCTAAAGTTGACTTAGTTAACCAGGAATAGAATGTTCTGATGAGTCAAAACATTTTTAAAGTCGTTATCAAGCCAGAACTGGCTTCTGCCTTAAGAAAGTGAGGAAAACAATCAGGGATAGGAACTGAGCAGGCTCATAAATTTACTCAACTCCCATACCCTTCCAAGTTCTCTACCAAAAAATATGGACTGAAAATATGTTTCAGGTAAAACACCACATCTCAAAACCATAGTCAACATTTACTGAGCAGCAATTCACTATAAAAACTCCAAATTTTAAAATCTGAGAATCAAAATCTCACAGTTCTGTTATCTTTCCTAAAGGTTATCTAATACATTGTTTTTCACTGACAACAACAAAAAAATTTTATTTAAATCACAGTGGGTTGGGGTGGAGTGGGGTGCAGGTCCATCCCCAGACAGTGTTCAGAAAACCGCCAGAGACCGGGTGTGGTGGGCCTGTAATCCCAGCACTTTGGGAGGCCAAGGCAGGCAGATCACCAGAGGTCAGGAGTTCGAGACCAGCCTGGCCAATACGGCGAAACCCTGTCTCTACTAAAAATACAAAAATTAGCCGGACGTGGTGGCACAGGCCTAATCCCAACTACTCGGTAGGCTGAGGCAGGAGAATCGCTTGAACCTGGGATGT
Source organism: Macaca fascicularis (assembly GCF_037993035.2). Lineage (NCBI taxonomy): Eukaryota > Metazoa > Chordata > Mammalia > Primates > Cercopithecidae > Macaca > Macaca fascicularis. The sequence continues at coordinate 164,570,996 of NC_088381.1, read as the reverse complement.
GGGGGTTGCAGTGAGCTGAGCTAGCACCACTAACACTCCAGCCTGGGCAACAGAGCAAGACTCCATCTCAAAAAAAACAAAAAAAACACCAGAGGTGCTGAATGAGCAGCTCACACCACCACTGAAAAGTCTACTTCATCTTGGGGCAGCTGTTCTCAATCAGGATTTCTCAAGTTTTCAAACATTTTGGTCTCAGGACCCCTTTACAACTCTTAAAATGTACTGAGCACTGCAAAGAGCTCTTACTTACATGTATTATGCTTACCAATATCCACTGCATTGGAAATTATAACTGAAAAACTTGTAAAGTATTTATTCATTTAAATAGCAAGAAACTCATTACATGTTAACGTGCTTTAAAAAACTGTTTTCCAAAACAAAAAATTTAGTAAGAATGGCATGCTTTTGCATTTCTGTAAATCTCTTTAATTCTGGCTAAATCAAAGATGGCTGGATTCTCATAGCTGCTTCTGCATTCAATCTGTTGCAACAAATTGTTCTAGTTGAAGCATATGAAGAAAACTTGGCATCAAACCAACATTATAACTGTTTTTGTTTTGTGGAGATGGCTATGTCACCCAGGCTGATCTTGAACTTATAGGCTCAAACAATCCTCCCACCTTGGCCTCCCATAGTGCTGGGAGCAACACTGTAATTGGAAAAGAGCAGTATTTAGTCTTTTCAATTAATTATGGGTAGTCTTCTTTGATACTACACCAGAACTCCCCAAGTGGTAGTTTTGCAAAGATTAGTTACAATACGAAAGTTAAAACCCTATTAATAAACTCTCGGTACTCTGTTGCATTAAAATCTGATTTACCTTGCACTCTGTACCCTTGAATGCATACACGATTTTATTACATCACAAATGGTCATTTGGAAAACTTGGGTTCACTGAATTATACAGGTCTACCAAATATTAAAAAACGTTATTTTTTTAAGCACACATTATACAGCATTGAAACTATATGCATTAATCCACCAATGTCAGCAGAAACATCTTTTAAGTATTGGGAAAAACTGTCAAGCTCATGTCAGAAAAGCAAGCTTTCTAAAATTCTATATTTTGCTTGAAAGCTCAAATTTTTCACTGGCCAGGAATACAGTCGTTTACCTTGAAGTGACAGACTTGCTTTATTCTCATGTAAGTCTCCTAAATACTCAAATATGAATATCCACAGTTCATCACTTGTTCTTTCAGATAAAAACGGAGCTCCATGAAAACACCAGCTTAGCTCACAAATCAACATACAAGTGCTCCTCAAAACCACCATTTTACTCCCCAGTACACAGCTTCACAAGTACTTTCCATGGTCACAGTACATTAAAAAGATAAAGTGTCAAGATTTGATAAAATTAACCTCCTTTTACTGTTTCATCAAAAGCTTTTTTAAACTAGGAGTGTGCAGTCTTTAAGAAATAAAATGACGGCCGGGTGCGGTGGCTCGCGCCTGTAATCCCAGCACTTTGGGAGGCTAAGGTGGGCAGATCACGAGGTCAGGAGATAGAGACCATCCTGGCCAACATGGTGAAACCTCGTCTCTACTAAAAATACAAAAATTAGCTGGGCGTGGTGGCTGGCGTACACCTGTAGTCCCAGCTACTCGGAAAGCTGAGGCAAGAGAATCGCTTGAACCCGGAAGGTGGAGGTTGCAGTAAGCCGAGATTGGGCCATTGCATTTCAGCCTATCGACAGAGTGAGACTGTCAAGAACGAACGAACGAATGAACGAACGAACGGACGACAGCAAGAACGGAAGGAGGGAGGGAGAGAGGAAGGAAGGAAGGAAATGACTATATACAATACCGGATCTCTGCCTTGATTGTTCCTATGATGGATACAGCATTTCCCACCACTGCTTTTGCACTATAAGTACAAATGTTGAAAGACAAAACATCTCAGTAACATGAAAACTGTTTTAATATTATGGACCCTCTTTAAGATCTCAGTGGTCCCCCTCCCCAAGCATCCACAGATCACGCTCTGGGAAGTACAGAACATCTACCAGCAGGTACTGGTTCTGCTTGTTATGGCGATGTAAAAGTACTCCAATTCCCTCTTTTTTGTGCAGCACCCGCAAATATTTGAGAGGAAAGCTATTGTCTCACCTAAGTCTTGCAGTAACTCTTTTTGGTAACTTCGACAACATTCTATGCGTGAAGCATAAATGTTACTGATACTGGTTACTCTTACTTTACACCTTTTTATCATCCGTCTGATATTCAGAACTGAGCTGATGCCAAAAATATCTGACCAACACAGAGTAGGGCAGAAATACATCTAATTTCCATAAGGGCATCACACTTTTTGTTAATGCCATAGTTCTCAACCAGATTTTGCACCCCAGGGCACATCTGGCAATACATGGAGACATTTTTGGTTGTCATTACTGGGGAAATGGAGGGGTGGAGCTCCTGGAATCCAGTAGGTGGAAGGCCAAGGATGTTGTTAAACAAACTACAATACACAGGATAGGCACCTGCAAGGAATGAATCTGGCATAAATGTCAATAATGACTAGGTGAGAAACTCTGTTTAATGGATCCAAAGACTATCAAAACTTTCAGAAGCTTTACCACCATAGCTCTTAAATCAGACTATAATCTTTTCAAAAGTATGTTTGTAGCTACATATGAAATTTAGACAAAATATGGACACTTGATCAAAATGTTCTGTAACATCCTAAAATTCGATAATTTTGATTTAAATTCATTCTGACAACTCACCTAGGGTCCATTCCCCAATGCCACTCACCCATCCAAATTTAACATTAGGACAGGTGTACCAAAAATGAAAGTCAAACACAACATAGCGGGGAAATCACAATCCAACACATCAAAAAAACAAAATTTATGACAGTGTGACAGCAGTACATGAAAAACCAAGCAAATTCATGAGGAAGAAGCCCTATATTTCTTTAATTCTTTGGGCTCTCTACTGTTCACTATAGTAATTATGGTATACTTAGTTTTTGAGTCTCGCTTTGTCGCCCAGGCTGGAACGAAGTGGCATGATCAAGGCTCACTGCAGCCTCGGTCTCCTGGGGCTCAAGCAATCCTCCCACCTTAACCTCCCAAGTAACTGGGATTACAGGCATGAGCCACCACGCCCAGCTAATTTATGTGTTTTTTGTAGAGATTAAGTTTCGCTATGCTGCCCAGGCTGATCTCAAACTCCTGGTCTCAAGCGATTTACCTGCCTGGGCCTCCCAAAGTGCTGGGATTACAGGCGTGAGCCACCGCGCCTGGCCCCGTCTTCCATTTTACACACTTCAACGAACTCACGAAGAATTTGAAATACCTAAGGTCTTTCACAGAAATGTATACTTTCCCTCTTCAAAGAACGTTGGGGGAAAGTAGGTATAAAAGTACTTTTAATTCCTAGAAATAAGACACAAAATTACTTAATGTTATGTCTTCATTGAAGCCTTTTAAGGTGTACATCTATCATTTTTAATGTTGGTATGATTATAAGAAAAAGAAGTCCCTTTTCAAAGACAGCAAAATGTTAACTGTTCATAACGCCGTCATCACATGACATCACTGCAAACATTTATTTCCTACTGAACTGAGAAACACCACAAAAATCTTGCTTAGACTCAGTTCTCCTAGGGTCTCTTATCATTCCATGAAAGGGAAAAAATCGATAAACAGAAACCATGCAGATTCCAAGATTTTAGACATGTATAGTTAATTAAGTCTAACAAACGTTTTCATCACAGAAGTAATGTGATAAACTTCCTAATAACATAAGGGGGTGGGTGGGAGCCTTGAAAAATTATTTTAAAATACATAAATTTCGATAGAAGTCATGAGGGTCTGTGTCAAAGTTAAAGTCTCACCTGTAAAGAAACACATCGACACACACACATATAATCGTAAAACTACAATCGGTGATTATATGCAAAAGAAATTATCCTTACTTAAAAAAAAAATAGACCTGAGTTACTACATTCGATGTCTAGAAACCACAAAAATCTTTATCCTGAATTTAACCAAAACTTTGAGTGTCAATTACATGTTGCGTTTTGAGGCTAAGATGAAGAAAACTCGGTCCCTGGTCTCAAAGAGGCACTCTTACGCTTCAATCTTCAAAAATGGAAAAATGCGGTCTCACTACTTAGGCCTCTACAATGCTGTATATTTGCAGAAAAAAAAAATCCGTAATCTACTAGCAATGAGCTGCCAAATTATATCTCATTATCAGAAAGGGGGAGGGGAGGAAAAAAACTTTTTAAAAATCCTCTAAAAAAAGAAAAACGCGTAGTGGGATTAGAAAGCATAAAGAGACTAGCTTTAAGCCTTACAACCAGGAGGGGGAAAAAATAAAAAGTATCACCAGAGACAGAGAAAGGAAGCAGAATGAAACCCGGTTACCCCCTCAAAACAAAACAGGGAAAGCAATACATAAGTCGTTTCGGAGGAGGGCACCCTGGGAAGTGCCCCCTTCTCCGACCGACCGTGAACGCTAGGGAGGACTGGGGCGGAGGTGGAGGCAGGGGGACTCAACACTCAAAGCTGGGCTTTTAACTCGTGCTCCTACATTCAGACAAGGTCAGTGGAAAGGAGCTAACTCTGGCGCACAACACAGGCATCTGGAAATGGAACAGAGTGAGCAAGCTGAGGCAGACCAGGAACAGAAAAGCAACATCGAATGGGCCCGAGGGGCGCCGAGAGCGAGCCCGAACCCCAAGTGCTGATCCCGCGTGGAGCAGGGTCTCGGTTCCCCGCCGCCAGGCAATGTTTTGTTTTGGGGTTGTTTTGGTTTTCTTTGTGGACGGGGCGGAGAAGCTGGAGTGGCCGGGCTAGTTAGAGGTTCCTCCAGCTCTTCCGGAAGGGGAAGGCCCCCGGCCCGACGGCAGGTGACCCAGCCAGGAAGGGTCGGGGGACGCGGGAACCCAGCACACGGGAGAAGTGCGGCGGCGAGCGGGCGAGGAAACAGGAAGGTCCCCAGTCCTGCCTGCCTCCTACCGGGGGGAGGGTCGGGCTCGCGTGCCACCCTCTCCGCCTACCCTTTCCCCTTCCCGGACGCCCCCCAAGGCCCAGCCGGCGAGCGAAAGAAAACAGAATACAAATTACTTACAACGGCATCGTCTCCTGCGCCGGCACCGCCCAGTCACTTCCCCCCCGCAACCGCCGCCGCTGCCGCCCTGGGCATGATCCACTGAGGCGGGAGGGAGGGGGGGGCCTGCCTCAGCCCTGGGTCCAACCCCTCTCCCGCACCGCTCCCGCCGCTTTAAGCGCTTCTCCTCCTTCCCCTTCGTCCTAACATGGCGCCCGAGCGCTACCACAGCAACGTTCTAGAACTGCTGACGCCACCACGCACGCCGTGCGCGCGCCTGCGCACCAGCGCCGCTCGCCGCGAAGCCTCACGGGAAGCGGAGTTCTTACCGCCGCCGGCGGCGCGGCAATTACCACGCCGGTCTTCTCCTGCTTAGTTGTGGGTGTCAGATGGTGGAAGGGAACGGTCAGGGAGGCTCCGGGAGGTGAGTTGTGCCTTGGGCGGGGACGCTCTCGTGGGCAGTGCGGCGTGGACGGCGCAAGGAAGAACCCGGAGAGATCCCAAGCCCACGAGGCACCGCTTCCGGCGCATTGTGAGGTCCCACCTTTCCCGCCGCCTGAGGTCGCGGCGGCTGCTCTTTCCTGGAGCGGCGTCCCTGAAGGCGCTGCCAGGGGGCTGAGGCACCCACGCGTGCACCGTGTGTACCCCACAGCGCGGCGCTTAGAACGACTCGCAGGAGTCGCTGCCTTGGGTTGGAACCGGTTAGTCAGCCGCTTCGTACTCGACTGCAAAGTAACAAGTACTTTACCGGGCAACGGTGCCGGCCGCGTGTGACACGGCGCGAGGTCTTATCCCACAGCCGACGAAAACATGTCCCCAGTACTCCGTTTCCCTCCCAGACTGCGTCCCACCCAGTGGACCCAGATGGAGCTTTCCGTCTGTTTTAACACGTGATGCCTGACCCAGGCTCTGAAATATTTGTTGAGCTAATAAATGTGTAGGTTAGGACTGTGAGGACAGTCCCCGAATACAGGAACACGGGCTGATTTTACTTTTGAACAAATGATGCACTGGAACTTCCTGACAGAGCTGACCTGTTTTATAGGAACATCAATGGCAGTCACCGCTGGCATTTTAGCAAAGGCTGTCTTGGTCATAATTTTCCCTTGACTGTGTTTCCAGCCCGTCATCTATCTCGGGTGGGACCTGGAAGTCTACCTTGTCGCGACCTCTCGGCAAAAGTGTGAGAAAGTGTTTGAGGCAGAGCCTCCTCTCTCATATGCCCTCCATCTGCGAATTATAACGAATTATAAGTTCTACGGTGTCACATAGGGGGTTAGTGGAGAGGAGGAGGGAAAGAATCAAATACAGGACGCTGCATTAACCAAAGTTTTAAACTCTTAAATGTAATACGCATTTGTGAGTCGTCAGGAAGTTTCACAAAGGCTTTCCCCTTTTTCACAGAATGTCTAGTAGGACTAGTGACTCCCAGTGGGAAAAGCACAGGACCTGTCCTTAAACCTGCCCTGTGCATTAGGGTAGCCCCTTGGCCACTTAGGGCCACTGAGCACTTGAAATGAGGCTAGTTCGTTTAGGAGGCACTGGAAGTGCAAAATACGCACGGGTGTCAGTTCGAGGAATGTGAAATACCTCTCTGATCACTTTTTGTATTGATTGCACATTGAAATATTTTGGATATATTGCAGTAAAGAAAATGTAAGCCGGGCACGGTGCCTCACACCTGTGATCCAGCACTTTAGGAGGCTGAGGTGGGAGGATCGCTTGAGCAGGAGTTGGAGACCAGCCTGGGCAATATAGGGAAACTCCTGTCTCTACAAAAAGTTAAAAAAAAGTTAGCTGGGCATGGTAGTACGTGCCTGTGGTCCCAGTTACTCCGAAGGCTCAGGTAGGAGGATTGCTGGAGTGGGAGGTGGAGGCTGCCGTGAGTCGTCATCTCTCTGCTGCACTCCAGCCTGCGTGACACAATGAGACCCTGTCTCAAAAAATATATATATATACTATTAAAATTAATTTTACCTGTTTTTTTAAATGTGATCACTAGGAAATTTTAAGTTATATATGTGGCCTTCATTTCCATTAAATAGTACTTATCTGGAAACAGACTTATGTTTGATTCTCATTTCTTCCACTTAGTCTCTTTTCCTTTTGTCATCAAGGTGGCTTTGGCTGGGGACCCAGCAGCATAGTTGTCCCTAAAAGACTGAAAATCTGAGATCCAGAAAATTCAATAATGTATTAAGGCTGTGGACTTAAAAGCTGCTTATAAAGATATGCCCTGGGGCCTGGCACAGTGGCTCATCCACACCTGTAATCCCAGCTCTTTGGGAGGCAGAGGATTCCTTGAACTCGGGAGTTCTAGACCACCCTGGGCAACATGGCAAGACCTTGTCTCTACTAAAAAAAAAAAAAAAAAAAAAAAAAATCAAAAAAATTAACTGGGCTTGGTGGCACACACCTGTAGTCCCGGTTACTTGGGAGGCTGATGTTGGGAGGATCACCTGAGGCAAGGAAGTCGAGACTGCAGTGATCCCTGATCATGCCACTGCACTCTAGCTTGGCAACAGAGCAAGACCTTGTCCAAAAAAAAAAAAAAAAAAATGCACTAATGATGTACTTTATGAATAAAAGAATGGGACTTTTTCAGCTTATGTTGTCCTCTGCCAGGCATCTCAGAAGGCAGTGAAGAGAGGGACGCTAAACATCCATGCTTTTGGTCTATAATTGCTTCAAACTATTTTTGTTTCAGCCTTCCATAGAATGAGGCCGCTAGATAGCCAGCTGATGAATAGTACCTAGAATGTGCTAGATACCACACTACTTGCCTAAGACATTTAAAAGGAACAATATCGAGGGTTGAGGATGGAGTCAAGGTAGACTTCATGTAAGAGAGGTCACTTCAGACATGTCCTGATATGTTAGGGTTTGGTAAGTGGACAGAAGGAATAGAAGGGCATCTCAGGTAAAGAGAACAATTTTTAAAAATAAAATGAGGCCGGGCGCGGCGGCTCACACCTGTAATCCCAGCACTTTGGGAGGCCGAGGCGGGAAGATCACTCAAGGTCAGGAGTTGGAGACCAGCCTGACAAACATGGTGAAACCCCATCTCTACTAAAAATACAAAAAAATTAGCTGGGCATAGTGGCAGGTGCCTGTAATCCCAGCTACTTGAAAGCTGAGGCAGGAGAATCACTTGAACCCAGGAGGTGGAGGTTGCAGTGGACCGAAATTGTACCATTGCCCTCCACCCTGGGCAACAAGACCGAACCTCCATCTAAAAATAATAATAATAATAATTTAAAAGTGCAAATAATTTATTTGGAGAAAGGGAGACTTTTGAAGTGACTAAACCACAAAATATTTAGTGAGGAGTGGTGAAAATAAAGCTGGAAAGTGAGAGGCAGAAGATAAGGGGCATAGTGGTGCACACCTGTAGTCCTCTATTCCGAAGGCTGAGGTGGGAGAATCATCTGAGCCTGGGAAGTCAAGGCTGTAGTGAGCCAAGATCATGCCACTGCGCTCCAGCCTGGGTGACAGAATGAGACCATGTCTCATAATAAAGGGAGTAGGGGGAGATGGGAGAGCATATAATGACTCCATAAATAGACAAGGGAATTATAGATTGTGATAAGAGGCATTAATAAACCAGGCATTAGAGTTGTGGTGGAGGCCAACTTCAGATAGAGAAGGATTTCAGAGGAACTGACTTTTGAGCTGAGACCTGAAGTTAATTCTGAGAGATTTAAAATTTTTCTTTTTGTGAATGGAGGAGCCATTGAAAGTTTTAAAACAGGAGTGAGGTTACATTGATATTTTTGGAAAGATGACAGAAAGTGTAAGGAATGAATTTGAACTAGGAGAGGTTTTGAAGCTGGAAGATGGGTGAGGTAGCTCTTGCGATCATTCAGATGAGAAATGAAGTTTGAAATAAGGAAGAGAAGAAGGGAGCAATTTGAGAAAGATTTAGAAGGCATAGCTAATTCTGGATGTGAGAAGTGATGGAGAGGAAGAAGACCAAAGTGATTTCAGAGGTTCTGGATGGGGGCGGGTGACAATGATTGGAGCTACTGATAAATGAAATAGGAAATAGAGGAGTATAACTAGGTAAGTGGATGAGATTGAGAGAGTAGTAACTATGTGTTGATTTTGAACTGCCTGTGGGACATTCAGAAATGTCTATGAGGCAGTTGAAAATATGCTTCCGGAGCTAAGAGGAGAAATTTGAGCTGGAAACATTATAAACTCTAAAAACAAGAATCATGGCTTGGAATCATGTTTCGGCTCTGGAAGGACCTTATATACACCCAGCGACTACTCCAACTCAAATTTCATGAATGAGTAACGAGCTAGATGCTCACAGATCCTATTTAGGACCCAGTTAAGAATAAAACTCTAGCCAAGGAAAGTGAAGAGTAAGATAAGACCAATTAATAGTATATTGGTACAGTCTACTGTTACCCTTGCCTTGCTTGTCCTGAGTCCTGCCCACACCTCCCTCCAGCTGCTGCTGGTCTCCATGACTATTGCCCCATCACCTAGTGCCTGTTTTCTTCTGGCTGCAGAGAAGGGGGAAGATGTGTTCTACTGGAATTTTAAGTATAGTAGTCTCTCTCTACCCCCAGGGGATACCTTCAAAGAGTCCCAGCACATGCCTGAAACAGGGTAGTGCCGAACCCTGTATTTACTATGTTTTTTCCTACACATATATACCTATGATAAAGTTTAATTTATAAATTAGGCACAGTGAGAGGTAAACAGCAACAATAATAAAATACGACAATTAGAACAATATACCAGCATGACTACTCTTGTACTTTGAGGCCATTATTAAGTAAAATAAGAGTGACTTGAACACAAACACTGTACTATTGGACAGTTGATCTGATCATGGAGAGGGCTGCTCTAAGTGACTAACTGGCGGGCAGTATATACAGTGTGTGTATACAGTGTGGAAACACCAGACAAAGGGATGATTCATGTCCACCTGAGCAAGAAGGCGCAAGATTTTATGACACTACTCAGAGTGGTAGGGAATTTTAAACTTATGAGTTGTTTATTTCTAACATTTTTCATTTACTATTTTCAGACCACAGTTGACCACAGGTAACCAAAACAGGAAAGAGAAACCCCAGTTACGGGGGAACTACTGTGTCATTCGGATTGCATTTTCCACAGAACAATGTCATAAATAGTGGAAAGAATTTCAAAACTGGTTCCCAGAGGCCCCCAGTGCATTCAAACAAACAAACAAAAAATACATGAAAATGTTTTTGAGAGCAGAAACTCTTCATACAGAGGGAACTACATGAATTGTGTTTTATTGTCATTTAAGAGTAGTCATAGGAGATACTGTGTGACACAGAGATTTTTATCCCGGTAATGAACTCTGATGATCCACTGGGCCAATACTTTTCAAAAAATTAAAGACCAGACTTATTAATTACTAAAATTAAAATAATAATATAAGCATTTTTATCCCATGAGTACTATACTCTTGAGCAGTCCTTTCATTAAATTCATATCCCCTTTTATTTTATATATCTATTTTTTGAGACAAAGTCTTACATTCTGTCACCCAGGCTAGAGTGCAGTGCTGTGATTATAGCTCATTGTAGCCTCCCTCTTCCAGGCTCAACTGATCCTCCTGCCCCAGCCTCCCAGGTCGCTGGGACTACAGGTGCATGCCACCACACCTAGCTAATTTTTATTTTATTTCATTTTTAGTGCAGATGAGGGCCCAGCTACGTCACCCAGGCTGGTCAGGAATCCCTGGCCTCAGGCAATTCTCCTACCTCGCCCTCCAGCAGTTCTGCCTTGCCCTCCCAAAGTGCTGGAATCACAGGAATGAGCCACCACATCCAGCCACTTTATTATTTTGACTTTCACATTTAATTCTATGCTCCACTTCAAAATAATTTTGTGTGCAGTATGAGATAGAGAACAAGGCTTGGCTTTGTTTTTAATATGTGGATCTCTAGTTGATGGCCATGTACCATTTATTTAAAAGATCATACTTTCCTATCGAATTGCCATGGCACCTTTGCTGTAAGTCAAGTGACTATAAATGTGTGGGTCCATTTCTGGGTTCCTGATTCTGCTCCGTTGATGTATGTGTCTGTTCTAATCACTGTAGCTTTGTAATAAGTCTTGATATCTGGAGAGTTTAGTTCTCTAGGTTTGTTCTTCAAAATTGTTTTGATTATTCTAGGTCCTTTGCATTGCCATATACATTTTAGAACCAAATTACTGATTTTCTTTTCTTCTTTTTCTTTTCTTTTCTTTTCTTTTTTTTTTTTTTTTTTTTTTTTTTGAGACAGAATTTTACTCTTGTTGCTCCAGGCTGGAGTGCAATGGCGTGATCTCGGCTCACTGCAATCTCCACCTCCCGGGTTCGAGCAATTCTCCTGCCTCAGCCTCCCGAGTAGCTGGGATTACAGGCATGCACCACCACACCCAGCTAATTTTGTGTTTTTAGCAGAGATGGGGTTTCTCCATGTTGGTCAGGCAGGTCTTGAACTCCCCACCTCAGGTGATCCGCCTGTCTCGGCCTCCTGAAGTGCTGGGATTACAGGCATGAGCCACCACACCCGGCCCAGATTACTGATTTTCATCCCCCCAAAAAACAAAGGTAGAAGGAAGCAAGCAAAGATGGAAAGAAAGATGGAGGGAGGGAGAGAGGGAGGGAGGGAGGGAGGGAGGGAGGGAGGGAAGGAAGGAAGGAAGGAAGGAAGGAAGGAAGGAAGGAAGGAAGGAAGGAAGGAAGGAAAAGAAAGGAAGGAAGGAGAGAAAGATACTGGGATTCTCATTGGAGTTACATTGATTCTATAAATCATTTTTGGGGAAGAATTGAAGTATTAACAATATTGGGTTTTATAAAGTATTAATATGGTCTGTCCCTTCATTTCTCCATTTATTTCATGTTTAATTACTATCAGTAATGTTTTGTAATTTTCTGTAGAGGTCTTACACATGTTCCTTAGGTTACCCCTACCTGTTTTATTGTAAATGATACCAGCTTGCTATGATTTGAATATTTGTCCCCTCCAAAACTCATATTTAAATTTAATCCCCAATGTGGCAGTATGAAGAGGTGGGACCCTTAAGAGATGTTTGGGTGATGTGGGCCCTGTCCTCATACATGCATTAACCCATTCATAGATTAATGGAATCATGGGTTAATGGATTAATGGATGGTAGTGTTGGAAGGATGAGAAGCACAGAGACTCCAGATACGTTTTGAAAGTTGAGCCAATATAATACATTGATGTATTGGATGGGGGGTAAGAGAAAAGAGCTGGGCACAGTGGCTCATGCCTGTAATCCCAGGACTTTGGAAGGCCGAGGCAGGTGGATCACCTGAGGTCGGGAGTTCGAGACCAGCCTGGCCAACATGGCGAAACCCCGTCTCTACTAAAAATACAAAAATTAGCCAGGTGTGGTGGCAGGCACCTATAATCCCAGCTACTCAGGAGACTGAGGCAGGAGAATCACTTGAACCCAGGAGACAGAGGTTGCAGTGAGCCAAGATTGAGCCACTCCATCTAAAAAAAAAAAAAAAGAAAAAAGAGAGAGAAAGAAAAGGAAAAGAATCGAGAATGACTCCAAGGTTTTGGGCCTGAGCAACTGGAAGGATGGAGTTGCCAATAACTGAGGTGGGAAGATGGGGGAGCGGCAGGTAGAGGGGAGGGAGGACGGGGATCAGGAATCAGCGTTGGCCATGTTAAAGTTTAGTATGCCTATGAGACATTCAGATGGAGGGAAGAAAGTGTTTCAAGGAGGAAATGATAAAATGTGTCAGATGTTCAGAGACACCCAGTAAGATGAGGCCTGAGAATTACCAATTGGATTTGGAAATATGGAGCTGGCTAGTAACCTTGCTATATTGGGACCATAGCTGGAGGAGGATGTGGAGGTGTGGGAAGGTTTTTGCATTTTAATTTGGTTTTGTCTTGTTTTGAAGTACGGAAGCTAGTACCTCATGTTTAAAGCTTGGCATGATGATCCAGAAGTAAGAGAAAAATTAAGCTACGAGAGAGCAGACAATTTTAAGAGTTGAATCTGATTATGTGAGGAGGGACAGGAGCGAGGGCAGAAGTGGAGGGCTGACCTCAGACGGGAGCACACACAGTTCTCTGTAGCAGATGGGAAGGCAGAGAGAGGTTTGTAGTGGGAGAATGTAGAAGCTCTCTTTTATTCTTTTTTTTCTTTTACTGGTTCCATGCCCCATGAAGACAAAGAAGCTCTCTTTTGATGGCTTGTTTTTTGATTTGATTTGTTTTTTGTGTTAGTTTTCAGTAAACCAGGAAGCAAGGTCATGAAATGAAGGCATGAAAATGTAACTATTATAAAGACTAATGATTTCAAACTGTGGAAAATGTATTCTTTTTATTGAGATTTTTTATTAAAATATAAGGGTCAAAAATAGTATAGAGTGCAGCCATGAAAAATAAATCATGCCTTTTGCAGCGGCATGGATGCAGCTCGGGACCATTATCCTATGCTAATTAACATTGGGTACTCGTGGACATAGAGATGGCAACAATAGACCCTGTAGACTACTAGAGGTGGGAGGAAAGGCAGGGACAAGGGTTGAAAAACTAACTATTGGGTACTATGCTCACCACCTGAGTGATGGGGTTGTTTGTGTCCCAAACTTGAGCATCACACAATATACCCATGTAACAAACCTGCACATGTTACCCACTGAATCTAAACTAAAAGTTGAAATTATATAAAAAAAAAAAAAAAGTTTCCAAAAATAGTGCAGTGAAACAAAACCAAAAATAGGTAAATTAAACTTCCTCAAAATTAAAACCTTTTGTGTCTTAAAAGGCACTCTCAACAGAATGAAAAGACCCATGGAATGGGGGAGATCTTTGCAAATCATACGTTTGACAAGGGTCTTGTATCCATAACATGTAAAGAATTCTTACAATTCAACAACAAAAAGACAACCCAAATAAAAAGTGAGCAAAGGGCTTGAATATACAGGCACACCTCATTTTATTGTCCTTTACTGCACTTTGCAAGATACCATTTTCTACAAATTGAAGGTTTTTGCAACCCTGCATCAAGCAAGTCTATCAGCACCATTTTTCCAGCAGCATGTGGTCATTTCATATCTTTGTGTCATATTTTGATAATTCTTGCACTGTTTCTAAGTTTATTGCTATTATTCATTAGTGATTTTTTTATGTCACTATTGTAATTGTTCTGGGGCGCCACAAACCATTCCCATATAAGACAGCAAGTTTAATTGATAAATGTGTATTCTGATTGCTCTACTAACCAGCCATTTTACCATCTCTGTCCCTCTTCTTGGACCTACCTTTTCCCTGAGACACAACAATATTGAAATTAGACCAAGTCATAACCCTACAATGGCCTTTAACTATTCAAATGAAGAGTCACAAGTCTCTCACTTTAAATTAAAAGGTAGAAATAATTAAGAGTAGTGAGGAAGGCATATTGAAAGCTGAGATAGACCAAAAGCTAGACCTCTTGTGCCAGTTAGCCAAGTTGTGAATGCAAAGGAAAAGTTCTTGAAGGAAATTAAAAGTGCTGCTCCAGTGAACCCACAAATGATAAGAAAGTGAAACAGCTTTCTTGTTAATATGGAGAAAGTCTGAATGGTCTGGACAGAAGATCATACCGGCTACAACGTTCCTTTAAGCCAAAGCCTAATCCAGAGCAAGGGCCTAACTCTTTTTAATTCTATGAAGGCTGAGAGCGGTGCAGAAGCTGTAGAAGAAAAGTTGAAGCTGGCAGAGGTTGGTTCATGAGGTTTAAGAAAAGAAGCCATCTCCATAACCTAAAAGTGCGAGGTGAAACTGATGTACAAGCCGCAGCAAGTTACTCAGAAGATCTAGCTAAAATCATTTAAGAAGGTGGCCGCACTAAACAACATTTTCAACATAGCGAAAACAGCCTTGTATTGGAAAAAGATGCCAGCTAGGACTCTCCTACCTAAAGAGCAGTCAATGCTCAGCTTCAAAGCTTCAAAAGACAGACTGACTTTCTTGTTAGAAACTAATGTAGCTGGTACGTTTAAGTTGAAGCCTATGTCTATTTACCATTCCCAAAATCTTGGGGCCCTGAAGAGTATAGCTAAATCTACTCTGCCTGTGCTCTCTTAAGGGAACAGTGAAGTCTGGATGACAGCACATCTATTTACAGCATGGTTTACTGAAAAATTTTTTTTAAAAGACAGAGTGTCAGTATGTTGCCCAGGCTGGAGTGCAGTAGCGATTCACAGGTGTGATCGTTGCACATCACAGCCTCAAATTCCTGGGCTCAAGCAATCCCCTGCTTCAGCCACCTGACTTGCTGGGACTACAGGCATGAACTGCTGTGCAATGGCTTGGTTTAATGACTAGTTTAAGTCCACTGTTTAAGAACTACTGCTCAGAAAAAAAAAAAAAAAAACTGAGTCCTTTCAAAATATTGCTGCTCATTGACAATGCATGTAGTCACCCAAGAGCTCTGATGGAGATGTACAAAGAAATTAATGTTTTCGTGTTATTAACAAAACATTCTGCAGCCCATGAATCAAGGAGTAATTTCGACTTTCAAGCCTTATTTAAGAAATACATTTCAGAGGCCGGGCGCGGTGGCTCAAGCCTGTAATCTCAGCACTTTGGGAGGCCGAGACGGGCGGATCACGAGGTCAGGAGATCGAGACCATCCTGGCTAACATGGTGAAACGCCGTCTCTACTAAAACATACAAAAAACTAGCCGGGTGAGGTGGCGGGCGCCTGTAGTCCCAGCTACGCGGAAGGCTGAGCCAGGAGAATGGCGTGAACCTGGGAGGCGGAGCTTGCAGTGAGCTGAGATCCGGCCACTGCACTCTAGCCTGGGTGACAAAGCAAGACTCCCTCTCAAAAAAAAAAAAAAGAAATACATTTCAGGCCGGGCGTGGTGGCTCACGCCTGTAATCCCAGCACTTTGGGAGGCTGAGACGGGCGGATCACGAAGTCAGGAGATCGAGACCATCCTGGCTAACACGGTGAAACCCCGTCTCTACTAAAAAATACAAAAAACTAGCCGGGCGAGGTGGCGGGCGCCTATAGTCCCAGCTACTCGGGAGGCTGAGGCAGGAGAATGGCGGGAACCCGGGAGGCGGAACTTGCAGTGAGCTGAGATCCGGCCACTGCACTCCAGCCTGGGTGACAGAAGCGAGACTCCGTCTCAAAAAAAAAATAAAATAAAATAAACAAAAACACAGAAAATAACAAGTGTTAGTGAGGATGCAGAATATTGGAATCCCTCATACACTGCTGGTGGGAATGTAAAATGGTGCAGCTACTGTGGAAAACAGTGTGGCAGTTCCTCAATAAGTTGAGCATAGAATGACCACATGACAGCAGTTCCACTCCTAGGTATCTAGCCAACAGAACTGACAACCTGTGTTCAAATAAGAACTTGCACACAAATGTTCATGCCAGTTATAGTCACAGTAGCCAAAAGGTGGAAACAACCCAAATGTCCACGAACAAATGAACAATTAAACAAAATGTGGTATATCCATACAATGGAATAGTATTCAGCTATGAAAAGGAATGAAGTACTAATACATTGTATGACATAGATGAACCTTGAAAACATTTTGCTTAGTGAAAGAAGCCAGACATGAAAGACCACCCATTGTATGGTTTTATTTATAATAGGTAAATCCATAGAGACAGAAAGCAGATTCGTGGTTGCCTGGAACTCGGGGGAGGGAGTAATGGAATATGACTGCCTAATAGGTGCTGGGTTTCCATTTGGGGTGATGAGAAAGTTCTGGACTAGATAGTGGTGGCTGCAGATCATTGTGAATGAACTTAGTGCCACTGAATTATATGCTTTAAAATGGTGACAGTGGTCAATTTTATGTTACATGTATTTTACCACAAATAAAAAATCAGGCAGTTGTATTAGGTTACATTATTTAAAGGGATAAAATACATATGCCGTTAAACCTAGTTTCTCATTTAGGGTAATTCTAGGAATCTTACGGGATTTTTAGAACTGGAAAAGACCATAGGATTGATAACTTATGCCTATGTTATAAAGTGTGTTGAAAATATTTAGCAACTTCTTACTTATCACAAAGATTGGAATTATCCTGTTATGCAAATTTCTCTGCCTAAAGGTTTATAGTTTTCTCTGATTCATTGTCTGGGATCCTGACCCGGAACTCAAAGCCACCTTTCCCTAGCCATTGCTTCATCAAAAAAAAAAGGCAATCTTACAGACACCAATCTTGTCTGATTTACTGTGAGTCAACAGGCATAAACCACTTCAGTTTATTTCCATTTCTAATAACATTGTTACTGGGGCAATAACAAGTCATGTAAATTAGCCTACATGTTAGAATAATATATAGTCTACAATATATAGTCTGATTTTCTTCATGCTATAAATACCTATAAACATTAGTGTACAGAAGCGAATAAAATGTTCAATTGGTATTTGTCTCATGAGCTATGCACAAATGTCTTTATCAATTTACATTTCAAATACAGTTTTAATGACGTAGTCATTCATGTCATATAGCTTTTAATAGGGATTCTAGTTGATAGTATATTTGTCTACAAAAAAAGAATTTTCTAAGAACTGGAAAAGCATTTTTCAAAGCAGTTTTTCAAAGTACAATAAGTGATCTGTGGTTCTGTAAAGGTAGATAATACTAGATCTTTAAAGTTTCACTGCGCTTCAGGATTGTTCTTGAAGAGATATTCTGCCTACAATTGAAAAAAAGACAAGTCAGCAATTTGCAAGTTATTATTAGTCATGTATTTGTATTAGTAACAATTTAAAAATCATCCAGGGCCGGGCTCATGCCTATAATCCCAGCACTTTGGGAGGCCGAGGCCGGTGGATCACTTGAGGTCAGAAGTTCGAAAACAGCCTGGCCAACTTGGTGAAACCCCATCTCTACTAAAATACAAAAAATTAGCTGGGTGTGGTGGTGGGCGCCTGTAATCCCAGCTACTCGGGAGGCTAAGGCAGGAGAATCGCTTGATCCCAGGAGGTGGCGGTTGCAGTGAGCCAAGATGGTGCCATTGCATTCCAGCCTGGGCAACAAGAGTGAAACTCTATCTTAAATAAATAAATAAATAAGTAAAAGTACATACATTTTTTACTTTCAAATGAATAATAAAAATCTTACATGGGTTTGACCAATGAGGAAAAAAAAAATCTTATTATAAATGGCGAATGTATTAGAAGCTATTTCCCAAATAACCAGAAACATAATTTTGTTTTTTTTTTTTTTTTTTTTTTTTGAGACGGAGTCTTGCTCTGTCGCCCAGGCTGGAGTGCAGTGGTCGGATCTCAGCTCACTGCAAGTTCCGCCTCCCGGGTTCACGCTATTCTCCTGCCTCAGCCTCCCAAGTAGCTGGGACTACAGGCGCCCGTCACCTCGCCCGGCTAGTTTTTTGTATTTTTTAGTAGAGATGGGGTTTCACCATGTTAGTCAGGATGGTCTCGATCTCCTGACCTTGTGATCCACCCGTCTCGGCCTCCCAAAGTGCTGGGATTACAGGCTTGAGCCACTGCGCCCGGCCCAGAAACATAATTTTGTTATCTCGACTGGTTTTCTGTTAAAATTCAGGCAGATTAGGCTGGGCGTGGCGGCTCTCCCCTGTAATCCCAGCACTTTGGGAGGCCTGGGTGGGCGGATCACAAGGTCAGGATTCAAGACCAGCCTGACCAACATGGTGAAACCCTGTCTCTACTAAAAATACAAAAATTAGCCTGGGGTGGTGGTGCAGGATTGTAATTGCAGCTACTCAGGAGGCTGAGGCAGGAGAATCGCTTGAGCCCGGGAGGCAGAGGTTGCAGTGAGCCGAGATAGTGCCACTGCACTAAACTCCGTCTCAAAAAAAAAAAAAAAAAAAAAAAGATTCAGGCAGATTTTGTTTTCTTTTATTTATTTATTTATTTTTTTGAGACGGAGTCTCACTGTCGTGCCCAGGCTGGAGTGCAGTGGTGCGATCTCGGCTCACTGCAACCTCAGCCTCCCGGTTCAAGCAATTCTCCTGCCTCAGCTTCCTGAGTAGCTGGGACTACAGTGTGCCACACCATGCCCGGCTAATTTTTGTTGTTGTTGTTGTTGTTGTTGTATTTTTAGTAGAGATGGGTGGGGTTCACTATGTTGGCAGGGTGGTCTCTAACTCCTGACCACAAGTGATCCCCTGACCTTGGCCTCCCAAAGTGCTGAGATTACAGGTGTGAGCCACCGCACCCGACCTCAAACTGATCTTTTTAAAATAATTAAATATTTTACCAGAAAATCAACAGGGTCTTCGGGTCGGACGTTGCAACATTCATTCAGGCCCTGAATAAGAGTTGGCATCACGTAGGTCATTAAATAGTTTCTCAGGGGAATTGATTGAGCCTCCAGTAATTCTCTTTCTTCTCTTTTCACTTCCTCTAGTCGTTTATTCTAAAATAGAACATTTGGGGGCAAAGTAAATATGTAGTGAGAAAGGGGAGAACACTCACACAGTTCACCTTAGAGTGCACTGAGACACTGCTAGAAATAGTCACCATCTATGATACAGATGGCATTTCCAATCAGCAGGGAAAAGACATAAATGGCGTTATAACAACTTAGTCATTTGGAAAATAATAAATTGGATCACATCTTACACCAAAATAATGTCTAGCTGCCCAGATGAAGCAAAATAGAAAGAAAAAAAAAAATGCCACTAGAAAGTCTGGAGGGCATTGGGATAGTGACGTGTGCAATTCTTTGCTCAGCATACAGCCACCCTCTCTTGTGGGAGTCATAATTCCAGATTTCTTTTGAGAAATCTCCCTTCTCAGCATAGTGGTTTAGTTTGAGTGGGATTTAAGCCCATCATCCAGCCACCTCCTGGCCATAGATTCTAATTAAGGATCGGCACAACATCAAAATTGGTTACAATTTACAATACCTAAATTGTAAACAGTACTAGTACAAATATATGACTAATAATAACTTGTAAATTGTTGACTTGTCTTTTAAAAAAATTCTAGTTAAAGATGAGCACATCAAGTGCCCTGCCATGCATGGTAGGTGCACCTAAGAATGAAGCCTCCCATGCAAGGCAGGACAGAGAGGGGGATCCTAAGTCCTTGGCAACATCATTTGAGCCACTATATCACACCTTACCTGAAGCCAGCCCTACCCCTGGACTTCTCTGGTTTTCTTTATGATGAAGTCATTTTGAGTTTGCTTTTAATATCACTTGCAAGATAAAGAGTCCTAGCTGATATTTGTTTGAAAGGAGGTCTTGGCAAGATTGCCAACCCAGAAATCAAAATGGGAAACAGGTGGATGGATTTGACTACATGTAAACATGAAACTTTTGTGTGGTCAGAGAAAATATCATAAATGATGTTAAAAGATAAATGATGAATTGAGAAAAACTGCAACACATTATAAAAAAGATGTGATGAGGATATTACGTGATGCACACTACTTGCCAGGCGCTGTGCATAGTTTACATATATTACCTCTTTAGTCACCTCAATGACTGTATGAAGTAGGTACTATCATTATCCCCACTTTACAGATGGCGAAACTGAGACACAGAGAGGAGCCTGCACAAGGCCACATACCTACAGAGAGAGTGGAGTGGGATTTGAACTCTAGCAGCACGACTCAGGAGGCCAACTGGAGCCATTCCTGTTTCTATTGAACTAATTTATCAGGAGTTCTTTTTGCAAAATAATTAGAAAGAGACACACAGCCAAAACATGGGCAGAGAAAATATGCAACATGAGAAGAAACATAAATGCTTAACAAACATAGAAAAAGCTGTAAGATTAGTGATCAGAGAAATGAATATCAAAACAGTGAGAACAGTTTTTATCAGCCTGACATGTGCGAGCAAAATTGAGAAAGTAGGTTTAGAGAAGGTGTAGGGAAATAACCACCTGTTAGATGATACGTAAACTGGTTTGCCATTGCTGGAGGGCAGTTTTAAAATATGTATCAAAACTTAAACCATGTCTAGTCTGACACAGCAAACTTTAGGAATTTAAGATTAATCAGGCACCCAAAATGTGTGCATTGGGCCTGCCTCCCTCCCTCCATCCCTCCCTTCTTTCTTCCTTTCTTCCTTCCTTCCATTTATTGAGTGCCTGTTACGTGCCAGGCACTATTCTAAGCATTGGATATATGGCAGTGAACAACATAGACATCGCTGTCCTCATGTAACTTAAGTTCTGTGCAGAGAAAAGGCAAGAAACAAGGTAAATACATAAACTGTAAAATAGGTAGAGTAAGTACAAAGAGGAAAATTAAAAAGTGTAAAAGGGGATGTGACAGGTTGTGGGAAGGGGTAGGCATTGAATTTTACAGAGACCAGGAAATGCCTCACTAGAAAGACGACTTCTGGTCAAGATGCCATGTGTCTGTGAGGCAGTGAGTCATGCAGATGACCATCATTGGTGCACTGTTTGAAACTAGGAAGTATCAGAAGCAGCCAGGTCACAAAGGACCTTGACCACAATGACAAGTTTGGACTTTTATCAAATTGTGATAATCGAGAGCCTGTGAGGAGCTGTAAGCAGAGAATGGCCATGGTGGGTCTGCAGTTTGGAAGGATCACCTGGCAGCTGCTTGGGAACAGACTGGAGATGGACCAGACTGGAGTTGGGGAGGACAGTGAGAAAGCACTGCATAATTCGGATGAGAAACACTGCCCCTAATCAGAATTAGAGAGCTGGGGACAGATTTGGGTGTCATTTTTGGTGATGGTATTTGTTTTTTGAGGCAGGGTCTCACTCTGTCATCCAGGCTGAAGTGCTGTGGCATCACCATAGCTCAATGCAGCCTCAATCTCCCAGGCTCAAACAATCCTCCAGGCTTAAGCAATCCTCCCACGTTAGCCTCCCTAGTAGTTGGGGCTACAGGCATGCCACTATGCCCAGCTAATTTTTATTTTTATTTTTAGTAGAGTCAAGGTCTTGCTATGTTGCCCAGGCTGTTCTTGAACACCTAAGCTCAAGTGATTCTCCAGCCTCACCCTCCCAAAGTGCTGGGATTACAGGTATGAACTACCATGCCCAGCCTAAGAGTGCTATTTTTGGAAGTAGAATTATTTGCTACACCAGTGATTTGGGGAATGAGGAGGGGTTGAATGAAGCTGACCACCTGGGTAGGTTACATGGGTAAATGGAGGAAAATAAAATAAAATAATGAGGTCAATGCATAGTAAAATGTTACATATTTATAGGAATTTGTATGACTAATACACCTGATAATGGCTAGTTTTTGTTATTAATACTAAGCAAGCTGGGCACGGTGACTCACGCCTGTAATCCCAGCACTTTGGGAGGCAGAAGCGGGCAGATCACTTGAGATCAGGAGTTTCAGATCAGCCTAGCTGGTCAACATGGTGAAACCCCATTTCAACTAAAAACAGAAAAATGAGCTGGGCTTGGTGGTGCACACCTGCAGTCCCAGCCCCTGGGGAGGCTGAGACAGGAGAATCACTTGAACCCAGGAGGCAGAGGTTGCAGTAAGCCAAGATTGCGCCACTGCACTCCAGCCTGGGCGACACAGCCAGACCCTGTCTCAAACAAAAACAAAAAGGGAAAAAACTAAGCAAAAGACCATGGATATCCTTTTTCAAACGTTACAAATGACAAAAAGCAAACGCAAATTTGTTTGGGGTATTTTCATGACATTTCCCTAAAGCAGGATGGGAAGTGGAACTGGCCTAAATGGCTTTGCCAGGCACCGCACCCCTGCTCCGCACACACACAGACTCACACACACACCCAGACTCACACACACACCACTCACCCACTCCTCCCAGCGAGCTATCTTCTCTGCCATCTCCACGGCCTCCTGGTGCTCGCGTTCTGCTTCCTCAGCAGCCTCCCTGGCCAGCCGCTCCTCCGCAGCCTTCCGCTCCTCTTCTGCCTTTTCTTCGTCTGTTAAACCATAATTTCGAGGCTCCCCAATCTCTTTGATGAGCTGTTTGATAGCAAGTCTATTCTGAGCATCTTCAAGTTTTCCTACATCTTTAAATACCAGGAGAGAGATCAACACATACTTATATTCTAGGCCTGCCTGCAATTGGGAAAATTCTTTATTACTATAAACTTGTGATAGTCAATTATGTAAATTACCACATGGGGCTTTCTTTTCTAATTGCCAGCATAGTTCAGACTTTTTTCCCTCATGGGCAAATATCAGACCAGAGTCTGAGAGTCGTGGGTAGGGAAATGTGGACTTGGGTCTATGAGTTCTAACGATGACTTGATTAGAGTGGTTGGATGGGGGAATGGATTGCCTGAAAAGTAATGAGCTCTCCATGCCTGGAAGTATTCAAGCAAAGACTGGGACACTTCTTTCAGAGGTTTCTACAGAAGGAAGTCCTGCACTTGTGGGAGGCCAAACAGGGTGACCTTTCTGAAAATCAACGATTCTGGGATACGTTTTCAATTCACAAAAAAATAACCATTTCAGTGAGTCTACTTGAATAGGAGAAAAAAAAATCCAGACTCCAGAATATCTGAAAAATGTTAGTATCAAGACTGAAGAGAAGAAAAAGAAAAATGGTGTATGGATAAATACTGAGATCTCCATGGTCATTGAGGTGGTAAATTCTATACCACTTTCTTAGGGCTGCTTGGAAGGTGTCTGCAGAGAACGGTGTGCAGCGGACAAATTTTGGTACTAAGCCCCTTCAGACCTTCCTCTGGGCAACTGCTTACCCCACTCCCATTCATAGTCACTGCTATGCCCACCCCACCCATGTTTGTTTTTTATAGTTTTGTTTTGTTTTTGTAGACACAGGGTCTCCCCATGTTGCCCAGGCTGATCTTCAACTCTTGAGCTCAAGCAGTCCTCCTGCCTCGGCCTCTCACAGTGCTGGGATTACAGGGATGAGCCACCACCCCTCCCATGTTTGTATGACCTTGACCTAGACCAGAAGCACCACCGGGTTCTAACATGGGAAGAGGGGAGGAGCAGAGCCAATGCACTAGTTGGTGAACAGAAGCAAGCCCTTAAAAAAGCAAAAAACAGCTGGCCACGGTGGCTCACACCTGTAATCTCAGCACTTTGGGAGGCCGAGTAGGTTGAGGTCAGGAGTTCAAGACCAGCCTGGCCAACATGGAGAAACCTCATCTCCACTAAAAATACAAAAATTAGCCTGGCATAGTGGCGCACGCCTGTAGTTCCAGCTACTTGGGAGGCTTAGGCAGGAGGATCACTTGAACCCGGGAGGCAGAGGTTGCACTGAGTTGAGATTGAGCCACTGTACTCCAGCTTGGGTGACAGAGTGAGACTTTGTCTCAAAAAAATGAAAAAGAAAAAGTCATATCGAGTAGCTCTTCATTGCCTGACCTGTGACATTTAAATGCATTTCTCACTGGATGTGGTGGTTCATGCCTGTAATCCCAGCACTTTGTGTGGCCGAGGTGGGCAGATTGCTTGAGGCCAGGAGTTTGAGACCACCCTGACCAACGTGGTGAAACCTGTCTCTACCAAAAATACAAAAATTAGCTGGGCATGGCAGCATACGCCTGTAATCCCAGCTACTTGGGAGGCTGAGGCAGGAGAATTGCTTGAACCCAGGAGGCAGAGGTTGCAGTGAGCTGAGATTGTGCCATTGCACTCCAGCCTTGGTGACAGAGGGAGACTCTATCTCAAAAAGAAAAAGTAAAATAAAATAATATAATATAAATGCATTTCTCCCTGATTACTCTGAGTAATTACAACCTTGATATCACTAACTGGACACCTTTGAGAAGGTACTCAGGAATGATTCCCCCTGGCAATATTCCACTCTGACCCCAGAGCCGGGCCACTGCTGATTAGACTGGGGTGGGGCACCTCAGCCCAAACTGTGACCAGCAGAGTTGCCCTTCAGGGAATGTGGGACTGAACAGAGTAAAGTCAGCTCTGGCCTTAGCTCCCAGTGTAGCATTGTAACTCTGGGTGTGGGGTGGCCTCAGCCTACCACACAGGCCACAGAGCGGGAGAGAACCCTGGCCCAAAGAGAGAGATGACAAAGAGACACTGAGAGAGAAGCAGAGGCCAGAGCTGATGAGAGGATGCGATTCCCAGCATCTTTCCAGGGCCCCATTCGAGACCTTGCAGAGGCTGGGCTGCATCCCCTACCGTGAGATGCCCTCCCCGCCTCCCATCCTTAGGATGCATTTCTCCCCTATGCTTTTATATTCTTTCCCAGTTGTCAGCTGCAGATGAGGCCAAATGAGGTGGGCACAGGATGAGACGGAACACAATGGCCACTCATTCATTCCTCCCTGTTATTTCTTTTTTTCTCAACATTTTTCCCTGGGCTCTCCTGATCTTCCTGTAAACAGTTTTCTGGACCTAACTGAAAAGATGACAATCACTATTTTTCTGAAATATATTCTTCCTTCTTTCCTAGTTCTCTAAATAATGTAAACTAATTTCCATACTAGGAGGTGCAGAACCCTTAGCTTTTACATATAAAGCATGTCCAACATGCAGAAACATGTCTAGATGAGAACAAAACCCAGTGACTGCTGAGGGTGCAGACAAGAAAGATTTGCAGATTTACAAATTGTTATTTTTATATTTCTTTTTTTTTTTTTTTTTTCCTAAGACGGAGTCTCACTCTGTGACCTAGGCTGGAGTGCAGTGGCATGATCTCAGTTCACTGCAACCTCTGCCTCCTGGGTTCCAATGATTCTCCTGCCTCAGCCTCCTGGGTAGCTGGGATTACAGGTGTGCACCACCACGCCCAGCTAATTTTTGTATTTTTCGTAGAGATGGGGTTTCACCATGTTGGCCATGCTGGTCTCGAACTCCTGACCTCAGGTGATCCACCCACCTTGGTCTTCCAACATGTAGGGATTACAGGCATGAGCTACCGCACCCAGCCATTTTTAAATTTCATAATAGTATGTCATTTTATGCCTTAGTATTGGTAGGAATAACAAAATGACCACTTGTTGAACTCCTTCAACATGCCAGGCACTTTGTGTCTCTCATCTCTACTGTTTATAACAATCCTGCAAGCCTGATTATTTTCCTATTTCACAGATGAGAAAACTGAGGCCCAGCCACAACTGGAATTAGCTCTCCTTCCTCCTGCTGACATTATCCCTTAGCACTAAGTCTCCCGATACTCCAGGGCCCAAATGCTTTCCCATTGGGCAGTTGGGGGTAGAGAGCAGCCCCTGGAGTCCCAAGGGTGGGCCTGGCCAGGAAGCTTCCACCAGGCAGAAGCTGGTTCTTTCTCACCAAGCCCAAAGGAGGAATAAGTGTCAAGGTCCAGAAAACCAGAAAGGTAGGTCAGGGGTTCAACAAGCCCAGGGAAGTCGCAGCAGCTGTGAAAGCTAAGAGCTGGAGCCAGGAATCATAATGGTGGTGATGAGGCCGATGTGACGATGTGATGCGGGATCACAAGTGCTTGCTGGTGCTAAGCTCAGCGCTGTGTTTACAGGAAACAAGAAGGAATGCGGTGAAGAGCTATTTGCTCTTCTGGGTAGCTACGGGGATGGGCTGGCCAGTCAGAAGGCCAGGAAAGGGTCTGGAAAAGCACCAGTGCCCAATAATTTAACAGGGACAGAGCACTGCCCCCAAGGAACCTGGGGTAATGGCCAAGCAGCCAGCACCGAACACACATTTCTTTTTTAAAAAATGAGTTTGTTGGCCAGGCATGGTGGCTTACACCTGTAATCCCAGCACTTTGGGCGGCCGAGGTGGGTGGATCATGAGGTCAGGTGTTTGAGAGCAGCCGGGCCAACATAGTGAAACCCCGTCTCTACTAAAAATACAAAAATTACTCAGGCATGGTGGTGCATGCCTGTAGTCCCAGCTACTTGGGAGGCTGAGGCAGGAGAATCCCTTGAACCCGGGAAGCAGAGGTTGCAGTGAGCCAAGATTGCACCACTGCACTCCAGCCTGGGCAACTGAGCAAGACTCCGTCTCAAAAACAAAGGATTTGTCATTTTACTTCATAATATACCCATAAATTCTCATACAATAATAACACCCACCACCAAATCCCCACGTAGAATGACTCCCCAGAAGGAGTGCCCTGTGTATTCCATGGCTTCCTGTGCCCCAACCCATGGTTATACTCCCCACCCTCCCCCAGCCCCACAATTACAGCTAGACCTGCACCAAGCTTTACTGGGGGTCCTGGACATTCACATTATCCTTGAATTCATTTAATACCAATATGTATCGGGTGAATTTCAATTTCATCAAAATAGTTGAAGACAGTCTCATCTTCGATATTGATGTCCCGGTAGTTGCTCAGAGCCCGGAGGAATCGGTCTTGGCTATAGTGGGTCCCGGCCACGATCCTCTCAGGAAGGTTTATCACACGCTCCTTCAGAAACTCATCCGAAGCATCCAGTGCACAAACGAATTCTGGGGAGAAGGAGAGACTCCAGAGTTGGCACAGTACAGCGCAGCTAACTAGCAGGGTGCTGGAGAACGCATGGGCCCCTGGTAACCCAAGTGTCTGGTTACCCGCCAGGACCTCCTGTTGCCACAAATAGCCTGTCCAATTGGCTTTGCTGCCTCTCATGGAGGATAAATAGATGAAAATCACCCCATTTCCAGAGACCACCCTATGAGGCCCAATTGCTATTTTGTGCAATCAGTTATTTTCCCTTTCTTCCTCCCTCCCTCTCTTCCTTCCTTCCTCCCTCCCTTCCCCCACCCTCCCTCTGTCCTTCCTTCCTTCCTCCCTTCCTCCCTTCCGAATAAAAGCAGCAGAAATCATAAGTAGCAAATCTCAGATAACCCTGTGATATCAGCTTCCTAATTTTCAAATTGTCTCTTTTCTCTTTTTTAAAAAATATATACATATATATGCATATATGTATGTATATCTATCTTAGAGAGAGACAAAGTCTCACTATGTGCAGGCTGGTCTCAAATTCCTGCCTTAAGCAGTCCTCCCACTTTGGCCTCCCCGAGTGCTGGCAGGGATAGGCCACGGCTCCTGGCCTCACATTGCCTCCTGTCCAGCACAGTTATCACAGGCTTCCAAAGAGAACTATGGCTACAAGCAACATGCTTTGATGGCCAGTTTGCCAAATTAATAAAAATGGGAACACCCCTTGGAATTTTCATGGATCCAGCTCTTTCCTCAATGCCATTGACTATGAAACACGTTCAACATGATATGGTCAGCACTTATCAAATTCAACACACAGATCATGTTAATAATGACCATTTTACCCACCTGTGATTTTCTTTTAAACTGTGAAAGCAGCTGTTCCTTCAGCTTCTAGTACAAATTCAATGGATAATTGTTGAGTGAATGAGAGATTCAGGTGTGGATCAGTGAAATAAACTTTCCAAGGTGAGTTGTGATTCTTAGAGGTTCTCTTTTTTTTTTTTTTTTTTGAGACGGAGTCTCGCTCTGTTACCCCGGCTGGAGTGCAGTGGCTGGATCTCAGCTCACTGCAAGCTCCGCCTCCCGGGTTCACGCCATTCTCCTGCCTCAGCCTCCCGAGTAGCTGGGACTACAGGCGCCTGCCACCTCGCCCGGCTAAGTTTTTGTATTTTTAGTAGAGACGGGGTTTCACTGTGTTAGCCAGGATGGTCTCGATCTCCTGACCTCGTGATCTGCCCGTCTCGGCCTCCCAAAGTGCTGGGATTACAGGCTTGAGCCACCGCGCCCGGCCTAGAGGTTCTCAACTACAGGACCAGTGTACACTGGTGCCCAGATCAGTGGCTGCATCACAAATACCTTGCTATCTATTAGAGCTCAACAGAACTTAGGAATGATTTGATTTTTGTTCTAAAATTGTATTGGCTTGTAACATCATAATGCCATTCTCGTTTACTTGTATTCTAATAAGCTTCCTTGAGTGGGTGAAAAGGGAAAGCGCACTGGGGAAAGCCCACAGGAGGTGTGTCCCCGAGGCATGTGGACATATGTGAACATCATCTGCTGCAGATACTAACTGTGAAAGCAAAGGCTGAGACAGCCTGTGGAATAAGATCCTGTAAATTCATAATAGTTTGATAACTACCTCCATTCTGCATATGAGAGGTATTTTCGCAAGGAAGTTGTTCTATCTTTTGCTCATCTTTTACCATTTGATTGTCATGATGTTCATGAGTGGCTGCCTTTTGAAAAGGAAGGTAGACATCTGAACCCCCAAATGCTGGTACGGTACTGAAATCAAAATGATGTCAACAGATTTGCTGAAAATTGAATCCATTTAAGCTCTGTGATGTCAGACATCTATATGAAAACTTTATTTTTTTCCCTAACATGATACTCATTTGTTAGAAAATGTGTGAATTATGTTAATAATCTGTGAATTTCAAAAATATATTCTACCTTTCTTCCAGGCTGATCGGGAGGTGTAAGATTCCAGTTAATCAAATAATGAGTAACATCCTTGGCTTTCCAATTTGCAACGATTTTTAATATGATAAAATATACTTCTCACTAGATGATTTTTAAAAAAAATGTTCATTCATTCTCTTTGTGACTCACAGAGAACTTCAATATTCTGCAGTATCTCAAGACAGTTATTCAGAATGTCTATTGTCCTCGCACTGGCTAACTGTGGATAGCAAGTAATAGATTTCTGCTTGGTGAGACTGTAGATAACAAGGAGGTCACTGTATTTGGCTATCTGGAATCACATGAAAAATCTATGGGTTTTTGTTTTGTTTTTAGGCAAAGTCTCGCTCTTGTACCCCACGCTGGAGTGCAGTGGCGCGGTCTCGGCTCACTGCAACCTCCACCTCCCGGGTTCAAGTGATTCTCCTGCCTCAGCCTCCCGAGTGATTATAGGCTGGGATTATAGGCATGCACCACCATGCCTGGCTAATTTTATATTTTTAGTAGAGACGGGGTTTCACCATGTCGGCCAGACTGGTCTTGATCTCCTGACCTCAGGTGATCTGCCTACCTCGGCCTCCCAAATTGCTGGGATTACAGGTGTAAGCCACCGTGCTGGGCCGAAAAATCTATGTTTTAACAAATTTCCAAATATTCATCAGATAGGTACAACTTTAAACTTATCTCCTTCAACTAAGGTCTTGAAAGGATCAAACTGGACATAGGCTAACAGCAGTGGTAAAATGCAGTGGTTTCTCACTGGGAGAGAATACCATCTAGAACTGGATTATCATAGGTTGGAATGTGTTTCTTTTATTTTCTGTGTCTTATGCTTTGATTTCTTTTTTTTTTTTTTTTTTTTAAGAGACAGGGTCTCATTCTGTCACCCAGACTGAAGTGCAGTGGCATGATCAAGGCTTACCACAGGCTTGACCTCCTGGGCACAAGAGATCCTCCCACCTCAGCCTCCTGAGTAGCTGGGACCACAGGCACATGCCACCACACCTGGCTAATTAAAAATGTTTTTGTGTGTGTGGAGATGGGGGTCTTGCTATGTAGCCCATGCTGGTCTCCAACTCCTGGACTCAAGCAATCCTCCTGCATTAGCCTCCCTGGGATTGCAGGCGGCGTAAGCCACCCACTTGGCCTGTTTTGATATCTTGAGGGGGGCCTTACAGATATGGGGAGAGACTGCTGCCCTTCCCAGGCCTAGCCAATACCTAAAGATAGTAACAACTTACTTGGGAATGCCCCTCCTATGCAAGCCACTCAGTCCGTTTATCTAATCTCACACAGCAAGCCAGTATTTCCCTTGCCCTAAATCATCCCAGGACCAGGCCCCAGGCAACTAGAGACCACCCCTAAACTCAAACTAGCCAGTCCTGAATGGTTCACTGTGGCCTGTCTCGGCTTTCCCAAAGAAACCCCAACAACGGCTTTAATCTAGATCTTGCCCTTTGTTCTTGCTTCTGCCGCCTGACCAAACCTGGCATTCCCCATGTGCCCCCATCTCTAGGGAATCCTAAGCAGTAAATTATTTCAATGGCATTGACCTTTCCGTGTTACCATTCAGTTCCCTCCCTCAATTAAAATCCCACAGGTATTTCTTTTAGGGAAATAGAAAATAGGGACAATTTCTGGAAAGAGGGTAGTTTGCTAACAACAGATTAACATTCCAAATAGATTACGTCTTAGACGTGTTTGCACTGTGTCCAACAAAGAGAGGACAGCCCAGTGGCCTACGTTTAAGAGTTCTTGGTCACTTGACCTCTGTGCTTCCATTTCCTTATCTTACAGGCAGGTTTCATTAATTCTGTTTTGGAGGCAGTGGAGTGAGAAGACCTGAGTTTTAATTTAATCCCCCTACCATTTACTAGTGAGTGGACTTGTATACATCTCTGGGCTTTAGCTTCTGGATTGGGTAAACGTGGGTGTAATTCCTGCCTTGCAGGATTGTGAAAAGGTTCAATGAGTGCCCGGCACATGACAAATTGCACACGAAAAATTGCCAGTTGAGCTGAAATGTATCCAGCTGCCCCAGTGAGGGTGTTATGATTTAGCGCAGTTTGCAATTAGTGAATATTGCCTAGAAGTGATAAACATACATACACTGGACATACCTACCCAGAATCTAATAATCAACAATAAACTTTACTTTTTATTTTATTTTTTTAATTAATTTTTTTGAGACAGGTTCTTGCTCTGTTGCCCAGGCTGGAGTGCAGTGGTGCAATCAGGGCACCTGCAGCCTTGATTTCCCATGCTCAGGTGATTCTGCCACCTCAGCCTTCCAAGTAGCTGGGACTACAGGTGCATGCCACCACCCCGGCTAATTTTTTTGATTTTTTGTTTTTCTTTTTTTTAGTAGATATGAGGTCTCACTATGTTGCCCAGGCTGGTCTCTGACTCCTGAGCTCAAGAGATCCTCCCACCTTGACCTTCCAAAGTGCTGGGATTACAGGCACTGTGTCTGGCCAATCAACTTTAGTTTTTAACTTTTTCTGAGGCATTTGCCTAAATTAATGGGAAATCTGAGACAAACCATCCCTGTGGCATTTCATGCCTCTGCCATTGGCTTCACAGCCTACAGGCAAACAATAAATATCCATCCCCAAGGATGACTGCTATCTGGTGGCCTCAGTGCTTCCAGAAGCTTCTCTGCAAACTGTGTTGGACCAAGAGAAGGTAACAGACACAAGCTGCCTTCGTTGGGGACTGGATACCACTGAGCAGGCAGGCCCTTTTCAGTTACAGCCTTGTCCTAAGTTGCTGAAAATAGCTTTTCTTCTAGTGATCTTATGACCCAAAATGATTCCCTATGAATATACACCTCAAGCAAACTGACTGAAAACAACACTTGTTAACGTTTATAGGAAGGTCACAAGAAATGCCTGCTCAGTACTAAATAAATCCTGTTGTGTACGATAAATTGCTTATGCCTTGCTTTCAAGAGTACTTTGTGAAATCCTGTGTAAATATGTGATGGAATAAAACCGCTGTGGAGTTAAGAGTGAACTGAAAAGCTTTGGACCTGTGCAATCTCAAGTCAGAAGCTGAAGGTCTTGATGATGGCATGGTTAGCACCAAAACCAGGGCAGGGAAGGAGCCTACGTGACTCAGGAAGTCAAGCCATCAATAGATTTGCTACCTTTTGCTTTGTTACAGGAGAGAGCAGTGGAAGACAATGTTCCCACAGGGATTTCTATTCATTTCAGCAATTTAATATTCCTCATGTTTATCCCTTGGTGCATTCTCTAGTTTGCAAGTTTATGCTTGAGAATATCTTTTAATTTTTTTCCTAAAAAAAAAATCCTACTTTATTAAACTCAAAAAGATTGTTTTGGCACAAAAGGGGTATCGGGGCTACTCTAGGCACACTGCCTATGGTGTAGCCCTGCTCCTTAAGGAGTAGTTTAAAAAAAAAAAAAAAAGAGGCTGGGCAAGGTGGCTCACGCTCGTAATCCCAGCACTTTGGGAGGCTAAGGCAGGTGGATCACCTAAGGCCAGGAGTTTGAGACCAGCCTGGACAACATGGTGAAAACCCGTCTCTACTAAAAATACAAAAATTAGCTAGACATGGTGGCAGGCACCTGTAGTCCCAGCTACTGGGAGAAAAAAAAGAAAGAAAAAAGAGACAGATATCAGACAGCATTCTTCTTTTTTTTTGAGACAGAGTCCCTCTCGGTTGCCCAGGCTGGAGTGCTGTGGCGTGATCTCGGCTCACTGCAACCTCCGTCTCCTGGGTTCAAGTGATTCTCTTGCCTCAACCTCCTGAGTAGCTGGGACTACAGGTGCACAGTACGACACCTAGCTAATTTTTGTAGTTTTACAAAATTACTTTTACCTTATCAGTGAATCTTCCTCCTCCTCTCCCTCCTCATCCTTCTCCCCCCTTCTCCTCCCCCTTCTCATCCTCCCCCTCTTCCTTCCCTCCTCCCCCCTCATTTTACATTCTTTTAAATGTGATCTTGGGAAAATAAACTTACCAGGTATAATTAATTTATCAAAGGGAAACATTCTGCCTCTGACTTCATCTTCCTCCTCCTCATCTTCC
Source organism: Macaca fascicularis (assembly GCF_037993035.2). Taxonomy (NCBI): domain Eukaryota; kingdom Metazoa; phylum Chordata; class Mammalia; order Primates; family Cercopithecidae; genus Macaca; species Macaca fascicularis. The sequence continues at coordinate 164,537,618 of NC_088381.1, read as the reverse complement.
TCTAAGAAAACAAAATATTCCTCATTGTGTTTATTAATATATTATTACCATGGATCACAGCAAAAAAATCCAAATATCTTAAGTAGCAAGCACTAATGAAAACTAGCCATAAAGAGCACATGTATTTTTAGAAATAGTCTCACAAACTAAATGTACATTGATAGATGCATGGATAAAGAAAATGTGGTATAGACATTCAACAGAATACTATTCAGCCTTTAAAAAGAAGGAAATGGCTGGGCACCATGGCTCACACCTGTAATCCCAATAATTTGGGAGGGCAAGGCAGTAGGATCACCTGAAGCCAGGAGTTCAGAGATCAGCCTGGCAACAGAGTGAAACCTCCAGAAAAATTTTAAATTAGTTGGGTGTGCTCATGCACGCCTGTACTCCCAGCTACTCGGGAGACCGAGGCAGGAAAACCGCTTGAGCCCAGGAGGTCAAGGCTGCAGTAAACTGTGATCATATATATCACTGTGCTCCAGCCGGGGTGACGAATGGTCTGCTTTTTTTTTTTTAAAGGAAATTCTGCTTTGTGCAACAACAAGGATGAACCTTGAGGACATTATGCTAAGTGAAATCAGTGACAGAAAGACAAATACTGCATGATTCCACTTAAATAGGGAACTTGAGTAGTCAAATTCAAAGAATGAAAGGGTGGGATGGTGGTTGCCAGAGGCTGGGGAGGGGAAAAACAAAAGTTACTAATCAACAGGCATGAAATTTTAATCCGGAAAGATGCATAAGCTCTAGAGAGCTGCTGAACAACCCAGTGCCTATAGCCAATGATCATGTATTGCACACTTAAAAACCCGTTCCGAGGGCAGATCTCATGTTAAGTGTTTGTGCCACAATACAATACAATAAAATTGTAAAAAATTTGTAAAAGGCTATGCACCTTGAGCCATCATCCGGGGGGGAAAACCATAGAAAAAAAAAAGCTACCTAATGAAAGGTGAGCCAAGGCTCAAAAATAGTCTCTCTAGTTTTCTGTTTACTTTAATTGAGTGACTATTTCTCTGAACAATAAAGTTGCAACTTACCTGAATATAAATACTCAAAATAGAACACTCAAACTTACGATTGAACAGGTCTTTTGCTTGATCATAAGTCTTTGGGAATCCATCCAAAATGTAACCTTGATTCCTGCAAGGCATTGATTTTAGCTTTTCTTTCATAAATCTAATTATATATTGATCGTCTAGTTGACCTGATAAAAAAGCATATATGTAAATATTACTGTGGGGTCACATTCTGCATAAGAGTTGTTTTAAAGTTATCTCAAAAATTGTTCTGTAGTCAAAGGTACTATTGGAAATCCCTATTTTGTTTTGCTTTGCTTTTTTTTTAAGAGACGGGTCTCACTCTGTCGCCCAGGCTGGAATGCAGGGGTGTGGTCATAGCTAACTGCAGCCTCAGCCTCCCAGGCTCTGCAATCCTCCCACCTCAGCCTACCAAGTAGCTGGACTATAGGCGCTTGCCACCACACCCAGCTGATTTTTAAATGTTTTATAGAGAAAGGGTCTTGCGATGTTGCCCAGGCTAGTCTTGCACTCCTGGCCTCCAGCAGTCCTCCCACCTTGGCCTCCCAAAATGCTGGGATTACATTTTGGCCCTTAAAGTAAAAAATATGTGATTTTGTATTTTGAACGTGACGTGAATTCTAATGCACAATAATGTAGGAGAACCCAGTGAACTCATCTGCAAGAAAGAGCATGGGCGAGTGCTGATGTCTGCACTTTCAAAATGTTCTATAATCCCAATTTTTGGTGAAATTGATTGAGGAGAAGCAACTGGAGCAATGCAGAGAGCTCCCCGCAACCCCCCGCAGGGTTTCTGTTTTGATATTACACCTCTGTAACCTTACTATACAATAATAAATGCTTCTGTTGTGAGAATTGTGAGATAGCATTCATGGATGTTGCTAGCACATGATTTACTAAAAGAAGGTGCTGGATTTGACTAACAATCAAACTTGACCCGACCCTCAAAGGCACTTTTCTCTGTAACGCTTCAGAAAAGAACGTGGCTCCCTTCTCCCTGTCTTTTCCAGTTGGCATTTCTGACCTCAGCCCCACTGGACAGTTCCCTCTCAAGCCCTGACACTGGGTTCCTGGCACTGCTTGGGGAGGATGAGGAGGGAGGAGTTTGTTCTAAAACCGGTACAGTGGTTTAACAACAACATGCTGCAACTCCACCACAATATTCATCTATCATTCCATCATAATTATCGAACAGCTACAATGTTCAAGACACAGCCCTATCCTTACCTTGCTTAATGTGTACATTATAGTAATGTAAGTTTGACAAGTTAGAGAACTTGATCTTCAAAGCTCTTGCCAGAGTTTGTACTACTCTTTTACCTTATCAGTGAGTCCTCCTCCTCCTCTCCCTCCTCATCCTTCTCCCCCTTCTCATCCTCCCCCTCCTCCTTCCCTCCTCCCCCCTCATTTTACATAATGTAAAATAAATAAGTTCAGGCTTCTTTTTATTACTCTATCAATGACAATAAACTGATCTAATTAAAACACCTCCCCCAGCAGTGGCTCACACCTATAATCTCAGCACTTTGGGAGGCCAAGGTGGGCTGATTACCTGAGGTTGGGAGTTCGAGAGCAGCCTGACCAACATGGAGAAACCCCCATCTCTACTAAAAATACAAAATTAGCCGGGCGTGGTAGCACATGCCTGTAATCCCAGTTACTCGAGAGGCTGAGGCAGGAGAATCACCTGAACCCGCGAGACGGAGGTTGCAGTGAGCGGAGATCGCACCATTGCACTCCAGCCTGGGCAGCAAGGGCGAAACTCTGTCTCAAAACAAAAAAACAAACAAAAAAAACACCTCTCCCTTCTTCTACCTTTCAGTGTCACACCACCCATTAGGCAGTAACACGTTCAGAAAATAACTGTGTCTTTCAGAAATTTAAATATTATGGCTAAGACAAAAAAAAATCTTAAGTAGTATTTAACATAATGAAATTCCTCCGAATGATTCTACATTACTTCCCAGTAAGGTTCACAGGGGTGCCAAGAAATGAAGCCAGGCCGGGCGCGGTGGCTCAAGCCTGTAATCTCAGCACTTTGGGAGGCCAAGACGGGCGGACCACGAGGTCAGGAGATCGAGACCATGCTGGCTAACCCGGTGAAACCCGTCTCTACTAAAAAATACAAAAAACTAGCCAGGCGAGGTGGCGGGCGCCTGTAGTCCCAGCTACTCCGGAGGCTGAGGCAGGAGAATGGCGTGAACCCGGAAGGCGGAGCTTGCAGTGAGCTGAAATCTGGCCACTGCACTCCAGCCTGGGTGGCAGAGCAAGACTCCATCTCAAAAAAAAAAAAAATGAAACCAAATAAAAACATGTCAAAGGATTCACTAATATTCTAAGTCTGATTTTATTAAGTTGTCTATTTTCTTTTTTGTTTGTTTGAGACAGAGTCTCACTGTTTCCCAGGCTGGAGTGCAGTGGTGCAATCTTGGCTCACTGCAACCTCTGTGTCCTGGGTTCAAGAGATTCTCATGCTTCAGCCTCCTGAGTAGCTGGGATTACAGGTGTGCATTACCACACCTGGCTAATTTTATTTGTATTTTTTAGTAGATACAGGGTTTTGCCATGCTGGTCAGGCTGGTTTCAAACTCCTGACCTCAGGTGATCCACCCGCCTCACCCTCCCAAAGTGCTGGGATTACAGGAATGAGTAACCACACCCGGCCTAAGCAGTCTATTTTCATTTTTCAATGGCTTTGTTATTAAATTAAATGCACTTAATCTAGAAATCTAGCTGCAATTCCCTTCAATGCCTCCCTCAGTTTATTTCAGGCCCTGAGTTTAGCCATTCATTTCTGCTTGATTCGGAACGAAAGTGCTCAGTAATTAAGAAGGGACCTTCAGCAGCATTTTTTGGTAATTATGGGATGCTTAAGAGGCGTGACCCAGTACACAAAGGACCCAGCCCAAGTGCCTTTCTCTTGAGAAATGTGATCTCTTAGAGATAATCCGATGACCTTTGGCCAGGGTTCAGCTCTATGGCCGGCAACTGCGCTGTTTGAAAATGAATGAGCACAGCCCTCCTACATAGCTTTTAAAAACGTCATCCTTTTTCTAAAAAAAATTTGGCCGGGCGTGGTGGCTCACGTCTGTAATTCCAGCACTTTGGGAGGCCGACGGGGGCGGATCACGAGGTCAGGAGATCAAGACCATCCTGGCTAACATGGTAAAATCCTGTCTCTACTAAAAAATACAACAAAAATTAGCCGGGCGTGGTGGCGGGCACCTGTAGTCCCAGCTACTCCGGAGGCTGAGGCAGGAGAATGGCGTGAACCCGGGAGGCGGAGCTTGTAGTGAGCAGAGATCGTGCCACTGCACTCCAGCCTGGGCGACAGAGTGAGACTCTGTCTCAAAAAAAAAACACAAAAAAATTTAAATGTATCTTTCAAATACCAGTAATATTCAAAATGTTCATATTAACACATACTCATAATTACTAAAACATGTTTACAAATAGAGAGCTGCTCCCCTGAGCAGTGGTGGGAATGTGAGGGAATGCATTTGGGATTACAGCTTGGCTTCTGTTCCCTCATCCCCAGGAAACTGCACTGTCATAACTGATGATGACCAAACAGCAAGCGGTGATTTCAGAAAGGAAAGAGTCCAACAGCTATGTATTTGTAGGAAATCTGCCTCATGGGAGAGATCACCCTTTCTTTCTTTTTTTTTTTTTTTTTTTTTGAGACAGGGTCTTACTCCTGCCACTCAGGCTGGAGTGCAATGTCGGGATCTTGGCTCACTGCAGCCTCAACCTCCTGGGCTCAGGTGGTGCCTCGCGCACCACCATGCCCAGCTAATTTTTTTTTTTTTTTGTAGAGACAGGGTCTTGCCATGCTGCCCAGGCTGGTCTCAAACTCCTGGGCTCGGGCAATTTTCCTGCCTCAGCCTCAGCCTCTCAAAGTGCTGGGATTACCGGCGTTGAGCCACCGTATGTGACTTTCCTTTTTCTTTGTAGAAGCAGAAGCAGAAGTGTTCCACTTGGGTCCCAGTCTGAGCTTGGTAAATAAATGTACCTCAGAACTAGAATTATCCATACAGCTATTCTTAAAGGTAATTAGAAATGAAACAAAATGAGTGGCTTTTTACTCACTTCACCAGGCAATGGGTAAAACTCCATTTTTGGCTGAGATACAGAAGTTTAAAAATCTACATCTCATCCAGGCAGTTTGATATTTGGATAAATTTGTCTAAATCAGGTAATGTATCTGTAAGCAGCTCAGGGAAGAAATACCTTAAGAAGAAGCGGCCAGCAGGGTGGCTCACGCCTGTGATCCTAGCACTTTGGGAGGCCGAGGTGGGTGGATTGTCTAGGCTCAGGAGTTCGAAACCAGCCTGGTCAACACGGTGAAACCCCATTTCTACTAAAAATACAAAAAAATTAGCCGGGTGTGGTGATGTGCGTCTGTAGTCCCAGCTACTCGGGAGGCTGAAGCAGGAGAATTGCTTGAACCTGGGAAGCGGGGTTTGCAGTGAGCCGAGATCACACCATTGCACTCCAGCCTGGGTGACAAAGTGAGACTCCATCTCCAGAAAAAAAAGAAGCAGCAAAAGATGGCTCTTGGAAGAAATTTTGGAATCTTCAATTTGATCTAATATGGATACATTAATATTCCCAAATCTTTCATATTGCACTAATTTATTAAAAGAACTGTGTATTGGAGTTTGCAATTTAAAACTAACTGAGGCATGATGGACTAGTTTAAAATATTTTACTTGATTATACATATACACTTTCCAAAATTCTTATGTAATCTCTAGTGAACTTTTAACTGGTCAAAACTTGTGTTCATGTGAACTTTTTTTTTTTTTTTTGCATATTCATCTACACTTACAGATTTCCTCAGTAATATTTTGAGTTGTTGGTTATTTGCTTTCAGTTGCATTTTTTATTGTGCATGCAGAATGTCCATTCCTACCGGTGACTTTAGGTTCATTATAGGTTTATTTGGGCAGTATTAGAAAAAAAAATACTGTAGCTGGGCGCGGTGGCTCACGCTTGTAATCCCAGCACTTTGGGAGGCCGAGGCAGGTGGATCACCTGAGGTCGGGAGTTCAAGACCAGCCTGACCAACATGGAGAAACCCGGTCTCTACTAAAAATACAAAATTAGCCGGGGTGGTGGCACATGCCTGTAATCCCAGCTACTCGGGAGGCTGAGGCAGGAGACTTGCTTGAACCCGGGAGGCTGAGGTTGCGGTGAGCCGAGATCGCGCTATTGCACTCCAGCCTGGGCAAAAAGAGCGAAACTCTGTCTCAAAGAAAAAAAAAATACTGTAAATCAAGAGATACTCTCCAGCATTTTAATAAGGCCAAAACAAAGTTGGTGATCTAAAGGCTTATTAATGGTATGGAGTTTCTACATGACATTAGTGAAAAATGAGGTTTGTTTTCTGTTAGGAAAATGGGCAGCTCTCTCCGGCTGTGTATTTTTCATGTTAATCCCCAAAGTTCACCAAATACCTAATCATGAAGTATGTAGGCAGCTAATATCCCTCCAGGAACGGGCCAGGTGCTCACACCTGTAATCTCAGCACTTTGGGAGGGTGAGGCAGGAAGATGGCTTGAGCTCAGGAGTTCGAGACCAGCCTAGACAACATAGGGAGATCTCATCTCTATTAAAAATAAAAAACAAGGCCAGGTGTGGTGTCTTACGCCTGTAATCCCAGCACTTTGGGAGGCCAAGGCGGGTGGATCACGAGGTCAGGAGATCGAGACCATCCTGGCTAACACAGTGAAACCCCATCTCTACTAAAAATACAAAAAAAATCAGCCAGGCGTGGTGGCGGGCTCCTGTAATCCCAGCTACTCGGGAGGCTAAGGCAGGAGAATGACGTGAACCTGGGAGGCGGAGCTTGCAGTGAGCCAAGATCGTGCCACTGCACTCCAGCCTGGGTGACAGAGAGAAGACACCGTCTCAAATAAAATAAAATAAATAATAAAAATAAAAATAGAAAACATTAGCCAGGCATGGTGGCTACTTGGGAGGCTGAGGTGGGCGGATTGTTTGAGTCCAGGAAATAGGGTCTGCAGTGAGCTATGATTGCACCACTGTACTCCAGCCTGGGTGACAGAGCAAAATCCTAACCTCCCCCGCCAAAAAAAAAATTCCTCCAAGTATCATTCCTTCCTATGGTGTGTGTGTGTGTGTGTGTGTGTATATATATATATATTTTTGTGTGTGTGTGTGTGTGTGTGATGGAGTCTTGCTGTATCGTCCAGGCTAGAGTGCAGTGGCGTGATCTCTGCTCACTGCAACCTCTGCCTCCCGGGTTCAACCAATTCTCCTGCCTCAGCCTCCTGAGTAGTTGGGATTACAAGCACCTGCCACCGCACCTGGCTAATTTTTGTATTTTTAGTAGAGACAGGGTTTCATCATTTTGGCCAGGCTGGTCTCTAACTCCTCACCTTGTGATCCGCCTGCCTCGGCCTCCCAAAGTGCTGGGATTACAGTCATGAGCCACTGTGCCCGGCCTCTTTGGTTTCTTTTACTCACCTACTTGAATACTTGGGTAAACCATTCACCAGTTTAATCCTTTTATTTTAATCCTTTTACATAAAATAATCTGAACTCTGACAAGTTTCACAAAAGCTTTTTGGCATTAATCTACTTTTAGTGTATTGATAAAAACAAACAAAAACAAACATGATTTTCCTTTACTTTGACAAAGTAATATAATTTTTACCTTATTTGTATGGAATTCCAGAATTAATGTGGACATTGATTTATATGATGTTTGTATTTTTAGTCTTTTTTTTTTTTTTTTAGACCGGGTCGTCACTCTGTTGCCCAGGCTGGAGTGCACTGGCGTGATCTCGGCTCACTGCAAGCTCCGCCTCCCAGGTTCTTGGCATTCTCCTGCCTCAGCCTCCTGAGTAGCTGGGACTACAGGCACCTACCACCACGCCTGGCTAATTTTTTTGTATTTTTTTAGTAGAGACAGGGTTTCGCCGTTTTAGCCAGGATAGTCTGAATCTCCTGATATCGTGGTCTGCCCACCTCGGCCTCCCAAAGTGTTGGGATTACAGGCGTGAGCCACTGCGCCCGGCCTTATTTTTAGGTCTTTAATACAGTGTTTCTGCCTCTCATTTGTAACTACATGCATTATTCTTGAAAATTAGTAAACTCACTGAATTGTTGTGTAATAGTTGTTTAATTATTGCCTGTACAAATGTATATTAAGGTAAAATAAAACTGACAAAATATTTCTTTTTTTTTTTTTTTTTTTTTTTTTTGAGACGGAATCTCGCTGTGTCGCCCAGGCTGGAGTGCAGTGGCCGGATCTCAGCTCACTGCAAGCTCTGCCTCCCGGGTTTTTACGCCATTCTCCTGCCTCAGCCTCCCGAGTAGCTGGGACTACAGGCGCCCGCCACCTCGCCCGGCTAGTTTTTTGTATTTTTTAGTAGAGACGGGGTTTCACCGTGTTAGCCAGGATGGTCTCGAACTCCTGACCTCGTGATCCGCCCGTCTCGGCCTCCCAAAGTGCTGGGATTACAGGCTTGAGCCACCGCGCCCGGCCATAACTGACAAAATATTTCTAGGGTACAGTTGGATCCGTACTAAGTGGCTTGTCAAGCTAGATACATCCTTAGTGGGTCTGGAGACTTGGTCATGAATATCCTTTGTCCTAACCAGAGTGACTCCATCTTGAATAAAGGCCAGATAAAGCCAAACCTGCTGGGTAACATTCCCAAGGGGTTGAGCACTTTTGGTCACAAGATGTTTATGGTTGAGGGACCGAGTTAATGATGCTAACTAACTAAAGACTGAGAACTTAAGGAAATGTCCTGATATTTCGAGAACAAAAAGCATTCTTAGTTTAAGAATAGGTTTTGCTTTAAATAGTACACTTGTAAATTCTCGCTGAAATCAATAGTAACATAGCATACTTATGTTCTTAAGTAACATAAGAAACAATACTAATAGCCTGTCACAAGTTGATCATAAGCCTTTATAAAAAAGTACACTATTCTCTCATTCTCTCCTTTTTTTTTTTTTTTTTTTTTTTTTTGGAGACAGGGTCTTGCTCTGTTACCCAGGCTGGAGTGCAGTGGTGCAATCTTGGCCACACTACAGCCTCGACCTCCTGGGCTCAAGGGCTAAAGCCATCATCCTGTGTCTGCGCCCAAGTAGCTGGAACTACAGGCATGCACCACCACACCTGGCTATTTTTTTGTATTTTTTGTAGAGGTGAGGTCCTGCTATGTTGCCCAGGCTGGTCTGGAATTTCTTGCCTCAAGGGATCCTCCCACCTTGGCCTCCCAAAGTGCTGGTGTGAGCCACTGCACCTGGCCAAGTATACTGTTCTTAACAACCTGTACAGGCCGGGCACGGTGGCTCAAGCCTGTAATCCCAGCACTTTGGGAGGCCGAGATGGGCGGATCACAAGGTCAGGAGATCGAGACCATCCTGTCTAACCTGGTGAAACCCCGTCTCTACTAAAAAATACAAAAAACTAGCCGGGCGCGGTGGCGGGCACCTGTAGTCCCAGCTACTCGGGAGGCTGAGGCAGGAGAATGGCGTGAACCCGGGAGGCGGAGCTTGCAGTGAGCTGAGATCCGGCCACTGCACTCCAGCCTGGGCAACAGAGCGAGACTCCGTCTCAAAAAAAAAAAACAAAAACAAAAACAAAAAAACACAACCTGTACAATCAAGCACTGTTTATAGTATGGCCTTCCTCCTCATGCTTTCTGAAGACGCCCTACTCTTTGACAGAGTCGCTTTCAATAAACTCTTTCTTCTCACTATGGGGCCTTCCTTCTCTTGTTTTCTGAGGACACCCTACTCTGTAATAGGGTAGTCTCTAATAAACTATCTTCACTTCACTATACTCTGCGGCTCACTCTCAATTTTTTCCAGCGTGAGATCTAAGAACCTGCTCCTGGGATCTAGGATGAGACCCCCTTTCTGGTAACATTGCGCCAGGATTGAATTCTCAGTGACTGTAATGCAGCCATGTCCAGGCTTCCATGGACACAGACCGTTCGGTGGTGATTCCCACCCTTCCCTGTTATTGGTGATACTGTACTCTGTGTAAGTTTTTAGAGTTTACAGTGCAATTTCATTCATGTTCCCTTGGTTATCATTATGTTATCCTCAGTTAATCCTCCAAGCTGGTGGATTTATTCTGTCTTCTCCTCTCCTCTTTTTTTTTTTTTTTTTTTGAGACAGAGTCTCGCTCTGTCGCCCAGGCTGGAGTGCAGTGGCACGATCTCGGCTCACTGCAAGCTCCACCTCCCAGGTTCACACCATTCTCCTGCCTCAGCCTCCTGAGTACCTGGGACTACAGGCGCCCACCACCACGCCCGGCTAATTTTTTTGTATTTTTAGCAGAGACGGGGTTCCACTGTGTTAGCCAGGATGGTCTCGATCTCCTGACCTCGTGATCCGCCTGCCTCGGCCTCCCAAAGTGCTGGGATTACAGGCGTGAGCCACCGTGCCCGGCTCCTCTCCCTTATTATTATTATTTTCTTTAACACAGGATGAAACAGGTTCAGAGAGAGGCAGTGACTGGTCTGAAGTGAGGAACTAAGCAAGTGGTCAAGCCATGCTCTGTGACTTCCAAGTGCATTCTTCATCTTCTTGTTTAATAAAGTCTTGTGGAAGATAGTATGTGAAACAGTGAGTCTCAACAGCAGAAAAGAACGCAATGTTAATTCATGAGTCATGGTTCTGATTAGACTTCCACTGCCAAAGTTAACTGTTTTTTGTTTGTTTGTTTGTTTGTTTTTTGAGGCCGAGTCTCACCCTGTCGCTCAGGCTGGATTGCAGTGGCACAATCTCAGCCCACTGCAACCTCTGCCTCTAGGGTTCAACTTGCCTCAGCCTTCCGAGTAGCTAGGATTACAAGTGTCCGCCACCACACCCAGCTAATTTTTTGTATCTTTAGTAGAGACGGGTTTCACCATGTTGGCCAGGCTGGTCTCGAACTCCTGACCTTGTGATCCGCCCTCCTTGGCCTCCCAAAGTACTGGGATTATAGGCGTGAGCCACCATGCCCGGCCAACGTTAACTGTTTTAAGAAACTTTGCCTTGATTACAGTAACATGCGTTTTTTTTTGTTTTGTTTTGTTTTTTTTTTTTTTTGAGACGGAGTCTCGCTCTGTCCCCCAGGCTGGAGTGCAGTGGCCGGATCTCAGCTCACTGCAAGCTCCGCCTCCCGGGTTTACGCCATTCTCCTGCCTCAGCCTCCCGAGTAGCTGGGACTACAGGCGCCTGCCACCTCGCCCGGCTAGTTTTTTGTATTTTTTAGTAGAGACGGGGTTTCACCGTGTTAGCCAGGGTGGTCTCGATCTCCTGACCCCGTGATCCGCCCGTCTCGGCCTCCCAAAGTGCTGGGATTACAGGCTTGAGCCACCGCGCCCGGCCTGCGTTTTGTTTTTTAAAAAATTAGATAGCTGCAAGCCAAGATTTTACAATGACCCATGTATAGTAGAGACATCAGGTTGGTACATTTACAGACTTTTCTTCCCCTTTTTATTTTCAAACTCAGAGAAAAGTTGAAAGACTAGTCCAGTGATCACCAGGAATCCTACCAACTAGATCCAGTAATTTCACAATGCTTTTGAAATATGTAAAGTGAACACAACATCTGTAATTAGCACACTCTATGGTGTAACAAAGCCCTTATTTTGCTGCACCGTCAGGGGCCGATGGGAGTGGAGTTGGGACATGGAGGGGCCTCACTGTGGGACTGGGAAACTCATTTTGCTAGAATCATTGGAATCATGTGATAACAAATGCAGCCATGTGAGGGAAAAGTGAGCTGACCTCAGTGCCATGGGTTCAAAGGTCTTGTTTTGTTCAAACATAGGTCAGGTCTATGTTTTTGTCTCAGGTGAATATGGATCGGAGGGATTTTTGGACACACCTGAGAAAGTGAAAAGGAATTGAATGATTCCAATCTTGTAGGAAGTGGGGGAGCGGAGAGTCACATGTGGGAGAGCAGCTTCGAAGGATGCTGGCTGTTCTAAAGACTTATCTTCCCCACACGACCACTTCTTCTGCCCCCTCCCAGGGCCCCTCTTACATCTCTCTTGACGGAGGCTGCTGAACCTGTTTGGCCTGTCACCTCTGGGGGAAGAACAGAGTGCGAGGACAGGCCCTTCAGGAGCCTGGGGGCCTCAGTGAGTGTTCTCAGCTGGGCACTGTCTCTGCTCTAATTCTTGTTCCATGTGGTCACCTCCCCAAGCATGAAAAGAGCTCAGTTGGTACTTAACTGTTAGGTTAAGCCTTGGATAAGATTTTTGGGCCCTTGCAAAGGCCAATTATATAGGCCTCTGTCAATAAATAATGTTCAGCCAAGCACAGTGGCTCACACCTGTAATCCCAGCACTTTGGGAGGCCAAGGTGTGCAGATCACTTGAGGCCAGGAGTTCAAGACCAGCCTGGCCAACATGGCGAAACCCCATCTCAACCAAAAATACAAAAAATTAGCTGGGTGTGGTGGTGCGTGCCTGTAATCCCAGCTACTCAGGAGGCTGAGAATTGCTTGAAGCTGGGAGGCAGAGGTTACGGTGAGCCGAGATCACACCACTGCCCTCCAGCTTGGGTGACAGAGTGAGACTCATTCTCAAAAATAAATAAATAAGTAGATAAATAAAGTTCAATGTTTGCTGAGTCCTGTTAGCCTGATTATTAGACATTCTTATCTCTCCTTAGGGGCTGGCATAGTTCCTTGCTCCTGGCACCCTGTTTCTAGCCTTACACCCCAGCTGTAAGCTTTACTTACACATGGCCATGTACACTGTGGCTTCCTAAAACTCCCAGCCCCACACCCGTCAATGTGGCCCTGACAGATATCCATCGACAGATGTCCTCACAATGGAATGTCTTGTTTTTTTCCACCTCACCCAAAAGGTGAGCATCAGAACTCTGCTAGACTCTTTTTTGTAGGCATGGGGCGTCTTGCTCTGTTGCCCAGGCTGACCTCAAACAATCTTCCCACCTTGACCTCTCAAAGTACTGGGAATACAGCATGAGCCCCCGTGCCCAACTCCACCCTTTTAGACTCTCTAAAACCAAAATAGTGATCCCCAAATGCCTTATGGGAAGGCACAGGCAATGTTATACCCCCAAGCATTCGTCTGTGCACTCCTTTCCCCTCTGGGAAATCTCTCTGGAATTCCAGATGCCATTTCCTTCTGGTGCAGCTCACAAGGAAGCAGAAACCAAGACTCAGATGATGGGCTGCTTTCAGCGGACACTTGGTGTTTGCACACGAAACCACCTCTCCATCCTAGAAAACTAGGTTGATCTGGTAGAGGGGAGGAGGAGAGAGGTTCAGGGCTAACCTGGCCTTCAGGGAAAGGGTCGGGGGCCTAGAGACCTCGATGGAAGCGGGCAGTGACAAACATAAGGAACCAAGACCAGGGACCAGAGCGAACCCTCCTCAAGCTGGCCAATGGCAAATAGCCCCCGGACAGTCGCTGGTTCCCTGAGTGGAACGTGGGTGATGTGGACACCTGGTAGGTAATAGGATGAAGTTAGGAGAGGGAAACTGGGTCTCCAACCCAGGTGGAGGTGAGTAACTGGGAAGAGGGCAACCTCTGGGACAAAGGGGTGGAGAACCAGAAGACCAGTGATGGCCATGGAGGCAGTCAAGAGCCATGCCCCAGCGGTGCAGTGGGCAGTTCTCAGTGGGAGAATCTCAAGAGCCCCTGAGAGATGACGAAGGAGCAGTGAGCATGCCGTCTGTCATCCAATGCCAACTTACATCTGAGTTGGCCACATCCGTCCCTGTCCTTCTCCCCTGTCCTTGATCCCTGGAGGATCAGAAATGGCCACCAGCAAGAAGGGAGGAGGAAGGAAGAGGAGAGAAAATAAAGGTGATTGAGAAGTCGGCAAGAGGAGAAACTGCATTAGATGAGTCTGAAGGCGATACTAAAATAACCAGATGATGGAGGATCTCAACTGTCCAAGTGTAAAAATGAAGAAATGGCTTTATTTTTCTAATAACTGCTACTGAGTGCTTTCCTGCAGGTAGCAAGATCCCTTAGAGACCTCTCAGCTCAAAACCCACTTTGTAATTATTTGATTGGAACAGACTTCCTAAAGCATGAATAAACAAAGGGGCTACTCACTATCTAAGAGTGGCAATGAAACCAGCCTGAAATTCTATCCAAGGGAAAGAGCGAATCCAGTCTGAGTTTAAAGCAACACCTTACTGTGATTACTTTGTTCAGCAAACTGGTTACAATTAATTACTAAGCGAGTAAGAATAAGTTTCCATTTATTTATACATCTTCCTGTATTACTTATTGGCCCATTTCATTAATCAATTTTTTTCTTTTCTTTTTTTTTTTTGAGAGGGAGTCTCACTTTGCTGCCCAGGCTAGAGTGCGGTGGCGCGATCTTGGCTCCCTGCAACCTCTGCCACCCAGGTTGAAGCGATTCTCCTGCCTCAGCCTTCCAAGTAGCTAGGATTACAGGTGCCTAACACCGTGCCTGGCTAATTTTTGTAGTTTTAGTAGAGATGGGTTTCATCATCTTGGCCTGGCTGATTTTGAACTCCTGACCTCGTGAGCCACCGCGCCTGGCCTCATCCATTCTTTTTCTATTAAGGATTTCATAACTCTCTTATCAATTTGCCTGAACATTTTCTATATTAAGGATATTAATTTATCATAGCAGTGGCAATATTTTTTCTTGGTTTGTCCAATTTATGAACTCGTGTGATTTTTTTTTCTTCTTTTTTTTTTTGAGACGGAGTCTTGCTCTGTCACCCAGGCTGGAGTGCCATGGCACGATTTCGGCTCACTGCAGCCTCCACCTCCCGGGTTCAAGTGATTCTCCTGCTTCACCCTCCCGAGTAGCTAGGATTACAGGCACGTGCCACCATGCCAGGCTAATTTTTGTATTTTTAGTAGAGGTGGGTTTTCACCACGTTGGCCAGGCTGGTCTCAAACTCCTGACCTCAGGTGATCCACCTACCTTGGCTTCCCAAAGTGTGGGGATTACGGGCGTGAGCCACCTCATCCAGCCGATTCTCTTTTTCTTTTTAACTTAAGAAGTTCTTCCCCATCCTACCAACAGATCATCACCAAAATGTTAACAATGAGATTATGAAGGAATTTTTTTTGTTATAATTTCTGTACTTTACTTTTTTCTTTTTTTTGTTTTGTCGAGACAGGATCTTACTCTGTCACCCAGGCTGGAGTGCAAGGGCACGATCATGGCTTACTACAGCTTCAACCTCCTGGGTGCAAGTGATCCTCCTGCCTCAACCTCCCAATAGCTGGGACTACGGGCACATGCCACCATGCCCAGCTAATTATTTTTTTTGAGACAGAGTTTCACTCTTGTTACCCAGGCTGGAGTGCAATGGCATGAACTTGGCTCACTGCAACCTCCGCCTCCCAGGTTCAAGCGATTGTCCTGCCTCAGCCTCCTGAGTAGCTGGGACTACAGGTGTGCGGCACCATACCTGGCTAATTTTTTGTATTTTTAGTAGAGATGGGGTTTCACCATGTTGGCTAGGCTGGTCTCAAACTCATGACCTCAGGTGATCCACCTGCCTCAGCCTCCCAAAGTGCTGGAATTACAGGCATGAGCCACTGCGCCTGGCCTTGCCTAGCTAATTTTTTTTTTTTTTTTTTTTTTGAGACGGAGTCTCGCTCCGCCACCCAGGCTGGAGTGCAGTGGCCGGATCTCAGCTCACTGCAAGCTCCGCCTCCCGGGTTCACGCCATTCTCCTGCCTCAGCCTCCCAAGTAGCTGGGACTACAGGCGCCCGCCACCTCGCCCGGCTAGTTTTTTGTATTTTTTAGTAGAGACGGGGTTTCACCGTGTCAGCCAGGATGATCTCGATCTCCTGACCTCGTGATCCGCCCGTCTCGGCCTCCCAAAGTGCTGGGATTACAGGCTTGAGCCACCGCGCCCGGCCTTTTTTTTTTTTTTTTTTTTTGTAGAGATGGGGTTTCACCATGCTGCTCAGGCTGCTCTCAAACTCCTGGCCTTAAGTGATCCTCCCACCTCAGACTCCCAAAGTGCTGGGATTACAGGCATAAGCCATGCCGCCTGTACTTCACTCTTAATAGTAAACAGTCTTTTATTTCTCTTTCTTTTTGTAAACAGTCTTTTATAACCAGATTTTTAAAAATAGCCACTCTTCACAAGAGCGGCGCGGCTCTCTGCTGGGTGTGCATTACCTGCGTTCTGCTCCATGCTCTCCTTGATGCCATCTAGGAGCTCCTGTGCATCTTCCACATTCTCCTCCTCCTCTTCCTCTTCGACTTCTTCTTCTCCTTCCCCTATATCCTTAGGGGCAACAATCGTCTCCTGCATACCACAGGGATATTCACATTGGATGATGCCCCACATTGATTGGCTACTCACAAATCAGCTGGCAGGTGATCCTGGAAAAAGCTTGGGACCCAAATAGGACATGTACCCTATGACAGCTGTCATGCAAAATTTTGCAGGATGCGCATATCCACAAAGACACATGAGATCCTTGAGGTTTTTCTTAACAGCATATTTAAGAGATTAGTATATTTTTGTGCTAATGCTGGAACTGCTTGAGTCAACATTTTTCTAATGTGTTATTCTAAGGTATTGGGTTGTATCTTCCTTAAAGGAACCACATGTTGTAGAAATCAAGACTTTTAATAATCATTTATGAAAACTACCTCAGTATCAGCCATTTCCAATAAAATGATAAAAAGCAGTTTATAAATAAAGTTTGATAATACCCTGAGAAACATACAACACAAATAAAGCACCTAAAAGTGTTCCAGGCAACAGAGAGAACACAAGCTACACTTTGAACCGCAGCTGGAGGCAGACTACATTTCAAGGGCAACCCATGGAAGCTGCTTCCATCTCAGAGGAAAGCCCTGTAGAGTTCTGTGTTTTCATAACTGGGGGCAACAACAAAATTCAATGAAAATAACATCTTCTGTTTACTGACATATAAAATCAGTTACTTGTTTATTATAAAACTAAAAAAAGCATTTCTAAAAATGTCAAAATTCCCAATAAAGTAGTTAAAAGCCATTTCAGGCTGGGCGTGGTGGCTCACACTTGTAATCCCAGCACTTTGGGAGGCCAAGGCGGGCGGATCACCTGAGTTCAGGAGTGTTCTAGACCAGCCTGGCCAACATGGTGAAACCCCGTCTCTACTAAAAATACAAAAATTAGTCAGGCGTGGTGGCACATGCCTGTAATCCCAGCCACTTGGGAGGCTGAGGCAGGAGAACTGCTTGAACCCGGGAGGCGGAGGTTGCAGTAAGCCGAGATCGTACCACTGCACTACAGCCTGGGCAATAAAGTGAGACTCCATCCCACCCCCCAAAAAAAAAGCTATTTTACAAGATGGCTCTGAAGGTAAAGAAGGAAGATCCTTTCTTTCCCTAAGCCAAAGCAAAAGCAAAAGCTTTGAAGGCCAAGAAGGCAGTGCTGAAAGGTGTCCACAGCCACAGAGAAAAGAAGATCTGCACGTCATCTACCTTCTGGTGTCCCAGGACACTGCGGCTCCAGGGGCAGCCCCGATATCCTCCGAAGAGTGTCCTCAGGAGAAACCAGCGTGACCACTGTGCCATCATCAACTAACTTCCCCCGGCCTCTGAGTTGGCCACGAAGAAGAGAGGAGACAAACACACACTTGTACTCAATGCGGATGCCAAAGCCAGAAAGCGCCACATCCAACAGGCTGTGAAGAAGCTCCCTGACGCCAGTGTGGCCAAGGTCAACACTCTGCTCAGGCCTGAGGGGGAAGAGAAGCCAGATGTTCCCCTGGCTACTGATTAGGACGCCTCGGATGTTGCCAACAAAATTGGGATCATCTAAACTGCGTCCGGCTGGCTAATTCGAATAATATGCATATTTTCACCCTAAGAACAATACAGTAATTAATTAAAATGCCCATTATTAAATTAATAATTTAATAATTAAAATAATTTAATTATTTTAAATTAATTAAAATAGTTTAAAGTGTTACCAGTTTTGCTATGGCTTCAGAAATAACATCCTTCAGCTGGATGTGATGCAGTTTGTAGTACTTGGCCAATTCTTCAGCAATACTGGATTTTCCCACAGCAGGGGGACCGAGAATGCAGATCTTGACTGGCTGAAAGAGGAGAGAGTAAGGAACATAGGGCAAGCTATGAATGATCTGTAGCTAGACACAGTGGTTTTCTATTTCAGGGGAGTGCTTTTTTCTTTTTTTTTTTTTGAGACAGAGTCCAGTTGCTCAGGCTGGAGTGCAGTGGTGTGCATCATCTCGCTTACTGCAACCTCCACCTCCCAGGTTCAAGCGATTCTTGCCTCAGCCTCCTGAGTAGCTGAGACTACATGTGTGCACCACCATGCCTGGCTAATTTTTGTATTTTTTGTAGAGACAGGTTTTCTCCATGTTGGTCAAGCTGGTCGCGAACTCCTGGCCTCACATGATCTACCCACCTCGGCTTCCCAAAGTGCTGGGATTACAGGCATGAGCCACTGTGCCCAGCTGGGAGTGTCTTTTGAAAACAAAGTCTCTGGACTCTGCAGGCTAACTGTCACTCTTCTGTGGAGACTCCAGAGCCACGCCTCCACCCCCACCACCACCACGGTGGCTGCCATGTCATCCCTAAAGCATCTGCCCCCTGGTCAGACAGTTCATGTTCTGGTTCATGTCCATTCATTCAGTAGGTATTCAATAGGCACCAACTATGTGGGCTGATCTGGGCCTGGTGGATAGGACCACGTAAGAAGATGTGTCAGGAACAACTCAAATCACTAAAGAGTAAGTGCTCAGGAATTACATGCTGCCAGTTTCACAAGACAGTGCACAGTACAGGGCATTTTGCTACCTTTGTAACAGTAACAAAGCAAAGAATTTCTGGTTCAGTGTGCAAGGGGCCTAATTTACTGCCTGAATACTATTTCTGTACTGAATTTGGTCTTTAATTATTAGTTTTGTTTTGTTTTGTATTGAGATAGGCGCTCCCTCTGTTGCCCAGGCTGGTGTGTAGTGGTGCGATCACAGCTCACTGCAGCCTCAAACTCCTGGGCTCAAACTATCCTCTCAGCTCAGCCTCACAAGTATCTGGGACTACAGATGCACACCACCATGTTCATCTAATTTTTATACTTTCTGTAGAGATGAGATCTCACTGTGTGGCTCAGGCTGGTCCCAAACTCCTGCACTTAAGCAATCCTCCTGCCTCGGCCTCCCAAAGTGTTGGGTTTACAGGTGTGTGCCACTGCACCTGGCTTAGTCTTTAATTATTATTATTATTATTATTTTGAGACAGAGTTTCACTCTTATTGCCCAAACTGGAGTGCAATGGCACAATCTCGGCTCACTGCAAGCTCTGCCTCCCAGGTTCAAGCGATTCTCCTGCCTTAGCCTCCTGAGTAGCTGGGATTACAGGTGCACGCCACCACACTCAGCTAATTTTTTGTATTTTTAGTAGAAATGGGGTTTCACCATGTTAACCAGGCTGGTCTTGAACTCCTGACCTCAGGTGATCCACCCACCTCAGCCTCCCAAAGTGCTAGGATTACAGGTGTGAGCCACCACGCTTAGCCAATTATTTTTAGCACAGTTAATTTATTCTAATTTTTAGGCCAGGCATCGTGGCTCATGCCTGTAATCCCAGCAGTTTAGGAGGCTGAGGCAAGAGGATCCCTGGAGCCCAGGAGTTCGAGGCCAGCCTGAGCAATATAGGGAGGTCCCCATCTCTACAAAAAACGAGGCCAGTTTCAGCAATATAGTGAGATCCCCGTCTCTACAAAAAAAAAGAATTTTTTTTAATATTGGCTGGGCATAGTCACATGTGCCTGTGGTCCCAGCTACTTGGGGGCCCAGGCTGAGGCAGGAGGAGTGCTTAAGCCCAGGAGGTCTAGGCTGCAGTGAGTCGCAGTCACACCACTGCACTCCAAGCTGGGCAACAGAGCAACACCCTGTCTCAATTTTTTAAAAATTTATTCTAATTTTTAAAAAACATACTCATTAAAAAAAAACACCATTTATCCTGCTGATAAATTTGATTGAATGCTAAAGAAGCCCTGTGGTGTTCCTAATCAGTGAGTAAATATTCATTTCTAACAGAGGTCAAAATATCAGTAACATATAGTTATTTATTTCAAAAAGATCCAAACAGTTGTGAAACTGAGGGCCCATATTTTGCAAGGTAAATTTTGGAATTGTGCTCATGAAAAGGATTTCCATTGGTAGAGTGTCCGTATGCTTACAGATTATATAATTTCATCCACCGAGTTGGTTATTATCATTACTACCATTTGACAGGCGAGGAAACCAAGACGGCGAAGGAAGTAGGCAGCACACAGGATGGTTCTGGTGAGGAGTGTGACCCCTTCGGATAGGGATGATGGATGGTTCTGGTGAGGAACGCAGTCCTGTCGGATAGGGATGATGGATGGTTCTGGTGAGGAGCACGGTCCTGTCGGATAGGGATGATGGGTGGTTCTGGTGAGGAGCACGGTCCTGTCGGATAGGGATGATGGATGGTTCTGGTGAGGAGCACGGTCCTGTCGGATAGGGATGATGGATGGTTCTGGTGAGGAGTGTGACCCCTTCGGATAGGGATGATGGATGGTTCTGGTGAGGAACGCAGTCCTGTCGGATAGGGATGATGGATGGTTCTGGTGAGGAACGCAGTCCTGTCGGATAGGGATGATGGATGGTTCTGGTGAGGAGCACGGTCCTGTCGGATAGGGATGATGGGTGGTTCTGGTGAGGAGCACGGTCCTGTCGGATAGGGATGATGGATGGTTCTGGAGAGGAACGCAGTCCTGTCGGATAGGGATGATGGATGGTTCTGGTGAGGAGTGTGACCCCTTCGGATAGGGATGATGGATGGTTCTGGTGAGGAACGCAGTCCTGTCGGATAGGGATGATGGATGGTTCTGGTGAGGAGCACGGTCCTGTCGGATAGGGATGATGGGTGGTTCTGGTGAGGAGCACGGTCCTGTCAGATAGGGATGATGGATGGTTCTGGTGAGGAACGCAGTCCTGTCGGATAGGGATGATGGATGGTTCTGGTGAGGAACGCAGTCCTGTCGGATAGGGATGATGGGTGGTTCTGGTGAGGAGCACGGTCCTGTCAGATAGGGATGATGGGTGGTTCTGGTGAGGAACGCAGTCCTGTCGGATAGGGATGATGGATAGTTCTGGTGAGGAACGCAGTCCTGTCGGATAGGGATGATGGATGGTTCTGGTGAGGAACGCAGTCCTGTCGGATAGGGATGATGGATGGTTCTGGTGAGGAACGCAGTCCTGTCGGATAGGGATGATGGATGGTTCTGGTGAGGAACGCAGTCCTGTCGGATAGGGATGATGGATGGTTCTGGTGAGGAACGCAGTCCTGTCGGATAGGGATGATGGATGGTTCTGGTGAGGAACGCAGTCCTGTCGGATAGGGATGATGGATGGTTCTGGTGAGGAGCACGGTCCTGTCGGATAGGGATGATGGGTGGTTCTGGTGAGGAGCACGGTCCTGTCGGATAGGGATGATGGATGGTTCTGGTGAGGAACGCAGTCCTGTCGGATAGGGATGATGGGTGGTTCTGGTGAGGAGCACGGTCCTGTCGGATAGGGATGATGGATGGTTCTGGTGAGGAACGCGGTCCTGTCGGATAGGGATGATGGATGGTTCTGGTGAGGAACGCGGTCCTGTCGGATAGGGATGATGGATGGTTCTGGTGAGGAACGCCGTCCTGTCGGATAGGGATGATGGATGGTTCTGGTGAGGAACGCAGTCCTGTCGGATAGGGATGATGGATGGTTCTGGTGAGGAACGCAGTCCTGTCGGATAGGGATGATGGATGGTTCTGGTGAGGAACGCGGTCCTGTCGGATAGGGATGATGGATGGTTCTGGTGAGGAACGCGGTCCTGTCGGATAGGGATGATGGATGGTTCTGGTGAGGAACGCGGTCCTGTCGGATAGGGATGATGGATGGTTCTGGTGAGGAACGCGGTCCTGTCGGATAGGGATGATGGATGGTTCTGGTGAGGAACGCAGTCCTGTCGGATAGGGATGATGGATGGTTCTGGTGAGGAGCACGGTCCTGTCAGATAGGGATGATGGATGGTTCTGGTGAGGAACGCGGTCCTGTCGGATAGGGATGATGGATGGTTCTGGTGAGGAACGCGGTCCTGTCGGATAGGGATGATGGATGGTTCTGGTGAGGAACGCGGTCCTGTCGGATAGGGATGATGGATGGTTCTGGTGAGGAACGCGGTCCTGTCGGATAGGGATGATGGGTGGTTCTGGTGAGGAGCACGGTCCTGTCGGATAGGGATGATGGATGGTTCTGGTGAGGAACGCGGTCCTGTCGGATAGGGATGATGGATGGTTCTGGTGAGGAACGCAGTCCTGTCGGATAGGGATGATGGATGGTTCTGGTGAGGAGTGCGGTCCTGTCGGATAGGGATGATGGGTGGTTCTGGTGAGGAGTGCGGTCCTGTCGGATAGGGATGATGGGTGGTTCTCGTGAGCAGTGTGACCCTGTCAGATAGGCATGATGAATGGTTCTGGTGAGGAGTGCTGTCCCATCGGACAAGGATGATGGATGGTTCTGGTGAGGAGTGTGACCCCTTCGGATAGGGATGATGGATGGTTCTGGTGAGGAGTGTGGCCCCGTCAGATAGGCATGATGAATGGTTCTGGTGAGGAGTGCTGTCCCATCGGATAGGGATGATGGATGGTTCTGGCGAGTGCAGTCCTGTCGGATAGGGATGATGGATGGTTCTGGCGAGTGCAGTCCTGTCGGATAGGGATGATGGATGGTTCTGGTGAGGAATGCGGCCCCGTCGGATAGGGATGATGGATGGTTCTGGTGAGGAGTGCGGCCCCGTCGGATAGGGATGATGGATGGTTCTGGTGAGGAGTGCGGCCCCGTCAGATAGGGAGGATGGATGGTTCTGGTGAGGAGCGTGGTCCCATCGGATAGGGATGATGGATGGTTCTGGCGAGCGCAGTCCTGTCGGATAGGGATGATGGATGTTTCTGGTGAAGAGCACGGTCCCGTCGGATAGGGAGGATGGATGGTTCTCGTGAGGAGTGCGGCCCCATCGGATAGGGAGTATGGATGGTACTGGTGAGGAGTGAGGCCCCATCGGATAGGGAGGATGGCAGCAGTGGAAGGAGGCAGTTCCGGAGCTGAGTCCTGATGAGCCGGGCTGGGTCCCTGGAGAGGTGCAGTGCATTCACCAAGGCCTGAGATCCGGCTGTCAACTGAGCAAGTTCAGGTGTCTCATTTGTCCACGGACCAAGAGTGGGTCCTTTCTCCTGGCGTAGGCTCACTTTATCCGGGTGTAAAACCAGGATGCCAATCCATTCATTTATTTACAGTGAGAAGTATGACTGCCACTGAATCAAATGACTGCCACTGAATCAAATGACTGCCACTGAATCACACAGTCCAAGTCCACATATTTGGTACATTTACTCCCTTCAAGCCGACGGACACTGGGAGCCAAGTCTTCCAGGGCTGCTTGATGAGCTTTGATGAGAACAAGGGAAGTAGGATGAACTGACTGGAGGCAATGGGTCAAGGCGGCTTGATGCATCTGTCTCTGAAGCAGCAATGACTTTTCCTTGCTAAAGGAACTGCAATCACGCAAGTGCATGACTTGAGACTCCATCTTTTGGGGATGTCTCTGGGTGACACCTGTGGGTCTACACTGGCCTCGGTAGTGTTTCCTGTGGCTAACTGCCCCTAGGGACAGACATATTCTATTTAGTTTTTAGATATACTATTCCTTCTATCATGTTCTTGTCCAGTCTTGCTCATCAGGAACCATACGGTCTCTTCAAACTGTCTTGTCATATTTCTACTCTGTGTGTTGTTGTTACAGTTGACCTAGAGAGGACATTAGTCTAACCTCTGAGGTTGGGTTGGTGTATATCTCAGGATAACCTCCCAGTACAGCCACCATGAGGATCTTAGATGCTTAAAGGGATCATTATTTCTTTTGCTAAGTGATACATGTTTTGCTTATTCTTAACTAGACATGTTTTTCTCCCAAGAGAATATGGTTCTAAAGATATGACGGTGACACTATACTTGCTTATGTAGAGCGTTCCCTTCAACAGTGGTAATTATGATTATGATGACACCTGTTACTCACATAGGCCATTTTACAGTTTTCAAAACACTTTCTTGTGTATGACCTACGTTTGTCTTTAGAATGTTTCCCTGGGATCCAGGCAAAGCTCTGCACAGGTGCTTCATCGATCTGATTTCAGAGAGCCAAGTGCAGCGGCCCTGCAGTTAGACGTGGACATTCCAGTTACGTCTGCGTCCTACCTAGTTTGAATCTCTGACTAGCTGTGTGACCTTGAAAAAGTTGCTACCTACTCAGGAGGCTGAGGCAGGAGGATCACTTGAACCCTGGAGGCAGAGGTTGAAGTGAGCCGAGATCACGCCACTGTCCTCCAGCCTGGGCTATGGAGCGAGACTCTGTCTCAAAAAAAGAAAAAAAAGAAAGAAAAAGAAAAAGTTGCTGCAGCCAGGCACGGTGGCTCAAACCTGTAATCCCAGCACTATGGGAGGCCAATGCAAGTGGATTGCTTGAGGCCAGGAGTTCAAAACCAGCCTGGTCCACATGCTGAAACCCCATCTCTACTAAAATTACAAAAATTAGCCAGATGTGGTAGTGCACGCCTATAAGCTCAGGTACTACTCAGGAGGCTGAGGCATGAGAATTGCTTCAACCCAGGAGGCAAAGGTTGCTGTGAGCCGAGATCATACTGCAGGACTCCAGCCTGGGCAACAGAGTGAGACTCTGTCTAAAAAAGAAAAAGAAAAAGAAAAAAAAAAAGTTACTTCATCTCTCTGAGCCTTAGTTTCCTCATCTATACTATGGAGATAAGAATATCTACCTTTCACCATAAAAAAATGGTAAGTGTGTGAGTTCACACAGATGTTAATTAGCTCGATTTAGCCATTCCACAGTGTCTATATATTTCAAAACATTATGTTGTACAGGATACATGTATGTAATCTATTTGTCCATTTCAATTAATTAATTTTTAAAAAAGAATATTGACCTTGAAAAGCTGTGATAATTAAAATGACCAGTGAGTCCTCTGACCACTTAGAAAGAGATCGAAGTAGTAATCAGGCTTCTTCTACCTCTCACATGTATACCTAGGACTGAAACAAGCCAGCCAGCAAGGCGCTTGATATTTTTCCCTATTTAATATTCTCCTTTATATGGACAACACCGTGACATCACTGGAGCTTTCTATCATGTGCAATTTGCATACATTATTATCTATGTTAACTTTAAAACTGTTCATGTTTGGTTGACAAGTATTAATTTAACATACACATAAATTTGTTAGACCTGGACAAATTTGTCAAATTTGAAAAACAACTTGAAATTAGAAATGTGAATGTTTGAAAAAGCAAATACTTCCATTGGCATCATCACACTTAGAAGTCTGATTTATTTCTCTTGAATCAGAAGTTTCAATGGGAAACGGTGATAGTTACCATTAATCCTCTGCTTTGCTTGTACTCTTTGAGGATACTGTTGATATTTTCCACAAATCCTGTTTGGGCCACCCACCGGATATTAAAATTTTCCTTCACAAAGAGCGCTTCCATTCTTAAGTTGACCAGTAAGTGGTCGAGACAATCTTGCTAAAAGATAGAGGAAAATTAGAGATTTGTCTTTTTTTGTTTAATTCTGTCATTAACAGACCAAAATCACTACGGTTATTAAAGAAAGACAATATCCATTCACTAAATGTGGAAGTCAATTAATCCAGCACTGAGTATTTACAGAGCACCTGTGTGATGCTATGTTACTTCTGAACAGTCTCCATGTCTACTCTGATGGCGGGCCACATTCTGGCTGAAAGAGTAGGAAGATACTGGAAATCCAAATTTTCTTTTTAAAATATTTTAATTGCATCTACTTTTTGAATACTGTAGTTTCATGGTTCAAAATCTAGAAGAACAAAAGGTGTAGAGAAAAATATTCCCACCGGGTGGGGTGGCTCACACCTGTAATCCCAGCACTTTGGGAGGCCCAGGTGGGCGGATCATGAGGTCAGGAGGTTGAGGTCATCCTGGCTAACACAGTGAAATCCCGTCTCTACTAAAAAATATGAAAAATTAACCGGGTGTGGTGGCAGGCGCCTGTAGTCCCAGCTACTTGGGAGGCTGAGGCAGGAGAATGGCATGAACCCAGGAGGTGGAAATTGCAGTGAGCCGAGATCACGCCAGTGCACTCCAGCCTGGGCGAAGAGCGAGACTCCATCTCCAAAAAAAAAAAAAAAAATTCCCTCTGACCTTTGACCACCAACAACCCAGTTCTGCTCCTCAAGGCAACCCATAGTATCAGTCCTTTCAGAAACATATTCGAGTGCAGTGTTTAAATGCAATTTATTCTTAAAAAGAATTGCATTCTAATGCAAGCTTAAAAAACACACTGCAAAAAACCCTGTTGTTTTGTTGTTGTGATGGAATTGGAATCTCAGCCTGCTGTTTGAATTTTAGAAAGAGGCCAAAGAAAATAATTCCCAGTGTTTGAATGGCATTTTACGTATCAAATAGCTTCCAAATACATTTTGTTTTGTTTCTTTTTTCTTTTTTTTTTTTTGAGATGGAGTTTCTCATTGCCCAGGCTGGAGTGCAATGGTGCGATCTAGGCTCACCGCAACCTCCGCTTCCTGGGTTCAAGTGATTCTCCTGCCTCAGCCTCCCAAGTAGCTGCGATTACAGGCATGTGTCACCAAGCCCAGCTAATTTTGTATTTTTAGTAGAGACAGGGTTTCACCCTGTTGGTCACGCTGGTCACTGTGCCCAGCCCAAATACATTTTCTGACCACGACCTCTGGGGGTTTTTCAGGAAAGACAGCTGAAGACAAGAGTAAGTTGTCTTAGGGTAGAACATCTGGTGTGGTAGGAGTTGAAGATGGCATTGGAACCTAGGCCTTCTGACTCCAAATCCCTCATGGATCAATGTTATTTAGCCAAAACCTATCTGATATTAAAAAAATAATAATATTATTGAGAAAGATAGTTTAAAAAAAAAACAAAAAACACCTCATATACTAACCGTTAAGTCCTTGGTTAGGTATGCATTTTCTCTGGGTATTTTCTGGATTTTCCCAGGGCCAGTATTTTTACTGATACACTGTTAGAGGAAAATCGAAATATTATTTGGTTTACCTGGAAGGCTTTACTTTATATAAAACTCAAATGGACCAGGCACAGTTGCTCACGCCTGCAATTCCAACACTTTGGGAGGCCGAGTTGGCGGATCACCTGACATCAGGAGTTCGAGACCAACCTGGCCAACATGGTAAAACCCCGTCTCCACTAAAAATACAAAAGTTAGCCAGGCGTGGTGGCACGTGCCTGTAGTACCAGCTACTCAGGAGGCTGAGACACGAGAATTGCTTGAACCCAGGAGTCAGAGGTTTCAGT
The DNA here is from genome assembly GCF_037993035.2 of Macaca fascicularis. NCBI lineage: Eukaryota > Metazoa > Chordata > Mammalia > Primates > Cercopithecidae > Macaca > Macaca fascicularis. The sequence continues at coordinate 164,510,184 of NC_088381.1, read as the reverse complement.
GAGTCGAGATCACACCACAGCACTCCAGCCTGGGTGATAGAGTGAGACTCTGTCTCAAAAACAAACAAATAAACAACCCCAAATGAATGTGAACATAATTGAATTTTTAAAAATAGCATTAGTGCCAGGTAGTGGAGATAACGATGAGCCTGGCCCGGGATCTGCCCTCAAGAGCTCCCAGTGTGAAAAGAAAGACAGAACTGTACACAGATAATGATCATGTGGAGCGTCTGCAGCTCAGCAAAGGGGATTCTGTGCTATAGTCTGAATGTCTGTGTCCCACAAAATTCACATGTTGAGATCTTCACCCTTAAGCTGATGGTGTTAGGAGTTGGGACCTTTAGGAAAGTGGATCATAAGGGTAGAGCCCTCAAGAATGAGATTAGTGTCTTATAAAAGGACCCCAGAGAGTACCTTCGCCCCTCCACCATGTGAGGACACAGGGAGAAGGCGACATCTATGAAGCCGAAAAGTGGGCCCTCGTCAGACACTGAATGGGAGTACGGGTGTGAGCCACCGCGCCCAGTCAATTCCTTTTCTTTTTAATCTTATTTTCTGCACGCTGCTGTGTGTGTGTGTATGTGTGTGTATATATATATATAAAATAAAACTACATTAATAAATTATAATATATTTATAAATATTAATTTTAATCTATGAATATATCTTAAATAAAAACTAAGTAACCATCTGCCTTTTTTTTTTTCCCACAATTTTTCTGTTTGTTTGTTTTTGAGACAGGGTCTTGCTCTGTTACCCAGGCTGGAGTGCAGTGGCACAATCTCAGCTCACTGCAACCTCTGTCTCCCAGGTTCAAGCAATTCTCCTGCCTCAGCCTCCTGAGTAGCTGGGACTACAGTCATGCATCACCACGCCTGGCTAATTTTTGTATTTTTAGTAGAGAAGGGGTTTTACCATGATGGTCAGGCTGGTCTCGAACTCCTGATCTCAAGGGATCTGCCTGACTCGGCCTCCCAAAGTGGGATTACAGGCATGAGAAGAGACAAGGTCTTGTTCTATTGCCCAGGCTGGAGTAAGGTGGTGCAATTACAGCTCACTGCAGCCTTGAATTCCTGGGTTCAAACAATCCTGGCACCTCAGCCTCTCAAGTAGATGGAACTATAGATGTGCACCACCACCAAGTCTGGCTAATTTTAAAAATTTTTTGTAGAGAGGGGGTCTCACTATGCCCAGTGCTGGTCTTGGACTCCTGGCCTGAAGTGATTCTTCCACCTGAACTCTTAAAGTGCTGGAATTACAGGTGTGAGCCACTGTGCCTGGCTGAATCTGCCTTGATCTTGCAGTTCCGAGCCTCTGGAACTGTGAACAATAAATGTCTATTGTTTATAAGCTGCTTGGTTTATGGTATTTTGTTGTAGCAGTTCAAACAGACTAAAACAACCTGGGGTGAAGAGAGACACCTGTCCCGTGCAGGAGGTGGGAATGAGGCAGGGAGGGTGCACAGGAAGATAGATGAACTGAATTTTTTTTCTTTTTTTCTTTTTCTTTTTTTTTTTGACAGGGTCTTGCTCTGTCACCCAGGCTAGTATGCAGTGGTACAATCTTGGCTCACTGCAACCTCTGCCTCCTGGGCTGAAGTGATCCTCCCACCTCAGCCTCCTGAGTATCTGGGGCTGCAGGCACACCACCATGCCTGGCTGATTTCTGTATTATTATTATTTTTTTTTTTTGGTAGAGATGGGGTTTCACCATGTTGCTCAGGCTTGAGCTGAATCTTAAAAATGAATAGGGAGCAGCCAGAAGAAGGCTGCATTAGCTGGGCCACATGGTAGCTGCTTTAGCCAGAGCAGCCTGGACTAGAAGAGGAAGCTCTCCCAGATCTAGACTCCTGAAGCTGGGCACAATGGCTCACACCTCTAATCCGAGCACTTTCAGAGGCCGAGGTGGGAGGATCATTTGAGCCCAGGAGTTTGAGGTTGCAGTGAGCTATGATCACCCCACTGCATTCCAGCCTGGGTGACAGAGCAAGACCCTGTCTCTAAAAAATTAAAAACAAACAAACAAACTTAGCCAGGCACTGTGGCTTACCCCTGTAATCCCAGCACTTTGGGAGGCTGAGGCAGGAGGATCACTTGGGCTCAGGAGTTTCAGACCAGACATGGTCTGGTCTCATGGTGAGACCTCATCTTGACAAAAAAAGAAAAAGAATGAAAATTAGCCAGGTATGGTGGTGCACGCCTGTGTTCCCAGCTACTTGAGAAACTGAGGCAGGAGGACCTCTTGAGCCCAGGATGTCAAGGGTGCAGTGAGCTATGATCACACCATGGCACTCCAGCCTGGGCGACAGAGCGAGACTCTGTATCAAAAAACTAAATAAATAAACAAATAAATAATATTAAAAACAGAGCTCCTGGAATTGGCCAGTAGGTTGGTGAACCTGAGCACATCAACACTTTGGGGCAACTGCCTGTTGGTGGATTTCAGGGTTCTGGTGTGTCAGCTGCGTGTGTGTCTGGGGTGCAGTGATCACCATCTTCTTAACCTAGCCCTGCAGTGGTCTTTCTTATTTCCCTCTGTGCATGTGACACAGAAAGGATATTTTGGTAGTAACGTTAAAGTATACACTGCAAATGCAGATAATGAGTTTGGGTTTTATGGATATTCTACTGAGGAGTCCCAGTTTTGCTAGCACAACTGATTGTATAACTACACTCCAGTAGGCAAAACTTTTTTTTTTTTTTTTTTTTTGAGATGGAGTCTTGCTCAGCCGCCCAGGCTGGAGTTCACTGGCACAATCTTGGCTCACTGCAACTACCGTCTCCCAGGTTCAAGTGATTCTCCCGTCTCAGCCTCTCGAGTAGCTGGGATTATAGGCACCCGCCATTCTGCCTGGCTAATTTTTGTATTTTAGTAGAGATGGGGTTTCATCATGTTGGCCAGGCTGGTCTTGAGCTCCTGACCTCAGGTGATTCACCCGCCTTGGACTCCCAAAGTGCTAGGATTACAGGCATGAGCCACCATGCCTGGCCGGCAAAACTATTTATGATATGTCATCAAAGTATGAGATGAAACCACTGTACCTTGACTATATCTTCCAGGGTATGAACAGACTCATCCACAGCAACCAGGTAGTGAGGCTTCGGCGTGTGATCTATGACGTTTTGTATCACTCTGCAGACCCACAGGTAAAATAATCATCAGAGGGAAAAGGCGAAAGAGATGCAGTAAACTAGAATTCACTGACCACCACCCCCATGACTGGGCGTGGGGTTTGGTGCTTTGATAAGTTATCTCCATTTTCAGTAAGGTCAGGGTTGGGATGGTTATCTGCATTCTCCACATGAGGAAGATGCTAAAGAGTTCGGTGACATTTCTCAGGCTGAGGAGCTATTGCGAAAGTGGAAGAGCTAGCTTTTGACGTCAGATCCATCTGTTTCTGGACCTGTCTTCTTTCTAGCATACTGCCCTGTCTCCCAACAAGGGGACCTGAGCCCAGTAGGACCCCAGTTTATGAAGCCTTCCCCATCTAGTGGCTCATGTGAGCCTCACAACAGTGCTTTAGGGAGATATTTTACAAAGTAAGACACAGATTTAGACAAGCTGTGGCTCTTTTAAGGAAGTCACGTAGCAACAGTGCCTGAGCCTGCTTTCCTATTCCGAGTTGCCAAGGTTTCCGAGTGCTTGCCTCTGTGCTGAGGGCGGCACAGGTGTGATCCCACTGAATTCTCACAGCCCTAGCAGGTAGGTACTGCTGCTATTCCTGTAAGTAACTTTCCCAAATTCACACAGCTAGTGAGAGGAAGAGCAGGAATTGGAACAAAAATTAAATAATTCCAGAGAGAAAAAAATAGTGAATAGATGTCTATCACAATGACTTGTCAATTCTACCTCCATCTTAGCTTCCTTTCAATAAAATGAAAATAAATCGGATCCATGCTTCCAAATGTGCAGGTCACATTTATTTTGTATTTATTTCTTTTTTTTCTATATTTATTTATTCATTCATTTATTTATTTATTTTGAGTCTCGCTCTGTCACCCAGGCTGGCAGGCAGTGGTGTAATCACGGTTCACTGCAGCCTCAACCTCCCAGGCTCAAGTGATCCTCCCACCTCCACCTCCCAGGTAGCTGGGACTACAGGCGCAAGCCACCAAACCTGACTAATTTTTGTATTTTTTGTAGAGACAGGGTTTCACTATGTTGTCCAGCCTGGTCCCGAACTCCTCGGCTCAGGCGATCCTCCCACCTTGGCCTCCCAAAGTGTTGGGATTACAGGCGTGAGCCACTACGCCTAGCCTATTTTGTATCCATTTCTCAGAACATTTCAGCTTTTTGCTTTTTCCTCTGTTAAATATTTGACAATCTTCAAAGAAACCTCTGGGGGAAAAATGCTACTTAAATGGGCCTGTCAAAAGATAAAATTATAACAAATCTAGTTAAAGATTTCAATTGACTTTATTTGTGATTCTAGAATCAGGCAACATTTCATTCCATAAAAATAGAACAAGTGTGCCAGTGAAATGAGCAGAGGCGGGTGGTTCGATAGGCAGAAAGGGCTGCAGAAAGCAGAAACAAAAAACAAAAAACACATTGGTCATTTCAAAGTTACTTTCCTTGTAAGACAGGGACAGGTAGAACAACAGAAAGATAACTAACGGGGCCGGGCACAGTGGCTCACACCTGTAATCCCAGCATTTTGGGAGGCCGAGGTGGGTGGATCACCTGAGATCAGGAGTTCGAGACCAGCCTGACCAACATGGTGAAACCCTGTCTTTACTAAAAATACAAAAATTAGCCAGGCGTGGTGGCTGGCACCTGTAGTCCCAGCTACTCAGGAGGCTGAGGCAGGAGAATCGCTTGAACCCAGGAGGCAGAGGTTGCAGTGAGCCAAGGTTGTGCCATTGCACTCCAGCCTGGGTGACAGAACAAGACTCCATGTCAAAAGAGAAAAAAAAAAAAAAGAAAGAAAGGAAAGATAACTGATAGGTTAGCACCAAGTTACTTCAGGCTACTTTTTGTCATAAGGATGAAAACACAGAGAGTTTTATTATCATAGCTATTGAAGATTGAAACTGGCTTGTTTGGGAAATTAGCTTTCTCGAAAGGTCAGATAACAGCTTAGTTTCAGTTTGGTGCCTGGAGCTTTAGCATGGGTGATTCCATTTTGATTTTCAGTCTGGTCTGTTGGGGCCTAGTACAAGAACTTAGTCCAAAACAATGGCCTCCTATAACTTGTTTTTAACAGGCCCCAAGTCCTTCTGTAATGGGAATAATTTCACACTCTAATTTATGTTTGGAAGTAATATGTTAAGGACTAATGCCAAGTAAGTTATATTAATAATATAGAAGACTCTTCTATATCTTTGAAATCCAGTAATGTCATAATGTAAAATCTCTGCAGAAAAAATGGGTATGTTACGGCCCCTCCATCCCCAGGGATGGAGCAGGTCCAGGGTTTTGTAGTGCCTGAAGCTTAGCCCATTTACAGCAAGCTTGTCAAACCGCGGCCTGTGGGCCACATGAGGCCCAGGATGGCTTTGAATGAGGCCCAACACACTTTATAAACTTTCTGAAAACGTTATGAGATTTTTTTAAAAAAACTCATCAGTTATCATTAGTGTCAGTGTATTTTATGTGTGACCCAAGACAAATCTTCTTCCAATGTGGCCCAGGGAAGCCAAAAGATTGGATATCCCTGACTTAGAGGATCCTCCTTTAAGAAAAATAATAAAGTGGATCACGGTGGCTCATGCCTGTAATCCCAGCACTTTGGGAGGCCGAGGTGGATGGATCACGAGGTCAGAAATCGAGACCATCCTGGCTGACACGGTGAAACCCTATCTCTACTAAAAATATAAAAAAATTAGCCGGGCGTGGTGGTGGGCGCCTGTAGTCCCAGCTACTGGGGAGGCTGAGGCAGGAGAATGGCGTGAACCCGGGAGGCGGAGCTTGCAGTGAGCGGAGATCGCACCACTCACTCCAGCCTGGGGGACAGAGTGAGACTCCGTCTCAAAAAATAATAATAATAATAATAAAAATGAGGTTCAGGGTCTCGGAAAGAGATCTGCTCAGGGATGTGGCCCTGAAGTTTAAACTTCCTTCATTTCCCAGTAAATCTAGAAATTCATCTGAGGTTGTGACTAATTTACCAGTGGCCAGTGGATGAGGGAAAGAGTGGGAATCTGAAAACCAGAACCTCGGGGAAGTGCAGAAATTGCTCCCTTCTGGGCATGTGCCATAGAGGTGACAGAATGAAGTCCCCGGAAGCTGGAGCTGATGAACCACAAACACAGTGAACCAGCTCATTGACCTCACATTTAAGTCAGGGTCTTCAAAGGAGGAGACGGGTTTCTGGACCTGCCTGAATACAGGGTTTAGATGCTCTGTGAGTATAAAAAACATATGTCAACTTTACCTACAACTGTCAAAGAAGAAAAAAGCTTCAGGTTTACAGTTTTCCATCTGAATTCTAGAATTTAAATTGGTGAGTTACACATATTAATCTCATCTGGGACAAAGGAATAAGAAACTACGTCCTCAGAATGCACATACCAAAGTCTTTCTTTTCCAAAATTGGAGGGCATTGCTATTCTGCTGATAGTTTCTAAGAGATGAACCTGAACTTGTCACCAGAAAGTAGAACTTTTGAACAGTGGACACTATTTCTTTAGATGCAAAATGGAGAAGATGGTACCTTCTGCATGGGGTTGTTATGAAGAACAAACACAATAATGCATGTAAGGGTCTTAGCACTGGGCAGATGCTCAAAAAGTATTAGCCTACAAACAAACACATTAACCAATTCTATGAAGGTCATGTCTCTGGGAGAATGCTTACCCTGCTAGATCAAGAACGTGGATTGTTGGAATTACATTTGTTCCATCGCCAAAAACTGGTAATGCGGGAATCTCACCCAGCCAAGCCATCTGAAAGAAAAGCAAAATCATGTCCCCCAGTTATACGTGGATGGCTATTACAGCTCACACATAAGTCTACAGTCAGAGGCATCCACAAGGCCTAGCTATCTGCTTAAGTAATTTCCTCCAGGGGGTGTTTTATAAATCAGCCCTGATGAGATTTAGGATCAAATTCTGCCAAGAGAAATAATGTGTAGCCTTGGGACTGAAATACTTTTCAAGAGATCTACAACCAGTTGTATTTAGTAGCTATACGCATGCCATCTATATAGAGAAGAATGTTTTCACATGCATGACGTCTCAATTCTCACAAAAAAGACAAATTAAAATTTAAAATTACCCCCACCAGTAGGGATGAGGTGACGGGAAATAATTACCATCGGTACAGGAGTGAAATGCTTAGTGGATAAAGTAGCATGCAGGAGGTTACACTTGTGAGAGCTTGGACTGGAACCCCAATCCTCAGAGTCCAAATCCTCGTCTTTTCTTCTCATTAAGTATTTCAGTAACCAAACAGACATCCTGAGTACTGTTTAAGTGTCACGTATTAGATTATTTTGAATTGTTGTTAAGAGTGAAAGAGGTAGGGGTGGGGGTCACAGTAGACCACTGGGTCTTGTAAGATATTTTGGACTTCGAGAAAGTGTTGAAGGGTTCTAAGCAGTGATGTGACACCAGCAGGCTTGCTTCTGTTGCCTTGTGGAGAAGTGGTGGGAAGGAGAGTCCGATGGGGAGAGAGAGATGATGGCAGGTGTGCAGGTGAGATGGGGTACCCTAGCTTGGAAGTGGGAAGTGCACGGAGTGGGGATGGAGAGAAGGGAGATGTTGAGGAGGCTGACTGTAGTAACTGGGAATTTTGTGATGGGTAATGTGAATGGAAAATAAATCTTGGGACCCCAAAATCACTACGCCAGAGGGAAAAGTCAAGCTGGGAACTACATAAAGCAAACCTGTCTCTCGTTCAAAGATTTTATTTTTGTTTTCTTTTTTAAAATTATTATTTTTTGAGATTTTTGAGATGGAGTCTTGCTGTCACCCAGGCTGGAGTGCAGTGGCACAATCTTGGCTCACTGCAACCTCTGCCTCCCAGGTTTAAGCGATTCTCCTCCCTCAGCCTCCCAAGTAGCTGGGATCACAGGCATGTGCCACCACACCTGGCTAATTTTTGTATTTTTAGTAGAGATGGGGGTTTCACCATGTTGGCCAGGTTGGTCTCGAACTCCTGACCTCAGGTGATCCGCCCGCCTCGGCCTCCCAATATGCTAGGATTACAGGCGTGAGCCTCATTCAAAGATTTTAAAAGCTACATACCTTCCTCACAATTTGCCCACTAGGAAATTATTTGTAGGCCCCCAGAGCTTTACCCGAAAACAGTTCTGTTGAATTTCACCCTGACAATGTAAATTGACAGCTTATCTTCACAGGTACAGGACAAGGACAGAACTCAAAGTCATCCCTAGGCTCACCTGACAAATAAATGCATATCTGATTGCTTCCTCTGCCCTATGTTTATTTTATCTTACGTAAAAATGCAGATTCGCTGAGCTAGATAAATGCATAAGTGACTATTCCTCTACCCTTCCCTCATGTTGAACAGCTGATCAAAGACTCAAAAGAATACACCCGCTTGCCTCTTATCTACCCACACCTTTTACTTATTTTTTGTAGGCACAGGGTTTCACCATGTTGCCCAGGCTGGTCTCAAACTTCTGGGTTCAAGCCATCCACTCACACTGGCCTCTCAAAGTGCTTTACTGGGACTATAGGCATCAGCCACCACGCCTGGCTTACCCACATCTTAAAAAAATTCTTCCTCTTTCTCTAATATCTACCCTTTTCCCTTTAAATACTGAAGCACATCTTCAGTATTTAAAAGTATCACATCCATACTTTCTTTCATTTTCTGCTATTCTATTGCACTAACCACATCCAAAGCAATAAGAAACACCTTCCCTTCAAATTGTGTATCTTTATCGTAAGACACTTTTAAACATTCCATGTCATCACTGAAAAGCCATACCTTAAAAAATGTGTGTAACATGCCTCCTTCTGCTCCATACTGGAGTCCAGCAGCAACTACGTAAGTTGCAAATTTTCTGGTCTATTAGATAAAATACAGAAGAAAAAAGCTGGCTGTAATATTATTAATCATATTGAATTAGATTATTTTAGTAGTTAAAATGAGCACTTTTGGAACTTCCGTCAACACTTGCAGGTTACTGAGGTATTGTTCGGGATACAAATCGTATCTCTTAAAGGGAGAAACAACACCCCTATGCTATTCAGGAATACCTCTGACCACTATTAAAATTTAACAAGGACTCCTAATTAAATTAAAGCCTGGGTTTTTGTGAAAACTTAGTACCTGTAAGCTCTGTGCTGGGCACTGAGGGGGAAAAGAAGATAGAAAAACAGGTCTTTCCATGAGGATCTTTAATGATCTAGCACATGAAACCAAGAAGCTGGTGATGGGTCTTAACACAAGGATGGGAATTCACATGGATTGTCCATTTCACCCTGGACGAGCAGTTTAGGCACTGTAAGAACGGGCCTCAATATTTCTTTATTTTTAATTTTTAATATTTGTGGCTATATACTAAGTATATATATTTATGGGGGTGTATGAGATGTTTCAATACAGGCATGCAATGTGAAATAAGCACATCATGGAGAATGGGGTATCCATCCCTTCAAGCATTTATCCATTGAGTTACAAACACTCCAATTACACTTTTTAGGTTATTTAAAAACCTACAGTTCAGTTATTACTGACTATAGTCACCCTGTTGTGCTATCAAATAGTAGGTCTTATTCATTCTTTCTAACTTTTTTTGTACTCATTCACTATCCCTCCCTCCCCCCATCCCCTAGTACCCTTCTCAGCCTCTACTGTCTGCCTCCATATTTAACCAGATAAGCTCAAAATACCATCTTTATTATTGATATGAGCTCTACTGGCGGCCATGCCTTAGGTGATCTATGATGATGAGCTTCCTAACCCTGAATCTGGAATAAAATTAACTTTTCCAACCAGTCCCAGGCAACACTGGACAACGAGGGACTTCTCCACATGACGGCCTGCTGCTATAAGTCTCAGGGCATGAGGAAGGTGAAATGCACAGAGTCCCAGAGAGAAGGGAAGGAAGAGGGGCCAAGCTCACATGGCCAGGCCCTCCCCAAACCCACCAATGAGAAAACTCACTTGAGCTTCTTCAGGCAAACAGGGGATGGTGCAAGAAGATAGGAGATTTTGTTTGTTTGTTTGTTTTGAGACAGAGTTTCACTTGTTGCCCAGGCTGGAGTGCAGTGGCATAATCTAGGCTCACTGCAACCTTGGCCTCCTGGGTTCAACTGATTCTCCTGCCTCAGCCTCCCAAGTAGCTGGGATTACAGGTGAGAACCACCATGCCCAGGTAATTTTTGTACTTTTAATAGAGACGGGGCTTCACCATGTTGGCCAGGCTGGTCTTGAACTCCTGACCTCAAGTGATCCACCTGCGTCGGCCTCCCAAAGTGCTGGGATTACAGGCGTGAGCCACCATGCCCAGCCTACAGGAGTTTTTAGGAAGAATGTTACTCAGGCTCTTGTGGGAAGATAGTAATCCCACCTCACAAATATTAGGCCTGAGAAGGGGGACATAACCACAAACACGATAAAGATTTTAAAAATTATAAGAGGGACTTATGGAAAACTTTCTGCCAACTAATTTGAAAATTTAGCCTAAAGGGCTCATTTCTTGCCCCCAAACTCCTGCTAACTGCCTTCCCACAGTCCCGGACACTTTTTCAACCAAAGTCTACCAAACAGTCAAAGGATAAGCCCAGAGGCAGAGCAAGATGGCGGGATGGAAGTCTCCCCCGCAAGGACAATAACTATCTACACAGAGAAAAGCTTCATAAGAACCAAAAATCAGGTGAGCCCTCATAGTACCTATTTTAACTTCATATTGCTGAAAGAGCACTGAAGAACCAGAAAAAACAGTTTGGAATTGCCAAAGCCACCCACCCCCGCCAGCAGGAGAGCATCTCTGGGCGCTGCAGGAGGGAGAACACAGCATTGAGAGGCATTGAACTCAGCACTGTCCTGTTAGAGCAAAAAGGAAAACCAGACCAAACGCAGCTGACACCAGCCCAGCCCACGGAAGGAGCATTTAAACCAGTCCGAGTCAGAGAGGACTCTCCGGCATCAGTGGTCAGAACTTAAGTGCCTCCAAACCTCGCCACCGAGGGCTATAGCGCTCTGTGTCTCCAAGCAAACTTGAAAGACAGTCCAGGCCCTAAGGACTGCAACTCTAGGTGAGTTCCAGTGCTGAGCGAGGCCCAATGACAGTGGACTGGGGAGGGCACACAACATACCGAGACACCAGCTGGGGCAGCCAAGGGAGAGCTGGCACCACCTCTCCTCTAACGCCAGGCTGCACAGCTCACGGCTCCAAAGAGACCCCTTCCCTCCACTTGAGGAAGAGAGAGGGAAGAGTGGGGGGAACTTTGTCTCGCATCTAGGACACCAGCTCAGTTACAGCAGGAAGGGGCACCTGTGAGTAGGGAGGCCCTCATTCTAGGCCCTAGCTCCCAGATGACATTTCTAGACACAACCTGGGCCACAAGGGAACCTGCTGCCCTGAAGGAAAGGACCTAGTCTCGGCAGCATTCATCACCTGCTAACTGGAGAGCCCTTGGGCCCTGAATAACCAGCAATGATACCCAGGTACTATGTCGAGGGCCTTGGATGAGACTTACTGGCTTCAGGTGACATTCAGCACATTCCCAGCTGTGGTGACTACGGGGCAAAACTCCTTCTGCTTGAGAAAAGCAGAGGGAACATAAAGGGGACTTTGTCTTGCACCTTAGGTGCCAGCATGGCGAAAGTTGGGTAGAGCACCAAGCAAGCTCTCGGGGTCCCTGCCATGACCTGACTCTTGAATGGCATTTCTGGACCTGCCCTGGGCCAGAGGGGAGCCCATTTTCCTGAAGGGTGAGTCCCATCTGAAGGGTGAGTCCCAGGCCAGGCAGCAGTCAAGACCAGCTGACTTAAGACACCTTGGACCCTAAGGGAACATCAGCACTAGTCTGTCAGTACTCCTTGTGGCCTGGGGTGGCTACTGGGTGAGGCTCCTCTGTCTTTGGAAAGAAGAAGGAAGACTGGGAAGGACTATGTCTTGTGATTTGAGTGCTAGCTCAGCCACAATACAACAGAACACCAGGTAGACTTAGTTTATCACTAAGGTTTATCACTCTAGTCTCTGACTCCCAGATGGCACTTCTTGACCCACCTGGGGCCTGGGGGACCTTGCCACCCTGAAGGGAAGGACACAGGCCTGGCTGGTTATGTGACCTGCTGATTGTGGAGCCCCAGAGCCCTGAGTGAACAAAAGCAGTAACCAGGGAGTGGTTACAGCAGGCCTTGGGCAAGATCCAGTGCTGTGCTGGCTTCAGGTCTGACCCAGCACAGTCATAGTGGTGGTGCCTACAGGGGTGCTTGTGTCACTCCACCCCCAGCTTTAGGTGGCTTAGAACAGAGAGAGAGAGAGAGAGAGAGTCTGTATATTTAGGAGAATGTAAGGGAAGAGAACAAGAGTCTGCCTGGTAATCCAGAGAATTCTTCCAGATTTAGTCTAAGACTATCAAAGTACTACCTCTATGAGTCTGCAGGAACTGTAGCATCACTGGGCTTGGGGTGCCCCCTAAAGCAGATACAACATAGATCATAACACCCAAGTCCTTTCAAATATCTGGAATGCCTTCCCAAGAGGGACAGGTACAAACAAGCCCAGATAGTAAAGACAACAATAAATACCCAACTCTTCAATGCCCAGACACTGAAGTATATCAGCTAGCATCAACACAACCCAGGAAAGCATGACCTCACCAAATGAACTAAATAAGGCACCAGGGATCAATCGTGGCAAAAGAGAGATATGTGACCTTTCAGACAGAGAATTCAAAATTAGCTGTATTGAGGAAAGTCAAAGAAAATCAAGAAAACACAGAGAAGGAATTCAGAATTCCATCAGATGAATTTAACAAAGAGATTGAAATAATTTTTAAAAAATCAAGCAGAAACTCTGGAACTGAAAAATGCAATTGCCATACTGACGAATGAATCAGAGTCCTTTAATAGCAAAATTGATCAAAGAAGAAAGAGTGAGCTTGAAAACCCCCTATTAAAAAATATAGTCAGAGGAAAAAACCAGAGTGCTGCTTCTCCTCCAAAGGATCGCAGCTCCTCACCAGCAACGGAACAAAGCTGGATGGAGAATGACTTTGATGAGCTGACAGAAGTAGGCTTCAGAAGGTCGGTAATAACAAACTTCTCCAAGCTAAAGGGGGATGTTCGAATCCATTGCAAAGAAGCTAAAAACCTTGAAAAAAGATTAGACGAATGGCACCTAGAATAAACGGTGTAGAAAAAACCTTAAATGACCTGAAGGAGCTAAAAACCATGGCATGAGAACTACGTGATGCATGCACAAGCTTTAGTAGACAATTCGATCAACTGGAAGAAAGGGTATCAGTGATTGAAGGTCAAATTAATGAAATGAAGCGAGAAGAGAAGTTTAGAGAAAAAAGAGTAAAAAGAAATGAACAAAGCCTTCATGAGATATTGGACTATGTGAAAAGACCAAATCTACATTTGACTAGTGTACCTGAAAGTGACGGGCAGAATGGAACCAAACTGGAAAACACCTTTCAGGATATTATCCAGGAGAACTTCCCCAACCTAGCAAGGCAGGACAACATTCAAATTCAGGAAATACAGAGAACACCGCAAAGATACTCCTTGAGAAGAGCAACTCCAAGGTACATAATTGTCAAATTCACCAAGGTTGAAATGAAGGAAAAAATGTTAAGGGCAGCCAGAGATAAAGGTCAAGTTACCCACAAAGGGAAGCCCATCAGACTAACAGCGGACCTCTCGGCAGAAACTCTACAAGCCAGAAGAGAGTGGGGGCCAATATTCAACATTCTTAAAGAAAATAATTTTCAACCCAGAATTTCATATCCAGCCAAACTAAGCTTCATAAGTGAAGGATAAATAAAATCCTTTACAGACAAGCAAATGCTGAGAGATTTTATCACCACCAGGCCTTCCTTACAAGAGCACTAAATGAGGAAGCACTAAATGAGGAAAGCACTAAACGAGGAAAGGAACAACCAGTATCAGCCACTGCAAAAGCATGCCAAATTGTAAAGACCATGGATGCTAGGAAGAAACCGCATGAACTAACAGGCAAAATAACCAGCTAACATCATAATGACAGGATCAAATTCACATATAACAATATTAACCTTAAATGTAAATGGGCTAAATGCCCCCAGTTAAAAGACATAGACTGGCAAATTGGATAAAGAGTCAAGACCCATCAGTGTGCTGTATTCAGGAGACCCATCTCACATGCAGAGACACACATAGGCTCAAAATAAAGGGATGGAGGAAGATCTACCAAGCAAATGGAAAGCAAAAAAAAAGCAGGGGTTGCAATCCTGGTGAGAGAGGGAATGCCCTCTCTCACCACTCCTATTCAATGTAGTGTTGGAAGTTCTGGCCAGGGCAATTAGGCAAGAGAGAGAAATAAAGGGTATTCAATTAGCAAAAGAGGAGGTCAAATTGTCCTGATAAAACAGACTTTAAACCAACAAACATCAAGAGACAAAGAAGGCCATTACATAATGGTAAAGGGATTAATTCAACAAAAAGAGCTAACTGTCCTAAATATATATGCACCCAATGCAGGAGCACCTAGATTCATAAAGCAAGTCCTTAGAGACCTACAAAGAGGCTTAGACTCCCACACAATAATAATGGGAGACTTTAACACCCCACTGTCAATATTAGACAGATCAATGAGACAGAAGGTTAACAAGGATATCCAGGACTTGAACTCAGCTCTGCACCAAGCAGACCTAACAGACATCTACAGAACTCTCTACCCCAAATCAACAGAATACACATTCTTCCCAGCACAACATCGCACTTATTCCAAAATTGACCACATAGTTGGAAGTAAAGCACTCCTCAGCAAATGTAAAAGAACAGAAATCATAACAAACTGTCTCTCAGACCACAGTGCAATCAAATTAGAATGCAGGATTAAGAAACTCACTCAAAACTGCTCAACTACATGGAAACTGAACAACCTGCTCCTGAATGACTACTGGGTAAATAACGAAATGAAAGCATAAATAAAGACGTTCTTTGAAACCAATGAGAACAAAGACACAACCTACTAGAATCTCTGGGACACATTTAAAGCAGTGTATTAGTATATTAGATGGAAATTTATAGCACTAAATGCTCACAAGAGAAAGCAGGAAAGATCTAAAATCGACACCCTAACATCACAGTTAAAAGAACTAGAGAACTAGAGAAGCAAGAGCAAACAAATTTAAAAGCTAGAAGAAGGCAAGAAATAACTAAGATTAGAGCAGAACTGAAGGAGATAGAGAAACAAAAAATCCTTCAGAGCTGGTTTTTTGACAAGATAAACAAAACAGACCACTAGCAAGACTAATAAAGAAGAAAAGAGAGAAGAATCAAATAGATGCAATAAAAATGACAAAGGGGATATCACCACAGATCCTACAGAAATACAAACTACCATCAGAGAATACTATAAACACTTCTATACAAATAAACTGGAAAATCTAGAAGAAATGGATAAATTCCTGGACACATACACCCCCCCAAGACTAAACCAGGAAGACATTGAATCCCTGAATAGACCAATAACAGGCTCTGAAATTGAAGCAATAATTAATAGCCTACCAACCAAAAAAAGTCCAGGACCACATGGATTCACAGCCGAATTCTACCAGAGGTACAAAGAGGAGCTGGAACCATTCCTTCTGAAACTATTTCAAACAATAGAAAAAGAGGGAATCCTCCCTAACTCATTTTATGAGGCCAGCATCATCCTGATAACAAAGCTTGGCAGAGACACAACAAAAAAAGAGAATTTTAGACCAATATTCCTGACGAACATCAATGCGAAAATCCTCGATAAAATACTGGCAAACTGAATCCAGCAGTACATCAAAAAGCTTATCCACCAAGATCAAGTTGGCTTCATCCCTGGGATGCAAGACTGGGGTTCAACATATGCAAATCAATAAATGTAATCCATCACATAAGCAGAACCAAAGACAAAAACCACATGATTATCTCAATAGATGCAGAAAAGGCCTTCAACAAAATTCAACAGCCCTTCATGCTAAAAACTCTCAATAAACTAGGTATTGATGGGATGTATCTCAAAATAATAAGAGCTATTTATGACAAACCCACTGCCAATATCATACTGAATGGGCAAAAACTGAAAGTATTCCCTTTGAAAACTGGCACAAGACAGGGATGCCCTCTCTCACCACTCCTATTCAACGTAGTGTTGGAAGTTCTGGCCACGGCAATCAGGCAAGAGAAAGAAATAAAGGGTATTCAATTAGGAAAAGAGGAAGTCAAATTGTCCCTGTTTGCAAATGACATGATTGTATATTTAGAAAACCCCATTGTCTTAGCCCAAAATCTCCTTAAGCTGATAAGCAACTTCAGCAAAGTCTCAGGATACAAAATCAATGTGCAAAAATCACAAGCATTCCTATACACCAATAACAGACAAAGAGAGAGCCAAATCATGAGTGAACTCCCATTCACACTTGATTCAAAGAGAATAAAATACCTAGGAATGCAACTTACAAGGGATGTGAAGGACCTCTTCAAGGAGAACTACAAACCACTGCTCAATGAAATAAAAGAGGACACAAACAAATGCAAGAACATTCCATGCTCATGGACAGGAAGAATCAATATCATGAAAATGGCCATACTGCCCAAGGTAATTTATAGATTCAATGCTATCCCCATCAAGCTACCAATAACTTTCTTCACAGAATTGGAAAAAACTACTTTAAAGTTCATATGGAACCAAAAAAGAGCCTGCATTGCCAAGACAATCCTAAGCAAAAAGAACAAAGCTGGAGGCATCAGGCTACCTGACTTCAAACTGTACAACAAGGCTGCAGTAACCAAAACAGCACGGTACTGGTACCAAAACACATATAGACCAATGGAACAGAACAGAGGCCTCAGAAATAACACCACACATCCACAACCATCTGATCTTTGACAAACCTGACAAAAACAAGAAACGGGGAAAAGATTCCCTATTTAATAAATGGTGCTGGGAAAACTGGCTAGCCATATGTGGAAAGCTGAAACTGGATCCTTTCCTTACACCTTATACAAAAATTAATTCAAGATGGATTAAAGACTTAAATGTTAGACCTAAAACCATAAAAACCCCAGAAGAAAACCTAGGCAGTACCATCCAGGACATAGGCATGGGCAAGGCCTTCATGACTAAAACACCAAAAGCAATGGCAATAAAAGCCAAAATAGACAAATGGGATCTAATTAAACTAAAGAGCTTCTGCATAGCAAAAGAAACTGCCATCAGAGTGAACAGGCAACCTATGGAATGGGAGAAAATTTTTACAATCTACCCATCTGACAAAGTGCTAATACCCAGAATCTACAAAGAATTTAAACAAATTTACAAGAAAAAAAAACCCCATCAAAAAGTGAGCAACCCCATCAAAAAGTGAGCAAACAGCCGGGCGCGGTGGCTCAAGCCTGTAATCCCAGCACTTTGGGAGGCCGAGATGGGCGGATCACGAGGTCAGGAGATCGAGACCATCCTGGCTAACACGGTGAAACCCCATCTCTACTAAGAAATACAAAAAATAGCTGGGTGAGGTGGCAGCGCCTGTAGTCCCAGCTACTCGGGAGGCTGAGGCCGGAGAATGGCGTGAACCCGGGAGGCGGAGCTTGCAGTGAGCTGAGATCCGGCCACTGCACTCCAGCCTGGGCTACAGAGCGAGACTCCATCTCAAAAAAAAAAAAAAAAAAAAAAAAAAGTGAGCAAACAACCCCATCAAAAAGTGAGCAAAAGATATGAACAGACACTTTACAAAAGAAGATATTTATCCAGCCAACAGACACATGAAAAAATGCTTATCATCACTGGTCATCAGAGAAACACAAATCAAAATCACAATGAGATACCATCTCATGCCAGTTAGAATGGTATCATTAAAAAGTCAGGAAACAACAGGTGCTGGAGAGGATGTGGAGAAATAGGGATGCTTTTACACTGTTGGTGGGAGTGTGAATGAGTTCAATCATTGTGGAAGACGGTGTGGTGATTCCTCAAGGATCTAGAAGTAGAAATACCATTTGACCCAGTGATCCCATTACTGGGTATATACCCAAAGGATTATAAATCATGCTACTATAAGGACACATGCACACGTATGTTTATTGCAGCACTATTCACAATAGCAAAGACTTGGAACCAACCCAAATGTCCATCAATGATAGACTGAATTAAGAAAATGTGGCACATATACACCATGGAATACTATGCAGCCATTAAAAAGGATGAGTTTATGTCCTTTGTAGGTACATGGATGAAGGTGCAAACCACCATTCTAAGCAAACTGTCGCAAGGACAGAAAACCAAACACCACATGTTCTCACTCACAGGTGGGAATTGAACAATGAGATCACTTGGACACAGGGTGGGGAACATCACACATTGGGGCCTGTCATGGGGTGGGGGGATGGGAGAAGGATAGCATTAGGAGAAATACCTAATGTAAATGACGAATTAATGAGTGCAGCAAACTACCATGGCACATGTATACCTATGTAACAAACCTGCACGTTGTGCACAGGTACCCTAGAACTTAAAGTATGTGTGTGTGTGTATATATATATATATAAAGTAAACAGGTTTTCAAAGCTCTCTACATGCAAACTTATACAATTATCCCTTTAATTTTTTTTTTTTTTTTTTTTTTTTTGAGACGGAGTCTTGCTGTGTCACCCAGGCTGGAGTGCAATGGCCAGATCTCGGCTCACTGCAAGCTCCGCCTCCCGGGTTCACGCCATTCTCCTGCCTCAGCCTCCCGAGTAGCTGGGACTACAGGCACCCGCCACCTCGCCCGGCTAGTTTTTTTTTTTTTTTGTATTTTTTATTAGAGACGGGGTTTCACCGTGTTAGCCAGGATGGTCTCGATCTCCTGACCTCGTGATCCGCCCGTCTCGGCCTCCCAAAGTGCTGGGATTACAGGCTTGAGCCACCGCGCCCGGCCTATCCCTTTAATTTTTATCTTCATATATATATACATGATCTACTTGTTTCTGAGTATAAATAAAACTATATATTCTTGACAAAATATATATATATGTATATAGTCAGAGGAGACAAAAGAAAGAAAAACGATGAAACATGCCTATAGGATCTAGAAAATAGCCTCAAAAGGGCACCTCTAAGAGTTATTGGCCTTAAAGAGGAAGTCAAGTAAGAGATAGGTATAGACAGTTTATTCAATGGGATAATAGCAGAGAACTTCTCAAACCTAGAGAAAAATATCAACATCCAAGTACAAGAAGGTTATAGAACACTAAGCAGATTTGACTCAAACAACATGATATGGCTTGGGTCTGTGTTCCTGCCCAAATCTCATGTCAAATTGTAATCCCCAATGTTGGAAGAGGGGCCTTGTGGGAGGTGATTGGCTCATGGGGCCAGATTTACCCCTTGCTGTTCTTGTAATAGTGAGTGAGTTCTCATGAGATCTGGTTGTTTATAAAAGTATGTAGCAGCTGCCCCTTCACTCTCTCTTCCTCCTTCTCAGGCCATGTAAGATGTGTCTGCTTCCCCTCTGTCTTCTGCCATGATTGTGAGTTTCCTGAGGCCTCCCCAAACATGCTTCCTGTACAGCCTGTGGAACTGTGCTGTGAGTCAATTTTTTTTTTTTTTTTGAGATGGAGTTTCGCTCTTGTTGCCCAGGCTGGAGTGCAATGGCATGATCTCAGCTCACTGCAATCTCTGTATCCCGGGTTCAAGTGATTGTCCTAACTCAGCCTCCTGAGTAGCTGGGATTACAGGCATGCACTACCACGCCCAGCTAATTCTGTATTTTTAGTAGAGATGGGGTTTCTTCATGTTGGCCAAGCTGGTCTTCAACTCCCAACCTCAGGTGATCTGCCCACCTCCACCTCCCAAAGTGCTGGGATTAGAGGCATGAGCCACCACACCCAGCCTAAACCTCTTTTCTTTATAACTTACCCAGTCTCAGTTAGTTCTTTATAGCAGTACAAGAATGGACTAATACAGAAGACAACCTATAGGCATATAATAATCAAACTCACAAAGGTAAAGGATTAAAAAAGGATCCAAAAAGCAGCAAAAGAAAAGAAACAAATAACATACAATGGAGCTCTAATACACCTAGCAGCAGACTTTTCAGTGGAAAACCTTACATGCCAGGAGAGAGTGGCATGACATATTGAAAAGTACTGAAGGAAAAAAACTTTCACTTAGAGTAGTATATCTGGTGAAAATCTCCTTCAAGCATGGAGGAGAAATACTTCCCCAGACAAACAAAAGCTGAAGGATTTCATCAATAGCAGACCTGTCCTACAAGAAACACTAAAAGGAGTACTTCGGTCAGAAAGAAAAAGACATTAATGAACAATAAATAATCACCTGAAGGTATAAAACTCACTGGTAATAGGAAGCACACAGAAAACACAAAATATTACAACACTTTACCGGTGGTGTGTAAACTGCCTCATTCTAAGTAGGAAGACTGAACAATGAACCAATCAAAAATAATAACTACAACAACTTTTTATGACACAGTACAATAAGATATAAATACAAACATCAAAAAGTTAAAAAATGGGGGGACAGAAGTAAGGCACAGAGTTTTTAATTAGTTTTCTTTTTGCTTGTTTCTTTACACCAATAGCCTTCAGTTGTTATCGGATTAAAATAATGCGTTATAAGATAGTATTTGCAAGCCTCGTTGTAACCTCAAAAAAAAAAAAAAAAAAAAAAAAAAACTTACAATGGATGCACAAAAAATAAAAAGCAAGAAACTAGGCCAGTGCAGTGGCTCACGCCTGTAATCCTAGCACTTTGGGAGGCCAAGGAGGGTGGATCACGAGGTCAGGAGATCAAGACCATCCTGGCTAACACGGTGAAACCCTGTCTCTACTAAATATACAAAAAATTAGCCAGGCGTGGTGGTGGGTGCCTGCAGTCCCAGCTACTCAGGAGACTGAGGCAGGAGAATGGTATGAACCCAGGAGGTAGAGCTTGCAGTGAGCAGAGATTGTACCACTGCACTCCAGCCTGAGTGACAGAGTGAGACTCTGTCTCAAAAAAAAAAAAAAAAAAAAGCAAGAAACTAATTAAATCATATCACCAGAGAAAATCACCATCCCTAGAGCAAGATAGGAAGGAAAGAAAGAAGAGGAAGATAAGACAATAAAACAACTAGAAAACATATAACAAAATGGCAGGAGTAAGTCCTTATCAATAATAACATTGAATGTAAGTGGACTAAATTCCCTAATCAAAAGACATAGACTGGCTGAATTGATGAAAAAAACAAGACGCATTGATCTGTTGCCTACAATAAAGACACTTTACTTGTAAAGACACACATAGACTGAAAATAAACGGATGGAAAAAGATATTCCATGCCAATGGAAACCAAAAAAGAGCAGGAGTTGCTATACTTATATCAGACAAAACAGTTTTCAAGACAAACTATGGCCAGGCATGGTGGCTCATGCCTGTAATCCCAGCACTTTGGGAGGCCGAGGCCAGTGGATCACCTGAGGTTAGGAGTTCAAGACCAGCCTGGCCAACATGGTGAAACTCTGTCTCTACTAAAAATACAAAAATTAGCCAGGCAGCAGGCACCTGTAATCCCAGTTACTCAGGAGGCTGAGGCAGGAGAGTCATTTGAACCGGGTAGGCAGAGGTTGCAGTGAGCAGAGGTCACACCACTGCACTCCAGCCTGGGCGACAGAGTGAGACTGTGTTTAAAAAAAAAAAAAAAATTCAATGCAACTCATTAAAAGAGGAACGCAATTTTGGTATCAGGCAATTCAGGACTATTTTTGCAACTTGTATAATTATTAGAGTCTCCTCTTTGCCTCAAAATACTGAATAGAAGTCCACCTTTTGTGTATATAATCTTGTAAATGAATGTGCTGACTGAGGATGTGATAGCAGTAGATAAACACTTGACAACCAGCCTCTGGGGTGCATAGACTGTGTCTGCTTTATTGAAGGCCGTGAGGACAGCTCCTCATCACAGTGCCTGGTCCGTAACCGGATCTAACTGGACATTTGTTAATGAATGTGTTAAATGACGATTTCCAAGGGTCTATCTCCCAGATGAAGACATTAGCATCACTGATCAAAAAGGATCATTGGGATGACCAAATTGCCTGAATCAATCTTATTAATGGTGTAGAAAAGAGTGATTAAGAAAGTTGGGGATAAAAAGGATAGATTTTGACAATGAAAATTTGATTTTATTATTTAAATGACAAGTGTAAGGTTTTGTAATAAAAAAGATATTAAGTTGATCATACTTCTCATTTTAGACTGTTATTCACTTAAATCAGCTTTATATGTGTGAGAATACATTTTCAACCTGTAAATTAAACATAAATGATCAAGAAATCATGGATTCTAATAAAATAATAGTTATGGAATTTAGAACTGGAATAAATTTAAATCCAATCTAGCCCCTTTACTTATTGTACGCTCAAAAGTGTAATAACTAGGTTAAGGTCATATGGTTATAGAAATAAAAAGGGCTAGAATCCCTAATTTCCTGTTGTTTCTTTAAATGTTTTATGCTCACAGTGTTTTATTGGTAAAGTGCTTTTTATAGTAGGACAGAAGTTCCTATTGTAATATTCTCTGAGACCACTAGGTGTCATCTTAGAACTATTATTAGAGTTCACTTAGCGCTGGTCTTCCACTAATGGGAACAATGTAATGGCACTTTCAGAGAGTTTGGGGTTTTCTCCAAGTTAAATGAGGATGATAGTACCTACTTCACAGAATTTTGGGAATCGTATATGAGACTCTTGAAGATGACATGAGATACCATGAGTAAAACACTGAGAACTCATGAGCTACCATGAGTAAAAACACAGACGACATGAGATACAATGGGTAAGACACTGAGAACACTGAAGAACGCCCTCCGTAATTTTTCAGCTGGCGGTGACTCCCGTGTCGCCGCTGCCGGGGGTGGACCTCAGCCAGCGGTCCGGGCCCTGGAGCCTTCAGCAAGTGGATGAGCAGCCGCAGCACCCGCTGCATGTCACCTGCACGGGGTGGCGGTGGACGAGCGGGGCACAGTGCTGACCCCACCCAGGTGAAGAACAGACCCACCAGCATTTCGTGGGTTGTTCTTGATTCAGGGAAACTCTACACCTGGGTCTTGACAGCCCGGATGCTCCCAGCAGGAAAGACCCCCAATACAGGGAATGGCATCATTTCCTGGTGGTCCACCTGAAAGGCAGTGACATCAGCAGCGGCACAGTCCTCTCCAGATTATGTGGGCTTGGGGCCTCCAGGGGGCACAGGCCGCTGAAGTGTGACGAACCCACCCTCAGCAACCGATCCGGAGACCACCGTGGCAAATTCAAGGTGTCGTCCCTCCGTAAAGAGTACGCGCTCGGGACGGCACGTGTTACCAGGCCGAGTGGGACGACTATGTGCTCAAACTGTACCAGCAGCTGTCTGGGAAGTAGGGGGTGGTAGCTCGGGGACCTGAACCGTCCCAGAGGCCCCCAGCTGTGTTCTCCAGGTCAGTGGTGCATGGTCAATAGCTTTCTCCTCTTCCTGCTCCCCTTTGGACAGACAAGACGCGAGCACTGAGGTGGTGGCTCAGGGCGACTTTTCCCGCTGCCTGGCCTTTATCATTCTAGTCACTCACTCTGGTTTATGTTTTGATCAAATTTGAACTTCGTTTTGGGGGATATTTTGGTGTATGATGGGGTCATCAAATTGTTAATATGAAAATAGCAACCCAGAATTTAAAGAAAAAATTAGGCAGAAATAGACCAGGTCTACAGTAATAGAGTAAAGCATCAAAGAATCTTTAAGGGAGGTTAAAAACAAAACAAAACAAAAAGCATTGGTCGCCTCTGCCTTTGTGATCCTGAGACCAGAACTGTACACAGTGTGTTTTTATGGCACCGTCGCTAGACAACCAGAGGCTGGCACTGAGGTTCAGCCCCAACACGGGCCTCTCAGATGCCTTGATAGGCGTCAGTATCACTCTGGTTCCTTTAGAGAGCGATCCGGAAAGAGGAGTGGGGAGAGTGGCTTTGCAGTTGTTGGGGCATGGCCCTCTAGATGGGCAGCAGTGCTAGCTGACAGCTTATCAGGAATCCCTACATCTGTGTCTGTTAAATTGATTGTTCTTCATGGAGGTAAGAAAAGCTGGTCTGGAGCTGCTGAGTGTTGTGTTAATTCTGCTGTTTGCTTATAGTTGAATAAAAATAAAAACCCTGATTGAAAAATCATCATCATCATAATTTTTCAGCTGTCACTACTTATTCATTGTCAGACCTTACCCATCATCTATTCTGAAGAAAGGCAAGAGAAATAAAATAATTTTATAATGGACGTGTCAAAATGATGAATTTTGCTGCAATAGAAGGGACCAGGCACAGTGGCTCACTCCTGTAATCCCAACACTTTGGGAGGCCAAGGCGGGCAGATCACCAGTTCAGGAGATCTGGACCATCCTGGCTAACATGGTGAAAACCCACCTCTACTAAAAATACAAACAATTAGCCTAGTGTGGTGGCACGCGCCTGTAGTCCCAGCTACTCAGGAGGCTGAGGCAGGAGAATGATTTGAACCTGGGAGGCTGAGGTTGCAGTGAGCCGAGATCGCACCACTGCACCCCAGCCTGGGCAACAGAGTGAGACTCCATCTCAAAAAAAAAGCTACAGGAACGTCTTAATGACCCGTGAGTGACCAAGGATGTCTCAAGATAAATTCTATTGAATGATGGGGTTTTGGATTCCAAAGAAAAAGGCAAACCCCACAGGCTTTGGTGGCTGATGGCTCTCAGTCTGAATCTCAGCACCATACCAGGAAATGCGCTGAAGACAACAATGTGCATAGAGAATAGCCTTGTTAGAAAGAGTAGATGAGTCAAGGCTGAGATGTGCTCAGGACAGTGCTCAGTAAATCCTAGTTATGTGACCTTGGACAAATTATTTAACCTCTGGAGGCTCCCATCTCCTTATTCATAAGAGGAGGTTAATAGGCACTTTTCAGAGTTCAGAAACAAATGAGATCGATTCTGGGAACAGGGAAAACGTGGCTCCCCGGTTCCCCATTCCAACTCTGAGTTATTTGCCTCTTTTGGGCCAAACAGCTTTTCAGACACACAGACCCCTTTGTAGTAGAGGGCTCAAGCTCGGCTGAGTGTTGATACTGGGCTTTCAACCCAGTGTGCTGGACCAGAACCTGGGCCAGGACCCCTAAGGACAGTGTGTCCTGGGATGAGCCTAAAGCTCAGACATCTGCGGGTGTAAGTCCCGGGAAACTAAACAGAGATGTTTAAAGACTTCAGATGATGTCCATGTTCCACTATGCCAGACTTACCTTTCTTCCAAATTTGAGAACCATTTTTTCAGCATTTATGTGGTCCAGAAAATTAGGATGAGACTTTCTTCTTCGATAATCTTCTTCAGTGAATGGAACCTCAGAATCCTCCTATTATAAGAAAGAAAGAAAAGGTACAGACTTGGTGAATTAGAGATACGTATGACTTCTAAGACTAAAGATATGTTCCTTTAAGCTCAAATAAAGTTTTAAACTACAGTTTATTTTTTTATTTTTGAGACAGGGTCCCGCTGTGTTGCCCAGGCTAGTCTTGAACTCTCGGGCTCAAGCAATCTTCCTTCCTCGGCATTCCAAAGTGCTGGGATTATAGGCATAAGCCACCGAGTCTGGTCATACTGCTTATTTTATTTTATTTTTATTTTTATTTTTATTTTATTTGAGATGGAGTCTTGCTTTGTTGCCCAGGCTGGAGTGCAGTGGCTCACTGCAACCTCCACCTCCCAGGTTCAAGTGATTCTCCTGCCTCAGCCTCCCAAGTAGCTGAGATTACAGGTGCCTGCCACCACACCTGGCTAATTTTTGTTTTTTTGAGACAGAGTCTCGCTCTGTCACCCAGGCTGGAGTGCAGTGGCACGATCTTGGCTCACTGCAAGCTCTGCCTTCTGGGTTCACGCCATTCTCCTGCCTCAGCTTCCCAAGTAGCTGGGACTACAGGCGTCCGCCACCACGCCCGGCTAATTTTTTGTATTTTTAGTAGAGACAGGGTTTCACAGTGTTAGCCAGGATGGTCTCAATCTCCTGCCCTTGTGATCCGCCCGCCTCGTCCTCCCAAAGTGCTGGCATTACAGGTGTGAGCCACCACACCCAACCATACCACTTATTTGAATAGTGATTTACTCTTCTTAAAAATGCTTTAGGAGGCCAGGCGTGGTGACTCACGCCTGTAATCCCAGCACTTTGGGAGGCCAAGGCGGGTGGATCACCTGACATCTGGAGTTTGAGATCAGCCTGGCTAACATGATGAAACACTGTCTCTACTAAAAATACAAAAATTAGCCAGGTGTGGTGGCAGGGGCCTGTAATCCCAGCTACTTAGGAGGCTGAGGCAGGAGAATTGCTTGAACCCAGGACGCGGAAGTTGTAGTGAGCCGAAATCGCGCCACTGCACTCCAGCCTGGGGGACAAGAGCAAGACTTCATCTCAAAAAAAAAAAAAAAAAAAAAAAAGAAAGAAAGAAAGAAAAGAAAAAGAAAAAAAAAACGCTTTAGGAGACAAATTTTATAATTTAAATTCAATCTAAACAAAATTAAAAACTAAAAGTCTTTCACAAAGATGGTATCAGGTTGCCACTAAGATTCCATAAAGGTATTAATATTAAATATATATTTTTTTGTTAGAGACAGGGCCTTGCTCTCTTGCCCAGGTTGGAGTACAGTGGCCTGATCATAGCTTACTGCAGCCTTGAAATCCTGGGTTCAAGTGATCCTCCTGCCTTAGCCTCCTGAGTAGCTGGGACTATATAGGCACGCACCACCATGCCCAGCTGATTTATTTTGAGTTTTGTAGAAACGGAGTCTCCGATTGTTACCCAGGCTGGTCTCCACCTCCTGGCTTTAAGCAATCCTCCCGCCTTGGCCTCGCAAAATGGTGGGATTACAGGCATGAGCTACCTCGCCCCAGCCTGTAGTTTTTTTTTTTTTTTTTTTTTTTTAACCTAAATTGTTTTTTCTTTTTTCTCTTTGCCAAACTGGCCCTCCCCAAAATAAATAACATGTTAAAAAGAACATTGCATGTGCAGGTCGCTGGCTCAGGCTTTAAAAACTGGTTTCACTGGCTAAGATTAAGTACACCCTGGGAATGAGGCATGAAAAATATTTCTTGACAGTTCACTGACCTGTACCTCATATTCAGTCTCTCCCCCATCCTGTGCAGTCCCATAGAGGGATGCAACCAAAATAACTACATTAAAACCTACTGGAATCAGAAGAAAAAATTGAGAGCCATGCAACAGTGTGATTTGGTAAAAATCCTTCCAAATTCGGAGATCCTTGTTGGAGCAGGGTTTCAGGGTTTTAAAAATATAGTGTTCGATATGGAACCTTTCAATCACAACACATTGGTCTAAGTTAAATAACCCATCCAAAGTTTTGAGCCCAGAGCTTACAAGGAAACAGCTGAAGAGGCAGGAGAAACACACAATGAAAACCCTACTGAGGCTAGGTGAGGTAGCTCATGCCTGTAATCCCAGCACTTTGGGAGGCTGAGGTGGGTGGATCACTTGAGGCCAGGAGTTCAACCTGGCCTCAAGAGCCTGGACAACATGGTGAAACCCCGTCTCTACTAAAAATACATAAATTAGCTGGGCATGGTGGTGGGTGCCTGTAATCCCAGCACTTTGGGAGGCTGAGGTGGGTGGATCACTTGAGGCCAGGAGTTCAAGACCAGCCTGGACAACATGGTGTAACCCCATCTCTACTAAAAATACATAAATTAGCTGGGCATGGTGGCGGGTGCCTGTAATCCCAGCTACTCGGGAGAATGAGGCAGGAGAATCACTTGAACCTGGGAGGCCGAGGCTGCAGTGAGCTGAGATTGTGCAACTGCACTCCAGCCTGGGTGACACAGCAAAAATCCTTTCCAAAACAAAACAAAACAAAACAAAAAAATACCCTACAGAGGTAGGAGTACGATTGCTCCTGAGAAAATGACTGGAGCCAAGCTGGGAAGTGGTAGGGGATGTGGTAGGTGATAGCCATTTATCAGGGTTTCTGAACCATGCTGAGGAGTTTCAATTCATTCCAATAGCAACAGAAGGCTATGGAAGGGTTTTAAGCCTTTTTTTTAGACAAGATCTCACTCTGTTGTCCAGGGTGGGGCGCTGTGGCACAATCGCAGCTCACTGCAGCCTCAACCTCCTGGGAACAGCTGAGCCCACCTAGACTCCTGAGTGGCTGGGACTACAGACGCTTGCCACCATGCCAGGCTAATCAAAAACATTTTTTTTTGTAGAGGTGGGCTCTCATTGTGATGCCTAGACTGGTCTCAAACTCCTGGTCTCAAGCAATCCTCCTGCCTTGGTCTCCCAAAGTGCTGGAATTACAGGCTTGAGCCACGAAGCCCAGTTGAGTTTTACGCTTTTAAAGCAGGACGGTAACATGATCTGAATTTATTTAATTTAATATTTTGACACATATTTTAATATATCATAGCGCATATATTTGGGGTACATGTAATATTCCAATACATGTATTTCTTTCTTTTAGCCACCTGGTTTGCTATTGATTGATACATGTATTTTTAACTTGACATATCACCCTTATACAGATTCTGGAGGTACCTGTGATATTCTGACGCATGTTTTTACTGATATATCAGAGTTGTGAATGACATTTCAACAAGATGGCTGAGGCAGTGCTGTGGAGGATGGATTGGAGGGCACAAAGGTAGGCCACAGCTGCACAACCATTTGAGT
Source organism: Macaca fascicularis (assembly GCF_037993035.2). Lineage (NCBI taxonomy): Eukaryota > Metazoa > Chordata > Mammalia > Primates > Cercopithecidae > Macaca > Macaca fascicularis. The sequence goes on along the minus strand of NC_088381.1, from coordinate 164,481,364 downwards.
AGTTCAAGAAGCTAAAGGCTGAGGCTGGCTAGAAAGTTGCCATAGATACAAAGAGAATGAAATGTGTGTATGATACATTTCGGATGATGAATGAACAGAATTTACCAGTGAGTTGGCTGGTGGGAGGAGGGGAGTGAGGCTAGAGCAACTGAGATGCTAGGAGATGTCCTTGGGGAAAAGCTGTGAGAATGAGTTGTTGAGGGGAAGATCCACTTCAATTCTGTGTACATAGTAGATACCTAGTGAATACATACTGCACAATTAACTGTCCTCGTAAACAGGTCTAGTGGCCTACACGTACAGTTGCCAGGTAGAACACAGGACACCCAACTAAATTTGAATTTCAGATAAATGACTAATTTTTTAGTACAAGCATGTCTTCAATATTGCACAGGGTATAGGTATGCTAAAAATTATTCACTGTCTATCTGAAATTCAGCTCTAACTCAGTGTCCTGTATTTTCACTTGCCAGCTCAAGTCTGGAAACAGTGTAGTCAGCTTTGCCTTCAGGATAAATTGAGTCCTGGCTCCTCTGCAGCCCTGGCTCACATGGCGTGCTGGGCCAGCTTGCCTAACCCACCCTCCTGCTCCCTGTGACTGGCCCAACACCCCTCTTCTGGATTTGCCCTACCCTTTGTCCCCACGGCTGCCAGGGAAATGGTCACATTCCATGAGGTGAACCACAAGAGAACCACAGGTTGGATGGCCAATCTCTTCCCTGACATTCTGAGAATGTGACTGAGAGAAAAGGAAGATCAATCTCTCTCTGGCCAGTGGCACTGGAGCCCATAAACTCCAACCAGAGGGGGCCGCAGGTTCCGGGCTGTCATTCCTCGATTCCTGGTTGGGACAGAGATCTGTTTGTGTATGACGCACCTTTGCGACCAGTTGCTGGGCTGTGTTCCCTTTAGTCCTTAAATTTCACTTGTTACAAACACAACAAATAAAGTGTATTTTGAACCCAAACCTTTAATATGGGTTTTAGTTCCTCCCAACTGTTTGCATCCTTTGCCTTTCCAGTAAAGGGCGAGTGGTTGACCTTTCCTTTAGCAGGGGTTGCAGCTGTGATCCTTTCATTGTTACATTATAAATCGATGGCGGTCAGCATTTCTGGAAACTCAGCCTGCCTTACTACTATCTTGTTATAATTACTAAGGTCATTTAGAGGCTTCCTCTTTCTAGGAGGTAGAGAACACAGTCTACAGAGCAATCTCCCCTGTCCTTTATTAGACCAACGGGCGAATCTGTCATCTTGTAACACTCTAACACCCTGTTGGATTCTTTCTTTCTTTCTTTTCTTTTCTTTATTTTTTTTTTATTTATTTTTTTGAGATGGAGTCTCACTCTGTCTCCAGGCTGGAGTGCAGTGGCGCGATCCTGGCTCACTGCAACCTCCACCTCCTTGCTTCAAGCAATTTTCCTGCCTCAGCCTCCTGAGTATCTGGGATTAAAGGCATGCGCCACCACACCCAGCTAATTTTTTTGGTACTTTTAGTGAAGATGGGGTTTCGCCATGTTGGCCAGGCTAGTTGTGAACTCCTGGCCTCAGGTGATCCACCTGCCTTGGCTTCCTAACGTGCTAGGATTACAGGCATGAGCCACGGTGCCCGGCCTGGATTCTCTTTTTAATTGGTCATTGTGTTTGATTGCCCACGTGGATCACTTGGTGGACTCTGTTCCTACCTGGTTATTATGTGTGACAATCAGAGCCCATCGGCCCTTGTTCTGGAATATTTGGTTGAATCAGGGTCACCTCTGGGTTATATCTCCTTACACATACAGAAACAAGCACATAGCTAGACTTTAAAAATGAACAGGTTCTAAGGGAAAAACCAACCCCAATATATATTAAGATTGTCCTATTATTAAAATTAATACATTAATTATTAATTCATTAATTAATTTAATTAAATGAATCTAGCAAATTAATTTAATTAATTTATTAAATTAATTAATAATAAATTAATATTTACCCTTCATTTGTAACAAAACTGATTTTTGTGCAGTTTTTATCCATTTGGATGCTTTTGGCTACAAGCGACAGAAAACCAAACTCAAAAAGACCTACACACTGGGAAAATCATCTCCCATAAGTAGTGTTCCTGAGTAGGGTGGCTCCAGGGACCACGGGCTGGCCTGCCTCTGCTGTTTTTTTTCTTTGTTTTTCTTTTTTTCCAAAAGTTTATTTTTAAATGTACAATAGGCTCCAAGACAACACTTCATTCCAGCTACAGGTAGCAAAAGATGTGATGCAGGGAATCCAGATGTTCAAATACACATGGATGGAATCAAGGGTCACCATCTCCTCAGGCACAAGGCACAGCTTACTGCTCGCCAGATTTCTTTTTCAAAATATTAATTTTTTATTTTTTCAGATGGTGTCTTGCTGTGTTGCTCAGGCTGGTCTTGAACTCCGGGGCTCAAATGATCCTCCCCTCTTAGCCTCCCAATGTGCTAGAATTACAGGTGTGGGCCACCACGCCCAGCCAATTGCCAGATTTCTTAATTCCACCTGTGGCAAGGGGTCCCTTCCCCATGGCCTTTGCTTTTAGCCCCTCAAATTTCTTCTGCTCCTCTTTTTATTTCTGCTTGAAAGCCTTATCTTCGGCCGTGCTTGGTGGTTCACACTTGCAATCCCAGTACTTTGTGAGGCCAAGGCAGGTGGGTTAACTGAGCCCAGAAATTTGAGACCAGCCTGGGCAACATGGCAAAACCCTATCGCTACAAAAACATTTAAAAAATTAGCTGGGCATGGTGGCAGGTGCCTGTAATCCCAGCTAATCAGGAGGCTAAGGCCAGAGAATCACTTGAGCCCAGGACGTGGAGGTTGCAGTGAGCTGAGCTGAGGTTGCACCACTGCGCTCCAATCTGGGGCACACTCAAAAAAAAAAGAAAAATAAAGAAAGAAAAAGAGAAAGAAAGCCTTGTTTTCTTCATCCTCCATGCATCTTCTTGGCCTGTTACTTGGGCTGTTTCAGGGACTTTTTTTTTTTTTTTTTTTTTGGGATGGAGTCTCCCTCTGTCACCCAGGCTGGAATGCAGTGGCATGATCTCGGCTCACTGCAAGCTCCGCCTCCCAGGTTCATGCTGTTGTCCTGCCTTAGCCTCCCGAGTAGTTGGGACTACAGGCACCCACCACCACGCCTGGCTAATTTTTTTTTTTTTTTTGTATTTTGGTAGAGACAGGGTTTCACCGTGTTAGCCAGGATGGTCTCGACCTCCTGACCTCATGATCCGCCTGCCTTGGCCTCCCAAAGTGCTGGGATTACAGGTGTGAGCCACTGCCCCTGGCCGTTTTAGGGACTTTTTCTTGCCACCTTTGTGGCTGGACATGGCGCCTACCACACCTTCCCCAGACCCTGCCACTGGAAACTGGCTCTGCTTTGCTGATGCCTTCTGAGCGCTGCCTCCTGTATGTGGCCTTTCTTTTCAGGATCATAGCAAGACTAGTAGCAGCAGTCTAAGCTTCACATCCAGACGTGACAATATCCACAGAGAAAGAAAGCCCGTGTCTTCCTTGAAGTCTCTCCTAATCAGGGATGAGCCCTTCCTGGGAGTCTCCTGGCCATCCTTCCTCTGTGCCAGAGACTAAACCAGACTGATTTCCTGGACGCAGTTATACTACATATTCTGGGCTCCTCAGCTATGGGCTGAGGTTTAGTCAAAGAAATTTGCAGAAGTGATGAGCATCTCTTCCAAGCCTGGTTCGTAAAGCTTCCCATGCGTAATTTTTTGTGTTTCTCCCCCCTCCACAGGCCTGATGCAGGTGTGCACAACAGCCCCAGAGGTCATTCTGGAAGGTGTTGGAACCATCCAACAGAAGGAGCCTGGATCTTGAATTAGAGTTGGGAGAAGACTGACTTGATCATCAGGAACACCTGTTTTACATTTTACCTGAGCAAGCTATACACTTCCTCCATGTGTAAGCCACCCTACATTTTGGGGAGTAGGATTGTTACATCCCACATCCCAAAATTGGATTGCATGCCCACCCCGTAGCCAATCATCGGCAAGAAGAATGGGACCATCATGGCTAGTTTGCATCCATCAGGATTTTCCCGTGGAATGTGGATAGAGTCTCCCTTCTCTGGATCTCATGGGCAGTGTGGACACTTGAACTTAACAAGTCATGGCTCTGCTGGCAAGGAAGACAGTGGGGTGGCTTCATGACAGGGAGCCAGCAGCATCTACAACAATCTAATATTCACTTTTCTGAGTTACATTATGGAGGCATGGCTTTTCACAAACTCAACTGATTTCAATTAAGCATAATGTATTCGTCAGGATCCTCGTGGGAAAGAAACAGCATATTCAACGTTGGGTAATTTCAGGAGAGTTTAATAATAGGACTATTGACGAAGATGTGGGCAGGGTGTAGGGAAACCGCATCACCTGGAGCCGGGAACAGGGTGCTCTGTACTACTCCTAAATCCAAATGTGTTGAGTGGGCAGGCGACGGGAGGTTGCCCAGCAGGCGCAGTGGCTTGAGTTCAGAGACTCAGGCTACCCACAGCAACTCTGAAGAAGGGAGCTAGGGGAATAAGTGATCTGACCTCATTCTTCTCCATTCCGCCATCCTTCCACTGGTGAGCCCCACTGGCCACACCCAGCTGGGAGCAGAGGAGAAGGTTGCTTGCTGATCTAGACTACAAGTTTGGAGCAGGGTGGAGAAGAGCAGAGAGTAGCTCTGGAGGGGCAGATGAGAAACACCCAACAGACAGAATCACTTTGGTGATGCTCGCCTTCTCACAGTGTGGCCGATGGGGGCCCTTTTCGTCCGCTCAGGCCTACTCAGGACATCTCCGAAAAGATCTTGGCTCTGTAGCATCAACAATAGGTTCCAGCCTATCCCAGTTTTCACTGGCCCAAGACACAGAATCAACTCCCTACCAATTCCAGAGTCCTGGAGTTCCTTCTACTGGAAAACAGATAATACAATTTGTGTATTGGGGGTGCTCAGAAGGGTTGCTGGTGGGACATTTTTCATAGTGACAGAGCTTATCTTTTATAAGGTCATCAGCTGACAAATATTTTTTTCCAACCTATTATGTTAGTGACTCTTTCTTTACTTAGAACTGGTTTCCTTGGCTGTTAAGACTTCCTGTGTAGCTGGGGGTGGTGGCTCACGCCTGTAATCCCAGCACTTTGGGTGGCTGAAGTGCACAGATCACCTGAGGTCGGGAGTTTGAGACCAGCCTAGCCAACATGGCGAAACCCCATCTCTACTTAAAATGCAAAAAATTAGCCAGGAGTGGTGGCACGCGCCTGTAATCCCAGCTACTTGGGAGGCTGAGGCAGGAGAATCACTTGAACCTGGGAGGTGGAGGCTGCAGTGAACCAAGATCATGCCACTGTACTTTAGCCTGGGTGACATAGCAAGACTATCTCAAAAAAAAAAAAAAAAAAAAAAAAAAGGTACTGCAAGGACAAGGAAGACCTAAGAAAGTACCAGGAGTCAGGGCCTGGCGCAGTGGCTGACGTCTGTAACCCCAGCACTTTGGGAGGCAAAGGCAGGTGGATCACCTGAGGTCAGGAGTTGGAGACCAGCCTGACCAACATGGTGAAAACCCATCTCTACTAAAAATACAACAATTAGCTGGACGTGGTGGTGGGCACCTATAATCCCAGCCACTCAGGAGGCTGAGGCAAGAGAATTACTTGACACGGGGAGGCAGAGGTTGCAGTGAGCTGAGATCGCGCCATTGTACTCCAGCCTGAACGACAGAGTAAGACTTCATCTCAAAAAATAAACAAACAAATAAAAATAAAAAAGAAAGAAAGAAAGTAAGTACCAGGAGTCCTTGCAGCTCACCTTTCTTCTTCCCATCCCAAGTCTATCTTATAGGGATTACGATTTAGAGTCCATGATTAGAACTCTCTTTTCAAAAGCCAACCCTGGTCAGTCTGGCAGAGGAAACCTTTCTTTGGAGGTCTCTGTGTTATAGACTTCGTCTCTAAAAACAAAACAACAAAACAAAACAAAAAAGACTTCCTGTGACGATGACAAGGAGACAGAAGCAGACAAAAGCAGAGAGGAAAGTGGGAGACTTTACCGGGCTCCCCATGGCTCCCAGTCCTTGACGCCCAGTGGCATCTCTGACTGTGGGTTTTGTAAGATATTGTTTACGCTAACACGTCTTCTTTCTGATTAAGAAAGCTGGATTCTGTTGCTTGCAAGCAAAAGTCTTACTCAGCTTACTCTGACTTCAAACGGATGCCACATCTTCTGCCACGCCCCCTTCAATTAGACTTGTTGGGGATACACTTGTTTGTTTTGCATAACCGGTCCTGTTATATCTAAACCCTCACTGACTTCCTCATCCTCCTGGATTATTTAGAAGCAAATCTTAAACACAAATATTATTTATTACTTCATTAATTCTATCGCAGCTAGATTTGTCAATTAAAATCATATTTAGCAGTATCTGGTCTTGTTTGAGGAATCCTCCATAAATTCTATAATTTTTCCTTTTTTTTTTGAGACAGGGCCTCTCTCTGTCGCCCAGGCTGGAGCACTGTGGTGCGATCTCTGCTCACTGCAACCTCTGCCTCCCATGTTCAAGCAATTCTTCCACCTCAGCCTCCTGAGTAGCTGGGACTACAGGTGTGTGCCACCATACCCAGCTATCCAGCTAATTTTTGTATTTTTTGGTAGACATGGGGTTTCACCATGTTGACCAGGCTGCTGTTGAACTCCTGACCTCAAGTAATCTGCCTGCCTTGGTCTTCCAAAGTGTTGGGATTATAGGCGTGAGCCACTGTGCTGGGCCTAATTTTTCTTTAAAAAAATTAAAGGTTTTGCTTTTTAATTTTAGTTATGTAATCCAACTGGAATTGACTTTGTGTGTGTCATGAGGTAGAGAGCTTTGGAAAGTGATGAAAGTGTTCTGTATCCTAATTGTTGTGGTGGTTGCACAACTGTGTGCAGTTGTTGAAACTCAGGACTATAAAAGGTTAACTTCACTGTATACAATACAGTAAATTTATTTATTTATTTGAGGCAGGGTCTCACTTTGTCACCCACGCTGTAGTGCAGTGGCGTGATCTCAGCTCACTGCAGGCTCGACCTCCCCAGCTTAAGCAATCCTCCCACCTCAGCCTCCTGAGTAGCTGAAACTACAGGTTCGCCACCACACCTGGTTAATTTTTGCAATTTTTGTAGAGATGTGGTTTCACCCTGTTACCCAGGCTGGTCTTGAACTCTTGAGCTCAAGCAGTCCTCCTGCCTCGGCCTCCCAAAGTGTTGGGATTATAGGTGTGCACCACTACCCCTGGCCTAGTACATTGATTACACCTTGATAAATCTTTTAAAACCATCATTTGTCATTGGGGAAAGGCAAACTAAAACCACAGTGAGAGGATGAGTGCATGCCACAGGACAGGAGCTAACACAGGGGCCACTGCCCCATGTTTTCTTTGTGGAACCATCTCTTCCCCATTCTCAGTCCATTCAGTGTAGGGGGCTTACTAGAGAGTGAAGTCTACTCAGGGCAGAAAATAAACCATAAAAGAAAGAGAGAGAGTCAGTGAGCGTTGAGGACATTGTTGAATCCTCTGCGCCCAGCTGTTCCCGAAGTCTGCTATTGAACTTATTCATTATTTTGCTTACTTTGGTTGGGACAATCGGGACACTAGCACAGCGGTCAGCCAGTCCATTGACTCGTAATTGTTTTATGGTGGACACCTAGCTGGACGCTCTGAGGAAAGGGATTATAACAGGAATAAAATGACCATGACCTGCTCCTTGAGGTGATGGCATCCAAAGTAGGTGAGTAAACTTTACAAGGAAAGAGCATGAAACCTGTGGTCCCTGCCCTCTGGGGGGTTCTCAGTCCACCAGAGGAGAGACAGTGAAACAAATACATAGCATTTGGTGCAATAAGTGTGATGAATCCCTAAATATCTCCTTGTTATATATAATATAGTCCATTGACCATATCATGCACTTTTTCACATTTAACATTTCTGAAATTAGAACATATCTGGGATCAATGGTTTATCATTGTAGTCAGTCGGGAAGCACTGGCAATGTTGCTGCCAGTGACTGTGACCTTGAACACACCGTTGCTATCGTTATCACTTCAACTTGAGTCAGGTGCTACTCCTGTTGATTTAATTGCCTTTTAAAAGAGTGTACCGTGATTCAGCACTGAAATGGAAAGGTACTGCATAGGCACAAGGCACGGGAACAGAGCAGCAAATGTCAATTTGACATTAGTCAAGAGAGTAAGCAATGTTGGAAGAATGTCTGTGGCTCATGTTTTCTTGCAACGTAATAACCACGTACTTTATAGGAAAGTCCTACAAATAAATGATGTGATTCAAATAAATGACATGAGTTGTGTGGAAAAAGACAGAATGTGGTGTGATTCAGAGATGGACTCTGAATATGAGGAAGTTTTGGGAATACTATAATCACTATATTTACTTACATTTTCTTTTGCTTTTCATTTATTTTATTTATAAATAAAATTTATTTATTTATTATTCACTCTGTTGCCCAGGCTGGAGGGCAGTGGCATGATCTTGGCTCACTGCAACCTCTGCCTCCCCGGTTTAAGCGATTCTCCTGCCTCAGCCTCCCGAGTAGCTGGGATTACAGGTGCCCGGCACTATGCCTGGCTAATTTTTGTATTTTTAGTCAGGACAGGGTTTCGCCATGTTGGCCAGGCTGGTCTCGAACTCCTGACCTCAGGTGATCCACCTACCTTGGCCTCCCAAAGTGCTGGGATTACAGGTGTGAGCCACCGCCCCGGCCTATATTTTCTTTTTAATGTATGCACAAGAATGTACATGACAAAAAATATGGTCTAAGTAAGTCTAAAAGAGACCTTTTTCAGTGTGTTTAAAACACAAAGCAGAAGTGATAAGCAAGCTTTGCTATAGTTTCATGGGCAGCATATTTTTCTTTCTTAGAGGCATATGAAACGATGAAATCCCTTAGAATTGAATGTGCTTAGAGTCAATGAACTCTGTTGGGTGCTTATCATGGGATAGGATTCAGGAGTGTGAGAATACACAACTCGCTGTAGGAAGTTCCCTCCGCACACAGATTACAAGGTGTTAAGGGTGAAATGTTACCCAAAGGAAAGCTAACGTTCTACTTACAGGGTCCAGGGCTTTGGATCGCGCCCAAGTCATCACTGTGGATAGTAAAATAAATACCTTTCGCTTTTCAAAGTGGCTGACTTCTTCATTGAGTGCTGTGGGGTCAAAAAACAGAATGGTTATTTGGACCCATGCACAATTTGGTTTCTAAATCACATGTACTATTAGTCACCAGTAGGAGCCACTTAACACCAGGGTGCTATTACCTCGGATGCTTCGCTGACCTGTTCCCATCATCATTCTTCAAATTCCTCCTCCTTCTCGCCAAAATGCGGATCGAAATGCGGATCCTCGCAGGGTGTTCGCAACCAAGCATTTCAGCCTCATCAGTGCTCTCCACTGCAGCCCTTTCTCTCCACTATGCTCATCAGTTGCTTGATCCCTTCCAAGCTGAGCTCAAAATTGTGGCCCCTTCCTGTTTTCTGGCCTCTGGCCGTGGGCTTTTACTTTTTGGGAGGGTTGGTGACAGTAAGGATCATAGGATCATAGCTGACATGAATTAGAACAAGTCATGGGCTTTGTTGAATTTCCCCCACTGTGAGATAGGTATTCTGGGTTACAGGTGTGGAAACCGAGGCACAGTTTGCCCAGGATCATAGAGGGAAGTGATGGGGCAGAGAGTCCAATCCAGGCTGTCTGGCTGCCAGGCCCGTGCTGTCCCCACCATGCCACCTAGCCAGCTGCCCAAAAAGGGAGCAGGCTGGGGATGGGGCAGCAGAGGCCCCACATCAGAAGGGCCTCTTAGGAGTTCCCATAAGGCAATCCTGTTCAGTGAAAGCCATCGTGGAAGGAAGTAATTCAGGGTGTGCCCACCCTTCCCACTCCACCCCGGGGCTGTGGGCTGTAGTGGAGAGCACCGATAAGGCAGAAGCGTTTGGTTATCAACAACTTGTAGGGATTCATATTTAGGATAGAGGTAGAGGGAAAGGTGAGCATTTTATTTCCAAAGGGTTTGTTGCTTTGCAAAAAGGCTCTCTACACAGTTAAGCATTGAATCTCCTTGAATGTATTTGGCTAAAGGATTCCATTAACATATTCTTCATGATGTATAATTTTCAAGAAACATATTGAAGCTGCAAAGTGAGGTCTAATTAAACTGTCAGAGGGGCTAAGTGGTGCAGGTGCCATGGTATGATTCTAGTATCATGAGGTGATTCCCTAAATAAGCAACAAAATGAAATGCTGATATCCTGGATCTAATAAATGTATGGATTTCTACCCTAAAACAAGAAAGTGTTATTGAATTAAGTCTAAGAACACTATGATCATGTATTATTCCAAACTTTAAGTGTTACTTTTGTTTCTATTTTTAGTCTAATAACAAAAATTCTCTCTTCAATTTAATTTTGCTCTTTTAACCTTTCTGCTCTGCTGAGCTTCAGTTTGGCCTATTTTGTGAATACTCGGCACACTTTGAGGTCCTCTAACTGGGTTATTCTTTTTTATTTATGATATTTATAATAGGTCTAGAATGATCTGCTTGTTCCCCTTTGAACACATCCTTCGTCTATATGCAAATATTTTCTCTCCTTTCTAATAATGTATTCCTTTCTCTTCTGTCATCCTGCCTTCCTTCCATAGTATCTGCAAAAGGATAGGAGAATTCTAAGACATTTAAAAATAATTTAATAAAACATTGTTAAATATAATATATAGCCGGGTGTGGTGTTTCACGCCTGTAATCCCAGCACTGTTGGAGGCCAAGGATTGCTTGAGCCCAGAAGGTGGAGACCAGCCCGGGCAACATGTCTAGACCTCGTCTCTACAAAAAGTTTTTAAAAAATAGTTGGATGCACACCTGTAATTCTAGCTACTCAGGAGGCTGAGGCAGGAGGATTGCTTGAGGCCAGGTGTTTGAGGCTGTAGTAAGCTATGATATACTACTGCACTCCAGCCTGGGTGACACAGCAAGATCCTATCTTTAAAAAAAACAAGAAAGAAAGGATTACATATCCATTGCGAGAAAAACAAAATCTAAGACTGTGCATTAGGTAAACCAACCCCTACCTCCCAGGTGACTCTGGTGACAGACTGAAGGATATCTGACTATACTTTCTTGCAGACACAAACAAACACTCTATATCTCAAAAAGGAAGTAATTCAGCTAAAAGTTTTCATCTAAATAGAAAAGTAAAATTTTCTTGATTATTTGAACCTCTTTATTAGAAGAAAGCAGTAAAACACTCTACATTTTAAAGCTCATGAAAGGAAATGCAGTCTCAAAGCTTGAGAAAAGGTTACATTTCCTTGAGGGGGAGAGGGTGGTCCTAAGAAAGGCCGATGCCCATCTGTCACAGCAAGAAGTCAGTGGTTAATGTCTGAAATTCACAATCGAGAGGCACCTATGGAGGCATTTTGATGTATTAAATGAGGTTGCTTGGTTGGGCGCAGTGGCTTGCTCCTGTAATCCCAGCCCTCTGGGAGGCCAAGGCAGGCGGATCGCTTAAGGTCAGGAGTTCAAGACCAACCCGGACAACATGGCAAAACCCTGTCTCTACTAAAAATACAAAAGTTAGCTGGGCATGGTGGTACATGCCTGTAATCCTAGCTACTTGGGAGGCTGAGGCAGGACAATCACTTGAACCTGGGAGGTGGAGACTGCAGTGAGCTGAGACAGCGCCACTGCACGCCAGACTGGGTGACAGAGAAAGATCTTGTCTCAAAAAAAAAAAAAAAAATGAGGTTGCTTTGGGGGAGCATGAATCACAAAAGTACCATCTTGCTAAACACCTCTTTGTTCTCTTAGACTTGAGGTCCTTACAGTTCATTACATTTTTCAAAGCAAGATGACAGAGCAAGATCTTGTCTCAAAAAAAAAAAAAAAAAAAAAATGAGGTTGCTTTGGAGGAGATGAATCACAAAAGCACCACCTTGCTAAACATCACTTCGTTCTCTTAGACTTGAGGTCCTTAGAATTCATTACATTGTTCAAAGCACTTTCATAATACAAGCATTCTCTACAAGCTTTCCCTGACCTTTGCCATCAGGGAACATTTGTTGAATTGAATCAAATATTTAGAGTTAGAAATAAGTCCTCCCCTCTTAAAGTCACGTGCCCCTTATACATAACTTTCTTGTGAGCACATCCCTGTTTGTTAAGTTAAAGTTTCTCTCGGGTGCCTTGTCTCTTATGTCATGACTTGTACCTTGGGGTGCCTTTTCTTATCTGTCTTTGTATCTCCCCAGTACATTCAACCCCACCTCCTTAAGCAGTGCCTATGGAATGAGTCAGGTTGAATTTTAAAAGTTAAATGTTTTGGCCAGGCATCATGGCTCATGCCTGTAACTCCAGTGCTCTGGGAGGCTGAGGCTGGAAGATGGCTTGAGGCCATCCTCCAGGGGTTTGAGACCAGCCTGGACAACATAGCAAGTCCCCATCTCTACCAAAAAAATAAAAAATAAAAATTAGCTGGGTACGGTGGCAGAAGCCTGTAGTCCTAGCTCTCAGGAGGCTGAGGTGGGAGGATCTCTTGAGCCCAGAAGTTCGAGGCTATAGTGAGCTATGATCAGGTCACTGCACTTCAGCCTGGGTAATGTTTCATTAAAAAAAATACATTTATTTTATTTTATTCTTTCTGTAGAGACATGGTCTCGTCATGTCGTCCAGGCTGGTCTTGAACTCCTGGGCTCAATAATCCTCCCACCTCGGCCTCCCAAAGTATTAGGATTACAGGCATAAGCCACTATGCCGGCCTTCATTTTTTTGATAATTAAAAATATTCTATTCTTCAGAAGTATCTATTCATATTATTATCACGGATTTCATACTTTAGGTATGTCTCAGACCAGTTTTTCTATAGCCCTACTTTGCCTAGTGTTCCTAGATGACTATTAGGTGAAGTAAGCAGCACTACAATAGCATCTCTGGAGATCAAAGAGTATACCTCACTGACCAGAGACTGCCCAGATGGCTTCCTCCACTTGCTGTGAGCTCTCAGTGATGTTATAAATAATAACGTCGCACTCCAGCAGGCGCATGAGAAGGTCTTCTCGGGAGATGGCCTGAAAAACAAAATTGACAGTCATTTGCAGCTGGCAGCTAACAAGGTAACCTTAATATTTCAATGAAATGATACTTTTCAAAATAGGTATGCTACACCAAAGAGTCCCACAGGAAACGCTTGCAGGAGGATTTCTATTTAAAATGAAATTGTGACTCTCTTCTGTGTGTAGTTTTCAAGTAACAAAGAAGTTTATGAAAACAGCTTGGAACAGATGATTTAAAAATTGCATAATAATCTTAGGTACTATTTCTGCACGCTGTTTAAGCTCCAATTCAGAAGGGAAGAATTAGAACACACTGAAAGAAAATGAGTGAGGCATTTAAAACTAATTCAAACTCTATGCAAGATTATTTGAGCAATTAGATATCACGAATCACTCAGAAGTGCTGAGGAATGATGAATGTGGATTGTCTTAGAATTCTCAAGATGGATTTAATCTGCTCTCTTTCTAGATGTAAGGTATCTTATTACAGTTGACATCTGGGAATATTTTAAAAATACAGAAACTTTTAATGATTAAAAATGTAAAGTTTATACATTAAATAGAAGTAACTTTGCTGATCATTTTCGGTGCTTTTTTTTTGTTAATTTGAGACACAGTTTCACTCTGTTGCCCAGGCTGGCATGCAGTGGCGTGATCTCAGCTCACTGCAACCTCCGCCTCCCAGGTCCAAGTGGTTTCATACCTCAGCCTCCCAAGTAGCTGGGACTACAGGCACACGCCACCATGCCTGGGTTTTTGTTTTTTTGTTTTTTGTTTTTTTTTGTAGAGATGGGGTTTCACCATGTTGGCCAGGCTGGTCTCAAACTCCTGACCTCTGGTGATCCGCCTACCTTGGCCTCCCAAAATGTTGGGATTAGAGGCGTGAGTCATGGTGCCAGCCGGTGATCACTGTGTTTTAACTAGTCATTCCTTGCTGCATGAATACCAGTACACTTCCCAATAGTACAATACCTTGAGTACATTAAGAGAACAATAAAAAGAGCCTGCATTTCCAAACCAAGATTTGCATTATTTGTTATTCCCATTGTCCTGAACAGTAGCTATTTTTCCACAGTTCCTTGACCAACTGTATTAAAGTAGAACCTTTTAAACCAAGCTGAAGAACAAAGGCAAGCTGATGCGTTTCCTCAGGAAATGACAGTTCTGCTTTGGCAAGGTAATACATCCTTGTTAAATTCAACAGCATGCACTAGGTTGCTAGTTTCTCCAGTCCTGTTCCCTAGATCCTTTTGGATGAATCTGCATTAGTTTTCTAGGGCTGTTGTATCAAACTGCCACAAACTGCATGGCTTGAACAACCAAAGTCTCACTGTTCTGGAAGCTAAAAATCCAGGATCAAGGTGTTGTAGGGTTGGTTCCTTCTAAGGGCTGAGAGGGAGAGTCTGTCTCATGCCTCTCCCCTAGCTTCTGCTGGTTTGCCGGCAATCTCTTCCTCATCTTGTACATGCATCACCCTGATCTCCGCCTTGATATTCACATGGTGTTCTACCTGTGTGCCATCTGTGTCTAAATTTCCCCTTCTTATAAGCTCACTGGTCATACTGGATGATAAGCCCACTTACATGACCTCCATTTATTTATTTAATTAATTTATTTATTTGAGACAGACTCTCGCTCTGTCGCCCAGGCTGGAGTGCAGTGGCACAATCTTAGCTTACTGCAACCTCCACCTCCTGGATTCAAGCAATTCTCCCTGCCTCAGCCTCCCGAGTAGCTGGGATTACAGGCACCCACTATTTTTGTATTTTTAGTAGAGACAGGGTTTCACAATGTTGGCCATGTTGATCTTGAACTCCTGACCTTGGGTCATCTGCCCGCTCGGCCTCCCAAAGTACTGGGATTACAGGCGTGAGTTACCATTCCTGACTGATGACCTCCATTTAATTGGATGTCCTCTGCAAACACCCTATCTCCAAATATGGCCATATTCAGAAACACTGAGGGTTAGGATTTCAATATATCTCTTCAGGGTGTGGGAGAAACAACTCAACCCCTACCACCAGCCATTCAATTCCTTCTCTGGACTGAATGTGCAAGAGGAGAGCCACTGGCAATCCTGAACAAAACATCCATTTTTACTTTACCAGTAGCATGACAGTGCGAAAGGACACTACCTTCCCAGTACACCTAGGATGGATCAAGATTCAGAAATAACACATGAAAGAAAAGAAGAAAACACTGGGAGAATACAAGGACTCAAAGATGTGTATTCTAGATGTGGTCCCAGAGAAAGGAGCTACAGCATCTATGTTTCCAGCTTGTAAAAGCAGGTGCGAGTGGTGTCCATAGAAAAACATGCACACGCGTCAAATTATGGTTGGATCTATTTAAGACGAAACAGCCACATTTTCAAGAGAATGGTTGTCTTCACCCAATGTGGAGTGACTATTTTTGTGCATTCATTTGTTCACTCAACAAACATTTGTGGGCCCTGCTTTTGACTGTAGTAAAAAAGGCAAAAATGCATAATATATAGCTGCTGATACTAAGGAGCATTGTGTGTGTGTGTGTGTGCGCGTGTGTGTGTATGTGCTTTCTTGAGAAGATTTATACCAAATAATTGTGGTCTAATGTAGACAAGGACCCAACCAAGCACATATGAAGCCCTTGTACAAATGAGAAAAAAGGTGACCTGCTTGGTGAAAAAATTATAAGAAGGGGCCCAGGACAGCCAACATAACAGGCTGCTCTTCAGCCCCTACTCACTCCCTTAGCCAGGGACTCTTGCACAGTGTGCAACCTGCACAGCTAGCCCCAAATGTGGAAAGGGCTGTCATAGATAGAGGCACATTTGAGGTTCGATGGACTAAGAGAAAGACATGATTATGTCTCATAGGAGAAGATACTTGAGTTGGGCTGGAAGGATGAATACGAGCTCACCTGGCAGAGCCCGGAATGCTCAGGGAATAGTAGGTGGCCTGTTGAGCCAGGTAGAGGCACCTTTCATAACCTGGACCAGGCCAACGGTTTCCATTCTCACCTCTCCCTCACCTTTTCTTTTCTTTTATTTATTTTTGCTGGTCTTCTCTGTATCGTTCCAATTTCAGCATGTGTGCCGCTGAAACGAGCACTCTCCCTCACCTTTTCTGCCACCTTTGTGTCTTCTCCGTGGCTCCCCATAGCCCATGCTCTTTCTCTGCCACAGCCACCACATACTTTCCCAGGCATTCCCCCCTGCTTGGTGTTTCCTTCCTCCCTTACCTGTCTGGCAAGCTCCACTCAACCACGGAAGACCAGCCTCAGCCCTACCATCTCCAGTAGATCCCAACCTTCCAAGGGATGGCCATCTGCAGGACTTTGTGCTAATGGAGGCTCCAGGATCTCAAGATCAGAGCATAGGAGGCCTCGATCTGCTTGGCATGGAGCTATTTGAAGCTTCATTTGCCTGTCTTTCTAGATAAGACTGAGAACTCCTTAGGTGCGCCTTTCAGAGAGCTTTGGGTGATGCTCTGTGCCCACATTTACTGTCACAGAGTCCCTGCCAAGCCGTGAGCTCCACGCTCATCTGTGGATCCTTAGGGTACACAGGAAACATTTGCAGAATCAAATTCAGGTGAGTAGTGAGAGATGCTGGAGATCGGAACTAATGCACATGGCTATGAGAATGGAAAGGAGGGGCAGACTGGACACCTGACAAAGAGATGTGCTGAGGACCCCATGTCCAATAGGATTCAGGGTCAAGGGCAAGCGAAGAGCCCACAGCTCTCCGAGGGGTTCAGCTTTGATGGAAGGCAAGTGCACGATGAATGGGATAAAAGACACTGTTGTTGTCTACAAACTTCTGTTAGCTCTTCCTTTTCTCCAACAGAACCCCAATTTTGCTTCAGATACTCCTCAGCCTGCGGGAAATTAACTCCCTCTTCTGGCTTAAAGGATGAGCCTAATTGATCTCAGGGTAAGTGCCTGTCTCAGGAAAGGGACAATGACTCCATTCAAGACAGTGAGACTCAAAGAGATGCTTGCCAGGGACTGCTGGCAATGTCCATCTTCCTTTTTTTGAGACTTTCTGGAAGTTTGCTTTGCCAGAGTGTCACTGTGTATGATGAACTAAGGCCCTGGACTGTTGCAGCCTTGCTGCCAGCCTGAAGATAAAGTCATCTCTCAAGGAGGGCAAAGCCCAGGAAGGGGCAGGAAGAGGAGCTGGAGCCTGTGGATCAGCTCTGAAGCTGGTTCCACTTCTGGGCCACCAGCTACATAAGCTGATGAATTTCCTTATTTATTAAGGCAGTTTGGGTCACCTCTGTTTTCTATGACATGCAGTCCAAGACAGCCCCAACTGATAGAGATAGCAAGGTCTTTAATACAAACCAGAGTACAAAGTCACACAAAGAGTGGTTTTGGGCTGGGCGCAGTGGCTCATGCCTGTAATCCCAGCACTTTGGGAGGTCAAGGTGGGCAGATCACCTAAGATCAGAAGTTCAAGACCAGCCTGGACAACATAGTGAAACCATGTCTCTACTAAAAATACAAAAAATTGGCCGGGTGTGGTGGCGCGCGCCTGTAGTCCCAGCTACTCGGGAGGCTGAGGCAGGAGAATAGCTTGAACCCAGGAGGCGAAGGTTGCGGTAAGCCAAGATCGTGCCACTGCACTCCAGGCTGGGCAACAGAGCCAGACTCCATCTCAAAAAAAAAAAAAAAAAAAAAAGAGTGTTTTTGTGGGGGGTCTAATAAATATGATTTTGGATATGTTGATTTAGCAATGCCTGCAGGACAACTGGAGACTGGTCTAGGAGGCAGCTGGATTTGGAGGCTACAGACAGGTGAGAAAAGCATTAGCTATATGGGGAGCTGAAGCTATAGGGCTGGATAAAATTTAGGAAGGTCACCTTTGTAGGAAGGGAGGGAGCTCTGGGGAAAACTGCTTTTAAAGGGTAAAAAGAGGAAAAGGAGCCAGAGAAAGCAGCTGGGAAGAAGGGCTTGGGTACTTAGTCAGTGCAGAGCCGAGGCACAAGAAGGGAAGGCGAGTTTCTCTCCGGAAGCCAGGCTGCTGCTGTGAAGCCAGGTGAGCTAAGCCCTCGGGACTCAGGGGACTGCTGGTGACATTGGCCAGGGCACCTCCTGTGAAGTGTTGTGGGCAGGGCCGGCCAGCATTGGATAGACCAGTGAATGGTGGGGGTGAATGGGTGAGGCCTGCAAATGCGGGTGGTCTCCTGAAGTTCAGTGGTGGCAGGGGCCAGGGGCAGAGAAAGAGGCTGGTGGCCAGCAGGGAGGTCAAGTTAAGTGCTTTTTACCGTAGGAATGATTTGAGCATATGTGTAGGTGTAGAGGAAGAAGCCAGTGGCAAGAAGAGAGAGAAGGGAGGTGAATGAGGAAGAATACCCAGAAGACAGAGGAAGGGGGTGAATGGGAAGGTCCTAAAGATGTCTGGAGGGGATGCCTCTGTCCATTCCACTAGTGTTTATTAAGGCCACTTTGTGGCAGTGGCTGTGTTAGGTGCCACAGATACATGGATAAACACGGGGATAAACAAGTCAGGGTCTCCATCCTCAAGGAGCTGACAGTCAATGTCCATGGACCCCACGATAGACAGGTGATAACAATGAGTGTGAAAACCATTATGATCTAGGCAGATAAAGGATGATATGGGAGCTCAAAAAAGAGCTCAGAATCCAAACTGGGAGTGAGAGAGAAGTAGGAATCATGAACAGCTTCCTGGAGGAAGTGACACAAGTCTTGAAGGATGAATAAGGTGGGTTGGGTTAAAAAAAAAAAAAAGAGAGAGAGAAGGCTGCTGCAGGGTACAGCATGTGGAAAGCTGTATGGTAGGCCAGAGAGTAGCAGGCAGGGTAAGGGAGGAGATGGCCCGGGAGAAGAAGGGGCCACTCCTTCTCAGATATTTAAATGTCTCAGGACTAGGACTGTGTTGAATTTGTTTTGTGGAGACAGCACTGTTTCCGGAGACAGCAATGGTATATTATTCCTGAGTGGCGCATTACCAAAGGATGGTTCTCTTAAAAAAATTATTTTCATAAATATAAAATAGAGACAGGAGCTTGCCATGTCGCCCAGGCTGGTCTCGAACCCCTGGCCTTAAGTGATCCTCCCTTCTCAGCCTCCCAAAGTGCTGGGATTACAGGCGTGAGCTGCACCCGGCCTATTTCTCCTTCACAGACAGCACCCATCATGGCACAGACTCATCTTGGATAATCCTGGGCAGAATATGCTGGAGAGAAGAATTGTATGAGTCTGAAAGTCCAAATTAGATCCATCCTTTCCCACACTATCTAATTTAAACTCTTTGCTTTGGCCCAAAATTGAAAGTGGGGTCAATGAGGTAAATCTCCATCACAGCAGAAAGCCATTCCCTCAACCTGGCCATGTCTGTGGAAGAGAGGGGAGGGGAGACAAACGGTAAAACAAGTTGTCAAGGCATTGGAGCCGAAGGCGACTCTTCTCTCTGTCTACTCCTGGCCAGAGCCTCCGGGACTTACAGAGTACGTCTCCACCGCAAAGTCAGGCCGCGGGCTGGCAGGCTTGGACAGCGTGCCCACAATCTGGAATGTGCCTTCCTTCACTTTGGTTGAGGAAGCTTCCAGCGTAGTTGACTTATTTTCATCTTCCTCTTCCTCTTCCTCTGTAATTTCTTCAAGTGAAGCCCCAACTACACAGTTAGATAGAAACTGCAAGGAAACAGAAATTTCCCAAATGTTGTAAGAACAAATTAGAGTCAGGGAGCCAGTGAATGACGATTCTAGAAACTTACCTTTCCTGAGTGCTTGCTGGGCACCAGCAAGGCAAAGCAGATGCTTTGCACACTGTCATTTCATTTAAGTTGATTGAATTCCTGGAGGAGTGGGTACTGTTATAATTCCCCATTTTACAGGTGAGGGACTCAGGGTCAGAGAGCTTCATTAACTTGTTTCTGGATACTGCACTCCTCTAGCAGCAGGCAGAGCTGGGTCACAGGGATGACATTTGTGTTGTCCAACAGAAATGTAGAAATGTAATAGGAGCCACATAGGTTATTTTATTTTATTTATTTTTAAAGATGTGGTCTTGCTATGTTGCCTAGGTTGGTTTCAAACTCCTGGGGTCCTCCTGCCTCAGCCTCCTGAGTAGCTGGGACTACAGGCACTTACGTAGTTTTGAATTTTCTAGAAGCAACATTTTAAAAAGTGAAAACAAAGGGTAAAATTAATTTAAATGCTCTGAGGTCAGGCGCAGTGGCTCATGCCTGTAATCCCAGCACTTTGGGAGGCTGAGGCAGGTGGATCACATGAGGTCAGGAGTTCGAGACCAGCCTGGCCAACATAGTGAAAACTCATCTCTACTAAAAATACAAAAATTAGCCAGGTGTGGCGCCGCACACCTGTAGTCCCAGCTACTGAGGAGGCTGAGACAGGAGACTTGCTTGAACCTGGGAGAACTGCTCACTTGCAGTGAGCCGAGATTGTGCCACTGCACTCCAGCCTGGGCAACAGAGCAAGCTGACTCTGCCTTTAAAAAAAAATGAAATGCTGTGGTATTTAATGCAATATATCCAAAATATTATCAACTTAATATGTAATCAATATAAAAATTATTGAGATATTTTATTTTTTTATCTGAAATTCAATCTGCAGTTTACACTGACAGTACATCTCCATGTGGACTAGTCACATTTCTTTTTTTGAGACAGAGTCTCGTTCTGCTGCTCAGGCTGGAGTGCAGTGGTGCGAGCATAGCTCAATGCAACCTCAAACTCCCGGCCTCAACCAATCCTCCTGCCTCAGCCTCCCGAGTAGCTGGGACTACAGGTGTGTGCCACCACGCCTGGCTAATTTTTTATTTTTATATTTATTTTTGTAGAAATGGGGTACTGCTGTTGTTGCCCAGGCTGGTGTGGACTAACCACATTGAACACATAAGTGTTCAATGGCTACATGTGGCCAGTGGCTGCAGTATGGAATAATGAAATAGACAGAAGTTGGCAAAGTTTCTCTTCCTGTTTTCCAAAAGCTATCCTTAGAAGTGGCCTCCGTGGTGGTGAAGAGTTTCATTTGTTTATATGTCAATAACTACTTATATATGTCCACAATCATTTTATTTTATCTATTAAGCATATATAAATAATGATGGAATTACCATACCTTGGGAATAAAAAATTATAAAACCAAATAAACAGAAAGTCCCACCTCATTTATTTTGATAGAAAACAGTCCAGGTTAGCATGCAAGATTGCCAGCTTCAACCTCCTATTGGAATATATTTCTCCCAAGTAAATTATGTATGTTTTCATTTCATTTATCTCTCAAACGTACATATTCAATTTTATTATCCCCTTTCACAGTTGAGGAAATTGATGCGCAGCAAAAAGAGATGGGGCTAGGGTGGCATTGCTCAACTGGGCTGTAAGCCTAACGACGAGACACAGCTTCCATTTCTCTCATATTCCTTATATTCCCACTCCCATGTTCCTTGGAGGAGATGATCAGTAATTACCTGGAATTTGAGAAAGGCCCTGATTAATTAAGGACCAACTAGAAAATTCTGTTATTGCAAAGCTTTTGAAAAAGATCTCTGTACAGAGCGTGGTGGCTCATGCCTATAATCCCAGCATTTTGGGAGACCAAGGCAGGGGGATTGCTAGAAAAAGATCTCTGTATACTAAAAGAAGTTTCATTATAAAAATATTGTTATAAAAAATAATCAAGATCTTTGAGAGACCAAGGCAGGCAGATCACGAGGTCAGGAGATCGAGACCAGCCTGGCCAACATGGTGAAACCCCGTCTCTACTAAAAATACAAAAATTAGCTGGGCATGGTGGCACATGCCTGTAGTCCCAGCTACTCAGGAGGCTGAGGCAGGAGAATCGCCTGAACCCAGGAGGTGGAGGTTGCAGTGAGCCAAGATTGTGCTACTG
The DNA here is from genome assembly GCF_037993035.2 of Macaca fascicularis. Classification (NCBI taxonomy): domain Eukaryota; kingdom Metazoa; phylum Chordata; class Mammalia; order Primates; family Cercopithecidae; genus Macaca; species Macaca fascicularis. The sequence continues at coordinate 164,459,404 of NC_088381.1, read as the reverse complement.
TACTCTAGCCTGGCGACAAAGCGAGACTCCATCTCAAAAAAAAAAAAAAATCAAAATCAAAGGGGATTAAGGAAGGAGATAATTCCCTTCCCTCATTCTTTTTTTTTTTTGAGGCAAGGTTTTACTCGGCCCTATGTATACCTCCCAGGCTGAAATGCAGTGATGCAATCACAGCTCACTGCAGCCTCAAATTGCGCTCAAGCGATCCTCCCCACTCTGCCTCCTGAGCAGCTGGGAAGGTAGGCGTGTGCCACCATGCCTAGATTCTCCTTCATTCCTAATCTCAACCATGTTCATGTCCCCTCCCTTTTTTATACAGGTGACCCTTAAGCCACACAGGTTTGAACTTTGTAGGTACACTTGTCCACTTATTTTCTTCCACCTCTGCTACCCCTGAGACCAGCCCCTCCTCTTCATCCTCTGCCTCAGCCTATGCAACATAAACACAAAAAGGATGAAGACCTTTAGGGCAACCCACTTCTGTTTAATGAATAGTAAATATATTTGTCTTCTTTATGATTTTCTTACAAACATTTTCTTTCCTCTAGCTTACTTTATTGTAAGAACGCAATATATTTTATGTGTACAAAATACGTGTTGACTGTTTATGTTATTGGTAAGGGGTCCTGTTAACAATAGGTTATTAGTAGTTTAGTTCCGGGGAGTCAAACGTTGTACACAGCCTGCAGTCCCAGCTACTCAGGACACTGAGGTGGGAAGATCACTTGAGCCCGGGTACTCGAGTCCAGCCTGGGCAACGTTAATGAGACCCATGTCTCTAAACATACATAAATAAATAAGAGTTATGTGCAGATTTTCAACTATCTTCTCTATATGTGTATCTTTTTTTTTTTTTGGCAGATTTTTACTCTGTCGCCCAGGCTGGAGTGCAGTGGTGCGATCTCGGCTCACTGCAAACTCTGCCTCCCAGGTTCAAGTGATTCTCCTGCCTCGGCCCCTGGAGTAGCTGAGATTACAGGCACAAGCCACCACATCTGGCTAATTTTTGTATTTTTAGTAGAGATGGGATTTTGCCATGTTGGCCAGGCTGGTCTTGAACTCCTGCCCTCAAGTGATTCACATGCCTTGGCCTCCTAAAGTGCTGGGATTACAGGCGTGAGCCACTGCGTCCTATATCTGTATCTTTTCGAAAAGCAAAACCCCTAGCCCCTGCGTTGTTCAAGGCTTCCCACTGAATTTAAGAGTATAAATGAAACTCCCGACCAAGGCCATCCATGTCTGTGCTAGCCTCTGCTCCACTAATCTATGTAATACATTTCTATGGAGCACAGACCATGAATGCATCCCTGCTTAGGAGCTGACTGGGCCACATTCTGGACTCCGTGGGCCCTCTCCTCCATTAAAAAAAAAAAAAAAAAAAAAAATTAAACATTATATTTCTCAATTGCATGCTGTAGAGACAAACACATTCATTGACTCTAAGATTTGTTTCCTTCTGATTTTAAAAGAAATTAACACACTTTTTGTGGGCCCCTAAAAGTCTCATGGGCCCTGGGCACAGTACTTGCTGCACCTAATGAAGAAGTGGGCCCAGGAAACCTGGTGCACTGCCCCCTAGCCACTGTGCACACAAAACCCGCCAACCCTATCCCTACTTTGGAACCTGTGCCTTTGCTGTGTCCTCTGAGAACTATTTTCTCTGGCTTGAGCCTTATCCTGTGTATGTTAGATTAAATGTCACCTTTTTGTTTTTTGAGATGGAGTTTCACTCTGTCGCCCAGGCTGGAGTGCAGTGGCGCAATCTTGGCTCACTGCAACCTGCACCTCCCGGGTTCAAGCGATTCTCCTGCCTCAGCCTCCTGAGTAGCTGGATTACAGGTGCCTGTCACCACGCCCAGCTAATTTTTATATTTCTGGTAGAGACAGGGTTTCATCATGTTGATCAGGCTGGTCTCGAACTCCTGACCTCAGGGACATTTTCTGTGTATTTTCTGTGTACAGATAAATCATCTGTCTTCTCTATGTCTGTATTTTTTTTTTGAAAAACACAAATAAGATTATACTACACCTGTGTGGTAATGCTTCCTTTCTTTAAAAATATTTTGTTACAGTTTTGTTTGTGTCTTTGCTTCTTCTTTCCTACCTTTTCTGATAATTTGGAAGATGTATCATGTGTTTAGAGTCCCTTCTGGTAGATATAGGTCATATGTAATATACATATATATATAATCTTGTATAATTATATGCCATATATATATAGGTATATATACACACACACCTAAATTATATTCCTTAATCTCTGGTTTTTGTTTTTTTGTGTGTTTTTTTGAGATGGAGTTTCGCTCTTTTGCCCAGGCTGGAGTGAAGTGATGCAATCTCGGCTCACTGCAACCTCTGCCCCGTGGGTGTAAGTGATTTTCCTGCCTCAGCCTCCCGAGCAGCTGGGATTATAGGTGCTCACCACCATGCCCAGCTAATTTTTGTATTTTTGGTAGAGACAGCGTTTCACTATGTTGGCCAGGCTGGTCTCGAATTCCTGACCTCAGGTGAACCACCCACCTCGGCCTCCCAAAGTGCTAGTATTACACCACGCCCCACCCTAAATCTCTGTTTTTTGATGGATGCATTTTAGAAGGTATACAGGGTTGAATAGTGTCTACCCCCACCAAATTCCTGTCCTCTTAGAACCTGTGAATGTGGCCTTATTTGGAAATAGGGTCTTTGCAGATGTAATCAAGTTAAGATGAAGCCATATTGGATAGGGTAAGTCCTAATCCAACAACTGGTGTCCTTAGAAGAAGAGGGAAGTTTTGATGCAGAGACACAGGGGAGAGAACACCATGTGAAGAAGGTGGCAGAGATTGGAGTGTACTAGCCAAGGGGTGCCAAGAATTATTGGCAACTACCAGAAGCTAGGAGAGGGGCAAGCAACAGTTCTTCCCCTGGAGCTTCCAGTAGAAACCAACCCTGCTGACACCTTGATCTTGGACTTCTGCCCTCAAGAACTGTGAGAGAATAAATTCTGTTTTATAAAGTCACCCAGTTTGTGGCAACTGGTTACCACAGCCCTAGAAAACTAATACAGATGGCACATACTGTAGCCTCATCCTATTTTAAACAGATTTGTCCCGTTCGAAAGTGCAGTCATTAGCCTCAGAGAAGTCTGTTCATGGTGAGGTTAGATTTCTCTGTAGCTCTAGAGTACAGAATTAAGATCGATGGGTCCTACCCACGGAGAATGATAAAATCATGGCTTTCTTTTGACAACTGGTCATATTAGCACGAAGGGCCTCAGAGCCCTTTTTTTGAATATCTTCATTTTCCAGGGATAAAGACAGAGAAAGGTGAGAAACTTAATGGAACTCAGGGACCCAAACAGTGTCTGGTCCATAATAGATGCTCAAAAACCATATATTGAAGGGATGGATGAATGAAAAACGCTTCATGGGCAATATAAAAATTTGATATACTCATGCCTGTAATCCCAGCACTTTGGGAGGCCAAGACGGGCGGATCACGAGGTCAGGAGATGGAGACCATCGTGGCTAACACGGTGAAACCCGTCTCTACTAAAAATACAAAAAAAAAAATTAGCCGGGCGTCGTGGTGGGCGCCTGTAGTCCCAGCTACTCGGGCTGAGGCAGGAGAATGGCGTGAACCCGGGAGGCGGAGCTTGCTGTGAGCCGAGATCGGACCACTGCACTCCACCCTGGGTGACAGAGGTAGACTCCGTCTCAAAAAAAAATTTTTTTTTTTGATTTATTTTCTCGTTTAGCTGCCCGCTGCAAAATCGATGGAGGGGTAGAAAGCGAACCTAGTAGGAGGCAAGAGACCTGGACTCTCTGTCCAGGTTCTGGCCTCAACACTCTATGTGATCTTGGGCAAGTCCCTTCCTCCCTGTTAGCCTCCGTTTCCCCTCATTAAAAGGAGGAACAGGGGATGGACCAGTGATGTCCAGACACCTGGGCTTCCACGTAGGATCCCTTGTCCAGCCTGGGTGCAGACTGGCGTCCAAGGGGCATTGGTGGTGCCCAGGACGCGGGACCCTCCCCGAAGAAAGGCCCCGACAGCGCCCTGGGGCGCAGACCCTCGCTGGGTTTGCGGACCGGGGCCCGAGGGCTGGGAGCTGAGAGCTGGCTTGAGGCTCTGGGCCGCCGCCGCCGCTCACCTTCCCGATGTTTCCGCTGCTATAGGAGTCCAGCAGGTTTATAAACACCCTCTGGATCCGGATAACTTTCTCCGTGGGAGCAGCAGTTTCCTCTTCTTCAGCCATGGTGGGAGCCGCGCCGGTTGCTAAGGTGAAAGCGTCACTCCGCTTGCCAAGGAGGCGGGGCCCGGGGCGGGGAGGCGGGGCAGGTTCTCTCTCTGGGGGCGGGGCCTGGGCGCCGGGCACGCTTGCCGAGCTGGGAGGGGCGTGTCGTGGGCGAAGCAGGGAGAGCCGGGCGCTGGGCGGGGCGTGCCAGGCGGGGCAGCGCGTGTTGTGCCCGGCGCTAATCAGGGCGTGCCAGGCGGGGCGGGGCGTGTTGCGCCGGTCGCTGGGTGGGGCGAGCTGGGTAGTGCGGGGCGTGTCGTGCCTAGGGGCTGGGAGGGGCGTGCCGGGCAGGGCGGGGCGTGTCGTGCCGGGGGGCTGGGCGGGGCGTGCCGGGCAGGGCGTGGTGTGTCATGCCGGGGGCTGGGCGGAGCGCTCTGGGCGATGCGGGGCTCGGGTTCGCAGTTGCGCGCTCTCTAGGCCGCTGGGCGCCAGGCGGATGTCCCGGCGAGTGCTCTCCGCGGCGCCGCGCGTGCAGCCCGGGTCTCACCCTGGCTTGCTGCCCACTGGGAGCCCTTGGGCAGTGCACGGTTTCTTTCGGAGTCTCCCTGGGCGTCTGTCCCAGGGGGCCATGTGATTGCTGTGCCTTTTTATCTCCGTTGTTGGTAAAGTCTGGAATCATATCCCAGTGTCCGCTGACCCGATGACTAAAAATAATGAGGATTCTGAAGAAGAGGGAATGCCCCACAGCCTAGGCCTCTCCCCGACGCGTGGGAGTTTCTGAGCGCGCTCCCACGGGGTGCTCTAGCCTTGGTGACGGGACGTAAGCCTCAGCTGCGAAGAAAAGCTGTTGCCATGGAGTTTCGGGCTCCGGAACGCCCGAGCGACGCTAGCGTGGTCCCGCCGTGGGCAGTTGCGGCTTGGTCCGCGGGCTCAGCTCCCTTGGGGGATGTTTCCAGACGCAAGTTCCAGGAAAACCCCTGGTGTTGGCTGGGAGCGACCGGAGGCCGTGGGTGCCCAGGATTCGCTCACACTTACCAAGGGACGAAATTTAGACTTGACCGTTCCAGACGAGATTATACAGGCAGTTGCTGAGATAAATCCACAAATTAAAAGATAACATTCAACTCGGTGATCGCTGGACCATAAAGGTTGTAGTGGACTAAGAATACATCCCGCAGTTCCCTTGGAATAGCCTGATCATGTTGAACTGTTTTCATGCCTTAAGCATTAATTAACTCGTCAAATGCAAATATTTAACACTTGCAGCAATTGTATGTGCCTGGTTTCTTCTCGTTCTTTTTATTTTATTGTTTTCAATAGAGACAGGGTCTCACTATGTTGCGCAGGCTGGTCTCTAACTCCAGGGCTCAAGAGATTCTCCTGCCTGGTCCTCCCAAAGTGCTGGTATTACAGGCATGAGCCACGGCACCAGTCTTCTTCTTCTTTTAATTTTTCATTTTTTTTTTGAGACGGAGTCTCACTCTATCACCCAACCTGGAGTGCAATGGCATAATATCAGTTCACTGCAAACTCGCCTCCCGGGTTCAAGCGATTCTCCTGGCCTCAGCTTCCGGAGTAGCTGGGATTACAGGCGCCTACCACCATGCCCGGCTAATTTTTCTATTTTTAGTAGAGAGATTTTCAGCATGTTGGCCACGCTGGTCTTGAACTTATGGCCTCAAGTGATCCGCCCGCCTCGGCCTCTCAAAGTGCTGTGGTTTACAGGTGTGAGGCACCTCACCTGGGCTTTTTTTTTTTTTTTTTTTTAAATACTGGTTGTTTCAAAAAACGGAGGTGGCCCACGATCTCTAGACAGCTTGGAGGCGTTGGGCTTTTAGTCACTTAGGAGACTTGGCTTTGAGTTTCAGCTCTCCAGTCATTTGTGGGAGGCTGGGACCAATCTTTTAACTTCCCTAGGCTGTCAAATTGCCTGTGAAATAGTAGTGATACCACTAGCCTAACAAGGCTGTTAGGATTAAATAAGACACATGTGAAGCATTTTCTGAAGTGGTCTCCAAAGGTGAGAAACTATTGCTTTTTTTTTTTTCCTGCAAGGCTAAGGCACACTTCTACAGATGGGAGCCTTTATATTTCGTTTTTCTGTCCCCAGCCCGTTTTCTTTTTTATGCATGCAAGTCTCATTAAAACTTGTTTTGAAAAACTAACACTTTGAGGTTTTGCCAACTCAATTTGGGAACAGTTTGCTCATAGCAAATTTATTTTTTATTTTTTTGAGACGGAGTCTTGCTCTATCCTTTAGGCTGGAGTGCAGTGGCGACCTTGGCTCACCACAAACTCTGCCTCCTGGGTTCAAGCCGTTCTCCTGCCTCAGCCTCCTGAGTAGCTGGGATTACAGGCACGTGCCACCACACCCGGCTAATTTTTCTATTTTGAGTAGAGAAGGGGGTTTCACCATGTTGGCCAGGCAGGTCTTGAAGTCCTGACCTCGTGATCCATCTGCCTCAGCATCCCAAAGTGTTGGGATTACAGGTGTGAGCCACCAGGCCCGGCATTTTTTTGCTTTTTTTTAAATCAACAAGAAAGTAGTGTCAGTTTAAATGTAAAAGTATTCATGCAAGATCAGTGCAAAACTTAGAAAATATACTTCAGCATTCTTTCAAATGACTTACTAGTTCAACTATTCTAAAATTCATCTGATTCAAATTTTTAGTTTATCTCTGCATTCCTTGTTGATATGCAGTTAAGCAGGTAAATACTTTGAAAGTTATTCAACCAGTCATGTTAACAATGAAATATTATAACTTACCTGTTTCTTTCATGAAATGAGCTTGCCATAGTTACAAGGGAGACGGCTTCTAGATAATTTTATATATATCGATAGGTTAGAAAAGGAGATTTTTTTTTTTTTTTTTTTTTTTTTTTTTTTTTTTGGACACTGAATCTCACTCTGTCCATCAGGCTGGAGTGCAGGGGCAATCTTGGCTCACTGCAACCTCCACCTCCCGGGTTCAAGCAATTCACCTGCCTCAGCCTCCCGAGTAGTTGGGATTACAGGCGTGTGCCACCATACCCAGTTAATTTTTGTATTTTTAGTAGAGACGGTTTCACCATGTTGGCCAGGCTGGTCTCAAACTTCTGACCTCAGGTGATCCACCCACCTCAGCCTCCCAAAGTAGAGGTGTGAGCCACCACGCCCGGGCCAGATATTCTGCTAATTCTATTATACCAACTAATGTATGTTTCCTTTGTTATTATTTCCCTCTTTTAAAATCAGTTTTCATATAAACACAAAGTTAACGTGATGGCTTTTACTAACACATACTGTATGGGGGACAGCCAGTGGAGTCAGAAGACGGGTTCTGATCCAACTGCGCTGCTCACAGGCAGTTGCTGAGCAAGTTGCTCAATCTGTCTCTCACCCGTATCATCCAGAAAATAAAGGGATTGGAAAGAAAGTTCTGAAGTCGATGTGGCACCTATCAGAATCTCAGTGTTTTCTTACTATGTTCCTCAACATTCAAACAGCACATTTTATGTTTTCGAACACCGGGGAGAGAACAGCACAGTGTGCAACAGAAGAAGCTAATGGTTTTAAGTACATTAGTAACAGCCGGACCTGGAGGAAAGGTGGGAAGAGTGTCATTATGGGAAATGAGGTGTGCACTCTTCATAATCATACTGCCTCTTCAAGGATCCTGGGAGCAGACACAACTCAGCAAGGCTTGGTGCTTTTGCTAGACAGCCTCTAGCTAGCTTAAACCCCACATCTATTGCATTTCCTGCTTCTAATTAGTACATACAAGCTAATGTATAAAATGTGAAAAAGCATTAATGAAAATTACCTATTTTATCACCTAGTGATGACTACTAACAGCCTATAATCTTCATTTCTTTGTTACATATACAATTATTTTTCAAAACACAGTATGTATAGTTTTATGTCCTTTTTTTATGTAGCATAATTTTTTCCCATTGCCATTTTTTCATGATTGTTAGTGGTTGCATATTTTTCCATCAAAAGATGTAGTATAACTTTACCACTCTTTAGAGTCTTCCCAATTTTTCATTAGGGAAAATGAACATCCTTATATAATAGTTTTTTTTGCTGAATCATTTCCCTATGCTAGATTGCTAGTATATTACCAATTCAGAAGTTATAAACTTTGTAAAGGATTTATTACCAATGTTTCCAGAAAGATTTCACCAATATACCCTCCAATAGACTGTAAGAGTGCTTCCTCATTAAATCCTTACTGGTATTAAGTTTAAATAAGAAGAATCACAAAATTAGTAGGTGAAATGACCCAATCACTTAAAAGTTTTCTTTCTTAGTGGTTGGGTTGGACCTCTTTCAAGTAGTTACTGACATCTGCATTTTTTTTTCTGAGTTGATCAATATTATTTGCCCACTGTTTGCATTTTTTCTTCCTATTGATTTGTAAGAGTTATTTACATAAAAGTTTTTTTTTTTTTTTTTTTTCTTTTTGCTTTAGAAGTGAAATCAAGGCTTAATTTATCTGGTTAAGTTTTGTAATTTTTTTTTTTAAAGACACGGTCTTGTTCTGTCACCCAGGCTGGAGCGCAGTGGCACGATCATAGCTCACTGCAGTCTCCAATTCCTGGGCTCAAGTAATCTTCCTGCTTTAGCTTTCCTAACGGGCTAGGACTGCAGGTGTGTGTCACCAGGCCACACTTTTATAATTTTTTGTAAAACTGGGATCTATGTTGTGCAGGCTGCTCTTGTACTCCTGGCCCCAGGTGATCCTCCTGCCTGCGCCTCCCAAACCACTGGAATTGCAAGTGTGAGCCACCACACCTGGCCTATCTGCTGGTTAAGTTCTTTAAACAGAACAGGTAAAATGGAGGTTTTAATATCTGGATTCTCATGTATATCTGTGTAGTTTTATTAACGTCCTCTCCTCTTGTTCCTCATTTCTCTTTCATAGTAATAACAGAAAGCTCACTTCAGTCACTTCAAATCCAAATGTAACAATGCAGAATTAAAAAATGGAAACAAGCTCTTGGAATTAATCATTTATCACAAAATGAACAATTTCAATTCTTAAACATACAATCACTTTTCTTCATACTAACTCAAAATGAGTAAACTGAATTTTATTCAAACTTTACAAATATCATTTACATTTAGCCTGAGATTAAGCATGAGAAAGTTCAACCTGAAGTTAGACTTCATTGCCCAGTTAAGCATCTGAAAATAAAGCTGAGAATGAATATACATCATCAAACAAAGCATTCCAAAGAAGTCTGGCAATGAATTGTGACACAAACTGAACTTTAATTTGCTCTGGTCCACATGATCTTCAGAGCCTAAAAGTTCCTATTTTTTAATAATGATGGAAAAATATCTGCAAATGACAAATGCATGAAGGTGTGACCAGATGCAAAATTTTAGTTCAACATTTCTACAGCAGCTGCTTTAGGTGACCATTAAAAAACAACTCCCCAATCCTTATTGTTCAACATGTACTTGAAAACATGCGGCAGCATGGTACAGTTTATTAAATTTATAAATATCAGTACCTGTAATAAAATATAAAATACTGAGTATCCCTTTTTCAAATATTAAGTCTCTGAATGCTTCATTCATCCTTTGGTTTCAAACCCATACAATGCACTCATATTACATTGTAGATTTTGCATGGAGACAGAACACTGTACATCTGTTGGGGAAGGTGGGGTGCTGTGGGAATACCAAAGCACTACATCATAGAAAGTAAATGTTGAAGCAAAAATACTTTCTGAATATATACTGTACATTATGTAAACACACATTCAGAATAAGAATCAACACAGGCCAAAATATTGTTTTCTAGGAAACCAGAATCTTCTTTCTTTTAAATCACACACTGAAGATGCTTTTTGTTAAGAAAAAGAATGAAGTCTGTTCCTGTATTTGCTTATGTGCTTAGATATCTTGGAAATGAGTAATTATTACATTCATTGCTAACGGTTTATCCTCTGCTTAGTTGGCTGGCTGTTGCAAACACGGAATACAGAACTATTTCAGTCCCTGTTTTTCATTTAATACTAGTTCAGTAATATATAATTAAATAATCTTTATTAATCCATTATTTCTAATATAAATAGATTAAGTGAAGCAGTGAATTTCAAAATTTGTGCAGGGGAAACTAGTTGATAATTTGTTTCCAATAAGGCTAGTAGCAATTAATTACTACAAAGTTTCTCCAAGCTAGTAGTGAACCCCTGATTTAGCAGGTTGAATCAAAGTGTATAGTTAGGTAATTCTAATTCCTCTATTACTGTGCAAATCTAGAATTTCCTATGTAAAAGACAGTGCTAGCAGCATCAAAGCCCTGTAATAAGAGTATGAAATACTGATTAGGATTTGAAATGAAGAGATATTATATGAAGACATGTGAATGTCTTAATGATGGTATCATAGCAACGGCCTCAGAATTCCCTTACTGAAACAGAAACTAAGACAAATCATTATTCAATAATCTTCTGAGCCAAAAGCCTAAGTTGAAAGCAAGTGATAAAAACACAAAACCAAAGATGCATTTTCTATGACCATATGCAAGAATTTCAAGCTTTATATCAACATTCTGTACCAGCACCAGCCCCTCTGAAAGGAAAAAGTGTAGTCATGACTGTCCATCCCTTTTCAAAGCTTCCAGTCTTTGAAGGAGTGCGTTTCCAAAGGCTTCCCGGTAGGCGGGGCTGAGTGTATCCAACAGTGAGTAGACTGTTTCGTGGTAGGGAGTCTGTAAATGATCATCCACCTGGTCAAAAGCATAGCCTACCACCTACAAGAGAAATGCAACAGTGAATTCATTAGTTTTCATGCTGGTACAGAAAACAAAATCCAAGTGTTTACGTGAGTAACTATCCTTTCAAAAAAAAAAATTATTTTTTTTTCCTAGCCACTAGACCACCAGATACATGGATAATTATTGAGTGACACTATTTCTCAATCAATGTCAGAGTATGCACATTTTAAAAACAACCTTTAATACTTCAGCAACTTACAATGTGTAACACAGAAACACCACCACTAAAATGCTCCCTATAGAATTTTCTTTAAAATTTAAAAGGTTTTACTTAGAATCTCAAGGAAATGCAGAATTTGAAAAGCTACACAAAAACCATTTTCATATTCTAAAACATGCATCTATTATTTACCCTATTTAATTCCACATATACTGAGGGTCCACTATATTAAGTACTGTAATAGGTAATATGTTAGTTCATATTTTTGTAATAGGTAATATATCATTGGTTCATATTTTTATCATTTTTTACTCCTTTTATAAATAGAATTATAGAAATTATTCCTAACAATTTAGTTTTAATAATTAGTTGTTAATTTTAATAACTGTTTTATTAATTGGTTTAATAATTTAATTATTCATTTTAATAACTGCTTAGCTTTATTATTAGTAATCTGAAAGGCCACTTTCACCTAATATATTTCTTATCTGACAGGGAATAAATGCTCAACTCTGTGAGATAAAAGGGAATGTTACTGTGTTTTCTTTTTTCTTGGTAGGGGTACACTATTTCTGGAAGTATTGCAATACCAGGTCGATGAGTGAAGTGAATGGAGCAAAAGCCTATTCTATCTCCCTGCTCCAAAAATCCATTTAATATATTGTCCTTGCATAGAGGATATAACAGATATTAAACTGATAAGAAGAGATACTCCAACTGATCTAAGTCAAAAGGCTGAGAGGTGATTTTTTTTTTTTTCCTGTGACCACAGCTACAACTTTTCTTTCTGACAAGATTATAAGGTATATCATGGTTCACCATCACAATATAGGGCAAAATTAATTTAGTTTTTGCTGACTTAAGTTTGTACATTCCCTATATAAATCCTAAATTTTTATGACATCTACTTAAGCCATAGAAGGTGAAAGTTTATGTTAGAAATAGAAGCTGAGTTTTTTTTTTTTTTTTTTTTTTTTAATGAAAAGCAGAGGCAGACGCCTAAGGAAAATGAATCACACCTCTTCAGATCCATGCTCGATTACTGTACTCTCTACAGTGGAGTACAGTTCAGTTTGCCTTCTTCCTCTTATCACTGTTAGACTGTGATCTTCCTGGTGGACAGGGATCATGTCTTATTCATGGTTTGATTTTCAATTGCTGACACAGGATAGTTGCTCAATAAATGTTAACTGAATCAGACTGAAAAACAAATACTTGAGCACCTACTACATGTCAGGTTTTACAAATGGTTCAGATTTTTCTGTATCACACCATCATATAATCATTCCCCAAATCATTTTAAGTTTTTGTAAATCTCCAAGTTATAGATTAAGAAGTAGGAACTCTCAGGGGTAGACAGATTCACCTAAGATCATTTAAATTCACATTTAAGACTGCTGACTCTCTGATCAGAACTCCTTGTATCTCCCCAGCGCCAACTTAGAATTAACCAACACAAGACAGAATTAGCTTACTAATTCTGTCATTTATCTCTACTTCTGATTTAGGGTTCGCCTCTAAACACTCTGAGCTTTTAGTACAAATTTAAGGATGTGAAAAGAAGTGCACAAAAATTAGTTAATTCAGGTACTATGCTTAAAGTTAAGCAGCTATCTTTCTGGCAGCTGTGAGGAAATTGAGGGTAGTACAGATGCTGGCCTTGCAATTTGCTCCATCAAGGAATATACAGTATACACGACTCATCTTCAGCAAACTGAATCCAGTGAAGTAAAGAGATGTTTATGTACTTAAGATAATATCATGTGACATTCTTACTTGCTTAGGTAGGCCTAGCTCACCACCTTATGATAATGTACAATTACTTTGAACAAATATAGAAACACAGAAATGTATGACATTTGTTAAGACTGAAGATTCATTGATTAGTAAGGTTAAAACTAGATTTTAGATTTTCTAATGTCTATCCCGTTGTTCAGTAGCTCAAAGGTTTTTATAACAGTTTTTTTTTTTTTTTTTTTAAACAGGGTGTGTGTACCCAGGCTGGAGTACAGTGGCCCAATTCTAGCTCACTGCAACTTCAGACACATGGTCCCCCTCCTAAGCCTCCCAAGTAGCTGGATTACAGGAAAGTGCTGCCATGTTGGGCTAATTAACAAAATATATATTGTAGAAACAGGGTCTTGCTATGTTACCCAGGCTGGTCTCGAACTCCCGGCCTAAAATGATCCTACCAGCTTGGCCTCCCTAAGTGCTAGGATTACAGGCAAGAGTCCACAGGCCTGTCCTATAGTTTTTTCTTTTTTAATTAAAAGTTGCTCTCAGGTGATGTTTTCTACTATTCTAAACTCATGATTTTGGTTTAAAGAATGGAAAGGTTAATCTGCCTAGAAGAGCTCTCATAATAAAGAGATACTCATAATAAAGGGTTAATGGGACACTCTTGGAAATCTGGGGGTGGAATGTTCTGCTCTGATTTATTTCTGATCTAAGAGTTGGAAAACAGTGTTGTCAAGTATGTTATTTTAACAGAAGAGACATTTCCAAGGGGTTGACGAAGATCTTTTCAACACAATAACTGCAAAACCCATTCAATGCAGAGAATGTATATATAATTTTGGTGAACACATTCAGCTATAGATGAGAAATAAATTAGTTTTGGGGGTCATGATTAAAACAAAGTCACACCCTGCAAATCAAATGTTTTTCAAAAAAATTCGGTTTCCCTGTATCGATCAAAAGCCTTTAAAATTAATAAAAATTCTAGGTAAAAAGTTTTTCTTAAAAAAATTTAGAAGCTACTGAATATTCAGTTCTCATTTAACACTCTTCCCCTCCCCAATACCTCTCTTTTTGATAAAGTGGTGAAGACATATTTTTTTTTTCTAAAAAGAGAAGTGAGTTACCTTGAGCCCTGCTTCAGTGAGCTCTAAGCAATATCTGTTTCTTTCCTTTGTTTCCACATTGATATAGGCCACATCATCTGCACACCGCAGGCTTTTCGAGACAAACATGTTATTAACGGCAAAGAGAACATCATTTACAACTGCTTCAGCTTCTAGCCTCATGTCTTTCATGTCAGTTCCTTCAAAACCATTAAGTTCTGAACCTTCTTCAAATCCTGACATACTGCTTAGCTCCATGGGATTACAGTCTGTTTCCATTCTGTGAAAAAAAGCAGTTATAAAATTTGTTTATAGAAAGACATTCAAAATACTACATTTGATTAAAAGTAGCCATGCCTTACAATTGCTACTTAGTACAAAACACTAGCTAACAATTTTTAGGAAAAATACTATCTAAAAACATTTCTAGTGTTTTTTCACAGCAAAATCACAGACACCTATAGATTTTCAAAAAAAGAATCTCCCTTCTCCACTTACCCCCAACAGGTCAATTTCCATATTGATAAGCATTTAGAATATATATATATATTTTTAGCTATTTTGAATAATGCCTCAGTAACAATCCTAGTACATATTTTAAAATGTATAATTTTTCTCTAGGACAGATATTTAGAACTGAAATTGCTGAGTTAAAGGACATACTTATTTTAACTTTTTTTTTTTTTTTTTTTGAGATGGAGTCTCGCCCTGTTGCCCAGGCTGGAGTGCAGCGGTGCGATCACGGCTCACTGCAAGCTCCGCCTTCCGGGTTCACGCCATTCTCCTGCCTCAGCCTCCTGAGTAGCTGGGACTATAGGTGCCCGCCACCATGCCTGGCTAATTTTTTTGTATTTTCAGTAGAGACGGGGTTTCACCGTGTTAGGTAGGATGGTCTCGAACTCCTGACCTTGTGCTCCGCCCGCCTCGGCCTCCCAAAGTGCTGGGATTACAGGCCACTGCGCCTGACCTATTTTAACTTTTAATATATACTGCCAATTTGCCCTTCAAAAAAATACAGTATGACTTATACTTCACTGACAGAATATGAGGGACTGTACTTTTTCACCTCTTTCCAATTCTTTTAAATTTTTGCCAATTTAAGAGGTGAAGAATGATAGCTCATTGTTGTAATATTATTTCCTTGAGTAAACATCTTTTTAGATGTTTATAGGATATTTTTAGTTCTAAGATCATAGAGCTGCAATAAGCAGAAATGGAAATAAATCTAAACTGCATGAAATCAGACGGCAAGTCTTTACCTACCACAGTATACTACCACTCAGTAGTTCCTTTTATGACTTCTAGATTGGGGTTCTGCTCTAGGCCTTCCCCATCCCATGATCACATTTTAAAAATCCCCTAAATTCTCGTTGTATCTGAATTTAACTCTTTCATCCATCTGGAATTTATTTTGCATAACTTTATTTTCCAGATGGATAGCTAACTGTCCCAACACCACTTACTGAATAACCCACCTTTTCACCACTAATTTGAAGTGACCCAAATGTTATATTTTGAAAAATATTATTTCTAATTTTTCATGTTAACTGGATCCAATATTACTGCCAGGCTGCTATGTGGTTTTAGCTTTTCTGTGACTGGGGTTAAAAGAGATCTTCCTGGCTAAATGTATTGTTAAAATTTGAAATGTGTGAATGAGAAAAGTTAATTAATGTGAAAGTGCTTTGGAATGTAAACAAGGCTTTATAGAACAAACTATGGTGAGCGATTGTGCTTTCTTTTTGCTTGGCAGGTTTTAAAAGTAAAGTTTCACTTCTCTGATACGGATTAAGCATATGTCGTCGTGAATGAAGCATAACTCTTCATTCACTCACGTATTCAATCAACCTTCATTTCCTATCTACTTGAACACTGTGGTCAAGGTCTAGTCCCACCCCCTAACCACACTGGAGTTAGATTAGACTGGTAATAAACGGTAATAAACTCACTGTATTTTAAGAGACAAGGTCTAACCATGTTGCCCAGGCTGGAGTGCAGTGTGTGATCATTGTGTACCATAACCTAGAACTCCTGAGCTCAAGCCATCCTACTACCTCAGCCACCTGAGCAGTTGAGACTACAGGCTCGAGCCACCACGCCTGACCCTTAAATGCTTTTTTAGAAGAAGTCTCAATTTTTTTCTGACAATATGGACAATTTTTTGGGCATTTATTTAAACCACTGATCTGGTACATTACACAGTCCATCGCTATTCCAAGTTATGCCCTATTTGTGTAATATTCAAAATCCTTCAAGATAGTGATATTCAAAATTCTTTAAGCTAGTCAGTAGAATTACTTTTAAGAGCTTATAAAATTATAGATACATTTTCCTCACTGCAGAAAAACAAAATCAAAATCAAAAATCTCTGGAAGATGAGTTATTTTTTTCAGAGCTCCTGAGTGATTTTGCTGTGCAGCCACTGCTCTAAATTATCAGCAAAATCTTAAGAAGCTAGAGTTCCTACAGCTGAATGTCATTTCCACACTACAAAAGTCAAAACTACTTGCTGAAGGCAACTTATAACATACGTAAAGCTATTTCAAAAAATTACATAGCAAATGTATAATGTATTCCTCCAATGCTATTTCAATTAATATGTTTTAAAGACTTTATCTTGTCTCTCATAGCATTTTACAGAATTAGTCACTCGCTACAAACAGAAGTTAATTATAAAATTACCAATTATTGCTGGAGCAATCTGTCGGGTAACTGAAAGCTCAAATTGACTTATTATATAGGAAAAAAAATTTAGTTTTCCAAATTTTACCTTATTCCAAAAATAATCAGTATACTGCTTAAGATTATATTTGGTTTTATATATACAAAATGAGCCCTTTCTTTTTTACTAGTTTTGAAGATTTAGAAATGACTGACTACTATAAATCTCTTGACACCATGAGTATCAAACATCTTAATTTTGCTTCAGTTATCAAGAACTTCAATTAGAGATGTCAGAAATAACGATCATTACATAAAAAGATGTTTATATGAGAAAGTTTTACATTTATAAAGCTTTTTTTTTTAAGCAAGAGTCTAATTCATTGCAATTAGGACTTTGATGATGCAGAAAGATCAAGAATCCAGTACTTAAAGGGAAGAAATCCTCACAGGTCGGTGAAGTAGGTCACCAAACAGTTGTAATAATCAGCACCGAGCTGCAAAAAAGGAGGAAGACACCCTTCCTAAGACTGAACTTTTAAGACACCTTCCCTGAAATGTCTTTGAGTAACATACAATTTAGAACTTTTGATGACACATACAAATTAAAGTAATGGAGCATTACATAAATAACATTTTTAGCCATTATTTTAAGGTATGATTACAACTTGTTTTTTGTTGGTTGAAACAGGTTCTTGATTATTTACCAATATCCTTTTCCCTGCCTACGACCACCCATATTTTCCAAGGGCAACCATAATGCCCCCTTCCCGTACTAAGTAAAGTAACCAAGCAATTTGGCTGAGATTGACTCCAATCCCCAGATACAGGCTCTTCCAAACTAATTAATACCTGAAATTCCTCTTGGTCACTTTATTTTTCTGAGACAGAGTCTCGCTCTGTTGCCCAGGCTGGAGTGCAGTGACGTGATCTCGGCTCACCGCAACCTCTGCCTCCTGGGTTCAAGACATTCTCCTGCCTCAGCCTCCCGAGTAGCTGGGATCACAGGCCTGGCTAATTTTTGTATTTTCAGTCGAGACAAGGTTTCACCATGTTGGCCAGGCTTGTCTTGAACTCCTGGCCTCAAGCAATCTGCCTGCCTCAGCCTCCCAAAGTGCTGGGATTACAGGCATGAGCCACCACGCCCGGCCTTCCTGGTCACTTTAATCAGAATAGTTCAGTCACAGCACACAGCCCAAGCTGTTCCAGGCAGCCACGTTGAGATGGGGCCACTAGCCCAAGCACGATGCTGACAACGGAAAAAAACAGAGCCAAGAGATTCACAGAGAAATGCGGCCAGAGTCCACTCTGGTTTCCCAGCCTTTGCACTTCTCAGTTATTGGAGCCAACAAATTCCTATTATCTTACTGGCAACAGAAAGCATTCTACTGGATTTAGGAGTCTACCCATGATGAAAGGCAGTGATTGATTTAGCTCTACAACAGCCCTATGAGGGTAAAAAGATTTAGAAAATGGAGCTCAGATGATGATGATGATGACTATTTTTGTGCCTGTCATGTAGAAAGTGCTTAATAAAAGCTTTGTAGAATCTGGATATCAATTAGTTTCCTTTTGCTTCTATAATAAATTACCAAATTAGTGGCTTAAAATAGCACACACTTACTCTCTTACAGTTCTGGAGATGAGAAGTCTAAAAGCAAGATTTCAGCAGGTCTGTATTCCTTCTAGAGGCTTCAGGAAGAAAACTCCTTACCTATTCTAACTTCTAGAGGACATCCGAATTCCTCAGCTTATGATACCTTCCTCAATCTTTAACATATATAAAAACATTCAAATTACTTCTTTTTCTGTTCTTCCTTTTTTTGGAGAGTTATCTATTTACGAGACAGGATCTTGCTGTCGCCTAGGCCATAGTGCAGTGGCACAGTCTTGGGCTCAAATGATTCTCCCACCTCAGCCTCCCAAGTAGTTGGGACTACGGGTGGGTGCCATCAGGCCCGGGTAATTCTATATTTTGGAGAGACAGGGTCTTCCTATGTTTACCCAGGCTAGTCTTGAACTCCTGGGATCCAGCAATCCTCCTACCTTGGTCTCCCAAAATGCTGGGACTACAGGTGTGAGTCACTGTGCTTGGCCATAATTTATTTTCAGTGAACACATTTGATGGGCAACATAAGGTGCTAGGCAGTACATGCTTCTCTTAAAAGGAGGTCTAGAATACTTGCCAAGCCCATTGCCTTCTCTGGAAAGGTTTCTGAATCATGGGTTTCATGCTTTGTATTTTAATTCCAGCATCATCATAGCAAAATGTACTGGGGATGGGTATTTCAATTAAAGGCACCATCTCAAGGTTGGCAAGGGGTTTATTTATGTCTTAAGTCAAGAGCTTTGCCCAACTACTTCCGGATGGTGGTCTAGCTAATCAGATTCTCTCTCAAGGAGTTTGAAAAGAGACAAAAACCATGAAGTCAGTTAGCTGGTGACGACAGCTAACTGTGATGACAGGAGTTACAGAGGAAGAGCAGTGAGCAGCTAGGTTGCTATGTTGACAGACACTTGAGAAGCAGCTTCCACACTTTGGATTATGTACCCCAGAAGATAAAAATATTTTGAGCAGATACCTTATTATAAGCATTTATATAAATATTCTACCACAATTAAAATATTTAAGACATATAAATACACACTTAAACAGAAGGTAAAGATGGAATATATATTTTCTGCTCAATGGATTATCTGTGTACCTGACTAGAAGCCTGTACCATTGAGGATGAGAAAATACAGGCCCATTTCAGTGAAGGAACAACCACTGGAATTACTACTGACACTTTAGAATTGCCATCAGGTTACCAGAATGGTTGACTCATCAATGTGAATCCTGTAAAAATCTTTGCTTTCCCTTTTTGTACACAAAACAATTTATCATCATATAAGAAATTCTAGATGAACAGAACTTTCTGTGATGATGGAAATGTTCTTTATTGTTGTCCTCCAATACAGCAGCTAATAGCCATCTGAAGTTTGGCTACTGGGATGGAGAAATTGAATTTAAAAATTTATTTAATTTTGGTTCATTTAAACTTAAATAGCTAGTGGCCACTCTATCAGATAGCACAGGTCTAGACCTCTGTGAAAACTTGCAGATAATATAATAAGCAGAGTTTATACTAAGGCTGAAAAATCTCAGCGGATGTAAAGGCACTGAATCAAACTTTATATGAGTAGCAAAATTTGGAAATTGAGATATAATTGAATCCTAACTACTGTACATAAAGGAATCTATCATCGTTTCAAATAGTAAAAACTAATGAATCATCATCCTATGTTTTATAATCTTGTCTACTCAGATTCTAGGTTTATTAATCAAATATCATAATCCACTCTGTACCTACATACCCAGCATTTTTTAAAGCACTAGAATACTAATAAAAGATGTCTACTGGTAGCTCACAGTCTAATTTGGGAAAGAAGACAGGCACATAAAATATTTGCACAAATATTAATGCCATACACACACATCATAACTATTCTCCCCAAACATACTTAATTGTGAGTGGCAGATAATTACAGAAAACAATGATACGTCTTGGTCCTGCTACACTATCACTAAACTTGTATGAACCTGAGTTGGCCACATAATCTCATTGGTCTCAGAGAGTTCTCATCTACAAAATAAGGTAAATGGGCAGAAAATTCTTCACTGTTCTAAGAGTTTTGACATTCTATAACCTATGACAATGGTTATGATGGGGCTTGACTAAGGGGACAGGTCAGTCAAAACTGGTCTGGCATGAGCACGAATAAAGAGTTATAAATAAGCAAAAAGGTCTTGAGAATTGTGAAAAATTCTGTGTAGGGAACAAAACATAAGCAAGGGTCAGCACAGGGTGTGGCAGGAACTAGTCGGGCTAAAGTACAAGGATATGCAGGGATGGCTCAATTTGACAGCGTGCTGACACCTAGAGAGAGGAATTTGATTTTGATATAATAGGCTGTTTTAAGGTCTTGGGAACGGAAATACAAATATCTTTTTATTTAATATAGGTTTATTATTGGCAGTATGTAGTATGGTTCTGCTTTTTTATCCATCTGGCAACCTCTATCTTTTAATTGGGGTGTGCTATGGTATGAATATTTGTCCCCTCCAAAACTCATGTTGAAATTTAATTTCCAATGCAACGTGGCAGCACCAAAAACTGAAGCCTTAAGAGGTGACTGGGTCATGAGTGCTCTTCCCAAAGAGTGGATTAATCCATTTACGGATTAACAGTTCAATGGGTTACCATGCAAGTAGAACTAATGGCACTGCAAGAAGAGGGGGAAAAGATGTGAGCCAGCACATTCAGCCCCCTCACCATGTGATGCCCTGTGCCACCTCAGGACTCTGCAGAGTCTGCACCAGCAAGAAGGCCCTCTCTAGATGTGGCCCCTCTACCTTGGATTTCTTAGCCTCCATTACTATAAGAAATAAATTTCTTTATAAATTATCAACTTTCAGGTATTCTGTTATAAGCAACTGAAAATGGACTAAGGGTGTTTAGACCACTTACATTTAATTTGATTACTGTGATTATTGATATAGTTGAGTGTGAATTTGCTATCTTGCTATTTGTTTTTAGTCCCATCTGTACTTTATTCCCTTTTCCTTATTTTCCTCTTTGCTTTTGAATTAACCACTTTTTAGGATTCTATTTTATATCCTTTGGTTCTTATTATATTTTTTGTTGCATGTTTTTGGTGGTTGCTTTAAAGCTTATAGTATACATCTTTATCATAATGTGCCTCCAATTAATACTATACTATTGCATGTATATGAACTTTACAAGACACTACTACTATGTAGCATTTGCTATTGTCACATATTTTACTTCTACATAAATGATAAACTTCATAATAATATTCTTGCTTTAAACAGTCAATTATTTTTCAGAGATTTAGGTAATAAGTAGTATTTTATATGTAACTATATAATTACCATTTTTTGTGCTCCTTCATTTGTACTGATCTATATCTACATGTATTATCTGTATCATTTTCCTTCTGCCTGAATAACTTCTTTCAACGTTTCCTGTAGTGCAGGTCTGCTGTTGATGAATCCTTTCATCTTTCCTATGTCTGAACTAGTCTCCCTTTCACCTTCATTTCTGAAAGATATTTTTGCTGGGTAGAGAATCCTAGGTTGGCAGTTTTTTTTTTTTTTTCTTTCAAGTCTTTAAATACGTTTCTTGGGTGCAGTAGCATGTACCTGCAGGCCCAGCTATTGGGGAGTCTAAGGTGGAAGAACTGCTTCAGCTCAGTTCATGACCAGCCTGGGCAAAATAGTAAGAGCCTGTGTCTCTAAAATAAAAAAATGAAACAGATGTTTCTCAACTATCACCTTGCTTGTCTTGCTTCCCATGAGACATTTGATGTCATTGTTATCTTTGTTCCTCTTGGTGTAGTTTTTTCATGCTTCTTTTCCTTAGGTTTCATTGAGATTCTGGAATCTATAGGTTTATAGTTTTCAACAAATTTGGAAAATTTCTAGCCATTATTTCTTCAAACATTTATGTGTTCCTACCCTCTTTGGGGACTCTAATTTTATGTATATTAGTCCAAGTGAAGGTGTCCCATTCCTCACTGCTGTATTTTTTTCACTCTCTGTTTCATTTTGATTTATTGATATGTCTTCAAGTTTGTTAATCTTTTCTTCAGTATCTATTCTATTTGTGTCTTTTAATCTTTTAAACACATTTTCCATGTCTTTGCTTAATTTGCTCAATCTTTTTTCTAGTTTTTTTTTTAACATATAAAATACAGCTGTAATAAGTGTTGTAATGTTCTGCCTACTAATTTCTTTTTTTTTTTTTTGAGGTGGAGTCTCGCTCTGTCGCCCAGGCTGGAGTGCACTGGCTGGATCTCAGCTCACTGCAAGCTCCGCCTCCCGGGTTTATGCCATTCTCCTGCCTCAGCCTCCCGAGTAGCTGGGACTACAGGCGCCCGCCACCATGCCCGGCTAGGTTTTTTTTGGTTTTTTTTTTAAGTAAGGACAGGGTTTCACCGGGTTAGCCAGGATGGTCTCGATCTCCTGACCTCGTGATCCACCCGTCTCGGCCTCCCAAAGTGCTGGGATTACAGGCTTGAGCCACCGCGCCCGGCCCTCTGCCTACTAATTTCAAGTATTATTTCTGGGTTAGTCTCAACGGACAGATTTTTCTTCTCAATTATAGGTTATATTCTGCTGCTCTGCATGCCTGGTCATTTCTGACTGGATGCCAGACATTGTGAATTTGGTGCTGAATGTTTTTATATTATTTTAAATATTATTGAATTCATTTGGCTAGACACATGGTGAGAAAAAGTTTAAAAAGTAATAAATATTATTGAGCATTGTCTTGGGAGGTAGTTATCTGGAAACAGCTTGATCCTTCTGGGTCTTGCTTTTAAACAAGATCTGTATTTAATCTCTAGTTAATTTTGTCCCATTACAGAGGCAAAACCTTTCTGAGTACTCTACCCAGTGCCCTATGAATCACGAGGGTTTCTATTCTGTGTGATATGAGAATTATCCCTGGTCCTGCTTTAGCTCAGAAAATTGTTTCCTCTAATTATTTTTTTTAATGGAAGAACAGAAACGATTACTAAACACATGAAAATACACTCACAGTTAGAAATCATAGAAATAATTAAAATGAGGTAACATGCCGGGCGTGGTGGCTCAAGCCTGTAGTCCCAGCACTTTGAGAGGCCTAGACGGGCAGATCACGACGTCAGGAGATCGAGACCATCCTGGCTAACACAGTGAAACCCCGCCTCTACTAAAAAATACAAAAAACTAGCCGGGCGAGGTGGCAGGCGCCTGTAGTCCCAGCTACTCGGGAGGCTGAGGCAGGAGAATGGCATAAACCCGGGAGGCGGAGCTTGCAGTGAGCTGAGATCCAGCCAGTGCACTCCAGCCTGGGCGACAGAGTGAGACTCTGTCTCAAAAAAAAAAAAAAAAAAAATGAGGTAACATTTAACATCTTGCAGATTGGTAAAACATTTTCCTTTTTGAGTCTACGCATGAAAAATTTTCTAAATCAAGTATTATTGAGGACGCAGAACAGAGAACATTTAGACACTGAGTGGGAGTGTAAACTGGCACAACACTTTGGAAAATGATTTGATATTATCCAATAAAGAGGAAGATCCAGCAATTTAGGCTCCAAAGAAATGAGGAGATTTATAATTTTCATATCGCCTCTGCTTCAGAAAGTCCCAAGCTGAGTATCCTCCTCTCTTTTTTCTTTTTTTTTTTTGAGACAGAGTCTTGCTCTGTCACCCAGGCTGGAGTGCAGTGGCACTATCTCAGCTCACTGCAATCTTGGCCTCCTGGGTTCATGCGATTCTCCTGCCTCAGCCTCCTGAGTAGCTGGATTACAAGCAGCCACCACCGTGCCTGGCTAACTTTTGTATTTTTAGTAGAGACAGGGTTTCACCATGTTAGTCAGGTTGGTTTCGAACTCTTGATCTCAAGTGATCCACCCACCTCAGTCTCCCAAAGTGTTGGGATTACAGGCGTGAGCCACCGCACCTGGCCCCTCCTCTAATTCTTTTTGGTAGTTCTTTCCCCAGCCTAGGGCAGTGAACTCACAGCCGTGAATCAGTATTCAGCTGCAGGCTGGAGGGAGACCCTTTGTATATCTTCACAGTCCTTGCTTTCTGTGAAGCTATTTACTTCCTAGGACTCTCTGTCCTAGCTGCCTTGGCCTTCTTGGGTTTCTAGCTCTATGTCCTCAATTCAGGGAGACCATCAGGCTTTACCTGGTTTTTTCTTTCCAGTGCTATGACTGGCTTTAGGCAATACACTGGGGCAACAGGCTCACCATATTTGTATCATGCTTCTCAGGGATTACTGCCCATTACCTGATGCTCAAAAGTCTTGAAAACATTGTTTCATATATTTTGCCCACTTTTTCTTTTCTTTTTTTTTTTTAAACTAAGGTGAGAAGGTCCTTGTTAGTCTATCTTGGCCTTAAGGGGAAGTTCCAATAATCAGTTTTGAGCTAACTTTGCAAGCCTATTTTATTGGTTTCTCTTTCATTGACTTTAGTCTCTCCTATACCACTCTGAACCAACGTTTACCGTCTTGCTGTTTCCTTCGTTAATGAATTAAATGCATCTGACACATGCTCACCATATGTTTTATGGCATCCATGTTTTTAACTTGAAAAAAATTATTTTAACGCTACTTTGAAGACATTTAGACCTCTAAAATTCAGCTCAGACAAACCTATTTCAGGATTCTGTATCTGATCTCAAGATGGTCAATCACTGTATCTTCCTGAACAGTATCTCTGTTTTGGTACTGCTGTACTTAAGCCTCACGGCAAATAACTTTTGTGTCTGTACTACCACAGATCCATGAAGATGGGAGCCTGTGATATACATATCACTAGCACAGTGTCTGGCATAAAGGAGGACTTCGTTGAATATTTTCTGAATGAATAAAACACAGAGAAAATTCTAACTCTCTGCTTCTCAAGTGTGATACTTGGCTCTGTGACAAGTAGTATACAAAGACTCAGGACAAACATGGCAGATATTCTTGGAACATACACATTGCTCTTACTATATCAATATCAGGAAATATTACAAAACTGCCTAGAATGTTAATGAAAAAGTACACAAATGTTTGGCTATCTCAAGTCATATCCTCTTTAGGTTACACCCCTACGCGTCTAGGGTTTCCTTTGCCTCTAAAAGGTACATCTGAGTGAGGACTATTTCCATGAAAAATAAGTTTGACAAGTATAGCCCTAACCCAAGGAATTAATTCAAGAAGATGAAAATTTCAGGCACTGTGTCTGGCAGTATAAAGTTAAAAAGCAGAGGCAGGAGCTGGTAAAAGGATACAAGGTTAGGGCTGAGTCAGGCTTTCTCTAAGTTTTTGCAACTCTTTCCACTTCAGTTATGCTATTGCTCTGTCAAAAATTAATTGTTGATAGTTTTGGCTGGGTGTGGTGGCCCACGCCTGTAATCCCAACACTTTGGGAGGCTGAGGCAGGTGGATCACTCGAGGTCAGGAGTTCGAGACCAGTCTGGCCAACATGGCAAAACCCCATCTCTACTAAAAATAGAAAAAATTAGCTGGCCATTATAATCCCAGCTACTGGGGATGTTGAGGCGGGATAATCTCTTGAACCCGGGAGGCAGAGGCTGCAGTGAGCTGAGATCGTGCCACTGCATTCCAGCCTGGGTGACAGAATGAGACTCTGTCCCCCAAAAAAACAAAACAAACAAACACAAAATATTATTGATAGTTTTAATTTTTTAACATTCGAATTTTCCTATGGTGAAAAGAAAATGATTGTTTTCAATAAGAAAAAACAATTTAAAAATTGCGATCCTTTGGAAAGTATAGGGTGTAGGAAGCAGAAATCCTTTTCTTAGAGAAATCAGGCTATTATTCAGACACTTAAAATAACTGGTAGCATCAGTTGCAAATAAAACAAGAGCTCTGAATTTATCTGCATTTCCAACAACTGTTTTGAAAGTAAAGATGAATAAAGTTTATTAATTATTATCAGCAACATTTAGAATTTAGGCAAAGCTAAAACCCAATTTAACCTCTGCTTTCTGTAACACATAACATTTAATCTGTTTTCAATAGCTTACAGACATATATATTTTAAATAACAAATTTTAATTCAGAATCATGTGTAGTATCACAAATATAAAGTATTTGTAATTCAAGTAAGAATGGCTATTTTCCCATCTTTATTTTTATTTTTATTTTTTTTGAGATGGAGTCTTGCTCTTTCGCCCAGGCTGGAGTGCAGTGGCGCAATCTCAGCTCACTACAAGCTCTGCCTCCTGGGTTCAGGCCATTCTCCTGCCTCAGCCTCCTGAGTAGCTGGGACTACAGGCGCCCGCCACCAGGCCCGGCTAATTTTTTTGTATTTTTAGTAGAGACGGGGTTTCACTGTGTTAGCCAGGATAGTCTCGATCGCCTGACCTCATAATCCGCCCACCTCAGCCTCCCAAAGTGTTGGGATTACAGGCGTGAGCCACCGCGCCCGGCCTATTTTCCCATTTATACACTAGTTTATAAAATTATTCTGCACCCCATTTTCAGTAATGACACAAACATATATATATTCTAGTAATTATAAATCTAGACAACAGAATTGTGCTTATCTTAGTCTCTCTGTATTGCTATAAAGAAATACTTGAGGCTGAGTAATTTATAAACAAAAGAGGTTTATTTGGCTCATGGTTCCACAGGCTGTACACGAAGCACAGTGCCAGCATTTGCAATGGCCTCCAGCTGTTTCCACTCATGGTGGAAGGGGAACCAGTGTGTGAAGATCACACAGTGAGAAAGGGTGGAGGTGGAGGAGATACACAGGTAGGTAGGTAGGTAGGTAGGTAGATAGAGCAGGACACCCAGGCTCTTTTCAACAACCAGTTCTGTCAGAAACTGAGAGAGAAAACCCACTCGTTCCTGGGAGAAAGACACAGAGTCATTTGTGAGAGATCCACACCTCTCCCACCTCAAACTGACACCCCCACCCCACCCTGCCCCAACCCTGCCCCAACACCTCTCACCAGGCCCCATCTCCAACAGTGGGGATCAAATTTTCCCAACAGACTTGGTGGGGCGAAACAAACCATATCCAAACCATAGCCTTCCACTCCTCGCTTCTCAAATCTGATGTTCTTCTCATATTCAAAATACAACCATTCCCTCCCAACAGGCCCCAACTCTTAACTTGTTCTAGCACCAACTCAAAAGTCCAAAGTCTCATCTGAGACTCAAGGCAAGTTCCTTATAGCTATAAGCTTGTGAAGTAAAAAACCAGGTTATTTACTTCCAAGATACAATGACGGAACAGTCATTGGATAAATGCTGTTTTCCAAAGGGAGAAATTGGCCTAGAGAAAAGGGTAAGAGGCCCTATGAGAATCTGAAACCCATCAGGGCAGACATTAAAGTTCCGAAATCTCCTTTGAGCATGTCCTGCATCCTGGGCACAGCAGTGTGAGGGGTGGGCTCCCAAGGCTTTGGGCAGTCTCATCTCCATGGCTCTGCTGGGTGCAGCTCATGTGGCTGCTCTCATGAATTGGAGTCAAATGCCTGAGGCTTTTCCAGGATGAGGGTGCACACTGCCAGTGGCTGTGCAATTCTGTGGTCCCCATGGCATCCCTGTTCCCACAACTCTACTAGTCAATACCCCAGTGGAGACTCTCCATCGGGGCTCCAACACCACATTTCTGCTTGGCAACATCCTAGCAGAGTCTTTCTGTGACACCTAGGCCTTCTGATACATCCTCTAAAATCTAGGTGGAAGCTGCCAAGCCTCTGCCACTTTTGCATTCTGTGCCCTGAAGTCCTAACAACACATAGAAGCTGCAAAGGCATACAGCTTGCAGCCTGAGCTGAGTACCTGGAGCCCTTTGAAACAGCTGGAGCTGGAGCAACCAGGATGCAGGGAGCTGCATTCCAAGGTGGCAAAGGACAGTTGCGCCCACAGCTTTGACTGTGGAAACCATTCTTGTCTTCTAGGCTTCTGGACTTGCGATGAGAGGGACGGCCTAGGAGATTTCTGAAATGCCTTGAGGGCCTTTTCTCCATTGTCTTGGCTATTAGCATCTGGCTCCCTTTTATCTGAACTAACTGGATTCTTCTCCTGAAAGTGCTCTTTCCTTCTTTAACACAAGGCCAGGCTGCAATTTTTCCATATTTTTATGCTCTACTTTCCTTTTAAATTCCAACTTTAGATCATTCCTTTCCTCCCATATTTGATCCTAAGCTGTTAAAAGAAGCCACACCACTTCTTGAACCCTTTGCTGCTTAGACATTTCTTCTACCAGATACTCTAGGTCATCACTCAAGTTGGGCCTTCCATAAAGCCCTAGGGCATGGAAGCAATGCAGCCAAGTTCTTTGCTACAGTGTAACAAGGGTCCCGTTAGCTCCAGTTCTCAATAAGATCCTCATTTCCCTCTGAGCTCTCCTCAGCATGGCCTTTACTGTCTATATTTCTATCAGCATTTTGGTCACAACCATTTAACCAATCTCTAATAAGTTCCAAACATTCTTTCATCTTCCTGTTTTCTGAGCCCTTCAAGCTCTTTCAACCTCTGTCCATTACCCAGTTCTAAAGCTGCTTCCGCATTTTCAGGTCTCTTTATATCAACACCCCACTCTCAGTACCAATTTTCTGCCTTAGATGCTGCCACTCATGACAGAGGGGGAGCCGGGATATGCAGATCACGTGGTGAAGGAGGGAGGGAGGGAGGGGAAGTGGGAGAGAAAAAGGGAGTAGGGAAGAGGGAGGCAGACATATACAGAGAGAGATAGAAAGAGAGAGGAGGTTCTTTTCAAAGACCAATTCTCAGGGGAACTAAGAGTGAGAGCTCATTCACTCAGAAGGGCACCGACCCATTCATGAGGGATCCACCCCCACGATCCAAACACCTCCCACCAGGATTCACCTCTAACACTGGGGATAAAATTTCAACATGAGGCTTGGTGGGGCCAAACCATTTCCAAACCACAGCAGTGCTTTTGTTGATTAAGGAGGGAACTCAGGAATAAGAGGGAAATACACAGGGTTAATTTGAGTTTTTACAAACTGTAAACAGCAACACTGACTGGGTGCTATGGCTCATGCCTGTAATACCAGCATTTTGGGAGGCTAAGGTAGGTTGATTGCTTGAGGCCAGGAGTTCGAGACCAGCACGGGCGACATGGTGAAACCCTGTCTCTACCAAAAAACACAAAAATTAGCCAGGCATAGTGGCACAAGCCTGTAGTCCCAGCTACTTAGGGGCTGAGGAAGAGGATCGGGTGAACCTGGGAGGTTGAGGCTACAATGAGCTATCGCACCATGCACTCTAGTCTGAGTGACAAAGTGAGACTCTGTCTCAAAAAAAAAAAAAAAAAAAAAAGTGTAGCAATACAATCCTGTAAACCTTTCCTTTGAAACCAGAAACTGTAAATGAGACTCTAGGAAAAAACACTCAAAAATGGAATGTTAAACAAAAAAAACAAAAATCCAGGTATGACAGTTTCTTATTTCTATATAATCCTCTAGGAAATAAGTATTACTTGGCACTATATTTAAAGTACATTCTAACAAACATAAATCAATATCTACAGAGACATGAAGTAGAAAACCTCACTGCTTTCCATTTAAACTTCAGGATCTCTACCAGATCCTGAGCAATATGCTCTTTCTAGCAAAGAGACAAAAATTGGAATACTTTATACTTGCTATTATTTATTCTGGTAGATTGTATCACCTGATGTAAAGTTTCCATAAATGATTCCTGAAAACATCATACACAAATTATTTAGGAACCAGCTCTTTCTCCAACTGTTGGCATAATTTTTGGGTGGTGTTCGGGTGTTTGTGTTTTTGGAGGATTCATAAAACTGGTTATTATGACACTGATTACTAAATCGTTGATTCTTTACTTCCTAATTTATTAGACTATTTTGTTTCATTACGAGTTCAGAGCATCAAAGAGCTTTGACCTTGATGACAAAAAAATGGGTAAAGACAGTCATATATACCTAGCCTGACAAAAGAACAGTCCCAGAAAGATTTCAAGAGCTTTACAGAGACTGCAAATTTTCACCTTCAAAGTCTGACCTTTCGGTTGACATTGTAACAGTCAGCTGAGGGCAGGATACAGTATCTTAATCATGATTACCTTTATCTGTACCATACACTACAACCTGGAAAATCTTCTCAATAGGAACAAGAAGGGGCCAGTAAGGTGTGATGGTTAACAGGCTCTCAAGCAGACTGACTGGGGCTAGAATTTTAGCTCGGCCACTTAATTTACTCTGTGACTTAGAAAAAGATGTTTTAATCTTTCTCAGTTACACATTCCTCCTCTTTAAACTGATGCTAAAATAGCATCTACCTTTAAGTGTATAGAGAGAACTAAATGAGTGAATTCATGGCAAGTGCTTAGAACTGTGCTGGGCAAACAGCTGAAGAAATATCATCTATTCTATTAAAAGTATTTAACACTATCTTTCAAGATGAAAGCCTTGCCCTGAAGCTCAAGCCATGTGCCTCCAAGTTACGTGCTCTTTACATTATGTAGGGGATTGGCTGCTGCTGTGTTGCTCTTCCTCCAAGAGCCATAAGGCATGGAGCCCTGACAGCAGAGTCCTGTTACCTCAGGTGCAAGTCATAAAAAAAGGTCAAATACATCTCCTTGGCTTTTCTTTCATTTCCCATGTTAACAGATTTCTCTGAAGGACAATTATTTTGCCATGACCCATCTAGCCTCTGGCATACAGCCCCTCACCTGTCACTTCAAACTTTTATATAATTCTTAATAAGTTGACAATATTCGATTGGGTAATCATTTTCTTCTTTTTAAAATTTATTTTTATTTTTTGAAATAGGGTCTTGCTCTGGCACCAAGGCTGGTTTCAAACTCCTGGTCTCAGGTGATCCTCCCGGCACTGGCCTTCCAAAGCGCTGGGATTAGAGGGACGCTTCACCACTAATTATTTTCATCTTCCTGAAGTAATGCAAGGTGTTAACATTTTGTGACAAGTACTTTGTCTTTCACAAAACACAAAAACGGCACTGTGAATTGGGATGAGTTTGTTCCCTACTGTAGCCAAAGACATCATGATGACAGGTCCTAAACCTGGATATTTATACTGAATTTCTCCTAGAAAGCATAAAGTTTACAAGGCTACACACAATACTCTGAAGAGAGCATATTTGTTATCGCAAAACCTTCGTTTTAATTTTTCTTTCTGATATTTGAAATTGCAGGCACTGTATGGATAGCCTGAATGCAACTGTATATTGAAAAAGAAACCACTTATTTAATAGCTGCTGAAAGAAGTTCAAATCGTATCTATTTGTCAGAAGTCTATTTCAAACCTTCCAAAGCCTATTCTAATTTATTGCCGGATAAGATCCCACCTTTGACTTTTCACACCACCTTGCTTATATTCCTTTTATGGCAAATATTAGAATTATTATTTGCAAACATGTTTTATCTTCAAAATATATCCAGAATCCAACAGCTTCTAACTAATCATCTTCACTGCTACCATTTTGGTCCAAACCACTGTCATCTTTTCCTTGGATTACTACTACGATATCCTTCTAACTGGTTTTGTTGTTTTCACTCTGGTCCTCCCACTTCCACACCAGACTATTCTTAACATAGCAGTTAGCATGATCCCATAGAAACTGAGGCCATATTACGTCACTTCTCTCCTAAATCCACCTCACCCAGAGTAAAGGCCAAAGTTCTTTTTTTTTTTTTTTTTTAAAGACAGAGTCTCACTCTGTTGCTCAGGCTGGAGGGCTGGAGTGAAGTGGCATAATCTCCGCTCACTGCAACCTCCGCCTCCTGGGTTCAAGCGATTCTCCTGCCTCAGCCTCCCAAGTAGCTGGGATTACAGGTGCATGCCACCACACCTGACTACTTTTTAATATATTTTTGGTAGAGACAGGGTCTCACCATGTTGGCCAGGCTAGTCTTGAACCCCTGACCTCAAGTGATCTGCCCGCCTTGGACTCCCAAAGTGCTGGGATTATAGGAGTGAGCCACAGTGCCCGGCTCCAAAGTTCTTATCAAAGGCCCAGGAGGCCCTACATGATGTGCTTCCTCTGCGCCCCCAGCCCCCAACTGCCCAGCTTCTACTTTTTCCTTCACTCACTCCTGATGTTCCCTAAACTCATCAAGCATTCTCCTGTGACAGCACGTTGCACTTGCTGTTCCCCTTGCGTGGAAAACAACTCTTCCAGGTATACGTGTGCCTCACTTCCCAGCTTTCTCCAAGTTTCTGCTAAAATGTAATCTTATTAAATAAGAGAATGTCTCTTACCATCTCATATAAAAATGGCAAGTCCCTTCTCTCTTCCCCATCTCCATCCCCTTTACAATGCTTTTGTTTTTCCAACAGCCCTTATCACCACAAAGCATATTATTCACTCATTGATTGCATGTTTCTCCTCCCTTCAATAAAACGTAAGTTCCGGGAAGGAAGAGACTTATCTGTTCACTGCTGTATCCCCAGCACCTAGAACAGTGCTTGGCACACAGAATGCAATCAATAAACATTTACTGAATAAATGAACAAACTTCCACTTTATTATTATTTTTTAAAGAGACAGGGTCTTGCTCTGTGGTTCAGGCTGGAGTGCAGTGGCATAATCGTAGCTCGTAAGATCCTTTCTGATATTTGAAATTGCAGGCAGTCTATGGATAGCCTGAATGCAATTCTGCAGCCTCAAACTCCTTGGCTCAAGCGATTCTTCCGCCTCAGCCTCCAGAGTAGCTGGGACCACAAGCAGGCACCACCATGCCCAATGACCTTCCACTTTAGAACATAAACTCCTTGAAGGTTCTGCCTGATTCTTGATACTGTTCACATCATCAACTGTGGTGACGTTCATTTAACAGACCTTAACAAAATTTTTGAGTGAAGAGCAAGGGAATCTAAGTTACTGAGAATACTTGGGGTAAGTCTACAAGGAATTAGGGGAATCAACAATCCAAGCAACTGCATACAGAGCACCCTGATTCTAAAACGAAAAGGTGGTTGTGGAAAGCGGAATCAGATGTTTCTCCATCTACCAACATTTTGGGCAGTATTTCCAAGGCATTCATGAAAGTTGCTGAGACAGTAAATATTTCACTCCTTAAACTGCTCGTCTTAATTCACTGGGATTAAACAGCTGTATGTTTCAGGACTCTGTTCAGGTTCGTGCCCTACTCATATCATTTAATCTTCCTAATAAATCCATGCACATAAGATTTTAATCCACTGACACTGGGCAAAGGAGGCAACGTGGACTCGGGGAGGGCAGTGGCCGGCTCAAAGTGGCTGGGCTAATAGGTGTCAGTGCCAGGATTCTAACCCAGGACATTTGGCTTCTGGGCCATCGAACACCGGCACCCAGGCCTTTCGAGGTTGACTAACTTAAGAGCCGGCTCCGCCTCTGCAGGAGTTGCCTCCCAAAAGGCAGAAATACGATTGCGCAGACGACCAGAACAGCCCAAGTTCTTCACCCAGGTTCCCGCGGGATCAGGAGCCTTCAACATTTCTCAAGGAATGCAGTTTTGCCCACAGATGCTTCGAAAACCCAAGTTTCCTGATCGTTGGTATGACACACCCAGGATTAAGCGAGCGTATGCGAGAAGCGCTCTGCAAACCGCCAGGCGAACGGCAACGAAGAGGAAGCCTCGGAAACAATACCTGAACGAGGCGGGGGCTGAAGAACTTGCTGACAATGGGCACCGGTCAATGCTTGGGGGCGGGCGGGGATGTTCAAGAAGGGCTCCAGTCCTCCCCGCGGAGACGGCGGAGCCCCAAGCGTGCGTTTCTGGGGCGCCGAGGTCTGAGGGGGGGGCCGGGAGAGCCAGGTCGGTCTTAACAAGCCCCCAGACCCCTCTTAACACCGGCGCGGGGCCCCTGCAGCCTGCCGCCCCTCTCGGCCCAGCCCGCTGCGCGGCGTCGCGTCCCCGTCCGGAAGGCCCCACGGCCCGCCGGCGCCCCGAGCCCCTAGCCCTTGTCAGAGGCCGCCCCTCGCCCGCAGCCCGCCCGGCGGCTGCTTACCTGCGCACCCGGCGTCCTCTGCTTCTTCCCTCCGGAGGCAACTGGAGCCGACCGGCGGTGCCGCCCCCTCCCTCCCCGCCCTCGCCCGCCCCGCCCCCTCGGAGCCGGAACTGCTCCAGCTCCCGCCCTTCTGCCCGCCTTCCGCGGCCCCCTGTGTGGTGTCACTTCCGCCAGCGCCCGACGGCGCGCCGGGAGTCTGGGTCTCGCGAACGCGCCAGAAGCGTCCCTACAGCCGGGAACGCGCCTCGCGGATGACAACAAATTCGTCGCGCGGCGGCAGTGGAGGTGTCTGCCTCAGCCTCTGCCGCCTCCCCTCGCGCTCTCTTGCACTTTCTCTGAGCCGGTTGGGATCTCCCTCGGAAGTCCCCTGGCCTGGGGCCAGGAGGACCCCTCTGCGTCTTGCCTCCGCCAGGCCCAGCGCGAGCGGCGCGGCGCCGGCGATGGGGTCTCCCTGAGGAACTCCCGGCGCCAAACAGCGATGAAGGGGCCGCCCCAGGCTTAGGCCCCGCCGCGGCCTGGAGCCGGAGTCGCTACCCTGAGGCCGG
The DNA here is from genome assembly GCF_037993035.2 of Macaca fascicularis. Taxonomy (NCBI): domain Eukaryota; kingdom Metazoa; phylum Chordata; class Mammalia; order Primates; family Cercopithecidae; genus Macaca; species Macaca fascicularis. Next base: position 164,424,675 of record NC_088381.1, on the reverse strand, counting down.
AGCCAGCGCCACCCGCAGCCGCAGTCAGCCCAGCTGCCACAGTCACCATGCCTTGGCCGTTTTCGGAGTCTATCAAGAAGCGGGCCTGCCGGTACCTCCTGCAGAGGTACCTGGGCCACTTTCTGCAGGAGAAGCTGAGCCTGGAGCAGCTCAGCCTGGACTTGTACCAAGGCACCGGGTCCCTCGCCCAGGTCCCCTTGGACAAATGGGTAAGAGCTGCCGGGCAGCCAGCCGGGCGGGGCTCGCTCCCCTCTTTAGGGCGCTTTGAACCGGTGCCATCCAAGATTGGTGACAGTCATTCCCTCCTTGGGAATTGTTTGGACCCGAGTGTGGCACGGCTCAGAGAAATGTGTTAGAGTGTTGTTTAATCTGTTTAACAAGTTTGCTCTCCTGAATCACGTGTTCCGGAAACTTAACAGATGTAATGGAATCTACACTATGGGAATAATTGAGTCAGTGCTTCGGGGGGTCTGTGAAGCAGGCTCAATAGGTCCGTGGGAGGAGGTGACCAGAATTGTCCCTTAGGATGTGAGGGGCCGCAGGGTTTTGTGGCAAACAAACCCTGCCTTGTGCGATGACATTCTGGAACGATTAAGGATGAAGAGGACCTCTGGATGTCAGAATCCCTAGTTATTGGTTTTGGGTTGGCCACTTGCACACCATGTTTGCCTTGTTTGTCATCGTGCAGCGTTTGCCATCTGGAAGAAAGTTAGGTGAAGGCCTCCTGTGCCGGTTTGCCTGCTTTTGCTTGATTATATGTTTACAAGATAGGTTTGTGTACCCAGCCTGTGAATGGTCGTGTGGCCCTAGTAGTGCTGTTGAGTTACGCCTCTTTGCTTCACGTGACAGATCGTAAAAGCAGGTGTTGCAAAAGCGCTGAAGCTGCAATTTTCAGACATTTTAAAACCTGTCTTCTACTTGTCATCTAGAGGCTGTGAGTTCACTCATTGGTATACAGGTGCTTCATCTGAATTTCAACTCACCACATACAGTTGTACCTGCATTTGTGTGTTCAATGCATAATATTTTACTTAAAGTATATTCACTTTTGGGTTTGACAGGAATAGAGTGGCTTCTACCCTTTGCCCAACCCATACTTCCTTAGCCACAGAAAATCTTAAATGATGGAAATACCTTATTATGACCCTTAAGTGAATTTGTGCTAGAGACTATAAATCAGTATATAATTTTATCAGTATGTACATGACTTAAACTAGGGAGAGTACGCAAGATAGTGGAAAGAGCCCTGGTTTGAGAGCAGTAAGACCCAGTCCCTCACCAGGAGGTGAGAGTCCTACCCTTGGAGAGACTCTCCGGTCCGCCACAATTAGCCAAATGGTAATGGACTTAGCAATTCACCTGAGTTCAGTCAACACTAATGGAGCATACACTTCATCTCTGTGTCGTATTATGGTATTGTAATGCTGTAATTCTTTAAAAAGATAGGGATTCTGATGTATATTTTTGAATTCAACGACCCATGATTCTATACTTTTTATACGGTTAGGAATAGATTATCTTGAAAAAAGAGGGTTCAAGATTTATTAATGCCTTTTGTGGGTCGAAGGACTTTATATGCATTATTCTTTGATGACTTTAGCCCTATAAGGTGGGCATTAATATTTCCATTTTACAGATGGAGTTAAGCAATTTGCCCCGTCGCACATCTAGCAAGTATTACATCACATGGCCTAAGATCAAAAGAAAGGCAGTTAATGTTTATTGAGTATGTATTTATGTCAGGCATTGTAGTAGGCACTTTCATTTGTGAGGTTTTATTTAGTCCTTATGGGAAGTCAGAGGTAGTGATATTTGAATTTTATAGTTTGAGTTCAGAAGCATTGGCAAAATGATTTTTGACTAAACTTAATCTGAGGATTATGTTTTGTTCTTGATGGGTGGGTTTTGTAAACTAAAATAATGTTAAAGCATCCAGTAAACATTTCCGGTTGCTGATTTTTTATTTTCATGTGCTGTGTTGATGGTTAGGATAAATCTTGGTGTAACACTTAGATACAGCTGTTCAGAGTTCTGATTCCAAATTTAGTTTATTTTGACACTTGATTTTTTTTTTTTTGGTAGAGGATTCTCTTGCTTTGTTGCCAAGGCTGGTCTTGAACTCCTGGTTTCAAGTGGTCCTCCCACCTCTGCCTCCCAAGTGCTTAGATTACAGGCATGAGCCACAGGACCCAGCCAGATACTTGATTTTAATGACTTTCATGACTGGAAAAAAGGTACCTTCAGAGATTCATCGATCCTAATGGAAAAACTGATCCTAATTGAAGAATTGCTCTACGCCTAATGTTTCAATTCTAAATGATCAATTATGCAAAGAATTGTGTTGAACTTGGCAATGACATTCCTTTCATTCCTGATCTCAATCAGTTTTTCTGTTACTATGACTAATTGACATTGCATATATACACACAGGTTTAAAATTCAATTTTTCAAGCTCTTTGTTCAGAAGACTTAGATTGGTTGGAATAGTCTTTACATGTCTTTAAACATTTTGTAAGCTATATAGATAATGACTTAAAAAATAAGCAATGTTTTTAATAGACATCGTTTTCAGCAACAAAATTATGGAACAATGGAAACATTTCCAAATACAGTTTTTCAAATGTTCTCCTCATAGTACAAGTAGTCTTTGAAAAGTGGTTGCTTTCTTACTCATTATTAAAGTGCTATCTTTATTTTGAAAAGACAGATTAAGTGTGTTCTGTTTTTTGGAAAATATCTGCTAGGGAGCATGTACCACTGATAGTCCTTGTCATAAATTCATAAACAGTCAGTGGAGAATTCTTCTCTGTGTAAAAGGAAAATGCTTATCTTTAAATCCAACCCTTACACACTTGGCCATAGGAGAGACCAGGAAACCAGAAAGTAATTGCCATTCACTGTCTCTTTACAGAGATTCTACTGTTTAAAGATCTGTTTTTATTCTGTAGAATGTATGCGGAAATGTTTCGGTGTGCAGAAGTGGAAGGAACATCCAGCTGAGGGCACCACTCTTAATCCTTCTCTGTTGTGGAACTACTAGTCTTCTCTTTGTACCAGTTTGATATATGGCCTGAAGGAAGGTGCCAGTGCCCATTTGTATATTAAATACAAGTACAACTTTTTAATCTAAATTTGGAAAATGTAGAATGTCTCATTTTCTTCTCACATCCTTATGAATCATCTGATAATACTTTAGGATATATACATCCAGTTTTGGAGATTACTACCTTAAACGTGGCATGAAGTGGAGGGAGGAATAGAGGCAAGGGGTTTGGGATTGTTCCATCATTGGAATAGTCTGTCTAAGATGGAATAGTCTGTCTAAAGATTTCATAAACTCCTTGTCCCTAGAAGTGGTTGAAATGGCAAAATGTTGAAAGGAGGAAATTCTGTTTGGGTAGGAAGTTGGATTTAATGACTCATTCCTTTTTAACTCTTTATGACTGTGCCTTTATTTTTGTTTTTTAAATGGAATTTCTTTCATTAATCGATTCAATACATTTATTGAGCTCTTAGCATGTGCCACTGTGAGGGGCTGGGGGATATAGCAGTGAACTAAACAAAGACCCTTTTCTTACACGAGCTCAAGAAGATAGACATTAACAATTTATTACACTGAGGCCTTTTATTTTATTTTATTTTTGAGACAGGCTCTCACTCTGTCACCCAGACTGGAGTGCAGTGGCATGATCTAGGCTCACTGCAGCCTCAACCTCCTTGGCTCAAGTGATCCCCCTACCTCTCCTCCCCTCCCTGCAGTAGCTGGGACTACGGGTGCTTGCCACCACACCTGGCTAATTTTTGTATTTTTTGTAGAGACGGGGTTTCGCCATGTTGCCCAGGCTGGTCTCGAACTCGTGGACTCAAGCAGTCTGCCCACGTCAGCCTCCCAAAGTGCTGGAATTACAGACATGAGCCACCTTGCTCGGCCACTGAGGCCTTTTAACTTCAGTTTAATAATGTTTTGATTGCTGCTTATATTCTCTTGGTGTTTAATAAAATCATCTTCAGTTCAAGAAACATTGATTACTGATTATTTGTCAAAGACCACCTGGAGACTAGAATGTTGCCTTCACTTTTTCTGTTTATATGCGTGAAACTCATTGATGATAATTGAAAGCAAAATGCCCTTAAACAGAAAAATAAAAAGCTCTAAAGAACTCTATATTGGCCGGGCGCGGTGGCTCACGCCTGTAATCCCAGCACTTTGGGAGGCCGAGACGGGCGGATCACGAGGTCAGGAGATCGAGACCATCCTGGCTAACGTGGTGAAACCCCGTCTCTACTAAAAAATACAAAAAACTAGCCGGGCGCGGTGGCGGGCACCTGTAGTCCCAGCTACTCGGGAGGCTGAGGCAGGAGAATGGCGTGAACCTGGGAGGCGGAGCTTGCAGTGAGCTGAGATCCGGCCACTGCACTCCAGCCTGGGCGACAGAGCATGACTCCGTCTCAAAAAAAAAAAAAAATAAAAAAAAATTAAAAAAAAAAAAAAGAACTCTATAGTGGGACATTTATTTGCTGAGTAGTTCAGGTGGCTCCACTTTAAGAGTTATTTTCTTGTAGTATAGTAGTGACTAAAAAAAAAAAAAAGAAACACTTCATAGGACTGGTGAGGAAACACTTCATAGGACTGGTGTGGAAAATGTTGCTTGAGCCAAGTAGGTTGAGAATTTTTACTACTCATATATTATAGTAGCCTTGGATTTTCACAGAATGACTGAATTTCAGGGTACCTTATGCTACAAGATACATGGGATTTTGCCTAAGTGGTTATAAGACTGGACATAAATATTACCTATTTAAACATCTTATACTTAGGGAAATTATTTTGTAGCTTAGTGGTACAGTGTAAATTCTGAAACTGTTGACTCTCCAAAACTGTTAACATTTACCAGTTTTTTTCTTTTTTTCCTTTTGTTTTTTTAGAGACAGTCTCTGTTACCCAGGCTGGAGTACAGTGGTGTGATCAGCTCACTGCAGCCTCAAACTCATGGGTTCAAGTGATCCTCCAGTCCAGCCTCCTGAGTAGGTGGAGACTACTGGTGTACACCACCACAGCCAGTTAATTTCTTTTAATTTTTGTAGAGATGAGATTTCACTATGTTGCCCAGGCTGATCTTGACCTCCTGGGCTCAAGGGATCCTCCCACCTCAGCCCCCGCAGTTGCTGGAATTATAGGCATGAGCCACCGTACCAGGCCTCTTTAATATTACTCTTCACTGCTATAATAAACCTTTCTGTATTTAGAGGTTTAAGTTTATTTCAACTTCTCTGCCACAAAATTGGGACAGAAAACTTGGTGTTTACTGAGAAGAGTTCCATCAAGTCCCGTTTCTTACATGGTTATCTAAGGTTGACAGCTCTCCACTTTACAAAGGCTAAGTCATTGCCTACATATGCTTTAAAAGACTGTTAGGTTTTTAATTGTTCATTTTTAACTATAAAATTAATATATGCTCATTACAAAAAATTCAAACAGTAAAGAAATATATGAGGTATGAAGTAATAGAGCTTAATCCCATCTCTTCCGGAGATAACATATGGTACAAAAGTTTCAAACTTTTAGTTCTGGAAATACTTAATACATGAAGCAAGCAGTTCTACTTACCTTTTTAAGTATTTTATGATGGGCCATTTTTTTTAATGGAACGTATCAGACATTCTTTAAAAAAAAAAAAAAAAACAAACTTTGAAAAAATCTGAAAAACCCAAGTAGAGGGAAGAACCTTGATGTCCGTAACTTGTGGTACCTAGTTGCTGTGAAATAGGAAATTCTAGAGAAGGAGCAGGTTTTCTCCACTGTTTGGAGTTGGGAGTGGGAGGGGAAGATTGAGATTGGATAGAGAATAAGTTTTACTATATTGATTTTTGAGGGGACTTTAGAATGTGGGGGCTTTAGAATGTGGGGACCTTAGATCCAGGTAGAGAGGCTCAGGAGGCACTGGGAAGTATAGGAAGATTGCAGTTGTGAAGATATGGGAGTTACCAGAGTATCAATAGTGAATAACACAGTGGGAAGAGATGGAACTGCACAAAGTGCATGGGTAGTAAGTAGATTAGCTTGAGAAACAAAAAAGGCTGAAGATGAAACTTAGATGAACTCCAACATGTTAAGTTGTAGAGGATCAGAAAAAAGACCGAGATGGTGAAGTGTTACAGAAGTCAAGGGAAGTTAGAATTTCAAAAAGGGGGAGTGGTCCTAGGAACTAGGTAGAGATGAGAATTCAAGAAAGACGAGGACTGAATATTATTTATTGCATTTGTCATTTTAATGGTGGTTACGAGCAGTTTCAGAGGAGCTGAGGGTTAGAAAGTCACTTGTAGTTTGCAGTTTGAGCAGAAAAAATGGGGTTGATGGCTAGGGGAAACATGGAGCAAGGTAGGGGTTTTAGTTTACTTTTGAAGATAATAGTAATCATTTATTAAATACCTTCCATCTCTATATACTGTACTGTGTGGGTGCTTTTACATACATTATCTTACTCTAAATTGGGTACTATCCATTCACTGTGAGGTTAAATAACTTACTCAAGCTTAGTATTAAACAGTGCAGCAAGATTTGAAACCTGTCTTTCTGACTTCTATATCTTTTTTTTTTTTTGTGCACCACACTGCCCCAGATTCAGAAACTTGAGCTTCTCAGACATAACAGCACTGGGTTCACCTGGGAATTTGCTGACATTCAGGCTTCTGGCTCCTTCCACACAGATTTTGGCTCTAGAAATTCAAGAATCTGCATTTTTAATAAACATCCTAGGAGATTCTGATACATGTGGTCCTTGACTGCGTTTTTAAAAGCACTTGCACTAAAGGAATGGAGAGTTTTTCCATTGTGTTTTAAAAGCTTGTTTTATGAGCCAGCCCCAAACCAGTAAGTACTACAGTAAAAAAAAATTATGATATGTTAACACATGATTTTGCTTAGCCTCCTGCAAAATCTTCCATTGTGAAAATACATTCCTCTTTTTCTTGTTGTGTTTCTGCAGTGATTAATTGAAGACCTTTTGCAAATTACTTAGTTTTTCTGATCCTCAATTGCTATATTTGTAAGGTAGGCACAAAAATACCTAATTCGGAGGGTTATTGTGAGGATTTAATGCAGGTATAAATGTAGGTATAAAATAGTACACTCTAGTGTCCTGTATGTAGTAGGTGCTATTTAAATGTTAATCTAAATTAGTTAATGCAATTTTTTTTTTTTTTTGAGACAGAGTCTTGCTCTGTCGCCCAAGCTGGAGTGCAGTGGTATGATCTCTGCTCACTGTAAGCTCTGTCTTCCGGGTTTACGCCATTCTCCTGCCTCAGCCTCCCGAATAGCTGGGACTACAGGAACCTGCCACCACGCCTGGCTATTTTTTTTGTATTTTTAGTAGAGATAGGATTTCACCATATTAGCCAGGATGGTCTCGATCTCCTGACATTTTTTTTTTTTTTTTTTTGAGACAGAGTCTGGCTCTGTCGCCCAGGCTGGAGTGCAGTGGCCGGATCTCAGCTCACTGCAAGCTCCGCCTCCCGGGTTTACGCCATTCTCCTGCCTCAGCCTCCCGAGTAGCTGGGACTACAGGCGCCCATCACCACACCTGGCTAGTTTTTTGTATTTTTTAGTAGAGACGGGGTTTCACCGTGTTAGTCAGGATGGTCTCTATCTCCTGACCTCGTGATCCGCCCGTCTCGGCCTCCCAAAGTGCTGGGATTACAGGCTTGAGCCACCGCGCCCGCCCAATCTCCTGACATTGTGATCCACCTGCCTTGGCCTCCCAAAGTGCTGGGATTACAGGCATGAGCCACCGCATCCGGCTAGCTCATGCACATTTTTATGCTCTGTCTTATCTCGATTTGAATTCTGATGCCTTGGTTTAAACTAATAAAGATGTATTCTCTGCCTACTTAATCTATGGAACTACGTATTAAAAAGAAACATATAATTTAATGTTTGCTTTTCTTCATATTGTCAAGCACACCTTGAGTTCCTTTACAGAGCTCATCATTGTACTAGGTAGGTACTGTGAAAGAGAACGATGGCCGACATTTGCAAAGTGTTTGCTTAGTACCAGGAACTATTAATATGTTGGTAGTTTTACATGTATTACCTCATTAATGGTCACAGTAACTCTGTGGAGTTACTATTTCTATTTTATGGAGGAGGAAATTGAGACTTGGAGATTAAGGATTTGTTCAAAGCCACCCAGCTAGCTAGCTAGTAACCTTAACATATGCTATTTTAAAGGAGTGGGCTTCTCACACCTCCAACCATCTGATCTTTGACACACCTGACAAAAACAAGCAATGGGGAAAGGATTCCCTGATGGTGCTGGGAGAACTGGTTAGCCATATGCAGAAAATTGAAACTGGACCCCTTCCTTACACCATAAGCAAAAATCAGCTCAAGATGAATTAAAGACTTAATTATAAAACCCCAAACTATAAAAACCCTAAAAGAAAATCTAGGCAGTACCATTCAGGACATAGGCATGGGCAAAGATTTCGCAATGAAGTTGCCAAAAGCAATTGCAACAAAAGCAAAAATTGAGAAATGGTTATCTAATTAAACTAAAGAGCTTCTGCACAGGAAAAGAAACTATCATCGGAATGAACAGACGGCCTACAGAATGGGAAAACATTTTTGCAAGCTATCCATCTGACAAAGGTCTAAAATTCAACATCTACAGGGAACTTACACAAATTTACAAGAAAAAAACAACCCCATTTAAAAAGTGGGCAAAGGACATGAACAGACACTTCTCAAAAGACAACATACATGTGACCAACAAACATGAAAAAAGCTCGACATCACTATCATTAGAGAAATGCAAATCAAAACCACAATGAGATACCATCTCTCACCAGTCAAAATGGCTATTATTAAAAAGTAAACAACAACAAAAACAAAACACATGTGCTGGTGAGATTGTGGAGAAAAAGGAATGCTTTTACACTGTTGATGGGAGCGTAAATTAGTTTAACCATTGTGGAAGACAGTGTGGCGATTCCTCAAAGCCCTAGAGGCAGAAATACCATTTGACCTAGCAATCTCATTACTGGGTATATGCCCAAAGGAATATAAATTGTTCTGTTAGAAAGAGATATGCACGCTTATGTTCATTGCAGCACTATTCACAATAACAAAGACATGGAATCCACCCAAATGTCCATCAGTGATAGACTGGATAAAAAAAGTGTACATATATACAATGGACTACTATGCAGCCATAAAAAGGAATGAGATCACGTCCTTTGCAGGCACATGGATGGAGCTGGAAGCCATTATCCTTGGCAAACTGATGCAGGAACAGAAAACCAAATACTGCATGTTCTCAAGTGGAAGCTGAATGATGAGAACACATGGACACATGGTGGGAACAGCACCCACTGTGGCCTGTCAGAGGGTGAGGAGTGAGAGGAGGGAGAGCATCAGGAAGAATAGCTAATGGATTCTGGGCTTAATACCTAGGTGATGGGATGATCTGTGCAGCAAACCACCATGGGATGCATTTACCTATGTAACAAATGTACTACACATGTATCCCTGAACTTAAAAGTTGGAAAAAATAAATGAAGGAGTGGTCTTTAAACATGTTTGCTCAATTATCTCTGAAATTAAAAAAAAAAACTTCATATTCCTTGTACGTTTAAAATTGACTTACTTTTTAAATTATAATTTTAAATAGTTGTAAAGAATAACTTCTGTTTAAATATTGATATTAAAATATAACTTTTTTCATCCAGTGGGATTTAAAAATCATACACATTATCCATTAAAAATGCTTGAACAATCTCTTCGTTAAAGTTGGAAATTTAACGTTGTATCTTTTTCCATTGAACTCCTATGTCCATTTTACTTTCTTTGCAAGATTACATTGTAATTGATACAGTTTATGCTTGTCTTTTATTGATCATGCTGTTATTTCTCTACAATAAAAACATATATAAATTGGAATTGTTTATATTAAATTTTTTTCTGTTGCCATTAGGCTTTCTTTTGCATTAAGCAAATATTTTCTAGTGTAACATTTTAATTCCTTTAATGGTTATATATATATGTATAATTTTTTTGAGACAAAGTCTCGCTGTGTCTCCCTGGCTGGAATGCAGTGGCACAGTCTTGGCTCACTGCAACCTCAGCCTCCCGGGTTCCAGCGATTCTTGTACCTCAGCCTCCCGAGTAGCTGAGACTACAGGCCCACCATGCCTGGCTAATTTTTTGGGTTTTTAGTAGAGACAGGGTTTCACCATGCTGCCCAGGCTGGTCTTGAACTCCTGAGCTCAGGCAATCTGCTCGCCTCTGCCTCTCAAAGTGCTAGGATTACAGGTGTGAGCCACCATGCCCGGCCCAGAATGTATTTTTAAATTGTTTCTTAGGGGTTGCTCTAGGGCTTACTATATTCATTTTATCAGTAACAGTAATGTGTTGCTTAACGACAGGGATATGTTCTGAGAAACGGGTCATTAGGCAGTTTTGTTGTGTGAACATCATAGAGTGTACTTGCCTAAACCCAGTGGTATAGCCTACTGTATATATAGGCTATGCAGTACAGCCTGTTGCTCCTGGGCTATAAACCTGCACAGCATGTTACTGAATACTGTAGGCAACTGTGACACAATGGTATTTGTGTATGTAAACATAGAAAAGGTATGTACGAATATGGCATAAAATAAAAAAATTTTAAAAAGATAAAAGTTGATATGGCTGTTTGGAGCACTTACCATAAATGGAGCTTGCAGGACTAGAAATTCCTCTGAGTGAGTCAGTGAGTGAATGTGAAGGCCTAGGCCATCACTCTCCACTACTGTAGACTTTATAAATACTGTATGCTTCGGCTAGACTATATTAATAAAGGCATCTTTCTTTTTCAATAATAAGTTAACCTGAGGTTACAGTAACTATAAACTTTAAAAATGTTTTAAACTTTTTGTTTCTTTTGTAATAACATTTAGCTTAAACACACATTGTACAGCTATGCAAAAATATTTTTTCTTTATATTCCTATGCTATGAGCATTTTCTTTTCTATTTTTAATTTTTTTTTTTTACTTTTTAAACTTTTTTGTCAAAAACTAAGACACAAACACACACATTAGCCTAGACCTACACAGGGTCAGGACCATCAATGTTACCGCCTTCTACCTCCACATCTTGTTCCACTGGAAGGTCTTCAGGGATGGTAACATGCATAGAGCTGTCCTCTCCTGTGATAACAATGCTTTTTTCTGGGTACCTCCTGAAGGACCTGCCTGAGGCTGTTTTACAGTTAACATTTTTTTTTTTTAAGTAGGAGTATATTCTAAAATAATGATTAAATAGTATAGTATAGGTATTAAATACATAAGCCAGTAGCATGGTTGTTTATTATCACTCTCAAGTATTACGTACTGTATGTAACTGTTTGTGCTAGACTGGCAGAGCAAGAGGTTTATTTACACTAGCATCACCACAGACATGTGAGTAATGTGTTTTGCTATATCGCCTTATGATGGCTACGATGTCACTAGGTGATAGGAATTTTTCAGCTCCATTATAATCTTACAGGACACTATCCTACATATGGTCTGCTGTTGACCAAATGTCCTTCTGTGATGCATAACTTTATTTCCTTCAGAAAATCATGGAGCTTTAAGTGTTACTTTTCTTCTGGATTGTGTTGTAATTGCAATTATTGTTAAGTTTATAGTTGATCAAAACGGTATAAATTTATGCATTTTGATAATTAAGATCAAAACAGTATAAATTTATGCATTTTGATAATTACCCCCTTTTTTTTTTGAGACAAAGTCTTGCTCTCTCACCCAGGCTTGGGTGCAGTGGGTGATCACAGCTCACTGCAGCCTTGAGCTCCTGGGATCGAGCGATTATCCCCACCTTAGCCTGCCAAGGAGCTGGGACTACAGGCATGGGCTGCCATCTAGTTTTTGTATTTTTGTATTTTTTGTTTGTTTGTTTGTTTGTTTTAGATGGAATCTTGCTCTGCTGCCCAGGCTGGAGTGCAGTGATGCAATTTCAGCTCACTGCAACCTCCGCTTCCTGGGTTCAAGTGATTCTCCTGCCTCAGCCTCTCTAATAGCTGGGATTATAGGCATGGGCCACCATGTCCGCTAATTTTTGTATTTTTAGTAGAGACAGGGTTTCACCATGTTGGCCAGGCTGGTCTCAAACTCCTGACCTCAGGCAATCCGCCTGCCTCAGCCTCCCAAAGTGCTGAGATTACAGGCTTGAGCCACCACGCCCGGCCAATTTTTGTATTTTTTGTAGAGACAGAGTTTCACCATGTTGCCCAGGATGATCTCAAATTCCTGGATTCAAGCCATCCTCCTGCCTCAGTCTCCCAAATTGCTGGGACTACTGGCATGAGCCACTGTACCCAGCAAACATAAAAACTTTGATTGGAAATACATTTCTTAATGATACAGGTTGGTTGTGATCCCCTCCTCCCTAATTTGTTAGTGCATCCGTAGGTGAATATACTTAGAGCTGGAATTCAGTAGGGGTCAGCATACATTTTATTCTAAATTTAAAAAATAGATAGAAGCTTGAGAAATACCAATGTTATAAATCAGTAGATGAGAACTGAGAGATTTTGCAGGAGCAACATCACTTAGTTCTTTGAATTTCTGAGTGTCATGCCAAAAAAAAGTATAAGATGGGAAAAGATAGAAAATGTACTGCTGGCCCTGTCTGGAGGTTTTTATACCTTAGACAGTACATAAGGGAGAATTTCTGAAGGGAGAAATATACGGCTTTTTTGGCTAAGTGGGAGAAGGAAGATTGTACAAGGAACTGTGGGACAGGAGACCCAGCGTAATGCCACCACTGTCTGTAGTCTGCTCAGTCGGTTTTAGGAAAGAATATGTCTGGATGTTTATACCTTAAAACCATCCATGCCCATGTACTACTGGGAAAGTCTTTAGGATTAAACAAATGTCAGCATGAAGAAAGCCTTTTAAAGTAGTAATCTCCAAAAATAAAACAAGCTGATCCAAGTCTCACTATTCAACACTGGGGTGTAATACGACAAAGAATTGTAATACTACCCTATGCAATATACCATGCAGGAAGCACTTTACATATAAGCTGGCATTTAATAAATATTTGTTATTTTAATTTGAAAAGTAAGTTGTCTTTAAAAAATTGCATTTACGTTCATTCTGTCTGTCTCCTGTTGTAATCTGGTTTGCCCCACGATGCCACTGAAATTGGTTTTAATGGGATCACCAGTACTTTAAATATCACTTGAGTCTAGTAGGCATTTAAAAATCTTTGACTTCTTGTTAGCTTTTGTTGAGCTTGACCACTTTTCTCTGTCATGTTGTTTTTCCACGATTTTCTGGGACATGAACCTCTTTCAATTTTCCTTCTACCTCTCTGCTTTTTTTCTAGTTTCTTCTGCATGCTCCTCTTTCAAAACCCTTTTCTTAAATATTGGTGTCTATGAGTTCTGTCTTAAGCCTCCTCTCATTTTACTCTATAAAAGTTCCCAAACATTTCTCTCCTCATGCTGTGGCTTCAGTTACTCATTTGTTTATTATTTTATTATTTTTTTGAGACAGGGTCTTACTAAGTTGCTCAGGCTGGAGTGTAGGGGCACAGTCTTGGCTCACTATAACCTCTGCCTCCTGGGCTTAAGCATTCCTCCCACCTTGGCTTCTCGAGTAACTGGGATTACAGGCATGCACCACTATGCCTAGTTAATTTTTGTATTTCTTGTAGAGACAGGGTTTTGACGTGTTGCCCAGGCTGGTCTCAAACTGCTCAGCTCAAGATCCTCCCACCTCAGCTTCCCAGTGTTGGAGTTAAAGGCTTGAGCCACCATACCTGACCCATCCTGTGTGTTTGTAATGTTAATTTGTATCTCCAGCCCGGATGGCTCTCCTGAGCTCTAGCTGGAGGAAGCTCCAGCTTCGTCCTTAGCACCTGTACCTAGATGTCTTCTTAAATGTGTACTTTGGAACTGAACTTCTCATCTTCCCTCTAACCTGCTTCCCTGTGTTTCTGTATCTCAGTAAATGACACCTCTGTCTAAGCAGTTGCCCAAGCCAGCCTCCTAAGTGTCATTCATAATTCTTCCTTTCCTTTATCCCTCATGATGCCAATTAATTATTCTGCTTCCTAAATATGTTACAAAAGTTTATCCACTTCTGACTGTCCTCAGTGTTGCTATCTGTGCCAAAACAACCTCTCTAGCTTCTATTACTCATAACAACCTTCCTACTGGCATCTTCACTTCATGCTGTACATGGCAGCTGAAGAGGCCCACTCAAAGTTTTAATCTAATCATGGCATCCTTGCTTAAAGCCCTTCAATGGCTTCACATCACCCTTGAGATAAATTTCAGACTCTTTAACATGCATTACAAGGCTCTTTGGATCCTACTCTTCCTTATCTACATAGTCTTGTCTCAGGGTCTTCGCCCTGACACACTAAAGCCTAAAGCAACTTTTCTTTTTCAAATACTGTGGTGTATCAAATATATGTGCGTGTATTTCCTTGACTTCTGCTTTCTTTGAATCCTTCCACATGCTTTGTTTTTGCCTGGACCATTTTGCCTGATTAACTCCTTCCAGTCCTCTGGTCCCAGCTTAAAATAGCACTCCTTCAGGTGGGCTGCCTTGAATCTGCAGGTTAGGTTCTATTATGTGTTCAAATAGCACAGTGTATTTCCTCTGTATGTAATCATCACACTTTAATTACTTGTCTCTTTCATAGTATACTATCTTGTAAGCTTAGTGAGGATCGGGATCATCTTTATCTTGGTCTCTGCTTTCTTTTTAATTTTTAACTTTTAATTTTTGTGGGTACATAGTAGGTGTATATATAAATGGGGTACATGAGATATTTTGACACAGGCATACAATGCCTAATAATTACATCAGGGTAAAAGGGGTATGCCTCACCTCAAGCATTTATCCTTTGCATTACATATAATTCAATTGTGCTCTTTTAGTTATTTAAAAATGTACAATAAATTATAGACTGTAGCCACCTTGTTGTGCTATTAATTACTAGATCTTATTCAGTCATTCATTTTTGTTTTCTTTTTTTTTTTTTTTTTTGAGATGGAGTCGCCTGTCACCCAGGCTGGAGTGCAGTGGTGTAATGTCTGCTCACTGTAGCCTCCGCCTCCTGGGTCCAAGTGATTCTTCTGTTTCAGCCTCCCAAGTGCCTGGAATTACAGGCACGTCCTACCATGCCTGTCTAATTTTTGTAATTTTAGTAGAGATGAGGTTGCACCATGTTGGCCAGGCTGGTCTCGAACTCCTGACCTCAGGTGATCCGCCCGCCTCAGCGTCCCAAAGTGCTGGATTATAAGTGTGAGCCACCATGCCTGGCCCTTGGGCTTATTCATTTTAACTATATTTTTGTACCCATTAACCATCCCCCCACCCTGCTACCCTTCCCAGCCTCTGGTAACCGTCCTTCTACTCTCTATTGCTGTGAGTTCAATTGTTTTAATTTTTAGCTTCCATAGGTAAGTGAGAACATGCAAAGTTTGTTTTTCTGTGCCTGGCTTATTTCATATAACATAATGACATCTAGTTCCATTCAGGTTGTTGCAAATGACAGGATCTCATTCATTTTTATGGCTGAATTGTACTCCATTGTGTGTATGTACCACATTTTCTTTATCTGTTAATCTGTTAATGGACACTTAGGTTGCTTCCAAATCTTGGCTATTGTGAATATTGCTGCAATAAACATGGGAGTGTGGATATCTCTTCAATAAACTGATTTCCTTTTTTGGGGGCTATACCGAGCAGTGGGATTGCCGAATCATATAGTAGTTCTATGTTTAGTTTTTTTGAGGAACCTCCAAATTGTTCTCCATAGTGGTTGTAATAATTTATAATTCTACCAACAGTGTATGAGGGTTGCCTTTGCTCCACATTCTCTCTAGTATTTGTTATTGCCTGTCTTTTGGATAGAAGCCATTTTAACTGGGGTGAGATGATATCTCATTGTAGTTTTTTTTTGTTTTTTTTGAGATGGAGTCTCGCTCTGTCGCCCAGGCTGGAGTGCAGTGGCCGGATCTCGGCTCACTGCAAGCTCTGCCTCCCGGGTTCACGCCATTCTCCTGCCTCAGCCTCCCGAGTAGCTGGGACTACAGGCGCCCGCCACCTCGCCCGGCTAGTTTTTTTGTATTTTTTAGTAGAGACAGGGTTTCACCGTGTTAGCCAGGATGGTCTCGATCTCCTGACCTCGTGATCCGCCCGCCTGGGCCTCCCAAAGTGCTGGGATTACAGGCTTGAGCCACCGTGCCCGGCCCTCATTGTAGTTTCGATTTGTGTTTCTCTGATGATCAATAAACACCTTTTCACATTCCTGTTTGCCATTTGTATGTCTACAAATGGCATGTAGACTTCTTTTGAGGAATGTCTATTCAAATAGTTTGCCCATTTCTTAGTAGGATTATTAGATTTTTTTTCCTGTAGAGTTGTTTGAGCTCCTTATATATTCTGATTAGTAATCTCATGTCAGATACAGAGTTTGCAAATATTTTCTGCCATTCTGCAAGTTGTCCCTTCACTTTGTTAATTGTGTCCTTTGCTGTGGGAAGCTTTTTAACTTGGTGTGATCCCACTTGTCCATTTTTGCTTTCATTACCTGTACTTGTGGAAGTCTCTGCTTTCTTTATACCTAGTGCCTAACACATATGGGGGCATATTTGACGCCTTTGAATAAGTTCACAACTTTGTGTTCTTGTTCTTGTGATTCAAAATGAACCTGTTTTTTTCTCCTTAGTGTCTCAATGAGATCTTGGAGTCAGCAGATGCACCCTTAGAAGTCACTGAAGGATTCATTCAGTCAATTTCCCTGTCAGTTCCATGGGGCTCTTTGCTGCAGGATAATTGTGCACTAGAAGTGAGAGGATTAGAAATGGTCTTCCGGCCTAGACCTCGCCCAGGTTGGTGTGTTGTATGTTTCTGTTTTGTGTGTTTCTATTTTTATTCTTCAGAGACTGGGAAAGTAGCCTGATTACATTAAATTTAGTATTTAATTTATTATTTTGCTTTGTATTTGTGAAATTTTCCATTGATAATACATTATGACTTGGCTCTTTGTATAATGTACATGTTTACACATTTAGAGTTGTTTCTTTCCCTGATTATTCACAGAAACTTTAGTATATAGATTATTTGGTTTATTTAATTATTTGTTACCAGTTATCTAAAATGAGACTTGGGTTTTAAAGATTCAAAATTATTGTGCCAGAAAGCAAGGAAGAATGTTCAAAGATTGATGGAGAAATGTTAAAGGGACACAGGATTGGTTGTCAAGGGGCTTCCATTGGCCAAATTTGGGGAAATTTGAGTATTACAAAGAATGATGACAGTAATGGTTTGTAACACATGAAATAAAAAAATCTCTAGGACGATACTGATACAGATAAATAAGTACGTAAGGTGGACAGGGAGAAGGAATGCTCTTCTTTATAGCAGAATAGCTACTTATAAATATAGAAAAACATGATAGAATTAGATAGAATTGACAATCTAGGTGACAGATATGTTGGTATGCAATGATAGAATTATAATCCCAAGTGCTGCCCAAAACATGAAAGTTTAAATTATATTTAGTAGAGTTAAAGTGAAATTCTGTATTTTGAAAACTGATATTGCATGCATGGAAATCATCTTTAGTAATCTGGCATTTAATTTACAAGAGTATTCTATCTTTTAGCCATGATTAGTGGATATAATATTTTTCTATGGGAAGGCAAACTTTCAAATATTTTTCTCTTTAAAACATTCCATTAGAAAGTCTTTTAAATTCCATTTTGGAAGGCAATAATTCTTGCGATCTCTGTCACTTTGCTTTGAATAATGTAGGGAGGTGTGGGGAGAATTTTCTCATGAGGGAAGATCTGGAAATGATTTTTCACATCTCATACGCTTCCTCCTCCAAGGATGCTCTTTTATTTTATCTACATTTATACTAATTTCCAAAGCCTGTATCATCTGCTACTTCTGCCACATTTCCTGTTAATTTTCTCAGCTAGAAGGGAAGAATTAACTAAAGAATTAATCTCTTCTTTTAGCTTTCATAATGTTTTCTGTTGACATTCAATAGTTGTCTATTAATTGTATCTTATTTCTTTATACAGCAGGTTCTCTGAGGGCAGAATTTACTATTATTTTTTCTACTTTCTACAGCAGGGTTAGCAAACTGTAACCTGTAGGCCAAATTGATCCTGTCATCTGTTTTTGTTAATAAAGTTTTATTGGAACACAGCCATGCTTATTTGTTTATTTACTTTAATGGCTGTTTTGTGCTCTGATATGAGAGTTGAGAAGTTGTGATATAGACCATGTGGTCCACAAAATAGAAAATATTTACTGTCTGACCCTTTACAGAAAAAGTTTGTCAACCCCTGCTTATAATATTTAGAACAGTTCCATGCATCTGTAGAATACCCATTAAGTATTTGTTGAATGAATACATGAATTGATATTTGGTAAAATATAACATGTTATGAGAGCACATTCTCTGGACTTTTTTCTGTGATTTTTTTTTTTCTTCTTGGTTATTATAAGGTGATACTTAAATCTCAAGAGTACTTTCTAGAATATTGTTTACCTGGGTAATACCATGATGTTAAAAATCTCTTAAAGGATTAAGAATTTATCTATTTGAAATGTGTTATTTTAAGAACTGGCATTGTTATAACTCTGAGAAATTATTTAGGATTAATTTATATTTTCCACAGCAACTGGTTCTGAGCCTATGTATTGGTCAAGTTTTATGACCAGCAGTATGCAATTGGCAAAAGAATGTCTTAGCCAGAAACTAACAGATGAACAAGGAGAAGGATCCCAGCCTTTTGAAGGACTTGAAAAGTTTGCTGAAACCATTGAAACAGGTTTGGTGTTACGGAGAATTTTAAAAAATTTAGATTTGATTTGGTAGTTTCGTGCCTTCGTGTAATAAGCTTTGTATAAGGCAAATCCATTGGAATGGATTTTTAAAAGAATGACTGTTCCCACTTCAGAACTTTAGAATGGAGGTATTTTAAATATTCCATTTAATTGTGTGGTTTTTTTTTTTTTTGTACCTTAGTTTCTCCATTTATTACGCTTGCATAGTGAATGGATTAGAATACAACAAATAGTGTTAGTCATTGTCCCAAGCATCTGTTGAGATGTAACATGGTTAAATGCTCAGTAAGGCAAAATATTTATCATAAAACTCAGGATTTAAGGATTTTAATGGAAAGAAATTCAGCTTCTTTATTTTGTAAACAAAAGTTCTTATCAAACTTGTATTTATTTATTTATTTGGAGGTTTTTATTTAGTATATATGTGGTCTCTTATGTTGACAATTACTTGTTTACTTTAGTACTAAGAAGAGTAAAAGTCACTTTTATAGATACTGTTTTGAGAATTGAACATGTGCCAGAAAATTCCAAAACTGGAACTGCACTTGAAATTCGAATAGAAAGGTAAGAATTCTTATGTCTGAAAATAAATGACCCTATTGTAACTCTTACATTACACTTTCAGGGAGGTTTTGGAGATTAGAGGTAATGATATGAAAATATTGCATAATTTCAGAGTATAGTGCTGCTCTTCAAGTTGTGTTTTAATTCTAATTCCATTATTGAAAACTTGAAAGTGCCAGTTGTGGTATAATTATGTCTAATACCATGTTGAATTTAAAGCAAGTTATTCTGTTTTAGTTAATAGCAAATCAGAATAATAAGCATTTGAGTGCCACTAAATTTAAGGCATTCCTGTGGGAAAGTTTCAGTTTTTTCATATTAACAATGCAATATTTAGCCATATTTCATTAACATGAAAGACATTTTTGTTTTGCTGTGCTTAATCTAAGTGCTGCTTTAGTGAGAAAGGCTAAGGCCACTATTTTGAGGATCCTGTAAGGATTATGTTAAGGTCAATACGCTCAATATTTACTTAAAAAGTATAAATACATGGGTTTTAGTTTTTTGTGTATGCCCACTTGAAGCCCTTATACGTAGCTGTAAAGCAAAGTTAATTTACATACATATACCTAAGCATTGATTTGAGGGAGTAACTGGTCACCCATGTATTAATGCTGTATGAACTGCCAACAGAAATGAGCAGGATGAAGTGCGTACACTGCATGAGCACCAGAGACACTTCGTACATGGATCTACTGGGGGTCTCTACTGCATTTTAAGCAGCTGTGTTATGGTTTCTGTCTTTCACAAAACACCTATTAGTAAAACAGTTGTTGTTAGCAGATCTTTGGAATTAGGGTCCATTGCCTTAAATAGTAGATTTTTAAAAATCTAAAATCTCATGCATTTAGAACCACATTATGTGTTTTGTTTAAACTAAAAATTAGTCACATGTAGGAATTCAAGAAATGTCTTTTGTGACTTGGAGCCAAATGCTGTCACACTGTTACCAAGAGATGTTTTGTGGGGGAGTACAGGAATTGTTTTCCTTAAAACTAACTTTAGGGAGTTAGTTTTTTTCTCTCAATTTAAGCCTCATAAAGTTACCATTTTGGAGTTAAGACCTCTTCATGAAAATATTTACGGTAGTAAAGCACGGTGAGACTGACCCACATTATAGGCATATTCTAAAAAGTGCTAACACTTGAAAAAACCCTTTAACTTAAAAAAGCTATGTGCGTTTCTTATTGTAAATAGGTTTTTCTGGGAGCTTTTTGTAAATGCTTTTTTAAAAAAATTTCAGAACTGTATACTGTGATGAAACTGCTGATGAATCCTCAGGAATTAATGTGCATCAACCCACTGCTTTTGCTCACAAGTTACTTCAGCTCTCTGGAGTGTCTCTCTTCTGGGATGAGTTTTCTGCATCAGCAAAATCTTCCCCAGTGTGTTCAACTGCACCAGTGGTAAGAAAAACAAAACAAAAAACCCTAAAACCATAATCAAAGATTTTTTGAAAGGTTTAAATGGGGGCTATTAAATTTTGCTAGGATATATGATATGTCTGAATGAGTCTCTGTCTTGAGATTTAATGCAAATATTCAGTAATGGTAATATGTATTTCAGAGATTTGAAAATACTAATATTTATATTCCTACCAGTGTGCTGTGTATTAGTCTGAAAGAGAAATGTTGGGTACTGTATGTTGGGGGGAAATGGTGTTGAAGTTGAGTATCCCTTATTCAAAATGCTGGAACTGTGTTTCAGATTTTTGAATATTTTTATAGATATAATGAGATATCTTGGGGATGGGACCCAAGTCTAAATACAAAACTCATTTATGTTTTTTTTTTGTTTGGAGAGAGTCTCCTGTCGCCCAGGCTGGTGTGCAGTGGCGCAATCTCGGCTCACTGCAGCCTTCGCCTCCTGGGTTCAAGGGATTCTTCTATCTCAGCCTCCTGAGTAGCTGGGATTACAGGCACGTGCTACCATGCCCGGCTAATTTTTGTATTTTTAGTAGAGACGGGGTTTTGCCACGTTGGCCAGGCTGGTCTCTAACCCCTGACCACCTGCCTTGGCCTCCCAAAGTGCTGGGATTACAGGCATGAGCCACCACATGTGACCCATTTATGTTTCATATATGCCTTATACACATAACCTGAAGATAATTTTATAAAATATTTTCAATAATTTTGTGCATGAAACAAATATTTGACTGCAACTCATCATGTGAGGTCTGGTGTATTTTCCTGACCTTGTGGTAGTTTCATGTTGGCATGCAAAAACTTTTGGATTTTGGAGCATTTTGGATTTTGAGTTTTTGGTTTAGAGATGTTTAGCCTATATTAACATCTATTTTTTTTTTCAATAAAAACTGGAAATTAAGCAGTGTTCAAATTTACCTTACATAGTGACTGTATTGATGAAACTTTATTCTACAAATCATGTCTTTAAAAAGCTTTATAATTAAGGAACTCTGTTAAATCCCTTCCGAGAGGAAAGTCTTTTTATAAGTCACTCTATAATTTGCCTTTCATGTTATTTTACAAATCAGATTTTCTTAATTGTACAGTGCCCATTAGGTTTTCTTACGCTGTAACTTGAAGAGATACTGTGCCTTTTTTCATGAAGTCCTTTTTCATGATTTGCTTTTATTACCAGTGGACTGCTAACATATTACTGTGTTTCCTTTTAGCTGTAAGATACTGGTTTGTCCATTGTAATGTCATACAGTTTTACATGTCTAATATTTTATTCTTCTTAAGTTGACATTTATATTTTACGTTTCATTTTATTTATATATTTTAAATAATTATTTTTGTCACTTTATTGTAGGAAACTGAGCCAAAGCTGTCACCTAGCTGGAACCCCAAAATTGTTTATGAGCCACACCCACAGTTAACTAGAAATTTACCAGAGATAGCACCCTCTGACCCAGTGCAGATTGGAGGGTTGATTGGTAGGTTGGAGTTGAGTCTCACGTTGAAACAGAATGAAGTACTTCCTGGAGCTAAGGTCAGTGTTTGTTTCACTTTCTATAGTAAAACCAAAGTAAAAGTACAAGTATTCTTTATTCTATGCAGTGATTCACTGATTGATCACTGCAGATTATCCTGTCTCTAGTGTACCGCTGTCACTGAGTTAGCATTTTTACTCTCTGTTGATGCTTCTATCCTAGGTCACAAAATTTACGTGAGGACTGCCTTTGCCCTACTGTTGCAGCTCAGGTGTTACAAAGAGCTGCCTTCTACACTCACTCTCCCCTATTCCGACAATTCGAAACCGAGAAACCTCTCTTTTTGGTATTAGGCGTAGTTTCATTTGTTCAGATGACTAGGAATTTATTAAAAAAATTCTTTCTATTGTCATAAAATTAAGTTTAAAGGAAAAGAGATTTGGTGAGCAGGAATTCTGTAGAAGATGTTTTAAAATTATATATATGTAAAAATATCTACCCATCTATTTTGAACAGAATGACCATTTTTATATAGTTGTATAATATTTGTGAAAAGAGAGACTTTTCCCATTGTCTCATAGCTTTAAAAAGTTTTGACACAAAATAAACCTATATTATATATCATCTCTACTTTTTCTTTTTGAGATGGGGTTTCCCTCTGTTGCCCAGGCTGGAGTGCAGTGACAAGATCTTGGCTCACTGCAGCCTCAGCCTCCTGGGCTCAAACAACCCTCCCGCCTCAGCCTCGCAAGTGGCTGGGGCTACAGGCACATGCCACCATGCCTGGCTAAATTTTGTATTATGTTTTTTGTAGAGACAGGGTCTCGCTATGTTGCCGAGGCTGATCTCGAACTTCTGGGCTGAAGCAGTCCTTCTTGCTCAGCTTCCCAAAGTGTTGGGATTATAGGCATGAACCACCTCACCGGGAACCTTTACTATTTTTAAGTGTAAGTTAAGTGATAATCAGTATATTTATATTCTTTTTCCCTTCATTTCCCCACTGTTCCCAGCCTCTGGTAACCATCAGTCTACTCTGAATATTCATGAGATCCCCTTTTTTTAGCTCCTGCCTATGAGTGAGAATATGCGTTGTCTCTTTGTGCTTGACTTACGTCACTTAACGTAATGGCTTCTAGTTCCATTCATGTGGTTACAAATGACAGGACTCCATTATTTTTTATGGCTAAATAATATTCCATTGTGCATATATACCACATTTTCTTTATGCATTCATCTGTTGATGGATATTTAGAATGAGTCCATATTTTGGCTATATTGACACACATCACACTATGTGAATAGTGTGCTGTAAACATGGCAGTGCAGATGTCTCTTTGGTATATTGCTTTCCTTTCTTGCGGGTATATACCTAATGTGGAATTGCTGAATCATATGGAAGTTCTATTTTTAGTTTTTGTTGTTGTTGTCCCTTTGTTTTCTTTTTTCAAAAATTTCAATAGTTTTTGGGATACAGATGGTTTTGGTTACATAGGTGAGTTCTTTAGTGGTAAATTCTGAGATTTTAGTGTACTTGTCACCTGAGTAGTGTACAATATACTCAATATGTTGTCTGTTATCCCTCACCTCTCTCCTAAACTCCCCTCCTCCTGAGTCCCCACAGTCAATTATATTCCTCTGTATGTTTTTGCATTCTCATAACTTAGCTCCCACTTGTAAGTGAGAACATATGGTGTTTGATTTTCCATTCCTGAGTTCCTTAACTTATCATAATGGCCTCCAGTTCCATCCAAGTTGCTGCAAAAGACATTATTTTGTTTCTTTTTATGGCTGAGTAGTATTTCACTGTGTGTGTGTATGTGTATACATATATGTACACATATATTTGTGTGTGGTGTATATATATATATATGTGGTGTGTATATGTAAGTGGTGTGTATATATATTGTGTATATATGTACGTGGTGTGTATATATAGTGTATATATGTGTATATATGTGTATACGTGTGCACACAACGCACACACACACACTGTGGAATTGCTGGCTGGAATGGTAGATCTACTTTTAGTTCTTTAAGGTATTTCCATACCGCTTTCCATAGTAGTTGTACTAGTTTACATTCCTACCAGCAGTGTAACAGTGTTCCTTTTTTATGACATCCATCCCAACATCTATTGTTTTTTGACTTTTAAATTATGGCCGTTCTTGCAGGAGTAAGGTGGTATCTCATTGTGTTTTTAATTTGCATTTTCCTGATGATTAGTGATGTTGAGCATTTTTTCATGGTTGTTGGCTGTTCAAGTATCTTCTTTGAGAAATATATAATCATGTCCCTTGCCAGCTTTTGGATGGGATAATTTTTTCTTGCTGATTTGTTTGAACTCCTTGTAGATTCTGGATATTAGTCCTTTGCGGGACACATAGTTTACATATATTTTCTCCTACTCTGTAGGTTGTCTGTGTAGTCTGCCGATTATTTCTTTTGCTGTGCAGAAGCTTTTTAATTTAATCAGGTCCCATTTATTTTTGTTTTTGTTGCATTCATTTTTGGGGTCTTAGTCATGAATTTTTTGTCTAAGCCAATGTCCAGAAGAGTTTTTCCAGTGTTTTCTTCTAGAATTTTTATGGTTTCAAGTCTTAGGTTTACATCTTTGGTCCATCTTGAGTTGACTTTTGTATAGGGTGAGAGATGAGGATCCAGGTTCATTCTTCTACATGTGGCTTGCCAGTTTTCCCAGCATCATTTATTGAATAGGGGGTCTTTTAAACAATTTATTGTTTTGCATTTGATGAAATTCAGCATCCCTCTATGATAAAAACCCTCAACAAAATAGGCATAGAAGGGACTTACCTCAAAGTAATAAAAGACATATATAACAAACCTACAACCAACATCATACTGAATGGGGAAAAGTTGAAAGCATTCCCCCTAAGAACTGAAACAAGACAAGGATGCCCACTCTCACCACTTCTATTCAACACAGTACTGGAAGTCCTAGCCAGAGCAGTCAGGCAAGAGAAAGAAATAAAGGACATCCAAATTGGAAAAGAGGAAGTCTGACTATAGCTGTTCACTGATGCTGCGATCATATACCTAGACAACCCTGAAGATTCATCCAAAAGGCTCTTAGATCTGATCAATGAATTCAGTAAACTCCCAGGTTACAAAATCAATGTACACGAATCAGTGGCAGTGCTATACAGCAACAATGACCGAGCTAAGAATCAAATCAAGAACTCAGTCCCCTTTACAACAGCTGCAAAATAAATAAATAAATAAAATAAAATACCTAGGCATATACTTAACCAAGGAGCTGAAATCTCTCTACAAGGAAAACTACAAAACACTGCTGAAAGAATAGATGACACAAACAAATGGAAACACATCCCATGCTCATGGATGGAAATAATGCATATTGTGAAAATGACCATACTACCCACAACAATCCACGTATTCAGTGTAATTCAAAATACCGTCATTTTTCACAGAACTAGAAAAAACAACCCTAAAATTCATATGGAACCAGAGAAGAGCCCACACAGCCGAAACAATACTAAACATAAAGAACAAATCTGGAGTTATCACATTACTGGACTTTAAATTATACTACAAGGCTGTAGTTAGCAAAACAGCATGGTGCTGGTATTAAAATAGGCACTTAGTCCAATGGAACAGAATAGAGAACCCAGAAATAAAACCAAATGTGTACAACTAACTGATCTTTGACAAAGCATACAAAAACATATTTTTAGTTTTCTGAGGAACCTTCATACTGTTCTCGATAGTGGTTGTACTAATTTACATTCCCACCAACAGCATATGAGGGTTCTCCTTCTCATAGCTTTGACACTGTATAAAGACACTGTATGAATACAACTGTATTTATGTCTTAGGGAATCATATTGATCAGTCTTATGGAGAACCAGGAAATTTGCATTTACTTAGCTAAAAATGTATTTGTCAAGCATTATTTTCACACCTTGAAAACAAATTTTCTATATAATCTGTATAAAACGTTGTTTTAATTAAGAAGATACCAGGATTTATTCATTTGTTTATGTACTGATCTCCCTAGTTGTAGATGTTCAAGTGACTACCGTATGCCAGCCACTTACCTGTCCAAGTTCTTGGGACAGATGCAAAGATGAGTGGAATACAATCTACCTTGGTAGAAGATACAGTAAGGGTATGGAAATTGCTATGGGGACATGGAAGAGGAAGCCACTAAGTACATGTCAATATACATAAAACGATTTTTCAGAGGATTGAAGTATCTCCGAAATCCCTCCTTGGATTGGAACCTCTGACTAGAGTTGGAGGAGGAGGAAAGTAGAGTGAAGACACACCTATTACTGATTACTCAGGCCCCTTTTGTTTACTGCTCTGTCCTTCTTCAGATGGTGCAAAATCCTTTCACAATATCATAAGGCCCTTTATAAGTAACATGTTGGGATTGTTAGCAGAACAGATAGTCAAAGGGTTATGTAAACTCTACAGGGAATCCTCTGCTGTGATAACATCCTTGGGAAACTAATACTAATAATATGCTTATGTCTCTGGGGAATGCATTTGCCATGTCTGTAAGAAGGAGGAAGCATAATAATAACTTTTTAGTTCTGTTTTGGTTAATTATATATAGTCCTCCATATTTGTATAATTTTATATTTATGTAAACCCAAACTTTTGCACGTGTCGATTTGTACAAATGTCTTTTATAATAAAACATTACGTATGCATTTATACGAATGTATAAATATATGTTACTTTTAGAGTTCTGTATATTAGGTGACAAATGAACATCTGGAAAAATTGCATAGTGGCATTGTGTGCCAGCCAGTATTTAATATTTAGAGGTACTATCTTTTCCTATAGAGTAATTTTTGTATAATGACTTATATATTTGAGTATAACTTGTTTTTATTTAATGCAAATGATGCTAAGTGGAAAAAGACAAATTCTGGATTTTAGTATTGAGGAACATAGATCTCATAAAATGTAGTGTAGATAAGGATGGCATTAATTAGGGGTGCTGAAAACGTCAGATCTTTAATCTGTTTCTGATGTACGTTAGACTTAACTCTTTCAACTGCAGATTTGAAATATTATGAAACATTTCATTTTTTTTTTTTTAAGTTCTCAGGATAGTATTCCCTTGAGTAGTGTGTAAGTCTGTGTTTCATATATTCGGTTTTAGCCTATGTTTTTAGGAATGCATTTGTGTGAAAATTGGAGACTGCCCATATTGAATTTAGAGATGTTTTGTTTCAGTTACTATGTTACATTGAGTTGAGATTTCTTAGTTATGTTCTTTTATGTTTCCAAAAGAAAGTAATAAGTACTTTGTTCTTTTTATGCCGAACTCAGAATGTACAAATAATGAAATATTTCTATGAAAATTTTAGTTTCAATGAATTAGAAATGAAACTCTTGATTGTCCATTCTAATGAAAGTCAGAGATTGTGCTTTCAGTACAACAATTGTGAAATTATAAAACAATTTTTAAATTTGGCATGTAATTAGAAACACATTTTCTCCTCTCAGCCTTAGGTTGGCTCATGGCTTGGGATGTCAGTAGTCAGGAAGGTGCCCTGTAAAATAAGCTGTCTGTGGGCAGAACAGGGGAGCCATGCCATTGGAAGGAGTGAGGGCCTTCCCTCCAGGTCAGCCTAGCTGAAAATCCAGGTCTGGATCTGCTACATGGCCTTGTGCAATTCACTGAATCTTTGTCAGCTAATTTCTTCACCTGTAAAACAGGAACAGAAATGAGAATTAGAGGAAATGTATATAAAAGCACTTAGCATGGTACCCCAATGCTAAAAAACAAAATGTGATAATAATGATTAATTTTACTGGGTAATGTCTTCTTAGGTCATAGAAATTTCTCAATCATTATGTAGTTTATTTATTTATTTATTTTTTAGAATCAGAAGGAATCCCTTTTCCTCCTGGGGAAGAAGTGATTTTCTAGATATGAGTGTTTTGTTAATTCTATTATTTTTCAGTTGCAAATGACATAAAAATAATAGGAGTCAGTGTTAACAGGAGGCGAATGAAAAGTAAGGCAAGGATATTCTGCTTTTTAGAATGTGATATAGACAATAGAGTAATTGCTTTTGTCAGAGTATTCAGGAATCATCAGGAGAGTGGGATGGAGCTTTTATTTCTAGATGGAAAAGTGGGCAAAGAGTTGGAAAAGAGAAAGGAAGTCTACATAAGCACCATCTTCTATCCACATTTCTGTACTGGCTTCCCCTTACATGCAGAGCAGGCTTTGTGGACCACAGGAGGTACTGGGAGGGCACAGTGTTGGTGGAGAAGGTCCTTACGTGCTCTGCTAGAGTATGATTGATAGCGTACTTAAGAAAGCCAACTTTATTTGTTGTTGATGTGAATCAGACTTTAAGGATTATGATTTTAGTCTTTTGAAAGTCAACGAATACTGTACTATTGCTACCTTAATATTCATCCTTGGAGACTATGTCTTAAGTCCTCCTCAAATACTTTAAGTACTCAGAAGACTTGAAGAGACAAAAAGTATAACATTGGACTTGTCAGCATGGAATTTCTCAGGAGGATTTTTCCTTTTGGAACAATAGTTTGGTGGCCTCTAAATCTTTTCATTTAGATGGTGTGAATTAGTAGAGAGAATCTCAGATGAAGGACTCCAAGACTAAAGACTCAGTATTCATCTCAGTTCACTAAAATATACTGACCTTTATGGTGATAAGGTGTTATAAAGAATACTCCTCCTGAATAGTTTTGTTTTGTTTTTTTTTCCCTTAAGTTGGATATTGATGGACAGATAGACTCTATTCATCTACTCCTGTCACCGAGACAGGTGCACTTGCTTTTGGATATGTTGGCGGCTATTGCTGGACCAGGCAAGTATAATTCTGTTATTATATATACTTGTTACTTTTTTAAATTTTAAAAAACTTTAAAATATGTAATGTATGTACATGTAGGAAAGTCTCTTATTTTTGATATGTGAATTGAAAGACGCAAATAAGAATCTTAAGTAGTTAAATTTGATTGGGTATTTTGAATTGTGTTACCGTGGAACATATTCACATTCAGATTATGTGTGTCACATTCTTAACTTTTCTAAAATTGTTCTGAGTTCTTTGGTTGGGGATAGTACTTCATACAACCAAGAAAGTATAATTCTTGAACACAGTAAGTGGTGCACATTTTAAAATATTTTCAATGGCTTCTATCTATCAGAGATAAGATTTTGGGATTCCTGACTAGTTGCTTAAAGCTATTGCTTAGAGCTCTGACTCATTAAATAGCAGTAGTTTTGCACTGTGGTGTTCAGGTCCCATTGTTGTTCCATAAATGGGTTTTGGGAAAGAAATGCTTAATTAACTCCAAATTTAATTACTGTTTTGGTTTCCTTTTGTATGCTTGTAGAAAATTCTAGCAAAATAGGGTTAGCTAATAAAGATAGGAAAAATCGACCCATGCAGCAGGAAGACGAGTATCGAATTCAGATGGAATTAAACCGGTATTATTTGAGAAAAGATTCCCTCTCTGTGGGTGTATCTTCAGAGCAAAGCTTTTATGAGACAGAAACAGCTCGTACACCTTCTAGCCGTGGTAAGCAACTCAAACAGTTGACACCAGAATCATATATTATAATCATGGATACAATTACACTTAATTTTGGCTGCTGTGAACAGAAGTTTAGGAATGAAAGAACAAAAATATCCACATTGTAAGAAATCCACAACTTTTCATAATTAATCACAACATTATAGTAATGCACCAGCACATAGGTGCTCTAGTATATTTTTTTGATTTTGATTGTATAGTTTTGTTTTGTAAATGATTTAGTCTAAGGAAAACCAATTTACAAAAATGTAAATTTGTGTGAAAAAGTAGGTAGCTATATATTTTGTCAAATTATTATGTGCTCATGTAATGATTTATAGATTAAGAAACTACTAAACTACTAAAGTTTGATAAGGAAACTTTCCTTTCTTGATCTTTCCATCAGTTATATGTAAATAATAATCTCTACCCAGCTTACTTTACATTTATAGGTGTTTCACAATGTATAAGTGCTAATAACATAAATAATATGAATCAATTTAAGTATGGAATGCTGGACAAAATGAGAAATCAAAGCCTGCTAAAAAAATTTTGGCCATAATAAACTTCATTTGCATGAGGGTAAAACAATCCCAAAAGAAGGAACTGAAATGTAAATGGAATTCCGAGTAATGTTTTTGGCTCTGAGTAAAAGAAGTAACTGTATCCAGATGAAACTAGAGGTTGCGATATATTTATACTATTTTAAAATCTGATTTTAATTCCTAAACTGGCATATCACATTAAAAATATACCAAGTAATACTACATTTATATATTTAAAACGAAAGAAAACATATTCATCAGTGGGATAGCTTCCTTTTTCATTAATTTATATTGAGTTTTTACTATGCCATTAATATTTTGGATTCAAATAAATTACTCCACTGGAAGTAACATAAAATTTGGGACATCGCTATATCTCACATAATCTGAAGGAAGAGGATTGTATTAACGTATATTAACTTACTTAAAAGACTTGAATTGGTGAGATTACAATACAAGTGACATAGTTTAATTCTCTCTAGAAGAAGAAGTATTCTTCTCCATGGCTGATATGGACATGTCTCATAGTCTCTCTTCTCTTCCACCCCTTGGGGACCCCCCAAACATGGACCTTGAGTTATCATTAACTAGTACATATACAAATACCCCAGCAGGATCTCCATTAAGTGCTACTGTGGTAAAGTATTACTTAATTTTTCTTCTGGTCTTGAAAAGTTGCTTCTAAAATTCTACACTTCATTCATGTGCTTTAAAAAAATCTTTTATAGCTTCAGCCCACTTGGGGAGAGTTCCTTGATCATCATAAAGAACAGCCAGTAAGAGGGTCAACATTTCCATCCAACCTAGTTCACCCAACATCTTTACAGAAGACATGTAAGTAAAAATAGACATTTGTTGTTAGTTTCTGCTGGAATTTTTAAAATGCCATTCTACTGGTGCTTTTCTTTCTTTTTTTTTTTTCTTTTTTCTTTTTTTTTTCTGGTCTTGGCCATTTACAAAGTTGAGAAAGCAAAAATGAACCATTGTTAAACAATTCACTGTGAAGTGTTTTAGAATAATTGCTCATTTATTGTATTCTTTGTGTATTTAAATACTTAAATATTTTTAGTTAAAACTACACTGTTAAGTTTCATATTATTATTGCAGTTTAGGACCCTCAATCAATCATGTGATTTTTGTTTCACTGTTTACATTTTCCTTGAAAGAGAACCTCAGGTTTCTTTTCTGCCAAATTTAATTGATATACACCCAAGGCTTAAAGGAAAATTTGGCCAAATTTAGTTGATATACACCCAAGGCTTAAAGGAAAATTTGGTGAGCATACTGGAAAATCTTGAGTTTTCCAGTATGTTTTTATTAATGTAAAAGCTTGATTTGTACATTTACTGTTGTCATGTACTCTTGTACTTCAGTACAAAAATCTTAGATATAAGATGCAGCAAGATAGCAGTTGGTTTTACTTACATTAATTGTTTAATATCATTCAAACTGTTGTATGGTCATCTTTTTTAAAGCTAATAAATGAGTATATGTTTTATAATTTTGATATAATAGTTTTATGTGTTAAATTTTATGTATATAATTTTAATACTTGTATTTCAGCTCTCCCATCTAGATCTGTTTCAGTGGATGAATCCAGGCCTGAACTTATTTTTAGACTAGCTGTGGGAACTTTTTCAATCTCTGTGCTTCACATTGATCCTTTATCTCCACCTGAAACGTCATTGAACCTTAATCCATTGACACCTATGGCAGTAGCTTTCTTTACTTGTATAGAAAAGATTGATCCAGCAAGGTTTTCAACAGAAGATTTTAAGTCTTTCCGAGCAGTGTTTGCAGAAGCTTGCTCACATGATCACCTTAGGTAAACTCTCACATATGTGTTAATAATCCTTTAAACTTCCACACATGTGCTAATGATCCTTGAAAAAGAACCACATGTGGACTTTTGTATCTGCCTATCTGCATTTGTTTTTCTAATTCACACTTTATTTGTAAATGAATGGAATGAGTGAAGTTTTCTTGCAATGCTGCAAAGATGTTTATTGTAGAATCTTTCATTCAGGTTATTTGGCATGCGAAATAACAGATCTAGATAACAGGAGTTTTCTAAGTGATCTCTTTAGCACCCTGCCCAGCTCTTGTCAACTTTTTTTTAACCACATTCTGCCATCATCCCTACTGACACCATTGCAATTGTGAAAACAGTTTTTATTATCACTGGCATTAGCAGAGATGGCAATGGTGATGAAAAATAAAAAAATACTGTTGGAACTGATCCATATGCCACTGGCCATAGGGTGGGAAACATTACCAAGGCTGATAGTGAACTTGAATGCTACGTTTCAACTTCTGCTTAAGAAAAATCAAAGCTATCCAAATAGCCAGTGAGTGATCCTTTCATGGATTGAGTCAATAGATGAAGAGATAATTGAATTTGTAATATAGTTTTTTTTGTTTGTTTGTTTTATTGTTTTTTGTTTTGAGACAGAATCTCACTCCATCGCCCAGGCTGGAGTGCAGTGGCACAATCTTGGCTCACTGCAACTTCTGCCTGTCAGGTTCAAGCTATTCTGCTGGCTCAGCCTCCCGAGTAGCTGGATAGTTTTTGTATTTTAGTGGAGATAGGGTTTTACCATCTCTATTAAGACTCACCCTGTTGGCCAGGCTGATCTCGAACTCCTGACCTCAAGTGATCCACCTGCCTTGGCCTCCCAAAGTGCTGGGATTACAGGCGTGAGCCGCCGCGCCTGGCCTTTAGTATTGTTAATGAGCAAACTCTGTTTATTTTAATGTGAAGGTGATCTATAAATTGTTGAATGATGTCTTATACAGTGGTTTAAACGTATCATATATATTAGTATTTTTAAAAAATACTTTGGGCTTTTATTTAATCTTTTTAACTTTTTTTAAGTATGAAAATTGATATGAAAAGTAGTGTTACACCTAATACAAGAAAAACTTTACAGTTTAGGATTACAGTATTTGTAATCAAACTGTAAAAACATTTTGTTTTCTTCTACCCCTTCTTTTTTTTTCTTTTTTTTTTTTTTTGAGACAGTCTTTTGCCCTGTTGTCCAGGCTAGAGTATAGTGGTGTAGTCTCAGTTCACTGCAACCTCTGCCTCCTGGGTTCAAGCGATTCTCGTGCCTCAACCTCCTAAGTAGCGGGACTGCAGGCATGCAACCCACCCCCAGCTAATTCTTGTATTTTTAATAGAGACAGGGTTTCACCATATTGGCCAGGCTGGTCTCGAACTCCTGACCTTAGGTGATCCGCCCACCTTGGCCTCCTAAAGTGCTGGGATTACAGGCATGAGCCAGTGTGCCTGGACTTTTTTTTTTCCCCCCCATTTTTGACAAGGTTTCAAATATCTGCCAGTAGGAAAATATAACAAAAGCAACAGAAAATAGAGGTAGACCTCATTTGGGCCTCACTGACTAAAGTTTTTGAAATATTGCGTGATGTTTTTAGGTAACTTTAAGAAACTATTTTATATATTTTACAGATCTGAAAGATTTTATCTTTGCAATGTAAATTTTTAATTGTGGAAGAGGAAGGGCAGTGTTGAGAAATAAATAGATCCTGAAAAATCTTCAATCAACAGAACTGATTTTTTATCTTAAGGAAAGGGAAATTTGAAGCAATCTTTCTGGTTAATTTCCTTAGGAGTATTAATTATTGATAACAACTTGAACTTGTCAGACTAGGTGGATAATTGTTAGATGTTAACACTTTGTTCTATTCTTTGTCTACTTGCACATTGTTTAATCTAGAAGTATATGAATAATCTTAAATGGTGCATTTTTTATAATAGATTTATAGGTACTGGCATTAAAGTATCCTATGAACAAAGACAAAGATCAGCTTCCCGATATTTTAGTACTGATATGTCCATTGGGCAAATGGAATTTTTGGAGTGCCTATTTCCAACTGATTTTCATTCTGTTCCTCCTCACTATACAGAGGTAAATGTTGAATACTTTTTCTTTAAGATTATTTTTTAAATCTATCTTGCTTTTTAATAATTGTATGAGTCAGTGATTTTCTTTAAAAATGTATAGAAAGTCATATAGGAGGAATATTGTCATTTTCTTTTTGTGTTTGTGTTCTATTGAAACATTTTTAAGAATGTCACTCAGCATCGTTATAAGGATCTGTTAGAATTTTAGAGTTGACTTGTTTAGGAGTGACAGGTGGGTTATGAGAGAAATGACTTCATTTCACTCATGTTCAAAGCACTCTTCATTTCAGAAGAATTTGATTATTGAACAAATAGTTATTGAATGTCTGCTGTGTGCTAAGCACTGTTCAAGACAAGTTAAATGTTTTGTGTTCATTTACCATTATTCTGATATTTTCCCTAATGTAAAAGTGTGACCTAAAGAAACTTTAGAAAACTGTCAAAGTTACATTCATTGCTGTTACTTTGACGCTATACTGTTTTATTTCAACAACACTTTGTTGGAAATGAATTTATTTGAATCCTCGCTTACATTTTACCATGAGATATCACAGGAGTTAACTAACTTGTCTAAGGTTCACATTGCTAATAAGTGACAAAAATGAAACTTAAAACCAGATTTCTGACTTCAAAAAGCCTTTCTCACTATTATATGGGCACCTCTGTAAATTCATGTGATTAATTGTAGGTTAATCTTACCTTTAATTTATCTTCGTCTTTGCTTTTAAGCTTTTAACGTTCCATTCCAAAGAAGAAACTGGTTCCCATTCCCCTGTGTGTCTTCAGCTTCATTATAAGCATTCTGAGAATAGAGGGCCCCAGGTAAGAGATCTTTTTCTATAGTTGCCACCTGTAAATTTTCATCTGATATATATTTTGTCACAATTAAAGATTTTAACCCAATTTTATAGTAGTTTTTAGTGATTGGATTAATGCCCTTTTTTTTTTTTTTTTTTAAAGGGTAATCAAGCAAGACTTAGTTCAGTTCCTCAGAGGGCAGAATTGCAAATTAAATTAAATCCAGTGTGTTGTGAGCTGGATATCAGTATTGTGGACAGGTTAAATTCCTTGCTTCAACCACAGAAACTTGCCACAGTAGAGATGATGGCATCCCACATGTATACTTCATATAATAAGCATATTAGTCTGGTAAGTATTCAAAAGCTGCAAATACTAATCATAATTATGGTTAGCTAATAGGGTTATTGAGATAATTTCTGAACTTAAGTATTTTTAATAGATTAAACAGTATATATTGTTAAAACAGCATTATTTGTAATAATAAAAAAAGGAGACATCTGTTATGTCTTGATAGTAGACTAGCTAAATAAGTTTTGATATACACTGAATGAAATGTCATGTGGTCATTTAAAATGATGGTTATGGCCGGGTGTGGCGGCTCACGCCTGTAATCCCAACACTTTGGGAGGCTGAGGTGGGAGGATCACTTGAGGCCAGTTTGAGACCAGCCTGGCCAACATGGCGAAACTCTGTCTCTACTAAAAATACAAAAATTAGCCGGGCATGATGGCACCCATCTGTAATCTCAACTACTCAGGAGGCTGAGGCATGAGAATAGCTTGAACCCAGGAGGCGGAGGTTGCAGTGAGATCACATCACTGTGCTTCAGCCTGGGTGACAGAGTGAGACTCTGTCTCAAAAAAAAAAAAAAAAAAAAAAGAAATAAAATGATGGTTATGAAGATGGTATAGCAACATGAAGAAGGCTCATCAAGAAGGATTAAATGAAAAAGTAGAATATATTGCTTTATGTAAACTTGTCACACCTGTGTAAATAAAATTGATGTATAGAAAAAGAATGCCTGGAAATATGCCAGTCAGTAGCATTGCTTATGTTACAGTGGAATTAGGTTTTCGTTACTTTTCCATGTCTATCTGAATTTTTATAAGCTGTGATTATAACGTCTTCATAAAATTTTATCTATTTATATATTTGATAAATGACTTGAACTACCTAAAACATGTAGCCCAAACAATATGGGATATACTTTTGAAAATAATCTATTGAACATCACATTATATCACTTTTACTTGGATCTGGTGCCTGGGGTCTTTTCTCAGCAAATTAAGTCAGTCAGGTTTGCAAGAAGTCTATTAGGAATTTTGGGGCCAGAGGACCAGGATCAGATGGAGACAACCTTTGTTAAAAAGAAAATGAAAAAGATATTTTATTTTTCTACTTCTTTGCTTTTCTCTTAGTATTGAGTATTCACATCAAATTAGCATTCTTTATTATTATTATTATTATTGTGACAAAAATCTGTTGCCCAGGCTGCAGTGCTGTGGTATGGTATCGGCTCACTTCAGCCTTGACCCCCTTGGCTTAAGCGATCCTTCTACCTCAGCCCCCCAAATAGTTGGGGCTACATGCATGTGCCACCCAGTTAAGTTTTTGTTTTTTGTCTCCCTATGTTGCTCAGGCTGGGCATTCTTTATTTGTTACTGTTATCAATTGCTAGTTATTTTAGTTTCTGTGGGGTAGTCTCTGTATTAGCTGTTAACTATATATGCAATCGGATGATGGTTTAATCTGTTGGGTTATTTTTGCCTGAGAGTGGTGGTTAATATTATCAAATCAAGTGGGGAAGAGTTAGAATAGATTTGTTAAAAATCCAAGTCTAGATGGGTGTGGTGGCTTGCACCCATAGTCCCAGCAACTCAGGAGGCTGAGGCAGGAGGATTGCTTGAGCCCAGGAGTTTGAGACCAGCTGGGTGATACAGCAAGACCTGTTTTAAAGAAAACAAACACAAGATTTGTACGTCTAGCATATGAAGGGAATTTTCTAATCATGGAGGTTAGAAATGGATTGAAGAAACTGAGGAGTATTACAAGCTAGAGTGGAATAAAGCTTTTTAAGTTTCAATATATTTTAGAGAAAAAATAGAAATAGATTTCTTTTTGAATGGCATGTTCTTTGACCCTTCTATTGTAAGGTGGCTTTGGGTAAATGGTGCATATATCTTGGTCTCATAGAGCCATTTGATGAGCTCATGCCCTTGGATTGGATAGGAGCTCAGGGTGCATCATTTAGTGAATATTTATTTAGAACCTGTGACGTGCCAGCCTCTGGGTTTTATCTTAGAAGTACAAAGTTGAGTCAGAGATTGTATTTGGCATAATTCATCTGATTTCACATTGAGTCTTTAAAGTCATATATTAGTAGAAAAGTCTTTCAAACTGAATGTTGGACACTATAGTGATTTTAACCATATTGAATTTGTTGGTAGGCTAATTTACACAGTATTTATAAATTTATAGTAAGATAAATATTAATCTGTAGTGCCTTTGTCTTCACTTTGGCTCAGTTTTTAATTTGATTTTTTATTTCAGAGTTTAACTTTTGCCAGTAGTTTTCACTTTTGCCAATAGTTGTTGCATTATAAATTTGTTTTTACACTAAATTAATATGGTAGTGGTTAATTTGAATTGACTTTTAATGCATTATACCAAATGGGGAGATAGTGATTATATATATTGTAATGTTGAATACTGTGTCATTTATGTTCATGTACTTAATTTAATATTTTGGCTTATTTTTGATGTTTTGTGTTTTAGCACAAGGCTTTCACTGAAGTGTTTTTAGATGATTCACATAGTCCTGCAAATTGTCGAATATCAGTGCAAGTTGCCACACCAGCATTAAACCTTTCTGTTCGCTTCCCAATACCTGATCTTCGATCCGATCAAGAAAGGGGACCATGGTTTAAGAAGTCACTTCAGAAGGAGATCCTTTATTTAGCCTTCACAGATCTAGAATTTAAGACTGAATTTATAGGAGGATCAACCCCAGAACAAATTAAATTGGAACTTACCTTTAGAGAACTAATTGGTAAGATTGAATGTGTCTGTAAAAGAACCATACTAGATAACAAACAACTGCTACTGAAACTTACATCACAAAAGTATCTGACAGCCCCAAAATATAGTAAAATTAAAGCACATTATGTTAAATCAAGAGCAACAATGTCTTTCTAGTATTGTATACAAATATATGATATAGGTAATTTTTAAAAAACTAAGGATGATGATTCATTCACTTTGTTAAAATTCCTGTTTACTGCAGGAGAATATAGTACTTTAGCCTACATTTTTATTATCACCTCTCATTTATTTATTGTAGGACTGATAACAGAACTTGTTGAGTGTCACTGTATGTTAGATATTATGCTAAGCACTTGATACACATTGTCTTGTTTTTTTTTAGTCATCGTAATCACCATATGTTTATTTTTCCAGTTATTTTTATAATTTAATAGATGAGACAGTCTGTGGACTTAGAAGCAAGTATCTACCAAGATCATGTTGTAGTCAATGGCAGAATCAAGATTTGAACCCAAGTCTGACAGTGCTTGAGCTTGAGCTTTCAACCATTATACTAATTGCTAGTGACTTTTATTTGTAAAACTTGTTTTGATTTTTTCTGTATTACTTTGTTTTTGTCAGTTAATGAAGGGAATTTATAAAAACTTTAAAGTGAACCAAGTCTATGAAGACCTGGAAAACCTTTTATCCTGTGGTTCCTAGACCACCTGCCTCTGCCACGACACCCTCTCTCTGCAGCCATACTCCCACCCCGCCATGAGAATAGTTTGCACAAGTTCCCCTTCTCTCTTGGTTTTAGAGATCTTAAGAGATATTTAAAATGAACTTTTGTCAATTATGACTTCATGAAAGGGCCTTCAGGTGTTGTGGGATCATCCCTTATTTCCAGTGGTGAGAAACTCATTATTCTGGAGGAAAGCCATTTTTCATTTGTAAAATGGATTGAAAAAACATGTATAAAATTTTTTGTTGTTGTTGTTGTTGTTTTTGTTTTTCAGAGTCTTGCTTTGTTGCCCAGGCTGGAGTGCAGTGGCGTGATCTTGGCTCACTGCAGTCTCCATCTCCTGGGTTCAAGCAATTCTTGTGCCTCAGTTGGACGCCACCACACCCAGCTAATTTTTGTATTTTTAGTAGAGAAAGGGTTTTGCCATGTTAGCCAGGCTGGTCCCTTAACTCCTGACCTCAGGTGATCTGCCCACCTCAGCCTCCCAAATACTGGGATTACAGATGTGAGCCACCATGCCCAGCCCATATAGAATTATTTTGAACAGAGGTATTTCTTACAGTGTTTCGTACAAAATACATATTTAAGAAATGTAGTTATTTTTCTAGTGGTAGATTATATAGACTTTAAGAAGAAATAATCACTAATAGCACTTAGTAAGTGGTAAGTGCTTGCTGTATTTACTGTGTCATTATGCACTTTATGCAGTATACATTGGTACTTAAGAATTTGAGTTTGAACACAGAATCTTTACTTTATTGGCTCATTTTGTCTACCGCATGTGCACATGAAACCAGAAGGATTGCAAAATGCTGTAGTACTTAAGGTTGCATTATGTTCCTGATTGAGAGGATCTTTGCTCCTCCATCTCTTCTTTTAGTACTTGAGAAGAAGCGCATTTCAGTAAATCAGTCTTGTTTTCTCAGGATCATTCCAGGAAGAGAAAGGAGATCCATCTATTAAGTTTTTCCATGTGTCTAGTGGAGTAGATGGAGATACAACATCGTCAGATGACTTTGACTGGCCACGGTGAGTAAGCAAGCACATAGGTTTAATAGGATTTTCCTTTTAACAATAAAATATTCTTTTAAATCAACATTTTGGCTATTAAATATAAGCTAAACATGTCCATCCTTGACTCTTTTGTGGTTCATAAGTGTGATGATGGGGTGTTCACAGGAATGTGTGAGATGTGTCACCTTCAAACCTTGTTGTGTCATTTTTCTGCCTGCCTTGCTTTACTCCTCTCCACTGTCTGTTAGGCTGATCAGATTCTTAGGATAGGTGTTGCTCATACACACCTGGTAATTAGCATGAGTTTAGAGCACAAGTTTCACAAGAATTGGATCTACTTCTGTTAAGTAATTCAGAAGCACGATTTACATTGGGATATATATCAATTCGGACAAAAGCCCGTGATCATTTACGAACCAAATAGCACCACTACCTAGGGAATAAGAGTTATAGTTGCAGCACAGCTATTCTCTTTGAGGGTTCCATGCCTCCTTATAACAATGGGTGGATATGGTCATCAAAGGAGAATGAAAAGTCTGTGCTAGAGATGTTCTGTAGAAGCTTAGGAAAGGAAAGGGATTACTCTGGAGTAAAAAGCTCTTTAGTTTTTGTAGTCACAGGCTGCGTTAACTCAGTCGTCTTTAGGTTTTGTGGCTACAAAACAGCACCAGCCGTTTATTATTGAAATTCCTAGAGGAAAAGGTAACTTTGTTGTTAGAGTTTTGAAACTGTTTCCTAATCAGTTTCTCCCTTTTCCCTTTGAACAACTGATATAATGTAAGATTGATATAACATGAGGTTTCTTAGGTAGACAAGTATTTTATTATAGCGGAACAAACTATATGTGAGAGGATTTGGGTTAATGATAACTAGAATCCTTAGGTAAAATTTGCTGACTTTTAATGAAATTTAAAAATAACCTTTTTGCCCCCGAAAGGTCAGACCTTCAGTTAGCCAGGTATAAAATGTTGATGTCTTTCTGTTACTTACTTGTTTCAGTTCCACACTTTCAAGTTTACAACATGTTCATAAGTGGGTTACCTTAGACATAATTAGACTTTGTAGAGAAGTTTAATTCTATCATTAAGATTTAACCAGTGGTGTTTGTATTAATTTGCACAAAAGTTTAAGTTTTGCTGTATACACTTAGATCTTGGTCTTTTTAAAATTGTCTTTGATATCAGAATTGTACTGAAAATAAATCCACCAGCCATGCATTCCATTTTGGAGAGAATTGCAGCTGAAGAAGAAGAGGAGAATGATGGTCCCTACCAGGAGGAAGAGGAAGGAGCTGCTCATTCCTTGAAAGATGTTTGTGATCTAAGAAGACCAGCACCATCTCCTTTTTCTTCTCGTAGAGTAATGTTTGAAAATGAACAGGTAAGATAAAAGTGTGAGCAAGCTACAAAGGAATAATATTATTATTCTCTGTCATAGAGCAATGCTTTTAATTTTTTATTTAAAAAAATGCTCTTTGTACTGTTTTTGCTAGGTCTTAAACTTCAAAATTAAATAATATCTGTTTTTTCTTGGTGTATATTTTCTCCAGTTAAATGTTTCATGCTTATTTATTTCTCACATACCAAGTCCTATGGATAGGCTAAGAAGATGCTACTACTATTTTAAACATAAAATGGTTATTTGATGCTTTTTTTTGCACTAAACTATTATGTTTTAGATGGTGATGCCAGGAGACCCTGTAGAAATGACAGAATTTCAGGATAAAGCAATCAGCAATTCTCACTATGTGCTGGAACTTACGTTACCAAATATTTATGTAACACTACCTAATAAGAGCTTTTATGAGAAGCTTTATAATAGGTGAGTTTATACCCATTTAGATGAATCTTGGGAATCAGACTTTCTAATTGCCTCCCTGATTTTCCTCTTCCCCCTTTCCTTTCCTTGCGTGAATATTATTTGCCATCTCTGTGTACTTTGTGTGGTGTTGGTGGTGACTATTGCCATTATGATGTTCTATTGTCATAGCAGAGTTTCCTAACTAGCGTGGTGCTGGGTGTGTGAGATATTTATTTCCTCAGCCCTGAGGTTGGCTGATTGCCCTCTGTCAGCTTACTGCAAGTTACCGATCCAATATGATTTTTTTTCTTCACATGCGGTGACATGAAGAGTTAGGAGATACTAATACAGCTAGCCAATGCTGGAGTAGAATCAGAACCCCAGTCATTGTACAAGAAGCATCTTTTCCTCAACAGTCAAAAAGATACCTTGTTGGAATTCAAAATTCTATGAACATGTACAAAATTTAAATTTATTATATTTAGATACCCCTCAATATTTATGCCAGGCAGATATTCTGATATAAATGGAATTCTAGGTCATAGACTCTGAAGGCCTTGCGCAGTTTACCTAGCCTCCATAAGACTCAGCATTCTCGTCTGTAAAATGGAGATGATCCTGGCTCCCACCTATAAGGGTTGTTTGGAGGATTAAATGATACAACACTTGGAAAGTTCTGAGAACAGTGTATGGCATATCATAAGCACTTAGTAGTTGTCTATTATAATTTCTACCCACTGAAGGGATTTCTCTGTGGCATACCTGAAAGATTGTCATGTAGGTTTCTAGAAAAAGAAGTCCTTAGTGTTTGTCATCACTAGCTTCCTACATGTAGACAAGTTATTCTAGTTTCCATTAATCTTCAGAAACTTCAGACTGTTGTTTCTGCTGTAGGATTACTTGGTATCAGATATCACTCGGTATTTATTCCTTAAATGTTAGTAATAAACCCTGGGTTTTCTCACTGGGTGTCAATGACTTTTGCTCTTAGAATCAGAAAATTAAGTTCTAGGATTCTTCTAGGGTTCACATTACTTCAGTGATCTTGAAAATGAGATTCAGAGAACAGTCCGCTCGGGTATAGGAAGAAAATGTTCGCACTTATGTTTATCTTAAAAAATAATCGTTTAAAATTTGTATTTTTATATTTGTTTTATAGTATACATTATAAATAGCACCTAATTTATATTAAATTCACATTAGAGAGATTTCAAATTGTTTTTAAATGTTGGAGTTTGTTTATATATGATCTGCAGTTTGGAAATGACTGATCTCTAGGCTCCTCCTTTTATTTCATAGTTCAGGGCTGTCTGCAAAGAGCTGATGTATGTGCAATGCTGAGATTGAGGGAAATGAAATGACTCTTTCAGGGCCTAGCCCAGAGATCAAAAAGACTTGACCCATTTTTTTTTTGGTCATTCTGCACTGACTGAGCAGATTGCTTTCGATTAAATCAGGGTATCGAGAACAGTAATACATACCTTAAACATTCATTTTATAAATATATATTTATTTACCACTTCATTTCTAAATACAGGACAAGGCCTTTTCTTTGAGTATGAGCCGCTGATTGGAATTCTCTGTTGTCTTTTTTT
Source organism: Macaca fascicularis (assembly GCF_037993035.2). Classification (NCBI taxonomy): domain Eukaryota; kingdom Metazoa; phylum Chordata; class Mammalia; order Primates; family Cercopithecidae; genus Macaca; species Macaca fascicularis. Next base: position 164,381,349 of record NC_088381.1, on the reverse strand, counting down.
TTTCCTTTTTTTAAATCCTGCATGTGGCATCTGACTACTTTGTCTTTTTTTTTTTTTTTGCATAAAGTGTAGCCAGAAGGCATTGTCTACTGTTTTTAGTACCAGTTTCTTTAAAATGGAGTGAAAAAAATTTTTTCAGAGATACGTGAGAGGAGAATCTTTGTAGGTTTTTAAGACTTTTTTTTTTTTTAACCGTCTGCATTAACTAAAACAGCAGTTTTTATTTAAGCTTTACTTATATTAACAAATACAAGCAGATTTGACGCCAGACACAGTCTTTGACAAGTATATAAAATATATAACTCCACTGATAGGAAGGTTCTCAGCTCTGCTAGAGAGACGTCCAGCAGCAGCAGGCAGTTAGCATATTGAAGGCTTCCATTGTTGTGGCACTTTGGAGTAACTGGGTAGGTGACTGCTTAAGTCAGGGAGTATGTATTAGAGCGTGTATTAGAGTATGTATCTGTTAATCTGGGTAGTTGGTTTAATGGATTGCTTAAGAGAGTTTCTATTCTATTAAATACCTTCCACTAACCACTTTTTGGTCTCTCAGGCCCCTGGAATTGCGTAAATACTGAAGCGCTCCCTCACTCTCTGGGATCGTATAAATCTTGTATCTAACTTCCTCAGGGTTTGCATCCTTTGCCCGTTATTCGGCTTTGTATTTTCAAATTCATATGTTTAAACAATTTTCAAACATTCTCAGAGAAGATTTGCAGTACAGTACAAAGAACTCCCTGTGCCCCAACCATTTGAGAGTAAGTGGCTGACCTGAGTCCCTTCAGTGTTTAGTACTTGAATGCGTATTTCCCACATACTTGGACATTCTACGTTAACTGGCAATTCAGCTCTCAGAAGCAGGAAGCTAAACTGGATACATACTACTATAAGATCCTCATACCCCATTCAAGTTTTACTAAATATGTCAACACTGTCCTTTTATTTATTTATTTTTTCTGAGCAGGAGTTATAACCAACTTTGCCTTTATATATTTAAAATGTTGGTTTACTCCTTTAGTGCCTTGGTCAACAGGCTCTTTTTAGCAATATGGTTTTAGGTACAGGAGAATTTTTTCTGTGTCAAAAATTGTTTAAAATAGAATGTAAAAAAGAATTCTCATTGCTTTCATTAAATATGTATTGAGCATCTATTTTGTTTCAGCCTCATAGACAGAGTCATGGTGATATGTCCTTACGTATCTTAAGCATTGTTTTGTTTTTTGATATTTCTTGATATTACAAGCACCATCCAATATTTGATATTATTAATGGTATCAGGACTGTGTTTAGACAAAAATATAAATAAAGAGAAAATAATAGGTGGGTGGATTATAATCTCCTGAGAGTCGCAATCCTCAGTCCTGGTGTACACCTTCTAGTAGGACTTCAGAAGCTCAGGAATTGGCCTGGCAGTGGCTTCTCACAGAAGGGGGCAGGGCTACCCCCCACATGGTGCCTTGACTGGTATTCACACCAGGCTTTACGATGAGTCTGGGTTTTGGCAGCACTTTCATGTGAGTCACGCACTGTCCTCACCAACTGTCTGTGCCTGTTACGTGACAGCCACTGTGCTAGGTGCATGTAGAGATGATCGACACAAGTCCCTCTCTTGGGTGGCTTGCAGTCTGGAAAGGGGAAACGAGGAAATTCAGCAGGGTGCTGTAGGTGCTGTGATTTAAGTGGGTCTGTGTGAAGGATGTGCTGTGGGTCCAGATCTTACAATGGGCTTCCTAGAAGACACGGTGAAGTTTGAGTTTTCTTGAAAGCTTTGAGGATGGATGAGGGAAGGAGGCTAGGACAGGGAAGGATGAGGGAAGGAGGCTAGGACAGAGGGCCATCTGAGCAGTGACAGGTAGTTCCTTGTAAAAGTAGGATGTGGTGACAGCCTAGGTATGATATATGCCTTCCCATTGGTTGCCAGTGTTGATGGGGCTAGTCTCACTAGTCATAAGGGTTTTTCTCTCCTTATTTTGTGCTCCATATGCATTCTTCATCTCTTGAAGTCTTCCCAGTGAAGCTGTGCTTTCTGTTGTTGATGAGAGAAAAAGCAGGTATCTCTAGGGAAAGAACTGAATTGATCCCACAGGTAAATACTTGCCTTAAAAAAAGAACTGAATTGGGAGCTGGATGTAATCAACATAATCTGGACTCTCATCCCCATTTTTCCACTAATTAGCCATGTAACCTTGGGAAGGTCACATAACCTTTATGAGACAGTTTCTTCAAGTGTAAAGTGAGAATAATGATTCTGCCCTGGACGCCCCACAGGACTGAGGGGAGGGTCAATGAGATGATGCGGGATCAGTTCCAGTTTACAAAGCGCTCTCATATAGGTGAGCTGTCTTCCTTTTTTGTTCTTTGTGGGTTTTTATTTTTCATGAGCTTCTGTCTCTAAGGTATATTTTGAAGTATAATATGAATTTGTAATTTGATGTATATAACACAGGTAAAATTAGGCAAGTATCTAGTTAGGTATCTAATTGTGCAGATTCTTTTGTCACTGCCCTGCATTATAGCCATATAGGTTATTTTTTCATTGAAATAATGCAGTTGTTATTTTTGTTGTTTTTCCAAATTCTTGTAGGATCTAATTTCCATTTTGCCATTTAAAAAGTTATTGTTCATGTGATCTTTTGAAAGGATTTTTTTTTTTAGTTTGTCTTCTGTTGAACTAGGAGTTATGTACTTATTTTTCAACTTTTGTCTTTATAGGATCTTTAATGACTTGCTGCTGTGGGAACCAACAGCTCCTTCACCAGTGGAGACGTTCGAGAATATTTCCTATGGCATTGGGCTTTCAGTAGCCAGTCAGCTCATTAATACTTTCAACAAAGATAGTTTTAGTCCATTTAAATCTGCAGTTCACTATGGTAATATATTTTTAATTTGTTTTGATTTAAAATACCTAGTTTATCAGTTAACAAAGTACTAACCTTTCAATTGTGGATTTAAAAATCTTTATTTTTCATTGTGACTGTATTTTGTAATTTCTTTTAGTAATGTATAAGAATATTTCCTGTTTTCTATTTGTATATTGAGCATATCATTATCACTTAAATATGTTTTCTTTAGAATGATAGTGTGCACATTGAAGTTCAACGCTAAAGAGAAAAACAAAATATATTTCTATGTTCACACCATATTCTTTGTAAAACTAAGCAGGTTATAAATATAAAATATTTTCGTGATCATTTTTAAGTTGTTGTTTTAATAAGCTATCAGAACTGTGTAATTGTATGTTTATTTCTCATAGATGAGGAGAGTGGATCTGAGGAGGAGACTTTGCAGTATTTTTCCACTGTTGATCCCAACTATCGTTCTCGCAGGAAAAAAAAATTAGACTCTCAGAACAAGAACTCTCAGAGTTTTCTCTCAGTTCTTCTGAATATTAATCATGGATTAATGGCAGTGTTCACAGATGTGAAGGTGAGGTTTACAAATCCAAAGTGGTTTTTCAAATGTATCTTATTTTAAATAAATCTACTAGGATACATATCCAGTGATTGAAGTATTTGATATTTTTTTATTTTTGAGACGGAGTCTCGCTCTGACGCTCAGGCTGGAGTGCAGTGGCGCGATCTCCACTCACTGCAAGCTCTGCCTCCCGGGTTCACGCCATTCTCCTGCCTCAGCCTCCCATGTAGCTGAGACTACAGGCGCCTGCCACCGCACCCAGCTGATTTTTGTATTTTTAGTAGAGACGGGGTTTCACCGTGTTAGCCAGGATGGTCTCTATCTCCTGACCTCGTGATCCACCTGTCTCGGCCTCCCGAAGTGCTGGGATTACAGGCGTGAGCCAGCGCGCCCGGCCAGTATTTGATATTTTGAGGTTGTTTCAGGGACTGATGAAGACCAGTGTTCTGGGGCAAACCATGATGACAGCAACTTTGGGGATTTAGCTTTTGTTGCAGATCAAACTTTGTGTGGCTCTCCCTTTGGAAAACAGGTGCTAATTCTGCTTCTGGGGTGACAACAAAGTACAGAGATTCATCTGATAGAAGAGGTTCCACATAGCATTTAAGTTATCCAGTTTTATTTTTTACCGTGATATTGAATGGTTCAAGGATTAGATTGCTTTGCTGCAATATGGGAGATTTTCCTAATCTGAATCAACAAAGAGCATCTCAAGGGACATGCTTACTTTTCTGCATTTAAATAATAACTTATGTGTATTTCTGATCTTTTTACTAGCAAGATAATGGAGATCTGTTGGAAAACAAGCATGGTGAATTCTGGTTAGAGTTCAATAGTGGTTCATTATTTTGCGTGACAAAATATGAAGGTTTTGATGACAAGCACTACGTTTGCCTTCATTCTAGCAGTTTCAGTCTATACCACAAAGGTAGGACAAACATGTGTCTTGGTTTCTTCTCTTTCGACATGTTTAAATTTCTTGTTTAACAAAGAAAATCTATTGAGAACAGAACTTTGGTATTAGAAATTATTTTCTCTGCAGGGTTCTGATTCTGCTGTCAAAGTAATATTTACAAATTAGAAGTCAACTTCAGGTTCTTTTTTTGCAATAGCTTTGTTGAGATATAATTCACACACCATACTCATTTAAAATATACCTTTCAATGGTTTTTAGTATTTCACAAGAGTTGTGCAACCATCACCGGAGTCAATTTTAAAACATGTTTATTACCCCATGAAGAAATTTCATACACTTTAGTGATAACCTTTCACCTCTTCCACTCTCTCCTTCCTATAAACACACTAATCTATACTCTATTTCTATGAATTTGCATATTCAGAAGTTTCTTATAAATAGAATCGTACAATATTTGGCCTTTTTGACTGGCTTCTTTCATTTGACACACTTTCAAGGTTCGTCCAAGTTGTATCCATACTTCATTCCTTTTTATTGCCAAATAATATTCCACTGTAAAGATAGATCAGATCTTATGTGTCCGTTCATCAATCGATGAGATTTTATGTTCTTTATTCTCCCTTAAGGAATATTTCCTTTTGGTTCCAGATATAGAACTTACCATTTTTTGAGCAGTTACCTGAGTTTACCTTGTTTCATAGACATGAAATGTTTGTGATAGTTTTCTATTTAATTTTCCTAGCATTTCAGAATTTTTTGTTTCTTTAAGCTGTGCACTGTCAGTCATACTAACATTAGCAAAGAGTAGTGGATTATTAATGCCATGCTGGTTTTTGTCATCATGCCTCCTTAAGTTATATTCAGTGGAAGTATGTGGAGTTTTGTTTTGAGTCATGTAAGTTGATTAGCTAATTTCAAGTATCATTTTGTTACTGTTTTTACCTCAATGTGGATCTCTAGGCATAGTGGATGGAGTGATTCTCCCGACAGAAACACGACTGCCCAGCTCAACCCGCCCGCACTGGTTGGAACCTACTATTTATTCCTCTGAAGAAGATGGCCTCAGTAGAACTTCTTCAGATGGAGTTGGAGGAGACAGTTTGAATATGCTGTCTGTTGCCGTTAAAATACTGTCTGATAAATCAGAGTCCAATACAAAGGTTTGTGTTTTGTACTTTTATGCCATTAAGTACTTGCTGTTGATTTGATTCTAGTTAAAAAAAATTGCATAAAAGGCAACATATTTATTTTCTTGGAGAAACTTTTGAGTTACAGGATTACATGGTGGTAAATGTCATTCTTTGTATTGTTCTGTATAGGAATTTCTCATTGCCGTAGGACTGAAAGGAGCCACACTCCAGCATAGAATGCTTCCTTCTGGGCTTAGCTGGCATGAGCAGGTAAGAGAGCTATTATGTATGTATCAATTTATTTAAAAATTTGTATTGACATCTAATACACATACTGAAAAGTTTGTAAGTCATAAATGTTCAGCTCAGTGAATTATCATGAAGTGAATACTACTGTGTCACCACCTTTTAGGTTAAGAAATAGAACAGTATTGGCCGGGCACTGTGACTCATGCCTGTAATCCCAGCACTTTGGGAGGCTAAGGCAGGCGGATCACCTGAGGTCAATAGTTCGAGACCAGCTTGGTCAACCCTGTCTCTACTAAACATACAAAAATTAGCTGGGCATGGCGGCACACACCTGTAATCCCAGCTACTGGGGAGGCTGAGGCAGGAGAATTGCTTGAACCCAGGAGGCAGAGGGTGCGTGCGGTGAGCTGAGATCCCACCGCTGCACTCCAATCTGGGTGAAAGAGTGAAACTCTGTCTCAAAAAAAAAAAAAATAAAAGCAAAGCAAAGCAAAACAAAACAGTATTATCACCTCAGAATGTAATTGATTTTTTACCTTAAACTGTGGTCCTCAAAACCTCTCAATGACAGAGTTATCTTTTATGTCATTAAAGGAAGGGAAGGGACTCTGTATCCCAGGACTTGTAGAACACCTGGCATAGAGGAGCGGTGAATGGTGTCTTGAATTGCTTTTATAATCAGAAGTTCTTTAAGTGCAATATTTCCATATAATTCCCTAGGCCAATAATATGATGTTGCTTTAAAGCATTTTATCAGTACTTCTCTCATTAATTTCCAGTTGAACAACATTTTATGGTAATAAAATACAATTGGTTATTTTTCAGAGGAGACTTTGAGGAAGAAGTTAGCTTTTCCTTACGTGAGAATGAAAACTAGTGCACTGTGATTGCTTCTCATGTTTCTTGTAAAGGGGAACTTCTCAATTATGCTGGGAAAATAATACATTATTTAAAAACTTGAATGTTTTCAAAATGCTTTTCTCATGAAAGCATTTGGGAAACATGAGGATATCTGACTTTCTGTCTATCTTGTAGGAGTAGAGAAGTGGTTAGTGTGAATAATCAGCTGGAAGGGAGACATTTATCTGAACCTCCTTATTTGTTTGGATTAGAAATATGAGAGAATAGATGTTGGTGAGAGGGACTGGTTTTTAGACTGAGCTAGGTATAAATTAAGGAAAAAGAGCTTCCTTCAACAATGACTTATATGGAAAACCAATACCCCCACACACAATGAGTTATATAGGAAGCCAGATTAATAGTTTTAAGCAGTCTTCAGCAAAATTTATTTTTTCTAAGAATTGTTCCAAGCCAAAAAATATGAAATTATATTATGCATACATTGTTATTAATTTCATAAGTTATGATTTTTCTGAGATTTCTATAGCATTGGAGTTGTCCGATAGGCTTCTTCATTTCAAATTCTAATTTTGTAAATACTTTAAAACATTTATTATATATAAGGTGAATAACATGTTTTGATATACATTGTAAAATGATTATTATAGTCAAACAAATGAACACATCCATCAGTATCCATTACCTTCTTTTCTGATGCAAGTACTTTTTGAAACTAATTCCTTCAAAATGATGATTTTTTTCCTTTTACTGTTATGATTTTCCAATTAAGTGATTTTTTTCTATGAGATATTCTGGTTTACATTGGTATTAAGGATAGTATATGAAACCTTTTTTTTTCTTCTAAAGCAGGGCATTTTAATTTTTTGTGATTATAGATTTTATACTTCTTGAATATTGCTGATGAACCTGTTTTGGGATATAATCCCCCAACTTCCTTTACAACTTTTCATGTTCATCTTTGGAGCTGTGCACTTGATTATAGGTAAGTTCACAAATGGAACAAAATAAAGTTTTATTATTTAAAATACATACTAAATTTTGAAAAAAATACATAATTCAGTAGAGTTAAGATGCAAATTGTTGTTGTTTTTAAAAGAGTTTCTGGAGCCGTATCAAATTGACATTCTTTTGTTTCTCTTTGGCATTAGACCCCTTTATTTGCCAATCCGATCTCTTCTTACCGTGGAAACATTCAGTGTTTCCAGTAGCGTTGCATTGGATAAATCTTCTTCTACTCTCAGGTACCTGTGTAAACTTCACTGTATACTAAACATAGCTGTTCAAAACATACCAACTGATATTTACCTAAACCATTTTATTAAAGTCTCAATTTTTTGTTAAAATAAATGTTCTCTTACTAATAGTGATAACCTTTTACCCAAGTTACCCAATTTTTCTCAGGTGACATGTTTCATCTACCCATTTATTATTGCATTTCATTTTTAGGGAATAAATTAATTCTGGAGATTCTTTTTTTTTTTTTTTTTTTGAGGCGGAGTCTTGCTCTGTTGCCCAGGCTGGAGTGCAGTGGCCAGATCTCGGCTCACTGCAAGCTCCGCCTCCCGGATTTATGCCATTCTCCTGCCTCAGCCTTCTGAGTAGCTGGGACTACAGGCGCCCGCCACCTCGCCTGGCTAGTTTTTTGTATTTTTTAGTAGAGACGGGGTTTCACTGTGTTAGCCAGGATGGTCTCGATCTCCTGACCTCGTGATCCGCCCGTCTCGGCCTCCCAAAGTGCTGGGATTACAGGCTTGAGCCACCGCGCCCGGCCCTGGAGATTCTTTAAAAGTTTGCATTTTAAAACATATGGTAAACTTCCCATAGTACCTGTTACACTTTATAATTTTTATTTAATTTTTTTATATTTTAGAGACAGGGTCTTGCTCTGTGTGGCGCAGGCTGGAATGCAGTGGCATGATCATAGCTTATTACAACTTTCAACTCCTGAGCTCAAGCAATCTTCTGCCCTCACCCTCCTGAGTATCTAGGACTATAGACGTGTGCCACTATCCCTGGCTGATTAAAAAAAAAAAATTTATTTTTGTAGAGAAGGGGTCTTGCTATGTTGCCCAGGCTAGTTGAGAACTCCTGATCCTCCTGCCTTGTCTTCCCAAAAGGCTGGGATTACAGGTGTGAGCCGCTACATCTGGCCCACTCTATCTTTATACTATAGTTTAAACCTTGTGAATTTGGGCATCTCTTTAAAAACTGCCAAAAATTTAGAATTAATTTGAGTAGATGATTTAATCTAATTCTTTACACAATTTAAATATTCCTAGCATTCATAAACAGTTTTTAAAAAATGTTAGATGACAGTTACTAAGTTAGAAACTGCCTATAATTTCAACAGTGTTCATACAAGAAAGAATGATGCAATTAAGCATATAGTGATTATGGGGTATGATACTCAAAGCTTAGTTTTTCAGATGTTGGTTTTATCTTTCTTGCCTCAGAATAATCTTGGATGAAGCTGCTTTACATCTGTCTGACAAATGCAATACTGTCACTATAAATCTGAATAGAGGTAAGAGTTAAAAAAAACAAATGGAGTAGATGAATTCTGCCTCATTTTTGTGTGTGAATAATTTGAAAGCATTTTAACTCTGGGATAATGCTAGTGAACTAAGAATCTTATTAAAGATCCTTAGAGATTAAAGGGTCTTTAAGTATATAGTGATCATGTGGTATATATTCACAGCTTAGTTTTTCAGATGTTGGTTTTCAGTTTGAAATTGTAATGTTCTTATAATGCTAGTTAAGTACATCAGATTACTATATATGCTACAAATTTTTGTTTAAGATAATTTTTGTTTCTAACAAAAAATGAAGTGAATTTTAGGACTTTTATGGGATGAAACTATTTTCATCACATTATAATTATTTGTAGTGCTCTCTACAATGAATTTTAAAGGAATGCTCGTTGTATTGGGTGTTGGTTGGATACACATTTTTGAAAGCTGTACTCTGAGATTTTCTTAATTTAAAAAATTTTAGATTATGTTCGTGTGATGGATGTGGGGCTTTTGGAGTTAACTATTACTGCAGTGAAGTCTGATTCTGATGGAGAGCAAGTAAGTTATTAAAATAAATGAAAATTTTAAGTTCTATTTTTTAAGAGATTAAAAAATTGAGTTTTTTTCTGTGTACCTAATTTTGGTCAGAAATAGAGTAAATATATTAAAAATGGGTTTATTTAAATACTTTTTTAACGTAGCGAGACAGATTATCATATATCTTATTTCATGTAAATCTATGCAAAAAAAGAAACTTCTGTCTCGTTTGGAAAACATTTTCATCCCTTTTTCTGTGTCTCGTCCAGACTGAGCCCCGCTTTGAGTTACACTGTTCCAGCGATGTCGTCCATGTCAGAACATGCTCAGACTCTTGTGCTGCACTAATGAATCTCATTCAGTACATTGCAAGCTATGGTGACTTGCAGACACCTAACAAGGCAGACATGAAGTCTGGAGCCTTTCAAAGAAGGTCTAAGGTACAGTCAGCAATGTTATTCCTCCAGTCCCTGCCATGTCGTGACATGTTTACATTATTGAGGTCTTCATGACAGTCATAAGGTAGAAAAGAAACTTTGAAAGTCATTCATCTGTTCTTTACGTTCAGAATAATGGAGTCTGGAAGGGTGATTTCATGGGCCTTTTTGGAAAACCATTCTGCTGCTTTGATATTCTTTGTTTCCATTAATCTTCTTAACAAATATCATACTTTTTTTTTTTCTAGACTTAAGTTATTTTCATCTGTCCTAAGGGAAGAAAGAAAACATTTATCATGTAAAAGCTTGTTCTATGCAAGTTGTACGTAAAAATGCTCTGAAAAGATAGATGGCAGGTGTTAGTATTGTTACCAGAAGACTTAATTTATATCATCATATTTTCCCTATTTCTTTTTTTTTTTTTTTTTTTTTTGAGACGGAGTCTCGCTCTGCCGCCCAGGCTGGAGTGCAGTGGCCGGATCTCAGCTCACTGCAAGCTCCGCCTCCCGGGTTCACGCCATTCTCCTGCCTCAGCCTCCCGAGTAGCTGGGACTACAGGCGCCGCCACCTCGCCCGGCTAGTTTTTTGTATTTTTAAAGTAGAGACGGGGTTTCACCGTGTCAGCCAGGATGGTCTCGATCTCCTGACCTCGTGATCCGCCCGTCTCGGCCTCCCAAAGTGCTGGGATTACAGGCTTGAGCCACTGCGCCCGGCCTATTTTCCCTATTTCTTATCTCTAAGACAATCCAGTTTTTAATGTACTTTCTCATATATGACTTCCTTTTCCTTTCATGATGACCTGGTGAGATAGAATGGTTAATGATTAATAAGACCCAGTGATTTTAGATGATTGCCCTAATGAACAGCAGAAACAGCAGCAAACCCAGATATTTTGGTGTCTAGTTCAATGCACTTTTCTGCCCCAAGTGTCACCTTTCTATCTTCTCTTATGTCCAAATTGAAGAATGTCCAGTTTGTTTAGCATTTTTTCTTTTCCAGTGTTGTTCTTTGTGGTCTCTCTTATGAACAGAATTCTCAGTCCCTTTATGTTCTAGAGCCTCTGTTATGTACTCTAGCAAATGCCTGACTGGCATTGTGTTTGTTTTCTTTTGTTCAGGATTATTTTACACTTACTTTATTTGTGTTACATTTCTGTTTGTGACTTTTTGTTCCTGCTGTATTCTCATGATATGGTGATTTATGGCACCCCTCCTACTGTTTATTCCCTTTTAAAAAACATTCTTCTTATTTTAAATTATCCCTTTCAGCTTGGAACTTGCTATTTTAGAGTCATACTCACATATAAAAAGCATGATCTGGGTTTAATGAATCTACAGTTCACTAACCAAAATGGTTAGGTATGGGTGCTGGAACTAAACTCTGAATCACTGTTTAGTAGATTTCCCCTGCTGTGTGTTTCCCCTACTGTGGTTAGGTGTCCAAGAAATGAGGCTTCAACCTACAGGGACTTTATGTCAAAGGGATGAAAGTCATTGCAACCATCAGAGTTGAGGAGATCAAACTTATTTAGTTATCCCCTTTCCCAGCTTTATTGCAGTTTGTTCACCTTCCCTGTTTTCAAGTGCATTGCCTCTTCAAGATCCCAGTTCACTGTGCTCACTTTGAGGTGATGACACGTTTGTTGCTCTTTGCCAGTATCTGTTAGGGTGATAATACTAAAAACTTGAAATATAACAGCTGCTGGGCATAGAAAAGTGAGTAGGTTTCTATTTCTGATGTTTTTGTACAATGTACAATGTTTTTGTACAGTGTTTCTGGGATAAAATAAATGTAAGTAGTTTGCCTCTTAAGAGCATTTTCAGTTATTTTTAATTAGGTTTTTTGTCTATAGGTAGATTCCAGTGGTCGATCATCCTCCCGTGGTCCAGTACTTCCTGAAGCAGATCAACAAATATTACGAGATCTGATGAGTGATGCTATGGAGGAGATTGACATGCAACAAGCCACCTCGTCAGTAAAACCACAGGCTAATGGTAAGACCAGGACTCTTCTCAGGGAGCACTGATGTTAATGTTGGGGCTTACATTATTTGTGTTCTCATAAACTTAATAAGTCATTTATTAAAGACGCATATGAGTTTTTATAGATACCTGTTAATCATTCAGCTTGTGTCTGCTCAGTGTCTAGTAAACTCTGGCCAGGATGGTGTCAGGGATACAGAGGGAGTAGAAGGCAGAGCTTATGTTTTCTGATAGCTTGTAGCCTAGTAAAACAAATGGTCACAAGACTGGTGCCAATACTTAGACCGATTGATAAATGATGTAAGAAAACACTTCAAATGTGGTATATCCTCTGCTCCCCTCAGAAAGGATTGGGATAATTTTATTAGACTTTAGTAAAGTAAGATGGCTTGGCTTTTTATAAGTGGATGGGATTTAGGTAGGTAAAGAGGGAGGAGAAGGTGATCTTGGCAAGGTCACTAACATCAACAGAACACAGAGAAAGGCATGCATGAGCCTCAGTTATTTAGCCATGACATTCGGGCTCTTACTGAAACAAAAGTTCCCTTCTTGTTGAAAAGAATTAGATAATAAAGTTGGATAAGCAAAGAGGGACCCAGGTGATTTAAGATCCTTGAAAGCCAAATGGAAGCAGGTAAACATTTTAAAGCCTCTATTTCAACAGTATTTTTTTCTAATTGAATGGTCATAGCTGTATCTATATATTGGGAAATCTTAATTAAAAAATTATTTCATGGTGTTTTAAAAGTCTAGTGTTAACTGTTGCTTTCTTGCTAATTTAGGATAAATTAGAACTAAGGAAGCAAACTGGGACTTCTAGTGTTCTATGTACTACAATATTTGTAATAAATATTAGCAGCTAGGCTGGGCACAGTGGCTCACGCCTGTAATCCTAGCACTTTGGGAGGCTGAGGCAGGTGGATCACTTGAACTCAGGAGTTTGAGACCAGCCTGGCCAACATGGTGAAACCCCATGTCTCCAATTAAAAAAAAAAATAGCTAGATGTGGGGTGTGTTGGCAGGCGCCTGTAGTCCCAGATACTTGGGAGGCTTAGGTGGGGTGGGAAGATCACCTGAGCCCAGGAGACAGAGGTTGCAGTGAGCCAAGATTGTGCCACTGCACTCCAGCCCGGGTAATAGAGCAAGATTCTGTCTCAAAAATAAATAAATAAATAAATAAATTTATATATGTATTTATATTATATTTGTGTGTGTGTATATATATGTATATATATTAGCAGCTACCTTAATTACATGGGAAAGAATATTTAGTGTTTATTTACTGGGTGGCTTCAATATACAAGATTCTGTACTAGGCCCTGGGTACCTGTAAGGATGAGTAATTCTGAGGTACTGCTGTAGAAGAATTTGAAATCTAATCTGTGAATCTCTTAAAGCCAAAATGTATCTTGATTCAGCTTAGTGTTCTCAGCCCCATCACAGTGTTTGGTTTTAATGAATGAATGGGGAAAGAATGAGTATGAGTGACTCTTAATATGTAATATAAACATATTAAAATATACGCTGATATACAGATTTTGGTGCACATGTAATCTTTCACGATAGCTGCCTAAGATTAGGTGTCCAGTTTGGGTATCCCAGGCCCCAGGTAGTGGTCTTCTTTTCTTACTTGAATCGCTGTCTCCTCTGCCACCTAATGCTTGCTCAACAGCTATTCTTCTCTCCCCTCAGCAAGGCTCTGCTAAATGTAACCAGTTTTCCCTCCCATTGTAATATCGTCCAAGAAGTTTCTTCCAGAGCTCCGCCCATAGGACAGAATTGTCAAAGGTGAAATCCTGGCTAAAGCAAAACTCCACTCAACACTAACTAGCAACTGCTGAAGTCCTGAGCTTCCCCAACGCCAACTAACTGAGAGGAAACTGTCTTTATGACATTGCCATTTCAAATGTATCATTAATCTTTTTATTAGTTTTTTTTTTGTTTGTTTTGTTTGTTTTGTTTTTTTTTGACAAGGTCTTGCTCTGTCACCCAGGCTGAACTGCAGTGGTGTGATATCAGCTCACTGCAACCTCCGCCTCCCGGGTTCAAACGATTCTGCTACCTCAGCCTCCCAGGTACCTGGGACTGCAGGTGTGCGCCACTGTGCCCAGCTAAATTTTGTATTTTTAGTAGAGACGGGGTTTCATCATGTTGGCCAGGCTGATCTCTTAACTCCTGACCTCAGGCGATCCACCCACCTCGGCCTCCTAAAGAACTGGGATTATAGGCTGAGCCCCCATGCCTGGCCTATTAGTGGTTTTTGATGTATTTCTGACTCTTGTAGAGGTGTTTTGGTTCATGTTACTTAAGCTGTCTTTAAGCCTCAGATTCATAGACTTATTTTAAGAAATAAATGAGATATTGCAGATAAAAGCACACAACATATATCTGACACATGGTTAAAATGCTTGTTGTTGTTGTTGATATTTCAAAGTGTGCCAAAATGTTGTAATCTTTTTATCTAGGTGTTTTGGATGAAAAATCTCAAATTCAGGAGCCATGTTGTTCAGACCTCTTCCTGTTTCCTGATGAGAGTGGGAATGTATCCCAGGAGCCCGGCCCCAACTATGCCTCATTCTCTCACCATTTCATCAGTGATGCAATGACAGGCATACCTACTGAGAATGATGACTTTTGCATTCTTTTTGCACCAAAAGCAGCCATGCAGGTAATAAATTAATAACATTATTGAAGTCTTGAATGGTGTTACAAATTGGATTGACCAAAGGGGTACCTGGAGAAAATTCTGTTGATTTTGTCAATTCTTTATAGTTCAGAATTACTTTGTTTTTTTAATATACTATTGACAGTTTGTAAATGGTTACTGTACTTTACTATTTCTGTGACACATCTAGAGACTCAGAGAAGAATGTTATTTGCAAAATTTCCAACATAGATTATTGAACTCCAGATTTTTTATGTAGTAAGATGACTCTTCAAGGATCGTGAAATTAAATGGCAGAAGGATCTGCTGCACAGAATTGCTAGTCCAAGAATTGGAAAAGATAAGATGTGGTTTGTGTGAAGGCTGATGGTTGGGGTGTGTTTGTGTGTATGTATAGATATAGGGGTGTGTGTGTGTGTATTTGGAAGGTTTCCAGGAATTGTCCAGTTGGTGACTGTATTTGTCTACTAAATTCTGAGAACCTTCTGGTTAAATTTTTAAAAATCCAAACAATCAAACTCAGGATAAACCTGTTATTAAAAACATGGTAATATCATCTGTGTGTTGAAATTTGTTAACTTTTGGTTTGCAGTATTGACTTTAAACAACAAAAAAAATACCCACACACTAAATTTTTGCTTTTTTATTATCAAACAAGTAGTGAAAGCAGAATTGTAAACCATAAAAAATCCTTGTGGAGTGGTTTACGTGGAACAAAGAGAGTTTATTTTATGGTTAATGAAGCAGAATATCTTTGTGATGACTAGTGTCAGTAACCAGCATGTTATTTTATATATTGGAATTATTAAAAAGAATGTAGAAGCAAGAATGCCCCTTGAGATGCGCAGCATAATCAGTTCTTTCTAATTAGAAAAGAGAGTATGTGTTACCTGTTTGTTTATTTTAGGAGAAGGAAGAGGAACCAGTTATAAAAATCATGGTTGATGATGCAATTGTGATAAGAGACAATTATTTCAGTCTGCCTGTTAAGAAGACCGATACGAGCAAAGCCCCCTTACACTTTCCCATTCCTGTGGTTCGCTATGTGGTGAAGGAGGTCTCTCTTGTCTGGCATCTTTATGGAGGAAAGGATTTTGGAACAGTCCCTCCCACTTCTCCGGCTAAAAGTTATATGTAAGTTAATTACTATATAAGTTTATTTGGCAGACCAATATATTCTTTTCATAGAAAAATAAATAGAATTTTCCATTTCCCCTTTAGAGAGAAAAAAATAGAATTTATCGTTTTAAGAATTATTAATAAAGTAGTATTAAAAACTGTAATTTAAATGTCACTCTTACAGTTTTCCAATTGTGAACTTATTTGTATTATTTGTATTTTTACTAAAATGTTGACTTTCGTCATTTTCATTCAGCAGAAATTTTCAGGTATCTACCATGTACTTACTTCACAAAAATAAGTAAGTCCTGTGAGTCATGTGAGTGACAGAGGGCAGTGAAATGCAAGAAGTATGTCAGGAGGCGGGGCCCGGGCAAACCCTGTCCCCAGCATCCAGCAGGGCACTGAGCAGAGAGTCAGTGGTCATTGAGCGCCTGTGAGACAAGTGCAGTGTGCCGGTCGCTGGGAGAGAATCAGGTGGACAGAATCTGTGTAGGGGACAGACTTCCTTGTTGAGGTGGGGCATGGCATGGAGGCTGCATGGAGCAGTAACATTTGACACAATGGTTCAGCAACTTTTTCTACTTAAAAGTGATTTTAAAACACATCGAACTTTACTATAATTATTTTGTGTATTAGTTGGGATTCCAAGGACTTGTGCTCTGACTATAAAGGGTTTCCAAAGTGACAAGAAGCTTATAAGGAGGTCTTATTTCTAAGTGTATCCTGTGATATGGATTCCAGCATCATGATTAGCTTTTCTGGTAGTTTTGAGTATTTAGCAAGCAGATGATTACTCTAATGACAATAATAAAATGTGTGTTTTCAATGTCTCCACAGTAAAGAAGATATGGTTTTGGTTTCTAGTAATTTGTGGCAGTGTTCTGATAGCTCTGTACTCTTACTTTGTCTTTCATCTTATCATTTTCCTTAATGTGATTCATTGACTTTCTTTGAATATTCCTTTAACAAAAGGGTTTTTTTTGTTGTTGTTGCTCATTTTAGTAGTCCGCACAGTTCGCCTTCTCACACACCCACAAGACATGGACGTAATACAGTATGTGGGGGAAAGGGAAGAAACCATGACTTTTTAATGGAAATACAGCTCAGCAAGGTAAGATGGCATTTGAAAGGAAAAATCCACTTAAGTAGGACATTGCGGGGGGTTCTTTTGTTATCCCCCACCATGTAGTCTTGAGCCTTAAGTCCCAACCCTTTGGATTGGAAAAGTGCAAGGATCTTGTATAAAACTCTTACCTCTTTTTCATTCTCAAATGTTCTAAGAAGACTGAGGTGTTTTTCTTTTATTTTTGTTTGCCTGGGCTACCTGTAGAGCAGTGGTTCTCAGAGTTGAGCAAGCTCAGAATCCCCTGGAGGGCTTATTAAAACGCAGGTTTCTGGACTCCACCCCAGAGTTTCTGATTCAGGAAGTCTGAGGTAGGGTCAGACTGAGGAGATGCCGCCCTAGAGCATCTGTCTGGGAAAGCCTGTGTTTGGACAGTGCATCTGGCAGGTCCTTTGTGAATGACTAGAGACCAGTAGGGCCAGACCACTGATGGCATCACATGCATTTAATTCTACCAGCTTGTCTGAGATTGTACCAAGTGTCATATTTTAGGATAGTTAGCATAGCAATATTGTAGTGATGACAATTCCATGTATTTAATCATATCTGTGCCTCCTTTTGGAACTTGAACCCTGCCTCTGTTGATTCATTCTAAAGCAGTTTCATAGGTATACAAGATAATAATTTTATGTCTTATTCCTACTGAGAATTTTCCTTGGAAATAAGGGATTTTACCAAGGTCAAATAAGAAATGTTAGTCAAGCTTCTCTGTGTATGGTAGGGTCCACATAGTCCCCCTTATCCACAGGCATACATGGTAATAGTCTCAGTGGATGCCTGAAACTGCAGATAGTACTGAACTTTATGTATACTGTGTTTTTTCCTATTTATACATACCTAAGGTAAAGTTTAATTTCTAAGTTAGGCACAGTAAGAGGTTAACAATAATGAATCATAAAATAGAACAGTTATAACAGTATACTACAATAAAAGTTATGTAAAAGGTGTTTCTCTTGGTCTCAAAATACTGTAATATTTTTGGACCTC
The DNA here is from genome assembly GCF_037993035.2 of Macaca fascicularis. Classification (NCBI taxonomy): domain Eukaryota; kingdom Metazoa; phylum Chordata; class Mammalia; order Primates; family Cercopithecidae; genus Macaca; species Macaca fascicularis. The sequence continues at coordinate 164,363,413 of NC_088381.1, read as the reverse complement.
AGTTGACCATTGGTAACAGACTGTGTAAAGCAAAACCTTGGACAAGCAGGGAGCACTGTAGATTAATAAATGAGTGAACAAGTGAAGGAATGTCATGTTGTTGATTTTTTTGAAGGTGGAATCGTAAGCTGAGGTAGAATTCAAAGGAAAGATGAGTGATATTTTGCATTTTAAAGAGAAAATACAGTTTAATAAAATGTAAAGAATTGTTCTACATTCGTTCTCCTTATCTGTTAAGGTGAAGTTTCAGCATGAAGTCTACCCCCCATGCAAACCTGACTGTGATTCCAGCCTCTCGGAACACCCAGTCTCCCGGCAGGTGTTCATTGTTCAGGATCTTGAGATTCGAGATCGTTTGGCAACATCACAAATGAATAAATTTTTATACCTGTATTGTAGTAAAGAAATGCCTCGAAAAGCTCACTCCAACATGGTAAGAGTAAACCTCATTGTTTTGTTATGTTAGTTTTGGAAACGTGTTTTTATTATATCTAACTGTAGGAGAGTTAAAGTAGGGAAAATTACTAGATATCTTTTCTCATTTTAATGTGGAAAATCCCTTTTGAATGTATTGCTTAAAGTTTTATGTTTAAAAAATTATTTTGTATGTCACTTCTAGGGTCCATTAACTCTAATTGCTAATAAATTGATATCTGAGGGAAACTAGAAGTCCCTAGTGATCTATACAAAATATGTAGTATTGCTGAAGGTGTTCCAGATTTCTAACACTCTTTACATCTTGGTAAGGTAGAAATGATTCATTCAGGACTTTGGAGGTCCTTCATAGAATTTGCTTTTGGAATATGGGCCTATGGTTAGCTTCAGGGTTTCAGTAAACTCCTGTTACTAAGTACAATATTATCCATCTGCAATTTTTCCTCTAAAAGAGAGTCTATATCTTTAAGCAGTTCCCCTCCCCCCCCCCATCCCCGACAGCGTCTCACTCCGTAACCCAGGCTGGAGTGCAGATCATGGCTCAATGTAGCCTCAACCTCCTGGGCTCAAACTTCCTCCCATTCAACCTCCTGAGTAGCTGGGACTACAGGCATGCACCACCATGCCTGGCTAATTTTTTGTTTTTTGTGGAGATGGGGTTTTTGTATGTTTCACAGGCTGGTCTGGAACTCCTGAACTCAAGTAATCCTCCCACCTTGGCCTCCCAAAGTGTTGAGATTACCAGCATGAGCCATCGTGCCCAGCCTTTAATCAGATTATTGATAGGGGCATGTGACCCAAAAATGTTTGATTCAGTCTTTTAAGAAAAGAGGGTGAACAATTCCTCTTTTTCTCATACAGTATAGGAATAGGAATTTTTCTTTTTTTTCTCATTTTTAAAGAGAAGAAGGTCATCATATTATTGTGGAAAAATGCTATTCTCTTTCTTACCTTGTAGTTGACAGTGAAAGCCTTACATGTGTGTCCAGAATCTGGCAGGTCCCCACAGGAGTGCTGCTTGAGAGTGTCGCTGATGCCGCTCCGCCTCAATATTGACCAGGTTTGTAGCATAAGCGCGATTCCTGCTGTTACAGTTAGATATAGACTGCATGTTCAGAATAAGGGAATTGCAATGTTTATCATTATTGAACTTTTATAGCGGTTACATACTTAAAGCAAACTTCTGATAAAGAATAGGGCAAGTTCATTAGATGTTTGGAATCTGAACTGTGGGTGAGTAAACATCATTAGATGTTATTCCCCAGTCTCCTACTCATGGTGTGATGTAGACCTTAATACCTGCTTCTTGTTCTCTAATCCTTAAGTACTGTACTCCCAGTTCAGATATGCATATATTTTCAGAGTGTATTAGAGGATTCCCTGATGAATTGAATGCTGCTCTGTCTTCATTGAAGCATCTGGAAGAGAATTCTTTCTGTGCTGGGCAAAATGAGAAATGAGTAAATTGGTATACATAAAGAAGTCAGAAACAACAGAGATTTAGACTTTCCCTAAAAAAAAATTGGGATTGGGCACAGTGAAATCCACTTTCCCATATTCTAGCAGGCATCCCAACAAATTCTGGACTTTGCTTTGACCCAGAGAGCTGTTTAAAACATAGCTGGTACCTCTTCCAGAAACTTTTTCCCAAGATGTATGAAAATAGGATGCTTAGCCAAGGTATAGTAATATCATGGCGAGAAGCATGGGTTTGGAGTCAGACCTGGGTTCCAGTCTTAGTTCTGTAGCTTTTACTAAGTTGTATGGCTTTGGGTAAGTTACTTAACAGCTCCAAGCCTTAGTTCCTTCATTGATAAAATGGAAGAAGTAGTAATACGTGTATCATAATGCTTTTAAAATGAAGTTTAAATAAATCAGTGTGTGAAAAACATTAGTTGGGTGCCTGACACACTAGGTTAGGGATCAGTAATGTTAACTGTTGTTAGTTAATAATAACATAGCATATGATAACTGCAGTTTTTATGTTATGATAACATAAATGGAGTTTTTAACTAATCTGCTTTGAAATAACAAAACCCTCTTGACAGAAATTGTGTTGATATGAGCTCAGGTTTCAAAGTAGAGTATTTATTTGTGGAGTGGATGTTATTAATTTGCTTAAATAGTACTGATTGAATAATGTTCATTAGTTGTTTAAATAAAACTTGAATAAAAGCACGTAACAAGTATTTCAAGAATGAGCTTAAAATAGTGTTTATAAACAAAAAATAGGCACTGTCTTAGAGAAAATGTACTGTGAAGTACAGAAGCTTAGCATAGCTCTACATTAATGCTTATAGCCTCTGAGCTAGATTAGACTTGCCAGTCAGTACTTAAGGTTTATGTTTTATCATTATGAAAAGAAGATATTTTGATATCCATACTTTAACTAAATGTATCCATATATTGATTGGTCTAGTGGAAATACAATGAAATATTTGTGGGAAAATTGATCTGTGGAAATCGCCAGTGTGAACAAGACTTTGAGTAAGATACATCTTTCTGGCATGACTTTACCAAACTTAGGAAATCCAATTTTCTTTCTTTTTTTTTCCCCTGACAGTGTCTCACTCTGTCACCCAGGCTGGAGTGTAGATCATGGCTCACCGTAGCCTTGACCTCCTGGGCTCAAACTGTCCTCCCACCTCAGACTCCTGAATAGCTGGGATTACAGATGCATACCACCATGTCCAGCTAATTTTCTATTTTTATTTTTTTGTAGAGACATGGTCCCATTATGTTGCCCAGACTGGTCTTGAACTCCTGGGCTCAAGTAATCGTCCCACCTTGGCCTCCCAAAGTGCTGGGATTATAGGCATAAGCCACTGTGCCCGCCCTAATTTTCTTTAATAGACTTTTAATTTAATATTGAACATAATTTCTTATTTAGAACTATAAGGCATTATGATTTTAAAGTGGGGAGTTATTAATCTTAGAACCATCAGGGAAATCAATTTTATGACTATCCTGAGGAAGAATGAGAAATAATTCATTAAGACATAAAAGCTAGGAAAAAAGCCACACTACAAATATGTAAGTGTTAATAAGCTATATCACCTAACACAAAAATTCTTTTTAGTTTGCCTCTTTTAAGATTGCTATACCATATTTTGGGATAGTAAATGGTCATCTGAGTAGAAAACCAAATATTTTTGTTTATTTTTTCTTGTGAAAACAAATCAGTTGGTGAATGATAATGCTTTGAGTATTATTTTTCTAACCAAGCACATCCCCACTTACTCATCTTAATTGAATCATGTGAAGTATGAAAGCAACACATTATTCTTTCATGTTTTGGAAAAAGCTGCATTGCTATTGAAGTTAAGTGCAACTGCTTCCAAAGCTCAGTGTTCCCATAGGGCAGGCAATAAGCATTGCAGACGGAATGAGTCCCATCTGGTGGATAAGTGGATGATGGAGGTCATACAACTAGTTTGAGATTCAAAATAGGAAGGGGGCCAGATTTCCTGACTCTGCTAGCCTGTTGTCCATTTTAGTTTTGTACTGCCGGGAACTCTGCAGGGAAAGTGTATCAATTCATTCAAAACCATTTGGTGAATACCTACCTTGTCCTAGGTTTTATGCTAGGATGCTGGGGATACAAAGATGAATAAGACATCTCTCTCTTCAAGGATGTCTTTATAGAAGACTGACATAAAGAGAGAGTTTTGATGTGCTGTGATTGAGTACAAGTGATACAGATAGGCATGGGATGGTATGCCTGACCAGAAGACGGCTCTTAACCTAGACTGGGAGTTTGGAAGGGTGAGGGATGCTCAGGAAAGGCTTTCTGGAGGTGGTGACATTCAAGGTGAATCTTAAGGAGTGTAGTGGAGCTAGGCAGGTGAAGATTTTTGTAAAGGTACCAAAAGCCTTATTCTGATTGTGGACTGGGATTGGGAGACCATTCTAGTAAATAAGATAAGTAAGTGCTCAACCCAGGCTGTATAGGATGAACACAGAGCACCAGTTTGCACAATTGTGTTTTTCATCATCATTGCTTCCTTGATTGTGACATTAAAAGGAATTCTTTTAACACTGTAAGTCATAGTGCAGTATTAATATCATGTATCATAGGATCTTCAAACTAGACATATTTTACAGTCAAAGTTTAGCATAAACAAGTTTTTAAAGTTTTAAAAAATTGATTGCATTGAGGTATAATTTACATATACTAAAATGCACAGCTTTTAAGTGTTCAGTGGAGGTTTCACAGATTTACACATTTGAGTAGCTACTACCCCAGTTGAGATATAGAACATTTTCCATACCCTGAAGACTCCACTCATGTCCCTTCGTAGCTCATCTTCACCATCCCAAAGTGACTACTAACTGATCTTTTGGTCACCATAGATTAGTTGTCTCCTGTTCTGCAACTTCATGTAAATGGAATTGTACTTGACTTCCTGTACTTACCCTTAAGTCTTTGAGATCCATCCATGTTGTAGCATGTATCCACATTCATTTTTATTGCTGAGTAGGATTTCACTGTGGATATACCACAGTTTATCTGTTTACCTGCTGGTTCACATTGAGGTTGCTGCATGGTTTTGGGTCTCAGGAATAAAGCTGTTAGGAAATTTATGTAGAAGTCTTTTTATGGGCATATGTTTTCATTTATCTTGGTTGAATAAATACACATGTAAGAGTAGAATTTCTGGGTCATAAGATAGGTGTATGCTGAGCTATCTTAAGAAGCTGCCAAACAGCTCTTCACAGTGGCTGCTGCATGGCACATTCCCACCAATAGCCATGAGAGCTGCGGCTGCTTCATAGCCTTGCCAAACTTGGTATTGTCGTTTTTAAAATTTGAGCTGGTATGCTTTGTGTACACTGTGGTTTTAAATGGAATCTCCCTGATAACAGGTGATGCTGAACATCTTTTCATGTGCGTATTAGCCATTTGTGTATTTTCTTTTGTGTTTGTGAAGTGTCTGTGTCTTGCTAGTTTTAAAATTGGGTTGTTTGGGTTGGGTGCGGGTTACTCATGCTTGTAATCTCACCACTTTGGGAGGCCAAGGCAGGAGGATTGCGTGAGCCTAGAAGTTCAAGATCAGCCTGGGCAACATAGTGAGATTTTGTTTCTACAAAAAATAGAAAAAAAATTAGCCAGGCATGGTGGTGCCTGCCTATATTCCCAGCTTCTCAGGAGGCTGAAGTGGGAGGATTGCTTGAACTCAGGAGGTGGAGGCTGCAGTGAGCCATGATCACACTACTGTACTCCAGTCTGGGTGACAGAGCGAGACCCCCATCTGTAAAATAAAATAAAATAAAATTGAGTTGTTGATCTTACTGATTTGTAAAGAGTTCAGCATATATACTAAAATCAAAAAATTTTGAGAACATTTTAAAAAGCTGGTGATTAGCATCTCTTTATCTGTTGTTTTGTGCATTTGTGGTGAAAAATGAGTAGAAACTATTGTCTCTTTGGTTTCCCCCCCTTTTTTTTCTTAAAGAGCAAATTGATACTTGAACATTTGCTGGTTTTTTTGAAGGTAATCATGGAGTCCCACCATTTATGGCATTAAAATATCACCATCTAGTGGCCAAAGAATAGTATTTTATGTGCTGTTAAACTGTAAACATGTAATCTTTGGTAAAATAGGAATTATATATATTAAATGCGTATAGTGGAAATAATATATAAAATACATACATGAATATATATGTAAAGCATAACAATATAATGAACAATTCATGAACCCACTACCCTGCTTCAGAACCAGAATATTTCCACTACTGTCGAAACCACCTGCTTGCTCTGCAGTCCATTGCTTAGTCTCCCATATGCATGTTACTTAGAGTATCCTTCTCATTTGCATCATTTGTACTTCTGAGATATGTGATCAGTAGACAGAGCTTTTGGAATTGTCAAACTGTATTGGTGTGCCACCACATATTTTGACCCTTCACATTGCATTTTGGCACAGTATTAATGTTTTGTGTTAGTTTAGGTTTTTTTTTTTTTTTTTTTGGAGACAGTGTCTCGCACTATTGCCCGGGCTGGAGTGCAGTGGTGCAATTTCTGCTCACTGCAGCTTCTGCCTCCCAGGTTCAAGTGATTCTCTTGCCTCAGCCTCCTGAGTAGCTGGGATTACAGGCGCCTGCCACCATGCCTGGCTAATTTTTTGTGTTTTTAGTAGACATGGGATTTCACTGTGTTGGCCAGGCCGGTCTTAAACTCCTGACCTCATGATCTGCCTGCCTCAGCCTCCCAAAGTGTTGGGATTACAGGTGTGAACACCGCACTCAGCCAGTTTAGGATTTTTTTTTAAATGAAAGAAAAGAATAAGATCAGGCTTAGGCATGTATACAAATATATCCTCAAAGATATATTTGTCAGTTTGAGTGAGATAGGCAAAACGAAGCTGCCAATAATGGGCAAATATGGCATGTACATACAATGTGAAGATGGAGCCATGCAGTTTTTGTTTGTAATTATGTAATTTCAGGAGAGACCACACTGAATGGATTATTTTGATTATTTTGAATATCATGTTCAATGATGAAATGTATTAAGGCAGTATAATGTATGATAAAAGCAGAAGTAAGTCATTTGAAACTTTGAAGACACTTAAAAGTGTACACATGGTGAAACCCCGTCTCTACTGAAAATGCAAAAAATTAGCCGGGCGTGGTGGCGGGCGCCTGTAGTCCCAGCTACTCGGGAGGCTGAGGCAGGAGAATGGCATGAACCCGGGAGGCGGAGCTTGCAGTGAGCCAAGATCGCGCCACTGCGCTCCAGCCTGGGCAACAGCCAGAATCCAGCCTGTGCAACAAAGCCAGACTCCATCTCAAAAAAAAAAAAAAAAAAAAATGTCCAGCACATGATTGTTGGTAATATTATCACCACAATGCAGAATGAGAGCTAGTGCCAAGAGTGAGAGTGCTCCATTTCTAAAAAAACTCAAGTGTACTTTGATTTAGTCCTTTTTACCTTTGTAATCTTTAACTTCTGTCTGTCAGTTTTCATACCTATAAATTAATTTCCTCATAGAGTTATGAGAATTAAAAGGGAAGTGTGTATCTGTGTGTGCGTGTATGTGGTCTGGGGAAGAATAGGAATAATGACTGGCATAGAGAAGGGATTCAGTAAATTGTAGCTATATTTGAACAATGAGTAAAATATATGAGTTTAAGATACTTTGTTTCATAGTTTTAGAAATAGGTGATTTTTTTTCTTCCTTAGTTAAAATTACATCTCTTAATTTTAGGATGCCTTGTTCTTCCTGAAGGATTTCTTCACAAGTCTTTCTACAGAAGTAGAGCTTCAAATGACTCCAGATCCAGAAGGTATTAAATATGTATAGTTTGAAAAGGCTATACCAAGTACTTGGATTGATTTTGATTGTTATGAGGCTTTTTTGAGACTGTACTTATAATATTTATTCCCACTTATGTAAATGTGTTCTGTGTTTATTTTTGTTGATTTTTGCGAATGCTGTTTATATAAAAGTAATAATTTAAAAGGTGAAAGCAAATTTTCTCTGTAACAAGAATCGTATTTTGATTAAATAAAATGTAGGAAAACAAATTAGATCAAGTTTGATTTAAATGGTTGCTCAGAAGAAGCATATCTAATTTTTCAAACATGCACATTACATTTTCAGTTAAAAAGTCTCCTGGAGCTGATGTCACCTGCAGTTTGCCAAGGCATTTGAGTACCTCAAAGGAGCCAAATCTAGTTATTTCTTTCCCTGGGCCAAAACAACCTTCCCAGAATGATAGTGCCAATTCAGTGGAAGTGGTGAATGGCACGGAAGAGAAGAACTTCTCTGCTGAAGAAGCATCTTTTAGGGATCAGCCTGTGTTTTTTAGGTAACTAATTTAGTTTTAATAGCAAATGAAGTTATTTTAGACTTTTGAAGATTGTTCTGTGATGTGTGTGCTGGTAATCGTGAGGTTCCATCAGCTTTTCTTTGCACTGCCAAATCATCAGCTGGTGTATTTATCTGTATGTGGTCTCCATCTAATTGCATCCCCCTTATTTGCACATAGTAACCTGGTTCAAAATTCATCTCTCTTTCGATTCCCTGGCAGGAATTTCCTTTTCTTCTAGCTTCTTCCTTCTTTCTCTCCTCTGTCCCCTCTTTCCAGCAGTGTTATGGCGTGTTTGTACCAGACCAATAGGATATCCTTTTGCTTTTTTTCCTTTACGTATCTCAACCTGGCTATACCTGTCTGTCTTTTCCTTTGTGGGGATTTTCTACCTATTTTCTCTGTCAGCCCTTCCCAGTCGTTGTGTGTCTTTCCTGACCCTTCCCTCCCCGCTCAGTGGGCACTATTGGGGTACCCAGGTCCCCAGTGCTGCTGCCGTCAGCTGTGACTGCTGCCCAGTGGCTGGGCCAGCTTGAACACAGCACACTGCAGTTTCCTCATCTCCAGACCTGTTCATTCTTCTCGTCTTCTTTCTTTTCCAGCCCTTGATGGTAGGGATGGTGGCTTGGCCTTATGGGAAAGAGAAGGGATTGAAGATCAGTGCCCCCTTGTTATGAGGAACAGTTACATCTTCCCTGATTTTCTGTGCCGCTTTCTCACACATCCCAGGTTCCTGATTTCTCTCTTTCTCTCTAGGTTCTGAAGTTAGACTTTAGGTATGGGCCAAAGTCAGCAGTATTACTACTTGGAAGGGTTGTCACGTTTTAAATATTTTGCATAGTGATGAAAATAGGTAGAAAAAATGGAATCTGATAATTGGAAAGATCTTGGAATAGATGATTTCTGGTGGTTCTAAATCTTTCCACCACCAAAGGAAGGACCTTTTAAAATTAATTTCCTACATTGATCCTTTTATTTTTACAAAAACATATATCTTAAGTGATAATTTGCATTCTTATTTTATTAGTCACATTTATAAACTGCCAATTTGATTTTTGTAAACATAGGCCTGAAAGCAAAGAATTTTGCCTTTTTCTTTTTTTTTTTAGCCCAAAGGAAGTTGGGTTGCTCATATATTTAGGTTTAAAAAGTACACAAGCCCTATACTTACTTAAGTAAATGTTTATTTTTTCCATTAGACTATTTAAAATATTGAGAATCGCTTATAGATTTTCATTTGTACTCTCAAAGGCTCCTAATCAGTGCCATAGTCCAAATTACACACCTTACAAATGAGTAAGTGAATGCCCAGAGAGATGAGTTGACTTTCTCAAGACCACAGTTAGTGGCCAAGGAACAACTAGAACACAGATCTTCTTATCCCCAATCCAGAAAATCCAGTACAGTTTTTAGTGATGTCATGAGAGCCCCCTTCCTCCAAACATTTATTCATTTTACAGATGTTTATTGAGCACTTTTAACTGTATGCCAGGTTTTGATCTAGGCACAAATGAACAAAGTAGAGAAAATATTTAATTGAAATTACAAATAATTAAAATAAATAGTTTGTCCTATTAATATGTGCCATGGAGAAAACAAAGAGTGAGAAAGGAGAGCATTGAGAGGGCACTGGCCAGACAGCCAGATGGAGCTGAGTACTCAGGGGACAGGCGTGACCTGAGGCCCGAGACTTCTTGTAGTGATTGGTGTAAATATAGCATCTCCATTTTGTTGTAGGCAAAGTGGACTTTGGTGAGATGGCTTAGGATGTAACCACCACCATTAATTCTATGGGAAAACTGTGTTTCAAGTTCCAAACATTGTTTGCAGCCAACTTTTGGAAGCCGGATCATTTTGTTAGATGTGTATCATCAGTATACAACCAGCCCTCTATATCTACGAATTCCACATCTGAGAGTCAACCAAAATATTAATGAAAAATGACAATAAAAATAATACAAATTAAAAATACAAGAACGATTTGCACAGCATTTATGTTGTATTAGATATCATAAGTAATCTAGAAATGATTTAGAGTATATGAGAGGATATGTGTGGCATATATGCAAATACTATCCCATTGTATATAAGGGACTTGCACATCAAGGGGTTTGATATCCATAAGGACCCTGGAAGCAGTCCCCTTCAGAAACCAAGGGACAGCTGTATAATTATAATTTCATTCTCACACTGTTCCCTGTATCTGCTTGTCGATATTCTGTTTACTTAGAAGCGTTAGTTTCAAGGATTCTCACAACATTTAACAATGTAGGTGGCATTTTAACAATTTCTGAAGACTGAACAGCAGAGAGTTTAAGTGACTGGTCCACAATTGCATCTCATAGATGAACCTGGGGTTCATGCCAGGATTGCTAGCACTTCTTCACCAGACAGTCAAAATAATTCCTTAGGCTTTCTCTTTTTATTTCTTGGTAATGACTATCTGGTTTAATCTTGAGGGTTACTTTTATTAATTTGTTCTTTGAATGAATTGAGAATATATATAGGAATAAATTTTTTTGTAAGTGTACATTATTTCATAAACTGAGAAAAGTTTTCTATTACATTTTATTTTTGCATTCTTTTTTATTTTTATTTTCCCACAAGATATACAGACATAACTAAGAAAAGCTTTTTGTGAGAAACGCAAATATAATAATATATGAACGATTGACATCTGTTTAATTGTTGTATTAAGAAAAGATAGAGCTAAAAGACATTCTCTCTTATTTAGTTCTTAAGATATTTACATGATTAATTTTGTGGTTTTGTTTTTATTCTCCAATTGAACAAATTAATGTATATCTAATTTCACCTATTAGTAATTGTAAATGTAAATAACTCCCCTCCTTCTTTTATCTTCAGAGAATTTAGATTCACGTCAGAAGTTCCCATTCGACTTGATTATCATGGCAAACATGTATCAATGGATCAGGTTGGGAAACTCTACAAATATACTCTACAAAATTATCTTATGTTTCTCTAATGAACTTGTTTTTATTTTTAACTTTGCTTTGTCATAGTTTATATATATGTTTGAAATGAAGTGCAAGGTTTTTAAATTTAATTGGTTTTAATGTAAATACTCAAGTACCATGAGTAAAACTTGGTATAAATTGGGTCATATGTATTGTAAAATATATATTTTTGCTGTAAATATTTTGTTTTAGTCTCAATAACGACTACTGCTTTGACTTTCAAAATAACAATGATTTTAGATGTTGAGTCTCCTAATTTACAGGTTAATTTGGCCTTTTTAAATTTTGAAGGGTACGCTAGCTGGGATTTTGATTGGTTTGGCTCAGTTAAACTGCTCTGAACTAAAGCTCAAGAGGCTTTCCTATCGACATGGGTAAGTGAATTTATTCTATGAAGCTTTAAGTGAAGTTACCAAAGTTAGTTTCCAACAAATTTAAAAACTGAGTTTTCTTAGCAAGCATACACAATTTTATAGTATTTTAGAGAGCTCATTTTTGGAGAACTCTTACAGATTTAGGCACTGATTTCTATTCTGAGGGATTAGAAGTAGTTTGAAAAGAGTTATATTTGGAAAAAACAGTTATAGTTTAGGATATTTTAAATAATTTTCTAAGGTTGTAAATTAGCTTATTCAGTGAACAGATTGGAAGTTCACAAGGTAGTAGTGGTTCTTAGTAGCAATTATTGGCAGTTTAGAAACTTTGGGTTAATCCTATGCCAAAGCCTTAGATGTTCAAGAAATAAGAACAGTGGGAAGACACACTATTACCTGAGTCTTGTAGAAATTATTAACATTAGAATTGGATTTTATATATATGTGTGTGTGTGTATGTATATGTATATTTAGAGAAATTCAGGTTGTGAGTTAAATGCATGATTTATATTTCTTTTTGTTTTGAAAAATGTTTTGCTATTTTTGAAGCATCTGTAATATTTGTCCTTATAATTTGTAGATTTTAAGTAAAAACTCTCAAACTAATCTATGTCTATAAATGTATTTCTCCTTTTGACATACTAATAATCATTTGCCCTAGTTTACTAGGTGTTGACAAATTATTCTCATATGCAATCACTGAGTGGCTTAATGACATTAAGAAGAACCAGCTGCCTGGAATCCTGGGAGGTGTTGGGCCTATGCATTCACTAGTACAATTAGGTGAGTTTCCTTTTTTTTTAATCAAAAGATAAGTTATTTTTTCAGATCAGTAATTCTTACCCTTTGAGAATTTATGTGAGGACCATCAGTCTAGAAAACTCACATATGTACTCGTACACACAAAACTTTACCTCCAGTTTTAGGAGTTAAAAACGCCAGGCTTAGAATGATTGAAAGGTCTGAACTCCCTCACTGATGTTGGTTTTGTGTTGACTGTTCTAGTACAAGGCCTAAAGGACTTGGTCTGGCTCCCAATAGAGCAGTACCGGAAGGACGGCCGCATTGTCAGAGGGTTTCAGAGAGGCGCTGCTTCCTTTGGTACCTCGACAGCAATGGCTGCTCTAGAACTCACAAACAGAATGGTTCAAACCATACAGGTATCTTTCCTTAGACTGCCTTAGTCTATCCAAAAAGAGCCATTGTGAAATGGTTGGGTCCTTTTGTTTTTAAAACAATACTGTGAAAATATACAAAATGTGAGTAGATACTTTATTTGTAATGATTTAATGTCATGCTTGTTTTATTGCTTAAATGTTTAGTGTTAAATAATTAGAATAAAGCAGTGGAATACAGTGTCAGATTTGTTTGCATGTTTCAGGTAAATTGTAAACATTAAGTTAGCAGAGGATTTATTTCACCATATTTGTATGAAAGGATCATAGCTAAGTTTGAAGAAGGCGTTGTAGATTAAACAGAAGTATTGAAGGTCATTCTAGTAAGTATTAAGCTCCATAGACTGATGTGGAAATGTTGAGTGTTCTCAGTGAACAGAGGAGGGGCTAAAAATTTACCTCAATCCAGGTGTTAGTTCTTAGTTTATACTTTTATGTTCTTGTTATAAAAGTCATCAATTCTTGTGGTAAAGAATTCAGATATGCAGAAGTGTCTCCATTAGGGCTTATGAGTTCCTCTCCTCTTCCTCACTCCCTGTAGGAAGTGCTCTGCTGGTCCCTAACTCTTCAGACTTTCTTCTAATTCATTTCTTCCTTTTGACAAAATGATCCAGGCAGCTGCAGAGACTGCTTATGATATGGTGTCTCCTGGTACCCTTTCTATCGAGCCCAAGAAGACCAAAAGGTTTCCTCATCACCGGTTAGCCCACCAGCCAGTAGACCTGAGGGAAGGTGTGGCCAAGGCCTACAGTGTTGTGAAAGAGGTAATTGAATACTTGGGTGGACACATCAGAACCCGTCTTTGTGCTTTCCCAACTTTCACCTAGAGCATTTAATGGCTTAAATTTATTCTGTAGAAATCCCTGGGAGCGGAATGGCAACTGCTGCTAATAACATGTGCCCACATCTGTGTGAAGTGATGGAAAAGGGCCAGTCTGGGACCAGTAGGCTTGCAGGAAGACTGGTGATTGTGTGGGTGGACGGATTCTCTCTCTTCACCTGCAGAAGCACTCAGGGAGTGATAGAAACAAATGCCGTGTGTTCGCTGTCTAGGTTTAACACACTTATGCTCTGCCCTGCTTGCTTCAGATGTGCTTAAGAACTAGAACTTTTCAGATGAATCTCCCACCCTGATCCTATTGCCATGCCTTCGCTATGCTGAGCATGGAACATATGTTTTTATATAGTTTTATTATATAAGTATGTATTCATAAGCAAAACATACTAGTGTTTATGTTTTAAAAGTTTCCATAAATGGTGTTATGTGTCTCATTCTGCATCTTATTTCTTTCAAGACAGATCCATGTTAATCTTAATCCATGTAGGTCTAATTTCAACAGTTTTATGGTATTTCACTATATGAATATATCATAATTTATTTATTTTCCTGTTGGGGAACATTCAGTTTCCATTTTTTCCCCTAAAACACCACTATGGGGAGTGCTCATTTAACTGTCTTTTTGTTCATATGTACAATAAATTATTTAGGGTGCAACTGGGGAGTAACTGTTGGAATCTTGAGATTTATTAAGCATTGCTGATTTGCTCTCTGACACAGTTGTGCCAGCGAACTCTGTTTTTTTTTTCTGGGTGTTGTCAGGGTCATTCCTTGGCATACTCTTTTTGACATTCTTTTTAATATGACATAAGGGAGTTTGAGGTCATTTGACTTATGATTTGTGTTTTAGGATTTCATGAAAGATATTTTTCTCAGTCATATTCTAACAACAGTCAGACGTGCCTAGGACGGTCTTTTACTTGAGAAAAGTAGCCTCTGTGGTCCCAAACGGCAGGAAGTCCACGAAGGTAGGGCCCCAAGAAATGTATTAGTGGATAAATAAAGGTAAGACCAATGGTCAGCTTGGAAAAAAAGATTTACTGGGGAGAATAAAGAGATAATTACCAGTCAGACTTGCTCCTATAGATGTCAGGATTGGGCCAACTATCAATAGGTTAAAATTAGATCTGTGAAACAGACACTGGGGTTAGTAAGGGCAGTGGGCAGTAAGATGTAATAGCAGTTTGATATTTAGCAACTTGTGAAATGGTTGCCTGATTTAATCTATATTAATTTTAAAATAAATGTGTGCTTACTTTGTGCCAAATGTATAATAATCGCCATTAGAGATAGGCGATATTTCTAATTCACAGATGAGGAAATGGGTTCCGCCAGACAGTGGCCTCCCCCAAGTACCACAGTGAGAAGGGAGTGGAGCCAGGATTGGAACTGGGTATTTGGGTTTAAAGTGTAGTTCTCTTTCTCTAAGTTGTCACTAGGAAGAATGAGGGAAGGGAGGGTGAGATTAGTAAGTGTGAATTGAGATGGTAGGATGTGCTTGTTTGGACTTACTCTGGATTCTCTATTAAAGTTAAAAAAAAAAGTTCCTAAGTGGCAATTGGTATTTCTTTTCCATTTTAGATGTCAGTAAGTCAAAGATGAAGAGAAAATGCCATTTGTGTGTCATAGATAGGCTCATCTTTTAGATCAGACGTTGGCAGACTAGGCTGCAGGGCAGACCTGGCCATGCCTCTTTTGTATGGGCCTTTGAGCTAATAATAATGGTATTTACAATTTTAAAGGATTGTAAAACAAAACAAAAAAACAAAAAATAAGTAACAGAGACCATGGCCCACAAATACCTTCTATGTGGCCCTTACAGAAAAAGTATGTCAACTCCTACTTCCGTAGTTTTATTTGGTGGTAGTCAGGCACTTATGAAGGTGGTAGCAGGAATTATTTATTGAACACTTACTGTCTTCCAAACTCTGTCAAGCTCTTGAGATGAATTATTCTAACAATCACCATAGGAGGAAGGCAACATTTTAATTTCCTGTTTAAATGACTGGTCACACAGCTAACTAATAGGACTGAGATTGGAATTTGCTTCTGTTGTCTGCAAACGTAGTGGTGGTCAGCCTCGTACTGTACTCATCTACTCCTGTTTATCTCGGGTGGCATAGGGAGGAGAGCTGGTGGAGACGGGAGGGAGATGGTGCAGTGAAATGTACAATTTGTAAACATTTTCTTTGTTGTGCTCATGGTTTCTCATTGGCTATTTTCTAGATAGTTTTTAAAGTAGTACTTATTATTTCTTTGAGTTTTTCTGGACATCCTTTTTTTTTTTTTTTTTGAGACGGAGTCTCGCTCTGTCACCCAGGCTAGAGTGCAGTGGCGTGATCTTGGCTCTCTGCAAGCTCTGCCTCCTGAGTTCATTCTCCTGCCTCTGCCTCCCGAGTAGCTGGGACTGTAGGCACCCACCACCACGCCCAGCTAGTTTTGTGTATTTTTAGTAGAGACACGGTTTCAACGTGTGTTAGCCAGGATGGCCTTGATCTCCTGACCTCGTGATCACCTGCCTCAGCCTCCCAAATTGCTGGGATTATAGGTGTGAGTGACCGCACCCGGCCTTCTAGACATCTTTTTTTTTGCTCTGTGGTATTACATGTTTTTGCCAGATGTACTGGGTAGATAGGACACTCTTGTTAACTTGCCAAAATGATGGCTAGATTCTGGGTTAGGACAAGGTCCTTGATTTCCCTGGAGAATTCAAAGTTCCTTTATGCTGTCCCCATCACTGAAGCTGTCACAATAATATAATGATAATAATAATAATAATGTAATAATAATAATAATGGAATATTGCTTTGAGTTCCCTAGGGATTTCTGAGTTAGATAAATGGTAAAGATTCAGAAGGCACGTGAAGTTTTACCACATTGGTTTGACCTACATGTTTGTATATTCAGCTTCAAAGCTTAGCAGTCATTATTAGCATAGAGACTGAGTAAACAAAAAGAAAGCTTAACAATCATCATTATTTTATTGTTATATATTGTGAGAAAGATAGAAAATGCTGTTGAAGTTTTGTTGAGAATTATTAAACATGTTCCTGCTTTTTGTTCTCAGAATTCGCTAATCCGATAAAATGTTCTATTTAGCTTTTTATCGTAATTGAATTTTCCATTTTTTTTCCTAATACATAGCCAGTAATTTAAAACAAATTAAGTAATTTCCCAAAGCTTAATAGAATTAGGTGTTTTTATGTTGAATCAAAGGGAACTATCACCATATTTCTTTAGTGAGTGTATTCAAGAAGCTTTGTTTGCCAAGTTTAACTGGAGTGATTAATAGTACCAGCAAAGCCCGTATTTCTGTCTTCCCAATGCGAAATTTTAGTTTACCTACATTTTCCACACGCTAGTGTCACAATAAAATACTAAATCATAATTGCCTCTTTTCCTTATAGTTAGAAGTCTGTCATTAAAAATAATCCTGGGTTATCAAAAAGCATGGCAGTTTTGTTGTTTTTTTTTTGTCTGGTTACAAACATAATGTTGATTACCTGCTTTAAAAGTGCGTACTGCAGGATAGCTTGGAGAGTTTTTCGACCAGAGTTTGTTCACTGCCCTCCTCTCTCCTACCTCCCACCTCTATGCAGGGAATCACAGACACGGCTCAGACCATTTATGAAACTGCGGCTCGAGAACACGAGAGCAGAGGGGTGACTGGTGCCGTAGGCGAGGTTCTGCGCCAGATTCCTCCGGCAGTGGTGAAACCTCTGATCGTTGCCACAGAAGCAACGTCAAACGTGCTGGGTGGCATGAGAAACCAAATTAGGCCGGATGTCCGGCAAGACGAGTCACAGAAATGGCGCCACGGGGATGACTGATGGCTCGGAACTGACAGCGTGAAGATAAGGAGAGTGGAACCAGGAGCTCAGCGTCCCAACGGCAGCTTCAGAGGAAGCTTGTTTAATTTTATTATGCTCATCTCAGGAACAAAAGCATTTTTTAGTTAAATAATTTAATGTCAAAACAACATGCAACCAAAAACTTCTGACATTTAGTGCTAGTTGATACTTGCCTATAGAAATGTTTGGTGGCTGGTGTCAAAGTTCCTTAAAGCATTTGCTGCCAAGTTAGTGGAAGGCTCACTTTTGTTAAATGACTGTAATTCTCCTTGTTACCAACGAGATCATTGGAAGCCGCCTTCTAAGACACTCTTTGTGTAGCTCTGTGGAGTGAGTTTTCTTAAGGTTTCAAAAGAATCACAGCTTCAAAACTTTAATTGAAAATGAGAGACAGAAGCCACAGGGGAAGCAAAGCAAATAGGATTTTTAATATACATATCAGTGTGGAAAAATAACCTATTCTGTTGAATTTAGTGTTCATGCACTTGAAAACAACATTATTTCCATTTACTCTGAAAATCCTTCTGTGGGGGTTTGAGAAGGTGGATGTTGCAGACATGTTCTGTTGTGTTGCACTTTATCCTGTGTGTGTGTGTGTTTCGATTAATTCAAGTTGTGTGCTGTATTTCTTGTATAATTTACGAAGTTACACAAAATACAAAGAGCAGTAAACTTGTCTGAAAGTTTTTGGCAAAGGAAAGTAACTTAAATGTAATAGCTTCCTTTAAGAGTACAGGAAAATATGCATTCTATAATGAAGTGGGGCCCATGTAATTGTTTATATTTTCAGTTTTAAGCAGCTATAGTGCAAGCTTGTTAGGAATGCGTGGAAGAGGAGATTAGAAGTGATTTTTCCTCTTTTAAAGGTAAACAAAAATTCTTCAAATATGCCCTAGTTAACTATTTCAGCGTACCATTTTTACTTGGTTAACAGTGTACATTTTGATAACCTATCAGGAGTGAATAAAGTATTTTTATTTAAAGGCGATATTGTTTTATGCTTCCATGAATATTTTGCTTTTCTTAGAGCATATTCCTAGGTGCAGCACCATGATTTACCACAAGATAATTGGGAATACTTTCTCAAAATTGATTTTGCTTAATATCAGGTAAATCATTACCTAGGAGTAAGAGGGAAATTGTTCTCAATTCCTGACTTTGGATTGATCCAGCAGAAAGAAAAGGTGGAACTTTGTGTACATCCACTGTTTAAAGTTGCATGACGTGACTTCCTGTTTCCTAAAGTTGGGGGAATATCATTGAATTTCGATTTCAGAACTGCATGTCAATTTGGGACTTGGAAAATGAAGTTAAGTCAATTTCATTCTCTAAATTTTCTAAGCAGGAAAGCAATGTAAACCAAAAATCAAAATGTTTAGAATTTGTAAAAATGGGGTTATATAGCTTTTAATTTTAGTTTCCTTTTTACTGCCCAAAAAACTTAAAAAGACAACAGCGTAATCACCTGTTTAAGCACTATGGGACCATCTGCTATTCAGTTCTGGGTAGAGCCTGGTCCTGGAGACACACTAACAGGAAGGCGTGCTGTGTTACCGGGAAGGTGCCTCTGGCCGTGGGGTGCGTTCTCACCACCCCACTCAGATGCCAGCATTCTCCATTTGCCCTTAATAAGGAAGCTTGCTATGTGTGTTAACCCAGTTATGATTAGTCAAACTGGAAGACACTTGATCAAACTTAAAATTGTAAAATCTCTCTAACTTTTAAATATACTTTCCGTATTTATACTTAAGTTCAGTTAACTACAGTATGGAGACAAATAATTATTCTCTTCTTTGCACCCTGAGTTGCAAACAAATTAAGTTTACAAATCTCATTTAAACATATATCTTTATAATGTAACCTCTATGGTTCTTTCTTTGTTCTGCCCTCCTGCGCCTGCTGTTGATATAATCATTTTGGGAACAGAAACATTGTGTCTCAAAAAGATTCATTGTCAGTTCAGCCAAGATGTTCTTTACCTGAGATTCTGGAAGGATGTTTATCTATATCTGAACACTTCTACATTATTAAATGTCCTTAAGTTTTTTCTTTTTTACAAGTGTCTTTTCAAACTTTTGTGTTGTGATGACACAGCAGAAAGAGTGTGGCTAGAATCCGTGGTTTGCCACATCTGCAGCTTGCCAAAGGATGACTTGTCCAGTACGCCTGATCCCTGTAAGCCTCAGCATCCCTCCCGGTAAACAGAGGGTTTTTTACGACAAAGCCCAAGGCGGAGTTTTGGATGATTAGTCCATGTGTGCGTGTGAGAATGATTGCATGTGGCGTCATGCTTTGTACAGAGCCTCAGACCACTGGGCCTTGTCCAGTGAGAGTCCTCTCTCTGGTGACATCACACACGGAGCAGCCAGAGGCCACCGTAGATCTCAGATCTCAGAGCAATACTTTTCTGAACTGCCACTGTGCCTGCGTGGTTGGGTTTGGTGTCATGCTTCTGATGAGAGTAGATCACGCGTGTCCACCAGTGATACGTTGAGTCCTTACAGTTGCCCCCCCCATGGAGTTCCATAAGCAGCTCCATCGAGATCTGTCAGCAAGTTGCAGGACCCCACAATGTTCTGGCACGTTAAGACCACCTGACATCACGAGTAGAGAGGCAGCTGAGGCCACAGCCATGTCTTCCTCTTGAATGGAGCTAACTTGGAACCCCCCATTTTCCCTTCCTGTCTGCCCGCCACTGAACATTGTCCTTTAGATAACTCAATGTTTCTTCTAGATGTCATAGCAATAGACTTTCACTTTCATGAAGTTTGGGTACAATTTGGATTCTCAAGTACATATATTTATCAATATTTTTATAAGGCAAAGTTCACTTAAAAAATCTTTCCAAGTAGCAGTGTGCCTAAGATGGCAACATACTAAAAACCAGTGTTTCCTGCTCCTGTTGTATGTCACTTTTCAAGCCGATTGAAACATTTCTGGCTTGTAGGGCATTACTTTTTAACCATCTCCTTTATAAACAGTGTTCTGTAGGTTTGGTGTCTTTGTTCAGTTCCAAAAAATGTCCAGACAACTGTGTCTGCCCCTGCAGAGGCTGCTCATCCAAAGGCAGCGTGTGCCGCTGCCACCGGAACGCAGACAGCAGGGGAGCCGAATTCTAAAGCAGCGACTTAAAATGAGGAATCCACAATGACACTAAAAGGTTTCAGGAATGACTAATCATTGTCTTAACGGTAACTCAGATTTTTGATGTATAAACAGCTGTGTGACTTGGCGTCTGAGAGATCGCTCTGCTTTGCTTTGCTTCAGAGTTCTTGCACCCGCATCCTCAGAACCGTGGGGCATGGTGGGCTCTGACCAGCGCTCCCCTTCTGTTTTCCTTCACTACTTTTGACCTACTTAAGACTTCAGAGAGAATGTCCTTCAGGTTCTTTTCTCCATCAAGTTCTTTAAGTTCTTTGAAAGGAAGGGACTGTGCAAACACAAAGTGATATTCTTTTGTATCTGCAAATGCATCAGCTGGACATACCAATTGGTATCAAATAGAATAAAATGAAATACAAATTTTTGAGTCTTAGGTTAAAAAGGAAAGTTACTTGTATAGTTTATAGATAATGAAGGAAAAAGATTTCTTCTTTTTCATTGCAGGAAATCTTGTTTACTGGAAGATAGAGTCACTGTTTTCATATAAGACAAATAGTGCTTTAATGCCAACTTATTTTTATCTCAACATTTTCAGGATCATGCTAGGCACACTGCCTCCTTGAATAGGCATTATATGCACAGCTGCAAGTCAGCCAATTTTTTTTATTCAGAAGTATTTTCCCCCCCATTATAGTGCCTGCATATCTGAGGTACAAAAAGCATTCAACACACTACCATAATAGGCTTCTTTGGGGATGAGAAATTTGAGTCTCAACAACTCAGAATTTGAAATGTCAGCGTTTTTGGTAAACGTAGGTGTTAGAGGTATATTTTGCTTTCCTACAATTGTTGGGCCCTTGATTCCAAGCATGTTGCTTCATAGGAAGCACCAGAGTGCCATCTGCTGTATTTTAAGAGATTGTAAATGTCATCTCAGCTGGCTCAGTTATATCTCTAATGTCCCGGGTAGCAGCCCTTCCCTCTAAAAACATGTTTACTTTGCTGTTTCACTTGTATTTTGTGTATACGAAATGGCAGCTTCCGATTTCTAGTTGGATTTGTCTTGCATTGTTTGTATAACTTGCTGGTCACCCAGGGCTATTTGCTTTTTCACTGAGAAATTTGGTAGGGGTGTCTAGTTCAGCTTTTATGTTGATCCATCCTAACTTATTTTAGACATTGAATTTATCTCACCGCAAGTAAAAGAACGTATGTGTATTGACTGTCTTTGCTAAGTTTCCTAATTTTTCCTAATTATGGCAAGTATGGATGTGAATAAGAACACTGATGCTGTACAAATATTTTTGTGGAAATGTACCATGTTAATGTGACTATTTAAATAATACGAAAATAAGAATACTCTTGAAGAAAAAATTAAAATATTTACTCTTTGGATTTTGCTTTAAACACTCTTGTCTTTCACCAAGAAGTGTTCCCAGAACTTGTGTAAAACACTTTTTGGGGTGGGGATGTACAAATGTGTCAGACTTTGTGATTGGGAAATGATGTGCCAATGCCCTGGATGTTTCTGATAGCAGATCTCGGGTCTGTCTGCTACTGATTTCTGAGCTGTATGGAGTTTTAACAGTTCTTCCTCCCTCCTCGCTTTGGATTTTGGTCCCTCTGTTAGTTACCCTATCCCTGCAATATGGACTTGGTGGCAAACACATCTCCTAGTTTGATCTCACAAAACTGATAACTATTTGGAGGAGTATTTTTGCTTGTGAAGGAAATATTTAAAAGACATACTTATTTTTATTTTATTTATTGTTTCAGATGGAGTTTTGCTCTTGTTGCCCAGGCTGGAGTACAATGGAGCAATCTCAGCTCACTGCAGCCTCCGCCTCCTGGGTTCAAGCGATTCTCTTGCCTCAGCCTCCTGAGTAGTTGGGATTACAGGCACCTGCCACCACGCCCAGCTAATTTTTTGTATTTTTAGTAGAGACGAGGTTTCACCATGTTGGCCAGGCTGACCTCAGCCTTGTCTTGAACTCTTGACCTCAGCCTCCCAAAGTGCTGGGATTACAGGCATGAGCCACTGTGCCCGGCCAGACATACTTATTTTTAAAGGCAATTTACTTTAAAAGATTTTGTTGTGACAGATGTCACTAACATCCACTTTGAACAATTAGGGAAAAATGACAAGTCACACTTCACACATGGCTTTTGTTGAAGAGAGGGATGGGGACAGTTGTGAGATGCTCACTGTGTGCCAAGTATCTGAGCCCCCGCTCAGAGGCAGTTTAACTAGAGTGCCTGTTTTGCAGATGAGGAGACAGGTTCAGAGAGGTCAAGAAACTTGCTCACCATCACATGGTTTGACTCCCAGACCTCATGCTCTTCCCAGGACTTCTTTTAAGAAAAGCTTGGAGCAGTTACCTAACTTAGCAAAATCTCTTCACTAATTGTAAAACCACAGAATTTTGCGAGAAGATTGAGATTAAAGGCTCTTAGAATATTTGAGCAAGAAAGTGATGTGCTTGATCTCTTCCCAGCGTCTCCAGCCCTTCTCCCCTCTTCTGGCTGTGCTTAGCCACCCTAGCGGTTCCGTTCTGCATGCCCGTGAGCAGGGGTTAGCTCCACCTGGCAGATTTCTTTCTGTAAATGCTGCACCGCAGGCCACAGGCAACACTGATTAAAGCAAAATCTCAGAATGGGGCTAAAGTGGGGTTTCTCCACCTCAGCACTTGACATTTGGGACCAGCCTGGGCATTGTAGGATGAAGGGGATGTTGCCACCGCTCCCACCCCCCAGTGACCTCTGGCCACTGGACACCAGTAACAAACTCCCCTCCCCCAGTTGTGACAACCAAAGATGTCTCCAGACGTGGCCAAATATGCCAAATATGACAAAAATCCCCTGTTAAAAATCACTGGGCTAAGAGCTCTCCTGGGGAAAATCATGCACAGCTTGGGGCAAGAACAAGCACTATGGCCGCCCCCACTTGGGTGCTTCCGTCTGGATCTCTGCCTCCTCCTACCGTCTCAGCCCAGAGGCTCCACTTCCAGGCATCCTGGCCACCCTCCCTGCCTCTCTCTTTCCCACTATAGCATGCTCTCCTTTTCTTTGTTAAACTTTGCAGCACTCCTCGCATACTGTAGATCCATGTCTGTTTCTCTGTTTGACTTCCTTCAGGAGGGCAAGGGACTTAGGGACCTGGGGCCTAGCACAGTGCCTTGCCCAGAGTCAGGATCAGCGAATGGTGAATGAATGAATGAGTAGTGAACCTGAGTTGTCATCTAGTCCTGTCTGCAGGTGAGGAAACCGAAGCCTGAAGAGGGGAAATTCTTTGCCCAAGATCACATGATTACTACTTACAGATGTCCTTTATTCAGTGTAAGCTCACGTTTTCTTGGTTTTAGCAATACTTATAATAATTTTAAAACTATAAATACATATAAAATAAAAGTTCAACATTGACTGAATATTTCCTATGTGGAGACTTCTCTGCTAGGCACTCGACAACACTCTTGGCCACTGTGTCATGGTTCCCAAACTTGTCTGCACATTAGTCCCCTGGGGAACTTTAAAAATACACCCCAGGGATTGGGATTTAGCTGGTCTTTGGTGTGGGCTGCGCTTTGGCGTTTTTGAGAGATCCCCTGGTTCTTCTCATGTGCAGAGAAGTTCCAAGACCCGGTGCATTACACTGCCCTGCCCCATTCACCAGGGCAGGGGAACATTCACATTCAGTATCAGCCAGGGTATATAACATTCACATTCAGTATCAGCCAGGGTCCCAGCAAGAGATGTGACTGCTCCCTGTGACAGGCAGATGCTAGGAAGGAAATACTCAGCACATGGTGGGCAGCACAGGGTAAGGGAAGCCCACTGGCACCTCGTGGCTGTCTGTGAGCCCAGTGAAGACTTAGTAGCTCTTCTGTAATCCACTTTCAGCTCTGGGTCTGCCCTGGCCTCAAAGTCGTGTGAGCCAGTGGCCATTCCTCACCTTTTGTGGCTCTCCTTGTGGGAATGGGATTAGGATGCCCCTCCTTCTTCATCCATCTCTCAAGAGACTGAAAACCAGGCACAGCCACAGTCCTGAAAAGACTAAGGGAGCAATTCCGAGAACTTACAGCTGAAAGAGGGCTGCCTGACTGGAGCTATGACCCTAGTTGGAGGGAAGCAGCCAGAGGGATAGACCCCCACCCCGACTCTCCTGCCCTTCCATCTCCTTCTGGAGCCTTCCATGGGTGGAACCTGACTCATGCCCAGTCCATAAGGCACAGGGTCCTGGGCAGAGGGCAAGGTGGAGAGGGGCAGAAAAGAGGAGAGTAAATCTACTTTGCCTTGTTCATATTTGTACCATTATTTGTATTTTGCAGATGACACAACTAAGGCTTAGGTTAAGTAACCTGTCCCAAGCCACACCATGTACTTGTTAAGGAATACGAGTCACTAGTGACAGCTAGATCCCCAAATCTCGGCAGCTTAACAAAAAGAGAGGTTTATTTCTCATTTCCAGAAAGTCCAGTTGGCATTCTGGAATATCTGAAAGCTCTCCTTCAAGCAATGATGGAGGAGCCCAGGCTCCTTCCATCTTGTAGCTCTGCATCCCCTGGAACCTCAGAATCCCCAGCTGGGATCTCTGCACAGGAGAGACAGGAGGACCACTTTTATGGCCAGGACATAGCCAGGGATACAGGAGCAAACATCACTTATGCCACCATTGGTCAGAATTCTATCATGTGGTCACAGCCAACAGGAAACACAGGTAATGGAGTCTACCTGTGTACCCAGGAAGGAATGAAAGTGAGGTTGGTGAGCACCTGGCCTGACTGCTACCTGCAGATCATAACCAGCCCATTTAGACTCTGAATGCAGGAAATCTGACTGCAGATCCATGTGCTTACATGCTCTATTGGAATAACATTCCGCTGCACTCGAAGATAATTTGCTGTTGCCAGAGTTAGGATTTTTTTCCCTTGGGCTTGTTTATATCCCCGAAAGCAGTTCCACACAGAGCAAATCCCATTCAGCAAACATCTGCTGGTGAATGGGGCAGGGCAGCATAATGCACTGGGTCTCAGAACTTGTCTGCACCTGAGAACCAGGGGATCTCTCAAAAATGCCAAAGCGCAGGCCACACCCAAGTCCAGCTAAATCCCAATCCCTAGGGTGTATTTTTAAAGCTCCCTAGGGGACTAACGTGTAGACAAGTTTGGGAACCATGACACAGTGGCTAAGAGTGTAGACGTTAGAGTTAGGCTACTTGGGGCCGAACTCAGGCTCCATTACTTCTGATCTGTGTGGCCTTGGGGAAATTACTTAACCTCTCTGTGCTTCAGTTTCCTTCTGTATAAAATAATAATACAATTGGCAGGAGGATTCAAGTGCTTTGAACAGTTTCTCTCTGGCACACGGTAAGTATGACGTAAGACTTAGACACTGTTACTGTTTCTTGAATGCCTACTGTGTGCAAATGCCTGTGCTAGAGAGGAAAGAGATGGTCCTTGCTCCCTGGGAGCTCAGAATCCAGTGAGAAGACATCAAACTCTCCACACCATGGAAAAGGCAAAAGAAAAGAAAAAAAAGAAAGATGTCAAACTCTACTATGCAAGAGATGAAACACAATTAATCATCCCAGCCATTTGTCCCTTACAAATGTAAATCAATTTGCTTTGCTCCCCAAGAGATTTGAGTGGCAGTTCACAATGCTGAGGAAAGGAACATACACCACTGAGAGCAGCGTTAGAGTTGGAATTCCTGGTTTTGAAGACACCACCTGGTCTCCTCCTGTTTCTGGGCGTCTGGACTTCTGCTTCCCCCGGCATTTAACACAGAGCTGGGGTGGCATCGGGGTAGGTGGGGGAGCCAGCTCCTTTTTAGCCTGATATTTAGGATTGCCTACTTACAAGGAAATTTGCTCTTAGAGATACAAAAATAAATAAATAAAAATAAATTTCAAAAAGGGTGTTGGAGGCCAAGTTTTTTTGGGATTTGGAATAACTGAGAAAAATGAACACTACTGCATCCTTACAGTAAGAATTTCTAAGCCTACCAGAAGAGGACGAACCATTCTTTCAAATTTGGATTCCACTGAGGTATAGAGGAAAACGCAACTGCTCAGTGCAAAGTACTCACTTGACTTCCAGAACTCTAAAGTGAACATGGTGTCAGCCCAGATGTGGCCCAGTTATTTTCAGTGATGGAGACTTCAAGGCAATCCCTCTATAAACTGTTTAACATCTAGTAAAAGATGAGTGAAAAAAATGCCAACATCTATGCTATTTTCAATACAGTATCAACGTTCTAATGCTGTAGACAGAAATCCTCCTTCCATTAATAACGAACACTTCAAAGGCCAAATACAGTTTCCCTCATGCCTCCATTTCAGTTTAAAGTACACTAAAGTGAAACTTTAGTTGTATTTGGCCCCTTCAACTCCCACTCTTTCAGGACTTAACTATTTCTTCACACCAGATTCTGTTTTAATTTCTTCTTAATTGACCGTACCTGGTTCCATTTGGAAAGCAATCTTAATGCGGCCCAGCCTTTATTTCCATTTTCTTTGGTGCCAATGGACTGGAATTTCAGCCAAATCTCCGCCCTAAACGTTCACCTTGAGCCACTTAACTTTGCTGCTTCTCCATTTTTGATAAGTATATCTGATGGATAAATCATTATAAGGGTAGCACTATGTCAATATGGGACACCATTTGAAATTTGGGTAGCTATTGTCAACTGCCTTCCCATAGAAGTTGTATCTATTGACATGCCCACAAAACAGGTTTATTATCTTTTTAAATTTTTTTTGAAGATATCTTTAAACAACACCCTTCAAGAAGCATTGTTGCCTTGTCCTGTTTCTATGTTCTGTTTCGCTTTGGAATGGATCTGTAGTGACCCCATGTAAGGGCTTGCTTTAAAAGAATGTGTGCAGAATCTTGTCTGGGGAAAGAGCAGTCTGCCCTTGATGCCAGCAGGGGGCGCCCGCTCTCTTCTCAGTGGAACTTTGGTTTGGAAATCACCCCCTCCCAAGCATGGCACCCGAGCCTGTGCAAATTCCGACCCCACGCGCCGTGGGAACGACTTGGAAACATCCTAACTATCCTAATTCTTTCACGAGGCTTGTCGGTGACAGCTTCCTCTTAGTCAAGGACACTGCGTAGATTAAAAAGAAAAACATCACGTTATTCCATAATTAATTTCTCCCTGTAAACATGGGGCTGGGGGCCAGCACGCCAGGCCCTCTCTTGACATGAAAATTGCCCCTGGTGGCACTTTCACGGCAGATTGATAAAGCCATATGTGGGGCATGAGAGAATAGAAATGTGCTTTGTATACAGATAAAGAGCTTCTGTGGCCTTCTCTGAGGGGTGTCTACAGATGCGTGTGACACAGAAGCCTGTGGAAGCTTCTCTGCCAGATCTCTCTGCTGGAAATGCAGCCCCCACCCTCCCACTCAAGGTGGGATTAGGGTGAGGCAAGTGAGGCTCTCACCTGGGTGCAAAGTCTAAGGCGGGAGCACATCTGTCATCAAACAATAATGCAAAATTTAGAAAAAAAATCAAAATTAATGCAAAACATCCATGATGAACAAAACCTCAAAATTTTAAATAAAGACATGATTTGACATGGCATCTCCATGCTTGATTTGCTTCCCTCAAGGTCACCCTGGTCCCATTGGATCCTGATTGTTCTAAGAACGTTGGCATTTTGTTCATGATGGATGAATCTGCTTCCTTTCTCATCCCTTCCCAGTCTTACATTTTCCCTGCCACAAGGTTGGCTGTAGGACAGTGAAGGGAAAATCACACTGGAAGAAGCCACAAGGCATTGGCTGGGGCGTGTTGTGAAACACCAGGGAATGACACCAAAATCAATAATAGCGACTTGTTCGAAGTTGACGCCACGTATTGCACTTGCAGAGAGATGGTAGCAAATACTTGTATGTGCAATGCATGCCAGAGATGGTTCAGACTGATTGTGCATGGTTGGCTATGTCATCATTCTAGCTGCTGTTCGTGTGATCCCCCTGCTCCCCTGCCATCCCATCAGCGCCTGCCTCCAAGCCTCCCTTTGCTCACTCTTTCCTTCGCAGCACCACGGCCTCCTCCTCCATTTCGTGAAGTCCAATTCTTCACGGGCTGAAGTCCTATAAATGAGTACCCCCTTTTTTTCTAAGAGAAAGAGAGTGAGCTGGATTTTTTAATTATTATTTTCTTCTTTTCTTTTTCCCCCTTACCCCCTGTTCCCCACTTCCTACTTAGCTCTTTAGAAATGCAATTTATAACCTTCCCTTCACCAGACACTCACTACAGGGCAAGCTTATCTAACCATGTACTTGCTTAGAAGCTCCAGAGCCCAGCACCTCTCCCACCAGAAGACTGCCTCGAGAGACACTGGTCAATTTACAACGTCAAGTATGCCTGCTAGGAAACTCTGTCCCACCTGGACAGTATCTTGAGACAGTGGGCCGCGTTACAACCTAGTTCTGCTCTGCCAGATGGTTGAGCAGGCACCATCGCAGGCAGAACTAGGAAGAATCACGTTGACCCCCACCTGCCGGCTCCCTCCCCTACATGCCATTCATGCCAAGTCCCACTTTAACAGCCCCTGCTTTCTGCCCCAAAAGTAAAGTGGTACCCTTGAGGCAGGAGCTTGCACTTCTTCCCCTAAGTGAAGCTTTGGCAATAAATCAGTTTCTTTATACCAGGCCTTGCTCTTGTTAATTGGACTCTGCCAGCGGCAAGTGACTGAACCTGTGATTCGGTTTCAGTCCCACCACCTCCAAGAAATCTCTCCAGACAACCAGGCTTTCCTTGAGGCTGTTGTTGAGTGACTTGATCAGATAAGCGAAAATGTGGTTCTCAGCTGGGGAAGCGGGTGATTTTGCTCCGTAGGGGACATTTGTAATGTCTTGAGACATGCTGGTTGCCACTACTGGGAGAGGAAGGCTGCTCTGGGCGTCTAACACATAGAGGCCTGGGATGCTGCTAAACATCCTATAATGCACAGGACAGCCATCCGTGAGAAAGAACTATTGAGTCCAAAATATCTATAAGGTGAATGCACCCTACATCAGAACTCACTAAGATATTTATAAGGATTTTGTGAAAAATCTGCCATGAATGAGATTTGTAGTTCACCAATAAACTTTCTCCAAGGGATAACAGATATTTGAAATGTGCATCCTCTATAGTTAAAGAGGGACAGGATAATAGGAGCTGGGGTGTGAAGACACTCCTGCTTTCCCTCATGAGTTCTGCACTAAAGAGGGAGATGGTGGAGTCAGGGCACAGGGCCTGCACTCTCCTCTTTATTACTGATAAGGGCTAGGTTGGAAGGTATCACTCAGGCATGTGGCCACAAAATGGACTTTTTGATGCTGAATCCCAGAATCAGGCCTGACTTATGAAGGCCCAGGCAATGCTGATGACTTCCCCACTAGGGCAGAGCCTTTAACTCTATGCTTACCTTATGGACAAGAGAAGACCAATCTGCAGTCAGGCACTTCTCAAAGAGTGAGAATGGAGGAAGGAACTGAGCTCCACAGGCCAGGCCCAGTTCTTTTTTTTGTTTTGTTTTTTGAAACTGGACAATCAGAGGAGTCACTCCTCTTCCAGGGAGAGGAGTCAGGGGTGGGGAAGAAGCCAAGGGTTTAGGGAGCAATCCTTCTTCATCAAAACCTGATGAGTCAGACAGGATGAGCTGAGTTCTGCTGCAGTAACAAAACCCTCGACTCTCTGTGGTTTAAAACAACAAATGTTTGTTTTCTCCTCACCTACATGTTTGATGTAGGTTGGTAGGGAACTTTGCTTTTCCTAGTCACTCAGAGGTTCAGGTTGATGAAGTCCCCAGATCTTAATGATATCACTATCTTAACATAACTTTTCAGGTTTTTCTACAGCAGAGAAAGAATGGAGGTCTATGATGTTGAATTTTCTTCTGCCTAGAAGTGAACACAATTTTGCTTACATTGGCCAAAGCAAGCAAGAAGCCATTCTTAGTCTCTATAGGGTGAGGAAGTTCAATGCCTTCAACCTCCTATTTTTCAGAAGAAGAGGAAAACTGGAATTCTCAGTAAGCAGTAGTAATGCCTCCCACAGAAGAATGGGGAAGAAGAATTTTCTGCCCTTCACCAGTTCCCAACCACAAATCAACATTGACCAAATGGCACTTCTATTCTAAAGACAAGCTGCTCAGGAACCATTTTCTAGGGAGCACTATGTGGGGCTACAGTACTCAGAGTAGAAGAGCTGGCACTTGATCCCAGACCTCACACTGATGAAGTTGCTCCATCAGAATGCAAAGCATTCTGGACCTCAGTTTTTCCATCTATAAAATGGGCATGATGAGCTTTTTCATGTCCTGTGAACTCACTGAAGGTGGGATTTTTATATTTTACTTTTACATGCCGTGTATTGGACACTCAGTAAGTGTTGGACACACAAAGCCATGAATGAAGAAGCTGCTTTGATTCTGTCTTAGATTGTGGAGGTCAGGGTTGGGATACTCCCTAGTCTGCCATCATTTCACCTAACCCCGTAGTGTTTTTTTTTTTTTGATGGAGTCTCATTCTGTCACCCAGGCTGGAGTGCAGTGGTGCGATCTCAGCTCACTGCAACCTCCACCTCCCAGATTCAAGCCGTTCTCCTGCCTCAGCCTCCTGAGTAGCTGGGACTACAGGTGTGCACCACCATGGCCAGCTAATTTTTATATTTTTAGTAGAGATGGGGTTTTACCATGTTGACCAGGCTGGTCTTGAACTCCTGACCAGTGATCCACCTGCCTTGGCCTCCCAAAGTGCTTGGATTACAGGTGTGAGCCTCTCTCAGCCCCATCAGTGGGCTTTAATTCCATCTGATGTTGACCTTGTGCTTGCTGCAGCCTCCTGCCCATTCTCCAGAAGCAGAGTGACTAGCTGCCTGGCTGCTGATCACAGATTCATGAGTAAGCCCAGCCAAGACCAGTAGAAGAACCACTTGGCTGAACCCAACCCAAATGGCCAATTACAGAATTATGAGTTGAGGTGGTTATTTTAAACCACTAAGTGTGGGGGTCATTTGTTATGCAGCATAGATAACTGATACACTGTGCAAGCCATCATCCATATTCTAGTGAAAGTGATCTCTCTGAAATGCAATTCCAAACCTACCACTTCCTTGTTCAGTTTTCACTGACTCACATGGCCTAGAGGGCAACAGTCACTCCTTGGGATTGGCATACATCTTCCAGCCCTTGATTTTGTTGACTGAGAACTTGGGTGAGGGAAAGGTTGCAGGTGGCCAACACCCTCATTGTCCTACTTAACTTTAAGATCCAGCTCAGAGAACCCCCTTTCCTTCTGGGACTCCTTGCAGCAGACTTCGTCACCTCATGATGAGACATCTAACACTGAGGAATGATCTCTTTTCTTTTCTGTCTCCCTTATATGTAGTGAGCTCCTCAAGGGTGAGTGTGCAGTAGATGCTTCCTGGATTCTTTTGCAGGCTTCTGCCAAGAGATCCTGCAGCTTTACTGGGCTCCTCCAGAGACCAGGAACCCACGTAATTGAAGGCCATCAGTTCTATCATGGGACAGCTCTGCCTGTCAAAGAGCCCTTCCTTAAATTAAGACAGAATGTGTTTTTCAGGAATTTTTTTCTCTTTGGTCCCTTTGGGGTAACACTAAGTGCATTTGTTCCTCTCTCTGCATAAGCTTATCTTCTGTGGTAAGCCCTCTGCCACCGTGTGTCTGGAGGGTGTGCTGTTGTGTCTTCTCACCAGTCTGATCCCTGTCTTTGGAATCAGCCAAGAACTGGACACAATACTCCAAATGGACCCTGTCCAGTGATAATTCATGGAATATCACCTCCCTCATTTTAGAGGCTATACTCATTTTAATGCAGCTGAGAGCTGGCAGCTATTTTGGCAGCTACAGTACACCAAGCCCCTTGTTGACTGAAGCCCTGAAATGTCTTGCTGTCATACTTGCTGGGTCCCAACTAATCCTTTCTGATAGTTTTCTGTCCCCTGAAGCTCCTGGAAAGTAGGCTTGGCTTCCTGTTTACTGCCTTAAACACAACCCCGGCCATAGGGAGTCTCTGCCACCATCAGGGCCACTCAAATGGGATCCCTGGCACTCAGGCCTCTTCTCTGACCTCAGCCTGAGACTGAGACCTATCACAGGGGCCCAGCAGGCATCCTGGGTCTGAACAGAGCCCTTCAGCGGGAGCCCTGCTTACTCGGTGACCTTGGACAAGTCTGCTTGTCTCTGGACCTTGGTTTCCTCATCTGTAAGGCAGAGTGGTATAACTTAATTACGCATTCTTTTTAAGGTTTTTAGTAGGTTTGCATACAGTGATAAGAAAGATGCCTTGTACTCATTCTTTTTTTTTTTTTTTTTTTTTTTTCTGAGACAGGATCTTACTTCGTTGCCCAGGTTGGAGTGCAATGGCACGATCATGGCTCACTGCAGCCTCGAACCCCAGGCTCAACTGATTCTCCTGCCAGTCTCCCGAGTAGCTGGGACTACAGGTGTGCAGCACCATGCCTGGCTAATTTTTGTATTTTTACTAGAGACAGGGTTTCACCGTGTTGCCCAGGCTGGTCTTGAACTCCTGGGCTCATGTGATCTGCCCGTCTCGGCCTCCCAAAGTGCTGGGATTATAGGCATGAGCCACTGTGCCCGGCCCCATTACTCTTTACTCAGTTTCTCCCAATGGTAACATCTTACACAAGGATGGTGCCATATCACAACCAGGAGAGTGACATGGACACCATTTTTGGGATTTTATTCAGACTGCTTTGACATGCATTCATTTCAGTCATAATTAAAGCCTCTTCTGCTCATAGGAGAAAACAGTTGTTGGTGTTTGCTGGGGTGGGCCCTGTCCTGATGTCTCATACACATCTTCGATCTTCCTCTTATCCTTTCTCGCCTTTCCTTCCCTTTCTTTGCTCATTACCTCTTTCCAAAAAGGGAGTAAGGCAGTCCTTTGGGTCACTTAATTTTCACAACAACACAGTGAGGCACTGCTCTCCTCATTCCCATTTGACAGATGGGATGCCGAGTTTCTGCGGTGGTGGAGCGAGGACTGGAACACTGGCCTGCGTGACTGAGCCCTGGGCCTCTTACCGGCTGCACTGTGCACTCAGTAGCCCCGCTGTGAGGCCCTTCTTTGGCAGGGGCCTGAGCTCAGGGGGTCCGGGAAGGCATGAGGGTACTGAGAGGGAATCAAGGGGGTCTGGAGAAAGGCGCTGGGCACAGGGAAAGAGAATGGCAGGAAGGAGCGGAAGGTGCACAGAGGCCAGAGCGGAGCTCAGCCGGAGCCAAGGGCTCGGATCAGCCCTGGTTGGATGCCCAGGCTCCTGGGAGTGTGGTGGGAGCAAGGGTGGGGAGGAACACTTCCCAGGGCTGCTTCCGACCTGCTCCTCGTCAAACTTGTGACTCATCTCCGGAGAACAAGAGCCTGCTTGTGGCCATTGCGACATCGGGGAGTTTCCCCAAGGCTGGGATTTGGAGGGCCTTAGCACCGCCCACTCCCCATGATGGATTATTGGAGGGCCTTAGCGCCGCCCACTCCCCATGATGGATTGGGGTGATGAAGGGGTAGGGTGGGGGCAGTTTTCTTACTTTCCCACTGTAGGGAGCAGTGAAGGCCACATATGGCATCTGATCATGCGGTTCTGGAGCCCAGGACAGACCCAAAGCTGGGAGCGGATTGGAGTGGAAGCTCCTCCGTCTCTCTACTTGGCCCTTCTCAGGGAGAGAGTGGAAGCCCACATGGGGGCCGGAGCTGGGGATGCTGGAAGACTATTTACTAATTCCTCCCTCCACCCCAGGTGTTAGCACGACAGGTATGGCCTGAGCCTGGCCCCATGTGGAACACGCCAGGCGAACCTGTCAACCAGATCCATGGGAACTCAGATATATTACCTTTTCCCACAGCATCGATCGTTTTAGTCAAGGCAGAAATTTCTCCCTCTGCAAATGAATAACTGGCCTTCACCACAGAAGGGCAACAGAATTCTACTGTATGAGTTTGCCAGTTTCTCTCCCGCTGTGGGGCCATTTGCTGGGCTTCCGTAAACGTTACTTATGTGCGTCTCATAAATCAGGTGTCTGACTTCTCAGAATGTGGCTGCAGTCTACCGTTGAATTAGATCCTGTGAGCAATGTCCGATTTCACTGGCCAGCACGTTCTTCTCGAGTGTGGGATTGGTTTTTGCAAGCCCTAGAAAGGATTTTGATAAGCCGCCAGCTTCAGGCAGGCTGAGAAACAAGAAAGGAGGGCATACATGGGTCAGTTCACTCAGAGTAGAAGAGGGATCAGGTATTATTTTCCCTTTCCCACTCTCTATTCCTGCCTGTTCCTGCCTATTTTTGCCACTTTGCCACAGAGCCTTTGCCCAATGAATTCCTGCCTGGGGGCTTGGAAATCACACTGGTGTTGGAGTCAGATGAGTTGGGCGAATCCAGCCTCTGCAGTCTGAGCAAGCCCTGCCTTCCTTAGCCTCCTCTTCCTCTCCTAGAAAGTGGACGTCCTGAAACAGACCTCACAAGGGAGTCAGGTGATTAAATGAGATGACTGAGCCTATTGCTGTGTGTGGCTGCTGTGAGTCCTACTGGGTGAACTTGGACAGGTCTTACTGCTCTGTTTCCTAGACTGCACAAGAAGAGCTGGTCCGGATCAGGGGTTGCAAACCCAACCTCCCATAGCTGCCATGTGTGTGAATCTGATGGGAGGGCGCCCTGTTCACGGGGCTTCTGCTACGCAGCACCAAAGAATTGGAGCTCTGGGGGGACCCCGGAAGGTCAACCCCAAGGAGCCCAGGGATGTTCCTCTCTTTTGTTCACTGCCATATTCTCAGTGTCCACAACAGTGTCTGACAAAGTAAATGCTTAATAAATATCCGCTGAATGAATGAAATTGAATCAGTGTTGCTGGATCTTCCAAACATTCAAGAGAAACTGGAAAGCTGGCTCCCTGTGGGGAGTTTCAGTCCCGGCAACCAACTCAAGAGCCTGGGGGCTTGGAGTTCTAAAAAATGCCATGTGGTCCAAATTAAACACATGTGCAGGCTGGATCGTGCCTGTTGGCTCAGCTCCAGGCCTTCTGACCACACTCTGCTCTCCGGAAGACCTGCAGGGGCTGGAGCGCAGGGCTATCGCTGATGAGGTCCCGGGGGCCCAGCCGCTGCCAGCCTCTCACACCCTGTCTCCAGGCTGCAAGAACATGGCATTCTTTCCATTCCTGGAACGAATGAGTCTTTGCTGCTGTTCTGTGAGGACCAGCCCTTCCCGTGCAGCTGTGGGGACTGCCATTCTCCCCATTCCCCCAAGTGTCTTGGAGTCCAGTCACTGCACCCTCTCCCCTACTCCATGGAAACTGACCTCGGAATGGCCTCTTGGCCCACGGACTCTCTCCTCCCCAGGGCCTGACAGTGTCCCACCTGCCTGCAGGGGCCCAGTGGAGGGCCCACCCACCACCTGACCTCCCCATTCGCTGACTATGTTGTCTCCAACCTCCTTCTTCTTCCCTCTACTTCAGCCACCTGCTGTCAGGGATATACTTGGTCCTTGTCATCTCCTGGGATGGCTCTGCCTCTGGAATGTTCTATTCAAACATTCCTGCTCTGTGGCTATGACTTCCTCTCTCTCTCTCTCTCTTTTAATGAGACAGGGTCTCCCTCTGTCAGCCAGGCTGGAATGCAGTGGCACAATCTTGGCTCACTGCATGTAACCTTGACCTCCTGGGCTCAGATGATCCTCTTGCCTCAGCCTCCCGAGTAGCTGGGACTACAGGTGCGCACTACCACGCTGGGATAATTTTTGTATTTTTTGTCGAGATGAGGTCTTGCTATGTTGCCCAGGCTGGTCTCGAACTCCTGGGCTCAAGTCATCCACCTGTCTCAGCCTCCCAAAGTGCTGGGATTATATATTGCACCCTTTGTGGAAATCAGGCTCACGACTGACTCCCTTCACAGTGTACAGAAGATCATGCCCAGCCCTTCTTCTCCTTCTTGCTCTGTCACCCAGGTTGTCTCATTACACCCGTCCTTTAACACACTGATCTCACTTCACTTCTTTCTCTCCCTGTGCTTGTTTCTTCCTTCTCCATTATTCCCCAGAGTCTGACCAGGATCCCCAACTCCCATGACGTATGGCCGTCTGTCTGGCTAAACCCTCCTCCAGAGCAATCCTTTCCTGGGTCTGTCGAGCATTGAGAGTAAATTCACACAACACAGCCATGCTTTCCAGCTTCAAGGGGGCCCTCAAAGCCCCCTGGAGCCCACCATGCTTCCTGGGTGAACTGTCTTTGCCAGCTGACCATTGTGGACCCAGCCTGTCCATTCTCCTCCAGCCCCAATTCCCTCCGTGACCCACCTCGTCCTCTGCCGTCCTTCAACCTCTCCCTCCTAACCTGTAACCCCACCTGCCTCTGGGCCTACTTTGTTCCTTCGGTCTGGAACACTCCTTTCCTCCATTTTGCTTGGTCAGCTTCTCATTTTTTGGGATTCAGTTTATGTGTCTCTTCTTCCAGGAACCCCTCTATAACGATCCCTCCCAGCCACCCAGACTGGAGCCCTGCTCTGGTTCTCACGGCACCCCTCACCCTGATGAAGGCGGGCACCCTGCTCTATGACAATCTCTTAATTATTGTCCCGGTTGCTGTGAGTCCCTGGAGGGTAGAGACACTGTTAGGTCACCTTTGGGTCTCTCATAGCAAGACCTGCACCAATGCCTTACACATTCAACAAGAGCATGCGCAAGCATTCTTTTGTGAGCAGCTCCCCCTTTCCCGCCTCCGCCAGCCCTTCCTCCCTGTCTCCACGTATCCAGGTTGCACCCTTTGTGGAAACCAGGCTCACGGCTGACTCCCTTCACAGCGTCTTCTCTGCTAACCTGAGAGGGAACCCATCCCCTTTCTCTCTGAAGGAGAAAGATGCTGGATCCGTGGTGTGCTCATGCAATTTCTCATTTCATTTTTTATATGATAATATGTAGATGTATGTAAATTCCTTGGAGATAGAACTTCTAGCTGTACCATCCCTGTATTCCTGGCAGTTAGCCTAGAAAGCTTTGAAAAGACAAATGGAAGTGTAATAAGAGAGGCCATTACCCAATACTTGTTATTTGTTTCCTGCTGCTGCTATGACAAATTACCAGAAACTTGGTAGCTTAAAACACAAATGGGACCCGGCGCAGTGGCCACGCCTATAATCCTAGCATTTTGGGAGACCAAAGTGGAGGATCACTTGAGCCCTTGGATTTGAGACCAGCCTGGACAACTCAGGAAGACCCCATCTCTACAAAAAATAGAAAAGTTAGCCAGGCATGGTGGTGCACACCTGTAGTCTCAGCTACAGGAGGCTGAGGTAGGAGGATCCCCTGAGTCTGGGAAATTGAGGCTGCAGTGAGCCGTGATTGTGCCAGTGCACTCCAGTCTGGGCGACAGAGCGAGACCCTATCTCAAAAAAGCAAAGCAAAGCAAAACAAAACAAAACAACAAAACACAAATGTATTCTCTAACAGTTCTGGAGGCCCGAAATCCTCAATCTGTTTCCCTGGGCTGAAGACAGGGAGTTGGCAGGACCCATTCCTTCTGGAGGCTCCTGGGGGAAGCCATTTCCTTGCCCTTTACAGCCTCTCGAGAGTGCCTGCAATCCTTGGCTCACAGTGGCTGCCCTGAATTCCTATGGCCTCTGCTTCCACAGTCACATCTCCCGACTCTGAGCCTCCTGTCTCCCTCTTATAAGGACCCTTGTGATTCTATAGGGCCCACCTGGATAATTCAGGATCATATCCCCATCTCAAGACCCTTAATTTGGTAACAGCTGTAAAGTCCCCTTTATCACATAAAGTAACATTCATAAAGTCCAGGGATTAAGTACCCCCCAACCGATGGGAGTGATTATTTAGCCTATCACAATAGCATTTATTATGTCACAAAGAATTGATAAGAAAGTCAGGCTTCTTGGTTCAATGCTGTTTTAATTCCGCCAGAAAAGTTGGAAGATTTCTTTCCTGTGGGATGAAGATATTGGAGCAAGACTTTTAGGGGTGCATTGTTTATAAAGTTCCCAGACCTTGGTCCTGAAGAGCCGGCCCGCAAAGACATAAATGACTGGATTCAGGGAGCTGTTGGTGAAGGCCAAGAAGTTGGCCAGTTGCAGGCCCAGGTCAATGAAGTCCTCCCAAAAGCAGCCTCGGACTGCTTGCACCTGGAATAAGAATTCCAGGAAGGCAAAGAAGTGGTAAGGGGCCCAGCAGACCAGGAAGACCACCACGAGCGTGAGGATCAGCGCTGTGGTCTTGCTATCCTTGCTGCCCCCGCACCTTGTCCTGCTGACCTCCTCCCGCCCTCGCAGGGAGGCCAAGATGTGGTAGTTGAAGAAGATGATCGCAGCCAGTGGTAGGAGGAAAGCCAGAATATTTAACTCCACAATCCTCGCAAAGTGCCAGGCCTCATGCGGGAGGAGCAGGATGCAGGCGGTGATGTTCAGATCTGGGACGGCTTGGATGGATCGCAGCAGGAATGTGGGGATGCTCAAGAGGCCCCCCACAACCCAGATGAGCACGCAGGTGACCCGGGCCTGCCTCCGCCGCTGCCGCCTCCGGCTGGCCATAGGGTGCACCAGCACGCAGTAGCGGTCCTGGCTGATGGCCACCACCAGGAAGATGCTGATGAACAAATTAGCCTTGATGATGCCGTTGATGACACGGCAGAGGAGGGCTCCGAAAGGCCAGTTAAACTGGTTCCAAATGTTCTCTGCCCAGAAAGGCAAACCCAAGACAAACACCAGATCAGAGGCCGCCAGGTTGGCCAGGTAGATTTCTGCCACGTTCAGTCGCCGCCTGGG
The DNA here is from genome assembly GCF_037993035.2 of Macaca fascicularis. Taxonomy (NCBI): domain Eukaryota; kingdom Metazoa; phylum Chordata; class Mammalia; order Primates; family Cercopithecidae; genus Macaca; species Macaca fascicularis. Next base: position 164,324,051 of record NC_088381.1, on the reverse strand, counting down.
CAGGAGGAAGACCAACAGGACGAAAAGGTTCCCTAGGAGGCCGAAGGAACAGATGGAGATGATAAATGTCGGCAGCACTCTGTGCAGCAGGTCCCAGGCTTCTGGAGCATTGTCACAGGCTGTAGCATTTTGAGGGAACAGCTGGCTCTGGTTGGAGGACTGGAGCTCTAGAGGGGGCCAGGATGCCATGCACAGTGACCTGAAATGAACAGCAGGTAGAATAAAACAGGAAGTGGCAGACTACAGCCTATGAGCCAAACCAGCCTGTCACCTGTTTTTGGACAATAAAGTTTTATTGGCACAGAACCACACCCATTCATGGACACATTATCTACGGCTGCGTTCATGCTACAAGGGTGAGTCAAGTGCTTGTAACGGAGACTGTCTGGCTTGCAAAGCTGAAGATATTTACCATCTGTTCCTGCAGAGAAAAAGTTTGCTGACCTCTGGTTTAAGGGATGGTGCCTGAGTCCAAATCCTGGTACAATCACTCAGTGTGAGCTACTTAGACCCATGGACTTTCACTTTCCTTTTTAAATATTGGAAAGAATCGTGTCTCTCTTGTGGGATCATGGGAGGGCTGTTGTTAGGATCTACAGGGTGCTTAGCTCTGTACCTGGCATAGAGGAAAGACTTTGGAAGGTAGTCATTAGTCTTAGTAACAAGTGTACCATTATTATTATTATTACTATTAGGGTTTTAACGGCATTTAATGAGCAGCTACTTCACACCAGCCCCTTGCCAGGCACTGGAGATATGCAGGACAGAGTAGCCCCAGCCTCATGGGGCTGCAGACATGGAGGCAGAGGTCATGGCTTGAAACAGAACTGAGGGAAGCCCGGAAACAGCAAAGGAAGCTGACCTGTTGTGGCTGGGACCAGTGTGGTGGAAGGGATGGGGGCAGTGCTAGGAGGTTCCTCTTATGGGCCTGAAAAACATGAGTGCTGGCCGGGTGTGGTGACTCACACCTGTAATCTCAGTACTTTGGGAGGCCAAGGCAGGTGGATCAGATGAACCCAAGAGTTCAAGGCCAGCCTGGGCAACATGGTGAAATCCTGTCTTTACAAAAAAATACAAAAATTAGCTGGGCATGGTGGTGCACACCTGTGGTCCCAGCAACTCAAGAGGCTGAGGTGGGAAGATCGTTTGAGCTTGGAAGGTCGAGGCTGCAGCGAGCCATGATTGTGTCACCACACTTTAGCCTGGGCCGACAGACTGAGACCCTGTCTCAACAACAACAACCACAACAACAACAACAACAAAAACAGAGAGAGAGAAAAAAAGATAAAAGAAAAAGGAAAGCATGAGTAATAAATAAGGATAACAACTACATTTGTTAGATGGTATTAATGGTCTCTGTGTTCCAGGTGCCATTCTAAGTGTTTCACATTTAAGTATTTTCTCATTTAATATTCCTAGCAGTCATTCAAGGTGGGGGCCATTGTCATCTCCACTTGGCCAATGAGAAAATTGAGTGCTGAGACCCGGAGTCACCTGTCTGAGGTCACACAGCTGGTCAGTAGAGCCTGGATTCAAACCCAGGCAGTCTGATTTGAGAGCCTGATTGACAGCCTGTGCTTCTTTCTGCTCTCTTCTGCTGCACCTGTCCCTGCTCGGTGAAGGACAAAGCCAGGCTGAGAGAAGTTAACCAGCTTGTCGGAGAAGACCTAGGTGGTGTTTACAGTGCTACGCTAGGAACCTTGGTCTGCATGGGCCCCAGAGGCCGTGCTCACAGCCATGCAGCTGACTGGCCTCCTACGCTTGCTGGAGGAGCTAGAGCTGGTGGGCACAGAGTACACTATGAACTTTGGTCTGCATGCCCCCCGTAGCTCACGTTCACAGCCACGCAGCAGACCTGCCTCCCATGGTCCCATGCTGAGTTTCACCGGGAGAGGGATAGAAAGCTCTGTCTCTTTCCATAGGGAAGACTGTGTCTCCCAGCCCTCTGTGGTCCCACAAGGGGTAGATCCCATCCTGTGCTCATGGCTTTGTGGCCTCCTGCCCGCAAAACCGGCCACAGCCAACTCGGGGACCCACAGAACACTATCCGCAGAGTGAGCAGCTGCCTACACTGTGGGATTTATGGGGCTCCAGATGATCTTCAGAGTCTAAACATTCTTCCACAACTTGGATAGGTTAATATACACCCAGTGCTTAGCAGGGTTCCTGACTTATCGTAAGCACGTGGCAAATGTTAGCTGTCACCATCATGATTGTTATTACTGGGTGACACCTGAGATTGCTTCAACTGCGCAAAGCCTCACAGATACCAACAAAAGCTATCGTGTAGCAGAGAATTAGTCCTGGAAGAGCATATTTGGCTGTGTAACCTCGGGAGAGTCAGTTCATGTCTCTGAGCCTGACTTTCCTCACCGAAGGAAGACACGATGTCCTCAAGAGGCTCTTCTAGCTGTGATAGTCTGTCATGTCACTCACATGGAGTTATTCACACTGGGGTATAATTCACTGGTTCCTCCAGTCATTTTTTTTGCTGAACAAGTATTTACTGAGAATGTACTATGTGCCAGGTACTGTTCTAGGTATTTAGGACAAAGCAGTGAATACAGCAGGCAAAAACCCCTGCTCTCAGTGTGCGTATAAGCCTAGCGGGAGGAAGGAGTTGATAAACAACACACACACTAAATAAACATGCTGGCGAGTGACAGCTGGGGAGAGTAGCAGTGCAGGTGGTGAGAAGTGATCAAATCCTAGAGGTGTTTTGAAGGTAGTAACACCATGATTTTCAGTTGGATCTGGGTAGGAGAAAGGAGAAATTGGACAATGCCAAGGTTTTTGCACTGAACACCTGGAAGTATGAAGTTGTCATCAGCTGAAATGAAGGTGACAGAATGAAGATGAAGCAGTTTTTTTGTGGGGGGTGGGGAAGATCAGGAGTTCAACTTTGGAATTGTTAAGGTTGAGATGTAAATTGGACATCACATGGGGACATCCGGTAGGCAATTAGATAGACAAGTGTGGTATTCAGGGACAAGATCTGGGATGATGAGACATAACTGGGAGTTGTAACCACAGGAACGGCATTTAAAGTCACACAGCTGGATGAAATCACCGAGAGAGAGTAGATAAAAGAGCAGAAGCTGCAGAGCTGCCAGTTGACAGATCAACAGGAGACACGGGAAATTATGATTTGGTGGTTGTGAAATATCCATGGCACATGGAAGCCGAGCAGTCCCCACCCAGAGCATAATATGGAGGAGGCTGGAGGCTCTTGTTACAATAGTTTGGTCATTTTTTGCAGGGCATAAATCCAAAACTATGTTTATTTTATCATTTGGCAATACTTAAAGAATTTGCAATAAACTCTTTTGGAGTGATGAGCTAAAAAACAAATGTTTAATGGAAATTTAAGTACTGCACTTCTGTTGCTCAAGGAAGTTGCTGATGAGCAGATAGCTTGCATAGAATATTTGTTGACATTTGCATCACTATGGGGTCTGTAGCAATTTCACTGATTGCAAGAAAACCTGACACAGAGCTGCTACTTTAGAAATTAGTAATTTTAAGAACATTGCACCAGGCCAGGCACGGCAGCTCATGCCTGTAATCCCGGCACTTTGGGAGGCCAAGGCAGGTGGGTCAAGAGGTCAGGAGTTCAAGACCAGCCTGGCCAAGATGGTGAAACCCTGTCTCTACTAAAAATATAAAAATTAGCTGGGTATGGTGGCAGGTGCCTGTAATCCCAGCTACTTGGGAGGCTGAGGCAGAGAATTGCTTCAACGTAGGAGGCAGAGGTTGCAGTGAGCTGAGATCGTGCCAGTGCGCTCTAGCCTGGGTGACAGAGTGAGACTCTGTCTCAGAAAAACACAAAAAACCAAAAGAACATTGCGCCCTAAGACACGGTTCTCATCCATGTAGTTGCAAAAGATGCTGATATAAGATCATTCTGAGGGGCATGACTTTTCCCTTAGATCAAATGACTGTTTTTTAAGTTAACTCAGCTCACATTTAATTCCAGCTTTTCTTGTGCACGTGCAACAGTGGAAGTGATGGCTGACTGTGCGTTGGCTCCATAAGAAGAATGTCATAGAAAGCAAAATGGTGCCCGCTCCACACCAGTATCCTCAGACTCTTCAGACAGAAAAGCCTGTCAATTCCAATCACAATTCATTCTTTCATTCAGCTCATGGAAGCAAAGCAGGGCTTTGCAACATTCATTCTGGCAAAGTGAAACAACTGACTTTTTGTGAATGCTATTTTAAGTTGTTTAAATTTTCCATATTGGAAATAAAGTCATTGCATTTTTGTGAGGATAAAACACAAATTTTGGTGGAGTCCAGTGTCATGGTAACAACAATATTCCTACTAAATTAAGACACTAATGAAACAGAAATGTGATTGGAACAGGTCATGGTGCATACACAATTTGTTACTGCATGTAAATAAATGTCAATATTCTATAAATAGAAATAGATGTACGTGACAAGATTTATAAAATGTTAAAACATATGCACAGATTTACTGAACTACAAACTTGATGTGATAAAGTTGTTCATGAATTTTTTTAAAAATTTGACTTTCACGTGTGTTTTCTTTTTTATTTTCCCATTATCAACCAATTTTGGAGGACACTGAGTCTCAGTGCCATAAAACGTTATTAAATAGTGTGTTGAAACAGATCTCTAAATTTTTGTTGAATTTTGTTCCAAATCAGTTGGAAATATTTAGTCAAGTTATTCAATAAATAGAGCACCAAAACATCAGCTTTCAAAGCTTTTAGTGAATTATAAGTATAGAAAACAAAGCTGGTATGCAGAAAAATTATAAAATGTATCAGAAAATGATCAAAATCAAATGCTGTAGAAGAGTTAATTTTGAAATTCTAAAATGAGCTCTGGAATATTTCAGTTTGTGGGAAGAATCTTTTTAATTGGATAAATTCATGTTCTGTATGGAAATGAAATGAAATTGAGAAAACCAGTGATTTGCAGTATCTGAATTTGACAAAACATTCAAAACTTATAAGTAGGTACAACTTATTTGAAAGGTTTAATCTGGTAAAAAAAAAAAAAAAAAAAAAACTTGTGGGCTGGGCGCGGTGGCTCATGCTTGTAATCCCAGCACTTTGGGAGGCCAAGGCAGGTTGATCACCTGAGGTCAGGAGTTCAAGACCAACTTGGCCAACATGGTGAAACTTCATCTCTACTAAAAATTAAAAAATTAGCCAGGCATGGTGGCGGGCACCTATAATCCCAGCTACTCAGGAGGCTGAGGCAGGAGAATCGCTTGAGCTGGGGAAGCGGAGGTTGTGGTGAGCCGAGATAGTGCCACTGCTCTCCAAACTAAGGCACAAAGACAGCACCTGTGAAAATATCTGGGCTAAAATATTATGCAATTCCATGGGCAAAGAATTGGACTTGAGAACAGCCTCTGCCTGGCAGAATTTGCTGAGAGCTTATCACTCAGAACCTACAGACGGAACATTTTCTCAATATATTATGGTTCAAGAGAAGAGTCAATTGAAGGTACTAATTTAAATTTGTTAATTGTAAAATTTGTGGAAAAAAGATTTCAGGCAATTATATGGAAAAATTAAAAATAACAAGACCACATTGAAGAAAATACATTATTGGGGAAAATGCCAAAGATATGGTATCAGTCAGGTACAAGAAACCGTAGCATGTGAATATGCAACGAGAAAAATTATTTTGCTTATCTTATTTATTTATTTTTTGAGATGGAGTCTGGCTCTGTCACTCAGACTGGAGTGCAGTGGTGCAATCTCGGCTCACTGCAAGCTCTGTCTCCTGGGCTGGCACCATTCTCCTGCCTCAGCCTCCCGAGTAGCTGGGACCACAGGCACCTGCCACCAAGCCCGGCTAAGTTTTTGTATTTTTAGTAGAGATGGGGTTTCACCATGTTAGCCAAGATAGTCTCGATCTCCTGACCTTGTGATCCACCCACCTCCACCTCCTGCTTATCTTATTTTTAAATGTTCAGTTAATTAACATAAAAATGTTTTATTTTGCTTTAATATTCATAGGTGCATGTATACGTATTTAAAGACTTTTTTTGAAAATAGTTTTTATCTAGAACTACTTTATAACACCATCAATATAATATAACAATTTTGTTGGACTTTTTTCCTCCCTCCCTCCCTCCCTTCCTTCCTCCTTTCCTTCCTCCCTTCCTTCTTTCCTCCTTTCCTTCCTTTCCTCCTTCTCTCCTTCCATCCCTACCCTCCTTCCCTCCCTTCCTTCCTTCCTCCCTCCATCCCTCCCTTCCTCCCTCCCTCCCTCCCATCCTGCTTCCCTCCCTCTCTCCTTCCTCCCTCCTTCCCTCCCTTTCCTTCCTTCTTTCCTTCCTTCCTTCCTTCCTTCCTTCCTTCCTTCCTTCCTTCCTTCCTTCCTTCCTTCCTTTCCTTCCTTTCCTCCTTTCCTTCCTTTTTTCCTTCCTTCCTTCTTTTCTCTCTCTTTCTACCTATAAATACTGATTTTTTTTGGAAATAATTTTTGACTATTGGAGTGCCCTGGCAGTGTGCACAATACATGGCCTGGCCATCCTTCTAGCTATCTCTGATGATGGCCAGGAAGCCGAAGTCTATGGTGACAGAGATTGGCCAGTGGGAATGGGTGAAATTCCCCTGTGATAGGTTGGGAATTTTCAGGGAGAAAGAAGGCGAGATCCTGACCTATGGTGCAGGGGCTGGGGCATTGAGAGTTTGAGAAGAGACAGGAGGGTGCTGAGCACTGATATGGTTTGACTGTGTCCCCACTCAAATCTCATCTTGAGTTGTAGCTCCCATAATTATCGTGTGTTGTGTGAGGGACTTGGTGGGAGATAATTGAATCATGGGGGTGGAGAACAAAGCCAAGCCAATATCTTGACTTTAGTTCAGCGAGACTGAGTTTGAACTTCTGATCTCCAGAACCGTAAGACAATAACTTTCATCATTTTAAGCCATTAACTTTGTGATAATTAATTACAGCAGCCTTAGGAAACCAGCACAGGGGGTGAGGCTGCACCTTGCCCAGGAAGCCAGAGACGACCAGCTATGCAGGGACTTTAGCTCGAATCTGATTAGGTCAGCGGACACCACCCCCATTCCCAGGACTGGGAGGTGGCTGGGGCCACTGCAGCCACAGCATGTGTCTGCTCACGTGGGGCTTATTTTTAAAGGGATTGTCCTCACCTGCTGCTGTCTGTGTTTATAAAGTTGGCCAGAAAGGAGACATCTTCCTTTGCCAGGTTTAGCTTTAGCTCTGATATTTGCCTGGAACATAGTAGGTGTTCAATAAACAATATCTGTGGATATTGTTAGTAATATGTGACCCTATTTAAAGAACTCAGAAGGGGCATTGGGCAAGTCTACGAGGGAGGGAGATTCTGTAATTTCTGTGTGGTATTTTCTGGATTCTGCACATTTTAACCTTGGCTATGAGAGAGTGTGACTTTTCCCAACAAATTAGTTAATTCTTCAAATTAACTCCAATTTCAACAGCATGGTGATGAGAAAGGTGTTGGAAATCCAGCCACAGATGTCAAAGACCGTCAGCACGGTCACATAATAAGATGCTACTTTCAAGCCACGAATAACCCAACCAGTTATTGGGCTTATGAAATCTTGTAAGCCATTCCAGAGAGACTAATTTAATTTTTATGATTCAGAATTTGCAGGCTATAACGGGTCAGAGTCCATGCAAGCTCTGGGGGCTGTATTCCGCCCTGACATGTTTCACTTGATTTTGATATAAGGAGTTACTGGAACCTTCCCAACAGTTCTAAAACCTTTCCCTCCTCCTCCTGTTCTGGAAAAGCAATTAAGACCTAAACTAGACATGAAATAAAAGTCTCTTAAATTGATTTAGAGTTACTTTGAAAAAGTACCCTCACAGAAGCGGAACATTTTGCCAAGAGGTAGGTGTAAAAGGAAGTTTTTTGTTTTTCTAAGAGACACAGATTTCCCCTTATATTGTACTCTCATAAAAGAGAAAAAAGGTGGTCATTTACTTACTCAGGCAGAAAATGAAGGCGTTCACAACTTTAGCTGGGTTTTCTGATAGTGAGAGCTGCCTTTGGAGGTGTTTTCTCTTCTGGGAAGCTCTGTGGAAATGTGGTCGCTTTAAATTATATAACCTCCTCTCCAGTGACGTCATTGTGGGGATTGCCGCAAAAGTGAGTCTTTCGGGACTCACTCCAAGTGGATTTGGAAGGAAAAATCCACTCTCATTTCACTTTGCACTGAAGGGATGATGACAGATTATTCAGTTACCATCTCCTCTTTTACTTTGGTACCATCTGCAGAGGCCTGCAATCCTGCCCAAGACCTGTACATTGGCCAATAGGCCCTAAAAACACGTTTTGGCATTGCCAACTTGCCCCAAGGCTCGCAAAGTATCAGTGAACATTGAAGGACGGCTTTTGACCCCTTCACTGTTGGCTTCTGAATGTCTGGGGCTCTGCAGCTGCTTTTGTGGGAGCCACTTCGAATGGCCCCTTTTGAATTTTGGTCATGAAAGATAAATTGCCAAGAATTCATCAGAGTGGACCCATCACACAGAGAGCTAGGAAAACGTTTGACTCATGCAATGTTCAGAGTTGAGTAAGACCAGATACGCTTTTTCCTAATCCTCCATGGCGGCTCTGAAATTATGTTGGCATGGGTCAAGTTGAACTACTCAAGACCTCATGTTTCAGACAGTAAGATATTTTTGGCTTTCTTTGAGAATCAGGTGGCAAGATTCTCCAACTGAAGGCCCCTTACCTGCCATCTTAAAAATTAAGATCTTTCCAGGCCACCCCCTACATGTAGGAGAACTCATTCATGCCAGAATTCAGGGCTTCGAGTCTGACTTCTGGGAATGTGACTCTCTAAATGTTTGGAGCAGAAGGTGTTACCTCTGTCTTTAGAATCTTGCCTTTTCCTTGTGTTCCCTTTTTCTGCTAGTGACATCTCAGTGGGAGCCAACTGCACTTCAAGTTTTCCTGCTATTTTCTCCTGTTGCTGAAGACCTTAAAATTGTGGAAGTAGGTGGAACAAATAGCATTCTGAGGCTCAGTAGTGGATGTACATTTCAGGGAAGAAGTTGGAATTTGCCTTAGAGGATGGTTCCTTCCTATCAGGAGAGACCTCCTGGGTGGGATTTGCAATAAAAAAAAAAAATTGTCAACAGGAAAGCATCTTCCATCATTCTGGGGATAGATCTGAACCAGAAGAAGGCTCCAAATCTTAGCCTTTCCTATTACTTAGTAATGTAGGCGGGGGTCTCTCCAGCCCGCGGCTGGCTTGTTCTCCCTTCAATATGAGTTTAGACGATACTGTTTCTGAGAAACATTTATTCTTAGGAGATGTCTCCCTGTTGATTCACCCAGGAGCGCGTATAAAGCCAGCTCTGCCACGAAGAGCACATGCAGGTCTGATCTCTGCTCTGCCTCTCGCTGGAAGACAGGCCATGAAGAGAGCTGGCCTGAGTGAGCTGGACTTCAGAGATGCATCTGGCCGCCTTGCTAAGGTGATGGTGGGGAATGGAAAGTTCTTTAAGAAGACCCATGTTTCCCCTTGTTGCTCATCTCCATGGGAAACGCGAGACAGGCCTGGGCTCAGGGGAGCAGAGGGTCTCCTACTGTCTCCGGGGCTAAGGGAGTGGGGCTGAGGGTAGGGGGAGGAGACCCCAAATCTGTGAAAGAAAAGCAGGTCCCTATAGCGAGGCAGAAGACAGTGGGGGGCTAAGAAGTGGGAAAGCACTGAGGACCCTCTGCTGAGGCTTCACTTGCCTTTTCTTTTCTTTCTTTCTTTCTTTTTTTTTTTTTTTTGAGACGGAGTTTCGCTCTTGTTGCCTAGGCTGGAGTGCAATGGGGCGATCTCAGCTCACTGCAACCTCTGCCTCCTGGGTTCAAGCGATTCTCCTGTCTCAGCCTCCCGAGTAGCTGGGATTACAGGCTCCCACCACCACACCCAGCTAATTTTGTATTTTTAGTAGAGACGGGGTTTCTCCATGTTGGTCAGGCTGGTCTTGAACTTCCGACCTCAGGTGATCTGCCCGCCTCGGCCTCCCAAAGTGCTGGGCTTACAGATGTGAGCCACCGTGCCCGGCTGAAACTTGCCTTTTCTGAATTCAGTTGTTTGTAATTCCCACAGCCTCCATAAGGTTTGGTTAAACCTTACAGTCTGATGTGCACTGTGCTTGATGAAGTCCCCTGGGTACTTGGGTGAAGAGGTGGCCACAGAGGATAAAGGGCTGCCTCTGGAAATAGAGGACAGGCCCACCTTCCCTGGGGTGTCCTTAATACCAGTGAGGAAGCACTTCAGGCAGGCTGGACTCCCTGTAGTATGCATCAGCTTGGACCATACTGGGTGTGTATTTAAAGGAAGGTGAGCTCTGGAGTTTGAGGCCCCTGGGGACATGCGGTCCCAGTGCCCACTGTGACATCAAGGGAAACTTTCCCGTTCTCTAGTCGATCAGTCCTGGAGTTTTTTTCTCCTTTACTTTTCTAGTCCTATCCAGCAGGTTCTTCAAAATGAAAGATTCTAGTACATGTCACCCAGCACACCTCTACAAATAGCACCCAGATGCTAAGCCTCTCCAGGGTTCGTTCTTAGTCCTTACGACATCTGATGTCTCCAGTGTTCTCCCAATTGTAGATGTAGGACAGAAAGCCACAACTGGGCAGAATTCTTGCCAGGATGAAATGCAGCACCCTCACTGTGGTCCGGCTCGTGTCCTTTCACCCCTGACCCCAAGGCTGTTGGCCATCACACCTTTCTTCCCATCGCAGGGTTTAGAAACTCATGCAACGTACATACAAGTCTGCAACAAAGGGCTGTAAATCAATCTCCTGGCTTTCCGATTCCTTTCCTTCAGTCTATCCTTCTGCTGGATTAATATTCTGGAAACACCTGCATTTTGTCATGTCAGGGGACAATGACCCAACCCCTTGGAATTCACGAGTTCCCCCATAGTCTTGCTGTAACATCCAGAGCCACCCTCCACGCTGAGTGAGTGACTCATGGGCTCTGAATGCATCCTGCTTGTGAGCATTTGCTGAAAATGACCTCCCCCTCCTTGCTTTGTTCAGTGCTCATCCATCACTTAAGTCCTGGTGTAATCCTCTGCTCTTCTGTAAGCACAGTGTCTGAGTGCTTTCCCCTTTATTCTACAAACACATATGGAGCACCTACCAGGTGCCAGGCAAATACCACCAGGCAAATGCCACAAAAGCATATGTGTCTGGCACACAGGAAGCAGGGAATGGATGGGGTGAACAGAGGGGGTCAAAGTGTAAGGGGGGGTAAGCAGAAAATCACAAATGTACATTCAGCAAAGCACAAACACTTGGAGATCTACAGGATGACAGTGCGGACATGAGCATGTCCTGGGCATTCAGGCAGCTCCAGGTGCTGTCTTGGCCTGGCAGCCAGCCCTGAAGTGAAGGGTCCTGGGTGCTGGCTCTGGGGTGGGAAGGTGCCCACTTAGCAGATAAAGCTCCACTGGGTCAGGGGTTCCACGGGCCAGGAAAGTTAAAAAAAAATCCATATGAAACTCCCTGCCCTTGTGTGGCCCTGCGTTGGCAGATGAAGGCCTTCTCACCCGGGCAGAGCACGGGATCACCAGACCTTACTCCTTAGGGAGCCTCAAGAATCCCAGGAGTGCACATGCACTCAGAACCAGGACAATCAACTGCATTTCTCTGTCTCCTAAAGCCGAAGCCAGGCCATGTCACGTCTCTTCTCAGACTCCTCTGTTGCTGTCTCAGGCCCAGGAAAACACACAGACCTGACATCGGGAAGGCTGCACATTCGCAGACCCAGCTGCCTCCCAGAGCACATGTGCAGACCCAGCTTCCCAGACCACCTGTCTCATGGTGCCTGGCTGCCCTGGCTTTCTAAAGCTGTGTTTTTTTTTGTTTTTTGACACAAGGTCTCACTATGTCGCCTAGGCTGGTCTCAAATTCCTGGGGGCCCAATCCATCCTCCCTTCTCGGCCTTCCAAAATGCTGGGATTACAGGCACTTCCCACTACGCCCAACCTTTCCTCTCTCTGTTTTGGATGTGTCACCTTCTCTCCCACCTCAGGGCCTTTGCACGGTCCGTTCCCCTGCATGGAGCACCTTGCCATTGAGAGCCCCACGCTTGCTCCCCCAGGTCCTTCTTGTCCTCACCAATCCCCCCTTATCAGAGAGCCCTTTCCTGAAATAACCTCTCCTCCTCTTGGCCTGCTACACTGCTCTTTACAGCCCTATCGCCACCTGCTCCACCAGGCAAGGGATTCGTCTCTTTTGATTAGATTTATCTTCCCAGCTCCTACAACAGGGCTGATATGTAAGAAGTGCTTAAATATTTGCTGAGTATATTCATAATCCTATGTATTATAAATAAATATGTAATAGCAATAACTTGTCTTATGTCAACAAACGTGTCCCAAACCTCTTGTAGGGGCCAGGCCCTGTGTGGGCATGGGGGGTGCAGAGATGAACACAGCCCACTCCCTGCCCACTTAAGGAACTCTTGGGATGGCTGAGGACAAGGACAAGCTGACGTCCAGTGACAACATATTGTAGAAAGCAGAGTGGCAATGAAGTTCTGAGGCTGTGTCCGAGTGTGAGGTTTGAAAAAAACGAGTTCTGCTCGAGGGGGAGTGGGATGGGTAATTTATGTGTCGTGCTGAGTGGGCCATGGGGTGCCCAGACATTTGGTTAAACATGGTTTCTGGGGGTGTCCGTGAGTGAGTTTAACCTTCACAGGTTAATTCGAATGATTAATGTTTGAATGGGTAGACTGAGTGAGGCAGATTGTCTTCCCCAACGTGGTGGGTGGCATCGAACCTGTCGGAGACCTGAATACAACCAAAAGGAGCAGCAAGGGAGAACTGGTTCTCTCTGCCTGGCTGTTTCCAATCTGGGACACCTGTCTTCTCCCACCTTCTCACTGGCCGTCCTGGGTCTCTGGCCTTCACACTCCCACTGAAACTACATCACTGGTCCTCCTGGGTCTCCAACTTGCAGATAGCAGATGGTGGGATTTCTCAGCCTCCATAATCGCATAAACCAATTCCTTATAACAAATCTATCTATATTTATCTATTTTCTGTTGGTTGTGTTTCTCTAGAGAACCTTGACTATTATGCAGAGTTGGGGAAGAATTCGTGGCAGAGGATTATTTAAACTGGGTTTTCAGGGCTGAATAGGAGTTTGGAAGGCAAGCAAGCTGAGAAAACCATCGCAGGTGGGGGGACCAGTATGTGTATTGTAACACACACATGTTCATAAGCCTCTGTGGAAGGCTCACTTGGAACTTGGAGTCAGAAAGCCTGGGTCAAGCTCCACACCCCAATTACTCATTCTATCCATGAATATCCCATATCCCTTACCCTCCAGCAGGCCCTGTGCAGCTCTTGGTTTGGTTCAGGGAAGAGAACTGAGTGATAGTTTCAGCCCAGAGTAAGGGTGCTTTGAGAGAGCAGGTGCAGAAAGTTTTGTAGCTCACAGAAGCAATTTCCATTTCCCTGTACTTGGAGTTTTATAGCTCCAACTACACGATCTATTCTAAAGATAAATGCTCACAGCAGGTGGAGCCCACCTGCAGGGCTTCCAGAAGAGAGCCGGGGTGGCGGTCCTGGAATGCTCTGGTCCTACCTGCTTCTGAGAGTTGTTGTTAGGGTCAAATAACTGTGTGGGAAATGTCAGTACCGTGCTGTATAGATGTTCCCAGGATAAGATGAATATGTACATGTTGATCCATCTTTTCTCAGTTTTATGACCTTTCTATCTTAATCTGGCAGCAAGTGCCATGTGGAAAATCTCTTACATCATTTTTCAGTCAGCCTAGATGCCGAATTAACCCACGTGTACAGCAAAGAATGGGGGCATGGAATCAGATGTTTTCCTTAGAAACCAGTATTTCCTTTATGATGTTTTAAAGAGATGGAATTGGATTATAAAGTTGATGCTGTGAACATTTATCTTTCATTTAAATCATGTTGGTCCCCACGATGGAGATGCAAAACTCTGGGTCCGGGGAAACTGAAATTTCTTCTGTAAGCTGCAGGACTCTGAGTATAGGGGAACTGAAATGCTGAAGATAATCATAACTTTTCTTGAAGACTTGGGGTCATTCTTGACTGTCCCAGCCCTCATGGGGGCTACAGACTTGGGATAGAGACAGACTAACAGAGAAACCTGTACAGGATTGTGATTGTGAGTTCTATGAAGAAACAGAACAGGATCCAGTGGTCTTCAAAACAGAAAGGCATGAGGCTCTGTACAGCAGTTTCCCCTTAGGCATAGGGAAAACATTCCAAGATCCCCAGTGGATGCCTGAAACTGCAGATGGTATCAAACCTTATAACACTATGCTTTTTGCTATACAGGAATTGTGGGTAACTTATGCAGCATGGGTACATTGGACAAAGGGATGACTCATGTCCCAGGTGGAACAAAGTAGGATGGAGCGAGATTTCATCACACTACTCAGAATGGTGCATAATTTAAAATGTATTAATTGTTTATTTCTGGAATTTTCCATCTAATATTTTCAGACCTGTATTGGCCACAGGTAGTTGAAACCATGGATAAGGGAGGGGACTCCTGTACTTAGGGAGGTCAGGGAGACACTGAGCAAATCTCATTGCAAAAGCAAGTCCCTGGTCCTTAAGGTCTGATTTGGAAGTCTGGGCAGGCAGGTGTACGGTGTGGAGCTGCCTCAGCAGGGTTGACACCCTAGCTCCATCATTGCTGAGAAGGTGAATCTGGACCATTTTCAATTCCACCTTCCGGAGCCTCAGTCTAAAATGGAGCACATTGCAGAGTTTGAGAATCGCATGGGATAATGTGGTGATGCAACTGGCCTTTGGTAGGCACCCCACAGTAACTGTTCCTGATTTTGTCATTTTACTGTTGCACAAGACAATGGTAGTGTCATTACGAGGAGGGCCCACACACGCTGTGCTCTGTCTTGGCTGGAACTGAGGAGATGAAACAGACGCTCATTGCTCGCTGGCTGAGTGGACCACAGAGAGTGACTCAGCATAAAGGGAGGCATCCAGAGAGTCTCAGAACCCTGCCTTTGGCCATCTTTCAGGGTTGTCTACAAATAGCCTCCCACCTGGGTGGGGTTGGTGGCTGGGCTGTCTGGCAGCTGGGAGCTGGGCCGTGAGGCTATTTATTTATTTATTTATTTAAATCCTGGTCTGAGACTCCTTGAATTGGTCTGCCTTTTGGTTCTGGGGAAGGAAGAAAGAATCAGCAGATCACAGGTCCCAGGTTCGCAAGGATGGGCGTTTACACTCAGCACCTCGGACCCATGATTCACGCTCTGGGGGCTCAGGCTGGCCCGCAACATGGGAAAGGCCTCAGTATCTTCCATTTGAAAAAAATTCTCTACAGTAGCATTTCCTATCATTTCTTAGGAAATCTGTGCTAACAAGTATCTCTAACCCTAAAAAGATCCGAGAAAAACATCCAGTGTGCTCTCTCATTGTTGAGAGAAGGCGCCTGCAGGTACCTTAATGGGAAACTTGATGGTGAGCATGTGCTCAAAAAGACTAAAACACCTGAATCCATTTGCTCAGGCTGCCATACAAAGTATCAAAATCTAAGTGGCCTAAACAACGAACGTTTGTCCTCTCACAGTTCTGGAGGCCAAGAAGTTCAAGATCAAGGTGCTGGCAGTGTTGGTTCCTCCTGGAAGGCCCTGAAGGAGAAGCCGCTCCTTGCTTCTTCCTCACTTCTGGTGATTCTGGGCAATCCTTCACATTTCTTGGCTTGTGGAAGCATTGCTCCGGTCTCTGCCTCTATCTTCTCACGGCCTTCTCTCTGTGTCTCTGTGTGTTTTTCTCCTCTTCTTATAAGGACACCAGTTATTGGATTTAGGGGTCACCTTAGTCCAGTACAGGTTAGGTATCCCTTATTCAGAAATGCTTGGGACCAGAAGTTTTTGTGTTTTGGATTTTGAATGTTTTTGAATTTCGGAATATTTGCAGAATACATACCAGCTGACCATCCTTAATCCAGATATCCAAAATCTAAAATGTTCCAATCACATGTCCTTTGAGCATCATGTCAGTGCTCAAAAAGTTATGGATTTGGGGGCATTTGTGATTTCAGATTTTTGGATTAGGAATGCTCAACCTATGTAACCTCATCTTAGTTTAACTACTTCTGCAAAGACCCTATTCCCAAATAAGGTCATATTCTGAAGTTCCATGTGGACATGAGTTGGGGTGGAGGGATGCTCCTCAACTCATCACAACATCTTTATCAGACTGAATCTTCACAATACTTGGATCTTCATTTACTAGACGAGAAAAAAGACACTCAGAGAAATTCACTGACCTTGTTCAAATTCCCACAGCTGGGAAGCGGCAGAGGTGAGATGTGACCCAGGAACCTGCCTCCAAGCCCCTGTACCATTGGTGCTGGGGCCTTCGTAAACTATAGAGGACAGCATCAACATCACATAAGGAGTCCTTGGAGACCACTGGTCTACATGCCAGAAGCCTGTTAGAGTCATTACTTATTATCTCTCCATTTGACAGATGAGCAAACTAAGACCAAAGGTGGTGGGAGGGAGGATGAGTAAAGTGACTTGCTGAGATGACACAAGTGGCATGGTAGGGAACCCATGGCCTGGTCCCCAAAGTTCTCCCCCAACAATTAAACATTCTAGCTCAGTGTAAGCAGGTAAAAGGAGCCAGACACAAAAGGCACATGTTGTAGGCTCTACAGAGACAGCATCCTACAACATGTGCCTGGCTTCTTTCACAACAGGTAAATCTAGAGACAGAAAGATTAGTGGCTCCCCAAAGCCATGAGGAAGGAAGAATGGGATGTGACTGCTAATGAATATGCGATTTCTTTGGGGGATGATGAAAGTGTTCTGGAATTAGATAGTAGTGATGGTTGCATGAATCAGTTGTTAAGTAAAAGCTGAAGTGGGTGAACTTCATGGCATGTGAGTTACATCCACCAGCCTCTGGGAAGGGGATCTGCAGAAAGCAAGTATGCACAAGGCTTACGAGATTCAAAGCTTTTATTGCAGCAGAAATAGCCCAAGCCCTGGCTCATAAGCTCCTCATGCAAGAAGGCACTTCAAGGACTTTTCCTGTGACAGAATTTGCACCCTCCGTTTGTCAAGGCATGAACACCCCAAAAACAGAGAGAGCTTCCAGAGCACCCCCTTTAAGAACTGCATGGCCTTGGCAAGTTACTTCCCTCTCTGGGCCTCAGTTTCCATACCATGAACCAGTGATCATGCAAACTCTCAGAGTGGTTGTGAGCATGAAATATTTTGATGAGGTCCCTTTGACCTAGGACTGTTTTGCCTCAGCCAACAAAATAAAATAAAATAAAAAACTAAAACCAGAATAAAACTCTCACGAACAAACGATTAAACTTTCAGCCATTGTTATTACCAGACCATGACCTCTGTTGCTCATCCCTGCTCCCCACCCGCATCCTTGGTGAAGGATCAGAGCTATGTAAGGGTCAGGAATTGGGTAACAAGGAGATAATGCAGCGCATGGCTGGGGTCTGCAAAATGGAGACGCCCCACTCTGAGTCATGAAGGCTGTACTCAAGAGGCTCCAGCACTAGCATGAATTCCGTGAGGTCATCCGGTGTCCAGTTTGCATCTCTGCATCCTGTTCTCACCCTCTCTGGCCAGGGAAGACTCAGGAGCTAGGCTCCTTGCTTGGTCCCATAAGCCCACCTGGGCTTCTTCCCATTGCGCCAGCTTGCTGGAGCCAGGGAGGGTCAAGAGTTGAGGGGCTGCTTCTGTTGCCTGGCTGGTGAGGCTCTCCCAGCCCTTTTTTTTTTTTTTTTTTGCCTGCTAAGAGCCCTGCTCAGGTTTCCAGGCATGTGGTTTCCCCTGGATTGCAGACTCCCTTGAGTAATTCAGGCATCTGTGAACAAAATTCCCTGGATGAGTGAGCTCCCTTAGGCACTTGTGGACAATTTCCTCCAACCTCAGGGCACTTAGTGAGGGGGTGCAGCCTGGGTGGGAAGAATGGGCACTGAAGGCAGAATGAAATATCTTCTGGGATATCTCTAGGTTCTTGCGTCCAAATGGCTGGGCCAGTAGAGAATGAGCCTGGAGCAGAGAGAGGAAGACATAGAGACAAGATAGGGGCCAGATCATGTAGGGTCTTGCAAGCCATGTTACAGCTGTAGAACCTTATTGCAAGAGGGGTGGGACACTGCAGAAGGGTTTCCCTTGGAGGATGCTCCCATCACACTCACTGCCAACGTCATCATCATCATCGTCATCATCATCATCATCAAAGCTAGTACATGTTCAGTGCCAACTATGTACCAGGCACTGTGCTAGATGCTTTCATACATTAATCCTTTTAACAATTTTATAAGGTAGATACCATTATTATCCCCATTTTACAGATGAAGAAATGTTGACTCAGAAAGGATAACTGAGGTAACCAAGACTACAGATCAAATAAGAGCCCAAGGCTGAACCACAAGTGGAATCCAGGTCTATCTAATCCCAAAGTCTTGGCTCCTGAACACAGTTCTCTATGTTTATAGCCTCCCCATGAATGTATTTGCATTCTTAAAAGACCACGTTGGCTACAGAGTGGAGAATAAGAATTGGGAGATGGTAGAGGTTAGGATTGGAGGCACCCATGACAGACGATAGTTGGACATAGAAAGAAACATAGATTTAGGAAACACTTAGTGAGTAGAATCTAAAAAAGGTGCTGATCCCATTACTGGGTATATACCTAAAGGAATATAAATCATTCTATCATAAATGCACATGCATATGAATGTTCATTGCAGCACTATTCACAATGGCAAAGGCATGGAATCAACTTAAATGTCCATCAATTGTAGACTGGATAAAGAAAATGCGGTACATGTACAACCATGGAATACTATGCAGCCATAAAAAGGAATGAGATCATGTCCTCTGCGGGAACATGGATGGAGCTGGAGCCCATTATCCTTAGCGAACTAACCCAGGAACAGAAAACCAAATGCCACATGTTCTCATTTACAAGTGGGAGCTAAATGATGGGAACACATGAACACAAAGAAGGGAACAACAGACACTGGGGCCTAGTGGAGGGTGGAGGTTGGGAAGAGAGAGAGGAGCAGGAAAAATAACTAATGGGTATTAGGCTTAATGCTTGGGTGATGAAATAATCTGTACAACAAACCCCCATGACCTAAGTTTACCTATGTAACAAACCTGCACTTGTACCCCTGAACTCAAAATAAAAGTTAAAAAAAATAAAAGAGGTGCTGACCCACTAGATGGAAGGCATGAAGGAGAGAGTACATTGAATGATGAGCCCCAGGTTTCTAGCATGGATGGATGGATGCGTGGATGGACGAGGGGCATTTATGGAGACAGACTAGACAACTTTTGTTTAATAAATGAGTGAAGGAATGAATACATGAATAATGAAGGGATCCCAAAGTGGAATGGATAATGAGTTCCCCATCGTTGGGAGTATGAAACAAGTGGCTTTCATCAGGATATTGTAGAGGATACTCCTGATTTGAAGGGAAAGTCAAGTGGTAGGCACTCAGTAAGTCTATACTGCAGGAATAAATGATTGAATCGCTGCTGCGCCTATGAGGCTTCATGAGGAGCTCACATGCACCTGGTGGGAACTTGGTAATGAGTTACTCCTGCAGAAATGTAAGATGGAAGGAAATATTCAAGCACTGTTAATATTTTTTACATCTTCTTTCTTAAATTTCTACTGATTGATTATATTTTAGAATGCACATCTTCATACATATTAATAAGTATACATATTGGGTATGCATAATCAATCCTTTTTTTCCTATAGGAATATACAATCCCAGAAGCTTGGAGACCACTGATCTACATGCCAGAAGCCTGTTAACAGGTTGAGCAGAAATAAATAGCACCCCTTCCCAAAGGCTTCTGAGTGTGCAAGGCAGTGTCCCAGGGACCAAACTCGGAGGTTTTGGGAGTTGTAACAAATGCTAGAGCTATGCAAAAACCTCATCCATTTATTATGCAGTACAGAAAAGACACATGTTTACATGATTCATCCATTTTCTCATTCGGATGTGAAATGCTTCCTGTTTACAACATAACAGCTCTTTGAGTCTTTCACAGGGTAGATGTTTTTTATCAGGGTATCTACACCATGCACAGGGCAGCTCTTCTCCCGCAGACTCAGTTGCCCCTCAGACCAGGTGTGGATCCCCACATGGCCATTGGGATAGAGCTCTGCTTCTAAGAGAGTCTCAGACCATCACATGCTCTGCTGATGAATGACTGCCCTGTGTGAAAAAACACAGCCTCTTTTTGTTTTTTCATTCATCATGGATGGCACAGTTTGACTTCATTCTAATACTAAATGGTTTTTACTTCTTCTTTCACCTGTTTTCTTTCTCCAGGTATTTATTGGGGCAGAGGGGTGTGGGTGGTGGGAAGAAAGAATGGGTTGGGGGTAAGGAGGGAATCTTTTTTTTGACACTTTTGCTTTAAAATTCAGAGTTGAATTGGTCAGGATTTATGGGCTCTTTGCCATGTAAATTTTTCTCATTCTCCAGGTTCTAACCCTCCAGGTTCTAGCCCGCCAGGTTCTAGCCTGCCAGGTTCTAGTCTGCCAGGTTCTAGCTCTCCAGGTTCTAGCCCTCCAGATTCTAGCTTTCCAGATTCTAGCCCTCCAGGTTCTAGCTTTCCAGGTTCTAGCCCTTCTACATTCTAGGCCACCAGGTTCTAGCCCTTCTAGGTGCTAGCCCACCAGGTTCTAGCTCTCTAAGTTCTAGACTAAGTTCTAGCCTTCAGGTTCCAGCTCTCCAGGTTCTAGCGCATCAGGTTCTAACCCTCCAGATCCTAGCTCTCCAGATTCTAGCCATTCAGGTTCTAGCCCTCCAGGTTCTAGCTCTCTAGATTCCAGCCCTTCAGGCTCTAGATCTCCAGGTTCTAGCCCTCCAGATTTCAGCCCTTCAGGTTCTAGCTCTCCAGGTTCTAGCTCTCTAGATTCCAGCCCTCCAGGTTTTAGCCCTCCAGTTTCTAGCTCTCCGGGTTTTAGCTTCTCTAGGTTCTAGCCTCTCTAGGTTCTAGCCTCTCTAGGTTCTAGCCTTCCAGGTTCTTTCCCTCCAGGTTCTAGCCCTCCAGCTTCTAGCTCTCCAGGTTATAGCCTTTCCAGATTTTAGCTTCTTTAGGTTCTAGCCCCTCTAGGTTCTAGCCTCTCCAGATTCTAACCCTCCAGGTTCTAGTTCTCCAGGATCTAGCTCTCCAACCAGCTAATAAATATTCATGTATCAAGTGAATGAGTGCTGCCCTGGCACTGCTGATGGTGAATGCCATTGCCATTCCTACTCACACTCTTCTAGGGCTTGTACTGGGATACCTTCCAATAAACCATTGATTGACAGGAACAATCCCTTGTTGCTGAGAGAGGAACAGTCCCTGAGCAGGCCTGCACTCTCCCCCTCCCCAGGTACCCGCTGGCGGTGGGAGTCTCAGCACTGTGATCCTCTGGGCAAGACCGATTAGAAATTTCTTCCTCTGCCTCATCACAAATCAAACTTTGAAGACATGGCCTTCTCCCCAAATGCTCATGTGTGTGTGGCAGTCGGGGGCTCAGGGTGGCGGGGAGGACAGGTGGAAGGGAGCCAATGAGCACCTACTGTGTGCCAGACACTGGTACTTCACACTGCCACCGGCTCCCAATACTGATTCTGCTCCACGGAGCTATTTCTAAACCTCAGTGTCTTTTCCTTATAGTAAACATATCCCAGTTACATGTGCATAATAATGCCTCACATGTACATAGCACCCTTTGCTTTTCAAAGTACTTTTATACCTGTTACTGCCTTTAATCCTCACAACGACTTCATGTTACAGAAGAGGGAACTGAGGCAGGGACAGGTGGTTGTGCAATAGTTATTGGTTGAGCTGGAACCTTGGGCTCTCCCTTTCTGCTGTCCATATCACCCACAGCACCCTGCTCAACCATCTCATCTAACAGCTTTCTGGCGGTGGCAGTGCCCAGTCATTGCCAGTCGAGTCTTTGAGTTCCTTCAAGATGGAGATGGCTCCTTCTCTTTCTTCCCTCTTGCCTCCAGTGCTCAATATTGCTTATACAGCAAGTGCTCAATATGTGCTTATTGGATTCTTCTTTGGCACAGACCACCTTGTCCATCAGTGAGGGGTGCCACAGAATCCTGGTATCCAGGTTCTTATCAGGGACCCCTCAGGGCTTAACCTTCATTAATGCAAGAAATTGTCCTCCAAAGTTCTCGCTGAATGGATTAAAGAAACCCAGGGCAACAATTCACTTGTGCACTCAGCCATTGCACCAAAGCTGGATGGTGGTTCTCCTGGAGATCCAAGTTGTCTTGCTGGGGCAGGGAGGGACACCATGTGGGAGGGAAGCTCAGTCACTCCTGTCCCTGTCCCCAGGCCCCCTCCACTCCTGGGAAGGAGCAGGCTGGCTCAGGTGTGGCAGCAAATAAGAACAGTAATGCTGTCGTGTTTATGGAGTCCTTGGCTGTGCATGAGTTCACCCCATCCTCATAGCCATGCTCCCTGCAAAATTGGGCAGGGCAGGAATTATTCTCCTGTGTTTTACTGGAGACACCAACTCATTTCCCAAGGTCATGCATGGATGTCCCCATGGCATTCCTGGGCCCATGCTGAAAAGCAACTGTCCCTCAATCCTTAACACAAATTCACAGCAGCCCTGCTGGCGTTTGCTCACTGTCTGCTCCCTGCCCAGTCCTGCAGTTTGTGAATCTGGCGTTCCACCGAGATGGAGGTCCGCAGTGTGCCCATGGAGTTCTCCATCTGAATGGATTCTGACCTACAGCCCCCTTTCTGGCACACTCCCTGGTACACCTCCCAAGACTTCTTTCGGAAGCGCTTGCCCACAATCACATACACCAGTGGGTTGAGGCAGCTGTTGCTGTAGGCCATGAAGGAGGCGATCTGTGTGATTACATCGATGATGTGCTCGTCCCAGCAGCTGGCGAGGATGCCGAGGCGATGCAGCGTGTCCAGGAAGGTGCTGACCTGGAAGGGCAGCCAGCAGATGACGAACAGCAGCAGCACAACCAGGACCAGCACCGTGGCCCTCCTCTCTGTCTGGATCTCCTTGAACTTCTGCATCTCATTGTTCCGCAGCACCTGCATGATCTGCATCGTGCAGAAGGTGATGACGCTCAGGGGCAGCAGGAAGCCCACGATATTCAGGAGCATGTTGGTGAACACTTCCCAGACGAGGGATGGGTAGCTGATGACGCAAGCAGTGACGTTGTGGCCCTCGTCACTGTACTCCTCCATGGTCCGGAACACCAGCATGGGTGAGCTCAGGAGCAGCGTGCATGCCCAGATCACCAAGCTGTAGAGCTTGGCCCAGCGCACACCGCGCATCCGGCCCATGGACATGGTTTTCACCAGGGCCAGATAGCGGTCGATGCTCACCAGCATCAGGAAACAGATGCTGCTGTACAGGTTCATGGAGATAATGGCATTCACCACGCGGCAGAGCGTCTCCCCAAAGAGCCAGTTGAAGTTGTTGGAGATGGTGATGGCCCAGAAGGGCAACCCGCAGGCCAGGATCAGGTCTGCTGCGGCCAGGTTCCCCAGGTAGATCTCTGCCACCGTGCAGCTGCTCCTGTGCAGGCAGAAGACGCTGAGGACAAAGATGTTCTCTAGGGTGGCCAGCACGAACAGCACCCAGAGGAAGGGGGCCTGGATGGTGTTGAGCCAGCCCAGCCACTCCACTGGGGGGCATTTGCTCTGGGCAAAGGTCCCGTTAAGAGCTGGCAATTGCAAGGTGACATTGAGCATGTCGGCGCTGAAAGAAAGTAGAAAAGAGGCTGTTTACCCCTCAGGGTCACAAGGGAAGGACAAAAACTGGTGCAGAAGGAGGCAGGGGTTAAAGACAACCAGCCAGGATGTGGAGAAGTCGAGGTGGAGCTCAGGCTGCTTTCTGCAGCCAGCGCTTCGGCACACCTGACTCTCCTGGGTCTTACAGAGCCCCCTCTGATGCTTGGATCTAAATGGGGCCTCATGTTCTTCATCTCAAGGCTCCACTGGCATATTTCCTTGGCCAGCATCCATCAACAGCACTAACAATCTCAAGTCTTGGACCCTTGACCTCCTTGAAGCTTCCATGATGGGAGGATTCACATTCCTTCCTTATCATCCGGGCCCCTCCCAAGGGAGTTGGTCACCTTTCAGCCTCTCAAAGTCCTGTGGTGGGTGAGTTAATTCATTAAAAGAGAAAAATGATATCATGCCAGACCTGGAGATTCCAGTCTGGCTTAGAGACCAAGGCCAGCCTATCTGCTTAGTTCCTGTCTTCCTGGACGGTCTGGGGTGGCATCATATTTCTGTGCCTTCTATCAGCAAAGCACTGAAGAGAATAGGAGGATGCAGATAGCGAGGGAGGGTGGGGACTTTGGAGCCAGATAGTCCTACTGGGTTCACATCCTGGCTGCCTTACTTATAAGCTGTGTGATATTGGGGAAGTTACTTAACGTCCTTGAACCACAATGACCTCACCTGTAAAATGGGAATTTAAAAATCTCCCTCTCAGGGTTGGGATGGGGATCTGAGACAATGTACAAAATGCCCCAAGCACTGCACTTGGCTCAGTAAACATTAGTAATTAACTATTCTTGCAAACCTATTAAAATAACCAGCGGTAAACTCTAACACCACCGTTTGTTGGTGACCCCATCTTTAATCTACTGGCTCCTCTTTCATTCTTAGGCGAGACTCACAGACCACAGGGCAGGTACCTTTCTAGACTTGTTGCTGTAAATCATCTCTACCTTCAGCAGAGGCATGGGGCTTGGACAGACCTGGGTTCCAATCCTAGCTGTGTGATCTTGGGCAAATTGCTTGAACTCTCTGGGCTTCTATTTTGCCTTCTTGGGAGTGGGGTATTGCTCTCATCCTGACTCGCTTTGCATTTCTTTTTTTTTTTTTTTTTGAGACGGAGTCTCACTCTGTCGCCCAAGCTGGAGTGCAGTGGCCGGATCTCAGCTCACTGCAAGCTCCGCCGCCCAAGTTTACGCCATTCTCCTGCCTCAGCCTCCTGAGTAGCTGGGACTACAGGCGCCTGCCACCTTGCCCGGCTAGTTTTTTGTATTTTTTAGTAGAGACGGGGTTTCACCGTGTTAGCCAGGATGGTCTTGATCTCCTGACCTCGTGATCCGCCCGTCTCGGCCTCCCAAAGTGCTGGGATTACAGGCTTGAGCCACCGCGCCCGGCCTGCATTTCTTTTTACATGGTTGTTGCAAGATTCAAGTCAAAGAGTGGATGTGAAGACACACTTAAAAGTCCAAAGCACAACCCAGAGGACAGGACTCACAGGGCATTTTCCCAGTGCCCTGTGGTGTGGGTGAGAGAAGGAAAAGGTGCTCTTTCTGGGAGGTGCATTGCTAGACAGGCTCATGGAGGAAGAGCTGAGCTACAAGTCAGGAGGAGATACTGATCATCACCTCTGGGGTTTCCCAGGAAAATTCCCTTTGCTTCTAGGAGCAGCTGGCTGGCATCCTGGAGCCAGACTGGGGGACCCGCAAAGCAATGCTTTTAACCTTTCAATGTTTTTTGAGCATCTGCTCTGTGCTGAGCTCTGCCTTGAGTGCAAAAACACAGAGAGGATACCACCCGGCCCCTGCCCTGCCTGACTCCTGACAACTGGGGCCCAGAGTGTGGAGGGTGCCCTGGAGGGAGCAGGAGGGATGTGGGACACAGACTTGGAGTAGGGGCAGGTGGGTAAGGTTAGAGGTGACTCTAGAGCTGGGTCTTGAAGGATAAGAAGCAGACAGGGCACAAGAAGGAGGACAAGCAGACCAGGCAGGGGGAACAGCCTGAGCAGAGGCACAGAACTGGGGAAGCTGTTGGTATGTTCTGGAAAGTGACACTAGATGTTGGACAGGAGAGGTGAGAAGTAGCAAGGGGCTGAGTGAGGAAGTAAGTGTGGTCTTCACTGGGTGCTAAGGAAGTGAGGCTTTGCCCCTGAGTCTTCAGGGACTGCAGTGTTGGTATAAGAAGTATACTCTGAAAAGATCCCTGTGGTGCCTGGTGACTTTCATATGCCCCCAAATTACTTGATATT
Source organism: Macaca fascicularis (assembly GCF_037993035.2). Taxonomy (NCBI): domain Eukaryota; kingdom Metazoa; phylum Chordata; class Mammalia; order Primates; family Cercopithecidae; genus Macaca; species Macaca fascicularis. The sequence goes on along the minus strand of NC_088381.1, from coordinate 164,298,015 downwards.
CTTCCTTTCAAAAGGAGGAATCTGCTTCCTCTTCTCCTGGATGTGGGCTGGACTTCTTACCAATGGTGGCGGGGATGGTGTGTGATTTCTGAGGCTAGGTCATAACATCCTTTGCAGCTTCTTCCTCAGCCTCTTGCATTGCTTACTTGGAAGGATGTGAGCCGCCATGTGAGGATACTCAAGCAGCCACAGAGCGGGGAACTAAGTTGCCACCTTGAAAGTGGATCCTCTGGCCCCAGTTAAGCTTTCGGTGGATCCTGGTTTCCCAGCCTTTGAGTTTTCCAACCAAGGCCCCAGACATCTTGGAACAGAGATAAACTGTCTCTACTGGGCTCTGAATTCTTGAGCCATGAAAACTTGCAGCCTCCTTTTCAGAGTCCTCTGAAGGTAAGATTTCCCCTGGGTAGTCCCCTTGGTCCAAGCCTCAACCCCATTTCTGTAACTACAGAAAACCCATTTCCTCCATACCCCTGGCTTCGGGAATCAATCATCTCTCATAGGCTAACTCACTAGAGACCAAAGTATAGCACTAGATGCTGCTTATTAATTTCTCAGCAAGACAATTGATAGCCAAGGGGATGGATCCTGGCCCATCCTTGGCTCTGAGAAGCCATAGGATCATCAAAAAGATGCCTGGTGAGTGCGGAATTGGAAACTATAGGTCCAGTGCACTGTGGCCTCAGCTGAGATGGCCATCTGCTCACTTTCATCATAGGCCGCACCTGCCACAAGATGGAGAAGTTGGAGTGGACCCCTCAGCCTTGTTTCTTGCAAATGCTGCCTCCCAGAACAGATCTCCCTATCCTCTGTTTCTACTCTGGCTCAGGTCTCCCTCCCCCTCCCCTTAAATTCTCTCTTTAGAGTGTTCTGATCTTCCACCAGATGTCAGCCATATATTGGAGATATTTTGTCTCCAAGGCAACCTGGCACATTGCTGTCTGATCTGCTGGGTATTGACTTCAATGTTTAACTCTCTTACCTTCACTTCCAAGTTCATCTGGGATAGATCACATATGACAACCAGGAATGTATCCTTCTCCTCCCTGAGCCCCTCTTCCTCTAGTTCCACAGAACATTCCCTCTGCTCCCGACAGGCCTACAGGGACTTGGACGCTTGAGAAGTTTTGTCTTTGGGCTTTAACATCACTGGTTCCTTCAACTGTTGTCCAGGGCATGAGGATTGAGCTTTCCAGGGAGTTCTCCAGGGTGTCTGCCCCCCACCCCTAACTAGTGAACCGAGGAATCCCTTTGACTCACCTGAAAGAGGCTGTGGTGGGCACGGAGTCCTCACGAACAGACAGAAACATCGGTGTCTTCCAGGGAGAGAACATTCGGACTCAGAGTGGGATGTGAGCGAGGCCACACCTGGGCTGAACAGAGAAGAAAAGATGGTTAGATGGCACAGGGGCTGGGGACTGCAAAATACACGCATTCTCCAGCAGGGAGGAGAAGTGGAGACTGCTGAGTCCCTGACTCAATGCACATTTGTGAAGTGCTCCCACACAGTGGTGTTAGGGACACAATGGCCAGGAGCTGACAGTCTCCTGGAGAAGCCAGACATTGCTCACTGAATAACTGCAAACAGACCTAAGTACAGTGAAATCAAGCAAAAGCTTCTGTGACTGCATAGAACACGGGGTCCCAAAATCGCCTGCGAGGGCGAGTGGATATTGATGATAACACTGAGGGTGAGCAGAACTAAGCAGGGTGGAGGGATGAGGGTGCAGGAGGATATCTCAGTCAGGAAGGCACTTGGTGTGAATGTGGATTAGGCCCTGGCCGCTGCTCAGGGAGTTGGGATTGCAGTGGGGGTAGAGTGGAAGCAGGGCCCAGTTAACCCATTAACTTAGGCCTGGGATGATGGAGGCTGAGAGGCTGGATTCCAGGGGAGTTTAGAGGGTACGCCTGACATGGCTGGTGCTCGATTGGACATGGATGGGGTGAGGACAGAGGCGAGGCAGGTTTCGTGGCTTCTCTCTCCTGCAAAGGCGGAGATGGGGGCTGATTTAGAGGAGAAAGGTCATATGTTTAGACTGGAAGCTGTTAGAGGGGAGGTTTTTTGGAGAATTCTAGGCGGATGGGGATGGGAATGGCTGTTGGGTACAGCAGGGTCTGGAGCTCAGAGGAGGGGTCTGGACTGGAGCACTGTGATGGAGACAGGGTCTTGAGGGACTTTGAGCCTAATGAGGGAGACAGACACAGCTGAGTATTTCCAGTCCCTTGGGCTGGTTACCGATACAAGGTGCTGTCAAGTTCTCAGCCCAGGGCCTCCTCTGTGCCCTGGTTGAAAGGGCCTTTTTGCCCAACGGGCTTCCATTGATGACCCCTGTCTCTATCCCTCTTCAAGTTTCACATCACTCCCATCCAGGGAGCGAGGCATGGGCTCTGTGCTTGCCTCAGAGAGGAGGAAACGAGGCATAGACGGGTGGGGGTGACTTGTCTCAGTCCCAAGGCTAGAGGGGGGGCTTAACCCCCTCTCTTTCCATTCCAGACTTCACACCCTCTCCAGGATACTAGGTGACCCCTGTCTAGGAAGGCTGTGGAAAGCTGTGGTCTATGCATGTGCAAGTGTGTGAGTGCATGTGTGTGGAAAGCTGTGGTCTATGCATGTGCAAGTGTGTGAGTGCATGTATGTGTGTGTGCATATGTGCATGTGTGGGTATATGTGTAGGTGTGTGTGTGTATGAATGTAGCCACAGATCTGCCACATCTCGGCTTTCAGCCACTCTGCAACACCCGGCACCTGGGTTTCCAGAAGCCCAGCTCCCCTAATTCAGTCGGGCGGTGGAGATCAGAGAATGTTCAGTTCAGGGAATTCAAACACATTAAAACAAAAAGCTGAGTTGATAAACAGGAAATGAAGTGGGAGGTAATTAACACCCAGAAAAGATTTGCACGAACCACTAAGCAGAGCTGGGATCAGGGTTTGGAACTTGCAAAGGATGCAATGAGCAGCACTGTCGTTCTGATTCTTCAAGGCAGGGAGTTTGCAGGGGGAAAGGAAGACCTAGGAGTTTTCCTCTCTGAGAGGCCCTCCTGGGCTCATGGAGACAAAATTCAACGGTCGTGAGAGGTCATGTGTTTGAAACATTAATTTTTTTTTTTTTTTTGAGATGGAGTCTCGCTCTGTCACCCAGGCTGGAGTGCAATGGCGTAATCTTGGCTCACTGCAACCTCTGCCTCCCAGGTTCAAGTGATTCACCTGTCTCAGCCTCCTGAGTAGCTGGGATCACAGGTGCCTGTCACCACGCCCGGCTAATTTTTGTATTTTTAGTAGAGATGAGGTATTGCCATGTTGGCCAGGTTGGTCTTGAACTCCTGACCTCAAATGATCCACCCGCCTCGGCCTCCCAAAGTGCTGGGATTACAGACGTGAGCCACTGTACCTGGCCTAAAGCATTCTTTTTTTTTTTTTTTTTTTTTTTGAGATGAAGTCTGGCTCTGTCGCCCAGGCTGAAGTGCAGTGGCCGGATCTCAGCTCACTGCAAGCTCCGCCTCCTGGGTTCACGCCATTCTCCTGCCTCAGCCTCCCGAGTAGCTGGGACTACAGGCGCCCGCCACCTCGCCCGGCTAGTTTTTTTTTTGTATTTTTTAGTAGAGACGGGGTTTCACCGTGTTAGCCAGGATGGTCTCGATCTCCTGACCTCGTGATCCGCCCGCCTGGGCCTCCCAAAGTGCTGGGATTACAGGCTTGAGCCACCGCGCCCGGCCTAAAGCATTCATTTTTAAAAGCATTTAACAAATTATTGATGGTCTATCATGTGCTGGTGATTCAGAAGAGAAGAATGAAGACTAAACTCCCCTGTCGTCCTGGGGCTCACTCAGGCTGAAATGTCCATCTGAGAGGCCTCAGCCTGCATGTACGGCTTCCATTTCTACATGACAGTGACTGCCGCACAGATAACTCAGGTCCTCACAGCTTGGTCATGGGGGACGTGTCCAGCGTTTCCTCGATGACCTCCGTTAATGGGTCTGTTGAGCATCTACCTGGCTGGGTGTCCCCAGATCTGGCCACATCAGCCCAGCTGGATCCTAATTGCTTGCTAGTGGCTGTAAACATTGCTTTCATTTTCAAAACAAAGTTGAGAGCTTTTCGTCTCAACTTTCTCCTGAAGTCCAGAGGGCAGGCGGGTTAAGGAACTGGGAGAATTTGGGAGTCTGAAGTCGACCGAGTTGTTTTCTCCATCTGCTCTAGAGGTATGCCCTGGGTGAGGATCCCTGTCAGGGAGCTGCTGTGTCCTGCTCCGGGTCACCTCCTGGCCTCTCCTCTGTGACCCCTGCCTCGGGAGCCCCTACGGGTACCCTGGGGCTCTTTGCCTTCTGGCTTCTCTTTGGGTTTGGCCAGTGGGAGCCCCAGCAGGAGCCTGAGGGAGGGCGAGAGGGAGGATGGGGTGTTGTTGGCTCCTCTCTTGGGGCCTTTATGCTGGCTTGGCCTGGAGCAGAGTTCACTGCTTTTATCAGGGGCCTGATCGCGAGGGAGGGAGGGAGGGAGGTAGGGAGGGTGCTAAGGCTTTGTCGCACCAGCACCGAGGCACCTGGGGTGCTGCCTGCTCCTCGCAGAACCCCAATATGCTGCCGACACCACTGTAAAGAAATGCTTCATTAACATCCTCTTCCTATTACCCAATTGGAATGTGCCCTCTCTTTTTTTACTGAGACCCTGATGAACGCATCCTGGGAATATAAAGTCAGGCAGGGAGGGGGTGCTCCAGGTGGGCCGCTGTCTGTGGGATCTCCATCCCTCTGGACCACAGTCTCCTTGTCTACAGAGCTAGGAGGGTGGACTCGTGGCCCTCACAGGCGCTGATCCTCAGAGCTGGGGACAGGCGATGACTGTGCTGCTGGGTTTTTCCCCTGATTTTTTAAACAGACACCTTAGAGGGAACATCCAACATCTGATTCACTCATTCTCTCTCTGCCTCAGAATTCTGTCCAAGAAGACTTACTGTAAAAACACTTTCTTCATTTACTCCTACAGACACTGTGGGCTTGGCGCTGTCAGGAATCAATTCCACTCGAGCCTTCGAGACAGCCTGTTTGGGTTTCCCAGGAATCCACACCTTAGGGCCTTTGAAGCAGTGGCCTCCGCAAAATACATACTGTCACTGTCTCAGGGGCCAAGTGTGCCTCATATGGGGCCCCCGACCTTGTAGCCAATGATGGGATTCAGGGCACGCTACCCCAAAATGTGGCAGCTTCGCATGTTGAATATTTTAAGTGGAAAGAATCCAAGAAACAGTAGGTGCAGGAAGGACTCTGTGATTGTTCCCTGAAGCAGGTCACCAGACTCCACACCCAGAGGAAAGGGGCACCCTCCCCTCCGAGCACTGGGGACAGAGAGGAGCCCCGACAGGCCTTGCTCTTTCCTCACTTCTCTACACTTCGCTCGTGCCCCCTGGTCCCACCACATCCCACAATTCTCCACTCTTCATCACATCTAATGGAAACACTCAGGCCAGGCACAGGGGTTCACGCCTGTGACCCCAGCACTTCGGGAGGCTGAGGCAGGCGGATCGCTTGAGCCCAGGAGTAGGAGACCAGCCTGGCCAACACAGCAAGACTGAGTCTACAAAAAGTACAAAAAAGTTAGGTGGGTGTGGTGGCGCACACCCGTAGTCCTAGTCCTAACTACCTGGGAGGCTGAGGAGGGAAGATCACCTGAGCCCGGGGTGATCGAGGCTGCAGTGAGCCGTATGGCACCACTGCACTCCAGCCTGGGTGGTAGAGTGAGACTCTGTCTCAAAAAAATAAAAAGGCTCTCAGGCTTAATCACTTCGTTTCCTTATGAAGGTTCCCATGTCACATTAAACTTACATTAAATTAATTTGTTCACTTTTCTCTTGTTAATCTGTTTTTTGTTTCAGGGCCCCCAACCAAGAACTCAGGAGTGGAGAAGGAAAAGATAGTTTTCCTCCTGATGTCAGCTTGTGTCCTGTATTTTGTGACTGCATGTTAGAGCTGGGAAGCATTTCCCAGCAAGGGAAGTAGTTTGGCTGGCAAATAGCCTTGAATCATTTAGTCATTCCTCCTGATTAGGCCAACAAGACAGTCTCAGCGTGGTGTCCGTGCATCTTCAACACCTTTCTGTATGCGCAATCTCCCCTTTTGACACGCTGCACAGGCTCAGAGCCTTGGCTGGCCCCCGAATCCACCCAGGCTTTAATAGCAATGTTTACATTCTATTGCTTTTCTTTTTTACAGTTACCGTCTTTCTTTTATGATACGTGACACTCATTTTCCATTTAAATTGGTGATATGAAGTTACAGTTCAAAAGTAAGTCACTACTAAAGACATAGTTGTACAGGTGACATGGATATGGCAAAAACTGCGAACGTGAATGTAAATGGCTAAGTGTGGGAAACCCAGCCTGGAAGTCTCTAGCTGGAAACGTGCATTACGGACGGGAAGCCAGCCTGGCACTTAGGCCGATGGGCTCTGGAAGCTGACTGTGAATTGAGTCCTCCTCTCTAGGGCTCGTTATTTAACCTCATCGCACCTCATTTTTTTCAACTATACAATGGGGATTGGTATTTCAAACAGCCCCATCTCCTAGGGCTGCTGTGGGGAGTAGACGAGTCCGTGTGTGTCAGACGCATGGAGCACATGGTCAATGTATTCGAGAATGTAAGCTGCTCTTCCTGCACCAGCCCAGGAGGCCCGTCTGCTTTAGCTACACCAGGGGCTGTAGGGTGTCAGGGATTCCCTTCCACCTGGTCAGCTCTCCTGCTCACAGGCCAGCTGAGGTTTTCAGTCATTCATTACACAGCTGGATGGAGAGATGGGGGGTGTTGCTGGGACACCACCAGTCTGTCCATCCAGGAGAGCTCTTGAGACAGCTGGGCTCTGTCCTTAGTCAGAGGGTGGCTGTTCTCCCTCTGCCTCTGCATCTCCTATCTGCTCTCAGTGGCAGCTGAGCGCATGGTGTGCGTGCATGCGTGTGTAAAGTGTGTGTCTGTCCCACCACATTCGCTGTACTCGGAGAGGAGGACCCTGCCTTGCTCATCTTCCCACCCCGCACGGTGCCTGCAGCTGAGTTTTGCACATCCTAAACTCTTGAACAACATTTGCTGTGTAAATAAGTGAAATCCTTCAGACCACCCAGCAAGTCGATGTCAAGGCCAGAGCTAGAAAGAAACAAGATCTCCTGAATTCTTTCCCTGACACTTCCCCAGAATAAATGTTTTCCTCTAAAAGCTGATTGACGTGGTTACTGAGTCTGGATGCTGTTTATAGACAGTCACGAAGGTAAGCCTCAGGCTACAGCAGGCAGGGGGTGGCGGAAGGGGGCGATGGTGCCTCATAAACCATATCAGTCTCAACAGCAGGAGCTGTGTGGCCCTCAAGAGGGCTTCCAAGAGTCCCTTTTCTTTTCTTCCCTGAAAAGAAGGCCAATGCTGTCTGTAGGGGGAGGACGTGGTTCTGGGAAGTGACTTCCATTCTCAGAACTCCCAAAGACAACTGAGTCAGAAGATTTGATTCAATCCCAGACATATACATGTGGGTCCTTCCAGCATTTGGACACTTTATGGGCCTGGAATGTTCTGGAAACATTTTTGGGGGGACATGGAGCCTGGAGAAGCAGAGCCCCTCATCCATCCTGCTTTCTGCAGGGGAGGAGGAGGCCTGCCAGCCTGGCTTTGCTCGCCCTTGGAGACCTTGGAGCTTATGTTATTCTCGGTCTATTTTCCCTGTTCGCCGTGGTTAGATTACTCTGCTCAGTGTGTTTTGTTTCTTTCCCCACATTGGGGTTTTCAGTTTTAATAAACAAGCAATTTCATCTGACATCCTAACACCACTCATTCCCCTTAAAAAAAATAACATTTCTCTCTTAAAAAAAAAAAAAAAAGAGAAAAGATAACTAGGCTGAGTGCAGTGGCTCACGCCTGTAATCCCAGCACTTTGGGAGGCCGAGGTGGGTGGATCACCTGAGGTCAGGAGTTCAAGACCAGCCTGACCAACATGGTGAAACTCCACCTCTACAAAAATACAAAAATTAGCTGAGCATGATGTCGGGTGCCTATAATCCCAGCTACTTGGGGGGCTGAGGCAGGAGAATCACTTGAACCGGGAGGCAGAGGTTGCAGTGAGCTGAGATCCCACCATTGCATTCCAACCTAGGTGATGGAGCGAGACTCCATCTCAAAACAAAAACAAAAACAAAAACAAAAAACCAAAACTACAGCACAGAGCATTTAAAACTAATATTAAGCCCCGTCTCTACTAAAAATACAAAAATTATCTGGGCGTGGTTGCAGGTGCCTATAATCCCAGCTACTCGGGGGGCTCAAGGGGGAGAATTGCTTGAACCCAGGAGGCGGAGCTTGCAGTGAGCTGAGATTGCACTGCTGCACTCCAGCCTGGGCGACAGAGCAAGACTCCATCTCAAAAAAAGAAAAAAAAAAAACCCTACATAAAAGAGCATTTAAGGCCGGGCACGGTGGCTCAAGCCTGTAATCCCAGCACTTTGGGAGGCCAAGACGGGCGGATCACGAGGTCAGGAGATTGAGACCATCCTGGCTAACACGGTGAAACCCGGTCTCTACTAAAAAAAATGCAAAAAACTAGCCAGGCGAGGTGGCGGGAGCCTGTAGTCCCAGCTACTTGGGAGGCTGAGGCAGGAGAATGGCGTGAACCTGGGAGGCGGAGCTTGCAGTGAGCTGAGATCCGGCCACTGCACTCCAGCCTGGGTGACAGAGCAAGACTCTGTCTCAAAAAAATAAATAAATAAATAAAATAAAAATAAGAGCATTTAAAACTAATAGGAAAATCTGCTGGAGTTCCATCCCTGGACACAGCTGCTTATGTATGCCACATGCAGCCGTATTCTGTCGCGGTGGTTTTACATGAAACCTCCTATCACGGGAATGTTTCCGTGTTGCTCCATCATGGCTGTAGTAATGATGCCTTCAAATAAGGCATTGCATTTGTTTATTTTTGTTTATGAAACCATTCTTTTATTCCAAATCTTTTTTATTTTATTTTATTTTATTTCATAGTGCTGCAGCCATGTTGCTATACTCCCTGATCTCCAAGGACCTCTTCTACAATCCCCTCTAGGAGCCTTTGCTGGGGCTGCCCCCTGCCCGGGTGCCCTGCCTGATTCTGCTCTGTCACTAACCCTCCGTGGCCTCCTGTAGGTGCTCTGCTGCGGTGAGTCTGTGGGTCCGCCTGGCTGGACAACAGGCCCCAGTTATTCCGTTTCACGCTAATCTCAGTATTGCTGTGAAGCAGTTTGTCTGTGTGGTGACAGCCCACAGCCAGCTGGCTTTCACTAAGGAAGCTTGTCTTCGACTCCCTGCATGGGCCTGATTCAGTCAGTTGAAAGGACTTCAGAGCAGATCTGAGGTTTCCTGGAAGAAGAAGAAATTCAGCTTGCGGGCAGGAGCTTCGGTCCAAGGCTGAGTGTTCTGGCATGCCCTTCTGGGCAGCTTTCCCAAGGGACTTCTGACTTGCCTAGTCATCCCTACAATCACATAAGCCAATTCCTTGCAATACATCTCTTAATCTGTGTCTTCTATTGGTTCTGTTTCTCTGACTGATATCCTCCTGCAAGCAGGAGGTTCTCTTCCACCACTACCCGCCTCCTGCTTCTATAACATTTATTATAGGGCACAGCTATAAGAGTTGCTTGTGTTGTTATTTCATTTCTCTGTCAAGTGACTGACACATAATAGGTATTTAATAAATGGTTGTTGATTGACTGGTAGAGGGCAGGGTGTGATCCTTATTTCTCCTCTTCTACCCAGCAGACATAGTTGCTGGGCGGAGGCCAAGGGAAATGGAGCTTACAGTGTGCCCCGCCTGTTCCAGCCTCAACACTGCACTGAGTGGCTGATGCATCACTATTCCCATGTTCCAGATGGGAAAGCAGAGGCAGTGAGGCAACTGAGATAGTTGAGGTCACCCTGCTCATCAGAGTCAGGGCCAGGATTCAAGCCTGGGTCTGCCTGAGGCCAAGTGTCAAGTCCTTTCTCTGGCTCTGGATTGGCTCCCACCCAGCGAGGTTCTTGGTGCAGGTGGTATGGACAGGAGGCAGAGAAATACTGGGTAGAGGAGGACAGTTCTCTGGTAAAGGCCTCACCAGCAAGCCTGGGTCCACGGCCCTAAACAAGAATTTCACATTCCTGTTTTCCCACCTGAGTGTTGCTTTTGCCAAAACCACCCTGGCCTGCCATGCCCCCATCCTATACCCATAAAAACTCCAAACTCCATTGGCAGAGGAGCAGAGCAGCATGGCAGAGAAGGAGAGAAGAGAAGAAGTGTTTGAATGTGGAAGAGGCAGCTGGACAGTTGGAGAAGAGTTCAGCCATCTGGAAGATTACCTTCCCACTCCATCCCCTTTCCAGTTCCTCATCCCACTGACAGCCACCTCTATCACTCAATAAACCCTCTTCATTCACCATCCCTCAAGTCCATGTGACCTGATTCTTCCTGGATGCCAGACAAGGACTCGGGTACCAAGAGGGCAGGGTGTAACACTTAGCTGTTGGTGGATGGCAACTGCTAAAAGAGCATTAATTGTAACACACCCCTAGACGGTACTGTAGGGCCAGAGCCCAAAAGCGCTTGCCCCAGCCCCAGCACCTGCTCATCTGCGTGCTTCCCCTCCCACAAAGGATTTGAGCAAGTGAGCCACATCCCTGTCACTGCGAGTCCCAAGAAGGGGTCCAGGGAACTCTCCCCTCTCCCAGGGCAGGCCCCAAGGAATAGTGAGGAATTGAGGGGGTTCACAGGACTGGCTATCCTGGAGGGGATGCTGTGACTTGTAGCCCTCCAGGGAACAAGCCCTGTGCAGATGGCAGCTTGGACATGGGCTTAGCTGCCCATAGGACTGGGGGGCTACTGGGGAGTCAGCAGCATAGGTCAGCAAAATTGGCAGGTCCCCCGTGTCTCTTCTCTCCCCCAGGTCTCTGATGGGTGTTCCGTCCCTGAGACAATTTGATGGCACAGAGTTTCCCATCTCCAGAAATCTGTCTCGCAATCTTGCCAGTCACCTTTGATTTGGGGCTTAAGCCAGGTTTGCCCAGCAGGCTGCAGAGGAGTAGCCACAGTGTGCATGTGTGTGTGCATTTGTGTGTGTGTGTGCATGTGTGTGTGTTTGTGTGCACACGTGTGAGTGTGCACATGTGTGTTTGTGTTGGTGTGTGTATGTGTGTGTGTTTGTGTGTGCATGCATGTGTTTGTTTGTGCACACATGTGTGTATGTATGTGCGTGCATACATGAATGTTGGACGAGCATGGGTCAAGTGCCTGGAGATGTCCCCAGGGGGTTGGAACTACACGAGTCTTGTGGTTTCATGAGTGAGGTCCACTCCCTATCAGAAGCCCAGCTCCCACATTTTACCTTGGATAAGTGGCTTAACTCCTCAGGGCCTCAGTTTCTTCATCTGTCAAATAGAGATAATAATAGCACCTACTTTGTGGGGCTGATGTGAGCACAAAGTACATTAATGATTGCAAGGTTCTTAAACAATCCTTCACACGCTTCAAACACTCCAGAAATGCCAGTGTTTCCTTTCTCTTTGTGTGATATCCGGTTTCCATCACAATTTTATTGGAGGAAAGAGCCCTGGTAGTTAAGAAGAAAATGCCCAACCTACCCCACCCTATCTTTTGCAGAGGGGAAAACTGAGGCCCTCGAGAGGTGATACAATGTCTGCAGCCACACAGCAAGGCAATGCTGGCCTGGAGCAAGAGCCCAGGCTTTGCCTGTCTCTTGCTGGAGTGGCTTTCACGGGTTTGACCCAGGTTAGAGGGGCTCAGGGTCTGGGGCCAGGGCTGTAGCCCTGGGGAACACTGCCGAGGAGCCCTCTGACTTGAGCATAGGGTTATTAGACTGGACATATTCCTCCGTCCATCTTTTTTCCGCCATTGGAGTTCTTGCCAAGTTAACCTTACAGAATCCTGGAGTATTAGTATGGAAAGGGCTCTCGGGCATTATTTCATCAGAATCCCTCATGTTACAGAGATGGGCATGGAGGCCCAGAGACAGAGGATAGGCATTCTACCAGGACACACAGCCAGTGTGGCTGAACCTAGTTCCTACAATCTTGGTATTCAGCCACTTTGCTTTTTTTTTTGAGACCAAGCCTCTCGCTTTTGTTGCCCAGGCTGTAGTGCAATGGTGCAATCTCAGTTCACTGCAACCTCTGCCTCCCAGGTTCAAGCAATTCTCCTGCCTCAGCCACCTGAGTACCTGGGATTACAGGCATGCACCACCACGCCCGGCTAATTTTGTATTTTTAGTAGAGACGGGGTTTCTCCATGATGGTCAGGCTGGTCTCGAACTCCCAACCTCAGGTGATCCGCCCACCTCAGCCTCCCAAAGTGCTGGGATTACAGGCGTGAGCCACCGCGCCCAGCCTGCCACTTTGCTTTTTAAAATTGTCCTACAGTGCCGCATCGCAGGTGGAAGACAGAGCGCGTGCTAATATTGTCTGGCTGTCAAAACCAAGACCTCATACCCCAGGCCGAGGCAGAGGGGTATTGGGGGTGGAGAGTGAGGAGCTTACATCAAACCTTAAATGCAATGGCCTTTGCGTGGTGGTCACGATGTCCCCATTCCACTTTCCTGCATGCCATTCACGTATACCAGGAAAAAATAGAAACCCTCAGCAGAAAGCAAAACCAAAAACCACATAAGAAGGCTGCAGGTCTGGAAGAGGGTGTGTTTCCCAGAAAAGCAATTCCTAAGCAACAGCTCAGGCTGGGAAGTGAGCCCTAGCTGGGTGTGTCCAGGAAGGCTGATTATCCTGCAGCCTCTCCAGCCCCCTGGTGGTCTCTGGTGTCCTGGGGATGGCACAGGCCCGGCTGGGGTGGGAGCAGAGGGCGGTGGGCGGGATCTCTGCCTAACCAGCTACTGGCCCCGCTCCTCCACCACGTGCAAGCCTGGGCTGTGACCTTCTTCCCACCCAGCTCGGTATACAAAACAAGGAGGAGGAGACACAGTAAACAGAGAACCTAACTGGTCGGTCACAGAGAAAAAGGAATCATGAACTGGTTTGGGCCCTGCCCAGCAAGCAGGCCAGAGGAGCCGGGGAGAGTACTGAGTTGGGACAGGTGGAGTTTTATCCCTGTCTGCACAGGGTAATACCTGGGGTCTAAGGGCTTCCCACAACATACCCTCGGTACTGAAGGGACCTATACTATTGCCCTTTCAGCTCCTGGGAGTCGCTTTATTGCCCCTTTCATCCCTTTCTTCCTTCATTTTACTCTGCTTAGTGTGACATGGCAGCACAGGCACAGACATGGGCAGGGCAAAAAAAATTAGGATATCAAGCGACATCTTAGTGCCACCCTTCAAGGGCCACCTCCAATCTCACCTCCTCTAAGAAGCCTTCCCTGATTTCTCAGCCAGCCAAGATTCCTCCCTTGTCTGAGACTTTATAGCAAAGAGGTGGAAGGAGTATTGTCTAGGGGTCATAGGCCCAGGACCAGGTGTGCCCTTGTGTAAATGCCTCATCATCTCTGGGCTTTAATTTCCTCATTGGGAGAATGAGGGGTTGTAACAGATGATTCTGGAGACCTTTGTACAACCATAATGTCCTTAAAGAGGGGGATGCAGTGAACTCCCCATCCTGAGAGGCATGCAAGCAGAGACAATGGGATCAGCACACTGAATTTGCAGAGGTTCAGCTCCTCACCCACTGGCATCCAAAGGCTCTTCTGGAGATGGGAGGAACAAATCTGTCGTAGCAAGTTCCCCTTCACTGGGTGTGGCACTGCTCCCTGCCTCACTCCCTGTGGCTTCTGAAGATCCTGGGTCCTGGCCCTGACCTGTCAGTCCTTCTCAGTCTTGCCCATCTCAAAGCCTCACCCTAGCCACGTGACCTTTGTCCTCTATCCAATTCCGCTCGGGAGGTAGAGCCCCTTGGGATTGAGGGAGTCAACCTTCAGAATTCTAGAGTTCCTGGTTCTGCCACTGTTATGCCTTTTCTGGAAAGGAGCAGGAGAGAAGCACGTTCCTTAGAGGTGATCTGCAGGGAAACAGGCCAGAATCTCTCAAGACTGGAGACGCAGAGAAGACAGGAAACGTTGAGCCCTGAGCCCGAGGCAAGAACATTCAGGTCATGCCTGAACTCAGAAGTCAGACGAACTCAGGACATGTCTTGGCTTTGCCTCCACTGACTGGATGACCTAGGGCAGGTGACTTAACCTTTTGGTAAATAAGGATAACCTCCCTGGAACAGGGCATTGGGAGCACCGTGACAGTGTGCAAAGGGCCTGCAACGTATCTTCATTTCATTTATCTCGTTTCCACATTTTTAAGCACATTACAGATAAACCCCTGCAATGTAGGGACTAATACTATCATTCTCATTTTGCAGATGAGTGAACAGAGGCACAGCCAGCAAGACTAGAGTTGGGATTCGAAATAAGCAGTCTGGGCCAGAACCTCAGGTGGGGATGGTGGTTAGTTTTGTTGTTGTTGTTGTTGTTTTAAACTTTTTATTATGGAAAATTTGGAATATACCTACAAGTAGATAGACTAGCATAGTGAAACTCCACATACTTCACCCAGCTTCAGTAATCACCAACTCGCAGCCAATCTTTTTCCCTATGCCCAAACCTACCCTACCCCTCCTGTAATATTTGAAGTAAATCCTGCATGTCTGTCATTTCATCTGTAAATATTTCACTATGCTTCTCTAAAAGCTAAGGACTCTTATTTCAGAAAGCATAACCAGACAACCATTATCACATCTCGAAGAAACTGACAATAATTCCTTAATAGCATCAACTACCCAGGAAGTATTACAATTTCCAATCATATAAATTTCACGCTATTTTTTTCACAGCTGATTTTCTTGAATCAGAATGCAAATGACTTTACACATTGGGTTGTTTGACAGGTCTCTTAAGTTTCTTTTCACCTACAGCCTTCCCTGCTATCTCTTACTGTCTTTTCTTCCAACTTCCAGTTGTTTGTTCTACGGAATTTTCCATAGCTCAGAGCAGTTGGTGATGTCCAATGGAGCTACAAAGTTAGCCACAGAGGTAACTTCAAATTTTCTAGGAGCCACATTAAAAAAAGTAAAAAGGACACAGGTGAAATCAATTTTGGTTGTATATTGGGTATAATCAAATATATCCAAAACATTATTTTAATGTGTAATCAATACAAAAAGTCATTGAGTTATTTTGCATTATTATTTTTTTCCTGCTAACTCTTCAAAATCTAGTGTGTATTTACTCAGCATACCAGTTTGAAGCAGCCACCTTTCAAATGCTCGGTGACTGCATGTGGTTGGTCACTGCCATATTGGAGAACATGCAGCTCTGGAGCTTGACCATTGATTGCATTCTTCTCACAGCCTGTGATATCGTGATATAATAGAAAATACATATTTGGTCTTTGACACCAGTTCCTGACACGGAGCTCCTAAATCCCTTGACATATCTAGATGATAGAAGCATCTTTTGTTCTAATGAGGTGACTCTTGGTGGTGGCTGGATAGCTCAGGATGGGGGCTGTCATCAGAAAGACCAGGCCATGATACGAAGCTTGGAACTTTCACCCCTGCATCTCCAGGAAGGGAAGAGGGGCTGGAGATTGAGTTTATTATCCATCATGCCTATATGATGAAGCCTCCATAAAAATCCCTAAGAGACAAGATTGGAAGAGCTTCCAGGCTGGTGAACACAGGGAGATGATGAGGTGGTGCTGTTCTCAGAGACAGCACCAAAGCTCCAGGCCCCTGCCCCACGTGTGGGTCTGTGCCTCTCTTCCATCTGACTGTGGCTGAGTGTTATCTGTTATTATAAGTCAGTAATGTAAGTAAATGTTTCCCTGATGCTGTGGGCCATCCTAGCAAATTACTGAACCCGTGGAGGCGGTTGTGGGAACCCTTGCCTTAAAGCTGGTTGGTCACAAGTGTGGCCACTTGAAACTTGCGATGGGTTCTGAAGTGGGGACACTCTTGTGGGACTGAGCTCTTATCCTGTGGGGTCTGTGCTGCCTCCGGGCAGATAATGTCAGAATTGAATGGAATTGTAAGACAATTTCTGAGGAAATAAACCCACACATTTAACCACAGAGGGGTTGAAAGTATTGAGTGGGAAACCACTTTTCCTACACAGAGCCCTCACTCTCAACCCCCATGACCCACTCAATGGTCCTTAATCCTTCCTCTCACTGCTCTCCAGGGACCTTGGCCCCTTCCTTCTAGACTCAGGCTTTCTGTCTGTCCCAATGTCCTATGTCCTTATCCCAACCTCTTCCTTGCTGGTCTAAACACTAGGACATTCCGGTTCCCCACAAGCCTCCTTGCGCCAAACACTCAAGCACCTCTAGAAAATCCTCTTCCTCCAGGAAGCCTTTCCAGACAGCTGATTCTCCCCAGCAACCCTTCCCAAATAAACACAGAACTCTGTCCTCCAGGTGTCTACTCAACCACACTGGTTGCATGGTCCCAGTGTAAATACTGTGAATGTCTGTTGATGTCTCCTGAGTCCTCACATACTCTACTTGAGCAGGGGCCTAGGACTGTGCCCACATTGGTGCTCTACAGCCAGCAGGGCTCTAGACAGCACACCCACCATCAACAGCATCAGGGCAACGTTGATGACGACAATGAAGCTGACAAGCTTGCACCAGCATTTACAGAGCATTTCCCTGTTTAGGTTGCATTCACTCAACAAATTTATGAGTCCTTACTCTGGGCCAGCAACCAGGGAATAATAATAGCTTCAGTTTTTGGAGGCTTACTATGAATGCCAAGCAATGTTCTAAGCACTTTCCACGAAATCATGTAATCTACATCCATTTTAGATGGAGGCACTGGTACTATCCCAATTTTATAAAAATTGGAGGAACAGGGCAGTGAGGTGACTTGTCTAGAGTCACACAGCTGGTGACGGGTGGAGTTGGGATTTGAACCTTAGCACCTTACTGCATTATCTCTCCTTATGAGGGGATATAGTGGTGAAGGACAGATGGTCTCTGTCCTCAGGAGTCTCCTAGGTGGTGGGAAGTGTGCCCAAGATGGGGACAGGAGGTGTGGGAGGCTTGGTGGGGGAGATGATGACCTGAGGCCATGGCTGTGTCCATGCACTCCAGGAAGCCTCAGTTGCATCCCTCTCATATACGCTCTCAAGTATAAATCTCATCTTGGCTTTTGTGCCAGGATGCCTGGACATGGCCTAAGGTGGGGGTGATTGGCAAAATCTGGAGGCAGGAAGTGAGGAGGCTGAGGCATCAGACCAGAGGCACAATGGAGGCCTGAGCCAGGTCTGGGGAGATGGAGGGAAAGGAATGGATTCCAGAGAGGGCCTTAAAGGAGGTGGGGAGAGAGGGGCAGAGGAGGTGGCCCTCGGAGTCTCATGTTGGTACCTCCAGATCTGCAGGATCTCAGGCAGTGACCCCAACTCCTTAGAAAATGGACAAAAAGACCTTGATGATCTCATTTGTTCCCAAACCTCCACTTCTCCTGAAGCAAAGATCTGTCAGCTTCCTTGTACTTTTGCATTTTGTAATTGATTTAAAACACTTCAGGGTCTATGTGTCATGGTATGGATAAGCTTGTGCCTAGGAAACCTCCTCCAGTTCCTCCTGAGCTGCTCGAGGGACAGCCTCATGCCTCATTCACCTTTGAGACCCCTGGCATGGTGTAGACTCCTGATAGACACTTTTTAAAATAAATACCCCCAGCGTTTCCTCTGACTTGCCCAGGGCCACACAGCTCGCAGGGGAGGGGTGAGGTCTGGGACCCGGTACTTGGGCTCCTGCTGCTCTGCCCTATGCTCTTGGGGACTTCTGGACAAGGGTGGGCTTCCCTGGGCTGGCAGAGGAGACAGGCAGTGGTGTGCTGGTAAATGGTTAACAACAGGCTCTCTGGAAAAAATGCCCTAACTGTAGCATTTGCAAATTTCTATGGTATAAACACTCTCGCAGTGACCAATTTCAAGTCCAATGTCACAATGGGCTCTAGGCCTGGTCGGCCAGAATGGTCCTAGGACCATCTCCCACTCCACAAAGGGTAGGAGCCCTTCCAACTCCTAGTCATCCTTCAGAACCTGCTTGATGTCACCTTCTCTAGGAGGCCCTCCCAGTCGCTGTAGAGACACCCCAGCTCCATTGCTCCTATATGGCTGTCAGCGCACTTTATGGAAACAGCACACTTAACTTTCTGTCTTCCCTCCACTGTGTCCTCACCTCTTAGCACTGGGCCTGGCCTATGACGGGGGCTCAGGAAATATTTGTTGAAAGGACAAGTAATGATGCTGATGCTGATATTGACAGCAAATGCATATATCATCTGCAATGTGCCAGTTCTAGTCTCTCTCTCTTTTTTTTTTTTGCTACAGTTAGAGCATTTTTCTTCCAGAGAGCCAGTTGTTAACCATTTACCAGCACACCACTGCCTCTGTCTCCTCTGTCAGCCCAGAGAAGCCCACCCTTGTCCAGAAGTCCCCAAAGGCATAGGGCAGAGCAGCAGGGGCCCAAGTACCAGGTCCTGGTCCCTACTCCTCCCCTGTGAGCTGTGTGACCCCGGGCAAGTCAGAGGAAACACCGGAGATATTTATTTTTCTCATAAGAAAAAACCCCATTTCTCTTATGGGATTTTTGGTTCTTTTTTTTGAGGCAGAGTCTTGCTCTGTTACCCAGGCTGGAGTGCAATGGTGCAATCTTGGCTCACTGAATCTTGCGCTTCCTGGATTCAAGGGATTCTCCTGCCTCAGCTTCCTGAGTAGCTGGGATTACAGGAGCATGCTACCACGCCCTGCTAATTTTTTTATTTTTATTTTTATTTTTATTTTATTTATTTATTTTTTTATCATTGGTATGAATTTTTGTATTTTTAGTAGAGACAGGGTCTTGCCATGTTGGTCAGGCTGGTCTTGAACTCCTGGAGTCAAGTGATCCCACCCGCCTCGGCCTCCCAAAGTGCTGTGGTTATAGATGTGAGCCACCGTGCCCAGCCGTGCCAGCTCTGTTCAAAGCACTTAACAGATATTAACTCATTTAATCCCCACAACACTCTAGATGAGTTTTTTTGCTTTGGTTTTTTTTTGAAACGAAGTCTCGCTCTTTTGCATAGGCTGGAGTGCAAAGGCATGATCTTGGCTCACTCACTGCAACCTCCGTCCCCTGGGTTCAAGCAATTCTCCTGCCTCAGCCTCCCTAGTAGCTGGGATTACAGGCATGAGCTAATTTTTTGTATTTTTACAAAATAGTAAAATTTTGTATTTTTAGTAGAGACGGGGTTTCGCCATGTTGGCCAGGCTGGTCTCGAACTCTTGACCGCAAGTGATCTGCCCGCCTTGGCCTCCCAAAGTGCTGGGATTACAGGCTTGAGCCACCATGCCCAGCTCTAGATGGGTGTTTATGTCCTCATTTTGCAGGTGGGGAAACTCAGCCTCAGCAAATCAGTGGCGGAGCAGGGCCTGGGATGCAGCTCAGAATGCTCTCATGTCCTTGGGCTTCCCTTGTCCTGTAAGATGGGTGGGGCCAGTAGCATTACCCTCACTTTGAAAAAGCAAAACAGGTTCAAATTCCAGCGAGGGGCTTATGGAAGTTTAGGTAAAGAGCCTAGGCTAAGGTCATCCCACTATTAAGTGGATGGGGATGTGGTAGAATTAGCACTTAGGGGTCTCAAGTGCAAAAGCATTTTGTAAACCATCAAGGACCACAGACATGCTATGAAGTTGGAAGAATCTCACCTTTTAGAGATTTTTAGTCCAAGCTTAACAAATAAGGAAACGAAACCTCTGAGAGGGAGGTGACCTGCCCCAAGTCATGCACGAGCATTTCAACCCTGCCCCTCTGCACTTTCCACAGTCCCAGAGTGGCACGCATTCCTTAGTGGCACTGGGCACTGCACTCGACAGCTCATGCCATGGTGGGTTTGCATGACAGTCCTTTCCCTGAGCCTCACGATTGTCCTGGAGGAACTTGTTATACCCATTTACAGATGAAGGAACCAAGGCTCAGCAAAGGGAAGTGATTTATCCCATCTCACAGGCTCGTAAGTGGGAACCTGGATGACTCTACATACAAGACCATCAGAGAGATGAAAAGAACCGAGAAAGAGCTGGGTTGATTGTGGTCAAGTGTGTAAGGCAGACCTGGCTGGAGGAGCCTGGAGACTGGGGCTCAGAAGGGACTTAGGGATCCCTGCCTGATTTTTGGTCACCCAGAAGTTATAGGGCTGCCTCCTTAGAGCCTGGGAGCTTCCTGGATGCATGGTCTGTCCCTGCCTCGAGGCTCCCAAGACAGGTGCCCTGGCTGGCCAAAGGTCAGCCTGGGGCTGGCACTACTGGAAGAGTGAGGAGGTGATGGCAAGATCTGGGATAGACCCCCAGCCCCCAGCTTCACCTTTCTGAACCTGGGCTTCCTCATCTGCAAGACGGGGGACCCAGTTGTTATAGAAGTGAAATGAGCTAGTGCCACCAGATGCCTAGCCTGGGGACTGGCATGGAGCCAGCGTCCATCTAGGACAGCTGCCCTCACTGTTGCTATTGCTGTTGCTATTATTATTATTAGATTCAACAATATGCCTTTGAGCAGGTGGCTTTTGCTCTTTGAGCCTCAGTTTCCCCATCTCTAGGGCAAAGGAGGGTGATAAGATAGGTTATTCTGTAAAATCCTTCCAGCTGTGACAGTCTGCGATGACTAGCTTTCTTAAATCTGTTCATTCTGGTGCCATGTGGGCCTCACCACTGTAGTGACTTCCTATGAATACTTATTGCAGTGTCCGTGTCTTGTGTGTGCCACACACACACACACGCTGTCCTTTTTCCTTACACTATCTCGATTGTCACACACCATCAGCCCCTTAGTCACAGAACAGGATGTTTGCTTATCTGAATCTCTGGTCCTGGGGAAGGGCAGCTGATCACCGAATGTTTGCTGAGCTGAGTTAGTTGCCTTTGGAAATAGTTAGTTCTCTGTCACTAAAGGTATTCAAGTAAAGTCTAGGCAATGTTTCTGGTGAGTTTGGACCCGGATTACTTAAATTCCACGGATTTAAGCCCTAGGACTATGTAGAGTTGCCCCACTCAATGCCACAGCCCCTCTCTCCTTGGACTTTCTGGTTCAAGACACACATTTTACATTTGTAGGATGTGTGGCTACTGGAGGTGCTGACTGTATATCAGATGCGTGGGCCTAATTTTCCCATAATCCTCCAAACAGTGCTGTAGGGTCTCCTCCTCCTCCTCCTCCTCCTCTTCCTCCTCCTCCTTCTTCTTCTCCTTCTCCTCCTCCTTCTTCTCTTTCTCCTTCTTTCTTCCTCTTCTCTTCCTTCTTCTTTCCTCCTCTTCTTTCCTCTTTTTCTTTTGTTGAAATAGGGTCTTGCTCTATTGCCCAGGCTGGAGTGCAGTGGTACAATTACAACTCACTGTAGCCTCGACCTCCTGAGTTCAAGCTATCCTCCCACCTCACCCTCCCAAGTAGCTGGGACCACAGCTCCTGACACCACAGCTCACTAATTTTTAAATTTTTTTTAAAGATGGGATCTTGCCCAGGCTTGTCTCGAACTCCTGGCTTCAAGCGACCCTCCTATATTGGTCTCCCAAAATGCTGGATTTACTGGCATGAGCTACCATGCCTGGCCTACTTCTTGCAGGGAGGTGGGAGGTACAAAAGAGTTCTGTTCCTTGTTATGTAAATGCCCACCCTCCAGGAACTGTGATTTGTAGCTCAGTTGGTAAGAGGGGTCTTGCAACCTTGCCTGGGGCCATGAGGCCTTTGCAGACCCTGACTTAGGCACAGGCTCTATGTAGGGCCCTGGGGTTTGTCATCTGTGCTGCTAACAAAGGTGGAAAATTCCTACTTCCTGAGCTGAGATTGAGGATTCTGACATGCATGAGCTTGCCTGCTTTCCTTGGTATTTCACTTTTGGAGCCAGAAACAAAATCCTCCCAGATGCTCTGCTTGGCCCCTGTGAGTCTGACCTGCAGGCCGGTGCCTGGCAGAGAGGGCACACCACAGTGGCTCACCCTCCCACTCGCACTGCGCAGGAGCTGACGCAGGGAGAACGGGAGTCACAGCTCTGTGTCTGTGCTTACTGCAGCACCCTTAACCTCTCTGAGTCTCAGTTTCCTTATCTGTAAGATGGGATTGATTATTAGTAGGTGTCCAATCAATGTTAGGGATGACTATTAATAAGAAATTGCGTCTGGTAAGATGCCAGCTCCTCTGTCTCCAAGGACCCACCTTTGCTGCCTGTTCCTGATTCCTGCAGAAACTCCTGTCGCCAAGACAACATAAAAATAATCTGGTTTGCAAATATGTAATGAGGCAGTTACAGACAGAGAGGAAAGCAGATGGCAGCTTCCAATGTTTTATCTGAATAGGTCAGCCAGGAAGAGAGGGTTTAGTGGCTCCCAAACCTGTCTCTAGATCATTTAGTTTTTGGATAATTCAGTGACGCAAACCCAGAACCTTCAACCCCTTCCCTTTTTTTTGTTTGGCATTTTTGAAGATAATCAAAAGGACAGGAAAAGCTTTATGCGTAGAGATGTTCCTCATCATGTAGAAGGAGGGTCACAGGAAACAACCTGGATGTTTAGGACCAGGGAACTGGTTAAATACATGATCTTATATCCATTCAATAAATGTCAAGCCGACATGACAAAAGGATGCTTCTAAGAGTTCACCAAAAATGCGAGAATATTTCTGATAGCATGTTAAGGGAACAAAAATCTGGGTAACCAAATTGTATATACAACAAGGTTCAAAAGTTGAGAAGGCGAAATACCAGATGATTACTGGCAGTGGTTGTCTTTGAGCATGAGATCGTAGGATGCTTTTGGGTTTTCTTTATTGTTTGTCACAATATCCACGTTTTCTATGAAGAACACATATTGCTTTGGCAATAAAAATATTTAAATAAGCCAAGTGTTTGGAATGAATTATGGGTTTATTTAGATAAGAAAGATAATCAGCCAATTCGTGCTTAAAGGAAAGGTTTTGCTTACATAAAAGCTGGTAAAGAAACGCACAATCATGTTTGAATTTAAAATGAAATGTTTAAACGATTTATGAACTGTTTGTTTAATGATGGCCCATAGCACCCAGCCACCCTTCCTGAGCAGGTAGAATCAGAGGGCTTCTAATAACCTGAAAAGCAGCAACCAGCTAGGAGCCAGTGGAGAGAAGCTCTGGGAAGATGAGATTTCCTCCTGGGCTGCAAAATCCACTCATTCTCACAAAATGCAGCCTGGTTCCATAATTTGCTGTCCCCATGAAACAAAGGACAAGGACAGAGACACACCATTCTCCAGCCTCCAATCTTCACTTTGATTCACATCTCTGCTGACTGGGTTACCTCTTTGAGTGTTTTTTTCATGAAGCTGCAGGCATGGCATTTTCTGGGCACCCTCTCACATTTGAGCCTGTCTTTCTGTTGCCTTCTCTTGCGAAGAACCATTCAGCATCACACCGGCTCTCTCAGTCTACAACTGCCCCCGGACGGCTCTGATGCATTCGCTGCTGCAGAAAAACCTGAACCCAGCCTGATTTTTCTTGCTTTATGGATTGCCTATCCCTGTCCCCACCAACTCCCCAACCTCCAGTCAATCTGGATGCTTATAGTATTTTCTTTTTCTCGTTTCCATTCAAAAGTGCTGTCAGATGTATTTAGGGGACACTGTCTCGTCTCACCCCTTTTCATAGGCTGTGAGCTGGGCAAGGCACCATTGCATAGGTGAGGGTTTGGAGGCTGGAGAGAGGAGGCACTGGGACTCAAACCACATTCGGGGATTTGGGGACATCCCCTGGATGTGCCCTGAGGCCACCCCGACTCTGGCATGTGAGGCAAACCTGCTATGCAATGAAGGAGCCTGGACAAGGGAATCTCACCAAGGGTGTTCAAATCCCAGCTCTGCAGGTCACTAAGGGTGGGACTGCAAGTGCGTGGCCTCCTGTCGGAGCCCAGGTCCTCGCTTGTGGGATAAGGAGCATTGCCCCTGGCAGGCGGGCTGTTGTGAGGATCCAGTGTGATCATCCCTGACACTCAGGAATCCTTCCTGTTGGTTCCCATCCTGTCTCAGGCATGACAGTCGCCTCCGCCTTCCCCCAAATCCCCAGATTGTTCTGTCAAGTGATGACCCTGGGTGCCCTCACCTCCACCCCCTCAGCCATAGACACCACAGTCCAAACAGACTCCCGGAAGACATGGCCCAGGCCACTTGCAAGGAAAGTCCCTGCGGCTGCTACTCATCCTCATGGAAAACATGACGACTGGGGAGGACTGGAGGGCAGGGAGTGTGGGGACAAGCAGGACACCCCCATCACAGGGCAGACGGCTCTGGCTGGGGCTTTTGGATCACTGCCTACCATGGGGAGGCCCAGGCCAGGGACTCAGGCTCCTACTCACCTCTCCAGCCCCAGCTCCTCCTTCCCCTCCTATCCCCTCCCTGCCCCACTGGTCTCCCCTGGCCCTGCCTGAGCAGCTTTGGGAGTTCTCACCTCTAGACCTTTGCTTATGCAGGGAGGCAGGATGTGACGGGAAGACCCAGGTCAGGCTCCAGGGCCAGCCCAATCTCTAACTAGCTCTGTCTCACCTCTAGGGAGTATTTCCTCAACTGTCAGGTGGAGACACAATACCCACTTGGCAGGTTTACTGGGGGGATACTTGTGATCATTTGGGGGGTCAAGGGTGCCCTGGGGCTCGAGCATACATCCATGGCACTGGGCAGTCTCCCCTGCCCTTTCTTTCCACTGCACGCCCTCCCTCACTTAGGCAGACCCTCTACTTTACCTGGGTCTAGGTCCTCCAACTTGAAACCTGCCCACAATGACACATCAGACATTGTAGATGTGTCATAAGCTGGTGCTGGGACATGCAGGCAGCAAAGAGGCAGCTTGTGTGTGTACGTGTGTGTGTGTGTGTGTGTGTGTGTGTTTGGGTGGTCCACACAGAGGCCCAGGAAGAAGAAGAGTGGAGATCTTGCCACATGGCTCCTGATGCTGGAGGTTTAGGGACAAATCATTAGTGTGACGGTCCCAGGGTCCTCTGGAGATAGTACTTAGGGTTACAAATTCAGAGAGCTGTGTTAGAACCACTTGGGTCTCTGCTTATCTCTCCCACCAGGCTCTCAGCTCCCTGTGGGGAAAGATATCTGAGCTGAGGGGAGCCCTGAGCAGTCTCTCAGTAAATGGTTAAGGGAAGAAGGAATAAACCAGCTTCTTGGGCACAGTCTGGGCACAGTCTGGGTACTTTCAAACACAGTCCTATTGCGCTGGCACAGCAGTAGTCTTTATCATACAGGTGAGAAAGGAGAGGTTTGGAGAGGCCAGTGACCTGCCCTGGGTTACTCTGCAAGTAATTGGCCTAGTAACCTAACCCAGGGCTGTTGAACAATCGGGTCAGTTGGTGCCAATTTCTGAATATTAACTGCTAAAAAAATACTGGTGGCGAAATAGCTAGCACATCAGTGAGCCTGTTTGGGCTGTGGGCTCAGACTGAGCTCCTATAAAGGGTATGAAGCAGGCAGGGGCCATGGAATGGGGGAGGGGGGTTAGCAACTGCTCTCCTACCTTTTTATAGATGAGGTGCCTGCTGTTCAGAGATAAAGGATCACTAGCAAAACCCACTAAAGACGTGGGGGCCAGGGTGGAAAGGAGGCCTTTCTGGGGGTGCTGATGGAAAACCCCATCCAGGCAAATCTTGCTTCCCAGGCATTCTCCCAGTAAAGGCTGCATTGCTGTGCCCTACTTTGGCTGCAGGCTACTGTTTACCACCCAAGAGAGCAGCCACCAATTAATCTCTGTCCATCAACTTATTCTAATTCTCTGCATAGCACATAGCACTTCCTGGGGTTGCCCTTCTCCTGTCTGCTCTTCAAAGAGCCATCCTTAGATGACCTACTGATACTGCTTTTTATCTTTCTAACTTGTCATTTTGTTTTTGTAATTCTTTTCTTTCTTCTACTTTTTAGGGTCATTATTATCTGGTTTATTGAATTGAACTTTTTTTTTTTTTGCAATCTTTTTGGCTTAATAATTTAAAATTTTAAAGGAATGAATCCTCCCCTGACTATGGCTTTGGCTGCATCCCGTAAGTTTGGTAAGCAGTGTTCTTATAGTTAGTCATTTCTCAAATATCTGTAATTTCAGTTTTGATGATCTGTCTCTTTGATGGTCTTCCTTTTGAGTAACAGTGTTTTCTAAACTTTTCAAGTTGTTTATTTCTATTCAAGTTTGTTTTGCTTTTTATATATAAACTTTTGCAAAGAGATATGCATCCTCATGGTAACATTTCAGAGTGCAAAATAGAATACAGTGAGGGGTAAGTCTCCCTCCAGGTCCCGTCCCTGCCCATCGCCCCCAGAGACAGCCAGACTCACTGGTGTCTCCTGTTGCTTTCCAGACATCTTCTGAGCTTTCAGGAGCAGATGTGCATGTATCCATGTATAAGGACGCCTGCAGAAGCACCCCAAATGCACCGCCAGCTGTGTCCTCACTTCCTTGCATTTAACAATCTGTTGACCCACCTCGCTTTTCAATGGTCTCACAGTGTTTCAGAGTAGGACTGCCCTGTAACGCACCAGCCTCCGCAGGGAGTTCCTGGTTTTCATAGGTAGTTACCAATTCTACTATTATTTTTAGCTGAAGGAACAAAGGATCCCAGAGACCACATGCCTTGCCCTAGGTTACACAGCAGGGGAGGAGCGGAGAGGGATTCTGTCCCTGTGCCTGGCTTCCGAAAGAGGAGGAGCAGGGGCAGGAGGAAGAAGGGAAGTGGGTGGAGAGAGGAATCATCTTCATAGAGTCCATCTCCCTAATGTGCTCAAGCTACAGTTCATTTGAGGAGTCCCCCGTAGTGTTCACTATTTTTGGCTGTCACAAATGATCAGCACGAGACCCCTCATCTGCAGGCCCTAGCCCGTGTGTGAGCACACCTGTATCAGGTGTGCAGGCCCTCTTCTGCCTCCCCTGCCCTGTTCTTGTGTTCTAGCCATTGCTGTCTGAATCTTTCTGTTCAAAGAAGACCCAAGAGGTCCCTTCTCTCACCTCTCACTTTGCTAACTGGCCAGTGGGCTCCAGAGTGGGGGCGATGTTCCCCAGGTGCAGTTGTGCATGCATAAGGTACAATCTCCGAGGCTCTGGGAGAACCCCAGAGAGCCTCCCTCTGTGGTCAGGGAGTGACCCCTGCACTCTCAGAGCACAGCAGGTGCCAAGCATGAGCCTGGATGCTAGGGGCTGAGGGAGAGGCCCAGTCTTTTCCCTTAAGGGGCTTCCTGTTTGGTAGAGGAGGCAGGGCACGGCCTGATGCTTCCAGAAATGTTTGGACCCAAATCTACCTTGAAGGGAGCTAGCTGTGAGCTGTGTGCATTTCACAATCTGTCCATTTACGTTTTTGCGGAGATGTTCAATTTGCTAATAACTTGGAGCGGGGAGGGTTTCTGTCCTTTCCTGAGGCAGCTGGCACACGAGCACAGGTGCCAGAGAGTGAGGAACAGGTGTGGGGACCCCAAGTCTCTTGGCTGGTGGGACTTGGACGAAGGGCCCGAGGAGAGAGGCTTTTGGGTCCAGGACAGATCATTCGGTAAGGTAGCTTGTTTCAAAGTGTGGCCCATCTGTTTTGAAATCCCCAGAGATATTAGCAAGTCCTTGGGTACTGTAACAGAAATCTTGGGACCCCCAAACTCTTTATGCCAAAGGGAAAGTTAAGCCTGGAGACTGAGTCAAGCAATATTGTCATCCTTCTTCCTAATGACAGCTGTAATCTCACAACCTTAGACATTAGCCAGACCCCCACAGAAAAGAAAAGGCCTCGGATATCTCCCCATGACTACCCCCACAAATTGTTCTTTGCTGGGTGAAACCTTTCAGGATGTGCATCTTACTACAAAACAAGGACACATCAATTGTAACTTGAGGTCCGCAATCCAAGCCTAGCTCCTCACACTCAAATCTGCTAGATTCACACTGATGGTGCTGATCTCCCCAGGTACAGCATGAAAACAAGGCAAGGGCAAGATGAGATCAGTCCTCCTTCTGCCTAACCTCCTCTTCTACATGCTTTCTCCACCTCAAGGACGTGTGTAAATACTGTGAAAGAAAAATAAAATTAAAATCCCGGGACCCCAAACTCACTAAGCCAAAGGGAAAAGTCCAGCTGGGAGCTGGGTCATGCAACCTGCCTCCTGTTTTGTGTCTAAATGGATAAGACTTCCCTCCCTCTCATTTCACTCACAGTGAAATTCCTTGTGGGCCCCGAGATCTCTACCTTCAAGCAGCTGTGTTGTATTTCACCCTCATGATGTAAATTAACAGCTTAGTTTCACAGGTATGGGACAAAGGATAGAACCAAAAGTCATCCCTCTGCTCACCTGAGGCAAGTGCATATCTGATGGCTTCCTATACGCTATGATTATGATTATGATTATGATTATTTGAGATAGAGTCTTGCTCTGTCGCCCAGGCTGGAGTGCAGCAGTGCGATCTCAGCTCCCTGCAACCTCTGCCTCCTGGGTTCAAATGATTCTCCTGCCTGGCTAATTTTTGTATTTTTAGGAGAGACAGGGTTTCACCATGTTGGACAGGCTGGTCTTGAATTCTTGACCTCAGGTGATCCACTCACCTTGGCCTCCTAAACTGCCGGGATTACAGGCATGAGCTACGGTGCCCAGTCCTGATTATTATATAAAAATGCAGATTGACTGACCACCAGGTGAATGCCGAATTGATGATCCCTCCACCTGCTTCTTTCACATGAAAAATGTGCATTCAGTGAAGTGAATGAAAAGGCTCAAAGGGGTGCTACTGCTTGCTTCTTTATGCCACCTTTCCCCCCTTTTTCCTCCCTCTTTCCCCTACCGCCTGCTCTTTTCCCTTTAAATAGTGAAGCCCCTTCTTTGCAAGAATCATGGGCCAGAGATGTTTCCTGTGATTCTGTGTCCCTCTTTCCTGGTTGCGTCCTTAACCTTGGCAAAATAAACTTCAAAAATAATTGAGACCTGCCTCAGTCAGTTTCTCTTTGATTTACAATACTAAGCCTCAGGAAAACCTCTTCGGAGAGCATAGGCCACACATATTTTCTGTGGTTTGTGTTTTTCCCAGGTGCACCCTCAAACTCTCGATAAACGTCAATTGAAGCTTATCAACTCAGTAAACCTCGATTGACTGAGACTTGCCACAGTCTGTCATTTCAGTGAATAGTACCCAGACCTCAAATCACAGTCCCCAGAGCAGGGCCCTGGCACCTGCGTGGGTGACCAGCCTGCAGGTGATTCTAATGTACAATAAAATTTAGTCTTTCTCCAGCAGACCACCCCGCCACTGGAGTGTGACCCCTTAGGAAACCCGCAGGGAAGAGGAGAAGCAACCTCATGACCATGATAGCAACCACGGAAGCGACAGGGCTGTGCTGGAGCCTGGCACTGTGCAGGTCACAACACCCCGCGGACGTCCCCTCAGGCACTGCTCATTTCTAGATGTCGCTCAGCTGGGCCACTTCTCTGTGCCCCCTGCCCCCCTCCAACTGCCCTTCACCGGTGGCACAGATCAGAGAGGGTCAGAGGGGTTGGCAGCGAATGGGATGGGACAGGCCGGAGTAAATCTAAAGTTTGAGCCCTGAAGAGAAGCGTGAGAAGGACTCTTGCTATCAGTGCCCGCAGGCTCACTGCCTGGACACAGGAGCATGTGCATGTCAGAGAGGGCTTTTTTCTGGACACCCTGGAGCGGCTGTGGCCTTACTGCAAGGCAAATGCAATCTCTGTGACCGTCCCAGACCCTCACTCCTGCCTCTGTAGACCGGCCGTCTGGTACCTGAGCTCCTGCAGTGTGCCTCACACCTGCTTTCACTACACCAGCACAATCAGAGGTAAGCCTCCCAGTGGTCCTCAAAAACAGGAATGATGATCCCCACTGTACAGGAGAAGAAACTGAAGCTCAGGAAACTTTCCTGGTAGGTAAGTGACAGGGTTGGAATTCAAATCCCGAGTTGTGTTTGTTCCACTCTGCTTTATGCTGTGATGACTTTTTTGGAATGTATGTGGCGGGGGGGTACACGTTTCTAGCCTCCAGAATCCTCCAGAGCCGTCAGTGATGAAAGAGTCAAAGAAATACTTCACGCCTTTGGTTTGTTCTAGAAAGAAACCCTGGAGTGGGTGTTTTGGGGAAGCAGAGCCTTGGGTCCCCAGGAAAACCAGAGGAACTCAGAGGAGGAATTGAGGATTTAACACTTTTCATGGAGGGCAGATTCAGTAGCTGTGGATATTTAGCTCAGAGAGAAGCAATAGGACTAGAATGGTACAAACCCCAAGGAAATGAAAGTGGGCCCATTGCTCAGTGGGTGATAGTTGGAGGAAGAGCTTTTAAATAGTAGAACTCTCCTGAGATCGAATGGGCTGCCTTGCAAAGTAGTGAGCTCCCCATTCTTGGAGGCATGCACACTAAGATGGATATTCACAGGGCAGGAGATTCCGGGACCAAGTGGATGTCAGAAGTGATGCATTTGGGGTCTTAAGTCTTGGCAGGTCTGATTGTTTGCCTCATGACCCTGAGGTACTGTAATTGTCCTAAGTGCCTTCTGAATCCTCAAAGCAACATGCAGACCTGCTCTGTGTGCCTTTTTCTTTTTTTAAGAGCAGTTTTAGATTCACAGCAAAATTGAGCAGAAAGTACGGAGACTTACCGTATATCCCCTGCACCCACACATGCATAGCCTCCCCCGTTACTCACATCCCCTACAAGAGCAGTCAATTTGTTGTAATTGATGAACCTGCATTGACACATCATCATCACCCAAAGTCCATAGTTTTCATCAGGGTTCGCTCTTGGTGATGGACATTCTGTGGGTTTGGACAAATGCATAATGACATGTATCTACCATTATAGTATCATACAGAAGTTTCACTGCCCTAAAAGTCCTTTGGGTTTCTCCTCCAGTTCTCTCCTCCCTCCCTCTAATTCCTGGCAACCATTGATTTTTTTTATCTTTTACTGTCTTCATAGTTTTGCCTTTTTCCAGAATGTCACATATAGTTGACATTATACAGCATATGCCTTTTCAGAGTGGCTTCGTTCACTTAGTGATAGGTTCTGTGTGCTTTTTTATGGCCTGCTATATGAGCAATATTTATTTATTCATTTAACCATTCAGCATTTCAGCAAACACTGACCCATGTTGGGCTAGGCATCATTTTGAGTGCAGGAGAGGCAGCTTGAGAGGATAGACTCTGCTTTCATTCTGAAAACCAGAGTCTCCTGGTGCTATGATCTGAATGCCTGTGTCCCTCCAAAATTCACCTGTTGAGACTTAATCCCCAAGGTGGTGATATTAAGGAGGTGAGGCTTCTGGGGGGTCATTAGATCATGAGGTCCCCCTCCTCGTGAATGGAACTGGTGCTCTTTAAAAGAGGCCTGGGAGAGCGTGTTCACCCTTCCACTGTATGAGGATGCATAGAAGATGCCATCTATGAGGACTAGGTCCTCACCAGACACCCAATCTGCCAGTACCTTGATCTCGGGCTCCCCAGCCTCTAGCACTGTGAGCAATAAATGTCTGTTTTTCAATAAATTACCCAGGCTAAAGTATTTCTTATAGCAACTCAAATAGACTACGACATCGGGCAAGTCTGCAGGGCTCCCCCCGCTCCGCCCAGGCGGGCCCCTCCCTGACCACAAGCAGCACAGGTGAGGGGGTTGCCCTAATGTTACCCCTGGAGCCCTCGAACTTGTTACTGAGTCAGTCACTGTGTTAGCAGAGACCACGTGGCGCAGTTATTAGGCTGGTGCAAAAGTCATTGCGATTTTTGGCGTTACTTCTAATGGCAAGAACCGCAATGACTTTTGCACCAACCTAATAGTTCCATGTTGGATCCCACTGGCAGGCAACGACCACATTCAAAGTCCTCAGACCCACTGTGCAGGCCCAGCCATGGGAACCTCCTCCTGTTTGCAAGGGAGGGAATCCCAAAGAGACTGAACCCCAAAGAGGTTGAGGGATTCCCCTGGACACTGAGTGGAGGGCTGGCTGAGGTCATGTCCCCGCTCTGAGACTCAGTTTCCTCTGTGCAGAGAGAGGCTTGGAGTGCAGGGTTGCAGGGAGAGCTGGGATGAGGCCTGGGCTCCTGCCTGTGGGGACAGCACACAAGCTTCCTCTTTTTCATCCAAAGACGCCTACTCCTGGCTGTCTTTCCCCAGGTAGGGGAAAGAGCAAATGCTTCCTCCAAGCTTATGGGGCTCACAATGTGGAATGTCGCTTGCTGCTGCCAGGGCTCGAAGGACACAGCAGAGGTTTTTCTCCAGAGAACCTCGGGCAGGGGATGTTAGCAATGTCCTCTGGGGTCGCTCACCAGTCCCCCTGCCACCTAAGCCCTTCTCCCACTCAGAAATGGAATTAGGGGTGGGGTTGGCTGGGGAACCCCCCGTCACCCCACACCCGTGCCAGAGTTCCCACTTCCTGTAGGCTGGGGAGCCACAGGCGGCCTGTGACTCAGTGAGGCGCATTCTGACCTGCCTGGAACAGCAACACCTGCTGTCCACCTCCACCCAGGCTGCGGAAGCAACCTACTCTTCAGCAACTCCAATCACGGCTGCCATTTATTTAGCGCCTATGACACACGTGGTGCTCCACAGGCAAGAGCCTACCTCTATCTTTCCATAAAGAGGAATTACCAGGTCTTCTTTACAGCTCAGGAGACGGGGACAAAATAACTTGCCCAAAAACGTCACTCACAGGGTGAGAGCAGAACTGGAACTCCAGCCTGGGCTGGATGCAAAGCCGGTGCTCGGAACCCCTGCACTATCCTGCCCCCCCATCCCGGTCAGCGAGGACCGTGGGAAGAGGGTCGCTAAGCCCTTCTGAGATAGTCACCACCACCTGCCTCCTGGAGGCACATCAGCCAGTATTCACTAACCCCTCCCGCCTGCTTCTGATTTAACCCTGCCATCCCCAGGGAGCCAGCGAGCAGGCTGCTTTGCAGACAGAGAAACTGAGGCTCAGAGAGGTTGAGTAGCTTGTCCAGGGTCACACAGGGCCAACGAGTGGCACGGCTGTGAGTGAAAAGCCAGGTTCTGGCGCCTCCACCCAGCACCCGTCCCTGCTGCACCACGCCTCGCTGCTTTACTCCAAGGTGTCCACCCAAAGTATGTGAAAATCCAATCACGAAATCCCTCACACACTGGACACACACAAGCCTGTCTGTCACCTTGATTCAGAGAAGAGAAACCTACAACAGACAAAGAGGGCGATTCCTCCTGCTGGGAATCCTTCTTCCCATTGCCTGTCAGACCTCCCCTCCGGAAGGAAGGGAGCTTTTCCCAACTCCCCATGACCAGAGGGAAACTTCTCCCCGCTGCCTGCCTTCCTTCCCCCTGGGCTGGGACAGCTTGTCCTCCCAGCAAAGGTGAGGCGGCTGGACCAGCCCCTGCCCGGCACCCACCTTCTCCGGAGCAAGCAGCATGGGCACTTCAGTCACTCCCTGGGTACTGCGAGACAGCCTGATGTCCCCACCGTCTCCGCCCCTCCTTGGAGCCCAGAGGCCAGAGCTGTAGTGGCAGCGGGAACAGCTCATCTTTCAAGGGCTGGGTGGTGATGTCATCAGC
Source organism: Macaca fascicularis (assembly GCF_037993035.2). Classification (NCBI taxonomy): domain Eukaryota; kingdom Metazoa; phylum Chordata; class Mammalia; order Primates; family Cercopithecidae; genus Macaca; species Macaca fascicularis. The sequence continues at coordinate 164,264,509 of NC_088381.1, read as the reverse complement.
CTCCTGGGCACTTCCCCCTCCGCCTCCAGCCGAGCTCTGCTCTCCTGCCCAGCCCGAGCCAGGCTGCCTGTGGGGCCAGGGTGGCTGCGGTCACCTTTGCTCTCCGCTCTGCCACCCTCTGAGCCCTGGGGGCCAGCAAGGCTCTTGGAAGATTTCCACGTTTGCATAGCCCGGCTCCCCACTGGAGTTGTGGTATGGCAAAAGCGTCCCTCCCGGCTGACCACAAAGTGGCCTGTGGAGCCCCATGTGAATAAATTCGCCTCACGTAACGTTTATTTCTTATCACTATTTATTTTCCTAAGGTGGTTGTTTTGTGTCTGAGTTTTGGATGTAAACAGTGGGCGTTTACGCGGAAGGTGTAAACAGAGGGTGGCCAGGAGGGCAGGGGGAGTCCTGGGATTTCTTTGTACAGCTCCCAAGGGCGACAGTGGCAGAAGCTGTCCTGTTTCCTGGGGATGGGTGTTCGCGCTCCCCTGAGACATGCGGCCCTTTCTTTGGAGATACATGGCGGTGGTTTCTTCCATGTCAATGCTCAGATTGGCTTTCTCGGTTTTGCTCAAAGACTTACTAACAATCTGTAGCACTTTACACTCCCAGGGCTGAGACAGTAGGAGCTGGAAAGGGCAGGGACTTTCAAAAACATTTTTTTTTTAAGCCTTAAAACCTTTCCTTCAGAAGAGAACAGATAAGAGTGGGCCCAGTGGATCTGGGGAAGAGAAAGGAGGGCCAGAGGACGCCCCCCGAGCCCATCTGCTCCCCTTCCCTGTGACTTGATTCATACCAAGCCTATAAACCAGCGATCCAGCCTGATCCCATCATCATGGAGACAGGGAAACAGAGTCTCAGATAAGTTTATGGGTGGCCTGGGCACTAGCCCTGTCTTGGCTGTGAACTGGCTGTAGGCCCTTGAGTGAAGGGCCTCCCTGGCTTGGCTGTGTGGTTGACTCCTCTGTGCACATGCCTGTTCAACCACATCGGGGCTCCTTAATCTGGAGTTTCCTGACTTCCCAGCTGGGGACAGAGGTCTGTGGATAGGCTGCCCAGTGTCCACCAGCCCTCTGAAAAGGTGTGTCTGTGCTTTATCCCCTATGGAGCCTCATCTATAGCTTTCACTAAAATATTGAAGAGCTGTGAGATCCACAACATATTGAGACCTGCATGAGCATCTAGAGACCCTCTGAAGTCTCTTCCAACTTAGATATTGTAGGGCTCTGCATCTATGAGTTGAAAATCCTCAAGGATCTGAATCCAGTGTTGACAATTCTGTAAATATCATTGACAGATAAATCTCCAAAAGACATCTGTCCATCTACACACGTCTCCGTCCATCTCCGTCATATAGTTTTTTCAAAAGTCTACTTTAACCCAATTTTGAGGTCCTGGTTGGAGGCCAGTCAGTTAGTGAGCAGCTGATTAAGTTCACATTCTGGCCCTTTCTCTTACCAGGTTCTCACACTCTGGGCCACCAGGCACCTGCCCTGATTGCCTTGGAGCCAAGTACCAAATAATAATGGACAGCTCCTATCATCTGGAACTCACAAAATTATTCAAATCAGCCAATCCATAGGCAGCCAAAGAAACCTCCTTAACACCGCCCCATGTGTCACACACAGCTGCCACCTATAGCTCCAGCTTGCTGGGACCCCCTGTCCCCAGCTGCACATCCTGTGGGGCCCAGCCTGACAGTATCTCATTTGGAGCTGTAAGAAACAAAAGTCCTACCTTTCATTTCTCTGAGTATCACTGTGCTGTGTCCTGCCATCAAAATAATCTTTTAATCTTGTAAAATAATTACACATTCTTCCATTCATCTACACTGGTATCTACCCACACATCCGCCCACCTGCCTATCCACCTATGCATCCATTCATTCACTTATTCTCCTGTCTGTCCATCCATCTATCTATCCATCGATCCATCCATTCATCCATCCATCCATCCACTGTCCATCCGTCCATTGGTCCATCCCTCCTTCCCTCCCTCCCTCTATCCACCCACACACTCATTTATCAGATACCCACATAACCAGGCAGTACATTGTTAAGTAGAAGTGAATGAATCAGATATCCCCATGCCTCAGAGGAGTTTACCCTGAGGCCAGTCCCCTGCCTATGGGCAGAGCCAGGATGAGGATTTCAAAGTGTTCCTTGAGGACTCAGTAGCACCCAGTTTATGTCTGGAATGGCACACTTTTGTACTGCATTTTTGCTATGAGAAGGTTTGCCTCAACGCTCCTGCAAAGTCCCTGCAACGGCAACCTTATTACACTCCTCACCACTCAGTCTGCTTGGCTGGGGTCTGCAGGAGGTGGCTCAGCCCTGTAAAGGCTCCACGTTCGAGTCAGCCAAACTGCATTCAGCAAGGACCACAGGAGGGATCCAGTTATTTTGGCAAAATCCTGCACCACTTAGCAGGGCTCCTTTACCTGGCACGGTAAGAGGCTGTTCCTCCTGCTCCCTCCTCCCAGGCCACTGCAGCCTCCCCAGCCATGGCCAGCCCTCTGTACTTCAGTCCCACAGATCCCCCTTATGCTCCTGAGTGGGGCAGGATTGCACTTGACCCAGGGCCTTTGATGTGACCATCTCTGCCTGAAATGCCTTTTCTCGCCCTGGCTTGAATGCCTGCTCTTCTCTTGGGAGGCTGCGTGGGGGCCTTTCCTGAAGCCCCTGGTCCTGTCCGCACCTCTTGCCTGCCTGTTTTCTAACACACCCTGGAATTTCTCTTGGTGGACTGAGAACACCGCGAGGCAAGGACTCCGTCTTACTTGTTGCTATTTATGGCCCGGCACACAGGAGGCACCCTCTGCAAGGACCACAAGCAGTCTATGGGGAAAAGTACCCAGATCCAACCTTACTGGGATGAAGGAAAGACCGGGCCAAACAGAAGAGCATAAAAGCGGGCTGTAGACATGTATGTATATGTTTGTTTATGAATGTCCACCCTCCACCCCGATGTTCCCGAACATTCTCTCCACATGTCTGTGTGTGAGGCACAGGTGCTCCCGGGAAGGCCATTATTCTATTCGTTGGCCTCCAGGAGAGGGCTGTGCTTTTGTCCAGAACGCCCCAGTGCTGACCAGAAAGCCACTCCCAGGTCCTCTGTGGATCAGCAGCTGCCCTGCAAAAGGCTGACCAGTTACACACACACTTCAGACAGACCAGCAGGGAAACGGGAAAGCAGGGTCAGAGGATAAGCGCTGATTTGGGTTCATGGCCAAACCCATGCAGAGCCTGTAGTTCGGCGCTAACGCTCACACCTAAGAACCCTACAGAGCCTCTGCGTCCCCAAAGCGCCTCCCAGCCCGTGTGCCCGTGAATGCCGCCTCTGCCTCTGGCATCCCTTCCTAGAGGCCTCCTGCATGGCCTGTGGGGGCGCGGTCCTCTGGCACAGGCATGAGCCCCCCAGCCCTAGCCCGGCATGGCGACTCGCTGCCAAGTGATCTCCGTAGCAGGCCCTACATAAGCACACGACCCTTCACAACAGCCCGATGATATGGTTACCAGTCAGTATCCCCATTTTACAGATGGAGAATCAGAGGCTGAGAGAAGTTACTTAACTTGGCCTAAATCCTGCAGGCTGGAAACAGCAGAACCAAGAGCTGAGCCCAAGTTTGACTCTATCTGCATGTCTTCCCTTCCCCCAGATGAAAATGCAGCGTTTTAAAAAAGCTGATCATGGCCTGGTGCCGTGGCTTACGCCTGTAATCCCAGCACTTTGGGAGGCCAAGGCAGGCGGATCATCTGAGGTCAGGAGTTCAAGACCAGCCTGGCCAACATGGCAAAACCCCGTCTCTACTAAAAAATACAAAAATGAGCCAGTCGTGGTGGCACACATCTGTAATGCCAGTTACTCGGGAGGCTGAGGCAGGAGAATCACTTGATCCTGGGAGACGGAGGTTGCAGTGAGCCAAGATTACACCACTACACTCCAGCCTGGGCAACAGAGTGAGACTCTGTCTCAAAAAAAAAAAAAAAAAAACAAAGGCTGATCACATACATAATATGGATGTGTTGTTTCTCTACTGTTTGAACTTAATGTGTACTATAAAAAGTGAAAATCAACTGAAAAGTGTACAGCTTGGAGATGATTAAGAATTTGATGCCAGCTGGGCATGGTGGCTCATGCCTGTAATCCTAGCACTTTGGGAAGCCGAGGCAGGTGGATCACTTGAGGTCAGGGGTTTGAGACCAGCCTGGCTAACATGGTGAAACCCCATCTCTTAATAGAAAAATACAAAAATTAGCCAGGTGTGGTGGCAGGAGCCTGTAATCCCAGCTACTTGGGAGGCTGAGGCAGAAGAATTGCTTGAACCCAGGAGGCGGAGGTTGCAGTGAGCCGAGATGGCGCCACCACACTCCAGCCTGGGCGACAGAGCGAAACTGTGTCTCAAATTAAAAAAAAAAAAAAAAAGAATTTGATGCCATGTTTCTGTGTGTTTACATGAATTCATTATATAGTGTTACATATGTCTGTACTTCAAAATACCCCACTTTGCATGAACAGGATCATATTATACATGCTGTTGTTGTAAGCGGAATTTCCCCCTTTCCTATTGCTCTGTTTCTTCTTGCACTGCTCCACCTCCAGCCACCATCCTTTCCTGCGCATTCACAAAAACTTATGACAGCCAGGCCAGCTACAGAATTTGTGGGACTCCGTACAAAGGGGCCTGTTCCTCAAAAAGCGGGAAAGAAGTGTTGGTAAAGGTATTAAGTCATAAGGCTGTTTCCTTTCTTCTGTGGTCTCTCTTTTGTCTTGTCATGACACGTGTTATTTTTTGCTGTTGTGTGTTTGTTGTTTTGAGACCAAGTCTCACTCTGTTGCCCCCCAGGCTGGAGTGCAGTAGTGTGGTGTCATCTTGGCTCACTGTAACCTCCGCCTCCCGGGTTCAAGCGATTCTCTTGCCTCAGCCTGTTTAGTAGCTGGGATTACAAGTGTGTGCCACCATGCCCGGCTAATTTTTGTATTTTTGGTAGAGATGAGGTTTCACCGTGTTGGCCAGGCTGGTCTCAAACTCCTGACCTCAAGTGATCTCCCCGCCTCAGCCTCCCAAAGTGCTGGGATTACAGGAGTGAGCCACCTGCTCCCGGCCTGTCACGGCATATTTTAAAATTTGCTATTTAATGTTCTTTCAAGTATAGAAAAATTAAAATGTTAAATTATTAGCATGCATTTACCATTCACCTTGATATCACTCAAGGCCAGTTACAAACACAAAAACCAGTGCATTTAGCTCTTATTTAAAACTACCAGGATGTGCAAATTCACAGCTTGCAGGCGCACTTGTATTTTGTTTTTACCAGGACAGCAGAAACACTGTAGAAAACAAGCTCATCTGTTTTCCTTTCACTTCTTGGTATGTGCATGTTTCATCAGCACTCTCTACCTTCCTCTTACAGGGAGCGGGGGGACTGAAAGGAGCAGGAACTCGGGGGCCCTGCCCTCCCCTTTCCTCCTAAGCACCATTTTCGGTGGGTGTGGTTAGCCAATGTAGGGAAACAACACCAGCAAGGAAGGATGTGACGGGGTCTCTTGCCTTGGTGTCTGTTAGGACGCTGCTGTCTTCTTTCTGCCTTTAAAGCAAGTCCCAGTTTGAATGGAAAGCGTGGCCGCTGGATGGAACACCCTGGACTCACTTTGAGCGTCTCTGAACCAGGCAGCACCACTTCCAGCACAGAGACCTGGGGCAAGTTCTCTGGGGAAATGAGCCCGACCTTACCCTCCACCTCCAGAGGTTGCCGGGCAAACAAGGGAGAGAGGAAATGCCTAGTTCCTCGCCCAGGGCTTGGCAGGGACTTCCCCAACTCACGGACTTTTCTCCATTCGAATACTTAAGAAATTGAAGTGGGTAGATTTAATCTGCTATTATCCTTTCCCCTGAAAGCTGGTGTCTTATAAATAGAGGTCCTTAGTGTTAAGGAAATATGCAAAGTCCTCTGAAGGGTTTATGAAATGCGTTTGGAAGAAATAAGTGCTTAAAGCAAACAAAGTCCTAGCTATTCCTGGTGCAAAAACCTTCAGAAGTGAGAAGGAGAGGGGCCCGAGGTGGAGGGCAAGGTGAAGAAAAGAGGCCAGTCCTTCCTCCGTCCGTCTATCCCTCTGTTGCCCTGGGAGGTGACGGTGGGTCCTGGGCTGATAGGGATGGCAGATAATCGATCATCCCCAGGTTTGACGGGAAGTAGCCCTCAGCCTGGCAGTCGGCCTAGCCATGCTTCCTAATTCTGTCCTTGGCAATGGGGCTGTCGTCTGCAGGTCTGGAGAGGCAGTTACTCACTTCCTGGTGCTGGGACATCCGCCTGGGGGATTCTGAGGCAGGGGCAGTGGGGGCCGGTTCCTCCCCTTGCCTCCTGGAATTCCTCAGGCCTCTCTTCTCCTGGGACTGACAGCTGAGCCAGAGTCCCAGGGTGCCTGCTCGGCCTGCCCATAGCATTGCTCTCCCCACCCCTATCTGCCTTCCATATCCCAAGTTCAGGTTCCATCCTATTGGCCACCAGAGGTGGCACAAGGGGCCCCTGCCTCCAGGGAGACGCAGGAGTGGGGGTTGGCACCTGGCAGGAGCCCTGCATGATCTAGCCATGTCCACCTGGCCCGCCTGTCTACCAGTTGGCTCCTTCACCTGACCAGGCCTCCAGTCCCCTGGGGCCCTGTTCTTGGCTCACACTGTGCTTGGCGTGTGCTGTTCCTCCCCTGGACTTCCTTCCTTGCAGCGCTGCAGACCCAGTCCCGTTGCTCTCCAGCCCCGCATGATGTGCCTGCTCCCGAAGCCCGCGTTCCCTCTGAGTCGCTTCATCACAGCCTCTTACTGTCTGGCTGTGCCTTCCCAAGTGCCCCATGATTTGTCCTCCTTCAAGGCCCTGGGCCAGGATCCTCCTGTCCTCTGATCACTTGTCACCAGGGTGGGTCTAACCCCCCTGTCCACCCATGCCCTTTATAACACAGAGATAGCATCTGCTGTACGGGTTGTGGAAATTAGATGAGATTATTGCTATAAGGCAAGAAGCAGAGCGGCAGGCCTGTGGGAAGGACTGCACAAGACAGCCACAGACCTTCACAGACGCCTTCAAACCGAGCACCGTCGCTCACAACCCACACAAGCCTGGGCAGGAGCCCCAGGCTCCTCACCAGTAGAATGGAAGTATTCACATGAATAGGTCCATCACAGGGCTACTGGGATGGCCAGGTGGGAATCTGCGTAAAGCCCAATCCTCACTGGATTACTCTTCTCTTCTTGGCAGTGGCCACAAGCACTCCTTTTCCTCTCTTTTGAAAAAATCAAGGTGAAACTCACATAACATAAAATTACCCATTTTGAAGTGTGTAATTCAGTGGCGTTTAGTACATTCGCAATATTGTACAACTCTCACTTCTATCCAGTTCTAAAACATTTCATCACCCCCAAAGAGGACCACATTACTCATCTACCAGTTGCTCCCATAACCCCCTCCCTGCCCAGGCCCTGGCCACCACCAGCTGACTTTCCATTTCTATGGATTTGCCTATTCTGGACATTTCATATAAATGAAACCTTACAATATGTGAACTTTTGTGTCTGACTTCTTTCTCTTAGTAAAACGCTTTTGAGGCTCATTCGTGACATGGTTTGGATATTTGACCCCTTCCAATCTCATGGTGAAATGTGACCTCCGGTGTTGGAGGTGGGCTGAGGGGTTGATGACTGGGTCATGGGGGCGGATCCCTCAGGAATGGCTTGGTGCTGTCCTCACAGTAATTAGTTCCCACTCAATGAGCTCCCTCAAGAGCCGGTGGTTTAAAAGATCCTGGCAACTCCTCCCTCTCTCTTGCTTCCTCTCTTGCCACATGACAGGCTACCTTCCAGTTGCCTTCCACCACGATCATAAGCTTCCTGAGCCCTCACCAGAAGCAGATGCCAGCACTGTGCTTCCTGTACAGTCTGCAGAACAACCTCTTTTCTTTACAACTTACCCCGTGTCAGGTCTTTCTTTCTTTCTTTCTTTCTTTCTTTCTTTCTTTCTTTCTTTCTTTCTTTCTTTCTTTCTTTCTTTCTTTCTTTCTTTCTTTCTTTCTTTCTTTCTTCCTTTCTTTCTTTCTTTCTCTCTGTCTCTCTCTGTCTCTCTCTCTCTCTGTATCTCTCTCTCTCTCTTTCTTTCTGAGACAGAGTCTTGCTCTGTCTCCCAGTTTGGATTGCAGTGGTGCGACCTCAGCTCACTGCAACCTCTGCCTCCCAGGTATACGCAATTCTCCTGCCTCAGCCTCCTAAGTAGCTGGGACTAGAGGTGCATGCCACCACACTCAGCTAATTTTTTTGTATTTTAGTAGAGATGGGGTTTCCTTGTGTTGGCTAGCCTGGTCTTGAACCCCTGAGCTCAGGCAATCCACCGGCCTTGGCCTCCCAAAGTCCTAGGATTACAGGCATGAGCCACCGTGCCAGGCCAGGTATTTATATGCAAACAGACTAACACAATCCATATTGCACCTTGTGTCAGTACTTTATTCCTCTCTAAGGCTGTGTAAATATACCATGTTTTGTTTATCGATTCACTAGCTGATGGACATTCAGGCTATTCCCATCTCTTGACTACGTGGACAACGTTGCTAGGGACAATCACATACAAGCGTTTGCCTGAGTCTGTTTTCCATTCTTTTGAGAAGACCCAGAGAATTGCTAGGTCACGTGGTTCGCTCTATGCTTAACTTTTTGAGGAGTGGCCAGACTGTTCACCCAGTGGCTGCTGCACATTCCTACCAGCAATATCCCTTTTGTCTTTTGATCTCCACTTTCAAGTTCAAACACAGCTCACTGACTCTGGAAGGACACTGACCCAGGGGCACGGAAGTTTCTACCCACTCGAGGTGCCAACTGTTTGTCACCGTGAGCATCAGCATCCTGTCCACCCCTGTGTTGGGAGAGTATTTCACAGTGCACCAAGAAGTGTTCCCATGTTCTACTCATCTGACCTTATAAAGAGGCAGAGGCGAGTGACCCTCCCAGGGCTGCCCAGGTAATACGTGGCCATGCTGGAGCAGGAATCCAGTCCTTCTGACCCCAGTACCCTGGTCTGGAGCCTGGAACTCCAGTCCTGAGCCTGCACCTTTCCCTGGGAGTTGCCCGCCCTGCACCTTCCCCCTCCCAAGGCTGGTACTTTAGCCAGATCCTGATTCAGCCCCCACAGAAATGCTCAGGCCTCCCTGGGAGAGAGAAACGCTCTAAGTATACAACATTCTGGGTCACATTCCTTGGCTTGGGGTGACGTCACTTGATTTGTAGGCCAGGGGCCTCCAGCCAGGTGTCCTTCACTGTTGAACAGTTCCCCTTCAGTTCCCCTTCAAGTCTGTTTTCTGAAGGTGGCCCCCTCCCTGCTCCCTAGGCGGATGGCTCACCTCCAGGCACCCCGCAGCCAGCCACAGCCACCCTCTGGCAAAGGTCAATCATCCAGCTCCTAAGAGCTGAGCACCTGCTCCAGCCAGGCCCTGCTGGAGGCACCATACCCAGACCACATGGACAGCTCCTGAGTGGAAATTGCTGCACAGTGTCCCTGATGAGGAAACTGAGGCTCCTCAGACACTCTGACCAGGTGTCTTCTCTGGGACTCTGGCCGGTTTCTCACTTCCCCTCCTTTGCCTCCCACATTTCAGCCACACCTTCATACACCTGCTGGAAGGGTCTTTTTTTAATTAAAGAAATTAGAAAATGTTGCACAACAGTACAGCTCACTTTTTGTGGTGTTTAGTTCCGTGGGTTTTGACAGGTGCAGAACCATGGTTCCAGCCCCCTGGAGCAGTGCATCACCCTCGTGGCCTTGTGTGGCCCATTTGTGGTCAAAGTCCTCCCAGTCCCCACCCCTGGCAACCACTGTCCAGAGGAATTTTTAAGAAGGTACGCCATCCTCTGGTTTCCACTGCACCCACAATAAAACCCAAACACACTCTTGCCTTGCCAGGTCTGAGCCCCAGGACCCCACACCTCCGACCATCTCTCACCAGTGACCCACCCCTCCAACCATCTCTCAGCAACCCCCAGCCCCCATCACCACCCTCCGCAGGCCTCCTCACCCGTGGGCCACTGGCACACTGGTTGCATCGGGAAAGCTCTCCCCTTGCCCCCCCATGGCCAGCACCTCTCCTCCCCAAGGCACAGGCTCAGTGGCTCCTCCTCAGGGGCCTCCCCTGCCATCCTGACGAAGACGGTGCCCTCTGCCCTCCCTATCATTCTGCGTGCAGCACACCTCCTCTGTGGAGTGATGCGCTTGTTGGTTTGCTGTTCTCCCATGTCACCATGAACGTGCAGAGGGCAATGGCTGTGTCTGTGCCATCCACTGATCAGCAGGGAGGCACACGCCAGGTGCTCCATAAACACCCCTTGGCTAGAGAAAGAGAGGCTGCAGCCAGCCATGAACCCAGTTTCTGTCTGACTCCCCAGTCTACACCTTTCCTATTCCATCTCGTGGATCCCCCAGAATTCTCACTCACCTGTCCTTCAAATGGCCATGGAGGCCACCTCTTCGCCATGTGCCAGCCTAGGACTCCCTGAGCTGGGAAGCTGGTCCTGCTTTCTCCTTGTCAAGATGAACACCCCCAACCCCCTACTCACTACACTTCGGAGGTGGCAAAGGGTCCCCTGGTCTCCTGGAGAGTCATGAGAGTGGCAGTCCTGGGAGATGGGGCCGTCCTGGGGGAGGGGTGCTGGACGGAGGGAGGAGCCAGCCTCGAGACATCAGGGTGGCTCTGAGCAACACATCCTGTCGCTCCTGCCGCATAAATAGACACCACCTTCCTAAACATGGCCCTGGCACAAACCCCAAGAGGTAGAGGTGGGAGCAGGATCCAGAGTCCCCTGTTGCCAGGAATAGCCAGGGGCCCCCTGCAGCAGAGCCCGTGTGGGTGGAGGCTGTTAGGCTGGCCGCCCTTCCGGGCACCGAGCTAGGCTCTCTTCCCAGACCAGATGATTCAAAAAGTGAGAAGGTGACCTTTTCCTTTCCTGAAGGTCCCTTTTTTGATTCCAGGGTTTGTTTGGGGACATTTTTAGCAATCTAATGGAAGCAAAAGTGAATTACATCGTTATGGAGGTTGGCACGGTGCCTGGCAAAGGGAAGCGTGTCATGAATCATTATTGATTGAATCACAAATGCCTTCTTCCCCTGCATAGGGAGTGCTTTGAGACAAACAATAGAAACCCAGGAGGTCTGTGCATCTCCTCCACCCCAGAAGAACTCAGCAGTTCTCTGGCTGGTGGGGGTCGGGGGAACTCTAGGGAGCAAGCAGCCAGGAACCATGGTGCCCAAAAGTCACCTCAGAGCTGCTCCTGCATAGACACTGCCACTGCCTCTGTGGGCACAGACCTGGAGTTGCCACTGCTGAGGAGCCCAGGCCACACTGGACAGTCCCACGCTGCCCCGATGCATCTGGGAGCTGGCTGCAGCTGCTGCCACCCTCCTTGTATGGGTTCCTAGTGCGCTCACCTCTCCCCATCACTGGCTTCTGGTTCAAAGGTCCGTGTGGGAGCATCCTATGAGGGAATCCTGGTTACCGCCTGCACCCCAGGTGCAGAAAAGGGTGGGAGAGCATTTGCCACCCTCATGAGGTGGAGAATATCCCACACCCAGAAAGGGTGTTCAGAGAGGCAGGAAAGACCTGCAAGAACCAACACACTCACAGCGACCCCACTCCAGATCTCCCATACTTGGGCCACACATCCCCGGCATTCTCTGTCTCTGAGCCTTTGCCTGCACAGCCCCTGGCACTTAGCAAGATCCACTCTGTATATTTCCCCATCTTTCCATGTTACAAGCGCCACCTCCTAGAACGTCTCAGTGCCAACGTCCCGTCCTCCAGGAGTCCCTCAGCTGGAAGGAATCTTCCATTCTCTGTACTTGCATCAGTCTCTCCGCAGGCTACCCAGAGCTGCCCCTGGGAGGGGCTGTGCCCAGCCCTAGGTGTCAGATGAGCAAACTTCTGCTCACACTCTGGCCACTGCTTGCTGCAGTGCCTGCCCCAGAGCTGCTCACCCATACCAGTGCCATGGGGCCTTGGGCAAGAGGACCACTTCCTCCCCCTGCCCCCTGTCTGAGCCCCTCTTCACAGGCTTCATCCAGTGAGGTCCTGTGACTCAGTTCTATCCAGCAGGCCCCATCCCCACTGCATGGTCACTGCTCAAAGTGGCAGCCCTGCCAGGCTCTGAGCCTAGAGCCACCCTCCCTTTCCTCACTGCCTTTCTGTTGTGCCCTTTGGACCCCATGAGGACAATAAGAGCCCTTCTGATGTCTCTGCTGCTCTTCCTGCTTGGCAAAACATTGACATCCCCAAGGACGGTGCTTTGCACCCTTCATCTCCTGTGACCTGCCCACCATCTCACTCCAGCCATTCGGCCTATGACACACCCTTGGATTTGTCACCCCTGGATCTAGACCCATCACAAGACGTTGGATTCAGACTGCCTAGTTCCTTTACTTAAATGAATTATGTTTTTCTCAAAATCATACATACCTTCATATAGTGAAAAGTTGAATGAGGATCACAGGTTTAAAATGAAAACAGAAACATCTCCTGCTCCACTCTTCATAGGGACCCCATGCCGGAGTCCTCCCTCTCCAGCCCTGTGTCCATGGACATCTCCTGCAACTCTTTCTTCTTCTTCTACAGAAACAACTGCTGCTCCTCACCCATTCATCACCCTCAGACCCTCCATCCACTTCCCCTATGGGGAAGGACTTACTCCTCTTAATGCATATATATGTTCTTCTTTTCTCTCTCCCATTCCCCCAATATGAATATACTAAAAAGTTGGTGGTATCAGTTCTCAATGTTTATGTTATTATGTTATTACGACTATGTAACATGGAATGTAACATGGCTGTGTTGTCCCTGGGGAGCCAAATGCTGTACTATGATTTGGATTCTGTGTTGGTTTCCTAGGTCTGCTGTAACAAATGACCACAACCCTGGTGACTTAAAACACCAACATCGTGCTCTCACAGTTCTAGAGGCCAGAAGTCTGAAATCAAGGTGTTGGCAGGGCCATGCTCCCTCTTCCATCTCCACCCAGTTGGTCACCAGTGTTCCTCAGTGCTCCTTGGCTTGCGGCCACATCACTCCCTCTTCATCCCTCACACGGCTCTCTCCTGTGTGTGCCCCACCTCCTCCTGTCCCCTCTTCTAAGGACACTCATGATGGCCTTTATGGTTCACTTGATAATCCAGAATCATCTCCTCATCTCAGAATCCTCAATCACATCTGCAAAGACTCTTTTTTCCAAAAAAGTTCCATTTATTGTTTCTTTGACAAGTTTTTCTCTTTAATTTCCTTCTTTTTCCCTTTTCTGGAACTTCTATTTCTCAGATGTTGAACCAGCTGGATTGACTCTCTAACTCAGAATTTTTAAAGAACTCTGCTTCTTCCTCCTTTTCTTCCTCCCCTCCTCCTCCTCCTTTTGTTTCTTTTACCTAGAACTTTCCTAGATATCTGCTTCCGATGCTTTTTTGAAAATTTAAATTTCAGGCATCATATTTTGAAACAGCTTTATTGATGTATAATTGACATAGGCTAAACCATGCATCTTCAAAGGGCACATTTTGATACATTTCTACATACATATACACCATATACACTCTTGAAACCATCACCATAATCAAAAGAACAGACACATCCATCACCCTCTGGTGCTTCTTGGGAATCCATCTCCCCACAACCTCTCCCCACCTCCCCTTCTCTTCACTTTCTGTCACTATAGATTAATTTTTACTATCCAGAGTTTTATAACAATGGAATCCTTATAGTTGTCAGGCTTCTGAGCCCAAGCTAAGACATCATAACCCTTGTGACCTGCACGTATACATCCAGATGACCTGAAGCAACTGAAGAACCACAAAAGAAGTGAAAATAGCCAGTTCCTGCTTTAACTGATGACATTCCACCATTGTGATTTGTTCCCGCCCCACCTTAAATGATCAATTGACCTTGTGATATTCCTTCTCCTGGACAATGAGTCTCAGGAGCTCCCCACGAGCACCTTGTGATTCCTGCCCCCACCCTCAAGAGAAAAGCCCCTTTAACTGTAATTTTCCACTACCTACCCAAATCCTATAAAACTGCCCCACCCCTATCTCCCTTTGCTGACTCCTTTTTCGGACTCAGTCTGCCTGCACTCAGGTGATTAAAAAGCTTTATTGCTCATGCAAAGCCTGTTTTGTGGTCTCTTCACATGGACACGTGTAATAATAGTATGCCCTCATTTTTCCCTCAACACAATTATTTCAAAATTCATCCAAGTTGAGTGTATGAATTGCTCATTACTTTTTATTGCTGAGTAAATGAATATATCTGTTTATCTGTTCATCTTTTCATGGGCATCTAAGTTGTTTCTGGTTTAGGGGATTATTAAAAATAAGGCTGCCCTGAACATTCATGTACACGTCTTTGTATGAATGTACATTTCCTTTTCTCTTGGATAAATACCTAGATGTGGAATTGCTGGATCATATGGTAAGTGAATGTTTAACTTTTAAAGAAACTGCCAAAGTTTTTCAAGCTGCCTGTGCCATTTTATATTCCTACCAGCAGTTATGAGAGTTCCAAATGATTCAAAGTTTTATCAGCGCTTGGTAAAGCCATCCTTTTTATTTTTTATTTTTAGTTTTGAGTCAGAGTCTTGCTCTGTTGCCCAGGCTGGAGTGCAGAGGTGTGATCATGGTTCACTACAGCCTTAACCTCTCAGCTCAAGCCTTCCTCCCACCTCAGTCTCTCAAGTAGCTAAGACCACAGGCTTGTGCCACCACACCTGGCTAATTTTTATTTATTTTTATTTTTTGTAAAGATGGAAGGGTGTCCTTATGTTGCCCAGGCTGGTCTCGAACTCCTAGCCTCAAGTGATCTCCCTGACTTGGCCTCCCAAATGCTGGCATTACAGGCAGGCACCAGCCATTGCACCTGGTCAGACCATCCTTGTTAATTTTAGCTACTTGACAGGTGTGTGGAGGTATCTCATTGCGGTTTTAATTTGCATTTCTCTTGTAAACCAAAAATAAAACTCTAAGACCCCCAACTGACTGATGGGCTCCCCTTTCATTCAAGGGGATTCCAAAGTTAACCTGAAAATTGAGTTCAGGCTATGATGGGACATGCCTCATTATACTCTCCTCCCTTTGGAATTCAATTACAACTGACCAGCATTCACATTAAAACAGAGATCATAAGAGTGACAAAACAGACTCTTCGTAGCAGTAAAATACCAAATTCCACACTGACTCTAGTATAGCATCACATGGCAGCTAGCAAGCCCTGAGAGAAACTGAAGTTTATTTCTTTGACATAGTTTGAAATGGTCCTGCAAAGCTGTCTCTTGTGGGGAAATCTGCACTTTGCAGAGCCCTTCCCTTCCCAGGTCTTCTCTCTGATCCAAGAGCGATTGACTGTGCCTGGCTCCTTTTGAGGTCTAACAAGAGCACTGAAGCTTGTTACCTGGAAGCTTCAACTTTACATTAGAAACTTTCTTGGTGTTCACAATTCCTTATCTTAACTCAGACATTCCTTTCTATTGATTCCAGGTCTTTAGAAAATAACTCTTTCAACCAATTGCCAATCAGAAAATCTTTGATTCCACCTATGACCTGGAAGCCCCCCACTCTTTGAGTTGTCCCACTTTTTAAACTGAACCAATGTATACCCCACGTGTATTGATTGATGTCTCATGCCTCCCTAAAATGTATAAAACCAAGCTATACCCCGAACACCTTGGGCACATGTCCTCAGGCCCTCCTGGGGCTATGTCATGGGTCATGGTCCTCACAGTTGGCTTAGAAGAAATCTCTTCAAAGGTTTTACAGAGTTTGACTTTTCTTGTCGGCACCCTGGTGACTAGTAATGCTGAACGTCCTTCCATCTGCTCATTTGCCGCCCATCTATCTTTTTTGGTGAAGTCTGTTCAAGTCCTTTGCGCACATTTTAATTGAGTTGTTTATTTTCATATTGTTGATTTCTGAGAGTTCTTTACATAAAGATACAAGTCCTTTGCCAGATAGGTATATGCTTTGCAAAGGGTTCCCTCCCAGTCTTTAGTATATTGTTAACATGTGAGATCTCTGCTCATTTTTGTTCATTTTTGTAAGTGCCCTGTTCTTAGGTAATGGATGCAATATTTTATCCTTGGGAGGTTTTAATAATAATTTAAATTTTTTGAGAGTCTTCACTGCTTATTCTTGGTGTCTGTCCTCTTTGCTTGCTTTAGTGGGTTTCTTCAAATGGCCAGTGCCGCTGGCCACCTGCTTACACTGCATAGTGAGCTGGCGCCAGGGTCTGCAGAGCTGGTCTGGCCTCCGTGCCAAGAGTGCTTCACGGAGGAAACATCCAGCAGCAAGCTAGGAAGGCCGGTGGGGGCCCTTCTGAGGACTAAGCTCTGATTTTTTAATCTTGCCCAAATTCCTATCTAAGGGGTCTTGGGAGTCATGCCTTATAAACCATAAATTCTCATCAGATGGGTTTTATTTAACCCTATATATCGTGACTTACTTTCCAACCTGACTCTGGCATAATATTATGAGATACGGAGGAAAATCAAAATATTTTACCCCCAAACAGTTTTCTTTGCCGTGTCTTGAAAAGGGCCTGCAAAACTGTCCTTTGTGAGGGAAAATTTGCATCTGAAATGAATCTCTATTAACATAGCCAAATCTTTTTCTTCCAGGCCCTCCCAATCCTAAAGAGATTAACTAAGAGTCTAGCACCTTTTAAAGATCTGAATAGGAAACATTTGTCATCTACTGTCTCTAGGGGCAGCCAATATAAGACTTCAAAAGAACCTTGGTCTCCACAATCTTTCATCTTAACCTGAACATTTCCTTTCTATTGATCCCAGGTCTTTAGACCATTTGACCCAGCAATCCCATTACTGGATATATACCCAAAGGATTATAAATCATTCTACTGTAAAGACACATGCACATGTATGTTTACTGCAGCACTATTTACAATAGCAAAGACGTGGAACCAACGCAAATGCCCATCAATGATAGACTGCATAAAGAAAATGTGGCACATATACACCATGGAATAGTAGGCAGCCTTAAAAAGGAATGAGTTCATGTCCTTTGCAGGGACGTGGATGAAGCCGGAAGTCATCATTCTCAGCAAACTCACACAGGAACAGAAAACCAAATGCTGCATGTTCTCACTCATAAGTGGGAGTAGAACAATGAGAACACATGGGCAGAGGGAGAGGGAACAACACACACCAGGGCCTGTCTGTGGAGGGCGGGGGGAAGAGGAGGGAGAGCATTAGGACAAATACCTAATGCATATGGGGCTTAAAACCTAGATGATGCCTTGCTTGGTACAGCAAACCACTATGGCACATGTATATCTATGTAACAAACCTGCAACTTCTGCACATGTATCCCAGAACTTAAACTAAAATAAAAAAATAAAAATTAAAAAATTAAAAAAGGAGGAACGCCAAAAATAAATAAATAAATAAAGAGAAACTCAACCAATTGTCAACCAGAAAATGTTTAAATGTACCTATAGCCTGAAACACCCCTCCCCGACACACACTTTGCGTTGTCCCACTTTTCTGGACCAAATCAATGTATTTCTTAAATGTATTTGATTGAAGTCTTATGCCTCCCTAAAATGTATAAAACCAAGCTGTACCCCGACCACCTTGGGCACATGTTCTCAGGATCTCCTGAGGGCTATGTCACGGGCCATGGTTGCTCATATTTGGCTCAGAACAAATCTCTTCAAATATTTTACAGAGTTTGACTCTTTTTGTTGAGAATTCCAATGTCAGCTCCGCAGGTGTTCCCTCTAGAGCCCCAAAGTCCCTGCCTGACAAGCATATGCCTGGCATCGGCCTTCTGGGAACAGGACCCAGAAGGAGCCTGGGGTGCCCGAGCTCCACACACAGATTTCCATGGAACCCTAAGCTGTTCAGCCTCATGCCTCACCTCTAATCTCTCCCATTTAATTTTCCCGGAGAGTAAAGCTAGCGCAGGGGCTGGAGGTAGCGGGGGAAGGGAGAAGCTATTGCTGGAGTCAGACCGCTTGGTTTACTCTTTAATGTTTGGGTCATAGGGAGCGTAACAGAGGCTAGAAGGAGGGAACTGAGAACCCAACCATTTTGCAGACAAATTTTTATCCAATCTCCTTTTTCTTGAGTCTCAAATCTAACACCCTCCTTTTGTGACACTCAGTGTTTCAAGACACTGAGCTCCTAGATTCTGTGGTCAAGTGACTTGTTGACGGCACCCTCTCCTCATGCCCTTAGGTGGACACTATCTCCGCTCTGCTAGATCCCTGGCTTGCTTTCAGTCAACTAACAGTTTATTGACTCTCAGCTGCTACTGCAGTGTCTTCTGTGTGCTGCATTCTTGTACAGAAACACCTTTTGAAAAATCGCAACACTTTACTCATGTTTTTAAAGGGGTTTTGGGAGAGGGAGCACACCGACGTGTGATGAATCTGCCACTTTTAGCCAATATTGTCATTTTATTTTCTGCCTATAACCCTCCTGCCTTCCAGATAAGTTACTCGACTGCTCCCACTGTGTCTGCCTTCCTCCTCACTGGCATGATGGCTGTCGGCCCCTCCCTGTCCCTTGAGCACTTCCACATCCACTAGGCACTGTGGATGGGCCTCCCCCAGCTCGGTGCCCCGACGCCACTGCAGACTCAGAATCACCAGCTTCGGCAGCGCCCCACGGGCTGCCCAGAGCCTCCCAGGGTTCCCATCTGCTTGTCCTGCTTTCTTTGCTTCACAGCCTGACACCTTCTAGTTCCCCATCACCCCACGCAAATAACCTTTCTTGCTACTTTACAGACAAAACAGAAGTGAGGATTCCCCCAGCTGTTCCCACCCCCAGCCCAGAGCTGCCACCCACCTCTCCGGCCTGGATAAGGCTCTGCTTCCTACGAAGAGTCTTCACGGCCACATTTGCCCCTTCCCCTCCCAGCAGCCCTAGGGCCCTTCCGAAAGTCTAAGTCAGCCTTTGTCACCTACAGTACTTCTCTTGCTCTTAGAGTAAGGACCTAGTCCCCAGTGGTGCCTGGCTCCAGCTATCTCTCCTTCTCACTTTCGCCCTGTCTCTCTCCTGTCCACTGGAGCTTTCTTTCAGTTTCAGAGAGATCTTGGACTCAGGACTTTTACATTTGCTTTCTCCAGGAGTGATGTTTAAAATCTTTACCAATGGCGATACGATGGAACAGCCTCTTGGAGACCTCTTGGTCTATCAGGAGTTTCCTCTCTAACATTTGGATCATAGGGAGTGTGTCAGTTACCCACGGCTGCCATAACAAAGTACCATAAATGGAGCAGCTTAAATGACAGGAATTTATTGTCTCACAGTGTTGGAGACTAGCAGTCTGACATTAAGGTGCGGGCAAGGTGGGGAACCCTGTGAAGGCTCCGGGGGAATCTGTTCCAGGCCTCTCTGTAGCTTCTGGTAACTCCTTAGCTGTGGCAGCAGAGCTCCCATCTACACATCGCATTCTCCCTGTGTGTGCGCATCCGTGTCCAAGTTTCTCCCTTTTATATAAGAACACATTGGATTAGGGCCACCTCAATGACCTCCTTTTAACTTGATTGTTTGCAAAGACTCTATTTCCAAATAAGGTCATGTCCACAGCTACTGGGGGTTATGACTTCAACTCCTTTTTGGCGGACACAATTCACCCCATAAAAGGGGGTTCCAAGAGCAAGGGTTGGGGTGAGCCGAGTGTTGGGATGGGATGTGGGAAGGTGTCTATTCATCCATAAAGAAGTATGTTAGTATTTTAATATCCAGTGCATACTGGCTAAATCTTGCCTCTGCCAGTCCTGGAACTCTCCCCATCACTTTTTTTTTTTTTTCTTTTTTAAGATGGAGTCTTGCTTTATCACCCAGGCTGGAGTGCAGTGGCGTGATCTCGGCTCACTGCAACCTCCACTTCCTGGGTTCAAGCAATATTCTCCTGCCTCAGCCTCCCAAGTAGCTGGGATTACAGGCACCCGCCACCATGCCCAGCTAATTTTTGTATTTTTAGTAGAGACAGTGTTTTACCATGTTGGCCAGGCTGGTCTTGAACTCCTGGCCTCAAGTAATCCCCCCGCTTCATCACTCTTCCCTGCATCCGGCAACACCCATTTGTCATTCAGGCCCCAGCTTAACTGTCAGTGCCCCGCAGAGCCTTCTCTGGAAGCCCAGCCTGCAGGGGCTTGTTGCCCTGCCAAGCATATCCACTGTACCTGTGCCTCCCTGTCTTACCTTGTGTCTGCCAAGAGATTACTCCCCTTCCCTGGGCACCCGGAACTGAGCAGGAGATTACTCCCCTCCCCTGGGCATCTGGAGCTGAGCAGGAGATTACTCCCTTCCTCTGGGCACCCAGAGCTGAGCAGGTGCTCAGTGATTATTTGGATGGATGTCTTTGCTCCCTCCCATGGATTCCTGGAGGCAGCTACCTCATCTTCTATACATCACTGTCTCCAATACTGTGGCCACTTGAGAAAGGCAGATGAGTGAAAAAATGATTTTATGTGTGTGTGGTTACCCAGTCAGCCAGTATCAGGCATATGAAAACCTTGCTTGGTTTTTCACTCTGATAGATGGAGTGGAACGCATAGATCAGCAGGTACAGGACTTTGGTGGTTTTGTCTTTGGAGTTCTGCTGTGCTAAAAAAGTCTGGCCTCTTGCACTCCAGAGTGAGAAGAAATGAATGAGCTCCATGCAGATGAGTGACCTTGGGCAGGCCACAGAGACCTGGAAAGTCCCCCAGGGAATCCGGGCTCTCTAAGACAGCTAGTGGATGCTTGAGGGCTGTGCCTGCTGGGCAGGGTTCCTACAAGAGGCAGTTAAGAGCAATGACTTGTTTGGAGAAAGGCCCCACTGGGGCATGGGCTTCCTCCGGGTGTTTGGGAAGCTCAGCCAGCACAGCTGTTCTCTTGCCAGTGGTTCAAAAGATTTGGGAAGCTCAGGCCTGGGTTTGCATTCTGCCCTTCTGTGGACCCTGGAAGGGAGGACACCTTTCATGTTCTTTCACCAGGAGTGACCCCACATAACAGGAGGGCTGATGGGGCACCACACACCACAGCTGGGAGCCTCCCAATCCTGGGGGAGGCCAGTTCCAATAGTCACCTTGATTGTCTCATTTTCCATAGCCAGGTCCCCTGGCTACTTTGGCTCAAGTGTCACTTCTCCCAGAGAAGCCTGCCTGACCGCCCAATCTGAGGTAGCCCACAACACATACACATATGCACACACACACAGAAACACACATCACACATGCCAGTGCATACACACCAACACAGACCACACACAACACACATACATACACAACACACAGATAAACCACACACAATGTGCACACCAATGCAAACTCCACCAACACACACATCACACACACACATACACACCCCATGGATGCTACACACACAGACACACACATGCACAGAGCCTTTGACCTCCATCTCATTACCATTACTTATCTTCTTCGTAGCCCGATCACCGTCCTGCTTTTGAGTGCTGTGGGTTTACTTGCTCACTGGAGGTGCTCCTTTACTAGAATGTAAACGCCAAGACATCAAGGACCTTGCCTGTCTTGTTCACCAGTGGACTCTGAGCCCTTAGAACAGTGCCTGGTGTATAGTAGATACAGTGGGCTATCTCCTAGAATGAGTATGGACTTTCGGTGGCCCCTGGCCTGCCACGCATCACCACTATGCTCACTGCTGCTCTAAGCTCTATTACAACAGACAAAGTAGTCCATTCCCAGCACAGAAATAAAAGCCTTAAATTGCACATGAAGCTTCTGAGAGGTTAAGAAACAGCCTCTTGGGTGCTTGCGGCATTCTCAAATCCACTCTCAGACACCGTGGTGCTAAGATCAGATGTTGTGGGGTCTCAGATGTGCTGTGTATCTATCTCATCTGGCCCAGAGGCTGCTAGCCCAGGGCATAGCCCATGCGACCCTGAGGAGGAGCTGACAACTTGGATGGGCTCTCTCTGTCCGGGAAGCTTTCTGGGGTCCATATCAGTCAAACCCCCAGAACCTGGGGTGCTGACACCCAAGCCCTCTGAAGCACGGTGAAGAGAGGCCCCCTGTGGTCCCCGAATGGCAGGCAGGGCAGCAGCCAGGGAGGTGGACTGCCTGGTCCAAATTCTGCCTCTGCCTCTGCTGCAAATCTCAAGGCACTTAGCTTGCTTTTTCATCTGTTCAATGCAGCTGCAACAGAACCTATCTGCCAGGCTTGTGCCAGGATTCAACAAGCTAATGCATGCACAGTGCCTGCATGCATCTCTCTGGAACTATTATTCTGGGTCCTAGGCAATTGATCCACGACCGTGGGTAGCGGGAAGCTTCCAGAACCGCCTTCCTGCATCCTTGGAGGAGAATGTGGCATACTTGAGTCAGGTTAGTAAAGGCTGCAAATGGAGGCAGCTATCTGCCCTGTGTAATGTCCAGATCCTGGCACTGCAGGGACGTTGCTCCCTTCCCTGCCCCCGCCTTCCCTGTCCCCGCCTCCCCAAGGTCACTCTGGGTCCCCACCACATTTTCTTAATTTTATGCTCATTTAGTACATCCTCATTACTCATGAGTGCAACAACATCAGGGCAGCTCAGGGCTTTTTGTTCTCTGTGACTCCGGGTCATGGGAGTTCACCCCTGGCCCTGGGGCTTGGCCACTGACTTGGGAGGCTTTTACCTGGACCAGGACCCACACAAAGATATAGTCTAGGGGCGTGTTCTAAAAAACCATGGAGCCAGTCAGGAAGATTTTACCTTCTCACCTGCCTACCAATAATAATACATGATTATCAGCTATGATTCAGCCTCTCCTATTCCATAGAACTTGGCTTAAGGCTTCCTATAATAGTTATTTAATCCTCAAACACACCTGTGAAATAGATATTACCAGTCCCATTTTACATATGGGGAAACTGAGGGTCAGAGAGGAGCAGTGACTTGCCTCAGGTTACACAACTGAGAGACAGAAGGGTCCCCTCTTACAGGCAGGTCCCCTATCTCAGCACCCAGCAGGCTCTTCACATTCCCTCCTCCCCTGACCTGGGACAACGCCTGGGTCTCTGGTTATGCTCTGGGCAGATGGCACTGTAAGAAACCAGCCGAGTGAGGGGCTCAGAGGGAGACTGGCTCAGTGAATGTGCGCGGGGCCAACACACTGGGCAATGGCTTCCGCTGGCAATGAGAGACCAGTGCGGGAGAGGATTGAGGCCCGGCTGACATCGTGCCTCTGACTCAGGCATGAAATTCCCCACAAGGTTGGGAAGCTGGAAAAACACCAGTGTTGTGGGAGGGCCACGTGCATAGAGCCAGATGGTTTCCATCTTGGAACTCGGGCACCAGAAAGCAGATGGAAGTCCTAGGCTTTGATGTGGATGAATGCGATCGTTAACACCAGCCTCCTTATTCTCTCTCTCTCTGTCTCTCTCTGTCTCTAGCTCTGTCTCTTTCCCTTTCTGTCTCCATCTCCATCCCCTCTGTCCTTGTTGGTGAGAGTTCTCCCTCTGAATCTAAGGTTTACTTTGCAAGCAGATTTCGCATCTGTTTTTTTGTCTGTGCTTCTCATTGTTTTCTTCTGTGTCCTTTTCTTTGGCTTCTCATTTTCCCCTCATGGTTCCTACAAATTTTTTTTTGTTTGTTTTGTTTTTTTTTTCTTTTTTGACATGGAGTTTCACTCTTGCTGTCCAGGCTGGAGTGCTGTGGCACAATCTCGGCTGACTGCAACCTCCGCCTCCTGGGTTCAAATGATTCTCCTGTCTCAGCCTCCTGAGTAGCTGAGATTACAGGCGCCCGCCACCACGCGTGGCTAAATTTTGTATTTTTAGTAGAGACGGGGTTTCACCATGTTGGCCAGGCTGGTCTCGAACTCCTGACCTCAGGTGATCTGCCTGCCTCAGCCTCCCTAAGTGCTGGGATTGCAGGCATGAGCCACTGTGCCTGGCAGTTCTTACAAATTAATCTCTGGTATCCCCAGTGCCCTATCTCCTCAATCTTCATCAGACTATAATTTAGTCTCAGCGTTCTTTTTTTTTTATTGTACTCCCTTCCAAAATTCTGTTGGTCCTGTGTATCATTCTTTCAGATCCCCTAATCTTGGCTAACGAAATATAGAGAAATGTGTCACTCTCTTCAGGATTCATGTGCACTTTCTTGGTCGGTGTCCTGGGGTGACAATGTTTTTACCAAAAGGCCAAGGTCCTACAGCAAATGGCTAGAAGCTGGCTTGGTATCTGTTGACCAGAAGGCTTTTCCTGGTTCCACATCATGGGATGCCTCCTCTAGGTACTGAGATAAAGGACTTTTGATTGTAGGTGTATTCGTTTAAGTGAGGACTGGTTTGCAATCTCTGGCTCTCACGTAACAGTCCTGCAGTGAGCCATTCAGCTTGTCAGGGTGGTGGCATTCCATTATTTTCTAGGTCACCTTGGTCATTTCTGTGATTAGAGTTGGGTCACTGCCATGTCCAGGTTTCAGCTTACGGGAAAAGGAAAAAGAGGGTGAGAAGGAAGCGTGCCCTGAAGGCTTAAATTCTAGGCCCCCAAATAGCACATATCACATCCAAGACAGCCTGGGGAGTGTTATCTAACTGGGCAGCCCATCCCTGGCTGCACACCTGTTACTAAGAAATCAGGGGAATGGGTTTTGGCGGACAGCTAGCAATCCTGATCACACAGTGCAACAGGAGAAACCATCACTTTGGCTTCAACTCATCTCAGCTTTCTTTACTGAGATGGGGGTGCTGGGTACGCCTTAGGATTCAAGCCACAGGCCAGTCCCATCAGTGGCGTCTTTGTATAAAGAAGCCAGGGATTTCTTGGGAAATAACTCCTTCTAAGGGAATAATCCATTTTTGCGAAGTTCAAGACAAAAATGGCCAAAATAGGAGAGAAGAGGTTCTGGGCACAGCCTGCTGTCTGCCACTTAAGCATTGTTCTGTCTCAGTCCCACAGACACACATCTAAGTCAGAGAGGAAGTATCAGGAAAAGCAAGTCAAAACCAAAAAGAATCCTCAAACACAGGCGAAGGAAGCATCTTTTGGGGCAAGTCTTCCAAGGGGTAGCCTACCGGGGACACTTGCTGTGCCACCTAGTACTCAGGTCCACATTTCTGATAGTAGCCCCCCAATTGCCTTTTGGTAGACTTCTGGCTCCCCCATGCACGAAGTTTCATTGAGACTTAAAATCAAGTGGTCGGCGTATGACTGAGTTGTGCCAATCAAGTTCCTGGAAGAGCAGCTTGACCCTTGAGTGCGTGGAGGACACGAGCCAAGGCATTGTAGGCTAAACAGGGGGCTTCAGACCTATTAGTGATGTTCTGTTTCTTGACCTGGTTGTTGGATCCATAGAGGCCAGTTTATTTGTATATTTTTGAAATGATACTGGTATGTTCTCAATATAATCTCTTATATGTATGACATAATTTGACAACAAAAACGAGGATGCTGCGGTGGCTGGTGATCCTGCTTGTCCAGCTCTGAAGAGGCCGCTGATCCTGTTCCTGGATCTCTGACCCTGCTGCTCCTTGTTCTTCCCAAGACCTCGCCGTTCAGGCTCCTTTGATTCTGGGAGACTTTCCAATTTCTCCTCTTCCTCTTTCTCATTCTCTTCTTCATGGTCCTTCTCTGCTTCCTCTCTCCCTCCTCCTTAGATATGCCAGAATTGGTTTCTGTTGCTTATAATCAAAACACCCTGCCTGAAACAAAAATGTGACGTGAATGTGTGTGTGTGTGTGTGTATGTGTGACTGTGTGTGTATGTGTGAGTGTGCATATATGTGTGTGTATGTGTGAGTGTGCATATATGTGTGAGTGTGTGTATGTATGAGTGTGCATATATGTGTGAGTGTGTGTGTATGTGTGTGTGTATGTGTGACTGTGTGTGTATGAGTGTGCATATATGTGTGAGTGTGTGTGTATGTGTGAGTGTGCATATATGTGTGAGTGTGTGTGTATGTGTGAGTGTGCATATATGTGTGAGTGTGTGGGAGAGACCCACTGAGGACAGCTGAGTCTACTTCTACAATTGCAGTTAAGGAAAGAGGGAGAAGACTCCTGTTTTATATTTGTGATCCTGATTTTACCTCCAGGCTGGCATGGCATGGTGCGGTGGCTTAAGAATAACTTGGGTTGGAATGGTTGAGTAGTGGATTTTGGCTCTGAGCCACCGGAAGTCCTGGCAGTGTGAGAAAGGGCAGTCAGGCCAAGGTGCAGAAAGATGTAGGTGATTGTGGATCGCATAGTCAGGGCCAGGGGGCCTCCGACAACCCTCTGATCCAGCCTCTCACTTTACAGAGGAGGATCCAGAGCCAAAGAGGTTAAGTAATATGACCCAGGTTACACAGAGAATTAGCCGCAGAGCAAAGTCTCCTCTTATTAGAAAGGAAGGAGGGAAGCTGGGGGGGAGACCTGGGGTCCTCAGGATCTGAGATCAGGATGTTCAGCTGGATGGTGAGGGTTGGGGAGGGAAAGGCTGGGAGAGGCAGCAGGGACGCTTGGCTACGTGGCTGAATGTCCCGGGTGGGGTTGCTGCCACAGGCAACCTGCTTTAGTCAGTTTCCCATCATGGATTGTGCAATGATGGAGACATTTTTGAGTGTGAGCATTCGTCATGCAGTCAAACAATATGTGATCGGAAATGAGAAGGAATGATCATTGTTGTGTCCAGCTGGAAAATCATATTTGGATTAGAATAGATATTCATCTATTTAGTCTTTTAAATTGTATGCAGGCCTACGATGTGCCCCAACCACAGGCACTGGGGACTCTATGTGAACAAAGCAGGCTCTGTCGGCTCCTTGATGGAGGACATCGATTTTTGGGAAAGATGAATATTAAGCACAAGGTCAGTCTTATGATCCTATTCGGGCCTTCAACTGATTGGGTGAGGCCCCTGTACACTGGGGAGGGCAGTCTGCTTTACTCAAAGTCTGCCCCTTTAAATGTTAATCTCCAAAAACATCCTCACAGCAACATCCAGAATAATGTTTGACGACGTATCTAGACACCATGGCTCAGCTGAGTTGACATATTACGTTAATCATCACGGTGTGTATTTATGGGGTGTGATACATGATCCAATGTGCGTTTCCCAGGGCCCTCTGCTGTTGTAGGAGATGGACCTGCATGCATGTATGTGGTTGGTGTGCATGTGTACAGTTGGTGTGCATGTGTGTGGTTGCAGTGCATGTATGTGGTTGGTGTGCATGTGTGTGGTTGACGTGCATGTGTGTGATTGGTGTGCATGTGTGTGATTGGTGTGCATGTGTGTGGTTGACGTGCATGTGTGTGGTTGGCATGCATGTGTGTGGAGAGGTATGGAAGGAGCAGCCCAGGGGAGAGATGAAGGTGACTGTTTGAAGATGGTGGGAGGGAGGTGGTGATGCTGATTCTGTTTGGAGAGGTGTTTACTAGCTGGAATTGCAGGACTTCATGAAGGCCTGGGAGTGGCTGAGGGAGTTGGAATGTCAGGGGATCCTCAGGCTTTGTGATGAAGCTGAACAGACAGAGAGGCCGACTGGAGAGAGGAGCCTAGGTTCCGTGTGAGGCGGGATCAGCTTCTGCTGGGCAGGCTCTGGGAGCCGGGCGTGAGTCTCCAGTCGGGTGCTTTCTCACCTTCCTGTAATCATACAGGGCTTCCCTCCACTCCCACTCACTGCTCTTCCTGCTTCCTGGAGGTCGGCAAACTCACACTGGTTGAATGAAATATCTCCAAATCTTCTTCCTGACCCACAGCCACACACATCCTAGAAATTCCCGTCGACACACCTTTTACTGCTCGCCGCTGTCCACAGTGATTGCTGTCTTCCTGAAGTCCCACAAACCTTACGGTGTGTATTATCTGATTTACTAACTGGCTTGTTTATCCTTTATTGTTCTTTAATTTGTAATGGCTCAGATTTGAAGTGCTTTTTACGGGCTACTGATGTCACATATTTCATTTAAATGGCGCAGCATGCCTTACGAGGTAAGCAGCTGTCAGATTAAGCTGGGCTGCAGAAACAAATACATCCTGATACCTTTAAGCAGCGTGAGTTTATTTCTTGTTCACATTATGGGCCACTTGGCTCCTTCTCTAGGCTCGAGTTGGGGACCCAGATCTGCTCCATCCTGGGTCTTCCTGGTGGCTCTTCCATCTCATGGTTTCCTGAATGCCTTAGTGCAACTCAACAGCATGGGGGCCCTGGAGGGTAAGGAGGGAGATGGGAGGATCATTGGTGGGAGATTCTATGAGCCAAACACAAAAGCGGCATACATCACTTCCTCGTACATCCCGTTGGCCAGAAGAGAGTCATGTGGCCTCATCTAGCTTCAAAGGAGGCTGGGAAATAGAGTTTAACAATATGTTCGCAAAGAGGAGAAAATTGATATTGGCTCCAGTAAGAGTGTGGTTATTTCTGAGATGAGAAATAGGGGCCCAGCAAGGTGAAATGAATGGCCCAAGGTCACAGAGTCAGAAAGTTGAGATGCTGGAACCTGACTTCAGGGGTCAAAACATAGCAAAGTACAAACAACAAAATATTACCTGAAAATGACAGGATATAAAACAGTATGCAATTTCATCCCACTTACATTACTTTTTACATTCACACGCTTGCCTAGCAGACTGGAAGAAAATACACCCAGTGTCATTGGGCTATATCTGGTTGCTTGGACTATATGTAACTAATCTTTTCATCGTGTTTTCAATGTTTTCTACAACGAGAAAACAGATGTCATTACTTTCTAAAATTGGTTGACTGATTTTCTTAAAGCTAAATTATTTATTTCCATAAAGCCCTGTCACAGGGCCAAAAATGTTGCCCAGTGGGGCACGTGATAATCACATTTTTCCTAATAGTAATAACTTCTTATGTTTATGATTTCAGTTCTTTATAGTATTCAATGGACTCTTGCATATTTCATTGGTCTTTTTATTTATTCAATTCTGTATCAGCTCTGATCCCACCTCCTTTCTGCCAGGTGCTGACAAGGCTCTGGACGGCACAGAGGGGAGACAGATCCCGGATCAGGCATTTGTGTATCCCTGAATTCAGGAATAAAGGCAGGAGTCAATTGAGGGGGTGCCTGCCTGCTGGGCCCAGGCTATGAAGGGCTTTGCACATCATGCCATGGGGTCTGGGTGGCTTCCTCTTGGCCTAGGTGTGCACTGGAACAGAGTCAGAAGCTCACTGAGGTGAGTGATGGTTGTAGCCGAGTGAACGTGGAGGTGAGGGCTCCGGAAGACATCTGGGGAAGGCTGCTAAAGCTCGGGACATGTCAGGGGTCTGGAGAACAAGGTCTGATCGGAGACCAGACTGTGTCCAACCCAGGGCTCTGTCTCAAACTTCATTTCTTAGCCACCAGATACCCGGACTTCTGGGATGTTCCCGCTGTGCTATCTTCAAGCACACGGAAGGGCTCTACCGGCACAGCTGGGTCTAGAGCCCTGTGGGTTTCCCCCAGCTGTGACTTTGGAGCAGGCCAGGAACTCTGCAGGCAAACAGCTTGCTTGGATTTATCATTTGTGTCTCTCGGCATCTGGGAGCATAAACAAGGCCATGGGTACCAGCTGTGGTTGCCTCTTAGCGGGAGTCAGGATGTCTGTGCAAAACCTGTCGCCCTGACTTGCTGTGAGTGAGTGTAGGGCACGCACATGCACACCCACGCACACACATATCACACACACACACACACACTCACATCGCTACAGCGCAATTGAATTCCTTGATCCAAACGCAGAGCTGCCTTGTATGTTTCTGTTCTCTGCATTCCTGATGTCAGGGAACTTCCGTTTTTTGCTGAAATCAATTAGGAGCAAGAAAAAAAATGAACGTGGAAAGTCTAGCTGTATTTCCAAGCTGCTTTTGTCAGGGGGACAGGGTCTGGCTCTGTCACCCAGGCTGGAGTGCAGTGGAGCGATCCTATCTCACTGCAATCTCGACCTCTTTCCTCAATCTCCTGAGTAGCTGCGACTACAGGCAAGAGCCACCATGCCTGGCTACTATTTTTTAAAAAATTATTTGTAGAGATGAGGTCTGGCCATGTTGCCCAGGCTGGAACATAAACTTTAAAAAATTTTGTAAGCAACCGAAGCCTTTTTCCAACAACATCTTAGGTTGATAAAAACAAAGTTGCTCAGGTTGAAGCCAGGTAGGGCCCAGAGCCCTGGTCACTGGGCAGCCCCCCTTGTCCCCCAGTGTTGTTTAAGAAATTCTGGAAAAGCACAGATGAGCAAGGACAGGCACTGGCAGGGGAACTCTCAGAAGGAACGCCCTGGGCTCAAAGATCCGCTCAGGGAGGGCCCTGACTCTGCCAGGATTTGTATGTGGGTGGAGCAGGGTAGGCCCCACCCTCTCAGGACCTGAGCTTCCCCTCCGTGTACTGAACTTGTGATGAAGCCTGGCACATGAGGGACCTCAGGAAACCCCCGTCCCCTGCCTGTTCCTCTGTTAAACCCAAGTGCTCTTTAGTCGGTTTCTAGTATTGTGATTTCATGGTGGAAACCTCATCATTGATAAAATCGGACACTATAAAAACTGAAACAATTTTTAGGGATAATGTAGGGGCCCTCCCAGAAGAACTGCAGTGGCTGTGTGCACACTCATCTCCTCCTAAACTCTGCCTTCAAGCTTAAGCCGTTATGCGCTTTTGGTCTTCAAAGTTATTTTTGGAAACTTGGGACAAAGCAGAGTGAGAAGGGACTTTGGAACTCACATGCATCTGTGTTAACTCTTTCAAGGCCAAGACTGCCATTTTCAAAAATTCAATTGGGATAGAGCTGGAAGGGACCTTTTTTACATTTTACAGACTAGGCAACTCAGGCCCAAGGGGAGGAAGGTCAAGTTAGTGGCAGAGCCAGCAGGTGCTCCGAGGGCTCCTGACTCTGTATTGTGCAGAGTTTAACAGCAAAGGCTTCAAAGTAAAAAAGACCAGCCATGGAATCCTAGCTCAGCCAACTGAAAACCAGGAGATGCTGGGCAAGTTATTTAAACTCATTGATCCTCATTTTTATCCTTTGATTAGTAAGAGTAATTCCCAGTTCATAAGGCTAATGTTGGAATTAACTAAGACAATGGTTATAAAGTGCTTACCCTAGTGCCAAGCCCAAGGAAAGTGCTGGAAAAATGTCAATTGTAGTATTATCACCCCCATTGTCTAGATTAGGAAATCAAGGCTCAGGAAGGTTCAGCTCCTTGCTAGGGTGTGATCCCAGAGTTTGTACCCCTGACCACGACACCACATTGTTTTCACAGAAGGAGAAAACTGTGCTTTCCAAATTTCTTTCAATAAGAGCATTGTATGTCTTGGAAATAAATTCCTGGGCAGGTACCTGGAACGGAAGCTGAGCCCCCAGGGCCTGCGTGTGGGCGGAAATATCCTCCTTGAGACCACGGGAGATGCTGGCCCTTCTGATGTGTGTGAGCACGTGTGTGTGTGTGCGTGCACATACACTCACACTGAGGTCAGTGGGATGAGAAAAAGAGAGGAATGGTGAGCCCCAGCTTGGCAGAGAGCGATGCACGCACACTGCTCCTCTTCCCCCTGCTCCTCTGTGCCTTAAATTGCTCAACTCATAAAATTTGGCAGCTGAAGCAAAGCCTGAGCTTCACGTTCAGAGAGCTGAGGCCAGAAAACAGTCAGTCCCTCCAGGATACGGGAGTGCAGCTCTGGAGAATCCAACTGTCAAACAGCCACAAAAATCATTTTGAAGGTAGAAGGGTGGGGTGGGGAGGAATCCTTGGGAGGCTCAGAGCCCACACGTTGGGAGTGTGGGTGAAATTTCTCCAAATCCCCAAGAGGCAGGGAGGCCCCAGCTAAACCCTTGGTTTTATGTATCCAAGCCAGTTAAATTAGTTTTTCAGGAACCTGGAGAAATGGCCTGAGAAAGTTGCTCTTCCCATCCACTCTGGCAGACATCCTTCTGCTGAGTCCGTTGCCCTGGGGCACCTGTCAGTGAGAGCTCTCAGCCCCAGGACCAAATCCACCAAGAATTAAATGTCCCTTCCCCTCAGCTTCTGGCAGAACCTTAGCCTCCTGAATCACCTGGGATCTTCCATTTCCTACAATGCTCTGAATATTTCCTAATCTGACTCCATCACCCATCCTTCCTCGCTTATCCACCCCTTCCTCTGAGCCATCCAAAACTCTTGGTTTATCATGAGTTCTGATCATTTCACCTTATACTATCTCAAACTTGGCTGTCTGTTGCAAGTTCTGCTTTCCCCCAAATCTTCTTAAGTGGCTAATTCTTTCTATCACACTCCATAATTGCAGGATCTGGAAGTAGTAGATCTCCTTCCTTTTCAAAGCCCCTTTGACAGGCATGGTCCTTCTTCATGACCCTGACTCCTGCCAGCTGTCATTTCCTGACTGCCCTGTCACCCTCCTTACTCACCAATATTGTTAGTACTGGATTCACTGGCTCCTTCTCCACCACCACCCCCATCATGGTTCTTGGCACATGAAAATTCATGATCTTAAAGTGGAGCCTGAGGCTGGATTCTTGCTCAGATGATTTACTGGGGAGTACTTCCAGGAAAAGGGGGGCAAAGGAAGCAGGATAGGGCAGGTGGAAAAAGCTAAGCAGGTGGTCTTGGTTGGAGCCCAGCTTCCGCCTCATCCCATGGGGGGCTCTGGCGCACCAATGAGTTAGTGTCCTCTGTCTCTGGGTCAGCCTTTGTGGCAGCCATGAGGCTGGCATTGGCCAAGGTCTGCAGAGTGCACAGAGCACAGCCTCCTGGGGTCTGGACAGGGCACCAGCAGCAGCCACTCTGCTGTGTAATCCCAAGCATTTCCAGTTGCCTGATCTCAAGGGACAGCCAGTGATCATCTCTGCCACGCAGCCCGGCCACCCATTCAGTCTTTTTTTTTTTTTTTTTTTTTGAGACCGAGTCTAGCTCTGTTTCTGAGGTCGGACTGCAGAGGCAAAATCTTGGCTCACTGCACCCTCTGCCTGCTGGGTTCAAGTGATTCTCCTGCCTCAGTCTCCTGAGTAGCTGGGATTACAGGGATGTGCCATCATGCCTGGCTAATTTTTGTATTTTTAGTAGAGACAGGGTTTCACTATGTTGGCCAGGCTGGTCTTGAACTCCTGACCTCAGGTGATCTGCTTGCCTCGGCCTCCCAAAGTGCTGGGATTACAGGCATGAGTCACTGCACCCAACCCCCATTCAGTCTTGATTCCAAGAATCCCTCTTGTGTCGTCTCCTATTTTTCCATCTCATGACCTTCCAAAACATCTCTGCCCTAACTCTGCCCACCCTCAGCCCTCACCTGGAAGCTGATTATGGCTGGGAAACATCATACAATGCTGCTAGTTGCTCTCACTTTAAAATTAGGAGCACAGCTCTCTAGAGGGCAATGAACACTTTCTCTAAATCCATCACACGTCCCTAGAAATGTACTCTTTCAGTTTCCTAGTTCACCTCTCCTTCTTTCTCTACATCTTCCATGGTGCTTTCTTCTCTCCCTCTTGGCCGATGGCCTCATGTCGTGTTTGATAGAGAGTCTATGTACTCAGGTGAGAACTGCTCAGCAGCTCCCAGCCTGCCAGTGTGTTCGGTCTCCACATACTCCACGTGGAAGACGGGTCTCTGTTTCTACGCACGTGGCTCAGGATCCCTTTCCCTCTCCCCTTCTCCAGGACTTTGTTTCTCTACTGATTTCCATCTCTTTCCCCTGTCACCAATGACACCTTCCTGCCAGATATTCCTAAGTAGCCCGTGCATCCCCTTTTGAAAACCCCCTGGACTGTATATCTTCTTCTGTTCACCACCTCCTTTTCTGCCTCCTTCACAGCACCCCGAAGAGTCATGTTGGCTGCTGGCTCACATTCTCACCTTCTCCCAGAGCCTCTCTACCTGGGTTCTTGTCCCTATAATACCCCATGAGATGGTTCTACTGGTAACTGATGCTTTACATGGCCACAGTGAGTGCTCACTTCTCTGTCCTCGTCTGACTCAACCTCCTATATCATGTAACATGACCAGCCTTGTCCTTCTGGAAGCTCTTCCGTCTCCAGGCTTCCTGCCTCTCAGGCTGCTGCTGCTCTGTCTCCTCTACTGGATCCTCCTCCTCCACAACAAGACCCCTGGAAGGTACAGTGCCCTGGGGCCAGCCTCAGCCTTCCTCCCTCTGTCCACAACTTCTAGGGGAGCTCACGCAGCCCCACCTCTCAAATGCCATCTGCCATATGCTGACTCTAAAATTCCGTTCTGAATCCTGGACTCCTCTGAGCCCCAGATCCTTCTCTCTACCCAGCACTGGGCCCTCTCCTCCTAGATGAATAGCACACACCTCCCACTAACGTGACAAGGTAGAACAACTGACTCTCAGCACACTGCCAAGGCTGCTGCTTCTCCACTCTTCCCTGAGATGGGAGATCACATCACCATGCACCTTGTGGCTCAGTCAAAACTCAGACATTATCCTTGATTCCTCTCTTCCTGAGACCCTACTTCTAACCCCCCAGTTACTCCTGGTGGCTTTACCTCTAAAGCTGATCCTGAGGTGACTGCCCCTCAGCACCTTACCTTTCCCCTGAGCTCAGACTGCCACCAGCTCCCCTGGGCCTGCAGTGGCCACTGACCCGTGTCCCACCTGCCCTCTCCTCACAGAGCTGGGTGGTCTCATTGAGGTGTAAGTCAGATCATGCCACGCCCCGGCTAATGTCCTCCAGTGGCTCCCATCACACTGTCAATGGGATCCCAATTCCTCGACAGGGCCAGCGCCCCTGCCCTGCCTGCCCCGCACCCTCGTGTCCCCAGGTCTCCCTCTGAGCTGTAGCTACACAGACCTTCTCCTGGCTCCGCACCCTGCAAGCCCTCCGTGCTTCTACGCATCTCCTCCTTCCATTTGGATGCCTCTTCCCGAGATCTTGGTGCTGCTGCCTTCTTGACATTCAGGACTCAGACAGACGCCACCTCTACAGAGCTGCCCTGTCACTTTCTCCATGAGCTCCGCTCTTCTTCTCAGATACCTTTGGTTTCTGGCCTTGTCTTACTCATGTGTATCTTACATCTTTACACTCTGGCCCTAGGACACCAGCTCCTTGGGGGCAGAGGTCCATCCATATGGCTGTGTCCCCAGTGCCTAGAAGGTGCCTGCAATGGTGGAGGCTCAGAAAGTGTATCTTGCCTAACAGATTCAGGCCTCCAGGTTCTCAGAGGTAGCTACAAGCCTACAGGATGAGTGTAAGAAGTCATGACTGAAGGGTCTGTTGCAGCGTGGCCAGGCGTGTCCATAGACCGTGGCTATGCGGGAGGGATGTGCTGGGGCAGACCCCATGCAGCTTCAGTGGGGCTGGCACAGGACAGAGAAGGACAGCCAGGGACACAGGGGTTGGCAATGCCCAGGGGCTGCCAGAGGTCTCTTGGCTTTGCTGTGGCTATGTCCCTCATAACCGGAGAGAAAAAAAGGCAGCCACCTGGTGCAGGAGGAAGAGCCTTCTGTGTAATCCAGTCTCCTGGGGCTGTAGGACCCTGAAGTCCTTGAGAGATGCTAACCCACCTTTACAGTTAGAACTCACCCATCAACATCCCAGATCAGCCGTGGGGAGGCGCAGTGCAGAGAATGTGCTGCTCTTGAGAATAGCAGCAAACAGACTCAAAGAATTCAACATGCATCCCTGCCTATGGTGTGTCTGCTGCCAAGAGGTGAACAACATTGGAGTGGTTGGTTTAAGAGCTGGGCCTGAATCCAGCAGACCCACCTGACAGATGTGCATGTGATCTGGCACCTGGAATTAGATCTCAGTCTTCCTGGGCCGGGCATCAGCCCTGCCAGGGCTCTCTCAAGAGCAGGGTCAGGAGTGAAATGGGAACCAGCATGTTGGCATGTCATAGGAGATGCTCCATCTGGGGTTGGATGGTCAGCTGGGGGCTCTAGGATTTGATGGGCCTGAACTGAATCGTGGAGCAAGCTTTTGAACTTCTTTGTGCCTCAGTTTTGTCATCTGTAAAGTGGGGTTAGTCACTGTTGGATTGTCTAATAGACAATGAAGCTGGGGGCCTAAGGCACCCACATAGCAGGGGCACCCAAGCAGATGAAGTGGACGGGGAAAGAATGTGATACTTTAAATAATGGCTCGCGGTGGTCAGCATGGGCGAGTGCTATGATCTGAATGTTTGTGCCCCCCCCCACCTCCCCAAATTCATGTATCAAAATCCTAACCCCCAAAATGATGGTGTGAGGAAGTGGGACCTTTGGGAAGCGATTAGGTCATGAAGGTGGAACCACATGGATGGCATTAGTGCCCTCATTAAAAAGGCGAAGGGAAGCTCGTTCATCTCTTCTGCCATGGGAGGACTCAGCAAGAAGCTGCCATCTGTGAACCAGGAAGGGCCCTCACCAGACACCGACCATCCTGGGGCTTTGATCTTGGACTTCCCAAGCTCCAGAAAGGTGAGAAACTTCTGTTGTTGATAAGCCACCCAATGTAAGGTACTTTGTTACAGCAGCCCCTACGGACAAAGACAGCAGGTGAAGACTTATTTTTCCACTTCCATGTGTTCATTGAAGGCAAACTCCTATGCCTGACACATAACAGATGCCCAATACACATTGCCACTTTTCTATCTGTCCTTTCTTCTCAGACAGGAAGTGCAGAATGGCCCCAGAAGGGCTTCACCAACTGTACCCTTTGGTGAGGGGTTCTGCTGAGACTTTTCTGGAAGATGAAAGCACTTTCTGTGTGTTGTGCACAGTTGGCCTGGAGCTACACTTGTGAACAGACACAGTGCTTGCCCTGGACACAGACGCTAAATGAGTGAGCATGTAGCTAATCCCTATGTATGAGCATGGCATGCTGGAAGGCGTGACGGCACAAAGGAGAATGTGGAGCATGGGGGTGGGAGGGGACATGCCATTTCAGACAAGATGACACTTCAGAGGATCCCAAATGGTAGGGAAGGGGACAAGGTGTGCCGTTCTCTGGGGGAGCAGCTTTGCAGAAGCAAGCACAAGTGGGGAGGTCGTAGGATGGGAGGGAGCCTGGAATGTCCTAAGCACCCAAGGAAAGGTGGTGGAGCCAGGTCAGAGTGAGCCTGGAGAGAGGTGAGGGGTCCTGGGCCAGATCTGGAGGGCCTGGGGACCAGCAAAGTGATTCATGTTGCCTTTTACTCTGGTTGGGATGGGAGGAAGCCCTGGAAGGTTCTGAGCCGAGGAGCAACAGGTCTGACTTAACCTTTCAACAGATCATGCTGGCTGCTGTGTTCATAACCGATGGCAGGGAGGCAAGGGTGGGTGTTGGAGAATGGTCATGAGCTTTTTGCAACAATTCAGGAGAGAGATGATGGTGGCTTGAGGCTGGGGGCTCACTGGATCTCTATGGATCACCTGGGATTGTAAAAGGATGATGAGCCACTGTGGTGAGCCACACCACTCATGGTGTGAATCACATGTTCACACCACACTGTGATTACAGTAATGGGTGTCTACTGAGCACTGACAGGTGGCAGGTGTTTCACTCAACAGCTTACCCAAAGAACTGGACAATAAAAACAACAAACATGCATTAAATGCCTGGCAATAAAAGCAACTGACAGTATTAAATGCCTACTATGAGCCAGGCCCTGCCAGCTTAAACAGAACGAGGCTTGGAACCAGAGATGCTGGCAGAGAGACTTCATTCTGCACACATTACTGAGTGTGAATTTGCTAAACAAATGCCAGGGGTCAGGGAAAGGCCTCAGAACACACATGGCTAATGCGGTTCAGCAGAATTGAGTCATCTGGAAACAGGTGATGACCCAGAGGGCTCCAGGATGAAGCCGCACAGGTGTCGGGGGTGGGAGCGTGCATCTCTCATCTCATCAGTATCTCAGTTCATTTCCCACATCCCCGCTCCTTCCCAAGGAAGGTGCTCTGTACCAGGCAGGGGGAACAACGCGCAATAAGCTATAGACCTTGTCCATCAAGGAGTTTCCAACCCAGCCAGGGAGAGATGCTCAGCACTCTCTGGGAAGACTTTTGACCACACCTAACAGAAAATTCAAAAGAAACGGATTCAAGTGAAAAGGAATTATATAGAGTCTAACGTAACTGAAGAGTTTAGAGCTATATCTAGGTCAGGAGATGCTTAAGCAGGTTAACGTATCATATGACGTCACCAGAACCTCAGGACCCCATGGACCAAGGATGGGAAAGGGCTGATCCCCAAGATGCTATTACTGGAAGAAGATCGGTGCTGGGTAGCCTCAGCCATCAGAGACTCTGCAACAACCAGCTGGACTCCATGTCAAACTGTACATCCAAGGGGAGCATTGAGAAGGGAGAGGAGGATTCTGATTGGGGTGCTTAGTAAATGGTTACAGGAAAGGTGTCATTTGAGCTGAGACTTAAAGGATAACTTCCAATGAGTAGAATAGGCAGGAAGAAAGCCATGCCAAGGACAGGGAGACA
The DNA here is from genome assembly GCF_037993035.2 of Macaca fascicularis. Taxonomy (NCBI): domain Eukaryota; kingdom Metazoa; phylum Chordata; class Mammalia; order Primates; family Cercopithecidae; genus Macaca; species Macaca fascicularis. The sequence goes on along the minus strand of NC_088381.1, from coordinate 164,226,169 downwards.
GCACAAGCCACTTTTAGGAGGCCTGGGAGAGAACCCACTGCCCGCGGATTGGGAGATTGTTGAGGGGCTGGACGTCAGGAGTTCTAGGAGGCAAGTGAATAAGTAGGTTAGGGCTGGGGTGTAAAGGGACATCAGTGTCAGCTTGAGGAATCTGGATGTCTTTAATAAGCAATGGAGAGGAACTGCGGGTTTGAGAGCAGGGAAGCCACATGCTGTGTGCTTTGGAAAGATTGATAATGGCAGGGTGGGAGTGGACAGCAGTCAGTCACCTCACTGTGCCTCACAAACAGCACAGTTAGAGGGAGCTGCACTGGGGTAGAAATCTTGGCAAGAAAAAGAAAAGTGGATTTCAAGAAACTGAGTAGTTAGACTGCACTGGACTCAGAGACTGGGTAAATGTAGGAAGTGGGTGTGGCAGGCACAGTCAGCTGATTGCTGATCTAATATCTATTCTCCTCTTTCTTCCCAGCAGAAACTCAGTTTTGTTCAGGGAAGCAATGTGATGAGTTACTGCTCACCTTCCCAGGTGCCTTGCAGTTAAAGGTGGTCAAGTAGCCCAGTTGTGACTATGCGATGTAAACAGAAATCTACCAGGCAAAGCTGCTGTTTCCTATATAAAAGGGAAAAAATTCAGGTGACATAAACCTTTCTCCCTGCTTGGAAAGTTGTTGCAATGCCTGGAGGTAGAGCAGCTCTCCTGTGATCATGAGGACGAGAGCGTTGAGGTAAGGATGGTGGAGCAGGAGATCACGAGGAATCTGAGTTCTTAGTGGCTTTCTTACACAGGTGCAAATCTCCAGACTGCCTACCTCCAGATATTTTGCCACATGACACAGAGATTCCTCCTTGGTTAAGCCACTGGAGCTGGCTTTCTGACACATGCAGTTCATGCCAATTCTACAACATACAGTGGGGATGAAGACCATGTGGAGGTTGATGCTATCAGCTAAAATAGGGAACCCTGGAAGGGGAACAGGTTTGGAAGGATCAGAGTGGCAGGAAAAGAGCCTGCCACCTACAGCCAGGATGGCCTGTGGCCAACTGGGACCCTAGGAAAATCTTTTACCCTACTTGGTCTCTGTTTCCTGATCTGTGAAATGGGATTTTAAAGCTCAATTTTTGAGAAAACCAGAAACAACAAGTTCATCTGATACATGCTGTGGGTCCCTAGTAATTTATGGATTTTTTTTTTTTTTTTTGAGATGGAGTCTCGCTCTGTCACCCAGGCTGGAGTGCAGTGAGTGACATGATCTTGGCTCACTGCAACCTCTACCTCCTGGTTCAAGCCATTCTCCTGCCTCAGCCTCCCAAGTAGCTGGGACGACAGGTGCGTGCACCACGCCCAGCTAATTTTTTGTATTTTTAGTAGAGACAGGGTTTCACCATGTTGGCCAGGATGGTCTCGATCTGACCTCATGATCCACCTGGCTCAACCTCCCGAAGTGCTGGGATTACGGGCATGAGCCACCGCACCTGGCCGATTCATGGTTTTTGTTTTGTTTTGTGTGTTTGCTTGTTTTGTTTTTGAGATGGAGTTTCACTCTTGTTACCCAGGCTGGAGTGCAATGATGCGACCTTGGCTTACTGCAACCTCCACTTCCTGGTTCAAGTGATTCTCCTGCCTCAGCCTCCGGAATAGCTGGGATTACAGGCATGCGCTACCAAGCCCAGCTAATTTTGTATTTTTAGTAGAGATGGGGTTTCTCCATGTTAGTCAGGCTGGTCTTGAACTCCTGACCTCAGGTGATCCACCTACCTCGGCCTCCCAAAGTGCTGGGATGACAGGGGTGAGCCACCGCTCCCGGCCATGGATTTATTTTTGTAGTGCCAGGAGAGAGGAACCCAGCCTTGCTGAGGGATTGATGGCAGTCAAAGATCAGAGAAACCAGCATGAGACAGGGACTAAAAACTGTGGCTCTGCGAGGTTCAATCCAAAGGGTCCTTCAGCTTCCTATGAGATGAGGACACCATTTAATTGATGGTGGGGCCCATGAGGGCTCCCTAGGTGGGGCTGGCAGTAGCCCCTCCACTTCCTCTTCTTGGCCAGCACAAGGATGTTGAATGTGAAATGACATACAGACCAGACACAAAGATGGCTAAATATGGGGTGGTCAGATGTTTGTGGCTCATCCTCCATATTACAGTCCGTGCAGCTACATAAACTCCAAAGAGCAAATAAACAGAGCTGCTGGTAATGAGTTTATAATGGTTATTAAGAAGGGAGGTGACTTCTACTCGGGGATTCCACAGGGTGACTCAGCTCTTGTTTACCTCCCTCTGCTCATGGGCTGCTCATTAGAAACTGGAAGACTGTGGAGAAGCAGTTGAATGTTTTGGAGCCAGTATCTTACAGGACCAAGATCTCAGAAGTCAGGGAATCCAAGCGCCAGAGGGACATTGAAACCTTCTGGACCCTCACCCATTGGAACTTGATCACCCTTCTCAGTTTCCTGCCAAGCTGGGGCCCAGCCCACCTCCCTACCTCCAGGGATGAGGATCTCACTGTCTTTTAGGACTCCCATCTCACTGAGCCCATGAGCACCTTGTGAGCAGGTTGCAGGTCTTAGTCAACTTGTACCCTCAGAGCCTGGCACAATGTCAGACTCCAGAAGTGTCCATCCAGTCCTCTTCCAGCCAAGACCAATTTTTGTTGAGGTTTGAGCGAGGTGGTGGGGTGTCTGAGATCATTAGTAGACAGTCCCTGGCCTTGAGGATCCCAGAGTCTGGACAGGGAGGCAGGGAAGTGAACTGGTCATGATGACATGATGTGGTGGGTGGCCCAGTGGCATTCACAGGCACAATGCAAGTGGGCACTCACAGAGGGGCTCTGACCTGGCACTGGGGGGCGGCCAGGTGTGTGGGCATGCGTGGTAGAAAGGCCTTCGTAACATGGGCCTGCAGTCAGCAGAGATTTCCCTGACTCTTGCAACCTACATAAGATTGGCTTTTTCCAAGATATCTTGGGGGTTTAAGTTCCCATGGATGCCTGTGGCCCCAAGCATCTGCTTCCAATTTAGGGCTTATCTAACTGCCCGGGGTTTCACCCATGTTGTGTCAAGCTCAACATGGAACTTGACTCTCCCATTTCCACAAACAAAAGAAATAGGACAAACCTGCACATTGAGGGTGTGTAGCCCACTCTCTTGAAAGTCGGGGGAGAAGGTAGTGGGGGTGTGCATTGCAGCAATGCCACCAGTGGTGCCTGCCTATAACACCCTCTGGCCACTCTCCACTGGGTCTCTCCTTGCCGGCCCAGAGTCCCGGCTTCCCACCATTCTACACATTCATGACTCTGTCTTTCCCCTTCTCTTCCTCCTTCCCCACCCTCCCTGCAGGTCCTCAGGGCAATCTACCCGCCACATTGACCTGTCCCAACCCACCCCGCACTCTGCAGGACAGAAGGGCCTCTCATAGAACAGGATCTTTCCCCTTTGGAAGAGAGACATGTTTGCAAACGGCAGCTCCACCCCTCTGGGGTTCCTATATTCCTATAACGAGCCCACATCAGTCTCCTGTTGGGTTGCAGAGACCCACGTGTCCCCTGGCTTCCTGGACAGAGAGGTGTGCCAGCCTGGAAGGGAAGTGACAGCCCAGTGTTTCTTTGTGCTGTCACATTCCATCCTTCGCCACAAGAACATTTGTTCCATATTCACGCTTAAGGATTCCTCTGCCCCGGCAGGCGATCCAGGCTGCAAAGGTATTTGGCTGTGCCACCCTTGTGGTCAGGGTTTTAAGCTCCCCAGTGTCTTGATGTGGTGTTACAGGAACCGTGCATGTGGCCAGACAGCAGCGCTTGTGAAGTCCTGTGGTTTGGGCTTCATCTTCCCTGGCTTCTTTATGACAGGCAGTCGCTTACTGCTGGGGAGGAAGCTTGGGGACACCTGAGATGAGGCTCCTGCCACCCTGGAATTTTACCCTTGGGTTCTTGAAGGCAAATCAATCAATCAATGTGTCCCCTGACTCTGTCATTCTTGTCATTGCCTCTCCCCCTCCCCACCCCCACTCATTCCCCATTGTCTTGGCCTCTGGGGAGCGGGGAGAAGGTAGGGAGGGAGAAGGGAGGAAGCAGATGGGTGGCACCTCCATCCCCACCTCCTCTTTCCCTTCCAGCCTTGGTGTGCATGCCAGTGTCTTCTGCTTTTCCAGAGGAGGGATGGGGTTGGAAGCACTGGAGGCAGCAGCGTGGTAGCTGGTCCTCACTGCTTCCTTGTTTTCCAAGGGACGAAAGAGCCCACCATGGCCCCTTAACAGAGAGAGCAAACACAGGGGTCAGAAGTGGGTTCTAGGCTTGGATTTTTTTTTCCAACTCCCCTTTCTAGTCTGAAAATGATGTTGGATTAGAGAGCAGGCTTTGGTCTCTAAGTTTCTGACTAACTGTGAAAGCTGTGATTGAGTTCCGTTCTGTGATTCTCTCTGGTTAATTTCTTCCTGTCTTCTTCCTATCGCATGGGTAAGTCTCCACCACCAAACCGTGAGCTCCTCAGGGACAAAGACTTTGTCAGGTTCATCTCTGAGTCTGTAGCGCCCAGCCCTGGGCCTCCACACCATGAGTGCTCTGAAGACAGGGGAGGTGAGGCAGGGAGTTAGAGAGGTCAGGCTCCAGGCTGGGGTTCCCTGGGGAACCTTGATGGGCTAGACCTCTCTGAGCCTCACCCATAAGATGGGAGATGAAAATATCTACCCAGCAGGATTGGTGGATTAAGGATTGAAGATTATAGGAGTGTATTTGCTTATTATTGCTGCATAAGGAATTACCCCACAGTTAGAAGCAGCTTAAAAGAAAACCCATTTGTCATCTCAAGTTCTGTAGGTCAGAAGTCCAGGCAGGTCAGCTGGGTTCTCAGCATAGAGTTTTTTGGGTTTTTTTTTTTTCTCTTTTTTTTGAGATGGAGTCTTGCTCTGTCATCCAGGCTGGAGTGCAGTGGCACGATGTTGGCTCACTGTAACCTCCACCTCCCGAGTTCAAGCAATTCTCCTGCCTCAGCCTCCTGAGTAGCTGGGAATACAGGTGCCTGCCACCACATCCGGCTAATTTTTTTGTATTTTTAGTAGAGACAGGGTTTCACCATGTTGGCCAGGCTGGTCTCAAACCCCTGATCTCAAGAGATCTGCCTGCCTCGGCCTCCCAAAGTGCTGAGATTACAGGCATGAGTCACCATGCCCAGCCTTCAGCTTACATTTTAATAAGGCCAAAATAAAGGTGTTGGCCAGGCTGGGCTCTTATCTGGAGACTCTGGAAGAAAAATCTGCTTCCAAACTTACTCATGCTATGGGCTGAACTCAGTTCCTTACAGTTGTAGGACCAAGGCCCCCATTTTCTTGCTTGCTGTGAGCTGGGGACCACTCTCAACTTTTAGAAGCTACTTCATTTCTTGACATGTTCCCTCCTCCATCCTCAAAGACAACAATGATGTATAGACCTCGTCCTGTACTTCTGATGACTCTGACTTCTGCCTCCAACTGGAGAAACTGTTCTGTTTTTTAAATTGACATACAATATTTGTACATAGATATGGGGTACACATGGTATTTGGATGCATATAATGTGTGATGATCAAATAGTGTATTTAGGATATGCATCACCTTGAGCCTTCAGCATTTCTTTGTGTGGGTAATATTTCAAATCTAGTTATTTCAAAATACACACTGTGTTGTGAACTGAAGTCTCTCTACCGTGCTATTGAACACTGGAATGTGTTCCTTCTATTGAACTGTATGTTTACACCCCTAAATGAACCTATCTGCATCTCCCCTGGCCCCACAATATCTTTCCCAGCCTCTGGCAACTGTCACTCTACTCTCCACCTCCATGAGATCCACATTTTAGCTTCTACACATGAGTGAGAACATGCAATATTTGTCTGTCTGTGCCTGGCTTATTTTACTGAACATAATGACCTCCAGTTCCATCCATGTTGCTGCAAATGGCAGGATTTCATTGTTTTATGGCTGTGTATTTCACTGTGTATGTATACAACATTTTCTTGATCCATTCATCCACTGATGGATACTTAGGTTGTTCTCATATCTTTGCTGAGACAAACGGTGCTGCAATGAGCATGCGAGTGCAGGTATCCCTTTGATATACTGATTTCCTTTCATTTGGATAAATACCCAGTAGTGGGATTGCTGGGTCATATGATGGTTCTGTGTTTAGTTTTTTGAGAAACATCCACACTGTTTTCCATAATGACTGTATCAATGTACATCCTGACCAACAGTGTATAAATGTTTCCCTCTCTCAGTGTCCTCACCAGCATTTGTTATTTTTTGCCTTTCTGCTAATAGCCATTCTAACTGGGGTGAGATGATATCTCATTGTGGTTTTGATTCGCATTTCCCTGATGTTGAACATTTTTTTCGTATACCTGTGGGCCATTTGTGTGTGTTCTTTTGAGAAATGTCCGTTCAGATCTTTTGTGCACTTTTTAATGAGATGATTTCTTTTTTGGCTGTTGAGTTGTTTGAGTCCCTTGTTGCATGAATAGTTTGTAAATATTTTCTCCCATTCTGTAGGTGGTCTCTTCACTCTGCTGGTTGTTTCCTTAGGGGTGAAGAAGCTAAAAATGTGCTGTTTTTAAAGAGCTCACCGGATCACATCAGGCCTGCTTGACAAGGTCCCTTCACAGCAGTACCTAGGTTAGTGTCTGCTTGAATAACTAGCAGATGGGAATTGAGGACATCTTTAGGATTCTTTCCACCACAATGAGCTGACATCAAGTGTCTGGCAGAGGCACTGACACACAGAAGGGGCTCAGCTCCAGGAGGCCAGTGGAGTTGTCTTGGAACTCAGTGGGCCCATGTAAGTCGTGAAAGTGCCCTTGGGCACGGTTCAGGGTATGAGATCATTGGAAGCTGGAAAGCCACAGATCTCAATCATTTCCTACCTGGATAAGGCTGCCTTCTTGTGACCATGAGGAAAAGGCCAAGAACTTCATAGAAATGAAGACCCTGACATCACCCAGGGCCTGGACCTGTACCAGCATCACTGGGAAATCACTGGGGGCAGGGAGATGTAAGCAGTGGTGTGAGGTCCTTTAAAAGGATCGCTGTGGCTGCTGTGCAAAGGATGGATTTTAGGGGGCAAGAGTAGAACCTGAGAGACCAAGTATGTAGTTATGGCTCTAGTCTTGGTCACTTTCACCAGAGTGGGTAGCCGGGGAGGTGAGGGAAGTGGTGGACCACAGATACACTGCTTAGGAAGAGCGGTGCAGTTTGCTGATGAATTGGATGCGGAGTGTGCAGGAAAGAGAGGAACCAAGGCAGACTTGGGGAAGCCTGTGGGAGGTGAGGCTGGGTGGGGGGTAGAGGGTGGCCTGGAAGACTTGGAGGTTCTGATTAGAACACTTCTAGTTGGAGACATCTAAGGAAAATAAGAGCAAACTAGTCAAGCAGACTGACTTGAGTGCAGGTGAGGAGCCTGAGAGGAGCTCAGACCACAGACTAAGATTTTTTATGGATCACCTTTTCTGAGACTCACCTGGGCAAAGTGTTTAAAATGGACAATCTAAAGAGAGTGAGGGGCTGCAAGTTTGTAACAAGTGCTACAGATGACTTCTTCCTCCCTCCCCAAGTCTGAAAGCCTTGGCTCCAATTCAGTCCTAGTCCTTAAGGCCCAGAGAACACCATGATTTGTCCAGCATCATGTAGAGGCCTCCCTCTGTGGCCCGTGGATGGCTCCTCCGCCATACCTGGCTGCCTCCCCTGGGTGCCTGTTCCCCATCCCACTGCCACGTCATTTGACTTTTCTTAGAAGGGTTAAATATTGCCTTGCTAACAAATCAGAAGCTTGCCTCTAACCTATAGGAAAGTAGAGAGGGAGAGTTCTGGAATCTTTATGCCATGCCTGAGAGACAGCATCCCAGGAATCATGAGCCTGGCATCAGCTGTGCTGTGACATTCTCCAGTTGTGTTGACACACTCTTTCCCTCCCCAGAAGACAGGTGCTCTGTGGAGGAGCAATTAAGAGTGGAAATGGCTCAAAAGTCCAGGTTGCTTAGATAGATGGTGTTCATAGCAGCTCTGGTACTAAAATGCTTGGCAAAGGAGTCCAGATGAGCACTCACTTATGGAGTGAAGAAAGCTCAATTAGTCTGTAAACCCAGTCCCTGTCATTGAGGTAATGTGGACTGGTGAGAAGAGCCCACACCTGGAAGGCGGGACACCTGGTTCTAGTCCTGGCTCCACCACTTACTAGTTGTGTGGCTTCAGGCAAGCTACCTGCCCTGTCTGAGGCATGCTTGTCCAGCTTTGAAGCAAAGACAATTATACCTACCTCACTAGGTTAGGATTAGGCGAGGTAGTATGTATAAAAACAATTAGCAAAGTGCCAGAAAGTGTGGTAGTATGTATTTTGGCAGGTGCCTGGAAATATTTATTTCCTTCCTTCTCTCCTTCCCATCTTGGACAATGGTTGAGGCAACTACACTGACGGTCTCAGGGTCTCCCCAGAATCAGACTCCCCCAAAACAGTGCCATGTAACCTGTCTCAGTGGATATCCAGGTGTATTGGGAGGACAGGCACCTTGCTTTGTGCTTAGGCCACCCCACCCCTTAGATGCGAGGATGCAGTTGAACTGACCAATGGCAGAGCCTCTGTCCTTGAACCTGGGTGACCCAAAGCTGACTCAAGACTCAAGTGGATGACGGACACACAGCCTAGGAAGAGAGACTCATGCAACCTGACTCACCCCCAACAGCACCCAAGACACATGATCTGAGGAGTTTGAGGCCCACACATGAAGCTTGGCCTTCATTATTCCCCAGGTAAGTTGGTTCTCTGTGTGGGCCAGGTTGGTTCCTGCCTCTGTGCCTTTGCACCGTGAGGATCTTCTCCTAGGACCCCATTGCTACCTTTATTCAGCTAGAGGGCTCTTAGAAGCCCTCCCAGCTCAGCCAGGATGTTGTCTTCTCATCTCTCATCTAAAGATCAGGCCAGCATCCAATCTCTGGGTCCCAGGTGGTGTTCTGAGCTGTCTGTCTTCTCACTACCTGGTTTTAAAGTTATCTGGTTTATGTAACTGGTCTGTGGGCTCCTCCAGGACAGAGACTGGCTCTGACTTGGCTCCACCCTCCATGCCTGGACCAGAGTATGGCACAAAATTGCTGGTTTGGAAAAGTTTGCAGACCTGAACCCAGCTGAACTTGGCCTGCTGAGGGTGATGTGGATGAAGACAGGGCTCTGGGAAGTCACCACCCTAGTGCTTTAGAAACCAAGTTTATTCTTTGATGATTATAAAATTATAGACAATTTGCAAAGTTCAGAAAAGTATAAGTAAATGAAGATTGAGCAATATTCTCTCCACCTAGACACAGTTCCTGTTAGTATCTGGTTTGTTTACTTTCGGAGTTAATTTTTAAGGCATTGCTCTCTTTTGTATTCTTTGTCAGAGTTGTAATCAAGTTCCTACACAGCTCTTCAGACTCTTTCTCCCCGGTTGACATTGTATCATACGCATTTCTCTCAAGTTACTCTTTGTAAATATCTTCTTTAAACAGTTGCATAATCTTCCACTAAGTGGATTTGCCATAGTTTACTTAATCTCTGTTATAGAAATTAAGGTTGTTTCCACATTGCCAGTGTTATAAATAACAGTGTGATGACACACGTAGTAGCTAGTTGGCCGCATATTTGGAGATGCTGGGCCTGTTACGTGCAACACGAGAGCTGCTATGCCGAGCCTCAGCCAAGCATAAACAACTTCAGATTTATGATGTTTGGCTCACACAGTGTTGATCTACTTTTTAAAAAATGGAAAAGTCTGGAGAATTCACATACAAATTGGATGTTACACCTTATGTTGAAGAATCAGAAGAAACCCGAGTAGTTGGGTTTACAGGCCTATACCACCAAGCCCGGCTAATTTTTGTATTTTTAGTAGAGACAGATGACCCTAGGCCCACAGTCCTACATGTCACCAGCTGCTGAAGCCCTTTAGATGGGCCATGGGCTCTCCCTTTTGCCCCAGTCCCCACCACTCTCTATTGTCTCCTTCACACGGAGGCCATGTGGCTAACAATTTACCATCGCACCTATGCTGAATTTTCTTTTTCTTGAAGACAAATGTGAGACATTTCTCCTACCTGTACTTTTTTTCAAAAATAGAAAATGGACACTGAGAGAGCTTTAGGTTTTATAAAACATGGGCGAGAATATTTTTCCTGGTGGAATGGAAGAATATTCCTCATACTTAATATGCAAATCAAGTGTGTCTTTGCAGAAAAAACACCATCAAAACGGACATTTTGTAAACATTTGAAACAAACGTGATAGGTTCCTGTGCACTGGCCTGCTTTACTCGTTAGGCTTCCCTGTGAGGCTCCTGTCCACATTTCCATGCACAATTTCTTCTGTAGGGTGTTGTACCAGCCAGGAGGCTTTTTTTTTGCAGCCTAGAAAAGACATCTGATTAAAAAGGGGCTAAACTGGGCGCGGTGGCTCACGCCTGTAATCCTGGCACTTTGGGAGGCCGATGTGGGTGGATCACGAGGTCAGGAGTTTGAGACCAGCCTGGCCAAGATGGCGAAACCCCCGTCTCTACTAAAAATACAAAAATTAGCCTGGTATGGTGGCAGGAACCTTTAATCCCAGCTACTTGAGAGGCTGAGGCAGGAGAATCGCTTGAACCCGGGATCCAGAGGCTGCAGTGAGCTGAGATCGAGCCACTGAACTCTAGTGTGGGTGACAGAGCAAGACTCTGTCTCAAAAAAAGGGGGGCTAAACCATAAGGAATTGCACCTCACATAGCTCACAGTGTAAAGGCAGGGGGGCCTTCGGGTACAGGACACTCTGTGGCTTGATGCTGGCATCAGGGAACATGTCTTTTCGGGTCTCTTGCTCTTCCATTCTCAGTACTGACGTCACCCTGAGGCTGGTCCATCTAGTGGCTGTGGGGTGGCAGCCAGTGACAACAAGGTCAATCTGCTTCCTTATTCACCTCCCGGGTTCAAGCGATCCTCTCACCTCAGCCTCCTGCGTAGTTGAGTTCACAGGCCTGTGCCACTACGCTAGCTAATTTTTGTATTTTAGTAGAGACAGGGTTTTGCCATGTTGGCCAGGCTGGTCTTGAACTCCAGGCCTCAAGTGATCCGCCTGCCTCAGTCTCCCAAAGGCCTTCTCCACACCCACAAGGAGAAGATGGAGAAACCTCTTTTCTAAGTCTTGTCAAGTTTTCCTTGAATCTGATTGGGCCAATTTAGGGGACGTGTGCACCCCTTGACCGATCATCGTCACCAGGGGAATGCCATGTGCCGATGGTCAAGTTCATCACCGGGGTGAAATGATGGGCTGCCAACCTCAGGGTCTACCAGATGCCTTCCAGAGCCCTCCTACCTCTGCTCATCCTCATCCTTGGCTGTGCTTTATGTTTGCAGAGACTCCAACTCCATTCTTCTTGAGTCAGATTCCACGTCAAAGCCCAGCAGCAACCAATTCTCCCCACACTGGGCCACACGCCTTTGTCTCTGTCACCTACGGCCCTCCTGCTCGACAGGCTGCTCCCATCTCAAAACCGAGCTTCATTTAACTCTTCGGTGTGGGACTTCAAATAGTTTTCTCAACAATGCCATATTTCAAAATGTAGTTTTTTAAAGCCTCCATGTGCCCCTAGGAGACTGGATGATTAGGGCAGCACTAATATTGTTTGTGGAGCTGTAAATATTTAAGTGAATGGCCTGACGCCTGTAATCCCAGCACTTTGGGAGGCTGAAGTGGGCAGATCATGAGGTCAGGAGTTTGAGACTAGTCTGGCCAACATAGTGAAACCCTATCTCTACTAAAAATACAACAAATTAGCCGAGTGTGGTGGTGTGCACCTGTAATCCCAGCTATTCGGGAGGCTGAGGCAGGAGAAATGCGTGAACCCAGGAGGTGGAGGTTGCAGTGAGCCAAGATCACGCCATTGCACTCCAGCCCAGGCCACAGTGCGAGACTCCGTCTCAAACAACACAAAACAAATATATATATATGTGTGTGTGTGTGTGTGTATATATATATATATATATAAATAGTAAATAGGAATACTGTTATTTTTTTTTCCATCCAACTCCTGGTTTCTTCTTGGGATCCACTCTTTGTGCTAATACAACTCGTTTCTGCAGGAACCAACTATTACCTACCCAGGAAAGGGGTTGTGGTGTGCTGCAGGTGGCTGGCTCCCCTCATTCCCAGGTTTCAGGCCTGGCACAATTCATTAGCTGGGGTGGGGAGGTTTTCCAGCTAATAGACCTGCCACATAGTTCTGAGCTCTCTGAGCCGCATCCTGGGCCACTGCCCGCCGCAATCCAGGAAGTGTAAGTCCCAAAAGCGATCAGCCTTGCAAAGGATAGGATTCTGCAACTGCCTTTCGGAGGCTAATGTCATTATGCCTCTGCTATCATTGCCTCCAGACAGACAGCTGGTCTCCGGAGATCTCTCTGTATGCACATTAGGCCCACTGCCAGGGCTGCCTTCTCATCTACGTGGACTCCTCAAGAAAATGCTCTTTTACACTTAGCAGAAGGTGAAATCACAGAATTTTGAAACTGGGAAGGGTAACTTGGAAATCTGCAAGTCTGATTCTTAGAGTAACTACACTAGGGTCACCTGTGATGCTGGTCCAAAGGCTGGCTCTTGGGCCTCAACGCCACACTCCCTCCGAGGACAAAATTAGAGTCAATAACCTAGAAGCTCCAGCACCCATTTTGTCCCCAGCCACAGCCCTCCCACAGGCACAAGGTTTCTGATGTAGGGATGACAAAAATGAGCCTGAGAGATGGAACATACCTACCTGGGGACATGCAGGGAGTTTATGGCAATGCCATAAAAAGAGCCCAGGTCTCCACATTCCCATGCTAGTGCTCCAACTAGCCTAGGAACTGGGCTTTTCATATACTGGTTTGTACATCCTTGTCCTTCCACTGGAGGAGAGAGCTGGGCACAAGTGCTTTGTAGAATTGTGCAGGTGGCGCCCTGCCCAAGGGTGTCTAGCCAAGAATGAATTAAGCTAAAATCAAGCTCGCTTTCGATCCTCCAAGCCATGCTCTACAGCATGGGCCCATATGCCTGGGAGAAGCTATGCCTTCTTAATATTTATTTTCTTTACTTTTTCTGCTTAACCATTCAATTATTTTATTCTCTGTATAAATTTCCTTTCTCATTTTTATATTTATTTATATATGCAATTCTTTTTAAATTAAGGTAAAATTTTCATCCCACAAAATGCACAGATCCTAAATGTACAATCTGGTGGATCTTGACAAATATGTATATATAACCAACTTCCAATCTAGAGAATGCATACTTTCATTTCCACAAATTTCCCTCATGGCCGCTTTTAGTCAACCTTCACCTCTCAAAGGCAACCTTTTTCTTCCTTCCTTTCTTTCTTTCTTCCTTTCTTCGTTTCTTTCTTTTCTTTCTTTCTTCTTTCTTTCTTTCTCTCTTTCTTTCTCTCTTTCTCTTTTTCTTTCCTTCCTTCGTTCCTTCGTTCCTTCATTCCTTCGTTCGTTCGTTCCTTCCTTCCTTCCTTCCTTCCTTCCTTCCTTCCTTCCTTCCTTCCTTCCTTCCTTCCTTCCTTCCTTTCTCTCTCTCTCTCTCATTCTTTCAGATGGAGTTTTGTTCTGTCACCGAGGCTAGAGTGCAGTGGTGTAATCTCCGCTCATTGCAGCCTCTGCCTCCTGGATTCAAGTGATTCTCTTGCCTTAGTCTCTGAGTAGCTGGGACTACAGGAGCTTGCCACCACACCCACACCCAGTTTTTTTTTTTTTTTTTTTTTTAGTAGAGATAGGGTTTTACCATGTTGGTATGTTGGTCAGTCTGGTCTTGAACTCCTGACCTCAGGTGATCCGCCTGCCTCAACCTCCCAAAGTGCTGGGATTACAGGCGTGAGACACTGCACCCAGCTTCTCAAAAGCAACCACTCTCTGATTTATACTACCGTAGATTAGTTTGGCCTGTCCTCAAACTTCATGTAGAAGGAATCAGGCAATTGTGTGGCCTTTTGTGTGTGGCTTCTTTTGTTCAATATGTCTGTGAGAATTTTCCACAGTGTTGTGTATGTTGGCTGAGTAATATCCCACTGTAATAAAATACTACACTTATTTATCTAGTTGCCTGTCGATGTTCATTTGGGTTGTTTCTAGTTTGGGGATATTTTATATTTTATTTTATTTTGAGACAGGGTTTCGTTCTGCCACCCAGGCTGGAGTGCAGTGGCGCAAACTTGGCTCACTGCAACCTCTCCCTCCCAGGTCCAAGCGATCCTCCCACCTTGGCCTCTCAAGTAGCTGGGTTTACAGGCCTGTGCCACCACAACTGGCTAATTTTTGTATTTTTAGTAGAGACAGGGTTTCTCCATGTTGGCTAGTCTCAAACTCCAGGTCTCAAGTGATCTGCCCGCCTCGGCCTCCCAGAGTGGTGGGATTACAGGCATGAGCCACTGCACCCGGCCTTTGTTTGGGGATATTTTAAATAAAACTACTGAACACATTCTTATGCAGAAGTTTTGTGATATATGCTTTCATTTTTTTCCTGGGTAAATACCTAGGAGCAGAATTCCCAATTATAAGGTAAGCATATGCTGCACTTTATAAGAAGTTTTGTGTGCGAACATAGTAATAATTTATAGCATGTGAATGTATACTGCTTAAGTATACAAGAGTCCTGGACGTTCCATGTTTGCCAACGTTTGGTTTTGTCAGACTTGTAAACTTTTAGCTCTTTGAGGACTGTGAATGGTATGTAATTGTGGTTTTAATTTGCACTTTCCTAATGACAAATAATGTTGAATACTTTGTCATATGCTCATCAGCCATTTGTATATCTTCTTTTGTGAAATGTCTTTGTTTAAATCTTTTGCTAAATTTTTGTGGTGTTGTCTTTTTGTTATTGAGATATAGAAGTTTTAAAATATATCCTGGGTTCTAGTGCTTCTTCAGGCTTTGGCTGGGTTATTCATTTTCCTTCCTTCCTTCCTTCCTTCCTTCCTTCCTTCCTTCCTTCCTTCCTTCCTTCCTTCCTTCCTTCCTTCCTTCCTTCCTTTCTTCTTTCGACAGAGTCTCGCTCTGTTACCTAGGCTGGAGTGCAGTGGCACAATCTCAGCTCACTGCAACCTCTCCTCCCGGGTTCAAATGGTTCTCCTGCCTCAGCCTCCTAAGTAGCTGGGATTACAGGTGCATGCCACCACACCTGGGTAATTTTTGTATTTTTAGTACAGATGGGTTTTCACCATGTTGGTCAGGCTGGTCTCGAACTCCTGACCTCATGATCCACCTGCCTTGGCCTCCCAAAATGCTGGGATTACAGGTGTGAGCCACCGTACCCGCCCAGTTATTCATTTTTAGACAGTGTATTTTGGTACACAGAGGCTTTGATTTTGATAAATTCTGATTTGTCAATCAAAAAAAAAAGGTTTATGCTTGTTGCTGTGTCTTGTGTAGAAAATTCATGCCTACCCTAAATCATGAGAATATTTTCCTCTTTTCTTTTAAAATTTTTATTTTAGCCTGTATGCTTACCATTTATCTTAATTAGCTTTGCTTATTGGTGTGAAGCACAGTTCTAGATTCATTTTGTCCCCCATATTGTTCCACAATTTGTTGAAAAGACTTTTATTTCCCCATTGGATTACATTGGCACCTTATCAAAAATCAAATAGCCATGTAAGTGTGGATTTGTTTATAGCTGTCTATTCTGCTTTATTGATCTATTTGTCAAGCCTTGTGTCGGTATCACATTCTCTTAATGAATGTAACTTTATAGTAAATCTTGAAGTCCAAAGTCAGATAGTGTAAGTCCTCCAACTTTGTTCTCTCTTCTTAAGATTGCTTTAGATATTCTAGGTTCTTGGTCTTTCAGTTCAATTTCAAAACTACATTGTCAAATTTATGCAAATAAAAAAGTCTGCTTGTAACTGATTTTATTGGGATTGCATCAGATCCATACATCACTTAAAAGAAAACTGACGTCTATAAAACTTGAGTCTTGACATTCATGAACAATAGTCTCGTTCTGTCTCTATTTATCTTCTCTCATTGTTTACAATGCTTTTTACCTTTCAGTGTATAGATCTTTCCCATTTTTTTAAAGAAACATTTATTGATAAATATTTGTGTTTTTGATATTGTGACAAGTAACATTACTTTTTAAATTTAAATTTCAAATTGTTTGCTGCTAATATATAAAAATTTGAGGCCGGGCCTGGTGGCTCACATTTGTAATCCTAGCACTTTGGGAGGCCAAGGCAGGCGGATCATCTGAGGTCAGGAGTTCAAGACCAGCCTGGCTAGCATGGTGAAACACCGTCTCTACTAAAAATACAAAAATTAGCCGGGCGTGGTGATGCATGCCTATAATCCCAGCTAGTTGGGGGCTGAGGTGGGAGAATTGCCTGAACCCAGGACGGGGAGGTTTCAGTGAGCTGAGATCGCGCCACTGCACTCCAGGCTGGGCAACAGAGCAAAACTCCATCTCAAGAAAAAAATAAAAAATGATAGATTTTTTTAAGGTGTATTTGCCTTGTATTTTGTGACCTTGCTGGATTCATTTTATAATTCTGGTAGTTGTTTTGTAGCTTAACATTTTCTATGTAAACAATGATGTCATCTGCAAAAACGCTTTATTTCTTTCTTTCCTACCTTTGTGTCTTTTGATTTTTACTTGCCTATTGTATGGTTACAACCTCCAATACAAGATTCGGTAGAAGAGATGATAGCATATATGTTGCCTTACTCCTGGTCTTTAGGTAAAAATATTAACTACTTCACCATTAAGTATGATTTGGCTGTAGCTTTTTTTTTTTTTTTTTTTTTTTTGAGGCAGAGTTTTGCTCTTGTCACCTAGGCTATAACACAGTGATGCCATCTCGGCTCACTGCAACCTTCGCCTCCCATGTTCAAGAGATTCTCCTGCCTCAGCCTCCCCAGTAGCTAGGATTACAGGCACCCAACACCATGCCCAGCTAATTTTTGTGTTTTTAGTAGAGATGAGGTGTCACCATGTTGGCCAGGCTGGTCTCAAACACCCGACCTCAGGTGATCTGCCCACCTCGGACTCGCAAAGTGCTGGGATTACAGGCGTGAACCACCTTGCCCATTTGGTCAGTCTAGTTAGGTGTTTATTATTTTTTTCTTGTGTCTTTTCACAGAATAAACTTCTGAATTTGTTATTTTTCTCTGTAGTGTTTCTATTTTATTATTTCTGCTGTTATCCTTATTACCTTCTTTCTTCTATTTCCTTTGATTTTACTTTGCTTTTCTTTTTCTAATTTCTTACTGTAGAAACTTAGACTATTAACTTTAGACCTTCCTTCTTTTCTAGTGTAAGTACTTAAAGCTATAAATTATCTCCAAGTGCTGTATTAACTTTATTACACAGATTTTTCCCTCTGTTTTAAATATTTTCCAATTTCCTTTGTGATTTCTTCTTTGACTCCTGGGTCATTTAGAAGTTTGTTGCTTAATGTGCAAATACTTGTTGAATTTCTAGATACAGTTTGATCATTGATTGTTAATTTATTTCCATTTACTTCTACTGTGCATGACTTAAATCTTCGTCCTGGGTTATTTAGAAGTTTGTTGCTTAATGTGCAAATCCTTGTTGAATTTCTAGATACAGTTTGATGATTGATTTTTAACTTATTTCCATTTACTTCTACTCTGCATGATTTAAATCTTCGTGAACTTATTGAGACCTAGCTTCTGACCCAGCATCAGGTGAACAGACATTGTCCACTGACAGACAGAGCCTTCAGCTGTTGAGCGTAGTGACTGATACCGTTAGCTCATCTACTTCTTACTCAACTTTGTTTCAAAGTTGTTAACATTGTTGTCAAGTTGCTTCATCAATTGTGGAAAGAGGGATGTTAAAGCTTCTTTAGGCTACAGCCAGAGTTCTCTTCCTGAAACATACTTTGGATCATAATACCCTTCTCTTCAAAAACGTGCAAAGGCTGCCCATCGTCTGCAGGGCAAGGCCAAATTCCACAGCACGGCTTTCCAGGCCCTCTAGAATCCACTGCTGCCTGCTTCCCTGGCTTCACCTTCACCAAGCAGCGTGATCTAAGTGTCCATGAAGGCTCTCCTGCCAAAGGACACGTGGTGGACAGTGGGGAGGCCAGTGAGCAGGGCATTTTCTTTCAGCCTGCCCCCGAGCACGGCAAGCCACATTCTAGTGTCCCCAAGAATTTCATCTTTGCTGGCACTTTGAAAGTACCCCATTTTGAGCCTGTTATTTGGCAGCTTTCACGAGGCGAAAGCACTCTCCTGATGTGTCAGCCTCTGGTGTCCGGTAATGTTTCAAATAAAAATAGGCAGTGAAAGAGAAGCAATGTAACACCATCGAGACCATCACGTACAATATGGTACTCTCCAATTTCTCACTCTGTTGCCAAGTTGGAGTGCAGTGGCATGATCTCAGCTCACTGCAACCTCCAACTCCCTGGTTCAAGTGATTCCCCTGCCTCAGCCTTCTGAGTAGCTGGGATTACAGGTATGCACCACCATGCCTGGGTAATTTTTGTATTTTTAATAGAAATGAGGTTTCACCATGTTGGCCAAGATGGTCTCGATCTCCTGACCTCATGATCCACCTGCCTCGGCCTCCCAAAGTGCTGGGATTATAGATGTGAGCCACCGCACCTGGCTGGTACTCTCCAATTACTAAAGAGGAATTTGAGATTATGTTTTGACGAGTTGTAGGAGTTACATAACAAGTGAGAACATGCGGGAGAGGCCTCCTTTGAAGACCAATCAAGTAGCCATTGAATGTTAAATAAAATTGATTTATTGTAGCAGTGGCCAAAATTTTGGGTTACTCTTGCAGGGCACCCAGGCTCCAGCCCCTGGCAGCTTCTACCATGTAAGATGCCATTACCCTTCTTCCTCATCTTTTGGAATTGAACCCATCATTCAAAGCTCTGCTTCAGTGCCTCCTCCTCCATAAAGTCTTCCTAAAATTTCCTAGAAAAAAGAAATTGCCTCTGATTTTTGTGCCTGAATCATGTGTGTTGTACTATGTACCTGGCATATAGTAACCACTCAGTTAATGATGTTTAAGGATAGAAATGGTGGATAGGAGACAGGGCTAACATGCAGCTCCCACATGGATGAACAGAACAGCGTGTGGAGACTCACACCATGATCTTTTGCTCCAAGAACCATTATAGGAATGTACCAGGAAAACCAAAAGAATTCACAGATCCGTTGAAAGAAGCAGCACCCTGATGCAAATTCCATAAAACAGGTGAAAAACTGTGAGTTCCCAAAGTGTGAGAGGGGGAAAATCTACCTCTCAACACACATCCCCACTGGGGAATCTGAAAATCCAGATCACAGGAGAAGGATTTAACCCTACCTAGAAATGAAATGGGTTTAGGGTGGTGCAAGAAATATAAAAGTGCAGTTAGCTTCAAGAGAAGAGCCTTAACGCACTCCCAGTCTCCAGCTCAAGCCCTGGGAAGCCCTCCCTGACTGTACTTCACAGAGGCCCTTGGGGAAGGTGGCCAGTGGAACTGGGGAGGAGTCATGGGACAAAGGAAACTCCCAACTGAAATTGGTAGTGGTTTTGACTGGGCACACATTTTCTTCAGTGGAGTCCGGGGGATGAGCAAGAGCTGGATAGGAGTGAGTAAGGGAGCATAGGGGCACAAGAGCTGCCACTGTCAGAGCGGGCAGATGGGAGGGGCGAGGGGCAAGGTCTGAAAGCTGTGCTTGCTTTCTCAGTGGGGTAGCTCACAGCCTGGGGCAAGGTCTGAGTGCAGCACTGCAAGAGCAAGAGCAGTCTTGCAAACTACATGGGAGCTGGGTGAGGCTTCTCGCTACCGACTATCCCCCATTTCCCTGGCAAACTACATGACACGGCAGAGGCAGTCATAATCCCCTCTGGAACTAACCCCATTGGCCTGAGAGCCACTCCCCTATTCCCCACAGTGGCCATGGTAAGCCCTCCCCAAGAAGAGTGTGAACCCAGACCTGCCTAACCCTGCCTGGACCCGATGGTATTTCCCTACTTGCCCTCGTAGCCAAACACAAAACACAGAAACTCTTGGGAGCTTTATGGCCCTATCCATTGTCTGAGAAATCAAAATACTTACCATGGCCATCTTTGGGCAAGCTTAGAGAGCTTAGAGCTTCCTACTAGTACTGCAGGTCATTGTAACAACTCAGGACAGAATAACTTCAATCCCAGGAAGGAGAATAAAACACCTAATTTCACTGCCTGCAATATCCTGGCTAACCAGAGGTCCTGAGGGTGTTCACATGAAACCTCACCACTGGCATAAGCAGCATTCAAGAAAACCAGCAGACTAAATATATCTGCAATCAATGACTCTCACAGAGCAGGTGCTGGTATCCACGGCTGGAAGACCTGAAGATGGATCACATCACAGGACTCTGCAGACATCCTCCAGCACAAGCCCAGAGCCTGGTATCCCACTGGGTAGCTAGACCCGGAAGAGCAATAATAGTCACTGAAGTCCAGCTCTCAGGAAGCCCCATCCCTAGGGGAAAGGGAAGGGCACCGCATCAAAGGATCACTCCATGGGACAAAAGAATCTGAACAGCAGGCCTTGCCCCACTCAAGTGAGAAGGAATCCGAAAAGTAATTCTGGTACTATGACAAAACTGGGTTCTATAACACCCCCCAAAGATCATATCAGCTCTTCAGCAATGGATCCAAACCAAGAAGAAATCTCCGAATTGCCAGATAAATAATTCAGAAGGTTGATTATTAAAGCTACTCAAAGAGATACCAGAGGAAGGTGAAAAACAACTTAAGGAAATTAAAAAAATATATACGGGATATGGATGAAAAATTCTCCAGAGAAATAGATATAAAGAAAAAAAAATCACAACTTCTGGAAATGAAAGACACACTTAGAGAAATACAAAATGCAGTGGAAAATTTCAGCAGTAGACTAGAGCAAGTAGAAGAACTTTACAGCTTGAAAACAAGGCTTTCAAATTAACCCAATCAGACAAAGACAAACAAAAAAAAATTTAAAAAATGAACAAAACCTCCAAGAAATTTGGGATGTTAAACGGCCAAACCTAAGAATAATTGGTGTTCCTCAAGAAGAAGCAAAATCTAAAAGTTTGGAAAACTTGAGGGAATAATTGAGGAAAATTTCCCTGGCCTTGCTAGAGATTTAGACCTCCAAATATAAGAAACTCAGAGAACACCTGGAAAATTCATCACAAAAAGACAATCACCTAGGCACATAGTCATCAGGTTATCTAAAGTCAAGATGAAAGAAAGAATCTTAAGAGCTTTGAGACAAAAGCGTCAGATAATCTATAGGAAACCCTATCAGATTAACAGCAGACTTCTCAGCAGAAACCTTATAAGCCAGAAGGGATGAGGGATCCCATCTTCAACCTCCTGAAACAAAACAATTGTCTGTCAAGGATTTTGTATCCAGTGAAACTAAGCTTTATAAATGAAGGAGAGATAGCCTTTTTCAGACAAACAAATGCTGAGAGAATTTGCCACTACTAAGCCAGCGCTATAAGAAATGCTAAAAGGAGTTCTAAATCTTGAAACAAAACCTTGACATACAACAAAATAGAACCTACTTAAAGCATAAATCTCACAGGGCCTCTAAAACAATAACACAGTGGAAATAACCACAAGGTATTAAGGCAACAACTAACATAATGGATAGAACAGTACCTCACATCTCAATACTAACATTGAATGTAAATGGCCTAAATGCTCCACTTAAAATATATGGAATGGCTGAAGGGATAAAAATCCACCAATCAAGTGTCTTCTGTCTTCAAGAGACTCACCCAACACATAAGGACTCACATAAACTTAAGGTGAATGTGTGGAAAAAGATATTCTATGCAAATGGAAGCCAAAAGAGAGTAGACGTAGCTATTCTTTTTTTTTTTTTTGAGACGGAGCCTCGCTCTGCCGCCCAGGCTGGAGTGCAGTGGCCGGATCTCAGCTCACTGCAAGCTCCGCCTCCTGGGTTTACGCCATTCTCCTGCCTCAGCCTCCCGAGTAGCTGGGACTACAGGCACCCGCCACCTCGCCCAGCTAGCTATTCTTATATCAGACAAAACTGACTTTTAAGCAACAACAGTGAAAAAAGACAAAGAAAGACATTATATAATGATAAAAGGAATAGTCCAACAGGAAAATATCACAGGCATATATATACATATATATGTTTTGTGTATATATATGTTTTATATATATACATACATGTATATGTAGCTATACATATATACATATATATTTTGTAACTATACGTGTGTGTGTGTGTATAAAAAAACACTGGAACTCCCAAATTTATAAAACAGTTACTACTGAACAGAAGAAACGAGATAGATGGCAACGTAATAATGTGGGAGACTTCAGTCCTTCAGTGACAGCACTAGACAGGTCATTAAGACAGAGAGTCAACAAAGTAAATGTTTAAAATGCAAAATGAAATGAACCAGGCTGTAAAACTGGCGTGAAGGCACATTTCTTTCTCAACACTGTAAAGGGCCCACATTTTCTGGGGTCACCAGGAAGGGTAAGCATTCTATCAAATATATTTTTTCAGATTTAGTGGACGTGTTTGCTTGAGTTGCTGCATGCCGGGGGACATGTGAGGTCAGACTTAACTCTTACGTGCATCTTTGATTTCTTGGTGGTGTTTTGCCCTTGATGAGTTCCTGTAGTTGTACACCACAGGATGCAGGGTGGGGTGGCCTGGGAGTTTTTACCCCTGTGTTGGAAGTTAACTCTACCCTGTTTGTTAAACACTCTTCACTTCCACACACTGAGTGACTGGGCGGGGAAGGTCTTGAGGAATGAGCTAAGACTGATTTCACACACTATCAATTCATGTCCTGCTCCAGAGGGAACCGGCTGGCTGTGTTTCCTCATTCTTGGCACAGGAACACAGTCATGTTTGTCCTGCAATGCCAGGGGAGCCCCAGGCCTAGAACAATGGTGAGTGATTTATTTGGTAAAGCGTATTTGAGTTCCAGAGTGTTGCTAAGCATGTTAAATAGCTGTTCTCTTTGCTCAGTCCCAGCCAGTAGTTTCTGGATGCATCCAGGAGGAATTCCACATAGTTTATATGACTTTTCAAGGAACTAGTTTAGCTTTCCTTTCAATCTTCCTAACCCGGGGATGATGGCCACTGTGCTTCCCAACCTTTTAGCTGTGGGCAATCAATGTTATGAAAACTAAAAGATTCCATTTAACAATTCAAAAGATCAAAAATTTAAAAGATTAATCACGGATGAGTCCTAACCCACTCAATAGCAGAATCATACTTCTGTATGTTCTGGTACAACATGTGGATGTCATGTCTAAACATCTAAATTGGTGAGATGTCCTATGTGAATATACCACAGGGCAGGGGGCTGCCCTTAGGGAGGACTCTTTTACTCCCTGTGGCAAAACATTACCCCAAATCCCAGCAGCCACTTTCTAGTCCATACCATGACTATGAAAATAATCATGAACTAAACAAATTCTTCCCTTGGAGATTGAGTTTTCAGTAAAAGTCCAAAGAGTCAGGAAGCACTTGTTTCTCCAAAATGAATCATAAACAAGCCAGAAGTTGATTTTAAACCCTGTCAAACTCAGGAATAAATTTTGTGTGTTTTCTTGTAAAACAAATCTGTGCTCATAATTTATATGTTATTTTGTAGCTTTCTGTTTGCAATTACAGTTATGTCATGAGCATTTTCTTACTTCACTATATATAATTTTTAATGGTTGCAGAGTAATCCTTTGAATTTGGTACCATAATTGATTTATCCAAAGTATTATTATTGGATGTTTGGAATAACTGTATCTTAATACAACTTATTAATTCATTTGCTCAACATCCAAGAAGCATCCACCATTTGCCAGGTCTTCAGGGATAAATAAGATAGCCCTGTCTCTTAAGAAACTCTCAGTCCAGGGGGAAGTTCTTGTGATCCACTGTATTAGAGCGAGAAGAACCCACAGGCCAGACTTATTTAATAGAGGACTACTCTCCCTAAAAGCTGCTGCCCTCTCTCTAACCCCAAAGTGCTCAGACTCTGAACTGCATCCATTGGAGTAGGGGGGCTCATGTTTGGCCAGAGGCTAGTAGTTTCCTCTTCTTTGCCACCCCCTTCTAAGGTAGTGATTCTCAACTCCTCTG
The DNA here is from genome assembly GCF_037993035.2 of Macaca fascicularis. Classification (NCBI taxonomy): domain Eukaryota; kingdom Metazoa; phylum Chordata; class Mammalia; order Primates; family Cercopithecidae; genus Macaca; species Macaca fascicularis. The sequence goes on along the minus strand of NC_088381.1, from coordinate 164,202,050 downwards.
CATGCTAGTAGCAGGGGATAGATTTAAAAAATACCAATGCTTTGGCTGATCAGTTATTACCAGGAATGGAGTCGGAACAGTGATGTGCTGGTAAATAACAATCAGCAATCCACAAAAAGTATGTGTAATTATACATGCACATACGTTTATTATATATCTAGTGATACAAAGAATGTGTAGGACACAATTTACAAATAATTAAAAATATGCAGGACTCTAATGTAAACTCCATAATAATAATAGATTATTTTATGTTGTTGTTTATTTATTTTACCTTTTATTTTAGGTTCCAGGGTGCATGTACAGGTTTGTTATATGGTAAATTGCATGTCATGGGAGGTTGGGGTACAGATTATTTTATCACCCAGATTATTTTAAACACAGTACCTGGCAGGTAGTTTCTCCTCTTCCTCCTTCCATCTCCAACTACAAATAAGCCCTAATGTTTGTTACTTCTTTCTTTGTGTCCATGTGAACTCAGTGTTTAGCTCCCACTTATAAGTGAGAACATGTGATATTTGGTTTTCTGTTCCTGCCTTAGTTTGCTTAGGATAATGGCCTCCAGCTCCATCCATGCTGTTGCAAAGTACAAGATGTCATTCTTTTTTATGACTGCATAGTATTCCACGGTGAATAGGTACCACATTTTCTTTATCCAGTCTACGTCGAGGGGCACTTAGGTTGATTTCGTGTGTTTGCCATTGTGAAAAGTGCTGCAATGAGCATAAATGTGCATGGGCCTTTATGGCAGAATGATTTACATTCTTTTGGATATATGCCCAATAATGGGATTGCTGGGTCAAATGGGAATTCTTTTTAAAGTTTTTTGAAAAGTGACCATGGTGCTTTCCACAAAGGCTGAACTAATTTACATTCCCACCAGCAGTGTAAAAGCATTCCTTTTTCTCTGAAAACTCACCAGCATCTGTTGTTTTTTGACTTTTTGATAATAGCCATTCTGACTGGTGGGAGATGGTATCTCGTTATGGTTTTGAATTAAATTCTCTAATGATCAGCGACATTGAGCATTTTTTCATAAGCTTGTTGGTCATGCATGTCTTCTTTTGAAAGAGTGTCTATTCATGTCCTTTGCCCCCTTTTAATGGAGTTGTTTCTCACTTGTAAATTTATTTAAGTTCCTTATAAATCCTGAATATTAGACTTTGTTGGATGCATAGTTTGTGTCAGGCCTCTGAGCCCAAGCCAAGCCACTGCATCCCCTGTGACTTGCACGTATAAGCCCAGATGGCCTGAAGTAACTGAAGAATCACAAAAGAAGTGCAAATGCCCTGCCCCACCTTAACTGATGACATTCCACCACAAAAGAAGTGAAAAATGTGGCCATCCTTGCCTTAAGAGATGATATTATCTTGTGAAATTCCTTTTCCTGGCTCATCCTGGCTCAAAAAGCTCCCTCACTGAGCACCTTGTGACCCCCACTCCTGCCTGCCAGAGAACAACCCCCCTTTGACTGTAATTTTTCTTTACCTACCCAAATCCTATAAAACGGCCCCACTCTTATCTCCCTTCTCTGACTCCTTTTTCAGACTCAGCCTGCCTGCACTCAGGTGAAATAAACAGCCATGTTGCTCACACAAAGCCCATTTGGTGGTCTCTTCACATGGACGCACATGACAGTTTGCAAATATTTTCTCCCTTTCTGTAGGTTGTTTGTTTATTCTGTTGATAGTTCCTTTTGCTGTGCAAAAGCTCTTTAGTTTAATTATGTTGCATTTGCTAATTTTTGTTTTTGTCACAATTGCTTTTGGCATCTTTATCATGAAATATTTCCCAGAGCTTATGTCTAGAATGGTATTTCCAGGTTATTTTCCATATAGTTTTATGTTTTACATTTAAGTCTTAAATCTACTTTGAGTTGATTTTTGTATATGGTATAAGGAATGGGTCCAGCTTCAATCTTCTGCACATGGCTAGCTGGTTATCCCAGCACCATTTATTAAGTAGAGTCCTTTTTCCAATGCTTGCTTTTGTTGGCTTTTTTGAAGATCAGATGGTTGTAGGTGTGTGGTTTTATTTTTCTGGGTTCATGTGTCTGTTTTTGTACCAGTACCATGCTGTTTTGTTTACTGTAGCCTTGTGGTATAGTTTGAAGTCAGATAACCTGATGCCTCCAGCTTTATAACAATAGATTCTTACAGAAAGCTTTTTTCAGGCCATAGTCAATCTACAGTTGTGAATGACAAAGGAATATAGTCCTGCCATGAACAATGATTATTTTCATTTTATAATGAGTAAGATGAAAGTGAAACAAGGAAGACACGTGCCAGAACTTCACTCATTCATCAATGGCATAAATTACTTTTTTGCTGGATTATAAAATGGGTTTTGAATACTGGAGGAATATTTTCTCTTTTTCTTTTTTGTATAATTCACAATATAACATGTACAGACACAGCACTCTTTTAAGTTGAATCCACATTATTAACACTTACCCATTATTTTTACTAGCAGACAATCAACAAAATAACAAGTCAAGCTTTTATTTGTAGCATTTGCTGATTCCTGTGGTGTAAATTCTCCTATGGCCAATTTCAAGCTACTGATGGACATTCCTGAATGCAGAGCTGGGAAATGTACATATCATTACATAGAATTTTTGACATGTAAATACAATAAAAACATGCCACAATGTCACCGGTGACTCAGGTGGGCTGGGCAGGGAGGGCCAGAGCCTCTGAACAGTGAGAGTACCCAGTCTGCCCCCAGCTGCTGCTCCCACCAGTGGGACCCACCTGCCTGGGTGGCCAGTGGATACCTAAGCCCCTGTGGCACCATGTGGCAGTTTCTATACACTTTGGCAAATCTCTGTCTTCAACCAAGGACTCAGATGGGGGCTGGCTGAAAGAGGGCACTCTTTCAAACAACTTGACTTTTATTCTCCCAAATGGGGATTTTTTTTTTATGATTTTATGTAAACAACACATTTTGTTTGTAAAAATTTGAATAGAATGATAGCTAAAAACGGGAAAGTTTTCTGCCCCTCAGTCATTTCCAACTCCTCACAAAGAATGACCTCTAATCATTTGTTATCTATCCTTCCAGACAGTATTCCGTGTGTGTGTGTATGCATTTAAACTTGATGGTATGACATTTTAGATTCTGTAACATGTCCGTTTTACTCAGTAACAAAGCATATATCGCATTTGTGATTGCATTTCCTCAACTATTTATACTGCCTAACCTTCCACGTACGGATGGTTTCATAATTTATTTAATAAATCTCTGTTGACAAGCATCTAGGTTGTTTCTGGTGTTTGCCATGACAAATGATACTGTCAATTTTAACAAGGGGAAATATTATGAAGATAAATACAGACCTTCCATATGAGATATCCCTCACTCAGAATCACAGTGATAGTTACTGTTTCTCTAGTGCCCGTTGTGTGTCAGACACCATGCCTGGGACTCACCGACTGCAGTGGGATACCAGTATTACTACTACACAGTAGACAAGGCTGATCCTCAGAGAGATTCAGTAGCTTCCTGCGGTCAGACCAACCGATGAGAGAAGAGCCAGGATTCGAACCCCAGTCTGCCTGAGTCTGGAATCCCAGAAGCCTCAGATCAGCCTGGCTTTTGCCAGCATGAGTGCATTAATCTTGCCTGTTATTTTCTGTATTTTGGGATGTGTTGATGTCTTGAGGCCTTGCAGATCTGGGAGAGTCTGCTCCTCCCAGGTTTAGCTAATTCCTAGAGATAACAGAAAACTTGCCTGCCAGCACACCTTTGACATAAAAACAGCCAGTCCAGAGCCCACACCCCAACCACCTCTTTTATCAGACCCTTACATACCAAGCCAACATTCCCGGTATCCTAAATCATCTCAGGGCCAGATACTAGACAACTGGAGATCACACCCATAGTCCAGAGCCCACTGAAATTATTCCATCTATTCAGTCCTCTAAGCTTACTTAGAATATTTACCATGTGTGGACCATTCCTTTCCACAAAAGCCACGATTCAGGGTCTGGTCATGCTTGTCCCTCGCTCCTCCTGCTTCCCGACATGGCACTGCATGGTGTGGCGGATCCCTTCCTCTTAAGAAATAGAAATAGAAATATTGAACTCTCCTTGCAAGGCCGTCATCTCCACATCTGTCAACTTACCATCATTATAACAAGATCCCAGGCACATTTTAAAATAGCAAGGAGTCCATCTGGGCTCTGCCTAGGAACATGGACTTCCCACCTTGGTTAGTCTCACTCCACCCTCTGTCTGTCTCATCCTCCCCAGGACATCTGCCTTCCTCCACTAGCCTGTCCTCTAGCCTCTGCTCAGGCTTGGTCAGTTTCCCCAGGCATGCCAAAGTCTAGACGATGATGTTCTAATTTGTTTAGATTGTTGTTTTCAAAATTCAGCTTGCGGATGTCCTGGGATGCTCACCTTGTGGGCACTCACTTCCACCCCTGAGAGTTTTACATAAAACTGCAGATAAGGAGAACAATGACAATCCTCTCCAAGATGACAGGGGCATGAGTGGATGACATTGTCTGAAAAGAGACTGTGGGGGAAGCAACCATCCTTAGGGAAGCTGACTTATTCCAAGGTCCAACAAGTCTTCCCACAATAGAGTTTTCGGATGTCTAGAATATCAGACAGTGAAGGGTTTCCTAAATGAAATATCAAAGGGCTTCCAGTAAGCTTTATCTTGAAGTCAATAACCTCTTCGTTTCCTTATAAGAATTTCTACAAGAGAATTATTTTCATAAAGCTCAGAGGGAAAAGAAAAAGCGGCAGGAAAAAAACAGAACACAAAAACTCAAGATACAAAATGATTCAGAATTTTTCCTCAAGTAGGAAACTGGACTGTGTCCTCAAGGTGAGCTTCGGTATCCTTCTGTTGGGTCTCAGAAGGAGATAAGCATTCTTGGGAGCTGCTGGGAAGCAGAAGAATCTGCCCAGGTTGTGAGCAGCGGGGTGGGTGCTGGCTGGCTTCCCCCAACTCCACCCACTTGTTGAGATCTGTTGCACAGCTAAGATGGGACATTCAGGAACATGACCCAGAAAACGGACTCACAGACTCTTGTAGTCAAAGAGCACATGACACTCATAGGAGGCCCCTGCAGACATCTCACAAAGTCTGGGTTTCACCAGCAGGTCCTGGGGGTTCTTCCTTGAGCCTGAAACCAGATGGCACTAGAGTGACCAGAGGTTCAGAGGAAGGACCTGGGGCAATGGGGAGAGAGGGTAAAGAGAAGGGAGATGGGGCTCATTCAATGTCTGTGGTGGGTGGCCTGGTGGAGTTGTTCCCAGTAGCAATATGAGGAGGCTTGTGTAAATTAAAGAGCTAGCGGGAGGTGAGTTGACTAGGGTGAAAGAGCTACTCCTAAATCCCAACCCTATGCTCCTGTGGGGTTGGGGAATTTTATGGGTCAGATGATATGACTCAGACAGTGGTGAAGCCCAGTCAGCTTCTTACATTCTTCTGGAGTGCATCTGTGTATGATGTGTGTGCTCTTGACTGCCCTGATACTAGGATGTCTAATAATGTATGCCTCCTCAACCTCCCACAAATGAAGGCTTGGTGATGGTGGTCTAGGTAGAGCCATAGCCACCCCCACTGAGTTTTAGGCAGCTGGCAATATAAAAGGAGTCAGGTGGAGGGTCTCTGGGATATGGGAAGTCTTATCTAGGGCATACTATGAGAGGGGTTGAGGAATAGGTCTGTATTTCTAAGCCCCATATACACAAGCCCTGGGCCAGAGCTGTAGAGATGAACTAGGCTTGGTGGGGTTGGGGCACAGGTTGATGATAGGCTCCAAATGCTGTGTGCACATCATGGACCAGATGGCTAACACAGGACGAGCCAGAGCAGCAACAACTAGAGAGGCAAAAACATGTTAACAGTTCAGAATGGGTTTGGGGATCATTCTATGTCTTTTTCCAGAAGTTTCATATACTTCCAGAGTGGGCAGTGGTGTGCTGGAGGTGGCTCATATGGGCTTACAATGGCAGATCATGTCTCTCTTTCCAACTCTCTGATCAAGGATATCATGTTGGTAGTTTGCAAGTGGCCATGGTGGGAATATTTACACCATGGCAATCAGCAAGTGCTACAGACCGGGACTTCTTTTTCCCCAGAGAGCTGGTTGTTAAACGTTTACCAGCACATAGTGGGCAACAGGTAGAGTGGTAGGCAGGCATGTAGGAATCAGTGAGAGTTAGCAGCTCCTAATTCCTTCCTGAAAGAGAGAGGGTTTTATTCGGAAACTAGCCCTGTAGGGTGGGAAGAGCATGGGCTTAAGAGTCAGATAGATCCACCTGGGTTTGAATCTAAGCTCTCCTATGGATCAGCTCATAACCTTGGGTACATTGAGCTTCAAGGTCTTCATTTTTAAGTAGTGTGGACAGCAGTATATCTGCCTTTTCATGGGGTGCAGCTGGTGAGCCAGACACATTATAGACACTGTCTCTAATACTCGCATGCCCTGAATGCATTCAGAAAAACATACACTTGATCAATAAGGATTTCTTGGGCACCTACTTCGTACAGCGTGCTGGATAATGTGATGTCCAATAGGCCACCAGTCCATGGGAGGAGTACAGGAACAAGCTGCCATTCATGCAGGATAGAAATACGACTTTGTGGTGTGATATGGCAGCCCACACACAGCCTCCAGTGACCTCCACCTTCTGGTGCTCACAGCTGTGTAATTCCCTATCTGTATTGTTCCAGGAGTGTTCTCTGCAACCAATAGCACATGGTAGAAGTGTGTGCTGTGTTTTCCTGTGTTAGGTCTCGAGGTCCCTCTCATGAGAGGGGCTGTAAACTCTACCTCTGCTGTGATGTGGCTCCAGGGATCTGGCCATGGATATTTATAGTGTGCCTTCCATGGGATATGTCTTTATTCTGGCAGATGACCTAATGCCTAAGTGCCAGACCCATGACCAGGTGTCCCTCTCACTGAAAATTTGTTTACACTGGCAGACACCCTTGTGGCTCTTGTCTGACCTCTGTCCAGTTTGTTCCCACCAAGATATCCATTCTCCGGGAAAGCCCTGATGGAAAGAAGCTGGGTTTGGGTGTGTTGGATGAGACTCAGAGGAGATGACACAGCAAAACATATGAAATAACAGAAGCAGCTTATTACTGACAGATCCCAGAGAGAAGAAGGCAGCGTGCCTCATAGGGCCAATGGGAAATAGGAAGCCATCCAGGATAATGTGTTCAAACAATGGGTGGGGAGCAAGAGAGAGCTATAAGGCTCCCCACCCACCTACTTGGGCCTGTGGGCCCAAGCTGTTATTGGGTCCAGGGCATTACCCAAGCAGGTTTCCTTCTGGGAAGTTCTAATTGGTGGGTTTAGAGGAAACAGGCACAGGTTTCATAGAGTCATACTGTGACTGAGAGGGTGGTCACTGCAGCATATCTGTGCTCTCTATATGGGGTATGGGAATCAGTAGGGTGTGCCAAGTAGGTTGTGTCTAGCTGTCCATGGGAAGGTGGTTACCAGGAGGTGGCTGGTAAGGCAGGTATCTGGAATGATCACACTGAGGAACTGGAGGGTAGAGAACTGGCAAGTGTACCAAGGGTGACCAAACCCTAATTCTGGTATAAGAAAGTACAGCTGATATTCAAAATGGATGCTGCTGTGACACAGCAGTAACAAAAACTCACTATCTGCTGGGATGTGACTTCCAAGATTAGGTTATAGAAGACTTTGGCTTTGGTCTTGGGCTCTCTGTCAAGCCATTCACTTTGAGGGAAGCCAGCTGCCATGCTGTGAGCAGCTCTAAGGAGATACCCCATGACAAGGAACTGAGGACTTTTGCCAGTATGTGGTGAGCTTGAAAATGGACTCTTCATCCCCAGTTGAGCCTTCAAATGACTACAGCTCCAACCAACAGCTTGACAGCACCCGTGTGAGAGACCCTGAGTAGAACCACCCAGCTCAGCCTCCCCTCAATTCCCAACGCTTGAGACTGTGTGAGACAACAGATGCTTGCTTTAAGCTGCTAAATTTGGGGATAATTTGTTATGTAGCTCTAGATAACAAATCTAAGGATTGTGGCTAGAAAACTACCAGGTAATTCTACAGATGAGGAAACGTAAGTGGAAATAAAGAGAAGCAAATTAACTATAGAGTGCTGAAGTCTTAGAAACCATCTAGTTCATGTCATTAAAAGAAATAAGAAAGAAATTTATTATTAAACAGTTTTATCATGCCAAAAATATTATACCCATAACGCTAGTCCTCCAGTGCGCCAACTGTTTACATTTCTCCACAGCCCCTTGCACTCTAGCTCTAAGCTGGAGAGTCAATATCCTAGTAGACATGCAGTTTTATGGCCAACTTTTAAAACCTTGACATTTACGTGCTTTCATCTTTCTACAGAGTTATCACATTGATCATCGTAAATGTATAGTAGGTTGGTGCAAAAGTAATTGTGGTTTTTGCCACTACTTTCAATGGCAAAACCACAATTACTTTTACACTAACCTAATAGTATTAGGCATCAACAAGTCATATTTCCTGGGCTTTTTAATAGACATTTCTGCTGTGCATGATAAATAACCTTTTAAGAAAAAGCTAACCTTTTAAGAAAGATGCTCCTCTAATTATGATGGGGTTATGTCTTGATAAATCCATTGTAAAGTCAAAACACCCTAAGTCAAACCATCCTATAACAGGGAGTATCTGTATGTATGTGATTTTTTCATTTCTTCCCCAGTAATTTCCTTTGGATACATTCCCAGAAGTAAAGTGAACAGGAATGCTATTTTTTTTTTTTTTGGCTCTTGGTGTGTACAGAAGGGGTGCTAGGGAAGGTGCCTAAATGTTGTTCACCCTACCTTTCTGATATGCCTAAGGGGGTGGCCCCTCCAGGGGTCTGACTCATGATGGTCTGATTGGCGCCCAAATTCACATTGAGAGAAGGTGAAGGGCTGAGCCAGGAAAATAACGGACACTATTCTATTTAAAATCTACTATGTTCCAGTCATGTCACATTCATTATTCTCATATCCACAACCTTAATAAGTGTGTAGGTGTGTTTGTGTGTGTGATGTGTGTGTGTGTATATATATATGTGTGTGTGTGTGTATATGTGTATATGTGTGTGTGTATATGTATATATATGTGTGTGTATATAAATGTGTATATGTGTGTGTGTGTATATATATATGTGTGTGTGTGTGTGTGTGTGTGTCCCATTTTGTAGATGGAGCAAGTAAGGTAGTAAAAGGCGTGCAAGTGTTTTATCTTTAATGGATAAAACTAGTGGCTCAAGTCCAGATCTACCAGACTCACACTTGCACGCCTTTTACTACATGATATTGTCTTGAAATCATCTTTTACTCCTGATGAGTGTTATGGTCTGTGACTATGCTGATCCCTGGCCCCCTTCAGTTCATAAGACCTGCAGGTCCCTTCACAAGGCCTTCAGCAGTGTCAGCATCAACAGAACTGCGTGACTGCTTCTGTTTAATCACAAACTCATTTGCACTGGCATTTAAAATGTTCTTCCTTTTGTCTAGTTTAATCCAACCAGCTCGACTTAAATTTGAAATGAAGGGACTTGTTGAAGGTCACCCACTGAATCAGCCATACTGTTTCTGCTTAGCCCTCTCCCCCATTTCCAGTTTATTCTTTTTTGTTCCTCCACCGCTTTCCCTGCCTTCCAGCCTAACATTTGTACTCCCAAAGAAGGCTGAAAATAGTGCCTCCTGGTTATGAATCAATTTGCTCAAGGGTCCCTCTTTTGGATAAAAAGCGTGGGTGTGACTGATTTCCATATCCATGTCCGTGCAGCTACACAAAGCTGGGACATCAACTTCCCCACCACTTCTCAGACCACAGGAAACCTGGACGGACGCCTTGGCCAAACTTTAAAGTGTCCATTTCCTCAAAGCTCTGTGGTCTCACCTCTCACCTCTGGCCATAGAATGCCTTCACCCAAGAATGTCTCCCTATATGGTGGTTGTTTGTGTACACTCTGGGCTAATTCCCAAAATAGGTGCTCCGGAAGTGTCTCCATTCTACTCAATTAGGGAAGGGCGTCTTCCAAAAAAGGTTAAAGATATCCTGAGATGGAAATGGGGAAAGGGAAGGCAGAGAGACCTTTGAACTTAGTCTTTAAGGAAGGAATGTGACGTCTGGTGTTGTGAACTCCAAGCCCATTAATCAGATGTGAGAGAGGGAGAGGTGGCCTGGAGTGGCCAGGACTAATTCCAAAACAGGGACTTGAAGGAGTTGCATAGGTTTTGTTTTGTCATGAAGAGATTCTAGAATTGGCCGGGTGCGGTGGCTCACACCTGTAATCCCAGCACTTTGGGAGGCTGAAGCAGGCAGATCACTTGAGGTCAGGAGTTTGAGACCAGCCTGGCCAACATGGTGAAACCCTGTCTCTACTAAAAAACCAAAAATTAGCCAGGCATGATGGTGCATCCCTGTAATCCCAGCTACCCAGGAGGCTGAGGCAAGAGAATCACTTGAATCCGGGAGGTCGAGGTTGCAGTGAGCCGAGATGGCGCAACTGTACTCCAGCCTGGGTGACAGAGCAAGACTCCATCTCAAAAAAAAAAAAAAAAAAAAAAAAAAAATTAAGGCAAAATTCACATTAACATAAAATTAATCATTTTAAAGCCCACAATTTAGTGGAACTTAGTATATTCGCATTATTGTGCAACCGTCACTGCTATCCAATTCCAAAACATTTTCATCACCCAAAAAGAAAACTCTCTGTCCAGTAAGTTACTCCCTGTTCCTTTTTCTCCCCAACCCCTTTCAGCTACCAACCTGCTTTTTGTCTCTTTGGATTTAACTATTCTGGATATTTTTGCAGCCATGTAATTACTGTGCACTATGGCACATGCCTGTAATCCCAGCTATTCAGGAGGCTAAGGCAGGAGGATGGTTTGAGCCCAGGAATTTGAGGCCAACCTAGGCAATATAGTGAGACCCTGTCTCAAACAAGCAAACAACAAACAAAAGACAGATAAATGGAGCCATATAATTTGTGAGCCAGCTTCTTTTATTTAGCACAATGTTTTTGAGGTTCATCCATAGTGTAGCATATATCAGTGCTTCATTTCTTTTTATGACTGAATATTATTCCATTGTATGGATGTACTGCATTGCATTTTGTTTATTCATTCATCAATGGACATTTGGGCGGTTTTCACCTGCTGATTATTGTGAATAGTGTTGCTGTGACTATTTAGGCACAAGTATTTATTTAAGTATTTATTAGTTGAATTTATTTCAGTTCTTTTGGGTATATATCTAGAAGAAAAATTGCTGGGCCATATGGTAATTCTATGTTTAACTTTCTGGGGAGTCACTAAACTGCTTTCCACACTGGCTGTACCATTTTACATTTCTACCATCAATATACAAAGGTTCCCATTTCTTCAAATCCTTGTCAGCACTTGCTATTTTCCATTTCTTTGATTATACCCATCCTAGTGTGTGTGAAGTGGTATTTCACTGAAGTATTGATTTGCATTTCTCTAATGACTAATATGTTGAACATCTTTTCATATGCTTGTTGGCCATTTGTATATCTTCTTTGGAGAAATGTCTATTTAAGTCCTTTGATCAGTTTTTAATTGGGTTAGAATAGTTTTTAACCTCAGAGCTGAAAAGGGCTTTGGGGATCGTCTATTGCCGGCCCATATTTCTCCCATTTTACAAATGAGGAAGCAGAAACCTAGGAAGGTGCACAGATATCCTCAAGATCACACGGCAATGACAGAACTAGGACAAGAAATCGGAGCTCTTAACTGAACTCCGGTCACCCCACATAGCCTATTCTTCACAGATTGACCCAAGGGCAGATCACAAGTCTAGACAGCTGGACTTTGGCTCTAAGGAAAGCTCTAGAGCAGTATGTACATGGTCCCATTGATCTGGCTTGCTGGTCACCCAGCTAATGGAGGTAAAGACTTACGAGCAAGTTAATGACCACAGAGAGTGAAGCCAGCAGCACTCACACGTTAGCCTCACTAGCCCTCTCAGTCATTAACCCCTCCAGGTCTGTGTCCTTCGTGCTGCTTAATTTCACCATATTTTCATTCATATGCAAATAGATGGATGGGTGAATGGATGGGTAGGTTGGTGGTGAGGGGGTAGATGGATGGATGGGTACATAGATGGATAGATGAATAGATGGATGGATCAATGGATGGATGAATTGATGGGTGGCTGAGGTGGTGGATGGATGGATAGACAGATAAATAGACAGATAGCTAGACAGATAGATGGATGGATAGGTGGAGGACTTCCCCCATCCCACTGCTTTTCTTTGTGCTGAGTTTTCTCCCTGAGAATCTCTATTTCATAGTTGGCACTCACTGATGGTGCAGGCTGAGTGGTTTTGTAGTTGTCCTTTTAGTTGACCTGTTCTTCGGGTTGTGGAATTTACAGACATCCACAAAAGCACCGATCGTGGAGGGAGCAGGGAATTGTTCATTCTTGTCGTTAATGTCTTCCTTCTCTGGATCTCAGCTTCTTCAATGCTTCATCCCTCTCTTGTGTCTTCAGCCTGCCCCATTCTATCTCCTTATTAGTTCTTATCAGTGAAAAACATGCTTAGCTCTCTTATCTTTGAAAATGTCTCTCTTGAAATCATGCCCCACCGACTAGGGCTTTTTTTTTTTTTTGTCACCCCCACCAGCCATTGACAGACAACTTCTTAAACAAATTATCTACCCTCTGTAACTCCTATTACTCATTCTTGCTCGTTCTCCAACCAATCTTCTGGCTTTTGCCCCTGCCCCTACCCCCACTCACTGAAGTTGGTCCTTGCCATGGTGACCTGCATATGTCTAAATGTGACCTGTGCTTTGGAGACTTTCTCTTGTACACCTATCCACAGCATTTATACTACTGACTGTTCCTCCTTAAAACCCACTCCCGGGCATTCTCTGACAGTCATCTCTCCTGGGTCCCCTCTGACCCCACCTGTTCTTCCTCGAACTCCTTTTCCAGCTCCTCCTCTTGTATCCAACCCTTAAATGCTGTAGGGCCTCATACTTCTGTTCTAGCTACTCTCCATGCCAATACTTTTCACGTGGCAGATAATAACCATGAACCAGTTTATGATCCCCGAATTTCTATAGAAAACCAAGATCTCTCTAAACACCTAGACTACAAAGTCAACCTCTCATGGGCACACATTTCCCTTGAATGCCTCAGTGGTACCTCAAACTAATCATATGCAGGGCTGAATCCTTAGTCTTTCCAAATTTGCTTATTTTCTCAGCTTCCCTTCTACAACATGCTTAAGTGTATCATTTGGGACTCTAAGTCTCAATTCTGGCCATGACATTTTATCAGCTCTTGTTCTAAGGGTTGCCCAATTTGCATATCAGGAAATCCCATGGCCAAATGGATGGGGGTAGCGGAGTCAATGTATGCACTCACAGTATATAAGATCAACCCTGAGGGTTTGCAAGTTTGCATGTAACTGATCAAAAGGACGTGAGCAGCAATGTCACTGGAGGACCAATCCCAGAAGGAAATGTCCCACTTGGAGCAGAACTCTGAGCTTTCACAGCCCAGGCACCCTTGTTGACGCCACGGAACTGCATGCTGTGTCTCCTGTCCCATCGCTAGAGGGTGAGCCTCTGGCTGGAAGCTCCTTGCTCTGAGAGAGCCCTTATAGCAAATACAGTCCACAGTGAGAAGAGACAGCATCCGTAGCTATTGGGGCACCAATAGGCTCTTGAGATACTTACCTAAGGGTGAGGTACTGTGGCTATCTACCCCAACCTAAAAAAGTATATAGGGGCAGGGGGTGCATCACTAGGAAGCTTTGGTTCAAAAAGACTGAATAATTCTAGATAAGATATTATTTTATATTGGATGATTCTACAATAATCATGAATAATTTGAGAAAGCTATCTTTCAGTTTCCACTTATTACACTGAAGCCAGTGGGGCAGCCTGAGCAGCATGCTGAGACCAGCCTCTACAAAAAATAAAAAATTTAGCCAGGCGTGGAGTATGTGCTGGGCTTGGCGGTATGTGCCTGTAGTCCAGCTACTGGGGAAGCTGAAGTGGGAGGATCCTTGAGCCCAGGAGTTTGAGGCTGCAGTGAGCTATGATTGTGCCACTGTACTCCAGCCTGGGTGACAGAGCAAGACCCTGTCTCAAAAAATAAAAGAAGCCAGCGGAGTGATTGCACTGCCACTCACTGAAGGTCTGAGATCCCCTTTTCCTCCCTCCCCTCCCTGCGCTTTGACACCCTCTCAGGTCAAGAGTCCCACCATCTTCCCAGTTGCTCAAGCCTGAATGCCAGGGTCCCGTCTGGCCCTCCCAGTTTAGACCCCTTAGCCAATCCATCGCCAACTCTGCCAACTCTATCTCTACACTGTCGAGAATTAGTCACTGGAATAAGACTGTCAGAGTGTGAAAACTGGCCCTGGCTCTTCGCCACTGCTGGTTAGCAAATGGTGTTGTTTCTCAACCTTTCTGTGCCTCAGTTTCCTCATCTGTAAAATGAGAACAGTGCACAGAAACCGTTGTACTGATGTAATCATTAATAATGTTCCCTTTCTCTCTTGAAAGGGTCCTAGTTTGGATAAATTATATGATCAACCTAACTGATATGAATATTATAAAGCCTAATCAAGGTTCCCTCTTCAGGCAATATGCCCATCCCCCTGCTGGGAATATCACTTTTATTTCACTCATTAATGCAAATAAAAATCTCAATCATCATTCATGTCAGAGCTGCCTTCCTTTGTTCATTGTAACTGCGCATGGACTGTGGCCCCACCTCCCCCTGGCACCCCAGCCTGCCCTGCATCCTTCACTGGGAACCGTCCTGTGTCTCACCCGCTGTTATACTGTCTCCCAGGGGCAGCCCATGGCTGATGACTGACTGATCAGGGATATGAAGATCCAGCCCATTTACTGTAATTTGGGGCAACTCTGAAGGGCCTCCCCAGCTCCAGAGCTTCACGTGGGATTGTCTGAGGTCTCAGCTATACCACAACGTGGGTCACTTCTCTCTTCCCAATTCTGTCTTCCTCTCTTCCTACTGGTGTATCCCTCGAGAGCAATACTCAGTAACCTTTCTGAATCTGGTTCTCCATATTACAGTTCCTTTCCAGAGAACTGAATCTCAGACACTAATGACAATCTTTGTCAACGTTTCTTTCCAGCCTGGCTGTGAGCAACTTGAGGTCAAGGCCCATGTTTTCTTTGCCTTCCTGGTCTTGGCAAGTGGCACACAGATTGTGCTCATCTTAGGTTGGTTGAAGTGCCTGAAATGCAACTGAAAGGGTGAGGTGGTTACTACACTGGGAACAAAGCAGGTAGATAAGTTAGAGAACTGCATTAGGCACTTACCTCCACCTTCCTCTCCACCAGGAAGATGGTCTAAGTCAGGTTGCGGAACACACACCTCCAAGTACAGGGGATGCAGCATCAAGGCTGACACAGCTCCTGCAAATGTGGGGTTGTGTCTGTGTTACGGGATTTGATGCTATTGCCTGCACTAATAGAAGAATCAACCAAAGGTAGATTCAACTTGAAGGGCATTTATCATCTCATATAGTAAGAATTCTTGAGGCAAGGCAGCTAAAGGGTTGTTTAGTCCTGTGGTTCAATAATGAGGATCGAACTGCTTTCTGCTCTGCCACTTTTGACATGTTAGCTTTGGTCCTTAGGCTTATCTCCTCATGGTCATAAAATGGCAGTCATATTTCCAGACATTACATTTTCATCTGTTAAGGCCAGCAGAGAAAGTCATTTCAGCCCCTGACAACTGCACACATGAATTTCCCCCACTTAGAACCCTTAGGTGACTTAGATACGGGCTCCCTCAGGGGCCCTAAAGTTGAGTAGTCCAAACGTAGAAAGGATCGGAACAACCCACCTCTGTAGACCCTGCAGGCCCAGCTTCCTGGGTGAGTGGCCTGGGCAGCCCCACAGGACCCCTTGCTCAGTAAGGCCTAGTGCTTGGATTAAGGCTGTGCTGTTGCTGCCTTGAAATTCTTAACACTTTTATCTTTGAATTTGTTTTGTAAGTGAAATCTGATGGGACACTGAAGCATGACTGTGACCCGAGGAGGGAAGTGCAACATGTGTGTCTCTGTCCCTTGCTGCTCATTCACACAGAGCGTTCAAGATGCTCTCTGAACCCACGATGCGTCAGTGATCGGTGAGACTCAAAGCGAGCACGAGGTAAGTGTGTTACAGCTACGACTGACTGGGGGACTCTGCCACCCCCAAGGGGTCACATTTTCTTTTCACACCAGAACTTGCTTTGAAGGCACAAGGTAGGCAGTGGTGTTCTAAGAAACAGGAACAATCAAGGCATCTTGTCTCATCCATTCTCATTCATGTTGCTTCCCTGTATAGACCAACCACATAGGGTGACGATGACGGCATAGAAGGACAAGGAAAGATGGTCCCTTTCCTTTCAGTCCTTCTTTATTCCTCAGGAAGAGGAGGGTAGTGTTTGGGTAGAATGTGCCCATATCAAGATATGAAGGGGCTGGGCATGGTGGCTCACGTCTCTAATTCCAGCACTTTGGGAGGCCGAAGTGGAAGGAATACTTGAGGCCAGGAGTTTGAGACCAGTCTGGGCAGCATAGCAAGACCCTGTCTCTACACACACACACACACACACACACACACACACACACACACACAGAATTGAATTAAAATAGCTCAGCTAATTTGGTATTCTGTCTTAGCTGTACTGGTGAGAACAAATACATATACACGTATAAGCTACAAAATACAAATTGCATAATATCAGTGATTCCACATGTAAGTTAAATGTCTCTATTTGCATTTAAAACTGGAAATGCACAATGTCAAGATGAACAGAATTTATGCTAATCATTTAACATTTTAATTTTTCTTTGCTTACAAAGTTAAATAGCAAGTAAAAAAAAAATTCCATGACAGAGAGAGAGAGAGAGAGAGAGAGAGAAGGAAAGCTTTATATTTTATTACCTTAAGTGGCATTTTTCTCCATGTTTTTATTTTGCACTGGTGCAGATGCTGGAAGTCCTTTGAAGAAGTGATCCACAGTGGAATGAGTATCTGGGACTTCAGTAAAGTCCTTGGTTCTGGAAGATTTCAAACAGCAATTAGAAGATGTCTAAGAGATGTGGTAGAAGACTCCTGACATGAGTACAGTGATCCTTAAGGCTCCCTTTAAAGCTAATAATTCCATAACTTTTAGTGGGGAAGTGACAGGTCCACAGTCCCTTCTCTGATACCACTGGGATCAGATTATTCCAGAATTCAGGACTTTCATATCTTATAATGTATGCATATAACTTGCATTATATAACACCCCTAGGGGAGTTTGGAAAGCCCTCCAAAGCCAACACACTAGTAACTCTGGAACAAACCATAAGCAGGTGACAAACACAAACCACGAAAAGCCTCATGTTAGGTTTAGCTGGGAAACAAACTCAGGGAGGTCAGATTGTCCCACCAAATGTGGGAGGTCTTTTGGAAGCTTTTGAACTTTCAGATAAGGGATTACGGATCTGTATGTGAACTCTTAGATCATTTCACAGATTGGAAAAAACAAAACAAAAATCCCAAACAATGTATACACGGAGGTACCCAAGATGTCTTTAAATTTCATGATGGGAAGAAGTAAACCAACACTTGTACACTGCTATAGACCTGATGAAAGTGCTTGGGGCTCCACTGTCTATTAGACACTCACCGTGACCTTATGAAATAAGACACATCATCTCCCTCCTTTGGGGACAGGGAAACTGAAGCTTCCACACAGCCAGCATCACATAGTACATGCTAGTGCCTGTGTGGGAACACACAGATTTGGGACTCCAAATGTCAGGCTTTTCCTATAACCTCAAAAACCTCCTAAATGGTGCCCGGTGAATGTATTTCAGGCAGTTCTGTTATTCAGAGGGACACCCCCATCTAGCTATGCTGAATGTTGGACTTCTTCCTTATAAGGTGATATATCACCAGGGCCTAAGTCTGTGGAGGCCTCCAGCCTTATCCTGCTGCCCCAGATTACCCCAGACTCTCTCAAAGTGTAGTAACTGTGCAAAGAGCAGACACCTAGCAGAACAGGGATCCCAGTGGCCAGAGACTGTACCTTGTTGTAGCTACATATTTGGAATATCACACCTACTATAGATGTGCTAAGATACTGACCAGTCCTTGAGTATGTTGCCTTCCACCAAGAAGAGAGCACACCCCTCCCCTCAAAGATGTTCTGTGTATGTTTAGCCAGGAAGCTCTGCAAAGCCGCACGCTGGTACATCCTTGCTTGCCTGAGAATCACAGCCGTCTGGAGCTCTCAGGAAACACAGACTCCTGGGCCCCATCCTGACCTATTACAGAATCAGAATCTCCTGACGCAGGCCCAGGTGTTTTGTGCACAAACGTTCCAGCTGAGTGCCGCCTACAGTTGGGCAAGTTTGGAGATCACCATGGCGCTCCATTTACTTTGGTAAGAAGGATCTAATCAACCCATTCAAATGTACAGAGGCAACAGTAAGCAACTTTCTCTAGTTCTCACACACAAGCAAATTTAGAGACAAAAGCTTTCAGCTCCGATGGTTTCCACATTTCTTTCCTTGCCACTTCCTCCTTTTGTCAATGTCAATGTATATGTGTATATTTCCAAGGATACCATGCCTTGCCCCACGTCCTGTAGCAACCGGGCTGTGCCCACCCCACCCAGGCTGGCCGGGTGCTCAGTGAACGCATTCTCCGCTATGCCTCACCCCACCCCATTGTGGAGATCTCAGAAACAGTGGGTTCCCCAGGTGACATTCAACCTCAAATGTGCATTTGTCACGCTCAGTTCTAAATTGGCTTGTTTTGGCAACCATCTGATGTTTCTAAACATGGGGAAGTTCTCCACATGTCCTCTTGCCTGAATCTTGAGAAATCTACACAGGAACTGGTAGCCTAGCTACAGAGAGAAGGTTTTTTCCCTTTCCTTTTTCCTTTGAAGCTGCCTGTGACTGCACCCAAACACTGCAGATGCAACCATGGATGTGTGTGCGCTGTATCCTCAGCCAGCTCTGGGTCAAGAGCCTGCTTGGCTTTTATATGTTCCCCTTCTTATGAAGGATAAGGAAATGTGGGGGCAAATGGAATCTTCGCTGGGGACATTTTCAGCCCCCGATG
Source organism: Macaca fascicularis (assembly GCF_037993035.2). Taxonomy (NCBI): domain Eukaryota; kingdom Metazoa; phylum Chordata; class Mammalia; order Primates; family Cercopithecidae; genus Macaca; species Macaca fascicularis. The sequence continues at coordinate 164,182,939 of NC_088381.1, read as the reverse complement.
CCACCAAAAGGAAGTGAATTTCTTTTCCATTTATATCTCAGGAAATAATCTGTCACATTTGAAATCATTTCAGAAATATCTACTGCTCATAAACTTTCTGTTCCTTCATCCCCTGATCGGTTGATTCTATAACATTATAGAGGGATGGAAGAACGGATTAAGCAGCATAAAATACTGTAAGTTCCTTAAAATGAGGATCCACATTTTGCTATAGAAATGAGTTGGAATCAAAGCCCAGCAACTCATTGTAATTTATTGGCTGTGTGACCTTATAAAAGTTACTTAACTTCTCTGAATCTTGTTTTTTCTTTACATAAAATGGAGATAATAATTTTAGTCAATTGTAAAAATGGTCACAATCCTCCACTCCTCCCCAGATGCTCACCACTGGCAGTGGGCTTTGCAGTTCCTCCTATCAAGAAGTGCTGTCCATTTCCCATTCCTTTTTAACTTGCTTTGGCCAATGGAATGATAGGTGCTGGTTCTGAGTCTTGGTTCTAGAAGACACATTGCACGTGTCCCTCTTGGAACTCTGCCCAGTAGCCATGCATGAGATCTGGCCTGGCTTGCTGGAGGATGAGAGACACGTGGAGCTGAAAGGAACCATTCCAAGAAAGGCCATTCTAAATCAGCCAGCCTCCAGTTAACCCAGCACTGGGTACAAAGGCAAAGGTGAACCCAGATAAGGCTAGAAGTATCTCCCAGCTAAGCCCAATATAACTGTCTACCTGCCAAATGGTAAGCTATGTAAGTGGTTGTTTTTTTAAAGTCACTAGTTTTGGAGTAGCTTATTATGCAGGAAATGCTAACTAATATAATGTGCTTGTCTTTCAGTGCTGTTGTGTAAGCAAAATTAGGTATCACAAATGAAACACCTGAATCCATACATATTTATGAACAGAATTTGTTTGAATGGATTGCTAACCCAGCTGCATATTGATAAATTGCATACTTCCTGTGTAGAAGATGTAAGCATCAGCGTCCATAGCCTATATTGAAAATTAAATGCATTTCCCTATAAAGATATAATGACAGCGTAGATAGAATGTAATCCATAAAATTTTTATCTCACTGCCTCTACCATAAGGTCCAAATACCTTAGTAGAACTGGTAAAATCCTTCAAAGTCATATTCCAGCCTCATCTGTCTTTTTAAACTTAGTCTACTCCTTGTTACCTCCATTCATATAAATGACATCTGAGACATTCGTTATGTAAAATTTCCTTTTAGTTTTGGTCCTTGATATGGCTTGGCTGTATCCCCACCCAAATCTCATCTTGAATTGTAGTTCCCGTAATCCCCATGTGTTGTGGGAGGGACTCGATGGGAAGTAATTGAATCATGGGAGCAAGTTTTCCCCATGCTGTTCTTGTGTTAATGAATAAGTCTCACAAGATCTGATGGTTTTATAAAGGGCAGTTCCTCTGCACATGCTCTCTTGCCTGCCACCATGTAAGACGTGCCTTTGTTTCTCCTTCCCCTTCCACCATGATTGTGATACCTCCCCAGCCATGTGGAATTGTGAGTCCATTAAACCTCTTTTTCTAGGCCAGGTGTGGTGGCTCACGCCTGTAAGCCCAGCACTTTGGGAGGCCAAGGAAGGCAGATCACCTGAGGTCAGGAGTTTAAGACCAGCCTGGCCAACATGGTGAAACCCCATCTCTACTAAAAATACAAAAAATTAGCCAGGTGTGGTGGCACACGCCTGTAATAGCTACTCAGGAGGCAGAGGCATGAGAGTCTCTTGAAACTGGGAGGTGGAAGCTGCAGTGAGCCGAGATTGCACCACTGAATTCCAGCCTGAGTGACAGCCTGAGACTCCATCTCAAAAACAGAACAAAATAAAATAAAACCAAACCTCTTTTTTTAAAATAAATTACCCAGTCTCAGGTATTTCCTCATAGCAGTATGAGAACGGACTCACACAGTGCTTAAAGAAACAAAAAACTCAGAGGTGAAATGTGTTTTTAGTTAACTTTATTGAGGTACAATTTACATGTATATAAATCATAGTGTACAGACTGATGAGCTTGGATAAATGAATTTACCATATAACCACCTTCTCAATCAAGATAAAAGCATTTCCAGCACCCCAAACATTTCCCTTGCACCCTTTCCCAGTCACTTCCACTCCCATCAACAACCCCAGGCTACCATTGATCTGATTTCCATCACAATAGATGGACTGTGTCTGTTTTAGAACTTCTTAGGAATGCAGCCACATACCCTTTTCGGATTGGCTTCTTTCACTCAGGGTAATGTGTTTTTGAGGTTAATCTATGTTGTGTGTATCAGTAATTCATTCCTTTTTATTGCTGAGTAGTCTATTGGACAGCTATACTACAATTTGTTTATCTATTCACCTGTTGATGGACTTGGGGTTGTTTTCAGTTTCCGGCTTTTATGAATAAAGCTGGTAGAAACATTTTTGTGTAAGCATTTTTTTTTTTTTTTTTTTGGTGTGTGTATATGCATGTTTTCATTTTGTGGGGAACTAAATACTTAGAAGTATAATGGCTGGGTTATATGATAAGTATATATTTAACTTTGTAAGAACTTCCAAATTGTTTTCCAAACATCTGTACCATTTTACACTCTTGCCATTAGGGCATGAGTGTTCTATTAGGTGAGTGCAAACATAGTTGTGGTTTTTGCCATTAAAAGTAATTTTTGCACCAAGGATAGTAAGCCTTGCTAGCCCTAGGTATTAACTTTTTAATTTTAGCCACTCTTCTAGGTGTGAAGTGGTATCTCATCGTGGTTTCAACTTGCATTTCCCTGATGACTAATTATGTTGAACAGTTTTTCATGGACTTTTTGGTGATTTTTATATTTTCTTTGGTGAAGTCTCTTTGCTAGTCTTTTGCCATTCCCCTTTTTAATTGGGTTGTTGGTCTTCTTATTACTGAGTTTTGAGGGTTTTTGGTATATTTTGGACACAAACTGTCAGATATATGTACTGTGAATATTTTCTTCTTTTTTTCTTACTTTCTCAATGGTGTCTTTTGAAGACATTTTGAATTTTTATGAATTCTAATTCATCATTTTTTTTTTATGGTCAGTGCTTTTTGTGTCTTAAATCTTTGCCTACAAGGTCATAAAAACTTTTTCTTCTGTTATCTTCTGGAAGTTTTATAGATTTAGCTTTCAGGTCTATAGTCTATTTCACATAAATGTTATATATGCTGTGGGGGTAGAGGCTGAGGTTTGTTTTGTTTCATTTGGATATCTAATTGTTCCAGTGACATTGCTTGAAAAGATTATTACTTTCTCATTGAATTACATTGCACCTTTGTTGAAAATCAGTTGACTATATATGTGTGGTTCTAATCGGGTTGTCTACCAAATTAGTTTCCTTCAACAAATTACTACAGACTTGGTGACTGTAAACAACAGAAACTTATTCTCTCAGTGTTCTGAAGGCCAGAAGCCCCAAATCGAAGTGCTGGGAGGGGCATGCTCCCTCCAAAGGCTCCAGAGGAGAATTTCCCTTGTCGTTCTAGTTTTTTCCCCAGCCCCTTCTGTGAATCGTGTGCAACATCTCATCCTGACCTAAGTCAAAACTCAGGCCTTCTCCCCTGAGGCAGTTTGCACAACCCGGTCAATGCTAATTCAGCCTTGCAGTGCCCTTTTGCTCTGATGTGGAATGACTTAGGTCAACTGAACTCAACAAATGTTTATTGCGGTCTGCAATGTTTGGTTGGAGGGATTCAGGATTGAAATACAACAACAAAACATTCTTAAGCCATGTTAACTGTTCCTAATAAGGGAAGGTAACAGTCCCGTGATTAAACTTTCCAAAATGCAACTCTGAAATCTTGGGTGGTCTTCAGAAAACCTACTACCTCTTAGTGCTTTACAATCCCAACACAACCTACCTGTTCAGACTTCTTTCCCTTTATGGAGTTTCCCCCATATCTGAGGTTCTGCCTTCCTTGGTTTTAGTTACCTGTGGCCAACAGTGATCTAAAAATATTAAATGGAAAATTCCAGAAATAAACAATTCATAAGTTTTAAATTGCATACCCTTCTGAGTAGTGTAATGAAATCTCTTGCCATCCCACTCTGTACTGCCCGGGAAGTGAATCACCCCTTTGTCCAGCGTTTCCACACTGTATACTCTACCCATCTGTTAGTCACTTAGTAGCTACTCCAGTTATCAGATTGACTGTCGCAGTGAAGCAGTGCTTGTGTTCAAGTCGACCTTATTTTACTGAATAATGGCTCCAAAGTACAAGGGAGGTGGTACTGGCATTTTGTTATAAGTGTTCTATTTTATTATTAGCTATTGTTGTCACCTAATGTATAAATTATAATCTACTATAGGTATGTATGTAAAGGAAAAAACATTGTATACATAGGGTTCCACACCAGCCTCAGTTTCAGGCATCCACTGGGAGGTCTAGAAACATATCCCTCCTGAATAGGGTGCACTACTGTACTGTCTAATGTAGCCACACCTATATCTTCCCTCCATAGTCAATTCCTGCCTCTGCAGCTCTGCTTAGCCCTGTGAAATTTTTCCTTGAACCTGTAATGGAGGCGGTAGGGTATTCAGGTCTGGAGTTTTAGCACAGTAGTGTGGGCTGGGGACTTGGATGTGGGATTTTCAGCACAGAGATGTATGTTAGTTTGCTAGGGCTGCCATAGCAAAGTACCACAGACTAGGTGGCTTAGAGGCATTTATTTGCTCACAGTTCTGGAGACTGGAAGTCCGTGATCAAGGTGTCCGCAGGTTTGGTTTCCTCTGAGGCCTCTCTCGTTGGCTTGCAGACGGCCACCCTCTTGCTGCCTTTTCACATAGTCGTTCCTCTGTGCACGCGTGTCCCGGTGTCTTTGCGTGTCCTAATCTCTTCTTCTTATAATGACATTAGTCAAGCCTGGGCAACAAAGAGAGACACTCTCTCTACAAGAAAGAAAAATAAAAACAAAATTAGCCATGCTTTTCCTCCTAGCTACTCGGGAATCCAAGGTGGGAGGATCACTTGAGCCCAGGAGTTTAATCCATTATTGGAGCGCTAAGCTTGTGGGAGTTATTTATATCCTACTGCTCAAGGTCATCACCAAGGTCTGATATTTCACACAAAAAGTTTGCAACCTCTGGCATAAATGATAAAGCTAAAGTGAGCTATGATCTCTCCACTGCACTCTAGTCTGCGGGACAGAGCGAGACCTTGTCTCTAAAGATAAAAAGATTGGGTTAGACTAGGGCCTCCACTAAATGCTTCATTTGACCCCATCATCTGTTTAAAGATCCTATCTCTAAATACAGACACATTTTGAGCTCCTGGGGCATTACAGTTTCAATATACATTTGGGAGGAATACGATTCAGTTTATACCCAAGAAGGTACCTAAGTTATGGGAATGGATGATTTTACCGAGAGAGGATAAAAGAGGGGTTGCAAACTCTATGTCATAGAGATTAGTAAGCAAAGGGGGCTGGTAGTAACATAATGGCATCTCAAGTCATACTCTTTTGGCACAGATACACTTTATTTGACTATTATTCTCATTTTTTTAATGTCAAAACAAACGTTATTCCTGATTTTCTTAAAACAAGCTTCCTTTCCAGGATATCTCTTGGTTTCAGCCTTTTGATGGTAACCTTGGCACATGGAACTAGTTCTCCATCCAAAGAAAAACAACACTGCAGATCCCTGGGAGATGCAAGAGATGCTCAGCCTCAGCCTGGGGGGCTACAGGAGTGCGTGGCAGTGATGACTGACAACCAAGAGTGCACACTGTTATAGGGTGTCAGCCACGAGTCAATGCTGCTGGATTTCTGGTATTTCAAAGGAAGCCGAAAATGCATATTTAAAAATGTATATTATCATCACTTCAGATAATTGTCTCAGCTGTTTTAAAAAAAACACTGTGGGCCGGGCGCAGTGGCTCAAGCCTGTAATCCCAGCACTTTGGGAGGCCGAGACGGGTGGATCATGAGGTCAGGAGATCGAGACCATCCTGGCTAACACGGTGAAACCCCGTCTCTACTAAAAAAATACAAAGAAACTAGCCGGGAGAAGTGGCGGGTGCCTGTAGTCCCAGCTACTTGGGAGGCTGAGGCAGGAGAATGGCTTGACCTAGGAGGCGGAGCTTGCAGTGAGCTGAGATCCAGCCACTGCACTCCAGCCTGGGCAACAGAGCGAGACTCTGTCTCAAAAAAAACAAAAAAACAAAAAATCAAAAAAAAAAACACTGTGAAGTTGAAACAAAACACATCACCAGACTGCATTTGGAGTGTGAGCCATCCATTTCTAACCTTAGACATAATGTGAGACAAGAAGAGGAACTAGAGGTCAGAGCACTAAACAGAGCTCAGAGGAATCCTGTCTTAAATGAAAGCCAGAATTTTTCTATCTTTTATGAATGAGCTAAAAAATATGGCTGGATGCTGAAAGTTCCAGTGGATGATGAAATGCTAAAGGGAGTCCTTATGTGGAGTGACTCTGACTCACAAACTGTGGACAACAGTCGTTATGTACTCCCGGGCTGATGCAATAGGACGTACCCAGTACCAGCTATGAGCTTTTTTCTTTTGCCCAGATCACTCAACCCAAATCTAATCAAGCCGGTAGACCTAATTTTCACTTACAGGAAATTAAAAGGTTAGAGGAACCCAGTAAAGGACACAACAAGGATGTGCTCGATCACATCCACCATGTAGGGAATTCTACAGGGCAAATAGCCAGGTTGTCCTCCAGAGGTAAAAAGGGGAGAGGGACTATTATAGATTTTTAAAAGATTTAAGACATACTTCAGCCAAATGCAAAGCATAGGTCACATGTTGTGGATCATGATTTGAACAGTTGTTTGTAAAAAACACTTTGAGACAGTTGGAGAAATGTGGACTCTGGCAGACATTAGCAGACGTTAATGAATCACTTGTAATTTTGTTATATGTGATAACTATTTTGCAGCTATGCATTTTCAAAAGCTCTCTCTGTCAGAGATACAAACTGAAGTATTTGTGGGTGAAATGACAGGACATCTGGGATTGGCTTTAAAATATTTCAGGAAAAGTTAAACAGGGAAGAGGCAGAATGGATAAGATTAGCAAAATGTCAATAATGATTGATAAATATGATGGATACATAGGAGGCATTACTGTATGATTCTTTCTACTTTTACGTATATTTTTAGAATCCTAAATAAAAGGAAAAAAAAATAGCACAAAGCTCAGGTAGAGCAGTTGACCTTTGCAGAGAGGTAGGAGAAGGCCCAGGCATCATCCTTTCCCAACTGGCACTTCTCAGAACTGTGCCCGGACACTATCCTTTGACCTGCACCCATGAACCGCCTTGTTCTATCTTTTTATTCTTTCTTTTGCAAACACTGAAAGCACCTGTTACGTGGTTAGAGCTGGGCAAAGGGCTGAGTTAAAAAAATCATTTTAACAAAGAAATGTTCCTTTTCCTAATTTTCTTGATATAAACTTCTCTTGTTTCCTTGAGTTCTGGAGGCCGATGTGCTGGATCCTCCCAACTAGGGAAGGAGCCCTCAGAAGGCAGGAGACTTGCCTTACTCCTGTAAACTCTGTTGCTCCAAAAAGCCATGGCCAATTACTAGTTTGCTGTGTCCCAGGCATGGTGCTAAGTACTTACTATGGAATTTAAAATTTTGATGTTTTGCATGGTTTATTTTGCATTAATTTGGAATTTTTAAGACATTGTATTAGAATAGTATTTACCTTCATTACCACAGCTGTTTTTTGGCACCCTTTAAATTTTGTGAGGAGGTTAGTACCTAACTCACCTCACCTAATCCTGGCCCCGCATGGAAGTCTCAATACTTGCCCCAAAACTATGTGAGTATGTGTTATTCTACTGGTGAATGTTCTGGAATCTTCCTCGGCACCTTAACAGGCATCAGTAGTCACAGCAGCACAGAGAGAATTAATTACAGAACACTGGGCGGCATTTGGGAATGGCAGGTCTCACCAAAGCCCGATTCTCAGTGTCTCACTTAAACTACAAATCAGTAGCTGGGAAGACAGGGAAGAAGGAGGAGAGTAGATTCTCTTTCTTGAAGTCAAAACTTTCCACTGCCCTGAATGGGCCACTTCATTCATGGTCCCTTCATTTGGCTACTGTTTGTTCTTAAGGAACCAGGATTCCTCTGGGCTTGTGCCTTCTGGAGCTGTCTTCTTGTGAGAGTAGGGTAGAGAGTCAGGCAGACATGAGCAGGGCAGGAGAGGCCCCCACCACAACTGACACCCAGTAAAGTCAGGCGACCGTCAGGTAACGGTCAGGCAGTTGTTAAACTTTCTCTGTAAAATAATATTTGGTTGCAGCAGGTGCCGGGGAAAGGCAGTCTCCCAATAGAGAGAAAATAACTGAAGCTGATGATCAGCAACTTCCCAGTAAGATCTCAGGAGCTGGGCGAGTGGGTTCAGGCATGAGCACTAAGAGGCAAAACGGCAGAGTTTAACTGGTATGTGACCTTCCTCTAGGAACACTCAAGTAGTAAGGGGAAAACACCTCAAATGAGCATGCACGTGACTTCAGTATCGTGCATGAAGCCCCTCCAAGTGCTGGCACATGAGGACAGCCCACTCCAAGGGAAGAATCAGAGGAAGAGAGATGCAGATGCTGGAATCATGCTCATGTATAAAACCCCAGGTCAATAACTAAATGTCACTTGAATCTCTCAACTCACCCGCTTGGTCTTCTTTCAAGTGTAGTTCCTTTCGTTCCTGCTCTGAAACTTTTTAATAAACTTTCACTCCTGCTCTAAAATTTGCCTTGGTTTCTCACTCTGCCTTATGTCCCTCAGATGAACTTTTTCTCCTGAAGAGGCAAGAATCAAGTTGCTGCAGAACCATTTGGATTTGCTGCTGCTAACATACTTTGGTGTGGTGACTCAGATATGTCCCCAGCGGCAAGATACCGCCAAGCCTCACCTTCGGCTGGGGATGTTTAACCCCCGTGTGTGGTTTTCTTTCCCCCTTTCACACTCCTGCTTACTAGCCAACCCTCGGAACAATCCCTCTTGGTCACTGTGGCTCTGTTCCCGCAGGCTGATCTCTCAGCTCACCCTGACAGGTGGCTCATGGGAGTAGGAAGGACTTTGGCATCTGCAACAAGCAGACCTGAGGCACTAACAGCTCTCCTGGACAGGAGGCTCATGAGAGTGGTAGGGCTAAGGCCTGAGACCATGGAATGTCTGGGGTTTCCACTGCTATTTTAACTAAAATAGGCTCTTTCTCAAAAAACCTGCACATCCTGTTCTCCTGTTTTCTCTGTGTGTGTTTTGAAATGGCCTTGTGCACCCTCTGCACTGTCTGCCTCAGGGGCAGGTCTGCCTCTTCCCTGGTTTCACCTTGCATGCTGTCTGACTTCCTTATCTGCCTTAAAACACACACTCCCTGTTATTTGTGCACTGGCGGCTCTTGCTGTATTTGTGTAGCAGCAAAGACATGGGCTCCCAGCAAATGTCTATTGACTCATTGCCAGGGCAGACACTAATTGCAACCACAGCTCTGCCAGCTCCTTATAAATTACCATACATTTTTCATCCCTGTTACACTCCAGGGTCAAGATGTTTTGGTGGCTTTTGAAACAGCTTGTCGCCTGGATAGGGCCTCACTCTGGGGTCCTTTAAGGATCCCACTTACTTGCTCTTTTTGAGTTGGCATCCCTTTGGGAGGAGAGAAAATTCCTCTTTGACATTTGCAAGCCCTTATCTTAAGCCCCAAGTCCTCTAGAAGTTCCTTCTTTATGTCAATAGGGTAAATAAATGTTGCCCTCTGAAATCCAGGGGTTACTGTCTTTGCGAGCGTGTGAAGGCTTTCCACGAGTGTCCTTCTCACTTCCTCGCACTTCCTCATGTAGCAGGATTGTCCTGTCTGCTTAAGCGTTTGTTCTGCATGTTGCCCTGGGAGGATGAGGAACCCCAAATACAAATTTTCTTTCATCTCTCTAATCACTTCCATGCCCTTCTCAATATGCATCAAGACCTTCAAGGTCATATTCAAAGGGAGGAAAGTCCAGCTCCTTGTGGCAGTTGGTAAAAAAGCAGGTTTCTCATCTACTTAAAGAACATCGGAAATGGGAATCTGAGAAAAGAGATCATCATTTTATTTCTCCGAGTGAGAGTCACTATAAGGTCATGGAGACAAGGATATAGGCCAGCCCAAGGCCACAGGTGCAAGAGACAAAAGTACCCATAAGGGTTAGGTACCGTGGCTCATGCCTGTAATCCCAGCGCTTTGGGAGGCTGAGGTGGGTGGATCATGAGGTCAGGAGTTCAAGACCAGCCTGGCCAACATGGTGAAACCCTGTCTCTAGGCCGGGTGTGGTGGCCCATGCCTGTAATCTCAGCCCTTTGGGAAGCTGAGGTGGGCAGATCACCTGAGGTCGGGAGTTCGAGACCAGCCTGACCAACATAGAGAAACCCCATCGCTACTAAAAATACAAAATTAGTTGGGCATGGTGGCACATGCCTGTAATCCCGGCTACTCAGCAGGCTGAGGCAGGAGAATCGCTTGAACCTGGGAGGCAGAGGTTGCAGTGAACCAAGATTGTACCATTGTACTCTAGCCTGGGCAACAAGAGTGAAACTCTGTCTAAAAAAAAAAAAAAAAAAAAAAAAGGAAACCGCCGTATCTACTAAAAATATAAAAATTAGCTGGGCACAGTGGCAGGTGCATGTAATCCCAGCTACTCAGGAGGCTGAGGCAGGAGAATTGCTTTAACCCAGGAGGCGGAGGTTGCAGTGAGCTGAGATTGTGCTGCAATGAGCCGAGATCATGCTGCAGTGAGCCAAGATCGCACCACTGCACTCCAGCCTGGGTGACAGAGCAAGACTCCATCTCAAAAAAAAAAAAAAAAAAAAGTACCCATAGGACAGAGTTGAAGACTGATCCCAGGCTGCAGGCACAGAACAGATGATCATTAGAACAGAGATGAAGGCAAGGTTGGGGTACTGGGTAAGACCAATTCTTCCAAAATCCCAAGGATGAATAAGGTGTCCCCTGTTCACTCCAGTATCTCCTCTGTTCTCAAGTGGGTAATCGTGATGAGATGGGACCAAGGTTAAGGGTACCTGGTAAGATTGGCTCATTCTGGAACCCTAAGGATGAATGGGGGATGCCGTGTTCAGAAAAGGATAACAGATGGGACACCTTTTTCCTTTTTCTCCTCTGTTCTCTCTTTGCAGATGAGGAATTGTGTCTCCATACCACAGGACACCCCACTTGGATGCATCCCTAGGAACTCGGAAACGTTTGATCTCCCAAACTTTAAAACAAAAAGCTAGTTTTCCTTAGTAATACAGTTTGGCCTAAAAATGAACTGAGAAAAAAAATCACAAAAGTCAGCCTTAGAATCCAGTGCTCCTATGAAGGAAATCCTCAAATTAGCCTCCTCAGCCTTTTATGACTAAGATCAGGACAAGGAGGACAGGACTAAGGAAAAAGGAGAAACTCAAGGACAAGAGGCAGCTCACATACTGGCTGCTTTACAAGCCCCCAGCCCCCTCCAGATTGCCCTAAGGCCACTCCCCCAGGTAACTGCCATTGGCATGGGAAGCCAGGCTGCTGGAAGGCAAACTGGCCCAAGGGGATAAATGGGAAAAAGCCCCTCACAGTTTGACCCCTCTGCCACAAGCTCATCCACTGAAAATGGGACTGCTCTGAGGGCCAAATGGCCCCCGGGACAGAATCCCAACCCCTGAATGCTGTGAGCTGAAGGAGCTCTCTGCTCAGCTGGCTTCCAAATCAGACGTCGCCATCAACAGGACAAAGCCAAGGACAGCTCTTGGAGGTATCAAGTAAAATTATACATTTTTCTTCTGGGTTCAAGAGCTGCCTACTCTGTGCTAGCCTCCTTCTCTGAGCAACTCTCCTCCAAATCGTATGGGATAGTGAAGGGGTGGCCTGCCCCTCCACACCTGTGACGTTTCTTGTTAGGTGGAACGAGAGACTTGAGAAAATAAATGAGACTCAGAGACAAAGTATAGAGAAAGAAAAAGTGGGCCCAGGGGACTGGTGCTCAGCTTACAGAGGACCCACGCCGGCACCGGTCTCTGAGTTCCCTTAGTATTTATTGATAATTATCTTTACCATCTTAAAGATAAGGGAGTGGCAGGACAATAGGATCATCGAAGGGAGAAAATTAGCAGTAAGACATATGAACAAAAATCCCTGTGACATGAATAAGTTTAAAGGAAAATGCTGTGCCTTGAGATGCATATGCAAACATCTCCATAAACCTTTTAGCAGCATTGTTTCAGCCTATCACATGGGGAGAAACCTTGGACAATACCTAGCTTTCCTAGGCAGAGGTCCCTGCGAAGTTTGGCTGTGTAGGTGTCCCTGGGTAGTTGAAATTAAGAGAATGGTGATGACTTTTAACCAGCAAGCTGCCTTCAGGCACTTGTTTAACAAAGACACATCCTGCACAGCCCAAAATCCATTAAACCTTGAGTCACCACAGCACATGTCTCTTGCAAGGACAAGGTTGGGGGTAGGGTCACAGATTAACAGCATCTCAAATACAGAACAAAATGGAGTCTCTTATGTCTACTTCTTTCTATATAGACACAGTAAGAGGCTGATCTCTCTTTCTTTTCCCCACAGGATAGTGGGGGCAAATTGCACCCCCTCCCTCCAAAAGAAAAAATTCACTCCCCTTTGGGGCAAAAATATACTTTCCAAGATGGGTGCTTCCTTAATATTTACCCAACCTCTAAATTCATCTTTCCCTCTAATAGCCTTATTTCTCCTTGGAAAACTACCTAAATCTTTAACCAATAACTTTAACCTGCACAGTCCTACTTCAGGGGTTTAAAAATAACCCAAACGTATTCAGACAAGCCCTAGCAAGAAATCTAACTGAGCAATCTCTTAGGGGGGGAGGGAGTGGATAACTTCTACAGTATGTAGATAACCTCCTTATCTGTTCCCCTTCACAGGACTTGCACAGCACCATGTAGTGCAAGCCACACTTCCTAATAGAAGGAAAATGACTTTTGCCTAATTCAAAGGTTATAAAAGTAAAGAGGTATTTTTGGTAAGGAACATTATAAAGAAAAGAGATTTTATATGAGAAAGGATCTTGTATGGTAAATTCTTGCCATAAAGTAAAATGACTGGTTGTTTTAAAAGAGAGATATTTAGGACAAGTCAGAAAGTCCAAGCATGTCATAGCCAGTCCATGTAATTTGTGAAAAGATTTGTGAAAGGGAATTTATAAAAAATGTACCGTTTCAAAGGTCATTAGGCATACTACAGGCTTTAAGGTCATAAACTGCTACTATAATTCCTAATAACTGTACAATTTGCCTGCTTTAAAGCCATTAGATTCCAAGTAAAGCTTAGGAAAATATGGAATTAGCCATGACCCCTAGCTAAAGAGTCAGACTTTTTTTGTTTGTTTGTTTTTTTGTTTTTTGAGATGGATTCTCACTCTGTCACCCAGGCTGCGGTGCAGTAGTGGAATCTCGGCTCACTGCAACCTCTGCTTCCCAGGTTCAAGTTATTCTTCTACTTCAGCCTCCTGAGTAGCTGGGACTACAGGTGTGTGCCACCATGCCCAGCTAATTTTTGTATTTTTATTAGAGACAGGGTTTCTCCATATTGGTCAGGCTGGTCTTGAACTCCTGACCTTGTGATCCACCTGCCTTGGCCTCCCAAAGTGCTGGGATTACAGGCATGAGCCACTGTGCCAGGCCCAGACTTCTATTTCATTTCAACATCTCTACTTTTGTTAAAACTCAAGGCATCTTCTATCTTTGTGGCCAATTAGTTCACCAACGTCTTCCCACTAACTGGACTGAAACTTGCACCATAGACTATGGATCCCTGAACATCTTCATAGCCCTTGGCAATCTCTCACTTCCAGTACCAGTACACTGGCATTCCATCTTGCCCAGGGTGAAGAGGGCTATCCAATTAATTCCCTTTCTCCCAGGACTTGGCATCATAGCCAGTACAGGAACTGGAATTGCTGGAATCACAAAAGCCTCCTTAACCTACAGCCAACTCTCAAAGGAAATCAACAACATTGAGGCCATGGCCAAAACCTTAACAATCTTGCAAGAACAAATCAACTCTAGCAGCTGTAATCCTCCAAAATAATCAAGGACTAGAGATGTTAATGGCCAGTACAATTTGTTTAGCCTTAGATGAAAAATGTTGCTTTTGTGTAAATCAACTGGGAAACATACAAGACAACATCAGACAACTGCTAAATCGAGCCTCCAGTTTACAGGAACAAGGCTCCCAGAGTTGGCAAAATCGGGAAGGAACCTGGAAATAATGCTCCTGGCTGCTTCTTTTTTTGGGTCCACTCATTAATCTTTGTATTTTGCTCCTTTTTGGTCCATGTCCTATAAATCTAATAACTCCATTTGTCTCCTCTCGCCTTCAGGTCATCAAGCTCCAGATGATCCTCAATGAGGGATGCCGTCCTCTCAATATTCAAGTTACCATTCTACAGAGGACAGCTAGACTGCCCAGCAGAGGGACATGACAGAGGTCAAATCCTGCCCCTGTTTCCCTCGGACCTGGCTGAATACCACTTTCACCAACCCATGGAGCCACCCTGCCCTGACAGCTAGCAAGAGTCCAAGACCCACAGAACAACCACCACCACCCCTCTCTCAGCAGGAAGCAGTTAGAGAAGACTGACCTTCATCCCTTTTCCCAAAGAATTGGGTCTTGAACTCTTGAGTGGGAAAACGTTACAGCAGGGCAGGAGAGCACTGCCTTCTCAACCCCCTGCTATGACACCGAGGAATGTCAGGCAACCATTAGGTGCTGGTCAGGCAGTTATTAAACTGTCTTGCTAAGATAATAGTTGGTTACAGCTGGCACCAGGGAACAACAAAAACAACTGAAAACAATGGAAGCTGGTGATCAGCATCTTCCCAACAAGATCTCGGGGGTTGGGTGAGTGGGCTCAAGCATGTGCACTAAGAGGCAAAATGGTGGAGTTTAACTGGTAGATGACCTTCCTCTAGGAACACTGGACTGATTAGGGAAAAACGCTTCAAGTGAGCATGCATGCAACCTCAGTAAATGCATTGTGCATGCAGCCCCTCCCAAGTGCTGGCAGACCACTGCTCAGGAGGACAGCCTGCCCCAAGGGAAGAATCGGAGGAGGAGAAATGGGGATCCAGGAAAAATGCCAACGTACAAAAACCCCAAGTCAAGGACTAAACAGCACCTGAATCTTTCAAGGAGCCTTCTTGGCCCCCTTCCAAGAGTACTTTGTTTTGTTCCTGCTCTAAGACTTTTTTTTTTTTTTTTTTTGAGATGGAGTTTCACTTTTGTTGCCCAGACTGGAATGCAATGGCACAATCTTGGCTCACGGCAACCTCCACCTTCTGGGTTCAAGTGATTCTCCTGCCTCAGCCTCCCGAGTAGCTAGGATTACAGGTGCCCACCACTACACAGGCTAATTTTTGTATTTTTAGTACAGACGGGGTTTCACCATGTTGGCCAGGCTGGTCTCGAACTCCTGAACTCAGATGATCCACCTGCCTTGGCCTCCCAAAGTGCTGGGATTACAGGTGTGAGCCACTGCACCTGGCCTCTAAAACTTTTTAATAAACTCGCTCCTGTTCTAAAACTTGCCTTGGTCTCTTACTCTGCCTTATGCCCCTCAGATGAATAATTTCCCCAGAGGAGGCAAGAATTGAGTTGCTGCAGACCTCTATGGATGCGTTGCTGCTAACATTCACTCCTCTGTTGCAGGAACTCCCTTCCTCTTCCTTTCACATGTCAACACATCAGGACCTCAAATTTTGGCTGGTAATTTCTATGGGAGCAGCAGGAGCTGGCACATCCTACATGGGAGCTACTATGGTTACCCTGAGCTTGTGTCCTCAGCTCCTAACAGCAACTTTCCCTTCTGGAGCTCCATGGCAGGTCCCTGATGGAGCTATTCCTGGGAGCCACCTGCAAACTCTGAACTGATTGGCATTTCTACCACCTGCCTTTCTTTTCTTTTTAAATTCTGAAAAAAGAATAATTCATGGTACTTCTTGATAATTTACATTGCCAATTCCCTAGTTCTCATCTGTATACTGAGGCTACAGGTCAACCATGTGACTGACTTGTGGCAAAGAGAAACCCATGTCTGTGTGATTCAAGCCAGAATCCACTTCCATAGCTACAGAAATGGAGGCCAAGTTGGTCTGGGGCTTATTTATCTAAAAGCTTTAGACAAAGCTTTATCTAAAAGCTTTAATGACCACATGGCATATGAGACAGAGAGATTTTTCTGCACAAACCAACATCCCAGACTGCAAATGATTTCTCCAAGATGTTCTTGAATTAATAATGGCAATAGGTCTCCTGAGAGGATAGTGGTTGCTTTCTTAAAAGGGTCTCCAATATGCTTCTTGGGTGCCCACATAAGGAGCCAATGCCCAAGATGCAGGGGATGTGCCCGTAGATTTCCAGAACTGTAGCCTCTGCTCTGTCTGAGATGAAGTGAAAACAAGTAAGATTTGTACGCTAAGCTCTTGATCCTGTGCCCATCACCTAGTAGGCACTCAACAAATATTTGTTGAATGGATGGATGAACTGGCTCTTAGCTAACATGTATGTGGTTTGATGTTCAGAGATTTTTATAGAGGATCCACTCCCCCACTTCCCATATTTTCCATGGCTTTTCCTGGGATGTCTGGAATTGCCCCATGATGGCTTGTGGCTGAACACTTTACTCCTTCTCAAGCGTCATTAACACACAGGATGAAAGAAGGTTCTGGAGAACCAGTGGGAGACAAGAGTGACTTTTTTCATGCCTGCTGTGTTTCTTGCTGTCTGTACTTAGAACTGTGGCGTCCTTCAGGGCAGGTAGTGGGCATCTCATCTGTGTGTCCTCTGGGTCTTGCACTGTGCTCAGTGCATGCAGGCACTCAGAAAAGTGCTCTGAACAAGCGATAGTGAGGACACTTTTGTCTCTTTAGTGTTGAGCATTGGGCTTGGCACACAGTAGGTGCTCAATAAAGGCTTATTCCATGGAAGGCCAAGCATGATTTCTCAGGAACACTGGGAAGTGAGAAACATTTTGATCTCTGGAAAAGGCCACATCCAGGCTAGATAAAGAGGCTTTCAAATATCTTTCAATGAATGAGACCCACGCCCGACACACCTGCTTCCAAAATGTTCATTTCCCCTCCTTTGACTCAGCCCCTGGTCATTGCCAGCGCAGATTAAGACGTTTCCCAGTGAGTTTCTGGAGGAGTTCCTACTGAGGAACCCCAGGGCCTGCACCCAGGTTCTTGGGAGAGAACCAAAGCACGGTGAAATGCTGGGCCCAGGCAGTGGGAGGCAGTAGGGCATTTGGCCTCTTCCCTCACCTTTTGAGTCAAGCCAGGAAGGACGGTGCCCTCTGTCCAACATTTACTCAGTGCCAAGCATTTACCAGCAGAATCCAACGGAATCTGCACACGATCCTAGAGAGCAGGTGTGATCCCCGCTTTACAGATGGTAAAGCTAATTCTCAGGGGTGTTAACCAACTGGCCCAAGTTCCTGTGGGGAGAGTAGCAGAGCTGGCATCCACACCAGCTGCAGAGCTGTGCCCCCACTCTGGAGCTGCCTCCCACAAGATGGCTGCAGGGTGTCAACACACAATGACGTCAGTCCCGGGTGCACTATGTGCACACAGATGGGGACCTGTGGTACCTCCATTTTACAGAGGAAGGAAGATGCTCGAGCTACCCAGCTCAGGAGGGGACTTGAATCTATAAGCAGGCCCTGAAGCCCAAGGCCTGGCTGTACTGGCCTCTTCCACTCCTGTGTCACAGTGGCCATGGTATTCCCGGCATAGACCCCCCAACAGTCTCCCTGCCCCACCCCAAGTCTTGTCTCTCTTCAGTTTTTCCCACCCCACCCCAGCCCCACCACACCTCAACTGTCTGTATTTCTGTCTGCATCTGAGATCTACATCTCAGATCTGTCACGCCAGTGCCCATACAAGGCCCCCCGGTGGCCCCTTCTGGGACATGTCTATTTTTCAAGAATAGACACAAATCAAAAAGCTATTTACCTTGGAAACACTTCACACAAATACTTTCTTAATTAAATTCCATCTCTATCTCAAGCCCCTACTAATAAAATTCCATCTCTATTTTAGTAGGTGTATTAAGGACTTACTATGTGTCAAAACCTGTGGGAAGTGTTGGTGGGTGCGTGGGAGAACCCAGGAGGTCTGCAGACCTCACAGGTGTGGTGTTTCAAGTTGAGGAAGAGATCCGCATTCACCCTTGAATCCTCGATTTACCCTGTGCATCGGTACAAGGCCAGGGGATTACACGTGTCAGTATGTTTGATCAGCCCATTTACCTTTGAGAGACGGAGGCTCAAAAGGGCTGAGCGGCTTACCCCAGTGATAGGTGGTGGGGACTGAATCAGCCCAGGTCTCTGTTTTTCTCACAGTGAATACCATGATAGGTGGTGTGCATGAATGAAAGTGGGTGCACAGGCGGCGCTGAATTCGGGCTGAGACTGGCTCTCAATGGGGGCATGGTGGCAGCTGACGCTGAACAACCTCCAGGATTCATCTCTCCTCATTCACAGGGTACCTACAAGGTCCCAGGAAACCAGAAACATGAGTAGGAGACTGAGTCTCAGTTCACAAGCTGTGTCGCCTGGGACAAGTACTTACGTTTCTTAGCCTAATTGAACCGCCTAGGAACATGGAGAACGTAGCTGTGAAGAGGAAGGAGTGGACTGGGTGAAGCCCATGCACATGCTCTGTTCCCACGCATAGGGGATTCTCTGTAAGCACTGGGGGGAGGAGAGGGAGGGGAGCTCTGGGCTGGACTCTGTGTGTAGACAGCACTGAGGTCCCTGCCCCTGAGCCCTTTCCTCCAGGGGACGCTGTGGTGGACACGGATTAGTTCTTCTGGGGGTCAGAGACTGCCCTGAGAACTTGATGGGTGACAGCTTATTTAATGCTGACAGCAACCCTAGGAGAAAGTGCCATTGCTGTCTCTCTTTGACAGGTGGGGAAACTGAGGGCTGGAGAGGTTGAGAGACGTCTCCACCCAGGTGACATGGCTGATGGTGAGAGAAGAGGTCTGAGCATCAGTGCCTCTGCCCTTGACTGCATGTGAGGAGCTGGGGGCTCCAGCAGTGGGTGGGGGCGGGTGGGGACGGGGCACCTGTGCTGCCAGGTGGAGCTCTGTTCCCTCTCCATTCCCATCATACATGAAATATTCACAGCTGACACCCACCGACAGCCAAGGTGTGTCAGAACTATTTCTCTTCCAGTTTCCCTTAGACCCAAGAAACACCCTTTGGATCCTATCTCTCATTGCTAAGTCTGTGTCTTCCAAGGAGAGAAGTAAAAAAGAGAAACAGCGGAGAAAAATGGGGGCTGAGATGGGTTCTAAACAGAAATCTACTGTCCTGGGAACTTTTTGGAGTCTGTCTTCATGGGAAGGGGAGTGGTGAAGTGAACAACAGGTGCACCTGAGGGACTGGGGGAATGCGTGACCATGGATCAAGGGGCGCCGCATTTTAGAAGAGGACAGAGAAGGGAGGGAGGAGGCTTAGTCTGCTCTGGCTGCCGTGACAAAATACCATAGGCTGGGCAGCTTAAACAGCAGAAATGTATTCCTTGCAGTCCTGGAGGCTTGAAGTCTGAGATCAAAGGGCTGGCCATTTGGTTTTTGATAAGGGCTCACTTTTTGGCTTGCAAACAGCTGCCTCTCTGTCCTCAAATGATGAAGACGGGGGAGGAGGAGAAGCGGGGGTGAGAGAGAGAGAGAGATAGCATTCCACCTCTGGTGTCTCTTCCTGCAAGGACACTAACCCTTTTGGATCAGGGGTGCACCCTCACAACCTCATTTAACCTTAATTACTTCCTTACTCCACATACAGCCACACTTGGGGTTAGGGCTTCAACATGTGAATTTGAGGGAACACAATCTAGTTTGTAGCATGAGGCAGTTGGGAAGGTGACATTTGAGGCATCCTTGGGGGAGAGTTTGTGGGTAGGGAGAAGGCTTCCCAGAGTCCATCAGAGAGATTCCCTTCTCTGACACCCCCAGCGTGCCTCAGTTTCCTCGTCTATAAAGTGAAACTACACAACTTCCTCACAGGGCTCCTATGAGATGATAGTGAGAAAATCTATCTTGAATGCTGAGCACAGGGTCTAGCACACAGGAGGTATTTCTCTTCTTAGCTAGCCAGGGGGGTGGGGTCTGTTGCCCATCACTTGGCAACGGCTGGGCTTGCGACTTGCTTCGAGCAATGGAATGTGTGGAAGGGACACTGAATTTCAGAGCCGGGGTCCCCAGGTGCCTTGCAGCCCTCCCTGTCACCTCTCTTGGTATCCTGTCAATAAGCCTGAGCTAGCCTCTTGGGTCATGAGAGTGAGGCAGAGGAGAGTGAGGAGACGTATTCTAGACCATCCAGGTGCCAGCTGGTCACCGACTTTTGGGGAAGCCCAGCAAATATCAATCTGGCTGGCCCAGACTGGGAACATTACCCAGCTGACTGACGGAATTATGAGCTACAAAAAATGATTGTGGCTGTAAGTCATTACATTTTGGAGTGTTTTGTTTTGTTTTTAATCCCAGCAAAAGTTAAGTGGTAGCTGTATTATCTGTCCATCTTGCTGGTGTGTGTTTATATTGTACATGGCAAAGATCTTGGCAAATATGAGGGATTTTTGTCTTTCTTATTAAACTGGAAGATGACCTCTGAGTTGCTATTGAGGGGTACAACATCAGAACTGCTCTACAGCCTTGTTTCTTGCTCTGAGTATTTAATTATACGAACGTAAAAATTATACAGATAACCTGTGTACGTGTTCTCTGCGCAAAAACCTGGAACATCTGAGTCGAAGTCCTTTTGACCACGTCTGCCTTCCGATCCTCTCCCCAGGGTAATCCTGGGCCCCCCTTTCTCCCTGTGCATTTCTCTCTGTGAACCCACAGACACTGCAAAGCGGAGTTTTCCATCTTCTAAATGGCATTACGTCAATATTTTTCAACCATTTGCACTTTTGCCCAGTGATTACATTTTGGAGAACCTTTATCGAGATAAGAGCGGCCTCTCTGCGGATGTGTGTCAACTCTCCCGCCCGAGGTCTGGCACATGGCATGCTCTCAGTGAGTCGTTGCTGAGGGAGCGCCTGAAAGAACGCACATGGGCAGTGACGTTGTCATCCCGCCCGGCTTGCCCTGCTCCGGCACAGCCGCCTCACGGTCTGCACACCCGCGACTCCAAGCTGAGTCCTGGGGGCCCCGCCTAGAGCTCCGGGGAGGACCACCCCGCACGCGGCCCTGGCGTCTCACGGGAGGATGGGAAGAAGAACTTCGAAGGCCACGGTCATTGCCATGGACACCAGGCTTACTCTGCTTGCACAGAGTAAGTGGGGAGGATAGTGGGGGGCATAGACTTCAGCAACTTGGGGGAGGGGCGTGCGAGGTGGGGGCACCTCCCCTTTGGAGGATCAAAGCGCATGCGCTCAAGCCTCCTCCACTGCGCTCGAGCCTTGCCCAGGTCTCAGAGGGGAGGGCGGATTTCTCAGCTGCTCTGGTTTATATCCACACACAGATGTGGCCTGGTGTGAAGTCTCAGTACAGACGGTTTCTAGGGCAGGGTTGTGTCTAAGGGACCTGAAAAATGGGGAGCCTGAAGTCCCAGGAGCGCCCGATGCATCCCCACTGCTCACTGCTCTCCGACCCGTTAGACTCACATGCCAGATCAGGCCATTCCCCACCGCACAGCTAAACGCCAAGCAGCCTGTGTTCTGCCTGGAACGCATTTTCTGTGACATCGGTCACGTTGTGGGCTGGAAGTCCGAAGGACACAGGTGTCTTGGGGATTCTCCTCCTGCCTTTCTTTCTTTCTTCCTTCCTCCCCTCCATCCTCCAGACATGATATATTGAGGGGCAGCGATACGTGGGGCAGCGTGGCAGGCACCGAGGATTTCAGGAGCCTGAGTCAAGTAGAAGGGTCCTTGTGGGGGCTCAGTGCTCAAGAGAGCAGCCCCCTCCCACTAAAACCCATTCGCTCATGGTTGGAAGAGTTGGACAGAGCCTCATCTGCCTTAGAGGTCTTTAGGGAGCACCTTTCTCCTTGGTTAGTATTTGGGAGGAGGCAAGAGAGAGGAAAGTGCACTAAGGAGAGGGCTCCTGGAGCTTACGATCTAGTTGGGGACAAATACGTAGCAGTGAAGGCCTGTGAGAAAGACACAGGAACAGTGACCCCAACAAAGTGGGTTGATCAGGGCCCCAGGGCAGGGCCAGCCATGGCAAACCAGAGGAAGAAGATGCTGGGTGGAGGGCAGGGGTCAGAGTGGGGCGGGCCCTGAGACCAGGCAGAGCCTAAAGAGAAGGAGGCTGTCCTGTACTGGGGAGAGGGATCAGGCACCATGGGAACCCACCACGGGGCAGGCTGCCTCCACTCCAACAGCTGAGTAGGGTGACCAACTGTCTCAGATTGCCCAGGACCTAAAGGTTTCCCTGGACACGGGGCTCTCGGTGCTAAAACCAGGAAAGTCCTGGGCAAATGGGGATGAGTTGATCACCCTCAGGCTGGGTCACTGGGCGAAGCCTCCCAGAGGCTAGACGAGCTGTAGCTGGGCCCGGAATGTGGTGCGGGCTGAAGCAGCCCAGGGAAAGGCTGTGGGCGGGGTGACTGCATCCCTGCCTGGGTTATTACTACAGGGAATGGTCTGGCCGGCTAGCCACCCACTACCAGCCTGAGATGAACTTTTGCTTTCACCGCTGGCTACACTTGAAACCAATGACGCAAGCCGAGGCATGTAAATAATGACTTCACAGCCACCTGGCCTGCATCCCGTGGTTGGGCAAGTCTGGAAGGGGCCTGGGGATGCAATGACTGTAATCTCCACCATATGGCCTCCTTCCCTTCCTCACATGGTCAGAGGTCACTCCTCGTTTCCCCCAGGAGCGTCCTGGGGCCGGAAAGAGGCAGGAGGCAGATAGGGGCAGAGGTTCGGAAGCCCCAGTATTAACCGAGTGGCAGCGGCTCCCACTTACTGAGCTCCAAGCTGTGCCTCAGGGACCAGATGCTTAGAGGCCTCCTCTCAGTTCACCCCTACAACGATCCTCTAGGGGAGGTGCTTGTGGTAGGGTTTCTTACATCTGCCGTCACCAATGACTGCAAATTTAGTGCTTAAAACAACATCAATTTAGAACCTTACAGTTCTGGAACTAGAAGTCCAGAATTATTCTCACTAGGCTAAAGTCAAGGTGTTGGTGGGGCTGGGTCTTTCTGGAGGCTTTCTGGAGCCTTTTCTTTTCTTGTTTCCTTGCCTTTTCTGGCTTGGAGAGGCAGCCCACACCCCCGGGCTTGTGGCCCCTTCCTTGTGATACTCCAACCTCTGGCTTCCTTTGTCACACTCTGACAGCTCATTCTGACCCCTGATCCCTCTCATGGGGACCTTTGTGATGACATTGGGCCCACCTGGATAATGCCGGATGGTCTCCCATCTCAAGATCCTGACTTAGTCACATCTTCAGAGTCCCTTATGCCATCTAAGGTAACACATTCATGGGTTCAAGGGGTATCTTTGGAGGGCCTTCATCAGCCTAGCACAGTGCTACTCTTGCTCCCATTATACTGATGAGGAAACTGAGGTTCAGATAATGTGTGTGTCTTGCCCAAGGTCAGGGCTAGGATGGGTATCCAGCCCAGGCCCTGGAGGGCCACCACATTAGCTCATTTGGCTCGTGGATCCCCTTGTGAAAACTAAGAGGAGGTGTTTGTCCTCTGGGCACAGGTGGCCCACACTGGGTGCACAGCTTGGTGAGTGGCACGATCTGCACATCAGCCCCTGGATGCCCCTAAGCCAGATGCCTCTGTGTAGTGACAACTTGTCACTGTGCAGCCATATGTGGCCTCTAAGGCTGCTTCCGTCGTCTCTCTTAACCTGAGGGCTAATGATAAGTGGCCTACTTGGGGTGAAGATGGGATGATAGGACAAATGACTGTGGGGCTGCCTTCTCTGTGCCAGTTGTGTACAGAACTGCTTCCTCCTAAGTCCCCTAGGGGCAGCTGCGCCCAAAGATGATAAAAGGGAGGGTGAAGAAGAGAGACTCTCCTGCTGTACTAGCCAAGTGACCTTGCCTGGTCTTTAGGAAGGGCTAGTTCTCAGACTTACCTTCTCTGGTGAGGTTGGCAAACGTTTTCTATAGAGGACCAGACAGTAATTATTTTTTACTTTGCTGGCTATATGGCCTCTTTTGCAATAGTCAGCTCCTATTGCGGTGCTTAAACAGCTATGGACAAGGACTACACTCTTGGGAGTAGCTGTGTTCCAATAAAACTTTATTTATAAAAACAGGCAGTGGGCCAGACTTGGCCTCTCCTTAGTGCACTTTTCTCTCTCTTGCCTCTTCCCAAATACTAACCAAGGAGAAAGGTGCTCCCTAAAGAACTCTAAGGCAGATGAGGCCCTGTCCAACTCTTCCAACCATGAGGGAATGGGTTTTAGTGGGAGGGGTCTGCTCTGTTGAGCGGTGAGCCCCCACAGGGGCAGTCACTGCTAGGGTCTGTGAGCACACACTGTGTGTAAGACAACTGCTGACGTCATCTCCTTAAATTTATAGGACGCTCCTCCATTATATTCCCAGGAAGTAGAATCATAAACAACCTCACATCCCCCACCACAATACCCAATACAAAGGCGGGGGCGGGGTGACTTTGATGGGAATTCATAAATATTCACAGAGCTAGAACCAGTCTGAAATTAATAGGCTGGCTAATAATTTCATCCCCTCTATCCCTTTCCAAACAGATGTTCTTTAAGTCCAGGGTTGTAAACACAATACCTACAGGGCCACACAAATAAGATGAGGCTAAACAGCTGCTGTAGAACAACCTGGAGTTTCAGGGAGGCTTCCCTTAACTCACGCTGTGCCACGGCTACTGTACAAATGGAGGACAACACGCCATTTGTCAAAACGTTTTAAAGATAGGATTCGGCTAATGAATTGTGAGCAAAATATGCCCTCTCCTTTTACCTGGACAGATGCACCTTTGCACCCTGGAAGGAAGGCTGGGTTTGAGTATAGCCTTCTGGGAATCTGTGATGGTGACTTTTATGTCACCTTGGCTAAGCTATGGAGGCCTAGTTATTTGGTCAAACCCAGTCTAGCTGGTGCTGTGAAAGTATTTTTTAGATGTGATTGACATTTAAGTTACTAGACTTTGAGTTAAGCAGATGACCTTCCATTATGTGGCTGGGCCTCATCTAATCTGTTGAAGGTCTCAGGAGATAGACTTTGCCTGAGTTTCCAGCCAGTTGCCCTTTGGAATTTGGACCTAGGACAGCAATATCTGGCCTACCAGCCTGCCCTACAAATTTCAGCCAGCCGTACTTGCCAGGACCCACAATTGCACAAACTAATTCCTTATTCCTTAAAATAAATCTCTCTTTCTCTCCTTGTATGTATACACACACACACACACACACACACTATAGTGGTCTGTTTCTCTTGTGAACTCTAATAGTGGCTTTTCAGGGTTCTGAGCTGGGGTGTGGTGCCCAGGACAGTGGGCCTGGCCCCAGGTCTGCCCTCCTTGTCTTCCCACCCACAGCTTGAACTGTATTTATTTACTTATTTAGAGATGGAGTTTCACTCTTGTTGCCCAGGCTGGAGTGCAATGGTGCAATCTTGGGCTCACTGGAACCTCCACCTCCCAGGTTCAAGTGATTCTCCTGCCTCAGCCTCCCAAGTACCTGGGATTACAAGCATGTGCCACCACGCCTGGCTAATTTGTATTTTTAGTAGAGACAGGGCTTCTCCATGTTGGCCAGGCTGGTCTCAAACTCCTGACCTCAGGTGATCTGCCCGCCTCAGCCTCCCAAAGTGCTGGGATTACAGGTGTGAGCCACCGTGCCCGGCCAGCTTGAACATCTTGAACATGCCCTTTCCTCATGTCACAGACAGCTGCTCCTGAACCATGGCAGTCAGCTCTCAAAAGTACGAGCACAGACAGAATTCTGGGGTCCTGAGTACAGAAGTGTGATGTAGAAGGGGGATAACAGAGTCAGGTGGACATGTCTTCTGGCCTTTGGAGCCCTTGCCTTGTGGGGAAGGAGCATGTAAGAGGAGGACAGGGAGGGCCTTTAAAACAGAGGGCAGGCTCCCCTTTTCCCTGGGCTAGGGGGCCGGGCATGAACTGCTGTTCAATCTTTCCATTTTCTCCAGAAAAACCAGAAATCCAAATTTTCTGTTGCTGTTATTGTTGGCAAGCAGTTTAAGTGAGTTTCACAACAAGGTGCAGGCTGAAGACGTTTCCGAGAATGTTCCGCTCGTTGGCCCCATTTCTGGGTTTATGGGGTATGAGGACTTTGTCAAAATTTGTTGAACAGTATACACAGTTTTCTTTCTGTATGTTGTATTTCAATGCAAAGCTTTATTCAAACAAAGCAGAGCCATCAGAGGTCTGAGGACTGGGTTCGGCCTGTTCACCTGTCTGGGTCCTGGCTTAGAAGGTTTGCTTGGCATTTATTTTGGGGGTGGGGCAGGGTGATCCCATCAGTTAATTTCCCCTCTGGGACCTCGTGGTTTAGGGGCTATTTCTCATAAGGGAACATGATTTCCTGAAAAGTACTAGGGGGAATCTCAGAGCTTCTTCTGTTTTTCTTTGCAGCCACCAGCGGGCGACAACCCACTGACCCCAGAGGCTGCCGGGGTCTCTTCCCATCCCTAACACCACACTGCCCCCTGCTGGTCCTGGCTCACTGCATTTTTCCATACCACTGATTTTCTAGGACCAGTAACTCATAATTGCCCCTGGGGGCAAATTTTGGTAATAAATGTTTTGGAGTTTCTTGGGCAAGGCAGGATTTTGAATGTGCTTCCAGGGAGTCAAAGATTGAGGGTCAACACAGGTGCAGACAAACACAATACTCCTGTGGGAGGAGAGTGCAGGTAGGGAGGAGGGGAGCACAGGTAGGGAAGAGGGAGGTAGGGAGGAGGGGAGCATAGGGAGGGAAGGGGGAGGTAGGGAGGGAAGGGGGAAGTAGGGAGGAGGGTAGTGTAGGTAAGCGAGAAGGGAGGACATCTCGGCTGTACCACGTGCTCCTCTGAAGGCAGCTCCAGCTCACACGACCTCCTGATTCTGCAGGCCTATGGGTGTAAGGGAGCCCAGGAGCTCATGGCTCTGAGCGGCCCACCAAGGATTTCGCCTCTGATCCAGCTTCTAGCAGCACTTGGAGCCAGCCAATGGGAGTCACACGGGCTCATCACACAGCCACGTGCCTGCGACTGACCGGTCATCCATCACACGGTGTTTTCATGTTCACATTTGCCCAGTAGTGCTCTTGCCCCCTCCTCCAAACAAAAGGAACCCTAAGCACACTGCAAGGTGGGGGGGAGCCTTGAATGGATATAAGAAAACCTTCATCAGTGGCTTCATAACAAGTATCTTTTTCACAGGGTGGAAGCAGTCACAGTTGGGTTCAGACCCTGTAGTAACTGGGGCTCTGTGTTTCTCCTCTTCAGGGCTATCTGGATGGACGTGAAGGCTTCCATCCTAGGATCCACACAGTTGGCTTACAGAGCAAGAAAAAGGATGAACAAGGCTTGGGTGAGAGGGCAGATGAAACTCAGGGCTGTGGCTTCTGTGGTCAGTGTTTACGATGACCCTGGGCTGCCGAGAGCTCTCTAAGGCTCTGGTGTTAGCGTCCAGCTTCTCAAGACTGATTGCTGATTGCTAATTTCAATCCCAGGCATCTAATTAATCAATGGAGGATGGAGTGCCTTGGGTTGTGGGGTCTAGAAGAACTGAATTTGAAGCCTACCCTGTCACTCACTGGCTGTGTGATATTGGACACGTTGCTTAACCTCTCTGAGCTTTAGCTTCCCTATCTGTAAAATGTAGATGAGCATGTCTAGCTCTCATGGGAGTTAGGGTCATTTCTTTTGGTGTGTTCCCCAGAAACAGACCTGAGACCAGGGTTCAATGCAAGTGATTTATTGAGGAAGTGCTTCTGGGAAATGGGAATGTTTGCAGGAAGCAAAGCCAGGGTAGCAGTTTCAGGCAGTGTCCTGCTGGGGGCAGCCTCAGTTTGGTCCTGCAGGGAGTTCTGGGGTGTAAGTTGTTAGAGCCCATTGGAGGCAAAGGGGCTGGGACACCTGTCGTCAGTGCCACCATGTGGGAGGAGGAAGGGAGCAAACTGCCTGGCCTTCCCCGCTGCTCCCTCTGTGTGGGCAAAGCTGCTGCTCCCATAGCCAGAGGGCAGCCTGCAGGGGTTTCAGTTAGAGACAGAGGCACACTGCTGCTGGGAGGTGTGCACACCAAAATGCACCAGCCCTCTGAGGATATCTGGGCAGTGCACTGCAGGGCTCCTGTGTGGTCAAATTTAAAAATGTATGTGAAATGCCTTAGGTTGGAGAAACAACAGAGATTTATTTCTTGCAGCTCTAGAGGCTGGAAGTGCAAGAGCAAAGTGCCAACAAGGTTGAGTTCTGGTGCACCCCTTCCAGGTTGCAGAGGGCCATCTTATTACATCCTCACTCAGCAGAAAGGGGGCGAGAGAGCTCTCTGGGGTCCCTTTGATGAGGGAACTTCCCATTCATGTGACTCTACCCTCATAATCTAATCACCTTCAAAAGATCCCCTCCCACCTCGCCCGCTACATCCTAATACCATCACATTAGGGGTTAGGATTTCAACACAGGAATTTTTTTGGGGGGTGGCGGAAATATTCAGTCCACTGCATGAAGGATTTCTGCAAACTACGAAGTGGGATGCATAATGTTGGTTATGGTAGGCTTCCCGGAGCAGCAGTAATGACGAAGGGCTGTACTGGGGCTGCCCCCCACCCCACTCTACTGGCATGAAACAAAAATGAGAAGCGAGTTTGTTTGACACATTCTAATTCTTTGGAGGCAGGGTCAGGCTAATCCTGGGGTCAGGTCCTAGGTGCTGAGCCTCATTGGTGGTCAGCATCTGGGGCCATCAGAAACCAGCAGATAAGGCCAAAACCAGGGACAACGTGTCGAGCCAGAAAAGCTGAACCTGTGGCTAGGCTCACAGTTCAAACTTCCAGGGACAAATGGAACTAGGTGAGAGCAGGAATAGAGTGAGGCAGCAGCCAGGCAGGAGAGCCCAGGATGGCCGAGAATGAATAGGACGGCACCCTGGAGCTCCTCAAACTGGGGGTGGCCATTCCTACGTGGGGTGAAGGTCAGAGTGCACTGAAGTAGTATTGCCAACACCCTTTCTATAACAAGGGGCAGAGACTCAACTCAAACTGCTTCAGGTAGACAGGGAATTGATCAGCTCACATAAGGAGAATCAGATGTGGCTTGATCCACGGGGGTCCAGTTAAACCCATCAGGATCCAATCTCTTTCTTCCTATCTCTGGGCTCCGCTTCCAGCAGCTTCACTCTCAGCAGCTTCTCTCACAGTGGTGAGATGGTGGCAGCCAGGACAGGCTCGCATCTTCCTGGCTTTCCTTCCAGCAGAGAGACAGAGTCCCCCTGCAGACCTCACTTCCCAGTGCTCCCTTACAAATCCGGGCATCTATGCTGCTTGCATCTGCCTGGTTGTGTAATCACTGCTGGCCCAGCCACTGGGATCAGGGGGTTGCAAGGTCGCCACTGCTCAGGCCAGAGCCATGCACCCACCTTGTACATATCATTGTGGCCATGGGGCATTCAGACTACCCAGCCCAGGAGGGATCAAGTACACAGACAGTGGGTTGTGGCTCCCCAAGAGGAAATAGCACGCTTTACTGAAAGGAGTGACAGCAGATGCTGAGAGTCCAAGACCAGCATGCACCTACCCCAGCAGCCATGTCTGACTTGTTGAGATAGGTGCTAGGGTGCTAGGCCCCAGCAGCACCTGCAGGAGCCACACAGGGAGGTGCCTTTCCCACTCACAAGGGTCCAGCGAGGTACAAGGCACCACCTGGGCATTCCCTATAGGCAGCAGTCTCCAGCCACTGTCACCCGCATGCAGACTGGTTAACCAGGTATCTTCTGAGACTTAGTCTCCGGGGAGAACTGGGTCCTGCAGCCCCAACCACGAACACGACATAGGAACTTTGAACCTGGACCATGAGCACCGTGGGGGCAGCAGCCGGGGGGTATTCTTGCCTGTCCAGCTCAGAGTAGAGACTCAGTGAAGGAATGGACAAATGAATGAGTGAGTGAGTGAATGAATGAATGAATGAATGATGCTATTTCCATTTCCAAAAGCACTTCCGGGACAAGACAACACTCTGTAAGACCTGAGTACAAAACTCTGTCTATCCAGAAGCTTGGGGTGGCCAGGCAGGTTGTCAGGTCACCTCTCTGAACTGTCACCCTACCCTGAGCCACTGGCACCACCTCTCCCCTGGAGATAGGAATGCGTTGATCATCCTCTCCAAAACCGCATGCCCCTCCTGCTCCAGCCCCACATTTACCTTCTGTTTCCCCTAACACCTGTCTGTATTCTGCAGCGCACTTTCACTTTCTTTCTTTTGGTTTTTCAGAAAGTAAGGCTTGATCTTTATTTCTTAATTGGCTTCTTGTCTACCTTCCCTTTGCCATCAGAAGGAGGGGGCTTTGTTTTGTTCACTTTACACCCTGAGTGTCTAGAACAGCGCCTGGCCCGTGGCAGGTGCTCAGTCATTGCTTATTGAATGAACAAGTCAAGGAACTTCAGTTTTGTTTTCTAAAAACTGGAGGCTTGTCTCCCTGGCGTTCTAGCCTGAAGTGCTAGCCTGGTTAGGTGGCCCTCCTCACCCCTGCCCATTTCAGCTTCTCACTGTCATGCAGTTATAACCCATTGTCTTCATCTGATCATTTGCCTCCCCACCCCACCCCCCACACAAGACAGAGAGTAGGTGCCCTGGCTGGTTGTGCTTGGGGCGTGGGAGGGGCTGACACAAGTCACGTGTTCAGAGGATGGAAAGCTGGAATGGAAAGTTCTCACAAACCCTAAGGGCAGCACGGCTCAAATGCTGGTTGCTGTGGTAGTTAATATTATTTGTGTTGCTTGCGGAAGAGGCCTCAGCAGCTGGCTCTCATCAATATTAATTGTTGGACCATCTCTCCTGCCTGGTATGGCCAGCACCCTGCGGAGCCTGAGCCGCTGGAAGTCAAATGGAAAATCCCCAGCGAGGGCAAGCTTTGGAGACCATGGGTATCAGGCAACTAAATAAACAGGCAGCCTCGCCAGAATCACTAAGGAGCCCATCTTGGCCTTAGAAACCTGTCCCTCCCCTTTCTCTCCCCCTCCTCCACCCCTAAAGGCTCAGGAAGCTCTGGGGAGCGGATGCAGGGCTTGGCCATTCCGGCAGGCACTGAAGGGAGGCTGCGGTGTTCATCCCCGCCCCCCTCATTAGTTCATTTATGGAAAGCCTGACGCTGCCATCCCTGGGCTGGGCACTGGGGAGGACACAGGGGTGAGCCAGAGGAGGCATTAGCCTTCCACGGGTACACAGCTAATGGGGGGCCAACTCATCCCCAGGAGAGAGGAACACCCACAGCGTAACTGGCTCCTGGGCAGAAGTGAAGAGCTGTGGTTGTTTGAACCTTTATTTCTTTACAGGCTCCACATTACAGATGGGCATTCTGTTCCAGGAAATCTTCCCATACCCTTACAATACCAGGGTTGACTAGGAACAGGCACATTGCATGAGGATGTATGTGTTTACAATCCTGACTGGTAAAACCAAAAATTCAATTAAATGTTAGCAGGGAGGGTGGGGCAGGAACCAAGCGACATGTTGTGGCCTGGGCTGGACTGGCTGTAGCTTCTTGAGACGTAAATTCAGCAGCATTGGACCGGGGATGCCTCCTTTTCTTGAAAAACCTTGCTGCTAGCCATTTTTGCTATTTCAGAATGATGCTTATCAGTCTTGAGAACGCAGTCCTTTGGGCCATGTGAAAGCCTCTGCCATCTTTGCAAGGCACACGACTGGGAGGGAGACCCTAGCCTATCAGCGATGGGTGCAGGGCGGAGGTGCCATCCAGTGAGCTAGGGAAGATGCCAGAGGGGCAGGTTCGAGGGGAAAAATCAAGAGCCCTTTCCCAGTTCTCTTGCTGCCTCCCTGCTCCAGAAACTGCAGCGCTCTCTACTTGAGAACCAGCCCTGCTTCCCTATGGCCAGTGGTGGCCTATGGCCCACCATGGCGCCCACCCTGACATTCAAGGCCCCTTCCCGCTGGCTGTATCCCTTCATCCTCAGCAGCCTCAGCTCCACTGCTGCCTTGACCTTCATCCAGCCTGGCCTTCTAGCCTGACCCCCATGCACCCTCTGCTGTGCACCTGCTTCTGCAGATTCCATGCCAAGTTAAGTCTTGCCTCCTCTAGGCAGCCCTCAGTGATCTCTTTAGTTGCTGCCTACAAAGTCCATGCACCTCTTGACATTATGGAACACCTTCTTGCTCTAATCCCTCCCTTGACTCAGTTCTATCTGTTGGGCTGTTGGCAGGCTGGGAATGGCCAGGCTGTAGTCTCTCCTCATCCAGCAGGCTAGCCTTGCTTGCATTCTCAGGGTTCCAAAGCCAGAACCAAAAAGAAGCTTCTTAAGGCCTAAGCCCAGGACTGACCCAGAATCAGGTTTCAGTCCTGGTTCACCAGTTACATGGCCTTGGGCAAGAAACCTCTGCATGCCTCAGACTCCTCATTTGTAAAATGAGGATTAAGCGAGTTAACATGTGTGGAAAGAGCTCAGAGCTACACCAAACATCTCATAAGTGCTATACAAATGTTTGTTACTGTCAGTGAACTAATAAAGAAAATGATATGGTCCATGTTCCTCGTAGTGTTGAAATGTACTGGGCTGGTCATTCAGGTATCATTCACTCATTCACAGAATAGCGGGTGTTTGCTAGGAGCCAGGCACTATGCTGGGTGGTGGGGATAACGTGTTGAATAAGATAAACTTTGCTCTTAGATGACTCAGATAGTTGGGAAAATTGAATGTAGCTTTGCGATTCGATTTGCTACAGGTGTGATGATGGAGTGGGATCAGGAGGGGATAGGGAACAGGGGACCTGTCCTGCCCCAGTGGGGCAGGAAAAGCATCAGAATGAAGGTGACACTGGGGCTGAGCCTTTTAAAGCTGAGTAGATTGTCTACTTTATATAAAGCACAGATGAGAACCAGACACAGTGTTCATGTTTTCTTCTTTTCTCTCTTCAATTATCATAATAGAAAACGACAACAGCAACAATGCTAACAAAGTGAGAAGATTTCACAGATACATTTTTACATCTTTTAAGGTTAGATATTTTTAATCAAAAGAGCACATCGAAATCCTACATTAAGAAAGAGTCTTCGCTGTAGAAAAGTGAGTGATCGCATGGTGAAACCAGGTGCTTGGGTAGCAAAGGTCCAAGAATAGTTAAAATACCTTTTATGAAGTCAATTGCTTACATTTACAAGTTGATCATGAAAACATCAGTAAGACACAGAAACATTTCCGATGCTCTCGGCACGAAGAACTGGTATCCGGAGAGCAGCAAGTTACAATAATAAGGTTTCTGCAAAAGATTAAATAGTATAAAGAATATTAGTATGCCTTCAACTGGCGGAAATAGGACTGAGCACGTGGAAAAAGGTCAGAAATAAGATGCAGATTTGCTCAAAGGTTGCTACCCAGCACTCCCACGCCCATCCCATTCCTAAGCTCTTCCCCAAGCATGCGCCTCAGAGGCAGTGGTGAGGGGCCAGGTCCCTGGAGATCGCAGAGACACAAAGTTAGGGGTGGGGAAAAATCCAGCCCCACACTCCCATCCACTTTGTAGGGTTTTCTGCCTTCAGTCTGGGGGTCCCCACAAATGCCCAAGATGGTGGAAACAGTCACATGGATTTCTAAGAGACCCATATGACATGCTGGGAGTTCCAGATCACTGTCCTCCGCTGGCATTATTTGAACTCATGGCAGTGACCATGATCACTGCTGCTGCTCAGAAGAGCTTTGATTTATTCAATGACTCACAAATGGGGAAAAGTGGAAAGCACGCATCGTTTTGGAATCAGAGATAGGATGGTCCAGGGCAGGGTTCCCTGACCTCGGCACTGTTGGCATTTTGGGGCTAGGTAATTCTTATTTGTGGGGGGCTGCCCTGTGCATTGTAGGATGTTCGGTGGCATCCCTGCCCTCCACCCATGAGATGCCAGCAGCAGTCCCCACCAAGCTGTGAGAATCAAAAAGGTCTCCAGACATTGCTGATGGCCCCTAGCCCTTCCTTGAGAACGACCAGCCTCATGAAAGTCACCACTAAGTCTCCTAGTGAAAACTCGATAGTTAGGTGTCCTGGGCTCAAGACCCCTGTCTTCTGAGAAGCTCCACCTGGCAACACTCCCAAGCCTCTCGGAGACTCAGTTTCCTCAGGTTAAAAGGTTGGAAGCTCCCTTCTGCCAGCGTATAGAGCCCTTGTCAGGACCATCTGCACTGTTGGGACAATGCTTCGAACGGCAAACGCGGTAATGGTGTGGTTCTTTAAGAAACTGGCAGAAAGCAAGCCAGTGAGACAGATACAGGGGACACAGGGATGTTGCTCAGCCACATGGACGGGGCTCGGTGTGGAGTGGGCTCTGGTTCTCCCAATAACCAAGGCCTGCAAATTCCCTGCAAATATGCTGTGCACAACTGTCAGGATTTATTTCCAAGGCAGAATGGGGCTCAAATCTCCTCTTGGGGAGGCAGGAAACCAGCTTGAAAAAGGATCCAGGAGCAGATGACGACCTTACCAGATGTCTGGATGGAGCCATCTGGGCAGGGGTGAGGCGGCCGCCACAGTCAGAAGACCAGCATCCGGAACCCCCCGGGGACCGCACCGCCTGTGCAGCCTCTCCAAGGACCAATGGCCACGTCATTCTCTGCTTTTATTTTCTATCTTGATAATAAACGCATGGCTTCTACAGTGACTCAGAACACACCACACACTTTTATTTCAAAATTTATGGAGTCAATTTTGTGTACTTTTTGGCTCTTCCATTCTGCTTCTGGCAGTAACTGTTTTCTCGCTCCAGGGAGTCTTTTATCGTCTTCAGTCATGATGGGTTGCATTGCTTTGTCCTTTGTCACTTTCCCTCCTCCTCAAAAAGAAACCCAGTAAATGCTCAAGGTCTGATCTCAGAAGGACGCACTGGGAATGTGTGGGTGCTGTGATAATTCTGGTTATCCAGATTTTTCAGAGAGTTCCCTTTTCCTGTTTGGAAGTTGTGGACTCTGTCCCTCTGGGTTCTCAGCACTCAGTTCAACCACCGTCTCCTCCATCCCTCTCAGGGAGTGACCATGGTCAGGGGCCTGTGGAATGGGCCAGGGTGGGAGGGGCTGGGGCAGGTGAACATAGAACATTCAGGCTCTGACTGTTCCCTTTGGCTCCCTGAGCAGAGCTCCCTGGGCCTCCCTGTCACAGCAGCTCAGCCCAACCCTGGGACTTGCTCAGGGACAATCACTGGGCATCTGCCAGGATGAAGCAAAGGGGGCCCGTGGCAGCTGCAGTGAGTACAAGCCACCTCGGGGCTCGGGCAGGCAATCCTGGGCAAGCCCTTTGCTTCCCACTGAATGCACAACATGCTGGACCACGGACCCCTGGGCCAGGCGCCCAGACTCTTGTCAGCTCTCCACTAATTCTCCATGTGGCCTCAGCTGCTCTCCCCCCAAAATTAAAGGTCTCGATTAGATGCTCTGTAAAGCCTCTTATCACTGCGAGGTTCTGAAACTGATAAATCCATGTGCACTGCTGCCTGCCCCTTTCCTGGACTTACACTTGAACATGGCAATCTGGCTACAAGCTCTTCAGGACCAAACCTCAACCCCAGTCTCCGAGGCCCCAAATCCAGAGATGGTCCATCCCAGGGGGATCACCCTGGTGGGCACGGATGCAGGTGCCTCTAGAGCTGACAGAACTGGGTCTGAATCACAGCTCCTTAGCTGTGAGCAATCGGCTCTGGCCTCAGTTTTCTCCACAGAAAAATGCGACAGTAATTAATGTGCATCTCTCTGCATCCTCATTCCTGCCCCCAGGGGCAATTTGAAAAGTAAATGAGACACAAATAGAGCAACAAAAAGATATGCAAAACTGACACCAGCAAGAATAATAACTGGTAATAACATTACTGCTAATAACAAAGGCAGATCATGCTTCTGAAGAAGGAAAGTGCCATTTGTCTTGCAGGGATCAGGCAGCAGCGCTGACAACAGACAGACTCCACCGAGCCTCTTCAGTCTCCAGGGACCCACTCCAGGATATGCCAGAGTGCTCTGGCCGGCCTCCAAGCCTTCCAGCTGAACCGGGGCTGGAAAAGCGTCTGCTGCCTTTCCAGCGAAGTGCTGCTGCCCCTCCTCCCAGCCTTTCTCCCTCAGATCCTGGGGGATCTGAAAGGAGAGAGAATCATTTCTCTCTTGGGGGTAGAGTGGAGCAGGGAGTCTTATTTGCTTCTTGACCTTGACTTCATGGGAAAGGGGAAGGACAGCATTGTCTTAGAGTAGGAAGAGCTGCGCCATCATCCTGCCTGCCTGGGTCCCTGGAGGCACAAGTCCTCTTAAGACAGGCCTGGCTACAGTGGTGTCTGGCCACTTCTCAAAGACTTCCAGTGGTGGCCTCTCACAACCTCACAAAGCAGCAAGTTGCTCTTTTTTTTTTTTTTTTTTTTTTTTTTGAGACAGAGTCTCGTTCTGTTGCCCAGACTGGAGTGCAGTGGCACGATCTCAGCTCACTGCAGCCTCTGCCTCCTGGTTCAAACAATTCTCCTGTCTCAGCCTCCTGAGTAACTGGGATTACAGGCATATGCCACCATGTCTGGTTAATTTTTGTATTTTTTTTTTTTTTTTGTAGAGACGGGGTTTCACCATGTTGGCCAGGCTGATCTTGAACTCCTGTCCCTGCCCGCCTCGGCCTCCCAAAGTGTTGGGATTACAGGCATGAGCCACTGTGCCCAGCCTAAGTTGCTCTTTTGAATCACCTAATTGCTTGTAGAGGAACAATGGAGGGGCACACAGAAGGGCAAGCACAGAGAACATTCCAGAAAATGCAGGACACTTTCTCTGAGGCACAGCTATTTAACAGGCAACCCCATCAAGGGAGAAGCCAGTACAGAGGTCCCAGCTAGAGACTGAACAAGGGGTGATCCCTCTCCCCTGTCACCTTGCAGAACAAGATGGTCCCAGGACTCTGACTCTGCACTCCTGGCTGCTGTGAGCCTCTTTCTATGTGTGGGTGCTTCTGTTGGGGTCCTGGGTGTTGGCCAGGGAGGGTCCCCTTTCTGCCTGCATCCCAAGAAAACCAGTCTCTGGGAACTTCACCGGAGACTTCCAAGGAGACTTGAGCTCAGTCTTAAAGAAGCGGGCATGCCTTCGGGACCGGTACCCCTGAAATCTGGGCAGAGAGAGAGCACTGGGCAGGAGGTTGAGCATATTCCACTCTGAGGGCGGTCAGGGACCTGTGGAAGCCAGAGCTGGCCCAGGCCACACCATGACGGGCATCTTGAGAAGCAGCCTCTGCAGATTCAGGGCCTGGTGTAAATGTGCCCTGGAGGTGTCATCCAGTCACAGAAGGCAGTACTGTGTGGCAGAAAGAGCCTGGCTTTAGAGCCCAACTTCCCAGGTTCAAATCCTAGCTTGTCACTTTCGTGCTGTGTGACCTCAGGAAGGCGACTTCATTCCTCTGAGCCTCTGGTTCCTCATCTGTGCACTGGGGTGATGATGCTGTGTGGTGATTGTAAGGAGTTAGTGTGCATGCAAGTCTAGCGGCACCTGGACACATAATTCAAGCAGTGAGGACCGGCATCTTTCTCCCCTTTCCGAACTGCTAAGACGGACCCCCGCTGAGGCAGGAGGGAGAGTGCAGCTCGCTCTGGCCGGAAATCCATCCTTTGCTCCTTAATCAGACACTAACGGGCGCATCTATCTTCATTGTTGTTTGAGAGATGGTGGTAAACAAAGTTGATAAAGAAACCATAGGAGACCAAGATGGAGCAACCCCAAGGAAGTCACTGTAATCTGCAATACAGAGTGGTCGAGGTCTCCAATGCTCTGGACCATCTACCGCTCTGATACTGAAAAGCGAGAGAAGCTTGAAAACTGAATTTAACTGACATTTATGTTAAGGGCTGGAGGCTGAGGGGCCTCCATAGGGAAAACTGCAGCCGGAAGCGCCCAGTTCCTGGGATGCTGGAGTCCTCTTCAGGGCTAGAAGCCATCCTTTTCTCCTGCCATTGCCTTCTCCTCCCGTTGCTGCAGCAAACACAGAACCGCCTCTCTCGACCGCCATCTCCACGGGCCATTTGGAAGCCAGGCAGCTGCCTCCTGCATCTTTACAGGGGTCAGGCCCTCCTGGGGATGTGGGGCCAGAAGGGAAGATCTGAGCGTGTGAGGCAGAGTGACTCCATGAGGACATCACGCAACCCCGCCTTGGCTCTGGGCTTCTCGCCTTCGGTTTTCTCATGGAGACATCCATCTGTTAAAGATCTTGCTTATGGAGCAGACCTGGGGTTTGCTGGAGAGAGACTTGCTGGAGACACAGCCACCCACGCACGCCGTGGCTAACTCCCCAGCCCAGCCTCCACCCTGTCAGTGATTCCAGGAATTCCAGGCAGGTGGTCTGTGTCCCTTCTCCCTTAATGCCAAACTCAGGCTCTTTGCACTCGTGACCTCCCCTTAAGCTGACGCACTGGCAGATGATAAACGGCGGCAGTGACGGATGTGATCAGTAGGAACTGGCAGCCATGAGCAGGCACTGTCTGGAGCCAAGCTAGGAATCCTATTACCATGGCGGCTTCCAGGGAAGAATGCCGCTTCTGGACACCTAAGATGTCCCTTTGCCTGTCGTCAAGAACGCTCATTTCTCCTGAGACCAGAGTGAAAAGTCCAGCTTTCTTGTAATTGTCCCTAAACCTACACGCGAGCTTCCTAACCAGCTTTTAAAGTTTCTCTACCACAGAGGGTGTTATTGACACAATTTTTCTCTTTTTTTTTTTTTTTTTTTTTGCAGTGTACAAAGTGAGGAGAAAGCCTCTCTGGGCCTAGAGGTGAGTGAGCCCCCTTCTGGGACCTTTCTCACTCTATCTGCACAGGGAGGCTGCCTTGGGAAGGTGTGGGGCTGGGGGTCGGTCCTGTGCAATAAGATTTCCTAAGGAAGAAAGAAAAGTGTGCCCTTCTTTCTGGTTTTTACTTGGAAGCTTCCTTGTTTGCCAGGACCCCAGATGCTGATTTTTGAGAATTTAAGGAAGTGGCTTGGGCAGAAGCACTTTCACGCTGCAGGAGAATGCATGGTATCCACACTGAGTGTAAAGGACGGGTGACTGAGCAGCCTGCCAATCTTGCATCCACCTTCAAGATGCCTGGACATTCTCCCCAGGGCAGCTTCTCAGCAACCTCCTCAGGGAAGTGCTTAGTTGGGGCAGAGAGAGCAGTGAGCTGAGCAGTGAGAGAGAGCAGTGAGCTGAAACAGAGAGGACACATCTTCCTGTCCCGGCTCCTCCACGAACGTGCCTGGTGACCACAGGCAAATCACCCCCCTCTCTGACCCATGCATTGAATAATTCAGTGGACATGAATCTTGTTCATCTTTAAAATTCCACGATTCCTCAGAGAAGAAAGAGTGTCCTCACGTGGGTGGCCTGAAGAGTCCACTGCCTGGCAGATCTAGCTGTTAAAGACATCCTCTCCCATCCTCTCCCCTCCTCTTCTTAAAAAGAAGAGAAAGTCCAGCCAGGAGATAAAAACCACTAACAACACTCCCAGAAACCCCACCCTATGACCAGTAACCTCCCATCCCTGGGTCTCCGGATGCACTTGGGTCGGAAGGGACCGGGTGTCTCGTGACAAAGGTGCCATTTCAAAGTCAAATTAGGAACATCCAATGGCCCTACTAGGTGGCCAAGGGACTGAATGTTAAACCAGAATTGGGTCGGGAACACTGAAGTCCTGAGGGTCGCTCCTGCCCCAGCACCCCACACCCTAGGTTCGATAAGTTTGCATAAAAACAAGACACACGAGTGATTATTTACCACCAGCAAGCGACCATCAAACCGTGCCTATGTTTTAAACCTAACTAGCTGTTCCATCTAGTCTCCTGTTCCTGGAATGTAGTTTCAAGGATCCCCAATCTGCCCTCTGAAGGCCTTGCCCCATCATGCCTCTAGGGGTGGGAGGCCCATACTTCCATGTCTTCTGACTCAGCTTGACCACAACGTGGGATATTTGAAATCAGGGCTGCTG
Organism: Macaca fascicularis; assembly: GCF_037993035.2. Classification (NCBI taxonomy): domain Eukaryota; kingdom Metazoa; phylum Chordata; class Mammalia; order Primates; family Cercopithecidae; genus Macaca; species Macaca fascicularis. The sequence goes on along the minus strand of NC_088381.1, from coordinate 164,142,815 downwards.
GGGGGAAATTCCAGAAGGATGGCTGCTGCCTCTGGTCAAAACTCCTGGTTCTAGACCATGAGAGCAGCCAAAGGCCAACAGCAAGTCAGAGCTACGTGCCAAGCCTCACCCCATGGTGGTGGAGGGTGCGTCGTCCTCAGAAGGTGAAGGCGTACACCACACCCACCACCACGATGTTCCCCAGCGTGGCTATGATGGCAATCCATAGCAAGACGGCGTCGTTGGAGGACCGAGGAGGATCTTCCGGCTGGCCCTGGCCGTTGGCAGCTGCGTGGACATTGGCAGAGGAGTTAAACAGGGAGTACTCGGTGCTGAAGTCCTCGTTGGGCGAGTCCATGAAAGCTCCTCCCATCATGGGCAGCTGCAAAGAAGGAGAGAGAGAGACAATTATCCAGGGCCATGGGAGCTTGGGTAGATGTGCCCTCCGAAAGGGAAGTGGCCTGGCCAAACAGCCCCACATGAAGCTACAACTTCCACTGCACCTGCAAAACAGGGCTTTGCTTTCATGGTTTTATAATTGATGGTGCATATGGTAATCTATAAAAAATTAGTGTTCACAGCAGCCTGTTGAGGCAGACGTTGTCATGCCCACGCTACTATGAAAGCATGAAGGAACTCACCCAACAGCTAGCTGGTGACTCACTAGGACTCACAGCAACCCCTCCAGCCATTCCCCTCCCCCAATGCCAGGCTCCTCCATGACAATATGGGTTGTAAAATACCTTCATTCCTCTTCTAATTTTAAAAATAATATATGCTTAGCATAGAACACTAAGAAAACACAAAACAGGATAAAAAAACGAGAATCATGATCCCACCACATGATCACTGCTAACATTTTGATGGTTTTTATTTCCAATCTTTTTTCCTCTGTGTGTGTGTGTATGTGTGTGTGTGTGTGTGTATGTGAGAGAGAGAGAGAGAGAGGGTGAGCGAAAACACATTTAAATGTGTTTTTTAATCCATGTTTCAAAATGACCATCAAAATTCCATTTTAACAGTTGTGTATTATTCTATCACGAACATAAGCCAAAATGTAACCACTGCCCTAGAGTTGGAGATTTAGCAATTTCCACTTTTCCTATGAAAAATAATACACTGATCAACATCCTTGTACACCCTTTAGCATGTACATGCATCCTTGTACACACATTGTTATTTATTAGGGCAGACTCCCAGACACACAATTTCTGAGTCGATGAGTATGAACACTGTATACCTTCCGGTGGATAGGAACAAATACCCCAGAAGAGTGACCCTAATTCCCACCGCCTGCGCCGCAGACCACTGCACACGGGACGCCAGAATGTTTGTATTCATGGATCAGAACTTCCCATCTCTGTTTTTAAAGGTTCTCTGCTGCTCAGACTTCAGGTGGGAGGTGAGGTGCTCCAAGGGAGGGGGTGATCCTGGACACAGCAGTGAAGAGGAGGCCCCTCCCTGCCCCAGCCCAGGAGGCCCACATCCAGGCTTCCCAGGCCCTCTCCAGAGGCAGAATGTGCATCTGCATTCCCGGGCTGGCACTGACACCTATTTGGCCCATAATCAATGTTTCTTTTGAAGGGAACCTGAGTGAATGAACATGACACAGTGATGCCTGCGTTGGATGCACAGTTACCAAGCACTGCATGAGACAGTATTCTGTGTGGAGCTCCTGCTATGGTCAGGGGCTGTGCTAGAGATATTAAAATACTCTCAATCATTCAACCATCCTGGCGGAGGCTACTACTGCAACCCCATTTTACAGATGGATAAGCAGAGGTCGAGGACATAGCACTAATCTGTGGTGGTGTCAGGGCTGAGCGCCAGGAGTGTCCGACTATGAGCCCAGGCACTCTCTGCTCCTCATGCAGCCCCATGGGCTTCAGGGTCAGGCTCCTGGAACATGAGAGGCACACGGGTGCCTGGGCAGCTGCTGCTCAGAAGCTCTCTGGCCTGCCTTGAGTCTCAGTGGCCTCTTCTTAAAGGATGACCATTACCAGGTCACCAGGTGGCCCTTGAGCGTCTGCTTCTGATGGGCTCCTGCCAGGAGGCACTCGGCACCTATATTCCTAACATGGTGCTGTCCTTGAGGGGATGGAGCAAGGCAGTTGTTGACCTTGACAGTGCAGTGACTAGAAGGGACTGTTATGGGGCTCAGGGCAGGCCAGGCGCAATTTCCGAGTGGGGGCTGCAGGTTACCATGCTGTGTTCACCCCTCGAGGGGTACATTTTTATATAAGTACTTCTTATACGTATAACATATTCTATTAATATATTTAAATTAAATATGATGACCAATGCAGACAAGAATATTACAATAGTTTTTTTAGGCTAAAAATACAATTTTAAGTGGAAATAAAAGAATTGCAGGTCAGATGGGGTGCGGGTGAATCAGACACATGCCAGCCTAATGGGCGGCTTCCCCTTCCCCAGGTGACATCATCAGTGCCTTTGCCCAGCCTGTCCACAACAGAAGGCCTCCCAGGCTAAGGTAAAGTCACCAACATTTGCTGGTGGCCTCTTGGAAAGCAGGCTCAGTGTGGGAAGCTGTGCTTTCTTCCTCTTGGGTGTGACAAGGGGGTTTGTTCTGCCCCCACATCCCCCCATGACCCCTGCCAGATTCCCCGGAATTAACCAGAGTTCCCGTCCCTTCCCACTCATTGCTTCTTGTCTCTCCTCCCTCACCAGGCCCATGCTGCTGGGTGCTTAGACAGATGGCTCCCTGGACTCCACGCATGGGATCTGATCCACTCTTCCACCCCATGGAGCTCTCTGGGCATATGTCCCATCTCTCTCCTCTCTTTAGAGCAAATGTGAATGAGATGAGTATTTTCATCCAAATCACTGGGGAAAGAGGGAGGGAATCTGGACAGATCCTTTTGTAGGACTCCCGCCAACCGGGTCATCAGGTGGCCCTTGAGCACCTGCTTCCGATGAGCTCCTGCCAGGCGGCACACGGCACCTGTATTCCAAACACTCCTGCCAAACAGGTCAGGGTGATGCCCTCCAGCCTCTGCACCCCTCACTTCTCTGCCTCCCTGCAGGTATTTATTTAATACCTTTGCATGTCAGTTTCCTGTTGCTGCTGTGACTAATTACCACAAGCACAGTGGCTGAAAACAGCACTAATTTATCATACAGTTTCAGAGACCTCAGTAGACTAAAATCGAAGCGTTGGCAGAGCTGCACTCCTTCTGGAGGCACTAGGGGACAATCTGTTTTCTCCTCTTTCCCAGCTTCTAGAGGCCGCCCACATTCCTGGGCTCATGACTGGGCTCATGGCCCCTTCCTCCATCTTCAAAGCCAGCAGTGTAGCATGTTCCAATCTCTCTCTCTCATCTTCCAATCTCTCTTTCTCATCTTCCAGCCTCACTCTTATAAGGGCCCTTGTGATGACACTGAGCTCCCCTGGCTAATCCAGGCCACTCCTACCATCTCAAAATCCTTAACTTAATCACACCTGCAAAGTCCCTTTGGCCATGAACGGTAACCCGTCCACAGGTTCTAGGGGTTAGGATGTGGACATCCTTGGTGGGGGCATCATTCTGCCGACCACACCCCGGACTTCTGTTCCAGAAAGGAGTCAGGATGGTGTGCATAACTGGATGTCCACTTCCCATTAGACAGAGAACTCTTGAAGGCAAGGATATGGTCTACTCATCACAAACTCCCTCAGCCCCATCCTTAACATACAAAAAAAGTGACAAGTAAAAGCATGCGGCATTAATGAATATGAAATCAGCAGGAGGGTTCCCCACAGGCGGTACTTCATAAACCCCAATCCTGGAGCTCCCAGACGTGGGACAGGCCTCATGGGGAGTCCCCTTTGCCCTGCACCTGTGGTGGGAGCTCAGAACTGCCAGAGAGGATGGTCACTGTTGGATGGATTCTGCTGTCTCGGAGCGTGGGAAACGAGGGTGGGCTCTGGTGTCAGAAAGGCTTGGGGTGAATCCACATACAGTGGGGCTTGGGTGAGTGACTCACCGACTTGCCTCAATTTCCCTTCTGTAAATGATGAAGAGAATGCAGTCCAACCAGCGAGATTGTTGCAAGCAGTGAATAAGATCATGTATAAGAAAGCATGGCCCCAAACAGTTACACAACAATTACCAACCAGTATCCCTCCCCTCTGTCGTCCTTGTAGGAGAGTATTACATGCATCTCTTATCCAGCTGCTTAAGCTGAAGTGAGGAAATCAGGAACACGGCATTTCTAGTCATGTGCTTTTTGTGTGATCGATAACTAGATACTCATTTTTAGTTGTCAGCAGATGGCCGCCCGTGCCCCCACCGTATGCTGAGACAGGCGGCTGAGAAGGGCTCCAAAGCCGGTCAGCCCTGTTGCTCCATCCGTCTCAGGTTTGTTGGTTTTATTTTGTTTTGATATTTTTTTCTTTGTAAAACAGGTTCTAAATGGAAAGTGCTGAGTTAGACATAAAAACAACTTCAACCATCCTGGCTAACACAGTGAAACCCCACCTCTACTAAAAATACAAAAAATTAACCAGGCGTGGTGGTGGGTGCCTGTAGTCCCAGCTACTCCGGAGGCTGAGGCAGGAGAATGGCGTAAACCCAGGAGGCGGAACTTGCAGTGAGCTGAGATCGTGCCACTGCACTCCAGCCTGACTCCAGAGCGAGACTCTGTCTCAAAAAAATAAAAATAAAAATACAAAAATAACTTCAAACAGCAGAATTCCATGACTCGAAAACAAAAAGTCAGTCTCAATTCCAACATTTGGAAGTTACGAAAATTTGATGAGGATCTGGCTTGTGGTCAGCACAAGGGGTGTTGGCTGAGGTCATCCTGGAAGCAGGTGGTGAGAGAATGTCACTCTCAAAGCCCGCCCGACCAGCTCCAGTCTACTTTTAGCCACTTTTAAAGATGGCCTTTTGGTGGCACGCCACTGCTGGAAACGAGCAGCTGGGCTTTCTCATACCAGTGGGCAGGGGTGGCCACCGGCCTTCAGAGAATGGGACTCTTGGATGAGGTTTTGACTCAGATTTGGGGGGTGTGATCCTAACCTTAAACCCTAGAAAAGCTACTGTGCAGAAGAGAGAGTGGCTTAAGGGGGCAGAACTAGAAAACTAGTCTCCTGTTGCTGAGTTAGACGCTGGCAACCAGGACAACACGAGGTGACCTGGGGGGCGATGGTGGCCTTGATTCCCTATCGGAGGAGATGTTCATGTCAAGATTAAAAACAAACAAACAACAACAACAAAAAAAATTTGTTGGCTGGGTGCGGTGACTCATGCCTGCAATCCCAGCACTTTGGGAGGCCAAGGTGGGAGGATTGCTTGAGGCTACGAGTTCAAGATCAGTCTGGCTAATGTAGTGAGACTCCATCTCTACAAAATATTAAAAAAATTAGCGGGGTGTGGTGGTGTACACTTATGGTCCCAGCTACTAGGGAGGTTGATGTGGGAGGATCACCTGAGCCCAGGACATCGTGGCTGTAGTGAGGCATGATGGCACCACTGCACTCCAGTCTGGGCACCAGCGAGACCCTGTCTCAAAAAAAGAAAAAGAAAACAGAAACACTTGTTGGCTTGTCGAAGAAAGAAGGCTGTATTTTTCTGCCTACACTTTTCAGAAGGCAGGGATCTTCCACAGTATCACAGTATCCCCAATGCCTAGACTAGAGCAGACACTCAAAAAATATTTGGTGAATGAATGAATCCTAGGACCATCAGTCAAGAATCCTGAGGGCATGATAAGATTTAGCCCCAGGGCCAACATTGCCTCCTGGTGTGATCTAGGCCCGCTTCTTAACCTCTCTGAGGCAGAGGGTTCTCAGTTAAAAACAGGGAAAATAATAAAGACAGCTCATAGAAGGGGGCTGCTGGGAGGTTCTTAACACTGGATGAAAAATGCTTTCTAGGGGAAAAAGGCGTCACAAAATAAATTCATTCTTGAAATAAAAAACATGCATGCATAATATTACCATGTACTATGCATGGATTTATACAAATGTTAGTAAAAGTACCAACGTGGATTGAGAAGCCAGACTTGCGATCGTGGCTGCCTCTGGGAAAGGGGAAGATGGAACAAAGGAGACCGATTTCATCTGCAGTCGTTTCTTATAAGGAAAGACAAGGCAGACATGATGAAATATTATAAATGGCCTATTCTGGTCAGTGGGTATATGAGTGTCTGCTATAGTTTGGTATTTTTGAACTCCTAAAATTAAGAGCAGTGCTTCGAGCATTGGAGTGCACCGCGCGTGATGGTTACAATCGATCGTGGCTGTGGGATTAAGCACTCTCTGAATTCAGAAGGGTGCCCCAGGCTCGGAGTCCCTGCCCTGCAGTGTTGGGGCACCATGTGGCATGTGGTGGCTGAGTGTGATGTGGGGTGTTCCAGGTGGTCCGGACCATTGTGGACAATGGGATGACACCCCCCAGGGGCCTCAGAGGGCCTTGCCTTCCCGACAGTCTCCATCCTGCTCCCAGAGCAGAGCTGCTCTAAGGAGTGGGGTGGCCTTTAGGTCTCCACCTGTTCCTGCTAAGGAGGTGACTGTTATATAAATCTCCCCTAAGCGCCACCTCTACAGAGAAAGGAATGGAAAATGCTTTCAGAAGGAAATCTTCAAAGCATGGTTATCCGAGGTGACCTTGGCAGGCCTTTCAGAGGACGGGTAAACACAAAACAACAGAAGTGTAATTGTGATGGCTTGTGATACGGGGGCCACCAGACCCTCCTCCCTTAGATGCAGTCTCAGTGCCCGGCTTGGCCTCGCCGGTCCTGTGGCATCCTGGCCCAGAACAGTTAGAATCTGATGCTCCTGGGCTGTGAATTTTAAAGTTAAATTTGTAGGGGGGTAAAGACAGCCATGTCCCCAGTGGGCTGTGCTGCTCCCATGCTGCTCTGGGTCTGGAGAGCCGAGATCTGGCCCTGCTCCAGCCCTGCCCTGTCTTGGAGCTTTACGTACTAGGGAGCAGCTTGGATGGGGTGATATCTAAGGTCAGAAGTCCCTGCCCAATACTAAGAAGGCTGAAATCAGTTATAGACAGGCCTAAAGTGACAGCCTGTGTGGCAAATATTGCCACACAAAGCCTTCAATAAAATTCTCAAACAAAATGTAAGATGCCCAGTTAAATTTGAATTTCAAATAAACAACAACACAATTTTTAGCATAAGTATATCCCACATATTAGCATAAGTGTATCCCACATATTGCATGGCATATACTTATCCTAAATAATTATTTGTTGTTTATCTGACAATGAAATTTAGCTGTGCATCTTTTTATTTGCTACATCTGACAACTCAATATGTGGCTAATCTAAAAAATAGCAGCAATTTCAGAATTTGTACAAGAGACCACGCCTTCAGTTTTGTCTCTTCAGAACACACCATCTGTGGCCCAGGCTCTCTGGAGGATCTAGCACATCAGAAAATTCCAGAGAAGCCTCCAGTTAGTGTACAAACATTATAAAGATAATTTCTCTCATCGCTAAATTCTCGCAGGCTCTCTGTGGTCTAAACATAAAGCCCGGTTAGATTTGAATACCATCCATCCATCCTTTCGTCATTCATTCAACAAATACCGAAGGCCCACTGGCACCAGGAAGTGATAGACAGACATTAGGCACACCAAGGGTTACTCATGACCTCTGAAGGGCTCAACATTTTAAAAGAATATAGACTTAAACACACAGTCACAAAATAGTGTCGTGTGCACTTTCACAGAGAGAGGAAAAAGGCGATGGGATTTTGATGGGGTGAAGACATTTCAGCTAGAAAGAAGCAACACAGGCCGGGATTCTTTACAAGAGCTGCAGAATCAGGCATGAGACTGAGCTCCCGCGTGATTCCTTTTTAGCTGTATGATGAGGGCAAATGACTAACCATCCCATGCCTCAGCTTCCTTATCTGTAAAATGAAGATAAGAGCAGGAACCACCTCCTAAGGTGCTGTGGGGTGACAGAAACTCACAGCACCTGGCTGTGTGTGTTCCATGCTCGTGAGCTGTCATTGTAAGTTTCATCCTTGCCGTGTGGCCCCGTGACTTCCAAGGCAAAGAGCTGGACCTGCTGTCTCAGGCTCTCTCTAGAGTGGGGTCTCTTTTGATTTTCTCCATTTTCCACTTTTGGGTCTGGTTTACTTTATGTGGATTCCACTGGGAACGTAAGAGAAGAAATGAAAGGCGCATGGCGAGGTACACGCTGATCTCCTCATAATGTCCTCTGATGGGGAGGGCTGAAGCCCCACAGAGCAGGAGGGTCAGCAAAGGATGGAAAGGCGCCTGAGTTTTCATTGCCCACTCATGGGCTTTTACAAATCAGCAGGAACTGCTGGGAGGCTGGGCTCTGAATGGCACAGTGGCCTCCTGACCTGGGACGGGCAGGACCGCAGGACCGTGAACAGGCAGTCAGGTCCTCCTGAAGGAATGGGTGGTACCTGAAGGGGCCCCAAGGGAGATGTAAGATCCTGGTGCCAGCCCAGTCTGCCTGCTGGACTAGGCCACTTCTATTGCTGGATCTGTTCCCTGTCTCAACACAAGAACTCCTGCCTGGGATCCACGGGACCATTATGAAACTAGGAGAATATGATAAAATGCTTGCAGTGCCGGCGCAGATAGAGTAAGCCCACTGCAGATTACAACTAAGAACCCCAGGCAGGCTCCAACAAGCAACGGCGAGGCCCCTGACAAGAAAGCCGCAGCAGCTGGCTCGGGGAGGGAAAATAAACCTGGAGAAAGACAGGTGTCATGAGCTTACTGGGGTTTTTGCCTTTTTTATCTCCGAGGATTGAGCACAAAAGCTCTAGAAGAAACCCCCTCTCTCTAGACAGAAGACTGAGAAGCCAGGCTCCTGTGAGCTGGCAGTTTGAGGGAAATCCCTGATTTTTGCTTGTTTTCTTTTTTTTATCTCCTGGCCCTGCCTCACAAGGCAGTGTCAGTTGCTGAGCTATGTTGCCACGGTCGCGACGGCAGCAGTGACAGTGACCTAAACACAAGAGAAAACCTTCCCACCGGCCAGAGGAACCCGGGGAAGGGCCTCATGTTCTGAAGAGTGTGGGGGGCTCCCTTGATCTCTTCCATTTTCTCTCACTGCTTTGCCTACAGGGTGCCCCGGCGGTGCAGACCGGTGTAGCAGCACAGGAGGATGCAGCGGGCAGAAACACCGGCTTTGCAGCCAGAGGTTTAGACAGAAAGGCTCCTGGGAGCTAGACAGTGTCAGGGGAACCCAGAGGGAGGAAGTTGGAGAACGGAATGCCCTAAGTTTGTTGTGTGAACCTGTACGCATTTTGGGCTCACCCCAAACTGCATGCACAAAAGATTCAAAAGAGCACAGTAAAGGCTCTGATAACTACGGTGCAAACCCCTGCCATGTCGAGACTAACCCTTGAGGGGTGCACTTGCAAGACACACCCAAGCGACATGCAACCACTGCTTATAGAAGGTGACAGAGAATTTTCAGACCAGACCCAACCTGCTAAAACAAAGCAATGCTCTAAAACTTTTAACAAGACATAGTATACTAGTTTGCTCTGGCTGCCATACAAAGTACTGCAGACACTGGGTGGCTTAAACAACAGAGATTTACATCCTCACAGTCCTGGAGGTTGGATGTCCAAGATCGAGGTGTAGGTAGGGCTTGTTTATTCTGAGGCCTCTCTCCTTGGCTTGCAGGTGGCCGCCTTCTCCCTGTGTCTTCCCATGGTCTTCCCTCTGTGCATGTCTGTGTCCTAATTTCCCATTCTTATAAGGACTCCAATCATACTGAACTAGGGCATACGCTAGTGACCTCATTTTAACTTTTAAAGACCCTATCTCCAAATACACTCACGTCTAAGGTATTGGGAGTTAGGGCTTCAGCATGGGAATTGCGGGGTTGGGGGAGGGGGCAACAACCCATAGCCGCCAGCATCTCACAACATAATATTCAAAACACCCAGAATCCAATCCAAATTATCACACCTCAGCACTTCTCTCTTGGTATAGGAAGAAATAGGAAATCAACAAGGACACAGAAGACCTGAATGCCACCATCAACCAACAGGATCTAACTGAAGTGTATTGAACCTTCCACCTGACAACAGAATGCACATTCTTCTCATGGGCACGTGAAATAGTCACCAGGACAGATCATATCCTGGGTCACAAAGCAAACCTTCACAAGTTTAAAGGAATCAAAATCCTATGAAATATGTCCTCTGATCATAATGGAATTAAACTAGGAGTCAATAACAGAAAGATATTGGGGAAATCTCCCAAAACTTGGAAGCTAAACCACACACTTCTAAATAATCCATGGGTCAAGAGGGAAGTCTCAAGGGAAACTCGCAAATATTCTGAACTGAATAAAAGTGAAAATACAAGTTATCAGCATGCATTGATGCAACTAAAGCAGTGCTTAGAGAAAAAATTATAGTACTAATTGTTTATATGAGAAAAGAAGAAAGGTCTCAATTCAATAATCTAAACCAATCTTGTCCAACCCACAGCCTACGGGCTGCATGCAGCCTAGGACAGAATGTGGCCCAATACAAATCCATAAACTTTCTTAAAACATTACTAGATTTTCTTGCGTTTTTGTTTTTTTCTTTCTCATCAGCTATCACTAGTGCATCAGCTATCACTAGTGTTAGTGTATTTTATGTGTGGACCAAGGCAATTCTTCTTCCAATGTGGCCCAGAGAAGCCAAAATGTTGGACAACCCCGATCTAAACTATACCTTAAGAAATTAGGACGAGGGGAAAGTTGAATTAAACCCAAAGCATACAGAAGGCAGGCAACAATAGAGATAAGAACAAAACTCAATAAAATTGAAAACAGAAACAATAGAGAAAAATCAATGACTCTACAAACAGGTTCTTTTAAAAGATCTATAACAATGATAAATACCTCTCGCCAGGCTGAACAAGAAGGGAGAACACACAAATTATCGATATCAGAAATGGAAAAGGGATATTGCCACAGACATTACTGACAGCAAAAGGACAGACAATAAGGAATTACTGAGATGATTAAAAACAACTACATACCCATAGGTTTGACAATGTAGGTGAGATGAACCAATTCCTTAAAAAACACAAACTACCAAAACTTACTCAAGGAAAAAAGATAAACCACACAGTCCTTTTAGCTATTAAATAAATTAAAATTTTAGTTTAAAATCTCCTGGGAAAAATCATCAAATGATTTTATTGAATAATTTACCAAAAATATGAAGAAGCAAAATACCAGTTGTAGACATTCTGTTCCAAAAAATAAGAGGAGGGAACATTTACCAACTCATTTTATGGAACACTTCCCAAATCGTCTTAATGAGGCAGCATTACTCTGCTAACAAAATCAAAGACATTACAAAAGCAGAAAACTGTGGATCAATATCTCAATTGAACACAGACAAAAAGCAGTCGACGAGATATTGGCAAATTAAATCCAGCAATATATAAACGAGATAATGCAAAGCATTCAAATATTCAGCATTCAAAAAAGATCAATCCATATAATTTATGCCACACTGACAGAACTACGAAGAAACAAAACAGTCATATCAGTAGATGCAGAAAAAACATTTGACAAAAGTAAACATCCACTCATGATTTAAAACCCTTAGTAAAATAGAAATAGAAGGGAACTTCCTGGATCTGACAAAGAACATCTAGAAAACAAAACCAAACGACCTATAGCTAACATCATACCTAATGGTGAAAGAGTGAAAGCTTCCCTCTGTGATCTAGGGAATACGAGAGGATGTCTACCCTCACCACTCCCATTCAAAATCACACTGAAAGTTTTTGCTAGTACAATAAAGCAAGAAAAAGAAATAAAAGTCATATATACATAGATGCCTTATATATAAAGAAGACATAAAACTGTCTCTAATTGCAGAAGACATGATTGTCTATACAGAAAATCTCAAGGAATTTCCAAAACATCATATAACTAATAACTGAATTTTGAAAGGTCATAGAACACAAGGTCAATATTAAAAGATCAATTGTATTTCCACACTCAAGCAACAAACAATATGAACTTTAGCCAAAAAGCACTATTTACAACAACACCAAAAAATAAAATATTTAGCCTAGATCTAACAAATACGTGCAGGATCCGAATGCTTCATGAAAGCAGCATACTGATGAAACAGCAAAGAAGATCTAAATAAATGGAGAGAAATACTATGGTCATGAAATCAAAGACTCCATATTGTTAAGATGTGAATTCTCCTCAAATTGATGTAGAACCTCAATGCCATCCCAATGAAGATCCCAGCAGGAATGTTTGTTGATGCCAACAAGCTGATTCAAACATTTATTTGCAAAGGCAAAGGACTAAGCATAATCAAAACAATTTTGAGAAAGAAAACAAATTTGGTGAGCTCATGCTATCGTATTTCAAGACTTATAATAAAGCTACAGTTATCAAGACAGTGTAGTGTTAGCAAAAGGATGGATACATACATTAAATAGAAGCTCCAGAAATGAGATGCACATAATATGGCCAATTAATTTTTAAAAAAATTGCAAAGGCAATTCAATGGAAAAAGGATAGTCTTTTCAACAAATGATACTGGAACAAGTGGACATCAATATGCAACAATATATAGAGAGATAGATATGTGAACTTGGAACCCAATCTTGTACACAAAAATTACAAAACAGCTGCAGCAATAAACAAAACTCATGCCTCATACCAAAAACTCAAAATGAATCTTAGACCTAAATGAAATCATAAAACTATAACACCTTTAGGAAAATAAGTAAGAGAAAAATGCCTGTAACCTTGTGTTAGGCAGAGTTATTAGCTCCAACATCAAAAGCAAAATCCATACAAGAAAACACTGCAAACTGGATCTTATTAAAATTATAAAAGTTTTCTCCATGAAAAACACCATCAAGAGAATGAAAAGACAAGCCACAGGCTGGAAGAAAATATTTACAAATCATCTATCTGACAAAAAAAACCTTGTAAGTAGAATATATAAAGAACACTGAAACCAGTGTCCCCACATGTGTCCATGTGTTTTCATCGTTCGGCTCCCACTTATAAGTGAGAACATTCAGTGCCTGGTTTTCTGTTTCTGTGTTAGTTTGCTGAGGATAACAGCTTCCAGCTCCAACCTTGTTCCTGCAAAGGACACGATCTCATTCCTTTTTATGCCTGTGTAGTATTCCATGGCATATATGTACCACATTTTCTTTGTCTAGTCTATCATCAATGGGCATTTGGATTGATTGCATGTCTTTGCTATTGTGAATAGTGCTGCAATGAACATATGCATGCATGTATCTTTACAATAGAATAATTTATTATATATTCCTTTGGGTATAGCCCCAACAATGGGATTGCTGGGTTGAATGGTATTTCTGCTTCTAGATCTTTGAGGAAGTGCCACACTGTCTTCCACAATGGTTGAGCTAATTTACACTCCCACCAACAGTATAAAAACATTATTTTTCTTTACAAACTTCACAGCATCTGTTGTTTCTTGACTTTTTAATAATCACCGTTCTGACTGGTGTGAGATGGTATCTCATTGTGGTTTTTATTTGCATTTCTCTAATGATCAGTGATGTTGAATTTTTTTTCATAGGTTTCTTGGCCACATGAATGTCTTCTTTTGAGAAGTACCTGTTCATGTCCTTTGCCCACTTTTTAATGGGGTTGGAAAACAACCCACTTTTAAAAATAGGTAAAAGATCTGAACAGCTAAATAGGAAATATATCCCTGAACAAGAGATACATACACAGAGGGCAAATAAACACTTGAAAAGGTGCTCATCATCATTAATTAGGGAAATGTAAATTAAAACTACCATGAGATAACACTACACATCTACCACAATGGCTAAACTTAAAAAAAAAAACCAAAAAACCCTCGTGTTACTAATTTCTGATGAGAAAGTAGGGCAACCGGAACTCTTGTACCTTGCTATGGGAAGCAATTATGCAGCCATTTAAAGAAAACAGTTAAGCCAGTTCTTACAAAGTTAAACATATGTTTATCATATGACCCAGAAATCCCACTTCTACGTATTTACCCAAGAGGAATAAAAACTGATGTTCACCAAAAACCTGTGTGCAAATGTTTACAATAGCTTTATTCATAACTGCCCCACACTGGAAACAATGCAAGTGTCTTTCAACTGGTAAATGGGTGAACTGTCTACATTCACCCAATAGAATTCCACTCGACAATAAAAATGAAGAAGTTATTGATGTCCACAATGACATGGGTGAATCTCAAATGCATTAGGTTACCTGAATGAAGCTATATGGGAAAAGCCATTTAGATGGTATCCTGGATGATGCAAAAAACAATGGGGTGGACAACAGCAGAGACAAGGGTGTGTGCAGTAGGGGGTGGTTGGCTGCAAGAGACAGCAGGAGGAGATATTTTGGGGTGATAGAAAGTTCTAAATTTTGATTGTGGTCATGGTCACAGGGTTCTGTGCATCTGTTACCAGTTAGAGAACCATATCATCCCCTCCACCAAAACAATCTTCTGGTATGCATATTAGCAAGTAAATCAAAAGCACACCTGGGAAGGAGACTGCGGCATTTGCTCTTAGCCAGGCGCTGTGGCAAGCCCAGCGTTCGCCATTCCATGCAGTCCTCAGGGCCCCTGGGAGGTGGTGGTGGCCTTCCAACTGCACAGTCTCTCAGCTGAGGCCCCAGCGCCCAGGGTCAGGCTGGACCCCAAACCACATCTGCCTCCATGTCCCAAGCTCTTTCTACAGCGCCAAGATTTTACTGCATGTATGACAAAGGTGCTTGGCAAATCGAGACTCAGTGGACCTTGGCCCGCAGCCGAAATCACTGTGGCGTTTCGACAGGCCTGCAGAGGGCCTGCAGAACATGTGACAGCTTTCCTGAGGAAGTGCTCAGAAGGAAGTCTCCAGCAGCGTGGCACGGCTCCCCAGGTCCCAGGCCTTTCCATTCACATCTCCCACCTTAACCCTGATGTCCATTCCGACCTGGGGGCTCTCTTGAGCCCTGCATGATCAGTGTGGAGTCTGAGTCAGAGGCAACTGCAAAGAGAGCTTCTCCCTTCACACCAGGTCTCCCTTCACCTCTCTGTGAGGCCACATTCACATGGCTCTCCCAGGCATGCCCTGGAGCTGAGGCTCAAGGTGGTTGATTTCAGCAAAAGTCCTTTGTGATGAAGGCCCAGGGCTGGACAGGCACAAGGAGACGTCCACCAGCCCTGGCAGAGCACCCTGTGTGCCCCACCTCCCTGCAGCTCTCCACACTCCCCATGGGGCTGGTCTCCTGCTGAGACATCTGGGGCTCTCACTCACCACAAACCAGGGCCCAGCTTCCCAAGGTTGAGTGGCACCATCCCTCAGGGTGGCAACAGGCTGGGTCCACAGGCTGCCACCTGAACCCCTTCAGGAGAGAGGGCTGGGACTATGGCAAGCTGGTCAAAGACTGGGGATCCCCAGGGAGAAGTGTGTGTGTTCATGGCTTAATTGGGGTGACGGTAGTAGCAATGATGGCAATCAGAACACTTGAGTTTATGCCACCAAATCCAGGGAAGGTAGAGAAGAGACAGGGGCTTGCTTGCATTTCACTATAGGAGAAAGACAGCTGGTGATGAAGCCCTGAAGGGAGACATGGGCCACAGAGGGAGAGTGAAAAGACTGTGTCCCCACCCAAATCTCATCTTGAATCGTAGCTCCCCAAATCCCCATGTGTTGTGGAAGGGACCTGGTGAGAGGTAATCGGATTACTGGGGCAGTTACCCCCATGCTGCTGTTCTCGTGATAGTGAGTGAGTTCTCACACAATCTGATGGCTTTATAAAGGGGCTTTCCCTCTTTTGCTCAGCACTTCTCCTTCTCGCCATCATGTGAAGAAAAATGTGTTTGCTTCCCCTTCCGCCATGACTGTAAGTTTCCTGAGGCCTCCCCAGCCATGTGGAACTATGAGTCAATTAAATCTCTTTCCTTTATAAATTACCCAGTCTCAGGTATGTCTTTATTAGCATCATGATAATGGACTAATACAAACCTCATTGGATGTTGCTTCCCCTTCTCAGCACATCACCGAAGGCTCAGAGTGAGCTCAGCTGTCTCTGCAAATGGCAGACAATGATCAATGACCTTCACAGTGCGGCAGTCATTAACTCACAGTGGTTTAGCTGCCTTTCAGAGACCCTACCACCCTAGGGATGAAGAAACTAAGGTGATATAGGTGCACCCCATGAGGATGCAGGGCATGCAGCTACTCCCCTGCACACCTTCCATCGGAATCTTCAGAACTGCCAGTGACTCTGGTGGGGTAATTTCTATCCATGCCTTTAACAAAAGGGGATGCAGAAACTGCCCCTAGAAAGGGTTAAGTGATTTGCCCAAGGTTAGTCCCTCAGCTAGCAAGGAGTAGAAGGGGTCAGTGCAGTGTGTGTGTGTGTGTGTGTGAGAGAGAGAGAGAGAGAGACAGAGAGAGAGAGAGAGAGAGAGAGAGAGAGAGAGAGAGAGAGAGAGAGAGAGACTTCATGTACACTGGTGAATGAACCTTTGCAATCCAGTTCAAATCAGAATCTGGGTTTCCTGGGACATGCCTCAAGTATCTCCTCCTCCCTGAGGACTTGCATTTCTACAAACCTGGCTTCAGTTTTATCTGCCATGGGCTTCCTCAAGGAGAGAGAAAAGGAGAGCTCTTTAGATGGTGCAGAAGAAGAATGAGGCAGCGATAGGTAACCGGCTCCAGAAAAGGCAGGCTAGGCTGAGGTCAGCTCCAGTGATCCAAGGGAAGGATGGCTACCTGGCTCATGACACACTGAGGGAGGCAATCAATTATTTAAAAAGTAAACAACCAGGTAAAGAACGTAGGACTCTAGGCACCTAGACTTAATTACCAAGGAAAAGGGACAATTCCAAGGGGCACAACTTGAGTGCCCTCCACAGTGGAAAACCCTCATTTGTCCACAGAGTTCCTACCTCACAGGCTCTTGGTTTAGCCCTGGCTACAAGTGGAGGTGAGGTCTGGGGGTGCATTTCAGTAAATCTGCCTGGCTTAGTACAAAAGTCAACCCCTCTTCCTGGGGCAGGGCTCTCCGCTGTGGAATATTAAGTGGAAGCAGGACAACAGCATGCTCTGTGAATCCCCTCCCAGGGGTCTTTGGAAGGCCCTGGAAGAAATGCTAACGAGCACAGGTTTGAAGACTTCTCCTTAGTGAGATGTCTGTGCCAAGAGCATCAAAATAAACTTCCAGGCTGTAAAAATAAAGGTTGATTGGTGTTTGCTGGGAAGAAGGGATCTCAAAGTAGAAAGCCATCCTCTCTAAAATAATACATATTGAGGTCCTTTAAAACTTAATAAAAAAGCAGGATTTTGTGGCGTGCAATTCCACATCATCAAGGCCCTCAACACCATTACATGAGTAACTCATGGAGGTCCCTGGTCAGATGTCAGCCTCTGAGTCCTGGGCCCTTGAAGCCAGTGCAGGAGGCTGAAGCCTTCGAAAGCTGCCTGTCTGCCCAGGCTGACTGTGCCAGCTCCAGACTGGGCTGCCTGTTGTACAGCTTCATGCACACCCCGTGCCTGCCCTGGCTAATCATGATGTGTCTCACAGTGAGGTGGAGGTGGTATCTTCCCACCACACAGGTATTATAACTGAGACTTTGACAGTTTAAATATTTCCAGAGAACCAGAAACTAAATTCAAACTGCCCGAGTATCATGGTATACTCTGCAATATTCCAGGATTATAGAAATCAATAGTCTCTATCAAACCTGTATTAGACCAGGTTCTCCAGAGAAACAGAAACAGAACCAATATGTATATATATGAACAGAAACAGAACTAATAACATATATACACACACACACACACACATACATATATGAAGAGATTATGAGGAATTGGCTTATGCAATTATGGAGACTGAGAAACCCCACCATCTGTCACCAGCAAGTTGGAGACCCAGGGAAGCTGGTGGCATAATTCAGTCTTAAGTCCAAAGGCCTGAGAACCAGTGGAGCTAGGGTGGTAAAACCCAGTCCAAGAGCAGACCAATGTCTCAGCTGAAGCAGGCAGGCAGGAGACAAAAGGGGCAAATTCCTCTTTCCTTCTCCCTCAGTGGACTGGTTGATGCCACCCACATTGGGGAGGATCATCTGCTTTACTGGGTCCACGGATTCAAACGCTAACCTCAGCCAGAAACACTGTCATGGACACACTCAATCTGGGCATCCCAGCGTGCAGCCAAGTTGACACCTTAAATAAACCATCACAGTCCCCTGGTGCTCAGCACAGTGCCTGGAGCACAGCACGTGCTAAAGGTGACAAGAGCTAATGGGCAGAATTTTCACAGAAGCCAGGTACATAGGCTTTTGCTGATGAATGTGGCCAAGCTTTTCTCCCGGGGGTACTAAGCGGCTGCTGCTCTCTATGTGGTCCGTGTGCTCATCCTGATGGAGGTGGAAATAGAGAGCTCCAAAGAGTCCCTGCTTTGGTCACATCTGGAAGTGAGAAATTCTTTTCTACTCCCTGTAGAGGTTATCAGTGGGTGGGGTCTGCCTCTTTCTACAGACAGGGGGCTGAAGGCTGGAATCAGTGCCCACGCATCTACAGTGAGTGCCTGCTGGACGGGGCACGGAGCACCCCGCCTAAGATCACTCACATCACACACCTGGGAATGGCGTCCAGGCCTCCTCCGATCCCCAAATCCCAAAGGCTTTCTCGTTAACTTGCCCAGCCCTGCAACACGTTGGGGTGACATCCTGCAGAGAATTGGCCTCCAAATCTGGCTGTTTTGCTGAAAAAACATAATCTGCCCTTTCATTAAGCTTTCCAATGCACAGGGAGCTACCAAGCTTTTCTGTGCTGCTCGCCCATGCAGGCTGCAGTTAAGGGCAAGATTTGCTACTGGATATCAGTACTTGCCACTCTCCTTGGCTAATGTTTCCATGCTGGAGAGTCTTCAATTTACAATCAGGTGGATGAAATAAAAATGAAAGCTAATATTTATTGAGAGCCTGCTCTATGCCCGGTATGGGCTAAGCACATTACAGGCATGATTGGGTTTTATTATCGCAACCCTATGAGGTGGGTACTATTGTCACCCTTGTTTGACAGGCGAGGACGCAGGCACACATGGCAAAGAAGACATCACCCTCTCTGGAACCCCTGTAAGTGGCCACCTGCATGTCCTTACATTGCGCAGGACAAAGAGGGCTGCTTTCTTCCCTCAAAGAGCATCTAAGCTGGTGGAAGGTAGAGGGCACACCTACGGCACTCCAAATGTGACCAGCATAATGACACTGGGATCTTCGCTGAGTGCATGCTAATTTTTTTTTTTTTTTTTTTAATACAGAGTTTCGCTCTTGTTGCCCAGGCTGGAATGCAATGGTCTGATCTCCACTCACAGCAACCTCCGCCTCCTCAGTTCAAGCGATTCTCCTGCCTCAGCCTCCCAAGTAACTGGGATTACAGGCGCCCACCACCACGCCCAGCTAATTTTGTATTTTTAGTAGAGATAGGGTTTCTCCATGTTGGTCAGGCTGGACTCAAACGCCCGACCTGAGGTGATCGGCCCGCCTCGGCCTCCCAAAGTGCATGCTAATTTTTAGAGCAGTGTTCATGTTTGTTGTGGTGACTCCCTTGTAAGCACTTTACTGCTGTGCTATCTTTCTGGTTCAGCGGAAGCTTTCAAAAGGGGTCCCACCCAGAGCCCAAGGATGGCAATGGGTTCAGATCCAGTTCCCCGCGCTGGCCACACTGGCTGTCCTATCTCCCCCCAAACTGATGTGTCAGGTGTGCTCACGTGGCCGCCTTGCTGCTGGCGCGACTGCCTTTGACGGAAGTGCTGGCCTGCCTCTTCGCTGCCTGCGGGTCCCTCTGTCTATGCTCACGTCCTCTCCTGAGCCCCTTCTGGGCGCCCCGGCACCTAGGCAGGGAGGAGCAGTATCTTTCAAGTAACAGTTGCTCTGGGACTGGCTGTTGTAACTTTGTGGTGTTCCCTCATTTTCACAACAGCTCAGGATGAGATGGAGGATTGGAGCTCAGAGAGGGATGTTCATTTCCCTGAGCTGGCACAGCTCATATGTAAGTGATCAGGAATCAAACTCCAGATCTACCGACTCCTAACCCTCCTCACTCCAGGCTGAATTAACAGCTTTCTCTACTGGGGTCCTATGCTAATTTATTCCTAGAACTGACAAAATATTCATTACATTACATTATATTTATTACACTGCGTGTATTATAGTACATTATATTATATTACTTTACAATATATTATGTTATGTTACATTACCTTATAGTTAGATGTGTACTTATGTTACATTATAGTTAGCTGTGTACTTATCTATTTTTCTTAGGGACTGTGAGCACTTATAGGATATGAGTTGAGTCTAACTTCTCTTCGAATCCCAGTGCCTAGCACATCTACTGACATAGAGCAGATGCTAAAAATATTTTTTATGAAAAAAAAGTGTACGCAATCAATAGCTGTGCATTGAGCTACTTGGTATAATATATACATGGCGGAGGAGATGGCTGTATTTTCTGTGTGTCCGACATGTAGGACCCAAGGAAATAAGGATATTTTTGGAAAGCCTGAGAGCATTTCAGAATTAAGAGGAAAAAGCAAATTCACCTCTTCTGAAAGTGTTGCCATAGTAACTCAGCACAACGCAGGGGGAGAAAACGCTGTTTCATCAGAGTACATCATTTCAGATTAGCAATAATGGAGGAAGCACTTGCCCTGGGGGGACAGAAAGGCTCAGATGGTGTGGTCCAGGGCCCTGGGAACCTTGTCCTCCATATGCATCCCATGGTCCATGGTAAGAACTCAGGGGACTGGGACAAGCCCCAGAGCCACAGCTTGCATTCAGAGGAGGCTGGCTAAGAACCTGAAGAAGAAGCAGCCAAGGCCAGTTTGAGATGCCTCACCTCCCTGGCTGTACCTGAGGAGCTCCTCCACCTGGCTGTGGCTTCCTGAGGTGGGGATAGGGGGGAGGAGTCTGTGCCTCTTTTTGTTCCGCTATGAGAAGTTCAGGCCACTCTCACTGGATCTCAGCAGTCAAGCAAAGCAAGAGGATGGGGAGTTTAAAAATTTTCCCTTAGGGAATAGCTGGCAAAGATTGCTATAAATTAGTATTTATTCTACCCCAATTAACTCGATAGCATCTTTCAAGTGATTCAGCAGTGTCATTGGAACCAAATGGATGTCCCCTGTGTGGGCCAGCAGCCTCCTAATCAGATTAAATTCCTTTCCGCTGTGGAGAATAAAGTATCAGGGCCTTAGGAGGATGGGTGGGGAATTTGTTTGTTCCATTGTTATCTCGTTCATTGGCTAAACAGACATTTTACTGGGCACCTACGACATGCCAGGGAGTCAGGTTGGAAGCCAGAGGTACCAAGAGAAAAACTATGTAATCCCTATTTTGGAGGAAGAGAGAGAGAACGGGAAAGTGGTGGTGGGTGATGAAGGCTGAGAAGAGAAGACAAAAGGAATGAAAGTGAAATTGAGCATCATTCTCCATCAGTGAGCACATGTATCCTGGAGTGAAGCGGGGGCTGGGGCAATGGCAAGTCCAGCTTGTTTACCTCCCTGAGTGGATCCTTTTGGTTTATTTTTAAACATCTTCTCCTCTATATGGCAAAATTGTCTTCAGTCGTAATCACAGCATGAAACAACAGCAACAAAAGGCCAGATTCTCCACTGGAGGTGCACATCGGAATCTCCAGGAGAACATTCTAAAATGCTACAGTCTCCTCCAACCAATGTAGCTCTCAGGGGAACGCACTGCACCCTCCTCTCCAGGGGCACCTGTATGAGCAGAAGAGGAAGGCACAGAGGTGGCCATCCTGTGCCAACACAATCCGGCTCAGGACTCTGCAGCCTCAAAGTTATTTCAGTACACCCAGCTGGGTCAGAAGCCAGAGAAAACTCCCCCCACCACTACACATGATGTTCAGGAAGTCACGTCAAAACCCCCGACCTGTGTACGGGAGGAAGAGTGCACACTGCGTTAGGAAGAAAACAGGGCCAGAAAAGCTAAGGGAGGTGGCGCCATGTGTGTGCATAATCCCTGCCAACCAGCAAGCCTGTTCAACAGAGCTGGCCTGAACAGAATCCCAGCATGGAAAATGCAAAATGCCAGGAAAGCAAATTAAAACTAGGATGTGACTTTTTTCTTTTTTAATTTTTTTAAATTTGATTTTTCCATAAGTTATTGGGGTACAGGTGGTTTATGGTTACATGGGTAAGTTCTTTAGTGGTGATTTGTGAGATTCTGGTGCACTCATCACCTGAGTCGTATACACTGCACCACATTTGTAGTCTTTTATGCCCCCTTCTACTCTTCCCCCAAGTCCCCAAAGTCCATTGTATCATTCTTATGCCTTTGCACCCTCATGGCTTAGCTCCCACATATCAGTGAGAACATAGGATGTTTGGTTTTCCATTCCTGAGTTACTTCATTTAGAATAATAGTCTCCAGTCTCATCCAGGTCATTGCAAATGCTATTAATTCATTCCTTTTTAATGGCTTCCTAGTATTCCATCTCATATATATATATATATATATATATATATATATATATACACACACACACACATATATATATATATGTATACCATAGTTTCTTTATCCACTTGATAATTGGTGGGCCTTTGGGTCGGTTCCATGATTTTGCAATTGCAAATTGTGCTGCTATAAACATGTGTGTGCAAGTATCTTTTTCTCATATGACTTCTTTTCCTCTGGGTAGTTACCCAGTAGAGGGACTGCTGGATCAAATGGTAGTTCTACTTTTATTTCTTTAAGGAATCTCCACACTGTTTTCCACAGTGGCTGTACTAGTTCACATTCCCATCAGCAGTGTAGAAGTGGTCCCTGTTCACCGTGTCCATGCCAACATCTACTATTTTTGATTTTTTGATTATGGCCATTCTTGCAGGAATAAGGTGGTATCGCATTGTGGTTGTGATTTGCATTTCCCTGATCATTAGTGATGTTGAGCATTTTTTCATATGTTTGTTGGTCATTTGTATGTCTTCTTTTGAGAACTGTCTATTCATGTCCTTAGCTCACTTTTTGACGGGATTGTTTTTTTCTTACTGATTTGTTTGAGTTCGTTGTAGATTCTGTGTATTAGTCCTTTGTCAGATGTGTAGATTGTGAAGATTTTCTTCCCCTTTGAGGGTTGTCCGTTTACTCTGCTGACAGTTCCTTTTGCCGTGCAAAAGCTCATTAGTTTAATTAGGTCCCAGCTATTTATCTTCATTTTTACTGCATTTGCTTTTGGGTTCTTGGTCATGAAATCCTTGCCTAAGCCAATGTAGGGACATGACTTTTGTTGTTCCTCAAAAGGACGCCACATGGCTGGGCGTGGTGGCTCACCCCTGTAATTCCAGCATTTTGGGAGGCTGAGGCAGGTGGATCACCTGAGGTCAGGAGTTCAAGACCAACGTGGCCAACATGGTGAAAACCTGTCTTTATTAAAAATACATAAATTAGCCAAGAGTGGTGGTGTTTGCCTGTAGTCTCAACTACTAGGGAGGCTGAGGCAGGCGAATCACTTGAACCCAGGAGGCAGACGTAACAGTGAGTCAAGATTGTACCACTGCACTCCAGCCTGGGCGACAGAAGAGACTCCGTCTCAAAAAAACAAAACAAACAAATAAACAAAAAGGATGCCGATGCCACAGTACTGTTCCTTGGGTGGACAGCACTTTTCGAGAGGTCAGTTCTTATAAGGAACCTCCTTCCTATTCACCCTCTGTTTCTGAGGGGACGGCAGCTTGGACAGGAGCAAGGAGGTCTGAGACTCACCCCAGCTGCAAGTCAATGGCTGCTTCACAGCTCCCTGGCCTCTGCTTACCCAGCTTTCAAACAGACACGATGATCCCTGCCTCATCCACCTCCCAAACTCTTTAAAAGCATCAGATGAAAATAAACATTTTCTGTGATAAAGGTACTGATACCCACTCTTTTTGTGACTCTGGGCAGAAAGGGTCTGTGGTATCTCTTCGATCCTCAGTGTTTTGCACATAGCAGGCACTCAATAAATGCTCAGTGGCTTGTTTGGGCAACATCAAGTCTATATTATGCTCCATAAGTAACCTGTCTGTTGGAGAGAAAATCATCTCAGAAACAAGATTGGATTCGTCCTGAGAGTATGTAAGGGCGCTCCGAAGGCCGAGAAAGAATGTACCTGGCAGGCCAGGAGAGAAGACAGCACTTTAATCCGCTGTTGAAAAACCTGAGTCCAGTTGCCGAAATGTTTGGCAAAGGGATCTGGGCCGCTCTCTAGGGGTTCTGATACGGACGCAGCTCAGAGTGGTGGAATTGAGGGGGTTGTAAGCGTTAGCATCCGTGAGAAGGGAGCTAGGCAGGAGGACTTTTTCTTAAGAGTCAGAAAATGCCTCCTTTCCAATTGAAACAGACAGTGCTGGTGTTTCAAATTATTAACATAAAGACACATGTGGAGGGCTGCGATCCCCATGTCAGCTTTTGCAAAAGGCAAGGGAGATATAAAGTAGATTAATGAAAGGAAAACATGAAGATCCATTGGTCCTTTTTGCTTTCTTTCTTGATTAATGGGGAACATTTAGAGCTGGTGATGCTCATCTCATGGTTGAGGGTGAAAGAGGACTGGGGGTTCAGGCCAGGGTGCATAGTCAGGCTCTGTCTCCAACTGGTAGTATAGCCACATGTCCACTCCTTCACTCCAAGCCCATTTCACTCCAGTGGGCAGACTGTGGAAGGTTCAGAGATGACATATGTACATAGCAGGGACTCAATCCATGGAGCGACTTGCTGGAGAAAAGCCATGAGCAGATAAGAAAAGCTGCCTGCAAGGGCTTTTGACTTCAACCTGTGCCAAAGGACCAGACCAGCTGGATACAGGGTTTATCCTCAGGAAGTTTGATTAACTCCTCGTTAAGGGGGAATGTGGTGACTTAGATAGAGACAAAGTATTAGAATAATGGTTCTGTTGAGCATTTGTAAGAAAGTTGTGGAATTATGCTGAGATGTTTGTTTATTTATTTATTTATTTATCGATTTATTTATTTTTAGAAAGAGGGTCTTACTCTACCACCCAGGCTGTATGCAGTTGTGTGATCTTGGCTCACTGTAGCCTCGAAATCCTGGGCTCAAGCAATCCTCCCGCCTCAGCCTCTCAAGTAGCTGACACTACAGGCATGCACCACCACACCCAGCTAACTATTTTTTGTAGAGACCAGCCCTGGCTGGTCTCCGACTCCTGGCCTCAAGCCATCCTCCTGCCTCAGCTTCTAAAAGTTTTGAGATTACAGGTGTGAGCCACTGCGCCCACCCTGAGATGTTTATTTCTTTAAATATTGCCCACCCAAAAGCACATGATGGCTAGTTAGTGCTACTTAAAAGAAAACACAGTAAGTTAAATCCACACACAATCAGAACCCCCGTGAATCATATCTGCCACTACAGACGTTCATCACACACAGCTCCAGCTCTGGCAGTGGGCTCTCCAGGCAGCCACATTTGCTGTTTGTCACACACACAGGTAGCTCCTTAAATGAACCTATGAACTAAAATGAGGGGTGTGACTACACATGCCCAATGGCAACAGATAACACCAACCCCAGCTACTCCAACAGGGAGAAGGTGCAGGAACAAAGAGCTGGGCCGTCCGCACCCCTGTCTGACTTGGCTACCATGGAGCTGTGTGACTGTGGACTAATCCCTCACCCTCTCTGGGCCTTATCGTTCTTATCTCTAAATGTGGGTAATGAAAATATTTCCCTCCTTGAGGTGCTGTGAGGGCTTCTTGAGCTGACAGAAGAAAAGCCCTGAGAATGAGACCCAGTGCATGGTTCTAGGCACAGAGCCTAGCACCAGGGAAATGGTAATTTAATAAGCTGCCGTTGTGTTTAGTTTTGGTAGCACTAGTAGTAGGTGATGGTCGTGGCACTGTCTTTGTTTTTACTATTTTAAGATGGTGCATGTTCTGGGAAGAACTTTTTCAAACTTGAGAATTATGAGCTTACTGTTTCGGTTCCTATTCAAAGGTCTACAGCAAATACACAATGGGCTATGGAAATGCGCAGGCGTGTGTCTCGGGGCCTAGGAAACCCTTTACCCAGACCCTTCCCATCTCAGCTCCTTGGAAGTCTGGCATGAGAGATGTGGGACTTATTCCTCTTTAGACAGATGTGTTTGCTGGATTTGCTGATGCTGGGCTGCGTCCCTGGCACTGGGCACGGGTGGGAGGGAAGAGGCCTCTGGCCAAAGCATAGAGGTGAAGTCCCGCCTCTTTCAGGCACGCAGCGTGGGAATTGGGGTGGCTAAGGAGGAAATCAAGTGAATGGGTGAGGCAAGGGAAGAAGACAGAGTGAGGAGGGACATTGCTCTGTCAGGAAGCTGAGCCCTGAGTCCCCAGATGGTAGCACAAGAATGAGGGTGCAGGGGATAAAAAAAAAATCTGCTGAATAAACTCGACATTCTGTTTAGCCACTCAAGCAACAAACATGCAGGGCGCTGGAACTCTCTACATGTCACAAAGCACATCGCAGCTCCCTTGGCTGGTCAGTGCTCGCTGTGACAATAGAATGGCTGTCATTCCATTTTTACTGTTGCAGAGACGGTGGTTGTAGGGGGTCACCTTTGCAAAGATCCCACAGCCATTGTGGGGGCCAGCAGAGACCTGGGCCTGTGACACCAATCCCACCTCCTTCATCTTCTATGCAGAATCGACTTCATACCAGCCCTATGTCCTGTGCTAGGGGGAGCCACACAAGAACCGGCCAATCATCTCCACAAATGACAATCTAGCGGATAGGGAGGGAGAAGTCCCCGGGAATGCTACAGAAGAGCACTGGCCACTCAGAAGGACAGCATCTTAGCGTGTGGGATCCAGGCACCTGGTTTTGTGGGAAGGGGATTCTGAATCCAGCACTGAAGGAGGGGAGGGGGGCATCCCAGGGACAAGGCACGGAAAATTTGGCACACCACTATGGAGAGCTGCATGTGTCCCAGCCTGGCTGGTGTGGGCACCAGGAAGATGCATTTGGGCCCAGGCCTAGAGATGGGGTCTGTTCATGGGAACAAGGGTTGGACCAAGGCCTTGGCACTGTATCCCATGGATTGAGGAAGCCACAGAAGACCCTCAGCAGGAGGAAGCTCCCTCTGGCAAGGGTGAAGAAAGGAAACAGATCAGGAAGCAAGTGGAGACACCCCCCAGGTGAGAAGCAGTGGTCCAGGGAGGAGGAGAGGCGGGGCCGAGGGCTGCAGCAGTGGCATGGCGATTTGGACGGATGTTACTGGGTCAAGAAATACCCAGCCCATCTAGGACCCCCTCAGCAGAGACTGCTGCCAGGTTAAAGAATATCCTACGAGCTATGCTGCCGTGTGACAGGTGAGCACAGCACAGTGGCTGACAGCAAGGATGCCCAAACATGACCTGCAAATCCCCCTCTGCCACTTCCTCCCTATGTGGCTTGGTGCCATAACCCTGGAGCCTCAGTTTTCTCATCTATAGAATGGGAACGATGAGAAGTGCTGAGAGCAGAGCCTAGCCTTTCATGAGTGCTCAATACATGTCAAGCTGTGTCATTACTATCTGTTATATTTACAAAGCTATTTGCACAAATTACCCCCTCCAACGTTCAAAATAAACCCATGGAGCAGGTTTTTTGTTTTGTTTTGTTTTCTGAGTGTCTCATTCTGTCACCTAGGCTGGAGTGCAGTGCTGCAATCATGGCTCCCTGCAGCTTCGACCTCCTGGGCTCAAGCCATCCTTCCTCTTCAGCCTCCTGAGTAGCTGGGACTATAGGTGTGCACCTGGCTAGGCTAATTTTTTAACACCACACCTGGCTAACTTTTTTGTAGTTTTTGTAGAGACAGAATCTCACTCCGTTGTCCAGGCTGATCTTGAACTCCTGACCTCAAGCAATCTGCCCGCTTCAGCCTCCCAAAGTGCTGGGATTATAGGTGTGAGCCACTGCGCCCAGCCTGGGGAATGTAATCTTGAGCCCCTCTTCAAATATGCAAACAGGCTCAGTCATGACTTTCTGGGGACATGCAATCAGGCTCACTGGGGAATTGAAGCCCCTTGGGCAACCTGTGGCTACCCTGCACACAAGATAGCCCCCAGCTGTTCCCAGCCCTGCCAGTGGCAGCCCTACTGCCACAATGCTTCGGGAGGCACCTGAGTGGGCTGGGCCAAGTAGGGGAATCTATGGAGGCCCATCCTTCTCATTCCCTGTTTGAGATGCATCCTGTCTGATCCATGAGCCCAGGTGGCTGCTGCTTTCTGCTTGAGGGCACAGACTCGTGGATACATTCTCCGACATCACTTTTAATCTCCCCAACATGCCTCAGAGTCTGGCTGTGTGGGAAAAGCCACAATAGTAACTTCAATTAAAAACTGTTCTCGTGCATCTTGCTTTGCTTGAAATGTTCTCAGCACGGGTGAGGGATTGGAGTCTTTCAAGATGTCTCCAGCAAGAAGGGAGATGATTAAAAGCTGCCCCGGGAGGCCTGAGATGGTGCATAAGTACAAATAAGCCAATGTTCACAAGATTCTTAAAAGAAGGGGAAGGTGAGTTGAGAGTGGAAGTCAGGGAAGAGGGGAGGTAGAAATGGTGTCATTAAGGATCTTTATTCTGGTGGAATAAAATAGCACTGGGTCACAGAGGGCAGTTATTTCCAGGAGCCACAAGTTGTGTTTGTGAGTAAGTCGGACATAGACAGAGGTGTAGAGTGACCGAGTGAGGAGGATCTGCCCCATGAAGTGTGGGCAAGGAGGAGAGTGGAGACCCTGAGCTAAGGGAGTGAGCCATGAGACACAGCACGTGGGAGCCAGGTGGCTGGTTCAAATCTGCGCCTCAGTTGCTTCACCTGAAAATTGGGCTTAATTGTAATCCTGACTTCAGAGCATGGTGGTGAGGCTTAGCTGTGCTGCTCCGTGTAACACAGAGAGCCTGGCACACAGCAAGGCAGGCGTTAGCATGGTCGGTATGGTCAGTTCTGGTTATAGGAATCAAGCGACCAATGGCACCTGAAGGTTAGCTTCTCCAACCTTCATGATAGGAACCAAGAGAAGGAAAAAGCTTCAGTGCCTTCACGTTGTTCTCCACAAAGGATTCAGGGGTGGAGGCGAGCTTCCTTCCAGATAGACTGCAGGCCAGGATGTCTGCTAGCACCATGTGATTTTCCTGACCAAAAGTATAAAAAATGGACTCCACTTCCAAGGGCCGATAGACATCATTCATCAGCAGGAGGCCAAACAGATTCCCCTTTTGCAGAAGACATCACTCCTGCAATGTTGGGCAGAAAGGAGTCTGCTGCTGGGCCCTCAAGGGAACCTCAGAAGGGAGGGATGCCCTGATGGCGAGCTGCTTGGAGCTGCAGGGGCAGAGGAGAGGCATGGCCCCTCCCCGGGGAAGCAAGCTTCCTGTCCTCCAATGCCCCTCTCAGTCCTTTCAGCCTCCTGTGGGGTCCTCACCTCCACCTCTGGCACTAGCCCGTCTGAGTCGTGGGACACCTGTCTTCAGCCACAATCCACTCTGCCCGGACAGGCTGCAGAGACAGCCAGGCTGGAAGGGGTCGTGACAGAGAACCACACTCTCTGGGGTTCAGATCAGCTTCCATCTCACCCCAACACTCTACAGTCCATCAGCTGTGACTCAGACCTAGCCTTGTGCTCAGATCTAGCCTTGACCCCAGCGTAGCCTCTTCTCACCTGGATGACTTTAGGCAAGGCCCCAAAGCTCTTTGAGCCTCAGAATCCTCTTCTCTAAAATGGGCATGCTGAATGTGTTGCCTTCATAGGCTGCCCGTGCAGCACAGAACCTGGCTGTTAGCAGGTGCTCAAGATTCACCTACACCATCTGTCCTCTTCTTCCACCAGAGGGTGGGGCTCCTG
Organism: Macaca fascicularis; assembly: GCF_037993035.2. Classification (NCBI taxonomy): domain Eukaryota; kingdom Metazoa; phylum Chordata; class Mammalia; order Primates; family Cercopithecidae; genus Macaca; species Macaca fascicularis. The sequence continues at coordinate 164,113,012 of NC_088381.1, read as the reverse complement.
CCTCACCGGTCTTCGTGCCTAGGAATGATGTTCTGTATGCAATGTGTGCTCTCACGCTGTTGGTAAGGATGACAAAGACGATGAAGGCTGGCAATCACTTCTTTCTGGCTTTCCACATTCCCCAACACAGCCTGCCTGCAAGGCTGGCCCTGCCTGATTGATTTGATTATTGGGATATGCAGCAGGGCCCAGATGGAACCTCCTCAGGGAGAGAAGAAGGATTGGCAGGAGGTCAGAGAGAAAGCAGGAGATGCAGGAAGGGCTGCTAGGACTCGGTGCAGAGTGACGGGGGTGCAGGGTGCCTGGGAGAGCACATTAGTCACTCCCCCTCAGGTGTCCCTCAAAGCTGCTGGAAATCAAGTCTTAATTCATTTCTAATCAGCTTCCAGAGCTTCATGCTGAGGATATGGATGCGGGGTCTTCATGAGGGCTGGAGGAAATAAGCAATATTCCACCTCTTGGCTAAATGGTAGGCTGGCAAACTGCATGGGCCTCAGGCTGGAGCAATCTGCTTCCACCATTTCCCTTCACTTTCATCCTTCTGGGGAACCAGACTTCCTAGGGCCCAGGTATTTGGAATGGAGGCCTAAATAACCCATCCCTGTTCACTGAACTACCCAATTCTGGCTCCTGGTATGCAGACCCCACACCTGAATTACAGACTGGCTCCCTCAATGTCTCATGGAACATCCTGTCACAGGATACCCGGAAGAACTCCAAGTGGCAATGGCAGGATGGAAAGGAGTTAGGCTGGTCCATGCATGATTTGGTTTTCTCACTGTTGTTCCCCATGCTCACTTGACCTGTAGAGTATGTATGTATGTTACTCACATTCCGTGGCATTTGGGAGACAGGGAGAAAGAGAAGTGCTGGCTGGACCAGGGTCCATAGCTGGGAGGTAGGGGTGATGGTCTAGATTTAGATTCAAGTGTTAACATTCCTTTTCCCACAATTGGAGAAAAGGAAGAAGGGTGGAAATATAGCTGTTAAAAACACAGGCTTAAGAAAATTCCACTTCCAGTCAAAATGGAGTAATAGGGACTAGATTTACTCTCCCAACTGAAACAACTGAAAACCAGATAAAATACTTGAAAATGATTTTCAAGACACTGTACATCAGACAATGAAGGACAGTGACCCTTGAGAGATGGGAAATTAGCAAGGTGAGCTCCAGGTTACTGCCAGTGGAAAGTTTCCAGGCCATGGAGCAGGAAACTCAGGCAAGGCTCAATGGACTCCCTGAGTTGAAGAATGGAAATGAGTCTGGGGAGAGTGAGGCAGCTGGAGACCACAGGGCAGAGTACAGAGAGAAGACAGCTGCCCAGAGAGAGAACCCTGGGCTTTGAGAGAGGGACCACTCAAACATTCAACAGTGCATGTTTGTGCAGAAGCTGCCTGAGGCAGGGAAAGAATCACCCAAAAAATTGCAGGAACAGTGCCTGGCACCCATACAGGGCCAAAAATAGTGCCTGTTTCCCTCAGCCATTTTGAAAATCTCATCATTTATGGGGCACTGAGTAGGTAGAATACTCAGAACAGCATTGCCTTAGTGATGGGGAATAATTACTCTTAAATTAAATATGGCTTGATCCTGCCTAACAAATCTTAAAAACAGTACTTACAAAAATCAAACTGTTCTCAAGCATCTGAACCGCATCCCAGAACAAAGCACAAGAATATTTATGGGAATATAAAAATATCTAGCATACACCACAGTAAAATTCACAATGTTTGGCATCCAACCAAGAATCATCAGGCATGTAAAGCAGCAGGAAAATATGAACCATATGTGGAGAAAAGGCAATCAATCAAAAGCAATCCAGAATTGACATATTCATAATTAATAAGTGAGGACATTAAAACAGTTGTTATAAGCATATTCCATATGTTCAAAAAGCTACAGGAAACAATGAACATCTTAAGAAGAGAATGGAAGAGATATGTTTTATGTAAAAGATCTAAATTAGCTTCTAGAGATGAAAACTATAACATCTAGTATCAAAAGTACACTGGGTGGTGCAATTATTAATAGCAGATTGGATATTCAGAAGAAAACCTTGTTAACTTGAAGGCATATCAATAACAACTATCCAAATAAAACACAAACAGAAACAAAGACCAAAAAAAAGAGAAGAGAGCATCAGTAAGCAGTGAGACAACTTCAGGTGACCTAATATATGCGTATTAGTGGCAAAAGAAGAGGAGAGAGAAGACAGAACTATAAATATATATATACACACACACGTATACATATATATATCCATATGTATATCCATATACATACATGAAGGACAGTGACCCTTGAGAGATGGGAAATTAGCAAGGTGAGCCATACAGGTGCTCCAGTTTACTGCCTGTGGAAAGTTTCCAGGCCATGGAGCAGGAAACTCAGTCAGGGCTCAATGGACTCCCTGAGTTGATGGAGATATATATATATATCTCCATATATAGACGTATGTGTGTATATATATCTCCAAAGAAATAATAGCAGAAAAATTCCAAAAGTGATGCAAACTATAAATCCACAAGTGCAAGAAACTCTCCAAACTCCAAGCACAAGAAACATGAAGAAAATGACACTAAAGTACATCATAATCAAATTGCCCAAAAAAAATGATAAGGAAAAAAATCTTAGACGCAGCCAGATGTCAAAAAGATGCATTACGTTCAGAGAAACAAAATAAGGATGGCAGCAGATTTTGCACTAAAAATAATGTAAACTAGAAGATGATGGAACAATATCTTTAAACAAACTGTCAACTTAGAATTCTATACCCAGGAAAAAACAAACAAACAAACAAACTTTAAAAAAACAAAGCCCTTTCCCCCCACACACATACAAAAGATATAAGAATGAATTCATCAGCACTTCTGCATTACTAAAAAAGTCTTTCAGGCAGAAGGGAAATGATACCATATAGAAACATGGATCTGCACAAAGGAAGGGCGGGCACTGGCTATAATAACAACATGGGAAAATAAATGAAAATTGTTCTTACTATTTAAACCATTTAAGAGAAAACTGACTTTCAACAAATAATAACAATGTAGTTTGAGGTTTATAACATATGTACAAGTAAAACAACAATAGCACAAAAACTAAGAAGGGAGAAATAGAGTTTTACTGTTTTAAAGTTCTTTCTGTATGTACAGTGGCATACTATTACTTGCAGATCCAATCTGACAATCTCTGCTTTTTTAATTGGAGTGTTTAAACTGTTTACATTTAATGTGATTATTGATATGGTTGGGTTTAAATCTATTATTTACTGTATTTGTTTTCTATTTTTTCATCTGTTCTTTCCTTTGTTTTTCTTCTTTTTCTGCCTTCTTTTAATAGGTTGTAATAAGTTAAAGATCTATCCTATAAATACAAAAGCAACCATAAATTAACAAAACAAAGAGTTGTGTTTAATAAGCCAGCAGAGGAGATAACATGGAAACATTTAAATTTCCCAACCCAAAAGAAGGCAGAAAAAGAAGAAAAACAGAGCAAAGGAAGGATGAAAAAGTAGAAAATAAATACAATAAATGGTAGATTTAAACCCAATCATATCAGTAATCACATTAAATATAAAAAGTTTTGGCCAGGAGCGGTGGGTCATGCCTGTAATCCCAGCACTTTGGGAGGCCAAGGAGGACAGATCACAAGGTCAGGAGATCGAGACCATCCTGGCTAACATGGTGAAACTCCATCTCTACTAAAAAATACAAAAAAAAAAAAATTAGCTGGGCATGGTGGTGGGCACCTGTAGTCCCAGCTACTTGGGAGGTTGAGGCAGGAGAATGGTGTGAACCTGGGAGGCGGAGCTTGCAGTGAGCTGAGATCATATCACTGCACTCCAGCCTGGGTGACAGAGTGAGACTCCATCTCAACAAAATAAATAAAATAAAATAAAATAAAAGTTTCAACACTCCAATTAAAAAGCAGAGATTGTTAGATTGGATTTTAAAATAGGCTCTTAAAAATTTATGTCCACAGAAAAACCTGAACAGAGATGTTTATGGCAGCTTTATTAATAATTGCCAAAACTTCAGGTGATCTGCCTGCCTCAGCCTCCCAAAGTGCTGGGATTATAGGCGTGAGCCACCACGCCCAGCCCAACACGGCGAAACCCTGTCTCTACCATAAATACAAAAAATTATCTGGACGTAGTGGCAGGCACCTGAAATCCCAGCTACTCGGGAGGCTGAGGCAGGAGAATTGCTTGAACCCAGGAGGTGAAGGTTGCATTGAGCTGAGATCATACCACTGTACTCCAGCCCGGATGACAGAACAAGACTCCATCTCAAAAAGCAAAGCAAAAACTTGGAAGCAACCAAGATGTTCTTCAATAGGTGAACTGATAAACAAACTGTGGTACATCCAGACAATGGAATATTATTCAGTACTAAAATGGAAAAAGCAGGCTGGGCACAGTGGCTCACACCTGTAATCCCAGCACTTTGGGAGGCCAAGGCAGGCAGACCACCTGAGGTCAGGAGTTTGAGACCAGCCTGGCCAACATGGTGAAACCCCATCTCCAGTAAAAACACAAAAATTACCTGGGCATGGTGGCATGCACCTGTAATCCCAGCTACTCGGGAGGCTGAGGCAGGTGAATCACTTGAACCCGGGGAGCAGAGACTGCAATGAGTTGAGATCATGCCACTGCACTCCAGCCAGGGCAACAGAGTGAAACTGCATCTCAAAAATATAAAAAATAAATAAAAATAAAAAATAAAATAGAAAAAGCTATCAAGCCTTAAGTGCATATTACTAAGTGAAAGCAGCCAATCTGAAAAGCTACATACTGAATGATTCCAACTATGATACCCTGGAAAAGGTGAAACTGTGAAGACAGTAGAAAGATCAGTGATTGCTAGGGGTTGAGGGGAGGAAGAGGTAAATACATGCAGTCCAGAGGACTCTTAGGCCAGTGAAAATACTGTCTATAACGTGGATGCACGTCATTATACATTTGTCCAAGCCCACGGAATGTACACCACCAAGAGAGAACCCTAATGTAAACTATGGACTTTGGAGTGTTTTGTTTTTGTTTTTCTTTTTGTTTTTTGAGATGGAGTCTCACTCTGTCACCCAGGCTGGAGTGCAATGGCACAATCTCAGCTCACTGCAACCTCCACCTTCCGGGTTCAAGCAATTCTCCTGCCTCAGCCTCCCAAGTAGCTGGGATTACAGGTGCCCACCACCACGCCCAGCTAATTTTTGTATTTTTAGTAGAGACAGGGTTTCATCATGTTGGTCAGGCTGGTCTTGAACTCCTGACATCAAGTGATTCTCCTGCCTCGGCCTCCCAAAGTGCTGGGATTACAGGCATGAGCCACCATGCCCAGCGACTATGGAGGATTCTGATGTGTCAATGTAGGTTCATCAGTTGTGGCAAATGCACAGCTCCAGTGGGGATGCTGATGGTGGAAAAGGCTGTGCATAAACAGGGGCAGAGGGGCATCTGAGAAATCTCTATGCCCTCCTCTCAATTTTTCTGTGAACCTAAAACATCTCTTTAAAAAAGTTCTTAAAAATAATAGGCTGATGTGATGCAGAGGCCTTTGTTTGATCCCCAGCTATGTGCCCTCCAAGTCTCAGTTTCCTCGCCTATAAAATGGATCTGAATGTGCCTATTCCACGGGGCCGCTGCAAGGATTCGGTGAGATTCTGTGTATTGCTCAGCACAGGGTTTGTCTGGTACCTCAAAGGCATCGTTGAATGGTAGCTGTGATGGGAAGGTACAGGGACGTCTTGAGGGGACACAGTGAGGAGGGAGTGAACACAGATGGGTCTCCATCACCTCAGTGTAGAAAGAGCTGAGGTACAGGACCTCAGCAGAACAGAGCACACAGCAAGTGCTCCCTAAACACTCAAGCGTTTCATTGGAGACTTGCCGTCCACCCGCATATGTCCCAGTTCTCTTAGCTTTGTGAGATTCCATTGTTCAAGTCAAATGTCTGAAATCTTAAAACACTAGAAAATTAGTCTACAAAAATCACTGGAATGTTTACTTCTTGAACTGCTCATTACACCTCTGCATAAAATGTAGCCTTGTACTCTCTCCTGAAGCGGGTCTAATTGGAAGGATAAAATATTTAAATCTTTGCAATGGAAACCTGAAGGACAACAAGACAAGCCCTAAGATAACAGACAATTTGTATTTTAATGATAATTCTTGCTCGAAGGAAAAGAAGCACTCATTGGCTGAAGAAAATATTCTCCAAGAAGCAGACTGCCGGATTCCCTGGAATTCTATTTTTCTGGACAGTGATATGTTCCTCTGGGGATGGACAATTTCTGCTAGTCTCTTGCGGAATTCTATTTTTCTGGACAGTAATATGTTCCTCTGGGGATGGACAATTTCTGCTAGTCTCTTGCGGAATTCTATTTTTCTGGACAGTAATATGTTCCTCTGGGGATGGACAATTTCTGCTAGTCTCTTGCGTATCTGTCAGAATGAGGCCCTTCCCCATAGCTAAGAGAGTTTCAGGAGATAAAAAAATCACCTCTCCAATTCGAAGAGATGTCTTTTGTGTCTTTTTCCTCCTGAAAAATGATAGAAATGCAAATTAACTGAGCCTCTCAAGGTCCTGGGGGTAAAGAGAAGGGGAATTAGCAGGGGATATGCCAGCATCTCAGCTGTGATTAGATACACGTGTGGTGTCTCCCAGAAGGACAGGCCCAGTGTTAATATGATGTAAATATGTAGGTGAGACTGAATCCTCCCACCTAGCAAGGGCCAGATTCCAAGAGACAGGCGGAAGAGAGAGGTGGGGGAATTCCCAGCTCCTCAAGCGCAGGAAGCCTACTTGGATCTCCGCAGTATGAATTTGAACCAAATAAAATGGTCATTTGATAGGTCAAAAATTGTCAGATGTCAGCAGTTTCACATGGTTCAGCCTAATAAGGTCATGGCCTACCTCCTCAGGAATAAATAAGTGACTTTTCTACTGGGCCTGGCAGTGTTTTAAGGTTTTGCCAAGCTCTACACACCGTTTTTTAGTCTAGAGATAATACACTGGCAGCCCCAGGATGAATCCAGCCCACACACCTGTTTTGTTTGGTCCAGGTAGTAGCCAGTCCCCAAGGACAATGACCATCCATTCTGTCCCTCTCTCCTAGACACACACGCTACATCAAGAGCTGGAATCCGACTCTCCTTCCTTTAAATCTGGGCTGGCCTGGAGACTTTCTTGACTGAAAGAATGTAGTGTTAATGACATTCTGGGACTTCCAGGCAGGTCCTAGTAAGCCTGCAGCTTCTACCTAGAACTGCTGGAATACTCTTCGGGGAGCCAGCACCATGCAAGAAGAGCAACAACCCCGGGACCTCCATACTGGGAGGAAGCCCAAGCCACCTGAACAAGCCCTTGCAGGATGAAATCCCAAGAGGAGAGAGTGACCAAGTTGCCTGGAGGCACCAGACAAGTTCGGAGGAAGCTACAGGCTAGAAGCCTGGACTCCAGCCCCTGCTGTTCCAGCTGATACCACTGGGGCAAAAACAGGACTCTTGAAAGCTCCCAGGTGATTCTAATGGCAACAACATTTGAGAACCACTGGGTTGAAACCACTCACTACAGGGACGAGACAGTGCAAGACAAAAATAAGGTTGAGCTCTTACGCCCGAGGCATGCTTTCACAGGAGAAAGAACAAGCAAAGGAGTCCTTCACCGTAAGAACAAGCAAAGGAGTCCTCCTGTCTCTGTTGTCCACGCCAATCCCCCGTAACGCGTGCTGGCTTAACCTGCAGAACGTTCCTGAAATGCTCGCTCCCTTCCCCCAGCACCATGGCCTCTGTGTCACTGCACTTCTTGGATGATGTGGGCTTCCCCTGGAGCAAGTGAGCGTCCCAACAGGCCCAAGTGGAAGCTAAGGCTTTTTAGGACTTAACCACAGAATGTCACCAATACTGCATTCTCTTCACCAAGAAAGCCATTACACTTTCTCTTCACCAAAGATAGTCCCAGATTTAAGGGGAGAAGAATCAGATTCCAGCTCTTGAAGTGGTGGGCAGCAAGCGTGTCCAGGAGGGAGAGAGGAAATGCACAGCAGCTGTCTTCGAACATGGGTGACCCCACCAATGACACAGAGATTTTGGACTCAGTCCTAAAAGACTGATTCTCCCCTTATCCCCAGTCCACTGGGCGCCCAGGTGACCCTGTCCTCTTGGCCACGCCTGGTCAAAGAGAAATGGACGCCCTTTTTCACTGTTTACATCCTCCAGACTCTCCAGAGACTCAGGGACTGTGTGGAGTGGGGCTGGGGTGTTTCCAGGGTGGGGGAGAGGGCAACCAGGAGCCTCCAGGGCTCAGAAGCAAGATGGGGCCCATGAGCACACCCTCAGTGCCTGCAGCCTCTCTTACGCTGTCACACAGCCACGTATACCGCACCAAGGAGGGTGTCTCTGCATAAGAGGATTTGCCAGATAACTGGTGTCTACTCTGTACACCCAATGAGGATATCTATTTAATGCTTAGCTTCCGAGTGGAAAATCTTTCTAAAATGGCTTATGTGTTCTGGGTCTTCTTCAGCCAAAAACGAATCACATTTAACAACATGGGTAAGAAGAAACGTGGGCTTGGAGTCACGTGGATCTGGCTTCACTGACTTAGTTAATCACACAAGTGTGCACGCCCAGCCCCAGGCATCCCTCCAGCTTCTCTCCTCTACAGGGGCTGAGGTTTTCCCAAGGAACTGCTCCAACTCTATGCCATTCCCCTGCTCAATAACTTGCAATGGCTCCTACTGCCTACCAATTAGATGCAAACTTCTCACCCCAGCAATCAGCACCTTCTATAATCTGGCCCTGGCCTCTCTCTCTCAGCCCTCCTGCACCCCTATCTTCTAACTTTCTGAAGGACTCTATGAATATTTCCTGGGCTTACCTATCTTGATACCTCTCCACCTAGAACAGTCTTAAAGCCCAGGCCCACCAGGAGATATATGCCTATAGTTCTAATCCATCTACAGCCCCCATTCTCAAAGTCCTGATGATGACAGCTGTTCAGTGGCATTGGCATTTGACACTTTGAATTCACCGTCTTTTCCTGTTAATGTCTCTTCGTGAACATACATCTGGTCCTCATCCAATCCTCCAACAAATACTTGTGGACCTACTTTGTGCTGGGCACCTTCTTCAATCCAGCACTTTAGCCATTCCCCTCTTTGGGTCTTGACTGGGCCCATCATTTCTCCAAGATTTGATAAGCATGCAGAAAGAAAATCTACGTTCCATTCAAGTTTGTCCCACAGGATCCCTGTCCCAGTGCCTGACACGGAGCTTATTACAAGGCAGGTACTAGACATTTGCTGAGCAAGTGGATGGATGCACCAACATTTCTCTGCAAACTGCTCCCTGCTGAGGGAAAGACTGCACAGGGAGACCGTGACTGTCACCCTCACCTGGTGGCCACAGGACACACCAGGGGCAGGGTCTGAGCACTTACTCCAGCCAAGCACTGCGAAGTGTTGCAGGTAGTGAAGTAACAGTTCCCATCCTTATGGGCATAATGGGATGAATCAACAACAGAAAGCAATCCACTAGAAAGGCACAATAGTAAGACCACTTCCCAGAGGGAGGAGAAGAGAGAAATCACTCTGAAATAGATCTGTACTGTACCTTACATCAAATCTTTCTCAGGCTGCAGCAATAAGGTGGAAACCCCAGTGGCTTTGCAGACACTCAGACTCAGATTTGAAATCCAGTTCTCCTCCTTACAAACGGCATGTCCTTGGGCAAATTATTTAATCTCGTTTAGTGTCCTGACCTGTAAAATGGGGCCTCCGTCATGGACTTGTAAGGGTTTGCTGTGATAAAATATGCCAAGTATCCAGCATCTGGCACTTAGTAGGTGCCCAACAAACCTTAGGGTCTGTTCTCACGTGTGTGGCACTTCATGTTTCTGTCCCTTGTAGCTAGCACAGTACTGCGCATGTAATCAGTGTCAAAAATGTGTCAAGGAGAATACGTTGACCAAGTGGAATGTGAATTGTAAACAAAAAAGGAAAACTAGGAACCTGGTCTCTGGGCAGACTCTGCCTAAAGACGTTGAAAAGCCCTGTGTTTATTTTGTCAAGTTGCCATGGCAGCACTGATGCTCCAGCCAGCTCCAGGGTTAGCAAGGATCAATTTATCTTGTAACCATGGAAATTCCGGAGGTTCGGTGGGATCCAGAGGGGAAGGCAGACACAGTTCCTCTCCACTCTAGAAATAAATCCCGGAAAGCCTCCTTAGATTTCCTGCAGCTAAAACCATCATTATCTAAAATGATGTTTACATGACAATATTTATAAGTATGAATTTAGGCACAGGAGATGTAAAATCAGGCAAAAAAAAAAGGGGGGGCAGCAATACTCAGAAGGGCAATTAGCATCATGGAACACTTAGGCTGCCAGAGAGCCAGGATCTAGACCCCCAGAGCTAACTTGGGGCTTCTGCACCTTTTTTGCTTCCATTTGCAGACTCGCTGCCAACACACAGCCTGGATTTTGCTGTCACTTTTCAAACAGGCTTCCACTACAGGTGAAGCTTGGGGAAAAAGAAAGCGTCCCCTCAAATGTCATTCCCTGTAAAAGAAAACAGCAGCAGATGGGGTCCCTGCCACACACCATGGAGACAGAAGGGAGCCTGGGTGGCCTCCCGACCTCTCTGCTCCCACCATAACCAACCAACACAACCAGAGAAGTTGCAAGACGTGGCTTTGGTAGATTGGGACTTACTCTCCCAAGCCAAATGCAGCCCTTCCCTGGAGCCAGCTCTGGGTCTTCTCTAGTGCCCCAGACGGATGGAGAAATCCGGGATTTGTCTTTGTTCTGGCTCAAGAGAGTTAAGGCACAGAAACAGAATCATCACCCAAGCTCAGAACTCCAGGGGATTCCGCTGGAGGAAAATTCAAGCTGTGAGAGATTTGTTTTTCCAGCCATTGGGAGCCTGTTTGTGTCGGGGGAGGGTTCCGGCCGCGCTGGGCACTGGTGGCTCCATTAGACTCTACACAAAGCAAAAGAGGACAAATGACCGCGGCGCGTCGACGCTTGGCGGCTCACGGTCACAAAGCGGGTCTCAGTGGCTTCCTCGGGCGGCGGCAGAGGGGGCGCTCGAGGTCACCGGCAAGAGACAGATTACCGGCGCCTCGGCAAAACAGAGCGGGGAAGAGCCAGACTGTGCGCCCATCCGCGTTCGCGCGGGTCTGAGCCGCCCCGGTCTTGGAGGGCTCCGGGACCCCAGAAGGGGGACAACAGTGGGGGATGGGCAGGAAGGGGGCGACTCGGGTTGCCCAGGCTCCTCGCAGCCTCCCTGCCAGAGAGAGGGGCCCGAGTGGGAACAGCTCGAGCCACGGGAGTGCGGGGCGCGCAGCCCGCCGCACCCCGGGAGAGCCGCGATCGCCGCCCCCGACGCGTGCACCAGGTGGGGGTGCCAGGCTCGGAACAAAGGACCGGAACGCGGATCGCGGGAGGGCGCCACTGCCCAGTCCCAACGTGGAGGGCGAGACCGTGGCCCCGAACCTCCCCAAACTTGGTGGCCAGGGGCGCGTGGGGAGGGCGCCCCGTTACCTGCGCGGCCATAAAGGAGAGATCCATGGTGTCGCTTTCGCCGCGGCTGTTGCTGCCGCCCGCGCTCGAGTCCTCGATGCTGCAGCTGTCGCTGCGGGTCAGCAGCCTGCACAGTTGGCGGGGATCGGGCGGAGCAGCTAGCGTCCGGAGCCCGCACGGCGCCCTCGGCTGTCTCTGGGCTTCTGGCTCCAGACAGCTACTGGGCGGAGGGCTCCGAGCGCGGGGGAGGGCGGGGCGGGGCGGGGCTCGGGGGACGGGGCGCCCCTCCACGTGACCACTCCCGGCCCCACCCCCAGGGCGGGGTCCGTCAGAAACCCCAAGCGCTCACAATCGCCTCCCTTCGTGCGCGGGATGGGGAAAACTGAGGCCCGAGGCCGCCCCGCTGATTGGTGCAAAAACCAGCCTGGAACCCAAGTCCTGAGCTGTTGGCGCCCCGCCCCGTGCAGTTGAGCCCAACCCACCCGGGGCTGTGGGCGGCTCTTCTCTTGGGGACCAAGATCGGAGTGACCTGGCTTTCCACGCCAACGCTCCTCCCAGAGTCCAGTGTGCTCCCGGCTCGGCATCTGAGCAGAACGAGGTTTAATCCTAGCTCTGTTTTGTTGTGCAGCTTGAACAAGATAGTGTCTTTGAGCCTAGATTTCCTCATCTGTGAAAAGACAATACAGAACCGAATAATTAAATGAGATAGGGAATACAGCACGCGGTGTCCTCAATAAATGAGAGCCCTAACATGGCTAACCATGCAATAGAGATGAGGCTGTGAGTGGTGTCTTCGAGGACTGCACGGTGCTCAAGTTGCACAGCGGGTACTCTATGGCTCTCTGCTCAAACAAGTATCGAAACTCATGCAGCTGCCACAAGTAAGGGGAACTGTGTGTGTGTGTGTGTGTGTGTGTGTGTGTGTGTAGAGTACCACTGGTCCCTTCGGGTGGTATCTCTTCCAGGTACTTCACACTCATGGTCATCATGAGCCTCTCTGAGGGTCAGCCTGGGACTCCCAGACTTTGTCACAGGCAAGGAAGCTGTGGCACAGGGAGATGGAGGGGTTTGTTCAAGGTCCCGCAGCAGCTAGGGGCCCAGCAGGGACTGTGGCTGTGGGAATGGGACCAGAACCTCACTGACTTATAGAAGGCTCTCAGTGTCATCTTTCCTATAACTTTCCTTTCTTTCCCTTCCCTTCCTTTCTCTCTCCTTTTCTACCTCCTCTTCCTTCTCTCCTTCTCCCCCACCCGCCCCCCACCACTTTTCTCTTTCTTCTCTCTCTTCACTTTTCCCGTCATGCTTGCCTCCTCCCTTCCTCCTCTGGTCTCTAAACCTTCCAATTCCCTGGCCCTCCCTTCCCTCCCTGTTTTTAGTCAGTACTGTGCTCGCCACACCCATCATTCCTGCCACTCCCAGCGTCATCCACACGGGGCATGCCCAAACAGTTCATGCCAACAGCCGTCCACCTCCTTCCATCCTTCCTGTGGCCAATAGCAGAGCAGCTTGCCCAGGACTGTCCAGGGCTCCCTATCTGCTGTAAGAAATATGTACATTTATTGTGAAGTGTCATACTTCACAATCAAAGGGCATGTATGTTGTGTGTGTGCAATTTGAAATATAATATAGCCTTGCATAGGTTAAAAAAATGGAACAATAAAAAACAGTCTTCAAATCCTACTGTGTATCTCTCCTAAGGCATCTCCTACCTGCCCCGTTTCCAGGGTCACCTCCATCCTATTTAGTATTCATTCATGTCAATTCTCTTGCTTTCCTTTATAGTTTTACCTTTATAGTTTGCCTGCTTTAACCCTTTGTAGAAAAATTAAATTGCTCTAAATTTGTTCTTCCATGTCTTCTCTGTTCCTTTCTCAGCATTATTTGTGTAGTTGATGTCCATTGTTTTTCAGTGCTACACAATGTCCCATTTGTATGTCTTTATCACAGTTTTTATTGATGCACTAGCCCTTTGATGGATACTTTGGTCATCTCCAGGTTTTCTGATAATGCCAAAAAAAAAAAAATGCTGCTATGAACACTCTCGATCTTGTCTTCGGATGCACAGGTGCAAGGGGTCCTCAGGAATGGAACAGTTGGATCTTGTGGTCAGCTCCTCTGTGCTTTTACTAATAGATGCCCATTGTTTTCCAGTTTCTGATTTCCAAGGCGGTTTCACCCATTTTATTATCCTACCTATAGCAGGCATGGGTTCTTATTGCTCCACATTGACCAACACTTTGTATTGTTAGGATTTTTTTTTTAATTTTGCAAATATGATATGATGAAGTAGTGTTTCATTTGGATTTGATTCTCATTTCTCTGACTACTAATGACACTAAGCATCTTTTACACACCTATTGATCAGTTTCATTTCCTTTGATGAGAAATGCCTTTCATCAGGTCTTTCGTGCGTGTTTTAAAATTTTGCTTATTGTTTTTTTATTGACTCAGGAAAAGTATGTATATGTTTTAGATACTAGTCTTGTTAGTTATAGGTTTTTAAATATCATCTTTCATGTTTACATTTCTTTTCACTCTATTATATATTTTCATGAACAGAAGTAAATAATTTTAATTTGGTCAAAATTTATTAACATTTTCTTTTATAGTTAGCCCTTGTTTAATAAATTATTTGCCAATTTGAGACCATAAAGATATTGTCCTGTAGTATTTTAGTAAAAATTTAAATACCTTTTCTCATATTTCAGCCTTGTATAACTGATATATTGTGTGTGAGGCGGGAGTAAGGAAGCAATTTTATTTTTCTCATATTAATGTTCAATTATTCCAGCCCCATATTGACTAGATCGGCTCTTTTCTGTTGATCTGCAACACCAAATTTGTCAGGTGTCCATCTAGCCATGAGTCTGTTTCTAGGCTGTTCTGTTCCATTGGTTGTTCATCTGTCTAATACTAATGCTATTCTGATTTAGTTACTCTAGTTTCATGCTAATCCATGTATGGGAGAGCAGGTTTTCTCACTGCGTTCTTTGTTTCCTTACTACCTGTGGCTCTTTGCTCTTTGGATACATTTTAGGGTGACCTCGTCAGCTCCCCCAAGTAACCTGGGCTTGAACACAATTCTATTAACTCTTTTTGGGTATCATTGACATATTACAGATAACAAATATTTCTCTTCAAGAACATGCCATATCTCTTTATATGCTTAATTTTTCTTTAGTATTTCTATATAAAGATCTTGCAAATCTTTTGCTGAAATCATTTCATGGTGCCTTTCTTAAAAATTTTTATTTTGAGATGATTATAGGCTCATGTGCAGTTGTAGGAAATAATACAGAGATCTCATGTACCCTTTACCCAGTTTCTCCCAATGATAACATCTTGCAAAATTAGAGCACAATATCGGCCCAAGGATACTGACATTGATATGGTGAAGATACAGAACATTTCTACCACCACAAGCATTTCTCACTTTGCTCTTTTACGGGGAGACCTACTTCCTCCTTGCCCCACCCACTCTTTAACCCGGGGCAACCACTCATCTGTCCTTCCTTTCTATAATTTTGTGATTGCAAGAATGTTATAAAAGAATCATACAGTTTATACTCTTTTGAGATCAGCAGTTTTCACACAGCATAGTTCCCTGGAGGTCCATCCAGATTGTTGCCTGTATCAATAGTTTGTTCCTTTGCATTGCTGGGTATTATTCTATGTTATGGGTGTATCATAGTTTGTTTAACCATTCACCTGTCAAAGGACATCCTGGTCATTTCTAGCTTTTGGCTGTTATGAATGACACTGCTATAGACATGGTGTATGGCTTTTTGTATAAACATGTCTTCACTTCTCTGGGATAAGGGCCCAGGATCATGTGGTAGTTACAGTTTTCATTTCAAAGAAACTGCCAAACTGTTTTTCACAGTGGCTGTAACATTTTACATTCCTACCAGCAACGTAGGAGTGGGTTTTCCATATCCTTGCCAGTATTTGGTGTTGTGATAGTTAATTTTATGAATCAGTTTCTATCGGGTGCCCAGATAAAACATTATTTATGGGTGTGTCCCTGAAGGTGCTTCTGGATAAGGTAAGCATTTGAATCAGTGGACTCAGTACAGTAAATTGGCCTCTCCAAGGAGGGTGGGCATCTGTATTAGCCTGTTCTCATGCTGCTAATAAAGACATACCTGAAACTGGGTAATTTATAAAGGAAAGAGGTTTAATGAACTCACAGTCCCACAGGACTGAGGAGGCCTCAGAATCATGGCAGAAGGCAAAGGAGAAGCAAAGTCACGTCTTACAAGGCAGCAGGCAAGAGCTTGTGCAGGGGAACTTCCCATTTGGAAAATCATCAGATCTCGTGAGACTTAATCACTACCACTAGAACAGTATGGGGGAACCACCCCCATGATTCAATTATCTCCATCTGGCCCTACCCTTGACACGTGGGGACTATTACAACTCATAGTGAGATTTGGGTGGGGACACAGCCAAACCATACGAATGTCATTTGTTTATTGAGGTCCTGCATAGAACAAAAAGCTGGAAGAAGAAGGCATTTGCTTTTTTTTTTTTTTTTTTTTTTTCCCTACTTTACTACCTGAGCTGGGGACATCTCATCTCATCTTGTCCTGCTCTCAGACTGGGATATAGATATGCATCATATCTGTATCCTCTGATTGTCAGGCCTTCCGATTTGGACTGAATTACACCACCAGCTCTCCTGGTCTCCAGCTTGTGGATGGTAGATTCTGGGACTTCTTGGCCAACTCTTCATAATAAACCTCCTCTTATTTATCTCTAGGAATTTATCTCTAGGAATATCTTTTTCTCTGGAGAAATTTGACTAATATGAGCATCGTCCTTTTTTTTTTCTTTATTTTAGCCATTATGATAGGCATGACATGATATCTCATTGTGGTTTTACTTTATGGTTTCCTAAGAAAAGGCTAACAATGTTGGACATCTTTTCAGATGCTTATTTGCCAGTGGCATATCCTTTTTTTGTAGAATGTCTATAGATGCAGTCATACAACTGTACTCTTCTCTTCGTTTGACTCTTTTGTTTGGCATGATATTTTTGAGAATCACCCATGTTGTTGCCTGTGTCAGTAGTTCCATTTTTACTGCTGAATAATTTCTGATGTGTGGATATAGCACAACTTGTTTATCAATTCTCCTGTGGACGGGCATTTGGGTTGTTTCCAAGTATTTGGCTATTATGAACAAAACGCTGATGAACATTTGTGTGTCAGAATTTGTGTAGATATTTTGTTTGCTTAGTTGCTTGTTTGTAAGAAGCTGCCAAACTGTTTCACAAAGTGTTTGTACATTTTACATTCCCACCAGCCGTGTATGAGAATTCTAATTGCCCTACATTCCCTGCCACACTTGGTATTTTCGTTGCTTTTAATTTAGCCATTCTAATGGGTGTAAGCCAGTATTTTATTATGGCTTACATTTGTGTTTCTCTGATGACGGATGATGCTGAGCATCAAATCATGTGCTTATTGGCCATTCTTTTATTTTCTTATCTTTCACCTATTTTTTAAAAAATTGGATCACTTGTCTTTTTCTTATTTTTTATTATTGAGTTGTTCTTTATGTATTTTGGGTACAAGTTCTGTGTCAAATACATATGCTGCAATAATCCATGGTATTTTTTCATTTAAAAATTTTTTATTTATTATTTAATTTTATTGTTTCTGGTCTTTTAATTGTATATATTTAAGTGTACAACATGCTGTTTTGATATATTTATCTTCTTATACACATATATAGTGAAATGGTTACTGCAGTCAAGCAAATTCGCACTCATCATCGCATAGTTACCTTTTCTTTTCTTTCTTTCTGTTGTTCTTTCTTTATAGTAAAAGTAACTAAAATGTACTCTTTTGGCAAATGTCCAGCATACAATATGATATGATGAGCCACAGTCCTCTTGCCGTCAGATCTCTAGACTTCCTCATGCTGCGTAAGTGCAACTTTGCACCCTTTGATCTACAGGTTCCCATTTCCCAGCTCTGTGCCTGGTAACCATTGTTCTATTAGGTTTCTATGTGCTTATTTAAAAGTTTACATACGTAAGAGAGATCATACAGTATTTTTCTTTCTGTGTCTGGCTTATTTCACTTAGCATAATGTCTTTTAGTTTTGTCCATGCTGTCGCAAATAGTAGGGTTTCTTTCTTTTTTAAAGTGGAATAATATTCCACTATATATGTGCACACATACACACACAATGTCTTTATCCATTTATTTGTAGTTTGTTTCTATATCTTGGCTATATAAATGGTGCTGTAATGAATGTGGGCATGCAGGTATCTTTGCGATGTGGTGATTTCATTTCCTTTCTATATATACCTAGAAGACAGATTGCTGGGTTATGTGGCAGTTCTATTTTTAATTTTTAAAAGAATCTCTATATTTTTTCCATAATGGTTTTGGCAGTCAACATTCCCACTAATAGCGTGCAAGGGTTTCTTTTTCATCACATCCTCGTCAACACTTAAGCTATGTCAATCCGTGGCTTTTTTTCTTCATTTTCTTAGCAGTGTTTCTCAAAGTTCTTAGTTTTGATAAAAATCCTATTGATTTATTTTTTATCTTTCAAGGATAAAAAATATACAAAAACACACTCTTTGTGTCCTATTTAAGAAATCTTTGCCTGCCTCAAGGTCACGAAGATGCTTCTCCTTTTTTCCCTAAAAGTTTTATAGTTATAGCCTTTATGCTTAGGGTTCTAATCTATTTTTGTTTTTATGTATGGTCTGAATGAAAGGTTAAGGTTCTTTTTTTCCCTAAAGGGATGTGCAATTATACCAGCACCATTTGTTGTAAGCACCATCCTATCTGCTCAGTTACCCGGGACTGGGGCTAGACTTAAGGAGACACAAAATTTAAGGTTGCACTCACTCTCAGGCACCAACCCTACATTGGCAGGAGCCTGGCAGTGAGTGCCTCCTTAAATTTTGATTCATTGGCTCCTTGCTGGCCTCACCCACTATCTGGTAAGCTCCTCCCAGGCAGATATACACATTAGAAAGATCACCCTACATGATCTGCATGAGTGACCTCATCCAGGCCTGTAAAATGACCCACTGAGGACACCCAGACCTCTGTTGTCAGCTTCAGGGGCACATTCCACTGTCTCCTCAGCACTGTCTCCTGAGTGGCTGATGGCATCTCACATTTAGCCTGGCCAGCACTGAGCTGATTTCCCTGCCCACCTGGCTCCATCACAGGCAAGTAATGAATGGAACTACCCAAGTCCTCCATGTATGATTCTGAAGGTTGTGCACTACACAAGGGCACCTGGTGGAGAGGCAGGGAGGGCCTAACATTCATAGAAGCGTCTTTTGCGGGAATTAACAAAGTCATCCTCGTCTCCTCTGTTTCTTATACCCATTCTCAGCCCACCAACCCTTGAGTTCACTGCGCTCCAGCATAGGAGGCTTCTTTCTGTCCCAGGAGCACACCATGCAAGCTGTGTTTCTCCCTAGGGAATTAGTCTTTGCTATTCCTTCTACTTGGGACTCCCTCTAGATCCTTCTTCTGATGGTTCAGATTTCATTTCAAAAGCCACTTCCTCCAGGAGGCCCTCCCTGATCACCCTAGCTTAAGTAATTGGCCACTCTCTATCACAGCACATTGTTTTGTGTTTTCCATAGCATTTCTCCACTTTAAAATTATTTACTTGTTGGGAGAAGCAACCTGCCATGGGCCCTGAGCATCCCCTGTAGGGTCTTACAGGGGATGGCAGGAAGGCAAAGTTCTGGTGACTCTTTTCCTGGGCTACTTTTCAGGGTTGCATTTTTTTTTTCTTGAATTTTTATTTTAGATACAGGGGTACACATGCAGGTTTGTTACATGGGAACATTGCAAAATGCTGAGGTTTGGAGTACAAATCCCATCCCCCAGGTAGTGACCACAGTACCGGAGAGATAGTTTATTTGGTTTTGATTTTTGTTTTTTTAAGATAGTCTCACTCTAATGCTCAGGATGGAGTGCAGTGGCACAATCTTAGCTCACTGCAACCTCCATATCCCAAGTTCAAGTGATTCTCTTACCTCAGCCTCCCGAGTAGCTGGAATTACAGGTGGCTGCCACCAGGCCCAGCTGATTTTTGTATTTTAAGTAGAGACAGGGTTTCACCCTGTTGGCCAGGCTGGTGTCGAATTTCTGGCCTCAGGTGATCCGCCCGCCTTGGCCTCCCAAAGTGCTGGGATTACAGGTGTGAACAACCAAGGCCCAGCCTAGAGAGGTGGTTTTTTTTAACCATCCCCACTCAACCCTCTAATAGGACTGTTGTTCCCATATTTATGTCTATGTGTACTCAATGTTTAGCTCCCACTTATAAGTAAGGATTCTGTTTTTAGTGAACACCTAGAGACAGTGGGGTCAGGTCTCCCCGTGGACACAGAGCAGACTCACTCACTGCTCACCTTCAAAGCACTGAATCCTCGAGGCTCTGTGTTGCCCTCCTGTAACACAGCCCAATGCGTGAGAGACACTGATCGTGAGACAAGTGTTAACTCCCTGGGGACATGGAGGCGTGGGGAGAACCTTCAAGAGTAACAGGGAAAACAGCACCAGCTTTTGTGTTGGCAGCCCTTGATCTGCACGAGGAGCTGAACCGGAGGGCTTCCTCCATGTCCTCTCCTCCCATGCTCGCAGCAGTCAGGCAAGAACACCTAATTATCCCGTCTGAGGCCAGGAGCAGCAAGGTGATTTAACCCAGCCACACAGAGCTGGCGAGGGCTGGAGGTGAGAGGAAGGGGACCTGGAGTCGAGTCTCGGGCCGGGCCACCTGCACGCTCTTGGGCAGTGTGGCGCAGGGATGGAGTCAGGGACTGCACCTTGGGATCTTGGAATACTCTCCAGAGTGCTGTTACGCCAAGTGCTAGATACATAATTCATGTGTGCAGAGAACTTGGAATCTGTGAGAAGGAACATTCTGTTCCTTAAAAGGCTCTTGGCCTTAAGGCCATAGCAGGGGGGCATGACCTTGTCACTATGCCTCATCTGGGATCCAGATGGAGAAGGCAGGGGTCCACAGAGGCCTTGGGGTGGATGGCTGCCTCCCTGAGAAGCCCTTAAAAGGGTTTAAGCATTCATGAGCTTCTCACTGAGTGACCTCATACATTATTCAAGGCACATCCCAGTGGGTGGACCTAGCCCATGACCCACCCTTTTTTAACAGGCAGAAGCAGTTGAGGCCAGCAGGGGCAGCAACATGCACAGGAAATCCTGCTGTCCTTCAAGGCCTGGCCCCAGCACTCCCTCCTGTGTCCGCTCACTCAGTAAGACACATTTTTTTTCCCTGACCACTCTCTACAGGGGGTCCCTCCCCCCTGCACTTTGGAAAAGGTGACCCCTGGACCCTAGTATCTGGATATCTGGGTCACCAGGGGACCTTGTTAAAACACAGATTTCTCCTGAACCAGGTTCTCTGGAAGGGGGGCTCTGTAATGTGGATCTTACAGCTTTTCCAGGTGAGTCTGATGCCCACTCATTTTTCTTCCAATCCAAATTAAGCCTTCTCTTTTCTAGGGCTCCCTAGGACTCTGCTATGAAATTGCAGTTCAACTCAATTTGATTCAATTTAAATCAATTCAAATTTAATAAGAACTTACTGAGCATATCACACTATGCCACACACGAGTAAACTACAAAAGACAGAGGCTCAGAAAGGTTAACTTGCTCAGGTTATTGAGCAAATATGGGCAAATCCAGGATTTCAGTCCAGACCCAGATGAGTCTAAAGTCCCCATGTCTTCCATGCTATTGTATCTATATTTCAGTCAGATCAATGCAAAAACAGAAATAATTAAAGTGAGGAAGAATTAATCTGTTCCTTCACCTATTCATTCTTTTATTCAGCAGGTGTTCCATTCATCTATCCAATACGTGTTTCCTGAGCACCTACTATGTGCTGAGCACTGTATGCCTGGAAAGGGTGGCCAGAGTGGCAGAGTTTCAACAGCAGTGACAAGGAGCTGAAGTATGGCCAAAAGTTGCCTATTTGGGAGGCTGAAGAATCAGGTTTGCATCTTGACTCTGACCCTGCTAGCTGATGACATCGGGCAAGCGACTTAGCCTTTCTGAGCCAAACATTTTCGTCTGTAAAAGTGGAGGGCTGAATGAAATGGTGGTAAGAGTGCCTAGCGCCATACCTGGCACATAGCAGGTACTCTGTCGGTGGAAGTATAGAAGGAAGGTTACAGACCGCAGGGGGAGGGAGGGGCCTGTTGTGTGCAGGGATTACTCGTGTGCTTATGTTTGTTGTAGTTTTAACAAATGTCCTGCTAGAACAAGTGCACCAGAGGATTACAGAGAAAGAGGCGGGAAGGCTTTTTGTTTATCCACGAAACATGCCAGCACCTGGAGACGTTGGGCTTGAATGGAGTGCTCTGAGAATGCTTCACGAATGAACAAACTAATGAGCTCATAAGCATCTATGGCTGGGTAAGGGGATGGATGAAAGTAGGAAGAAGAATGTGGAAAGTAAACGTCTCCCTATGCCTATCTCAATGGTCCCACTTGCTTTCCTTTGCCCATGCACACCCATCAAGGCTGAGAGTTATACTGAGTGATTTTCAGATGGACAGAAGCTCACCTGTTGGCCCCAGTTTCCTCATTGATGCCAGGTTTCTGCAGCTTGGGAAAGAAAAGGGCACTAGGAGCAGGATGTCCTCACCATTGCTACACCGGGAAAATTAAATGTCCACATTTTCTAGCATAATTTCTTAATGTGAGAGCAGAGGAACCCTCACATACAATCATTCCTTTACTCCAAAGCAATTACTAAGCTCCTACAAGAGCTAGGCATTGTGCCAGGGTCCCCGGGGGTGAATATACCTTCCTCGACCACAGTTCCACAGGAGGAAAATGAACCAAGTTGATAAATGGAAACAAGGCCACACCCAACATTAAAACACAGCACAGACTGCACTGTCCAGCATGGTGGCCACCAACCACATGCAGCTACTGAGCCCTTGAGACACGGCCAGTCCAATTTAAGATGTAAGTGTAAAATACATGACTTCCAAGACCTAGTCTAAAAGAATTAATGATTTTTAATATTAATCACATGTTGAAATGACAATATTTTGGATATACTGGACTAAAGGGAATATTATTAAAATTAATTTCACCCATTTCTTTTTCATGTTTTTAAAGTGGCAACTAGAACATTTTACATTGTCCAAGTGGCTTGCAGTCTGTTCCTGTTGACAAGCACTGGCCTTGTCCATTCGCAGTACAGCTCATCTATGAGACTGGGCTGGGATGCAGGAGGACTGGAGGGGGCTAGGCTGGCTTCGTGGCCCTCGAGGATGACTGGTTTGGGACACGTAAGCAGAAGGAACAGACAAAGTGCTCCAGCAAGGGAGCCAGGCACAGGCAATTCTAACCAGAATAAAGCCCCCGTTTCCCAAGCAGACAAAACAGAGCCATTTCAAATGCAGCCATGCTGTATTTGAAGATGACAGCCCCCTCTACCCTGGCATCCCAGGCCTGGACCCAACACCTTAACTGGGAGCTGGGATATGAATGCTCACTCTCAGGAAGCCCACATCCCTCTCAGTAATCCCAGTCCCAACCCACACTGCATGCCTGCCAGCTTCTCCCACATGCCAAGAGGAAAGTGTCTCCTCCCCAAAGCCCCAGCTAAATCCTTCCATGCCACCCACACTTGCTTTTCTTCACAGGAAACTTGCAAATCTCCAGGCACCATCCCCAGAAGGTAATTGCTGTTTTTGCTTCCTTTGTTGGCTGCACCTCCAAAGAGTCTGATGAACTCGCTTTAAGTAAAGTGCGGATTGCATTGGAAGGAAATGATGGGGGAACATGCAGCTCTGCTGGGGAGGGTGGCAGGGTGGTGATGCAGGAAGCAAATTGTAAGATACTTCTTCCTGCAGCTCTGCCTGCCCAGGGCAACCACATCCCATCATCTCGCAGAACAACAACAATTATGATGACAGTGATCACATGGTCTCCAGCCTGCTCCTGTCTCCCTGCATGTCGATTTTCCTAGCCCTTAGCACCCATCACATAGTCACTCCCCAGAGCAGCCCCACAAGGCAGCCCAGGCCAGGGCAAGGTGTCTGCATTTGGAGAGGAGGAGCAACTTTCCTAATGACACCCAGCTCATGAGTTGAAAGGCAGGCCTTGAACTCAGCATCTAGGCTGGTAATTGCCACTGCCTCATGCCCCACTGCTTCCTGGAGTAAGTTGAGTCCCCTGGGAACCTTGCAGGGTGAGAGCACGGTCCAGATTCTGCCTCTGCCCAGACCTAGCAACTTAATCTTGAGAGCCTCTGTTTCTTTCTACATTGTATAAAATGGAGCTAATACCACCAACCTCACAGGACAGCCAGGCTGAATTACAATCTCAGTGCCTCTGTTTGAGCCCCTCACTTGCCCTGCGATGCTCCTCACATCACCTAGGACCTGATGTCCTGATATCTTGATGTCTGAGCTCCTCAGCATGGCTGCCCCAGCCCTTCCAGTTCTGTCCTCCCTCCGGCCTCTTAACTCCTCTTTTTCATTTCACTCTCTGCCATCTCTTTGAACTGATTTGTCCTCTCCAAACAAGCCGTGCTCCCTCTGCACCCTCAGCCTTTGCCCCGGTGTTCCTTCCTCCTAGAGCACACTCCTTCCCTCTCCTTCTCCTTCTGCTGCATCCTCCTCCTCCTTCATGGCTCTGTGAAGACATCCCCTCCTTCAGAACCTGCTGGGTCTCAGTGGGTTTCTGTGACCACCCTCCTTGGAGCACTCATTGCTTACCATACCAGATACATCTGCCTACACCCTAAAAGTCCCTGGAAGATACACTCCTGGCTTCCTTGCCACTGGGACCCAGTGGCTATCTCTTAGACTGGGGCTAAAGGTGAGCAAAGACTCTGGAACCAGGCTGGCCTAGATGCTGTTATGCATGTCCCAAAAAGATACAGGTTCTAGGGGTTGAATTCCAAACCCCTAGAACCTGTTAAACGTGACTTTACTTGGAAGTAGGATCTTGCAGAGGTTACCAAGTTAACATAGATCATTAAGGTGGGTCCTAATCTCTTATGATTCATGTCCTTATAAGAAAAAGAGAAGAGACACAGAGACTCACAGGAAGAATAACGCATGATGATGAAAGCAGAGACGGACTGTTGTTGCTATAAGCCGAGGAATGCCAAGGCCTGCCGGCCACCACAAAAGCAGGGAAGAGGCAAGGAAGGGCTCCACCAGGATTCTTGAGGAAACACACCCCTGCTGACATCGTGATTAGGGACTTCAGGCCTTCAGAAGTGTGGAGAACAAATTTCTATTGTTTTCAGCCACCCAGTTTGTGATACTTGGTTGCAGTAGGCCTAGGAAATGAAAAGAGATGCTAAACTCTACAACTCATGGTGTCTAATCTTCAACAATTTGCTTATGCTGTGTACTTCAGTTTCCTGTGAAATGAGAATGATAATTATAGTCCTCACTTTGTGGATTTGTGAGGATTAAATGAATTAATAGTGTAAAGCCAAGTCAACAAAAAGGCTATGAATTAGCTGTTACTATTATTTGTAATAATAGGTGCTAAAAATTTTATGTTGAAAAAATAAGCAGAAGAAAGACACATAGTAGATATTCCAAAAGTGTTCTTTCCCTCTCTTTTTGTGCTGTCCAAGTACAGCTGCCTTGTGTGTCTGGCACCTTAAAGTGGGTATGTGATGTTTGTGCCTGTCCAGTCTTCATTCTCCCTCCTCTGGTTACTGTGATCCAGTTTTCCCCATCAACAACTCTCTGTCCAAGGAGTTCAGATGGGCTGATCGTATCCTCCATCACCATGGGTGATTTTATTCAGGGGAGGACACATGGGTGGTCCAATGAGAGTGAGCCTTGGCATTTTGACTGGAAAGAGAAACTGTCAGTCTGAGAAGCTGCTAACCTGATAGGCTATAAACGGGAAACTGCTAGCTGCCATCTTCCTACCAAAGTCAACAGGTAGGGAAGCAGAGCTGAGAAATGAAGAGAGAGTTTCCAGTAACAGCATTTGAGCATCTGGATCCTTTGGGGCCTGAAGGCCTATCTACCCCTGGACTTTTCAGTTACCAGAAAAAATAATTTAGAGTTTTTGTCTCCTGCAACCAACAGCTCTTACTCAGTGTTAAAGTTCGTAGCAGAAATGGGACGTTGCAAGTGATAGAACCTGGAATGAAGGATCAGCTGAAAGGGACTAGTGTGAGAGTGACGAGGATTTCTCTAACCGCAGGTGAGAAGTTGGCCTTCCCTGTTACGCAGGAGCAAATCAGCTGCCTGAGAGTTGCTTGCTTGTCCTGGGACTGGGGCTGCGTGCCGACTGGTATTGAACTTTAAGAGACATGGCAGGAAAAAGGATCTTGGAGCACGCTGGCTGCTTCTTACAGACTTCAGTAAATCCTTACAAGAAAGAGATGAGCTTTGAAGGAAACTGACACATCCAAGTGGTGAGAGAGAATAAAATCTGGCTTTCCTGCAAGAGGCTTTATTTGGTCTCTGGCCAATAATCCAAATTGACCGAGAGTCAGATAATCTTACTCCTTACAGAATTAGAAAAACCAGTTCTGTTCCTTAATCAGGTTAATTTGGGGGAAAGAAATAGAGAGAGACATGTAGGATCCTGGAAAAGTGTGACATCCACCTCACACTCCACTCCCTCCAAATATCAATCTCATGTCCCATGTGTGCCAACCACCAGGGTGAGAGTTGCTCCAGGAAAAGACGTCACTAGGATTTAGCCTGGGCACAGAGCAGGTGAGTACGTTCACCTCTCCACACTTTGTTTGTTAGGTTGCCTAGCCAAGGTGGTGGCCACATTGTTGAGGGATGATTGGGGTTGAGAGAGAACAGAAGGAGGTCTGCTTCTAATCCGTAGAATTTCCCAAGCTGTGCACAACCTGCATGCAAGCACTAGACTTTGAACAAACTTCTAGCTTTGGGTGCTGGTCCATGGAGTTGTCCAGACATAATAGACCAGAATCTTAATGAGTTTACAAGTTACTGGACTTCTAGAGAAATCCCAATCGTGGGAATTAAAAGCCTGAGTTACTCAACCCCCAAGACAATGGTGAAGTTTTGAGCCCACACCAACAAGAATTGGATTGCAAAAGACATGTAACTGTCAAAGGAGCATCCTTCATGATCCAGCAGTAAAGATCAGCAGCTGAGGGGGATCTCCCCAGAGAGCAGAAACAGGGGCAGCCAAACATGGCTAAGCAAGGAACTCATCCATTGCCAGGAGGAACCCCTAGCGGCTATGCATAAGCTAAATAATGTGAAGTGACAGCCTTGTGCTGCTTCCTCTTTTCCCAAATGAATTTTTCTTGCAATTTTTCTTTTTTATTGTCTCTCCACTATTGTACAAGAGATAGGCTGAGTGGGGGAGTTCAGCTGTAGGTTACTGGAACTCTAGAAACTACATTCAGATCTAATGGAGATTAGTGAAATTTACCCATTTGGGAACTGGATATGGATGTGAACATGACTTTAGGTTGTCTCTATTTGGGGTAGGGGAGAGGGCAGTGTTTGGTTGTACATGATTTGTTGCATTCTGTTAAGTGCAGGCATTTTTGAGGGTGTCGGAAGACTGGTATATGGAAGTTGGACAGTCAGAGGGCAGGATGTTGTTGACATCTATTGTTTTTGCCTGCCTCACACCCACCCTGGTCTTTTTTTGCTCTAAAAACTCTGCTTTTCTTCCAAAAACCTTGCCAACAGTCACACAGAGTGGTTAAACCAGGTTGACAACTTCTCCACCTTCCAGCTTCTCAGCCTTGGACATTACTTTATGACCCAAACTTGGACTATCAGTGATTACATCTCACAGTCTACCAGGGATAGACATATTCCAAGAAGAGTCTAGAAATACCCTCTCTGGACCAAGGGGGAAAAAAGAGGTTTCCTTTCCTATCTGTATGAACTCATGGATTCTTATTTTATTCAATGAACTACGATCTTACTATTGTCTTAGTCTGCTAGCAATGCCATGACACAATACCATAGAGTGGGCGGCTTAAACATCAGAAATTAATTTTCTCACAGTTCTAGAGACTGAAAGTTCAATATCAAGGCGCTAGCATGGTTGGGTTGCAGGTGACGCCATCCACTGTGTCTTGATGTGGTGGAGAAAGAGGTAGCAAGCTCTCTCGTGTGTCTGTTCTTCAAGGGCACTAACCCCATCATCATGGTCCTACCCTCATGACCTCATCTAAACCAAATCACTTCCCAAAAGCCCCATCTCCAAATGCTATCACCTTGGGGATTAGGGCTTCAACATAACGATTTGGGGACACAATTGAGTTCATAACAAGAATCATTATTCTAATGCTCACATTGTGAAATCTGGCCATTCAAATTGATTCAGGTCGCTTTCTGTGTCCTTTTTATATGTTCCAATCATTTTTCTTTTTGAGCACTTACTTACTTTTCAGAAACAATTAGATGTTATAGGCCCGTGTCATACTTTTTCTGTCTCAGCCTGGGGACCAGTCATTCTTCCAAGGAGCCTTGGT
The DNA here is from genome assembly GCF_037993035.2 of Macaca fascicularis. NCBI lineage: Eukaryota > Metazoa > Chordata > Mammalia > Primates > Cercopithecidae > Macaca > Macaca fascicularis. The sequence goes on along the minus strand of NC_088381.1, from coordinate 164,085,006 downwards.
TTCTTTTAGTGGAATTGACATTAAGAAACCAATATGTAGTAACTGTTGAGCTTTTGAGCCTAGAATCTGGCAACACTTGGGACTGATGAGCTTCTCTGGTAGCTCAGAGACCTTGAGAGTAATTCTTCACCTCTGACTCTCATCTGTAAGATGCAAACAGTGGGCCCCAGTTTCAACTATTTTATTTTTTGCTGTGACATACTTTGTTCAAAGAAGCTCAGTGGGTAAGACAGATGTGACTGAGTGAGTGTTTGAGAAATTAATTGATGTCCGGCTTCTTTGACTGCTGAGGACTCTTCAGGAAAAGTGAAAAGGAATTTGTCCATCCTTACACCAATAGGATGGGCAGCCAGGCTTTCTGTTCCAAGTTGGAGGCTCTCTTGCCTCAAAGAGATTTAATACTTTTGTGTTTTTCATGACTAAGCTGATTCTTCTCATAAAAGAGCCTATTTCTGAGCTTTGAGAAGGAGCATGGAGTGGTCTTGAGCTTGGAAAGGGGCTGATTTAGGGTGTCTTGAAGTGGAGTGTGGCTGGACTCTGTTCCCACAAACTGCCACTGTGGATGAGAATAGTGAACATAGGTACCACAGAGGAGAGTGCAGGTCTCTCTCCCAATTTTAGGGTCTGCGTAAGCTTTGGGGTTTCTGGTTTAACTGAAGGAGGTGGGAGGGAATCCTCCAGCATTAGATATTGGGCTTTTCAGAAACTTTTATGAGAGCAGCTCAGAACCAGATCTGATTTGATGTTTTAAAATTTTGTTTTCTAAGTGTGATATTTTGTGCTCATATGTGCATGTGGGAGGTGGGGGTGGTATTTATGCCTGGCATATAGATTTTTTTAAAAAAAGAATTCTCTGGTCGAAGAAGGATGTCCAAAGGCTTATGGAATTTTCCACATTTTATGAACACACAGTGCTGAGATTTGACGTGTGTGGCATGGCCATGCCTGCTCCCAGGTGTTGAAGAGGAAACATTTCAAGACCTGGACTTCGAAGAGGTTCCTCATTTGTAAAGTGAGCACAATGATGGTACATCATAGGGTTGTCATGAAATTAAATGGAAAGTGCCTGTTCCAGTACCTGCACATAGGCCATGCTCGAAAAAGGCTACTATTATTCTTAGTTTAACAGTTAATTGACTTACTTTTTTACTTATTCATAAGCTCCAAGTCCTGGATCTTTTCAGATCTTTTCAGTAACCTTAAGGCGTATAGCCTGCCTGATCCACTTCCCAGTCTTTGGCTCAGGGTGTCCTAAAGGCAGGTGCCCCAAGTAAATGTCCAGGCCACCACAAATCATCTCTGTCCTCAGCTCCTCCACAGGGAGCTCTTTGTCTTGTATTCCATGCATGTAAACCAATCTTGCCATCACCTGGTTGAAAAGGATGGGCATGAGCATGAGTGTTTGAGCCATTGGCATTGCCAGAGGGGCCCCACCTTGCATTGCCTTGGGAGGGGTGCCCTGCCACCTGACGGAGCACAGGCAGATTTCATGGGCATCCTGCCTTCTCTCCAAAGAGAGGCTTGGCAGCAGGAGATAGGTTCCCTGGGTAATGACCTTGATTTCCAGTGATGGATTATTATGCTAATTAGCTAATTGTTTCCCAAGCTGAATATCATCACTTTGGGGAATCTACTGATGCATTCAATCCAAGTGAGCCTGTGTTATCATCATGAATACCTTCGTGGACCTACCAAATGGGGCAGCACATCTGTTCATTCCACACTCTGGAAAACTTGGTTTACTGAGCTCTACTCTGCAAAGTTGCTGGACTGCAGGCTTCTTCTGTCTAATTATTCCCTCATCCCTCAGTGTTGCCCTCAACCACTTGATCCAAGAGGCACCCCCACCACATCTGTGCATAAGCCAGTGGGCAGCAGGAGTGGACACCTTTTAGTCTCAGAGACTCCCTATACCTGATATTCATGAGCCTCCCACTGCCATTTCAGTAAGTCCATTTGTATTTGAACTCACTTGAGTAGTTTTCTATTCCTTGCAGTTATATAACTCTAGCACATCCTGATTCTTAGGAAAAAAAATTAAATTTTATCAACTTTAAGTTTTTGTTCCATAACTGAAGACAGAATAAGAAATGGACCTGCTATTGTGATTACTCTCATCAGAACTGAATATCTTAGCCCATGCATCAGGCTTCCCTGTCCATTACGTGTGTGTGGAGCTCACATTATTATTATTAATTTTAGCCACTACACTTTTATTCACATTGTGTATTTTGGCATTTTCCAGAGAAGGACAAGGAAGAGACAGGGTAGCAGAAAGACTGAGATAGAAAGGCAAGGGGAGTCCCCATTTTCCTCATATCTCTTCATATTAGTCCGTGTTTACATTGCTATAAAGAACTTCCTGAGACTGGGTAATTTATAAAGAAAGGACGTTTAATTGACTCAGAGTTCCACATGGCTGGAGAGGCCTCAGGAAACTTATAATCATGGCAGAAGGGGAAGCAGGCAGGTCTTATATGGTGGCAGGAGAGAGAGAGAGAGAGTGAAGGGGGAAGAGCCCCTTATAAAGCCATCAGACCTCGTGAGAACTCACTCATTATCACGAGAACAGCATGGGGGAAACTACCCCCATGATCCAATCACCTCCCACCAGGTCCCTCCCCTGACACATGGGGATTACAATTCAGATTACAGTTTGAGATGAGATTTGGGTGGGGACACAGCCAAACCATATCACCCTTCTCCTTTCTCAACCACACATGGGACAAACACAGAGCAGATGATCCCTCCCCTGGAAGAGGATGCACAAAGCTACACCCACACATGCACACAAGGAAGATCCCTTCCCTCCATGACAGGGTGCTCGGCAGGGTGATGGAGAGAAGTCGAGCACTGTGGATTCCAGGGGCAGGGGAAGCAAGAAAGTCTCCTTATGGATCAGTGGTTGGTCCCTCCTGTCCCCTTTCCTGCTCCATCCCCAGAGTCTAAAGAGTGCTTCTCTGCTTTGTCTGGTCATTCTCTCATGGCCTCCAGCTTCTTCCCTGCTGCTGGGGACAAACGGAAAAAGGTTATAGAGCAGGGGGGCTGAAGTCCATCCCTCAGGTCCTCTCCCTCATGCTAGGTGGTCTTCCCTTGCCCTCATGCTACATAGGGATAAGGACAGGCTCTTAGCTGGCCACTCTCTGGTAGAAGTAGATGTATTCCAGGTGGCTTCTTAGAGGCACTCACTTTCAGGTGGTTGTAGATCACCCATCTGCCCTCCTTCTTGATGTGGCAGATGTGGTGACCACACATGGCAGAGGTGCTCATGTGACTAATGAAGGCAAAGAACTGATACTGTCCAGGTGCTTCTCAGACTTTAGTCCCACAGGTCCAGACTCAGAGATGGAACTGGCCGCTGAGTGGCCCTCTGAGATGTCCATGGCAGCTTCAGCATTCAGGTTCCCAGTGTAGTTCATATCATTTATTCTTCTGCTCCCAAATAGGATGCGAGGAGAACATTTTGAAATACTGACACATATATTGTTTAATTCTAGGTAATTCCTTTTTACCCACAATCATCCCAACACTAAAAGTGTACTAGGTGACTGAGGCTTACAGCCTCAGGGGAATGGCCAACCTTTGAGAGAACGAAGTTGTCAATTGTGTTTCTATGTACATTATTTTTATACTCTTAGCCAACACAACAGTTGCGAAAGATGAAGTTTCAATCAATTGTAAAAGCAAGTATTTTGTTGAAGTTACAAAATTTTGCCTTTGAACATTAAGGGTCAAAACCTGAAGGACTCAGTACACAAGAAGTATCACATAAACAACAAAATTTAGAGGAATGCAGGGTGATGTAAGAACTAGTTCCTGGACAAAAGCAGATAAAATTGATGGGCTAAGGAAAGAGGGGTCAGAGGGTATATAACAACAGGTGATTGGAGCTGGGGAAGCAGAGTTTTGCTATCTCAGATAAGTTTTGGAGGATTCAGAACCAAGAGACTGGCTTCCCAAGGATAACTTGGGCTGATGGCACCCCTTGGAAAGCCCTGGAGGGTGGAGCAGCAAAGGTGCTGGATTATGTACCATATAGAATTGCCTTATTCAGTCCTATGGTTGTATCATTGTTATTCTCATTTACAGAAAAGATTTTGATTCACAAAGGCTAACCACTTCTCTCAGACTCTGTATCAGTCAGGATAGGATGGGTTATACTGTAAGCAACTGGAAAGTCTCAATTGCTTAAAATATCAAATGGTGTTTCTCATTCATACTGTATATTCATAGCAAATTGGAAGGGGAGTTCTGCTTACTGTACTCAAGGAGGAAAAGGAGGAGAAAGAGAAGAAGGAGGAAAGGGCAGAATTCCAAGACCCAGGCTGATGGGAGCAACCACCATCTTGAGTATTGCCAGTTGCCATGTGAAAGAGAAAGAAGCATTAGAAGACCTCACACTTCTCTGGAACAAAAGTGATATAGGTCGTTTCTCACAACTCATTGACAATAAATAGCTACATGGCCCCATCTACCATATGGAGGCAGGAAGTGTGGTCTACCAGAGAGCCAGAGGAAGGAGAAAGCTCTGTATCCATAGGTGGCACCAAAGATCATCACATTCCAAAGATTAAGTGGCCAATCAGAGATTCAAAACCCAGAGCTGCCAGGCATCCATTAATCTATCCATCTACCCATCCACCCATCCATCTGCCCATCTATCCATCCATCCGTCCTTCCTTCCATCCATCCACTCACCCACCTATCCATCCATCCATCCATTCATCAATTTATCCATTCGCCCACTTACCCATCAGCCCATCTATCCTTCATTCAACAAATATTTTGAGCACCTTTTTCTCCCCATTCCCCTTCTCTCTCCCTCCTCCTTCTCTTCCCTCTTCTCCACTGCTGTCCTTTTCTCCCTCTTTCTCCTTGTCCTCTTTTTCCAATTACTATTTTATTATTACTTACACTGAGAGAAATTGTAGTCACTTCTGGAGGCCAAATGACTAAGAACACATTTATGCCTTCTTTCCTTACAGAGCTCATGATCACCATGTGGAATAACCAAATGACTAAATAGGTGATCCCAATATGTTGCGAAAAGAGCTAGAATGTGCCAGAGATTACCGAGGCACAGAGGGCAGGCAAATAACCCAACTTAGGAGACAGCAAAGGCTTATGGGGGAAAGAAATACCTAATGGAGACCACAAAGATTATTAAATGAAGGTGAAGGAGAAGGAGGACAGGGGTGTGGAGTGAAGCTGGAGAGGTAGACAAGGGACAGGTCATGGCAGACTGGGATGCCACATGGAGTCGCGACTTTATTCCAAGGATGGTGTTGTGGGGTGTTAAGCAGGCTTCTTTCAAAAGATAACACTTCTGCTAATAGGAGAATGACATTAAGGAAGGCACCAGTTGAGAGATCAGCTGGGAAAAGCTTATAGTCCTTCTTGGGCACAGTCTGGATGTGGCTGTGATCATGGGATGGATAGCAGTCAGCAATTTCCAGAGACATTTATGAGAGAAAATTAAGTATACTGACTAGGACTGGGGATTGATTAGATGTGGGAAGTGACATAGAAGGAAAATGCCCAGGTTTCTGGTTTGGCCAAGCAAGTGGGCCATTTTGCCCACTCTTTCCCAAGGTGAGGATGCTGGAGGAGGAGCAGAGTGGGGAAGCCATGTCCAGTTTTAAGCACATGGTAATTGAGGTGTAGATGGGCCATCCCAGTGGAGAGGTCTAGTAGGCAACAGACATGCACCTCTAGGGCTCAGAAGAGAATGCTGGGGTGGAGAAAGAGCTGTGGGAGCTGTCCTGTCTAATTACAAAGCCTGGAAGGATAAATGCTGTAATGAACTGGCTGGCCCAGACTGAATGCCTGGGGGTTTGTTTACTCAACACTTACTGCGTACCTACTCCATGCTGGGAGCTGCTAGCCACTGAGAATTCCACAGTGAATATCTTATCTGTGGTTCCTTCCCTATGAGTCTAGTGGATCCCTCCTAGTTTCAAGAGTCCATGGGTAACAATATATTTTTAAAATATAGTATTTACATTACATTACTGTGGGAAACCACTGCTTCTCCTTCCTGGGGATTTTCAATTAGACACACACACACACTGCAGCAATCATCCATGGAAGGTAAAGAAGGCCATTGATTATGGTAACTAAGGTTGTCCAGCATTGCTTTAAAATTATTAATATTTCTGCCAAAGAAATCCTGTGTAGCTTTAGAATCACATCTATTGGCTACCTCCTGAAAGGGAGGATTGTTGGCAATCAAGATAAATGAACCACGGATGGGATATATATCAGCCAGTTCAACCCACCAAACAGAGAAATAATGCTGGAGACAAGTCTCTGAGCCAAAAATCAACTAACTTACAAAATGAAAGGCTGAGCAGCAATACTCAGCATTCAGCCGCATACTACACTGTACAGGAAGGCTCCAGGCTGCCACTTGGCAGAAAAATCTCCAAGAGTTTTCCATATTCTGCAAAACTGGACCTAGGAATTCCATTTTTACGTGTGTGTCTCAGTGAAATAAAAACATATGGGATAGGAAAGCAAGTACAGCAATATTTACTGAAGCAATGCTATAACAGCAAGAAAAGGAAAGAAAAAGAACAAAAAGGAACAACCTCAGTGATCATCAATTAAGGACTAGACAAACAGATTAGAATATATTTATAGTGTGGAATCTATGCAGTACTCAAACACTCCCGTACCAACAGGACTCTAAGGCATTAAGGAAGAAACAACCCATTTTAAAATTAAGGTATAATGCACAGAAAGCAAAATTTACCCTTTTTAGTGTATACTGTTGTGAGTTTTGCCAAATGTAGGCGGTTGTGTAATCATCACCACCACCATGAAAAATAGAAGAGTTTCATCACCCACCCCCAAAGTGTACCCCATGTTCCTTTCTAGTCAGCCACCACAACCATCCCAGCTACAAGTAACCACTGATCTGTAATCTATCCCCATAATTTTGTCATTGCGAGAGTGTCGTAGAATGAAATAATACAGTATGTAGTCTTTTGAGTCTGGCTATTCCACTTCATGTAATGAATGTGCTATACACCGATGTCATTGTGTTTCAGTAGTTCATTCTGTTTTGCATTGCTGAAGGGTATTCCAATGTATGACTGTGTGAGTTTGTTTATCCATTCCCCATTTGAGGAACTTGAAGTTGTTCTGCTCTTTTCTTCCCTTGCCCCTCCTCTTCCTTATCTGGCTTACAAAACAATGAACCCACTATAAACACTCATACATAGTTTTTAAAAATTGAGCTATAACTCACATGCCTTTAAATACATCATTTTAAAGTGTACAGTTCAGTAATTTTTCTATATTCAGAGAATTGTGCAACCATTATCATTATCTAATCCCAGAACACTTTCGTCGCACCAGTAAGAACCCCGTATCCATTTGCAGTTACTCCCAATTTGCTTCTGCTGCCAGCCTATGGCAACCACTAATCTATTTTCTGTCGCTATTGATTTTCCCCTTTCAGTATATAAATGCACTCACAAAATATATGGCATTTTGTTTCTGGCTTTTTTCACTTAGCTTGTCTCAGGTTTCATCAGTGTTGGAGCATGTATCCCTACTTTGTTTCTTTTTATAGGAAACATTACATTGTATAGGCACACCACATTTTATTTATTCATTCATTAGTTGATGGATATTTAGGTTGTTTACTTATAGCTATTATGAATAATTCTGCTGTGAACACTCACGTACAATGTTGTATGAATGTATGTTTTCAATTCACTTTGAGTGGAATTACTAGCTCTTAGGATAATTTCATGTTTAACTTGTTGGAACTGCCCATTTTTTTTTCTAGCGTGGCTGTACCAATTTGTATTTCCACCAGCAATGCATGAGCGTTCCAATTTCTGCACATCTGAGTCAATACTTGTTATTGCCTGTTGTGTTGATTCTAGTGTCTAAGTAAAATGAAATGTAGAGATGAATCTTTACATTTAAAATGTTTTATTAGGAAAGCAAGAATTGCAATTCAGGGCACACACACAGACCAAGTGGTCCTCAGTATGTCCCAAAGAGAACGTTGGAAATTTTATTAGAAAGAGATGTATTCTGGTTTTGAAAGAAAGTTCATTCACACTAGAGAAGCTTTTGGGAGATAGCAAGCTTCTTGCTAGCTCTGATTAGTGAGTGATGGTGGTAAGTAAAACCAGTGTGAGGGTCCCAGCAGGTTGTTTCAGCAGCTGCTAGGTAAAGCTGTTTTTTGGGTTACAGCAGGCCATTTTGGCAGCTGGGCTTGTAGAAGATTTAATTCTTGGAGCAGGTGCTATGAGCTCCCAGAGGTTTTTCCCCGTGGCCCCTTGACTGATTTATTTGGGTATGACAAGAATGACCCAATTTGAATAATTAACTTTCACACTAGCAATCCTAGTGGATGTGAAATGTTGCCTCACTATTTGAATTTCAGTAACGGTTAAATTATGTTAAGCATTTTTCTGTGCTTATTGGCCATTTGCATCTTAATTGGAGAAATGTGTATTCAAATTTTTGCCAATTTTTAAATTGCAGAATTTGTCATTTTATTGTTGAATGCTAAGAGTTCTTTATGCATTCTAGATACAAGTCCCTTATCATGGTTATGATTTGCAAATATATTCTCCTCTTTTGTAGATTCTGCGAGCTGTCTTTTCACTTTCTTGATGGTATCATTTGTAGTACAAGTGTTCTTAATTTGGATGTAGCCCAATTATCTATTGTTTCTTTTGTTGCTTGTGCTTTGGGGATTATATCTAAGAGAACATTGCCTAATCTAGGGACACATTGCCAGATCCAGGGACTTAAATCTATGTCCGTTTCATCTAGATTATCTAATTTGTTGGCATACAATTGTTCACAGTATTCCCTTAAAATCCTTTTTATTTTTCAGAAGTCAGAAATAATGTCTCTTCTTTTCATTTCTGATTTTATTTAGTAATTTGAGTCTTCTCTTTTTTTTCCATCAATTTAGCCAAAGTTTTGTCAATATCATTAATCTTGTCAAAGAACAAATTTTTGGTTTCATTGACTTTGTCTGTTTTTAAAATTGTCGGTTTCATTAACTTCTACTCCAATATTTATTCTTTCTTTCTTTCTGCTGGCTTTGGGTCAGCTTTGGGATTGTTATGCCATAAGTGGAGGATAGGTTATTGATTTGGGTATTTCCTTTTTTGACATAGATATTTAGAGCTATAAATTTTCCTCTTTCCACTGCTTTGTCTGAATTTCATAAATTTTGGTATGATGTGTTTCTATTGTCATTCATCTCAAAATATTTCCTAGTTTCTCTTATAATTTCTTCTTTGATCTACTAATTACTTAGGAGTGTTTTGTTTAATTTCCACATATTTGTGAATTTCCCAAATTTCTTTCTGTTGCTGATTTTTAATTTTATTCCATCACGTTCAGAAGAAATACTTAGTATGATTTCAGTCAACCTTTTTAAATTTGTTGAGAATTATTTTATGGCCTAACTTATGGTTTATCCTGGAGAATGTTCCACATACATTTAAGAAGACTTCATTTTTCTAGTGCTGAGTGGAATGTTCTATACATGTTTGTCTTCCCTGGTGACAGATATAGCTGCTTTATAGTATTGTTCAAGTCTTGTATTTATCTTTTGTCTAGTTGTTTTGTTATTAAAAATGGGGTGGAAATTTGTTATGTAAGGTCCGTACGGCACCATTTCTTGTGGTGGTATCATTCATACACAGCTTTTATATGAATATAGTTTTAATTTCACTTGGATTAATACCTTGGAGTGGGATTGTTGTGCCATATGTTAAGTATGTATTTACCTTTGTGAGTGATATAGTTTGCATATTTGTACCAAGTCAAATCTCACACAAAATTGTAATCTTTAATGTTGGAGGTCGGGCTGGTGGGAGGTGTTTGGATCATGGGGGCAGAGCTCTCATAAATGGCTTGGGCCAACACCTTGGTGATAAGTGAGCTCTCACTCGGAGTTCATACAAGATCTGGTCATTTTAAAGTGTGTGGCACCTCCTGCTGCCCACTCTTTCTCTCTCTATTGCTCTGGTTTTCACCATGTGATATGCATCCTTCCCGTTTGCTGAGAATGATGGTTTCCAGCTGCATCCATGTCCCTACAAAGGACACGAACTCATCCTTTTTTATGGCTGCATAGTATTCCATGGTGTATATGTGCCACATTTTCTTAATCCAGTCTATCACTGATGGACATTTGGGTTGGTTGCAAGTCTTTGCTATAGTGAATAGTGCTGCAATAAACATACGTGTGCATGTGTCTTTATAGCAGCATGATTTATAATCCTTTGGGTATATGCCCAGTAATGGGATGGCTGGGTCAAATGGTATTTCTAGTTCTAGATCCTTGAGGAATCGCCACACTGTCTTCCACAATGGTTGAACTAGTTTACAGTCCCACCAGCAGTGTAAAAGCGTGCCTATTTCTCCACATCCTGTGCAGCACCTGTTGTTTCCTGACTTTTTAATGATCGCCATTCTAACTGGTGTGAGATGGTATCTCATTGTGGTTTTGATTTGCGTTTCTCTGATGGCCAGTGATGATGAGCATTTTTTCATGTGTCTGTTGGCTGCATAAATGTCACATGTATTCTTCTTTTGAGAAGTGTCTGTTCATACCCTTCGCCCACTTTTTGATGGGGTTGTTTGATTTTTTTCTTGTAAATTTTTAAAAGTTCTTTGTAGATTCTGGATATTAGCCCATTGTCAGATGGGTAGATTGTGAAAATTTTCTCCCAGCAATGGAACAAAGCTGAACGGAGAATGACTTTGACGAGTTGAGAGAAGAAGGCTTCAGACAATCGGTAATAACAAACTTCTCCAAGGTAAAGGAGGATGTTTGAACCCATCACAAAGAAGTTAAAAACCTTGAAAAAAGATTAGATGAATGGCTAACTAGAATAAACAGTGTAGAGAAGTCCTTAAATGACCTGACGGAGCTGAAAACCATGGCACAAGAACTACATGATGCATATACAAGTTTCAGTAGCTGATTTGATCAAGTGGAAGAAAGGGTATCAGTGATTGAAGATCAAATGAATGAAATGAAGTGAGAAGAGAAGTTTAGAGAAAAAAGAGTAAAAAGAAACAAAGCCTCCAAGAAATATGGGACTATGTGAAAAGACCAAATCTACATGGACTCTCAGTGCAGGTCTGTTGGAGTTTGCTGGAGGTCCACTCCAGACCCTGTTTACCTGGATATCACCAGTGGAGGCTGCAGAACAGCAAATATTGCAGAAGAGCAGATGTTGCTGTCTGATCCTCCCTCTGGAAGCTTCATCTCAGAGGGACACCCAGCTGTATGAGGTGTCAGTCTGCCCCTACTAGGGGGTGTCTCTCCCAGTTAGGCTACCTGGGGGTCAGGAACCCACTTGAGGAGGCAGTCTGTCCGTTCGCAGATCTCAAACTCTGTGCTGGGAGAACTACTACTCTCTTCAAAGCTGTCAGACAAGGATGTTTAAGTCTGCAGAAGTTTCTGCTGCCTTTTGTTCAGCTATGCCCTGCCCCCAGAGGTGGAGTCTACAGAAGCAGACAGGCCTCCTTGAGCTGCAGTGGGCTTCACCCACTTTGTTTACCCGCTCAAGCCTCAGCAATGGCAGACACCCCTCCTCCAGCCTCACTGCCACTTGCAGTTCAATCTCAGATTGCTGTGCTAGCAGTGAGCGAGGCTCCATGGGCATGGGACCCCCCTGAGCCAGGCACGGGATATAATTTCCTGATGTGCAGTTTGCTAAAGCCATTGGAAAAGTGCAGTATTTGGGTGGGAATGTCCCAATCCAGGTACCCTCTCCATGGCTTCCTTTTGCTAGGAAAGGGAATTCCGCGACCCCTTGCACTTCCCAGGTAAGGTGATGCCCCGCCCTGCTCCATGGGCTGCACCTACTGTCTTACAAGCCCCAGTGAGTTGAACCCAGTACCTCAGTTGGAAATGCAAACATCACCCATCTTCCGCGTTGCTCACGCTGGGGGCTGCAGACTGGAGCTGTTCCTATTTGGCCTTTTTGGAACCTCTCTCTTTTCATTTTATAAATGGTGTCTTTCAAAGGGCAGAAGTTCTTACTTTTGATGAGGCCCTATTTATCATATTTTCTTTTATGGGTCATGTGTTTGGTGTTGTATTTAAGAAAGCTTTACCTAACTAAGGCTATAAAGATTTTTTTCTTTTTTTCTTTTTGTTTCCTGAAAGTATTGTGGTTTTAGGCTTTACATTTAGGCCCGAGATCTATTTTGAGTTATGGGGTTTTCTAGTTATAGGATCATGTCATCTGCAAACAGAGACAATTTGACTTCCTCTCTTCCTATTTGAATACCTTTTGCATGATTGCCCTGGCCAGAACTTCCAATACTAGGTTGAATAGGAGTGGTGAGAGAGGGCATCCTTGTCTTGTGCTGGTTTTCAAAGGAAATGCTTCCAGGTTTTGCTCATTTGGTATGATATTGGCTGTGGTTTTGTCATAAATGGCTCTTATTGTTTTGAAATATAATCCATTAATGCCTAGTTTATTGAGAGTTTTTAACATAAAGGGATGTTGAATTTTATCAAAGACCTTTTCTGCATCTATTGAGATAATCATGTGATTTTTGTCATTAGTTCTGTTTATGTGATGAATTGCGTTTATTGATTTGTGTATGTTGAACGAAGCTTGCACCCCTGGGATTAAGCTGACTTGATTGTGGTGAATAAGCTTTTTGATGTGCTGCTGGACTCAGTTTGCCAGTGTTTTATTGAGGATTTTTGCATCAATGTTTATCAGGGATATTGACCTGAAGTTTTCTTTTTTTCTTGTGTCTCTGCCAGGTTTTGGGATCAGCATGATGTCCCTCCTTTTCAATTGCTTATAGTTTCAGAAGGAATGGTACCAGCTCTTCTTTGTACCTCTGGTGGAATTCGGCTGTGAATCTGTCTAGTCTTGGGCTTTTTTTGGTGGGTAGGCTATTTATTACTGCCTCAATTTGAGGACTTGTTATTGGTCTATTGAAGGATTCAACTTCTTTCTGGTTTAGTCTTGGGAGGGTGTGTGTGTCCAGGAATTTATCCTTTTCTTCTAGATTTTCTAGTTTATTTGTGTAGATGTGTTTATAGTATTCTTGAATGGTAGTTTTTATTTCTGCAAGGTCAGTGGTGATATCCCCTTTAGCATTTTTTATTGCGTCTATTTGATTCTTCTCTCTTTTTTCTTTATTAGTATGGCTAGCAGTGTATTTTATTATTTTTTTCAAAAAACAAGCTCCTGGATTCATTGAGTTTTTGAAGGATTTTTCCTGTCTCTATCTCCTTCAGTTCTGCTCTGATCTTAGTTATTTCTTGTCTTCTGCTTGCTTTGGGATTTGTTCTTGCTTCTCTAGTTGTTTTAGTTGCGATGTTAGGGTGTTGATTTGAGATCTTTCTAGCTTTGTGATGTGGGCATTTAGTGCTATAAATTTCCCTCTTAACACTGGTTTAGCTGCTTCCCAGATATTCTGGTACATTGTCTCTTTGCTCTGATTGCTTTCAAAGAACTTCTTGATGGCGGCTCTAATCTTATTATATACCCAGGAGTCATTCAGGAGCAGGATGTTCAATTTCCATGTAGTTGTGTGGTTTTGAGTGAATTTCATAATCTTGAGTTCTAATTTGATTGGACTGTGTTCTGTGATACCGTTTATTATGATTTTGGTTCTTTTGCATTTGCTGAGGAGTGTTTTACTTCAGATTATGTGATCAATTTTAGAGTAAGTGCCATGTAGCAGTGAGAAGAATGTATATTCTTTTGTTTTGGGGTGGAGAGTTCTGTAGATATCTATTAGGTTCACTTGATCCAAAGCTGAGTTCAAGTCCTGAATATCCTTAATTTTCTCTCTCAATGATCTGTCTAATATTGATAGTAGGTTGTTAAAGTCTCCCACTATTGTTGTGTGGGAGTCTAAGTCTCTTTGTAGGTCTCTCAGAACTTGTTTTGTCAATCTGGATACTCCTGCATTAGGTTAATATATATTTAGGATAGTTAGTTCTTCATGTTGAATTGATCTCTTTTCCATTATGTAATGCCCTACTTTGTCTTTTTGGATTCTTGTTGGTTTAAAGTCTGTTTTGTCAGAAACTAGGATTGCAATCCTTGCTTTTTTCTGCTTTCCGTTTACTTGGTAAATTTTCCTCCATCCCTTTATTTTGAGCCTATGCATGAATTTGCACATGATATAGGTCTCTTGAATACAGCATACCAATGGGTCTTGATTCTTTATCCAGTTTGCCAGTCTGTGTCTTTCAATTGGGGCATTTAGCCAATTTACATTTAAGGTTAATATTGTTATGTGTGAATTTGATCTTGTCATCATGATCCTAGCTGGTTATTTTGCACACTAGTAGATGCAGTTCTTCATAGTGTCATTGGTCTTAGTATTTCAGTGTGTTTTTGCAGTGGCTAGTACCAGTTTTTCCTTTCAATATTTACTGCTTCCTTCAGGAGCTCTTGCAAGGCAGGCCTGGTAGTAACAAATTCCCTCAGCATTTGCTTGTCTGAAAAGTATTCTATTTCTCCTTTGCTTATGAAGCTTAGTTTGGCTGGATATGAAATTCTGGGTTGAAAATTCTTTTCTTTAAGAATTTTGAATATTGGCCCCACTCTTTTCTGGTTTGTAGGGTTTCTGCTGAGAGGTCCACTGCTTCCTTTTGTAGGTGACCTGGCCTTTCTCTCTGGCTGCCCTTAACATTTTCTTTCCTTCATTTCAACCTTGGAGAATCTGATAATTATGTGTCTTGGGGTTAATCTTCTCATGGAGTATCTTACTGGGGTTCTCTGTATTTCCTGAATTTGAATATTGGCCTGTCTTGCTAGGTTGGGGACGTTCTCCTGGATGATATCCTGAAGTGTGTTTTCCAACTTGTTTCCATTTTCCCCGTCTCTTTCAGGTACTCCAATCAGTCATAGGTTTAGTCTTTTTACATAGTCCCATTGTTTTGGGAAGTTTTGCTCATTTATTTTCATTCTTTTTTCTCTAATTTTGTCTGCTTCCCTTAATTCAGCCACATAGTCTTCAAGCTCTGATATTCTTTCTTTGACTTGATTGATTCAGCTACTGATACTTATATTTGGATCATAAATTTCTTGTGCTGTGTTTTTCAACTCCATCAGATCATTTATGTTCCTCTCTAAGCTGGTTATTCTAGTTAACAGCTCCTGTAACCTTTTATCATGGTTCTTAGCTTCTTTGCATTGGGTTAGAACATGCTCCTTTACCTCAGTGAATTTTGTTACTACCCACCTTCTGAAGTCTACTTATGTAAATTTGCCCATCTCATCCCCCATCCACTTCTGTGCCCTTGCTGGAGAGGTGTTGCAATCATTTGGAGAAGAAGCACTCTGGCCTTTTGAGTTTTCAGCATTTTATTGTTGATTCTTCCTCATCTTCATGAGATTGTCTAGTTTCAATCTTTGAGGCTGCTGCCCTTTGGATGAGTTTTCTGTGCGGACTTTTTTGTGGAAGCTGTTGTTGTTTTCTGTTTGTTTGTTTTTATTTCAACAGTCAGGTCCCTCTTCTGTAGGGCTGCTGCAGTTTTCTGGGGCCCTATTCATCTGGGTCCTTCCCCTACCTGGATATGTCACCTGAGGAAGCTGGAGAACAGCAAAGATGGGTGCCTGCTCCTTCCTCTGGGATCTCTGACTTCAAGGTGCACCAACCTCATGGCAGTAGGAATGTTCCTGTATAGGGTATCTGACGATCCCTGTTGGGAGGCCTCACCCAATTGCGGGGCACGGGAATCAGGACCCATTTAATGAAGTACTTTGTCTGTCTCTTGGTGGTGGGGGTGTGCTGCACTGAGGGGAAAGCCACTGATCTGGGCTGTCCAGATTCCTCAGAGCTAGCAGGCAGAGAGACTAAGTCTGCAGGTCCATGGAGACCATGGCCACCCCTCCCCCTAGGGGTTCACGCCCAGGGAGATCAGAGCTCTGCCCCTCATCCCCTGGCTGGAGTTGCTGTAGTTCCTACAGGGAGGCCCCGCCCAGTGAGGTGGGATGAGTCAGGGTCCAGCCTAAAGAGGCAGTCTGGCCATAGTCTGCCATAGCTGGTGCACCATGATGTGGGGAATGCCTCTTGGGACTAAGCCATCCAGTCTCCCTGGCTCTAGCAGGGGAGAAATGCAGCCTGGAGCTATAGTGATGGCTGCCGCCCTTCTCCTGCCTCAGGAGTTCAGTGTCTTAAGCAGCTAGCAGCCGGAGTGATGTCTGCCCTCTCTCCCCTGGGGAGCTCAGCTTTCCTAGCCAGCTGGCAGCCACAGTGATGATGGCTGCCCCTTTCTCAGGGAGCTCAGTTGTCTTAGGCAGCTGGCAGGTGGCAACCACAGTGATGGTTGCTGCCCCTCCCCCAGGGAGCTCAGATGGCTTAGACAACAGGCAGGCACAATGACAATGGCCACCCCTCCCGCTGGGAACTTGGTAGTCTTAAGCAGATTTCAGCTGAGAGGCTGTTGAGAATCTGTGGCTCTATGGTTGGGACCCAAGGTCCTGGTGGCATGGGCTCATGAGTGGAAACTTCTGATCTGTGGGTTGCACAGATCTGTGGAAAAAGCACGATTTCTCAGGCTGGGTAGCACACTCACTCACCGCCTCCTTTGGCTGGGCATAGGGGCGCTCTCCTTGCCTTGTGTGGCTCTCAAGTAGGCTGATGCACCATCCTGCTTTTCTTTGCTCTCCATGGGTCACACCAACTGCCTACTTAGTCCTGATGATAGAACCTGGGTATCTTGGTTGCAGGTGTAGGATTTGCATGCTGTTTTGGTTCTCAGTGGGAGCCTCCGACCATTGCTGCTTCTAGTCAGCCGTCTTGACTCCACTGCCTGATTGATTTTTAAATGTTGACCTTTAATCCTATGACCTTGTGAAAGTTAGTAGTTCTGGTAGCTTTTTGGGTAGATTATTTGGGATATTCTACATAGAAATTTGCATTGTCTGCAAGTAGAGACATTTATTTATTACATTATTAAACTAGCTAGGAACTCCAGTATGATGTTAAATAAGCATGGGGAGGGGGGCATCCCAGCCTTGGTCTTGATCTTTGGGAGAAAATATTTAGACTTCTATTTTAAGTATGATATTAAACATGGCTTTTTTTTTTTTTTTTTTTTTAGATGGAGTCTCGCTCTGTCGCCCAGGCTGGAGTGCAGTGGCGCGATCTCGGCTCACTGCAAGCTCTGCCTTCCTGGTTCACGCCATTCTCCTGCCTCAGCCTCCTGAGTAGCTGGGATGACAGGCACCTGCTGCCACGCCCGGCTAATTTTTTTTGTATTTTTTAAATAGAGACAGGGTTTCACCGTGTTAGCCAGGATGGTCTCGATCTCCTGACCTCGTGATCCACCCACCTTGGTCTCCCAAAGTGCTGCGATTACAGGCATGAGTCACCACGCCCGGCCTCTATTCAATATTTTTAAGACTTGTTGAATTGTATAAATTATTTTTTCTGCGTCTATAGAGAGGGTCACATGGTCTTTCATTTTTAGTCTGTTGATGTGATTAATTACATTGATTGATTTTTGGATATTGAAATGGCCTGAACTTCCTGCAAAAGATCCCACTTAGTAATAGTGTATTACCATGTATGTACATATATATGGCACAATTTGCTAATATTTTTGCTGAAGAATTTTGTATCTGTATCCATGAGTGATATTCTTCTCTAGTTGGTTGTGTGTGTGTGTGTGTGTGTGTGTTTAATTTCTGTGGCTGTTTTTGGTACCTGTGTAATGCTGGCCTCAGAAAATGAGCTGGGAAGTCTTTGCTCTTCTTCTACATTCTGGAAGAGTTTGTGTGTAATTCGTATTTCTTCCTTGAATGTTTGGTAGAATTCACCAATGAAGTCGTATCTAGCATATGAGCTGCTTTTAAAGAGTGTGTTTTTTAATCAATATCTGCTCCACCCTTGACTTTGAATTTTCCTTTGTGCCATGCCTGGACAGACAGACAGAGAAAGAGAGAAAGAGTCTCTCTTCATGCTCTTGTCTCTTTCCCAGCTGTAAACTGCTGTTATTTGTTACTTGACACTGTTGTAGCCTGTTGACAGGATGTGCTATAGAGTTTGCAGGTGAAAAATAAAAATGAAGGGCTCCTTGCTCAAAACGTATTAAAAGTGTCAAGATGGCAATAGCACAGTATTAAACCAAATGCAGGACCCTTCTAAGCAAGGGTTGTGTGATCACACAAGTCATTGGCCATGAAGTCATTTCTGCCTGTAATGGGGGACAGAGCTGGGGCATCCTCTCCTGTTCTGGCTAAGCCTCAGTTTTAGAGGCAAGAACTGTGTCCCTGGGTCTTGGAGATGGGGCCTTCTCAGCAGTATCACACACTTCCAACTGTGGGTCTGGTCAGGGGACAGTGATCTTGCACCTTCTGCAAAGGTAGAAGGTATTTTTATGTTCCTTCTCCTAGCTAGAATGGGTTTCCATCAATGTGCTTAGTGTGACAGAATGTATATTGTCTTTCCTCAGGGGTATAAGCCATTTGTTCTGTAGGAGACATAGAAAAAAGGATCCAGGTAGGGTTTAATGTTTTTCTCACAGTGGCTACTGTGCCTTTCTCCTGGGTCAGCACCATCAGTGATGCCTCTCAGCACTCATGCTCTGACCCATCTTTCCTGTAATCATCTAGCTTGGAGAACAGCTAGCTAGCAGCTACAAACTCCCCTTGTGCTTGTGATGCCCAGTAGTTCTATATCCTCTCACCTCTCTCTATTTGTCCTTTAGCAATTTGTTAGCATTTTTAGCTGACTTTTCTTACCAGTGTCTGGTGAGATTTGCCACAGGTAAGCAAGGGTTCGCCTCCCCTTTCTTCTTGGAGGATCCTGTATTTCCCTCGATTTCACATTAGTTGGTTGCCCTGTGACCTCAGCTCTTTAACAGGTGCAAGATTTACAGGTTGTCCAGCATTTTTGCTGTTGTAAAGATGGAAGCAATTTTTTTTTTCCATTTGCCCATCTCCTAAGTGGAGAATGGAAGTCTATGAGTATTTTTTAAAACTGTATTATGGCAAATTGCAGTATAATGAACCCCATCACCCAGCTACAACAATGGTCAACCAAAGACCTCATTAGTTTCATCAATTTCTACCCTACTTCCTTCCACCCTAATGGATTATTTTGCGAAAACAAATTGTGCTCATCATGAAATTTTGAACATAGTATGTAATTATAAGATATATTTTTAAGTCAATAAGTATATCACAACAGTGAAATAATGATTCTACGTGAACTCATTTTTGTTTAAATAAATATCTACATGTTTGCAAGTGCATGGACAAACATCTGGAAAGAGGTACAACAAACTGAGAGAAGCATTTCTATATGTGGGCATGGGATGGGATTAGGTGAGGGTCAGGGTGACACGTGTTTATCTGCAATGTCTTTATTAATGATGAGAACATATTTTTGTATTATTTGTGTGATTTTAAGAGTGTGAAAAAGAAAAAATAAAGAAAGTAAAAGAAGTGAAAGAAATGCAGTCAGACTTTGGAATCTGACTTGAATTTGAACGCCACTTCACTTTGGTCCACATGTGTGACCATGGATGAGTCACATCACGTTGGGGGAGGAAAGGAAGTGGAGAGAATTTGGAAAGGAGATGAGGGAGGACAAATAAGAATCCCTTACAGGATTACTTGTGCTAAAGGATTAACAAACTCACTCCATGTAAACTGTCCGGCATACAGTGGATACTCAATAAATGTGAGGATCCTCATTTCCTTTGGCATCTCCACTTAATGTAGAATTATGAGCAGGCACACACTCATGGAGGAATATTAAATCCTAATGACAATGAGCTTCCTCTGCCCCTGTGTGGTGTGTTCAAGTTATTGCTAGGATTTCTCTCACTCATAGAAAAACCAAAATGAGTATCATTTATTTTCCCCTTGAGTTGGAATTCACTTTTTTTACCTTTTGATCCCCAAATCTGATTCTGCAGTATCTTGTTTAGGTTTCTATTACTGTCCAGTGCTGACAATATCTGTCTCCCTCATCAGCTTGTAAACCTTTTGAGGGCAGGGGCCTCTTTTACTCTCTGTCTCCTTTCCCTCTCTCTCACTTTCTCTGTCATAACAATTTCAAGCCTTCAGGGCTGGTGTGATGATTAAATTGCTTCAAGTCTGTGAAAACTTTTTGTAAACTACAAAGTGCTTTCCAGATCTACTCATTTGTTTATTCACAAACTTTTGTTACAATGCCTATATGCTGCACACTGCACAATGTGAAGGGCTCAATTCACTCTCTTGTGGCCTCATAAGATGTTGGAGAGAGCAATTGCCAAAATATACAAAAAGACTATGGTTGGCATTGGACAAAGTGCTGTAGGAGCCTAGAGAAGGAAGGGTTAGCTTTTGCTAGGGACAGGGGCAAGCAAACAGTTGACATGGAAAGAAGATTTGAGCTACAGGTTGGGATCTCAGTAGCAGCTCCTGATGTGGAGAAGGGAGATGCGAGAAGGACACTCATCAACACGGCGGCTTGTGAGAGGCAGACGACACATTCTGGGACCACCCCAGGGTCCTGTGTGGCTGCACTTTAAGGGTCATTGTAGATGTGGCTGGAGAAAAGTCTCAAACCTTAGGTTGAACAAGAACATGAAGGACTTTGAATGCTGTACTGAAGAAGCTACACATAAATCACTCAAGCTTAGCCCAATGCCTTCCAGAGGGCAGATATTCAACAATTACCTGAACACTGAGTTAAATGGATGCAGTAGATAGAATCTTCATTGTTTCTATTTTGAATTGTCTATTTTCTTTTACTTAAAGGGAGGTGATTTCAAAGTCTCAGCCTCACCAAGTCTATTTTAACAACAGCATTTCACCGAACACTTTCACTATGCCAACATGTGACATTTATATTCATTATGAAGAAAAGTCTCCTGTCCTGACAACTAATGACTCTTTCTTGGAAGGTGATCCTTAAAAATACATGGCATTTTCTCAGGATGTAAAAATCAATGTGCTAAAATCACTAGCATTCCTATACACCAACAACAGTCAAGCTGAGAGCCAAATCAGGAACAAACTCTCATTCAAAATTGCAATAAAATACCTAGGAATACAGCTAACCGGGGAGGTGAAAGATCTCTACAAGGAGAACTGTAAAACACTGCTCAAATAAATCAGAGATGACACTGACAAATGGAAAAATATTCCATGCTCATGGATGGGAAGAATCAATATCGTTAAAATGGCCATACTGCCCAAAGAAATTTATAGATTCAATGCGATTCCTATTAAACTACCGTTGACATTCTTCACAGAACTAGAGAAAAACTGTTTTAAAATTCATATAGAACCAAAAAGGAGCCCAAAAAGTCCAGGCAATCCTAAGCAGAAAGAACAAAGCTGGAGGCATAATGCTACCCAACTTCAAATTGTATTACAAGGTTACAGTAATTAAAACAGCATAGTACTGGTACAAAAACAGACACATAGACCAATGGAACAGAATAGAGATCCAGAAATAAAACCACACACTTACAACTATCTGATCTTCAACAAACCTGACAAAAACAAGCAATGGGGAAAGGATTCCCTATTCAATAAATAGTGCTGGGAGAACTGGCTGGCCATATACAGAAGATTGAAACTAAACACCTTCCTTACACCATATACAAAAATCAACCCAAGATGGATTAAAGACTTAAATGTAAAACCCAAAACCATAAAAACTCTGGAAGACAACCTAGGCAATACCTTTCTGTACATAGGAACAGGCAAAGATTTCATCACGAAGACCCAAAAGCAATTGCAACAGAAGCAAAAATTGACACATGGGATCGAATTAAAATAAGAGCTTCTCCACAGCAAAGGAAACTATCAACAGAGTAAAAAGACAGTCTACAGAATGGGAGAACAATTTTGCAAACTGTGCATCTGACAGAGCTCTAATATCCAGCATCTATAAGGAACTTAAACAAATTTATAAGAAAAAAAAACAACCCCATTAAAAAGTGGGCCAAGGACATGAACAGACCAGACCCTTTTCAAAAGAAGACATACATGTGGCCAACAATCATATGGAAAAAAATCAATATTACTGTTCATTAGGGAAATGCAAATCAACACCACAATGAGATACCATCTCACACCAGCCAGAATGGCTACTATTGAAAAATCAAAAAATAGCAGTTGCTGGTGAGTTTGCAGAGAAAAAGGAATACTTATACACTGCTGGTGAGAATGTAAGTTAGTTCAACAATTGTGTAATACAGGCTATTCCTCAAAGACCTAGAAATAGAAATACCATTTGACCAGCAATCCCATTACTGGGTATATACCCAAAGGAATATAAATCATTCTATTATAAAGATACACGCACACATATGCTCATTGCAGCACCATGAAATCAACTCAAATGCCCATCAATGATAGACTGGATAAAGAAAATGTGAAAAACAAACAACCCCATCAAAAAGTGGGCAAAGGATATGAACAGACACTTCTCAAAAGAAGACATTCATACAGCCAACAGACACATGAAAAAATGCTCACCATCACTCGCCATCAGAGAAATGCAAATCAAAACCACAATGAGATACCATCTCACACCAGTTAGAATGGCAGTCATTAAAAAAATCAGGAAACAACAGGTGCTGGAGAGGATGTGGAGAAATAGGAACACTTTTATGCTGTTGGTGGGACTGTAAACTAGTTCAACCATTGTGGAAAACAGTGTGGCGATTCCTCAAGGATCTAGAACTAGAAATACCATTTGACCTAGCCATCCCATTACTGGGCATATACCCAAAGGATTATAAATCATGCTGCTATAAAGACACATGTACACGTATGTTTATTGTGACACTATTCACAATAGGAAAGACTTGGAATCAACCCAAATGTCCATCAGTGATAGACTGGGTTAAGAAAATGTGGCACATATACACCATGGAATACTATGCAGTCATAAAAAATGATGAGTTCGTGTCCTTTGTAGGGACATGGATGCAGCTGGAAACCATCATTCTCAGCAAACTATCGCAAGAACAGAAAACCAAATACTGCATGTTCTCACTCATAGGTGGGAATTGAACAATGAGATCACTTGGACACAGGAAGGGGAACATCACACACTGGGTCCTATTGTGGGAAGGGAGTAGGAGGGAGGGATAGCATTAGGAGATACACCTAATGTAAATGACGAGTTAGTGGGTGCAGCACACCAACATGGCACACGTATACATATGTAACAAACCTGACCGTTGTGCACATGTACCCTAGAACTTAAAGTATAATAATAAAAAATAAATGAATAAAATAAATTTTAAAAAATAAATAAAGTAACAAATTAATTAAAGTCTACTGTTATACATTTTTAATACTACTTAACATGATAGCTAAGATAACATATTTTGGAGAAAAAAAAATGGCACATATACACCACTGAATACTATGCAGCCATAAAAAGGAATTAGATCATGTCCTTTAAAGGGACATGGATGGAGCTGGAAGCCATTATCTTGAGCAAACTAACACAGGAACAGAAAACCAAACACTGCATGTTCTCACTTATAAGTGGGGGCTAAATGATGAGAACACATGAACTAATAGAGGAGAACAATACACACTGGGGACTAGTGGAGGGAGGAGGTAGGAGGAGGGAGAGGATCAGGAAAAATAACTAATGGGTATTAGGCTTAATAGCTGGGTGATTAAATAATCTGTTAAAAAAAAAACATGACAAAAGTTAACCTATGTAAGAAACCTGCATGTGTAGCCCTGAACTTAAAATAAAAGTTAAAGAATAATTTTAAAAGAATATATAGCTTTTTTAGAGGCTTGTCCATGTACACTTTTGGGGATATAAAAGATTCAGTAACCATATCTAGATTTCAAAACATCTACAAGTGAAGCTAAATTATTTTTTGCTAGAAGATAAATTTCTCTCAAAAGAACTTGACTGTCATTTCAGCAGTTGACAGCTAGCATTCATGAAAGATGCTACCTTCAGGCTTTTAAGGAAAAGGAAGAAAATGAAATCTAACTAGTTGGAATGGAGAGTAAATATAAATTAGAGTATACAGTTTTAAAGTTCTTAAGAATATACTTAGATAAAATAAATTAGAAAAAGAAACAAGGCATTTGACTAGGCAAGCTACAAAATATGGGAGAAAATCAGTAAATATATTAACAAAAAGGTACTTTAACAAATTAAGACAATAGTCTTTTCTTTTTACCTGGCAAAGATTTAAACGTATCAATTGTAAGTGTTGCCAAGGGTAGGATAAAATGGGCATGGGCATAGGCAAGCACAAGTGTAGTGGACGCTGTAGTGTGCCACCTAGATTCCCACTGAAGGATAGAGGCACCTATTTCCCCAGCTGCCAGGAGTGCTGCCTGCTCATGGCTCACAGCAGAGTCCTTCCCTAGAAATTATCCTTGCCTAAGGAAGCTGCCTCCCTAATGGATCTCATATCCAATGATTGGGCCATTGGGACACACAAAGCTCTGAGCCCTTGACTTTAATTCAGGACGGCTGCAGGGGCCGTCCTCAGCCCTGTTGCTATTGCACTGCAGTTCAGTGTGTCCCTCCACCTGTCCTACTCATTCTCTTGCAGGCGCCATTCCAACAGGCTTTCCCAATAAACCTCCGGCACACAAGTCTCCATCCTAGGTCTGTTTCAGTGTAAGATGACTGCTATGAAGAAATAAACATATTTTCCCTTGCCAAATCTATTTATATTTTCATTTATAAAATCTTATTTTGGTTCCACATTTATAAGGTATTTTCCATCATGAATCAAATTAGTATGCATCCATATTTATTTTCTCCTGGTTCTTTTAGTATTCTATATTTTAATATGTAACTCATTAATTCATCTGGGAATTCATCTCAGTGTCCTGAGTGAAACAGGACTCTAATGGACTCTAATTAACTCCCTCCACCCCCTAAATTGTTGACCCCTGGAACTCATTATGGGATAAGCCACACGATTCTCAATAGATTTTGAAGGTGCGTGATTTGATTCCACCAGCAGAAAGTCCGGATATCCTAAATTGGGAGTGCTCCAATTTAGAGGGTCCTTCCGCAGGACTAGCAAGGTTTCTATTTAGCCAGCAGGGGGCTCTGGTGCATAAGAAATGCTATCAGCTAAATTCTGCTAATTGGCTAAATTCTCCCCACAGTAAATGATTTGCCTTCTTAGAACACAGTGAACTCTGCAATTGCAGAGCGCCTCTCTCCCTAGCTCCTGATGGGACCCACGGGGCAGAGGCCTCTTTCTGCTGTGGACACTACCCGAACCTGTGGCTGAAGAGCCTGGCAAAAAGGAATTTGAACTCCACTAAGGGGCATCCCCAAACAGAACAGTCTGTCTTCAGGATCAGTGAGTTTTCTGTTGCCGGCAGGGCTCAGACAGGGACTCCAAAAGCGTTTCAGTTAGCTTTCCATAGACCCAAAGTCTGACCATTAATGCCACTCCAGGGTGGCTTTATATATGCGATTGCACTTAAAGGCCCTTTATTAAATGAAAAGTACTTAATGTCTTTGTTGAAATTTTCTCAGTGATAACTGAATGACTTTTTTGTGCTCTGATTTGAGGCTTGGGAGAAAGTCCTCATCTGCCCCTAACTCTCTCCTGTCATAGCACCTGAGTTGTCTTCACTACAGACTCATCCCACTGGCTCCCCAGAGCACTCTTCAGTTAACATGCCCTGTAGGCAGAACAGCAGGGACTCTAACAGCTGACCCATCCTGGGCCTTGACAGGCTGGTGGAGAGCCAGGGATGACTTTTCTGCGACAGTCATGGCTGTGGCTGTGGCACTGTGGAGCAGGGTAATAGTGAGGCTTCTAATCCCAGTTCTGCCACTGACAGATACAGGCTGCAGCTGCCGGCAAGCTCCTTCTGTCTCAGAGCCTCGTCTGTGAGTCTGTGAGTGGGACCACAGAATGGGCAGAGCTCTTATTTTCACAGGGATCCTGAATCCTGATTTTAGGAGACGATGGTTTTGTCACAGGCGTTTGAACCAGAGCAACTCCATCTTGAGTAATGGTTGGGTAAAATGAGGCTGAGACCTACTGGGCTGCGTTCCCAGACAATTAAGGCGTTCTAAGTCATAGGATGGGATACGAGGTCAGCAGAAGATACAGATCATAAAGACCTTGCTGATGAAACAGGTTGCAGTAAAGAAGCCAACCCGAACCTACCAAAACCAAGATGGCAACGAGAGTGACCTCTGGTCGTCCTCACAGCTACTTTCACCAGCACCATGACAGTTTACAAATGCCATGGTAAAGTCAGGAAGTTACCCTATATGGTCTAAAAAGGGAAGGCATGAATAATCCACCCCTAGTTTAGCTTGTCATCAAGAAATAACTATAAAAATGGGCAAACAGCAGCCCTTGGGGCTGCTCTGTCTATGGAGTTGCCTTTCTATTATTTCTCTACTTTCTTAATAAAGTTGCTTTCACTTTACAAACTCACCCTGAGTTGTTTCTTGCACGAGATCCAAGAACCCTCTCTTGGGGTCAGGATCTGGACCCCTTTCCTGTAACAGTGTGAACTCTACCAAATGTGGTTGGCTTTTGATTTTGTCAGCTAGGGTGGGGTTGGGTCAAGGTGATGTCTACAGGCTCTGCCTCTCCCTTAACACTCAGGGCTTCCAGGACCACAGCATTGGGATCACCTGGCCGTCTGTCACACATACAGACTCCTTGCCTTCTATTTGCCTTACTGAACCAGAGCTGCTGATGTGGGCCCAGCAATCTGCCTGTAATAGACCCTTGGGTGATTCTGATGCACAGTGAAGTCTGAGACTCCTGTCCACAGGGAAAAGTCCAGCCTCTCTCTCGCATATCTCACAAGCCCCGCAGAATCTGGCCCCTGCCTAATGCTCCTTCCTGTGTACTTCTTTCCCCAACAGCACATAAATGTGCACACACACACACACACACATAAACACACACACACCATACACTTTGTTAAAAGGTAAACTGAGACACATTAAAATATTAGAGCTTATTTGAGAATTCAACATTCCATGAACTGGGCAGCTCCAGAATTCAAATGGTTCAGGGTCTTGCCAAAGAGGTTTGAAGGAAAGGTTTTATAGAACAAATGTGGAAGCAGAGCAAAAGATTATTTGATTAATGTTTGAGCAATTGCCTTGAAATAGCCTTTGCAAAAATTGTAATGGTAGGAAAAATATGACAGTGAAAGAGATCCAGGCTAACCAACTCCATCTTACCTTTAAGCTCCAAACTGCCCTTGGTCACGTCTGCGTATTGGCCAAGCTAATGTTGGGAGAAATTTATAGTTTAAATGACAATACCTCTTCCCCAAAACTAAAGCCCCTATGTAAAGCTAATGAAAAGCCACCAAGTTAGAAGGATGAGAGAGATCTGAATTTGTAGTTAAATGATTACCAGCCATTATTCCAGAGGTCACAAAATTTGCAACTCCCCCAATTACTCTTGTAAATAACATTACTATTGTAGAATTAAGATTGGCCTTTTAAGATGTCTTTTCAGACTTTTGCATTTCTCATGAATAGATGACCCTATGCAGACCCACAACTCTCCACTCAACCAATCCTATGGCCCCCACCCAAAAGCAGACTCAGAGAATGAGGACCATTTTCCACACCCGTGTGATTGCATACTCAACTAATCAGCAGCATCCATTCTCTAGCCCCCTGCACCCCAAACTATATTTGAAAAATCCTACCTTCCAAATTTTAGGGGAGGCCAATCTGAGTAATAATAAAACTCTGTTCTCCTGGTTGGCTGACTCTATGTGTGTTAAACTCTTTCTCTATTGCAATTCCTCTGTTTCAATAAATTGGCTCTATCTGGGCAGTGGGAAAGGTGAATTCATTGGGTGGTTATAGCCTCATTTGAACTATTGTGGTAGGAAGTTCAAGACAAAATAACAAAGGTCCAGTTGGCTGCCTGTGATTGGTTAAGCTTAAGTTTTGTTTTCTTTTAATTTCTGAGTTAGGTTTCAGTTTGATTATATAGGAACCCAGGGTGTCAGAGCCACCTCAATCTAGTGACCTCCCATTTCATTATTTTAACAATTGTGACTGGGCATTCCCCTACCATCTAGACTGTGGAGAATTCTCAAGGATAATTTACACTACTGTGATTTCGCTCATGCTATTTCCTTCTCCTGAATGTTGTGTTGGAGCTCAGAAACTGATACTCCAAAATATGGCATTTTGACATGCTGAACTGAAGAAGCCTCAGGTCTCCCTGACCTCCTCCTTCTTCCACCATCTCTCTCAAAGAGGCTGAAGTTTCTTTATCTACCTAAAATCCAGACCCATCAAGGAGAACAACTGTTCTTTCTTCCGCTCCCTAGTATCTCATTATCTATTGCAGAAAAGAAGACCAAGATGTGACCACACGTGAACAGACTCTTTTACAAGTATAATGACTGTCCAAGGATCGTCTACATTCCAAATAAAACTATTTACTATTTACAAGGTAAGCTCTGTTCCCCATCCAATCACTCTTCCTGGCACTCACTTATTGCCCTTCAATAGAATTCCTCTTCTCCCCCTGGCCAATAACCTGTTTTACCAGAATCCAAACCCCCATTTCTTCTGTAACTTCAAAATGATATATAAGTTCCTGTAGCTCATTGGGAAGTTGGGACTTCATTCTGAAGGATCCTGTGCATACACATAAAATAAATTTGTATGCCTTTTCTCCTATCAATCAAACAGTCTCCTTCCAGTGATTTTTCAGTGAACCTTTAGGAGGCCAATGGCCATGGTCCCGAGAGATGTTTTCTACCCAAACCCCCAACTGACCTCTTCTCCTGGAAACCCAAGAATAACTGCTCATGCCTTTTGCTTAATCTCCTCCCCAAAACCTCTCTGGAATCATTTGTCCTCACAGAGCATTAACTCTACATTCCTTCATGTTGTTCCATGTCCTTACTCCTGCCATCTTACTTGCCATACTATGGGGCACTGTATGCCCACCTTGCCACTTTGAGTCTTCACTCCTTGAAGGCAGTATCACTGTCTCATTTTTCGTCATACCCCAGGGTCTACTCCAGGGTGACCATCACCTAGAAGGGACTTCTTAAGTGTTTGCTGGGTGAATGAGTTGTCTACAGAGCTTCAAAGAAGAAAATAAATGGTTTGTGGTCAGCTGAGTTCTGGGCAGACAGTGGATTGGCCAGCTTTGATGAGGGTGTGCAGGTCCTTACTGGAGGATGGTGGAGAATTCTGCAGTGCACCTTGGGGATACTAGTGCCTGAGAACAGCTCAGGGAAAGTTGCTCAACAGGGAAAGCGTAAAGCTGAAATGGGAAAGGGACATTGACCATCTGGGCCTTTGTCTCATGTTGGGCTGAGATCAGTCTTGGCCGTTTGGATGGTGCACATTTTAGGAGGCTGGCCCTCTTGCTATTTGCTGCACACACCTTACTCATTTCAGACTGTCAATGGCTAGCACAGTGCCTGGTACATGTAGGCAGTGAGTCAATGTTGGCTGAATGGGTGGGAAACTTGGAATGGTAAAGAGGTGACTTCTAACAGGGAAGAGCAGATAGCAGGTGGTCAGCAACAGTAGCTATAGTAGGTGAGATGCCTGGGAAGATGACTACCCTGCCGGTATGGGATATGAGGGAGAAATATGAGAGCCTCCTCACTTCAGGTGTCATTGCTCAGCATATATCCAGGCTTTGTTTTCATATTCATCTTGCAAAGAGCCTTTTGGGAACAGTTTTCTTATTGAAACATACCTAGTGTTTAAGCCTGCAGGTGTGGGGTGGTGGCAGTCCACCTGGCATCCTTTGCTCTGTCCCTGGTCTCCTCTCTCTGGCTATTCGGGTTCCCATGAGGATACTCTCACCCTTGAATAATGGAGCTTGCATAAGACCAAGCTCCTGTGTTTGGAGTCCTTGTGCTGAGGCCACAAGACCTTCCAAAAAGTTCACTGAATATCTAGGAGGAACAACAGAGAGTAATTGGAGCGTGAATTTAGTTGGCTCAGCACATTCAGATGTCTGATCCTGGCAGAGTTAGTGTCCTCTGGGGCATGTCCTATTCCATGAGGAATTCCAAAAAGAGCTCATCTAGGGAATTCTCCCTTCTTAGTTCTTTGATTTCTTTCCTCACTGTTCTCCCTGGGTTTCCTTACTTTCAAGAGCAACACTCAAGGCCTAAAGGCAGAGAGATGCAGCAAAGGGGTGGTTGGTTGCCCTGTTTTGAGGACCAGTATAGTCAGAGCTCCCCACCTCCCATGGTCTCAGCATAGCAGGAGCCTTCAAGTCCCAAGGACTCTTCCTCCCAAAGCCAAAGTCACACAAGCCAAGACCAGTGGATAACTCAAAATGAGATGTGCTGGTGCAGGGGAGACAGAGACCACAGAACACAGATATTGGCTCTATGATCCCACAGTTGAGAAGGGAAGGGAAGACAGAGGGTGTATTAGTCAAGACTCTTCAGAGAAACAGAACCTATAAGATATATAGGTGTGTGTGCATGTGTGTATATATATAAACATATATATATGTGTGTGTGTATATATATAAACATATATGTGTGTGTGTGTGTATATATATATGTGTGTGTGTATATATGTGTGTGTGTATATATATACACACACACGCACACACACACACACAGAGAGAGAGAGAGCAAGAGAGAGATCTAAAAGGAGATTTATTATGGCAATTGGCTTATGTGATTTTGGAGTCAGAAGTTCCATGATTTTCCAACTGCAAGCTTGAGACCCAGGAAAGTTGGTGATGTAATTTGATCTGAGTCCAAAGGCCTGAGAACAGAGGGGCTGCTGGTGTAAGTCCTGGAGTCTGAGGGTCCAAGAGCAAGGAGTCAATGTCAAAGGTCAGGAAATGATGAAAGTTTCAGTTGAAGAAGAAAGAGAATTTGCCCCTCTTCTGTCGTTTTATTCTATCAGGGCCCCCAACAGATTGGATGTCACCCACCCACATTCTTTACTCAGTCCATTCATTCAAATGTTAATCTCTTCTGGAAACACCCTCACAGACGCACCCAGAAATCATGTTTCACCAGCTATCTGGGCATCTCTTAGCTCAGTCAAGTTGACACACGGAATTAATTATCACAAAAGGGAAATGTCTACAGGGCTTTCCTGTGATGAGGTTGGTGTACTGGAGGCACCACAGGTTTCACCAAGGAGGGGGTGGTCTAGTCAGCCTAGGAGCACAGAAGGAGCCCAATTTGAGAAAATGAACGGGTGAGTTTGGATTATGGAGAAGGCGGTGGGGAGAGAGGGTGTTCCAGACAGAAGAAGGAGTGCAGCCAAAGCATGAAGGAATGAAACAATCTGGTCCCATCGGGGACCTCAAACCCAAATGTAACTCAGTGTGGGACTGGGGAGTATAGAGGAAAGTCCAGTGAGTGTGTCATCTAGAATGATAATATTTATGAATGCAGTTGTATAATATTTATGAATGCAGTTGTATAGTATTTATATATAAATACATAGTATTTCAGTAAATTAAAGAATATAAAATAATGTAAGTCCCCCCAGAACCTGGCCCACACAGTTTACTGAAGGGCTGGAGTGAGAAAGAGGAGAGAGATATCAGTGAGTCCTCCAGCTCCTCCCTCATGCTCAGAAATAAAAGCAAAAAAAATAAGTTCAACCAAACTTGTACACTGGTTCAGAAGAGGTTCCAGAAGTTCAGGGACCAGGATCATCAGAATTTTATAAACCTTTGGAAACTTTGTAACTACCTAAACATGTTATTTTGTTATTCAATATCTGATTCTACTCAGTGACTTGAAGAAAAGTAGCACGTAGTCAGAATATTAGTCAGGACCAGCTAGGGTCTGCCACAGAAACTAACTAACCCAGGAATCTCTATGACTTCACGGAATAAAGGCTTATGTTTTCCCTTGTGTAAAGTTCAATGTGCTCAGGGGGGCCTCTTCTACTTTTTAGTATGTCACTTGATGTATACTGCCTCTGCAAGAGAGAAAGACACATGTCACTTGCATTCATAGGCAATAACTATTGACATAGTCTCAATCCAACTGCAAGAGAGGCTGAGAAGTGCAAAGAAGCACATGGAGTATTTGGTGCATGCCATCTCTGCCAAGCATGCCCTTCTCATCACTAACGGTCTCCTCATTTCTTTCTGCCCCCACATAGAGCCCACTCAACCCCTCCTCTAAAATCTCCCCCAGTCACCACATCCATTTCAAACTTAGATCTCTGGGTGATGTCTGGCCATCTTCCCAGCAAGTTCACATCCAAGGATATCCAAACTGAAAAAAAAAAAGTCCCCTGCCATCCCTGCTTCCAATATGTAATGATGGAACTGAGATAATACGGCCTCAATAGGTACTTCCCACTTGGAAAGGGAAAGGATGGCAAGTACATAGAGTCACTGTCCATAGCAGTTCTGAAATCCCACTGGGCAGAGTTCATGAAAGCCTGTATCCTCGGCATCCATGGTGAGGCTCTAATTTTGCTCTCTGAGAGATGCTTCTTTGTTCACTTTTCTCCACGAGCCTGGTTCCACCCATGAGGTTATTTGTTTTTTTGTAAGCTTCCTTGGTAGCATGTGAATCAGGCATTGAGAAATAAGCCCTCCTTAGGGACGGCTGTTCTAAAAGTTTGGTGCAAGCCTTAAGGCTTGAAGACTGAAGGTCTTATTCAGTCTGTCTGTATGGTTTCTTTGGTAATATGACCCTTGAAAATGTAGTACAAGCAAACTTCATTTTATTGCACTTCACTTTTTTGCACTTCACAGATATTCCATCTTTTACAAATTAAAGGGTTATGGCAGCCCTGTGTTCAGCAAGTCTCATTTTTCTAACAGCGTGTGCTCACTTCGTGTCTCTGTTTCACATTTTGGTAATCTCAAAATACTTCAAACTTTTTCATTATTATTATATCTGTTATGGTGATCTGTGATCAATGATCTCTGATGTCACTACTGCAATTGTCTTGGGGTGCCATGAACAGTGAACTTAATTGATAAATGCATGTGTTCTGACTGCTTCATTGATTAGCTGTTCTATCATCTCTTCCCATCTCCTCAAGCCTCCCTATTACCTGAGACATAACAATATTGCCATTAGGCCAATTAATAACCCTACAATGGGCCTTGAAGCATTCAAGTGAAAAGAAAAGTCACACGTCTGTCACTTTAAATTAAAAGCGAGAAATGATTAAGCTTAGTGAGGAAGGCATGTCAAAAAGTGAGACAGACCAAAAGCTAGGCCTCTTGGGCCAGTTAGCCAAGTTATGAATGTAAGGGGAAAATTCTTGAAGGAAATTAAAAGTGCTGCTCCAGTGAACACACAAAAGATAAGAAGGCTAAGCAGCCTTATTTCTGATATGGAGAAAGTTTTAGTGATTAGAATAGAAGACCAAGTCAGCCACATTTTCTTAAGCCAAAGCCTAACCCAGAGCAAAGCCCCAACTCTCTTCAGTTCTACAAAGGTTGAGAGAAGTGGGGAAGCTGCAGAAGAAAAGCTGGAAGCTACCAAAGGTTCGTTCATGAGATTTAAGGAAAGAAGCTGTCACCATAACATGTAAGAGCAAGGGGAAGCAGCAAGTGCTGATGTAGAAGTTGCAGCAGGTTATCCAGAAGATCACTGATGAAGGTGGCTTCAGGGCAGATGAAACAGCCTTCTACTAGAAGAAGAGTTCATCTAGGACTTCCATAGCTGAAGAGGAGAAATTCATGAAATTGATTACTGAATAAATTACTGAGTATTTTAAGTCCCCTGTTGAGACTTAATGCTCATTAAAAAAGATTCCTTGCAAAATATTACTGCTCTTTGACAACAAGCCTAGTCATCCAAGAGCTCTGATGGAAGAGACAAATGTTGTTTCGATACCTGCTAAGACAACATCCATTCTGCAGCCCATGGATCAAGGAGTAATTTTGACTTTCAAGTCTTATTATTTAAGAAATACATTTCATAAGGCTATAGCTGCCATAGATAGTGAATCCTCTGATGAATCTGGACAAAGTGAACTGAATACTTTCTGGAAAACACTCACCATTCTAAATGCCATTAAGAACATTCCTTATCCATAGGAAGAAGTCAAAATATCAATATGAACAGGAGTGTGAAAGACATTGATTTCAACCTTCATGAATGACTTCCAGGGGTTCAAGACTTTGCAGAGGAAGTAACTACTGATGTGGTGGAAATAGCAAGAGTACTAGAATTAGAAGTGAAGCTTGAAGATATCACTGAATTGCTGAAATCTCTTGAGATGAAGTCAAAATATTCATGTATCTCACTTGATTGTGATTTTCACTTTATTTCAGTGGTCTGAAACCAAACCGACAGTATCTTTGAGGTATGCTATACACTTGTGATTTATTTGCTCCCAGCCAAATCCATGCATCAGTAACTGCACCCAAAAATTGTTTTAAAACTGGTTCTCAATCTGCATTACTTCTTCACTCCCTTGCCGTGTGCCCCACCCAACTCAATGGAGGCACCACTGAGGTCATCTGGAGTAATAGGTAGGAAAATCCTGCCCTTATTCTTTGCCATGAATTTGATCTTTCCGGGGAAGTTTGGTTGAGCTTTTATACCTTAAAGCCTTTTTTGCCCCATGTCTTCCTGTTTGGGATCCAGAAGCACTTAGCTTTTCATCCAAGTAATCTTCACATTTCTGGATTCTCTCTATTCCTCCCTCTCTGCTCCCCCACCCCAACTTTTTTTTTCACTGTAAGCTCATCTCTTATAAAACCTTATGAAATGCAGCCAATAGCAACCAACACATACCACTGAACATATGTTTTCCAAGCCCTACCCTAGAATTGTCAATTTAGTAAGCACATGTTCTGCTTCCCAAATAACCATAGGCAGGTTTCGCCACACATGGTAGTGTTTTATGACAACATGAATTGACATATTTGTATCCTAAGTTATAATTTTCCTCAATGCCTGTCACCCCACAATGAAGCAAGTATCACATATTTTAGGTTTGTTGCCATAACAGAGCTTTACTTCCAACCCCAATTTCTGTTTTCGTCAAGATAATCAGTACAGTTGCCATAGCAAATACATACTCTGAAATTGTATGGCTTATGTGAGTATTGTAAGAGCTTGGGCAGCAAAGATCAGTGTCTAGGGGTTCCCTGGAAACAGCTCTGAGAAGGACAGTTGTATATAGAAGATTTTCTGAAAAGTGTCTTGGGGATGCAGCTGTAAGGGCAGGAAGGAGGACTGGGTGGAAGGAGATGCTGACTCTCAGTGTGGTTGCCACAAAGCCTCAGCCAGTCTTACAGGAAGCTCTGAAGCTGGGATGGTCCTTTAGTTGTCTCAAACCAGAAAAAGAGAGCTGGGCCTTTGTATCTAGGCACGTGCCAGTCACTGGCTACTGGCCATTCTCTTGGAAAGGATGTAAGCTTGGGCAAGGTCAAACCCCACTGGGAGGGCAATGTCCAGTGAGGGATACAACTGTAACCCATCAGCCCCCTGAAGAGAGGATATGAGAGGAACACCACATCATCCATCTGAGGTAGCATAAAGGCTTGGGTTTTATAGCAAAGGCGTCATCGGTGATCTCAGCTGCCTATGTACCTGGAGCAGGAGGACTGCAGCAGACACCAAGAAGTAAAGGACATTTGGTACTAACGATCCCAGCTGCCTATCTTCAGATTCCTTTGAATAGAAACAGCTTCTTCTCTTTTTCCTTCCATGTGTCAAGCAAGGGCTTCTCATTTGTAGAAATGAAAGAGAAACCTCATTTAAAGATGATTCTGGGAAATTTGGTTGTGATGCAGCAAAGAAGGGGATGGGAGTGCAGGGGTGTTGCCAAGTTGAATGCAGACCACCTGACAGTATAGAGGTGCTCCATAAAAGGTCAAAGAAATGAACAACCCCCAAACTGGGAAAACCCTTACGCCCAACGATATTAATCCCAGAATCATTTACCAAAGGGGATATCTGAACAAACCCCAAACATCCAATAATAAGGACTATTTGAGCTAGCGTGGGCATGAAATCGTGAAGCCAGGCTGCAAGCTCCTTGGAAACCGAGACGGACCTAGCACAGAGCCCAGCTCCGACACTGAGTGGGTGATGGATAATCCAATCAGCACGCTTACTGGGGCATAAAAACGAAAACATGCTGTAACTGCATACAATGTGGAGGCCATGATGTTAAGACTAAAAGCTGGATACAAAATTGTAAGCTCACTGTAATTAAAATAAGTAAAGTATACGTGCTGGTGAAATAAGGCAGGAAGAGAAATTAGAAGGGAAGGAAAGCAGCTATAAAGGGCTCTAGGCAGTATCTTTGGAAGCTGAGAGGCTGGGGAAAGCAGAAGAAGGAGCTGGGGGCAGGTCAGTGGCCTGGGTCTGGGGGAAAGAGACATAAGCCCAGACACAAGCCATCAGCAGGCGAATGTGGGAAGAGGGCAGCCACTTCGGCTCCAGCCAGTCAAGCCAGCCAATCTCAGGGAAGAGAGTTCTCCAAGTATGGGAGGGTGCACTTACCGTCTTCAGTTAGAGGTAGAATCTGACTGTCCCTTGGTTCTTGGGCTGGATATTGTCTAAATCTCTGGGATGAATCCAGCTTAGGTAGGTTAAACTACTTGTAATGAACAGAGGGTACTGGGATAAGAAGACAGATTTGATCACAGCCCTTTTATATACTTTTCACTGCACATCTTTGTTCCGTCCAAACTGGGTGTTGCTTGAGCAGTGTCTCACGTGTCCGCAGCATCTAGGGTATGTACACACTTCATCATGTCGTCACTGATATTGCCACCATTGTCATCATCAATCACATGTATTGATTCGTCCACAGACAAACATCCATGCCCAAGGCACTCTTCTAGACACTGGGGTAAAGTAATTAACAAAACAGTCAAAGCACCTGCCTTCACGGATTCACGGTGGGAGGAGCCAGGGAAAATAAACAAGTTTCACATAGCAATTGAATAAAACTAAACAGGGAAGAGGTATAGAGGGTGATAAGGGGGGACCAACCAAGGGAAGGAGAGGGGAGGGGAGCAGCCAGGGAAGCGGGATGATGAGGTCATGTATTGGACTCGGGACATCGAAGCAAGGGAGTGTTTCCAGAAGTGAGGGAAGGGCCAGGGCAGCACTGCCACTGATGGCTCAGCTGACCTTGACCACAGCAACTTTGGGGGAGGGGCAGAGGCGTCAGCCTGACTGAAGTGGGTTTTAGAGAGAACAAGAGGAGAGTAACTGGCTCCTCAGACTGTGAGTATTGGGTTTTTGAGCACAGATTTTCTGAGTACTTTTGATGTGCCTGTTACTCTGCTAAGCAGCTCACAAATACCATTTCCTTTAACTCTTAATGGCCTTTGAGGTGAGGACCATTTATCCCCCCCACCTTTTTTTTGAGACTCTTTCTATCTATCACCCAGGCTGGAGTCCAGTGGTGCGACCTTTGCTCACTGCCTCCCAGGTTCAAGCAATTCTCCTGCCTCAGCCTCCCAAGTAGCTGAGATTACAGGCGCCTGCCACTCTGTCTGGCTAACTTGTATTTTTAGTAGGAGTTTCACCATGTTGACCAGGCTGGTCTCGAACTCCTGACCTCAGGTGATCCACTGGCCTCAGCCTCCCAAAGTGCTGGGATTACAGGCGTGAGCCACCACACCCGGCCCCATTTATCCACCTTTGGCAGGTGAGGAGACCAGGTTTTAGTCCTAAGAGCTCCTAGCTGCTGTGTGGCAGAGCTGGGGTGGGGCCCAGGCTCTCTTCTCCGGAGCCTGCACTGGGCTTAGTGGATCGGGAAGGGTGAAAAACGATGGAGGCTTGAACAGACCCATTCCAGGGGCATCCCCTACTTCTTCTGGTATCACTGGGGCCTAGAGGATCAGTGAGCCTTTGCTCCTTCTCGGCTGGAAGGACTTTGGAGACCACCTGGAAGGATGTTAGCCTTGTGAGTCAGCTTGACTGGGCTCTAATACTCAGCTATTTAATCAACCACACTCCAGATGTTGGCTGCTGTGAAGGTATTCTGTTGATATGGTTGACAGTCACAATCAGGTGACTTTAACTAAAAGAAATTATCTTTCATAATATAGATTGGCCTCATTTAATCAGTCAGAGGCCTCAAGAGTAAAAACTGAAGTTCCCTGGAGAAGAAATTCTACCTGAAGACTGCAGATTCGACCTGGGCCTGAGTGTTCAGTCCGCTGGCTTGCCTTACGGATACCGGACCTGCCGGGCCCCACAACCACGGGAACCCATTCCTTCACATAATTCCCTCTCTATATGTGTACATATAAATCATAAATATGTAAAAATATATGAAGGTATAATGTATAAAATATATATGGAGGTATGTATATACATGGGTATATATAAATAAAATTTGCATTGTATGTACTGTGAACCCTGAATATCAGTTAATTTAGAAAATTTATTTTCCCAAAGTTGAGGACGCACACCTGGGACACAGCCTCAGGCAGTCCTGATGACATGTGCCCAAGGTGGTCGGGGCATAGCTGGGTTATACATTTTAGGGAGACATGAGTCATCAATCAATATATGTAAGAAATACTTTGGTTCTCAAAGCAGGGAGGGGGCTTCCAGGTCACAGGTAGGTGAGAGACAAATGGTTGCATTCTTTTGAGTTTCTGATGAGCCTCTCCAAAGGAGGCAATCAGGTGTGCATCTATCTCAGTGAGCAGAAGAATGACTTCGAATAGAACAGGAGGTAGGTTTGCCCTGAGCAGTTCCCAGCTTGACTTTTCCCTTTGGCTTAGTAATTTTGGGTCCCCAAGATTTTCCTTTCACAATACATATATAAAATATATAATATATGCATATATCGATACCTATATATCTACATAGATATGGATATATGCATATAAAGATATGCATAAAGTATGCGTGTCTAAAGGTAAGATAGCTCTTATTGGCTCAGTTTCTCTGGACAGCCCAGACTGTAAACACCTGGTCTAATGCCTTCCAAGAGGACAGGCTAAGAGCCATCCAGGGGAAGTGACACACCTAGGGTTACACTTTGAGTTGGTAGCTAGATCCCAGGCTGTTTCCTGTCCCCCAAATGATGACTTTTCAGAAATCTGTAAGAGGGAGAGAACAGAGCCAAAGAGGGCCCACCTTACCTTCTTTTATCTCCTTGCAAATGCAGCCTTTTCATCATTTCCAGAAGCATCCATGGGGTTTGTGTAAAAACGGATTGGTTTTCATATCTCAAAACTTTAACCGCAAAGGGAAGGACGATGGCATGGAGTGAGGGACATTTTTCCTGATTCTCATTTCCTTGAGATTTTGCATAACTTTTGGTCATTAACTTTGGGGAGCATTGTCAGATCATTCAGCCCCCTGGGGGGCAGTAATGACGTCCACACCGCAGGAAACAGAGTTCCAGGTAGAAAACCCCAGGCAAAAAGGGTGTTCGGCACTGGGAGCTGACCCAGTTTTTCAAAGAGCCCAAAAGGACTTGGTATGCTTAAAACCCCACATTCCATTGTTCTTTGTCAGGGAAATTTCTCCTCCTTGTCGCTCCTGCTGTTTTTGTCCTGGAAAGCACGTGATGTTCCAGGGTTTATACTACATAGCACTGTAAAGTATTGTATGGCTTATACTGCACAGTGCTGCCACTGTCATATGGTTTGACAAGTCATCTCTTCAAGAGATGCAGGGTTGCATGGCAGTAGAGAGCTCAGCATGACACTTATTACCCCTGGACCTTTGGCTCATTACTAAGCCTCGATCTCCTCATCTGTAAAATGGGCATATCACAGGTAAAACCTTAAAAGGCTCTTATGAGAATTAAACAAGGGAATATACTGGTGACTAGTAAAAATCCAATGAATGTAAACTTTTATCATGATCATCATTAGAGTGTCTCTCTCACTTGTCCTAAACTGGGGCCAGTTAAGCAGGGACTCCCTGTTAGTATGTTTACCTTTGGAATTTAGCCTGGCACAGAATGGATCTTCAAAAAGTGCTGAATGAATGATTAATTAAATGCAATGCCCATTCATGAATGATAATACACCTTAATGAACAAAAGGGAGCTGGATAGGAATCTGCTTAGGTCTAATTCTGACCTCTGAGTTTCAAACATATGTTCAGCAGTGCCACTTTTTGATGAAACAACACTGTCTTCCAAGGTCTAACATCTAAGAGACAAAAGCAAAGCTCTGGCTGGAGGACAGATGGGTGGCTGGACCCTCCTAGCTCAGCCTCTCACTCTGAGTACCTCGCTCCATCTCTGGGTTTCTTCAAGAGTCCCACAAAGATGAAATTTGAGTTCAACCTCTCCCATCCACCCACCCACTGATCCAGCCTCCAAAACAGTAGAACCCCTCTCCACGAAAATGTTCCCTGTGCTGTTACATAGGGTGGCAAATCTTTACAAACAATTAAAAAGATACAGCAGTGGAGATATTTACACAACAAAGTAAATTAAGACATCTCCACTTGATGGAACAAATTTTGGCTGATAACAATAACTCTGAAAGTATTGTTGTACACAGGAAAAGACAAGTGAAAACACACTGGAGCTTTGTAAAATATGCCTTCATCTGAGGAAGGGATGTGGAGGGATGGGGAAAAATTAAAACAAAGTGTTGGACTGGACTAGAGGGATTCCGGTTGAATGTTTTCCCATCTTTCTCATTTGCTTTATGGCTAGCATAAAGCTACTTGTGCAATATATAAGAGCCATGAGTTAAAAAAAGACAGTTTTTAAAAAACACAAAGTCATTAACTGGGAAGTTCTTATTCTTTGCTCTTATGCTAAAGATATTTGACTTGAGTCCAGCAAACATTCAAGTTGAGGGAAGTATTAAACTGTACATTGTTTGTGTGTCTGAGTGCATGTATTTGTATATGTGTCATATGTATGTGCATGTGTGGTGTGTGTACATGTATCTATGTGTATGTATATGTATATGTGTGTGGTGCATGTATGTGGGGATGTGTGTGCATGTGTGTGACTACATGTGATGTGTGCACATATGTGATATGAATAACTGTGTGCTGTTTGTGTGTATGTGTGGCATGTGTATGTGTGCATGTGTGTGTGTGTGTATCTGTGGTGTGTGTGCATGCATGTATATGTATATTTATGCACAATGAGTATGTGTGTGGGATGTGTGCATGTGTGGTGTGTGTATGTGCATGTGTGTGGTGTATGTGTTGTTTGTGTGTATGTGTATCATGGTTATGTGTGCATGTGTATGTATGTGTGTGGTGTATGTGTGGCATGTCTGGTATGGATGTGCATGTGTGTATATTTGTGGTGTGTGTGTGCATGATGTGTACATGTCATGTGTGTGGATGCATGTGTCTTGGTCCATTTTCTGTTGTTATCACTGAATAACACAGATTAGGTAATTTATAAAGAATAGTGGTTTATTTATCCTACAGTTCTGGAGGCTGGGAAGTCCAAAAGCATAACATCAGCATCTGCTGAGGGCCTTCCTGCTACCTCATGACATAGCAGGAGGCATCACATGACAAGACAGAGCAAGTGTGCTAATTTAGTTCTCTCTTCCTCTTCTTATAAAACCACCAGTCCCCCCATGGGGGCCCCACCCTGATGACCTTATCTATCCTATTTATCTCTCAAAGGCCCCACCTCCAAATGCCATCAATATATGATTTTGGGGACTAAGTTTCCAACACATAAAATTTGGGGACACATTCAAACCATAGCAGCCTATGTGTGTGTGTGAGGGTGCACGGGTGTCCAGCACCTCTGAGAGGCAAGTTCTGGTGATCCCAGCCCTGCCTCAGCACGAAGGCCACAGCCATCTCTCTGCCTTCCTTCATTAGCCAAGGGGATGCTTCACCAGGTTGGCGCTCCTAATGCAGAGCTCTATTAAATACACAGGTTGTCCCTGGCCTATTCTTAGTTCTGGCAGATTCTTACAGGAGGAAAATAAATTCTTCCCCTGCACAGAAACAGCATGTTCATTCCAAGTAGTGTCACCACTGGGAGATGTGACTGTTACAAGGCCTTGTAAAATAACCAGACACTACTAGACAGAGTGGTTTGTTTGTTTTTTAAGAAAAATATTTGAAAGTACCTGTGCTCAGTATGGTGTAGTAAAAGATCATGATCTCAGAATAGGGAAGACCTTATTCCAATGTCAATCTTACCTCTGCCATTTCTTCTACCCGTTAGACTTTGAACTTTTGGACGAACCTTCCTGAATCTCTCATCTGTAGCTGTTTTCTCATCTATAATTGAGAATAAACATATCTAATTTTAGGATTGATAAGAGAATGAGATGTGATAATGTACAAAAGTATCAATGTCTATCTGGCACATAGTAGATGCTTAATAAATATTAGTCTCAAATTCCTAAGCATCTTGATTCACAAAATGCTCCATTCTTTTTTGTCCCACTTTTTTTCCCTGTGTCATCCTCCCTCCTTCTAATGTTTAATACTAATGAGTTAATGAGGGGGAATCTGGAAGTCTGTTAACTGGCTGAGCCCTTGTCTCCCTTCTTCCCTTCTCCATTCTGTTTGCCTTGTCTACAGATCCCCAGAAGGAGTTAAGCTCCAGAGCTGGGGAGCGGGGGGTGTGGGTGGAGGAGGGCGGGGTCCTGGCTTTGTGGTAATTACAGCTATGAATCATTATCCCCTGTACCCCTGTGGTGTTTAGCGAGGGCCAAGACATCACCTTCTTGGAGTTCCAGGGTAAGTACTGGGCGTTTTAAGATACCCAGTGACAAGCACTTGGGCCTCAGAGACCTGAGGACTTCAGAGGGAGTGAAGGAAAGGCTACCACTTACCCACACAATGGGCCTGGCCCCTTAGACATCAACTGCTGAAGAAGACAATGAAATAGCGAGTTAAGTCCTGCCTTCCCTTGATTCTGGGTCAGCACAGGAAGCCTTGACAGCAGGGAGGCCCTGCTAGCCAAGAGCCTCAGCAGTGGGGCCAGGGGCTAACCCGTGGTCTGCACCAGCTCTACCTTTTCCCCTGCATAAAATTCTGCTGAGGACATATTAATAATCAAACTAAACCAGCACCCTAAAGAGGTGAAAAAACAAAAACAAAAACCCATAACCTATCTAGAGGGTCCAAAGGTAGAGACAGAGGGGGAAGCCGTGATAGACAGAACAGGTGCTCAGTGAAACAGAGGGCCTGGGGGAAGCAGATGATGACTTGAATTTTAAAATATAAGAGTAATATAAAGATGTTCAGGTGACAGTAAGAAAAAGACTCCCTGGGACTAGTCTCTGAGCTAAACAAAGGAATAGGAGGTATCAGTCATAGCTGAGGCCTAAGTCAGTGGCTCAGAGGGCCAAGCACATGAAATATCTGAAATCTCAGAGTAACATGGCTTTGAAATCAGGAGAGACAAGATAAGAGACTATGAGGAGAAAGGCGGGAGACTTAATACATGAACTACAGGAATTTCAGAAAATAAGAAAGGGATACATACAGAAAGGACAATCAATGAACAGAAGACATAATAGAAGACCACTTTCTTGAGCCAAAGAAAAAAACAGAGTCTGTGGATGGAAAAGTTGCACCAAGTTCTAGGCCTGGATTAATCAGCAAAGGCACAGATATAGGCATATCCTGGTAAATCCCTGAATCTAAGGAAAAAGAGAAGGTTTTATGAGCTTCCTGGCAGAAATAAATTATCTACAAAGGAGAGATAATTAGGCTCACATAAGATTTCTCTGCATTAACTAAAAGATTGAAGATGGTGGAATTGCATCTACAGACAGCCGAGTGAAAAGGATGGAGACACAAATTCCATACTCAGTCAAGGTCATCCTTCACTAGAAGTATATACTCACATGATCCATCTGAAAAGGGACTTGATAATAATGTTCATTAAATGAGAAATGAACCCAAAGATAGACTAAAGATGGGGAGATGAAGGGGAGGGTACATGGTGATCAGTGATATGTAGTTAAATATAATATTATATATATGTATATGCACAATTACATACAGATGAACATGATGAAGCTGTCTGGGAGTAGCATAATATGCTTGTTAAATTATCTTCAAACAGAAAGAAGAGACTATCATACAGAGTTCAAAACTATCAAACCATCCCAGCAAAACCTAGGAGTTCGGAATGGTGTGGTAAGGGGGCAAATTGACATCAACTTCAAAGTCTCCTTGCAGGGGCTGGAGGGAGGGGGCGGCGGGCAAGGAGGAGGACCAAGCTGAAGGAGAAAAAGGACGCATCTCACTGGGCCAAGAGAGAGCACAAGCAATGCTGAGAATCTTGGTTGGGAGCATAGGCATCTTTGGTGGGAAAGAGAATAGTTCACATCTGCAGGGCTTGGTGGCTTATCCCTGTAATCCCAGCTATTCTGGAGGCTGAGGCAAGATTGCTTGAGGCTGGGAGTTTAAGACCAGCTTGGGCAACATAGCGAGACCTTGTCTTTACGAGAGAGAGAGAGAGAGACAGAGACAGAGGCAGAGAGAAAGGAAGAGAGAAAATAGCTGGGCATCATGGCTGAGGACGGAGGATTACTTGAGCCTGTCATGGGCATCCATGTGAAGAGACCACCAAACAGGCTTTGTATGAGCAATAAGGCTGTTTATTTCACCTGGGTGCAGGCGGGCTGAGTCCGAAAAGAGAGTCAGCGAAGGGAGATAGGGGTGGGGCTGTTTTATAGGATTTGGGTGGATAGTGGAAAATTACAGTCAAAGGGGGTTTGTCTCTTATGGGCAGGCGCAGGGGTCACAAGGTGCTCAGTGGGGGAGGTTCTGAGCGAGGAGAAGGAATTTCACAAGGTTAATGGCTTAGTTAAGGTGGGGCAAGAACAAATCATGGTGGCGGAATGTCATCAGTTAAGGCAGGAACTGG
The DNA here is from genome assembly GCF_037993035.2 of Macaca fascicularis. NCBI lineage: Eukaryota > Metazoa > Chordata > Mammalia > Primates > Cercopithecidae > Macaca > Macaca fascicularis. Next base: position 164,040,297 of record NC_088381.1, on the reverse strand, counting down.
CCATTTTCACTTCTTTTGTTATTCTTCACTTGCTTCAGGCCATCTGGATGTGTACTCCAGGCTTAGGCTTAGAGGCCTGACATTCCTGTCTTCTTATATTAATAAGAAAAATAAAACAAAATAGTGTTTACGTGTTGGGGCGGTGAAAATTTTGGGGGGTGGTATGGAGAGATAATGGGTGATATTTCTCAGGGCTACTTCAAGTGGGATTAGGGGCAGTGTGGGAACCTAGAGTGGGAGAGATTAAGCTGAAGGAAGATTTTTGTGGTAAGGGGTGATATTGTGGGATTGTTAAAAAAAAAAAAAAAAAAAAAAGCATTTGTCATATAAAATGACTGGTGATGGCCTGGATGCGGTTTTATATGAATTGAGAAATTAAATGAAGACACAAGGTCTGAATAAGAGAAGGAGAAAAACAGGTATTAAAGGACTAAGAATTCGGAGGACCCAGGACCTCCAATTAGAGAGTGTCCAAGGGGATTCAGTGTAATTACTTTTTGGTTGGTGAGTTTTTGGGCTCTATTCTTGACAGAGTCCTTTTTGTTAAGTTGGAGGCTGAGCTTGGTGAGGTGTGTTTTTAAAAGACCATTAGTCCGTTCTACCATTCCTGAAGATTCAGGACGGTGAGGGGTATGAAGGTTTCACTGAATATCAAGAGCCTGAGAAACTGCTTGGGTGATTTAACTACTAAAGGCTGGTCCTTTATCGGACTGTATAGAGGTGGGAAGGCCAAACCGAGGAATTATGTCTGACAGAAGGGAAGAAATGACCGTGGTGGCCTTCTCAGACCCTATGGGAAAGGCCTCTACCCATCCAGTGAAAGTGTCTACTCAGACCAAGAGGTATTTTAGTTTCCTGACTTCAGGCAGGAAACTAAATAGATATTTAGATAGATAGATATAGTAAATATATATCTAGATAAATAGATACAGATAGATAGATATAGATAGATAGATAGATAGATATAGTAAATATATCTAGTTTACTAGTAAATATAGTAAAGATAAATTTATATCTTTAGAGAGAGAGAGAATAGTTAACATCTTACTTCCAGATATTTGTAGCAAAATGTATAGTCAAAGAAGAGAGCCAGCAAAGGAAAAGTCAATGCTAATGGAATGGGAGTGGACAGAAGAGCTCCAAATTCACAATGGGAAGAAATAAAATGGATAGGAACATCTTGGTCATTCGACCTAAACTAAGACAACAAAAGTAAAAAAAAGGAGAACCAAATACTAAACATAAAACAAATTGTAAAAAATAGAACAATGTGTACCAGCAATTACTCTGTATGTTGAATGGTTGGACTTTTCCCACCCAAAGACAGGGCCTTTCATATTGGGTTAAAAGATGAAATGCAACCATATTCTGTGTTTGAAAAAACTATGCTTAAGATGGTAATAAGTTCTTAAAATAAAGGGAATGGCAAAAAGAATTTGGTAAGGTGGAATTGTTATAAGATAAAACACAAAAATCAGTAGCCTTTCTCTCTTCCAGTAAATAAGCATCTAGAAATGGAAATGAGAAATATTTTATTTGCAGTAGTGATAAACACTCTAAAGTATTTATAAATAAATATAATTTTAAAAGACAGGACCTATGTGGAGAACATTAGAAGATCTTAAGGTAGGATACAGAACTGATACAGAGCCAATCAAAGGAAAGGACATAGTGAGTTGTACAATAATATGTCTTACCATAAAAATGTCAGTTCACCTCAAAATAAATGTGTAAATGAAATACAATTTTGATTAGAATTTCAAGTGAGTTATTGAATAAATTAATCTATAAATCTATATGGAAAAATAAATGCCTGATAATTGTCCACACACACACACCAAACATGTGTGGACCTGAAAGTAGGCTGAAAGGACCTGAATGAAGGACTCATCTTACCTGACACCGGAATTTTGGAAAAAGTCATTGTTGTCAGGCCTCTGAGCCAAAGCTAAGCCATCATATCCCCTGTGACCTGCACGTACACATCCAGATGGCTGGTTCCTGCCTTAACTGATGACATTACCTTGTGAAATTTCTTTTCCTGGCTCATCCTGGCTCAAAAGCTCCCCCATAGAGCACCTTGTGACTCCCCACCCCTGCCCACCAGAGAACAACCCCGTTTGACTGTAATTTTCTTTTACCTACCCAAATCCTATAAAATGGCCCCACCCCTATCTCCCTTTGCTGACTCTCTTTTCGGACTCAGCCCACCTGCACCCAGGTGATTAAAAAGCTTTATTGCTCACACAAAGCCTGTTTGGTGGTCTCTTCACATGGACACGCATGACAATAGTAACCCAATCAATCTGGCACTGGTATCGGACTACACAGATCAGTGGAACAGAATAGAGCATGCAGAAATTGGTCCTACTTAAGAAGGATTTTCATGTAATAAAAATGGTGGCTAAATTTGGTTGGGAAAATGGATACTTGAACACATGGTGCTGGAACAACTGGTTCTACTTTTGGAAGGAAACACAATTGAATCACTACTTGAATCCATCCAAAAAAATTTAGATGGATTACAGACTTGTGTTAAAAAGATTAGAAATTTGCAAGATAAACGATATGTATAATCAAAGGGTGGAAAAAACCTTCTGAACCAAGACAAGAAACTCAGCTGTTAAAAAAGAAAAGGTAGGCATATTTGGGTCTATAAAATTTTAAAATATACTTGGTAAAAACACTCATGAATGAAATAAAAAGACAAATGGTAGCCTGGGTGTGGTGGCTCATGCCTGTAATCCCAGCACTTTGGGAGGCCAAGGTGGGTGGATCACCTGAGGTCAGGAGTTCCAGACCAGCCTGGCCAATATGGTGAAACCCTGTCTCTACTAAAAATACAAAAATCAGCCAGGCATGGTAGTGCGTGCCTGTAGTCCCAACTACTTGGGAGGCTGAAGCAGAAGAATCACTTGAACCCAAGAGGCAGAGGTTGCACTTAGCTGAGATTGTGCCACTGCACTCCAGCCTGGTCAACAGAGTGAGAGTCTGTCTAAAACAAAAAAGACAAATGGTGAGTTTGGAAAGAATGCTGACAGTACAGATGACTGCATGTACGTGTGTACGTGTATATATATGTATGTATGATGTAGTCAGTGCTTTAAAATTTGATGAAAACGAACAACACAAGAGAAAAAAGGGCAGGCTATCTGAGGAAGCAATGTATACAACAGCAAATTCGAATGGCCAAGAATTATATTAAAATTTTCTAGCAGTTAAGAAAAGAGTTTAAATACAATATAAGCATTAAAAATGCGATGGTATATCACTTTCTATCCCCGAGCCTGACCAAAACCTAAGAGAATGATAAATATTGCCAGAGGCCATGTAGGCCAAAAAGCTCTCTCCTGCACTGTGAATGGAAGTGTGAATGGTTAGAAACTTTCAGGAAAGTAATCTGCCAACAACTGTTAACTTTAAAAATTCAAATGAACCTTGACCTAGCAATCCCATTCCTGGGATATATTCCATAGAAATGAAACTACTGGCATGTACTGTCATATTGTAATTGCCCAACAGGTTCTTCCTGCCTGCCGCACAGACGAAAACAATTCCCTTGGATCATGGTATTGCAGTAAAGAAAGAGTTTAATGCTACACCAGCCACACAGAAGGTGGAGTTATTACTCAAATCATTCTCCCCCTAGGCTTGGAGGTGTGGGTTTTTCCAGGATAGTTTGGTGGGCAGGGGACTAGGGAATGGGTGCTACTGATTGGCTGGGGATGCAATCACAGGGGTGTGGAAAGCGGTCCTCATTCGCTGAGCCTGCCTCTTAGTGGAACCACAGGACCAACTGAGTCATGAGTCACAAGTCCAGGTGGGGTCAGTCAGATGCCAGAATTCAGAAGTCTGGAAAACATCTCCAAAGGCCAATCTTAGGTTCTACAGTAGTGATGTTACTTATTGGAGCAACTGGGGAAGTCACAAATCTTGTGACCTCTGGCTACATGACTCCAGAGCAGTAAGAGATTACAGAAAGTATGCCTACATTTTAGCAGAATTCAGGCCCCGCCCATAATCATGATCTTGTGGTCTTTCATTAGTCTTACAAAAGCAGTTTCAGGCCCCAAACAAGCAGGGGATCAGTTTTAGAGAGGGACTATGATCATCCTGGCTTCAAAGTTAAACTGTAAACTAAATTCCTCCTACAGTTAGCCTGGCCTATGCCCAGGAATGAGCAAGGACAGCCAGCCTGTGAGGCTAGAAGCAAGATAGAGTCAGCCATGCTAGACTCCCCTTGCTGTCATAATCTTTGCTAAGGTGGTTTCAGTATGGACAAAGATGTCTGTTACAGCATTATTCACAGAGGCCCAAGACAACTAGAATTAAGCAGGTGCCTCTTTTCTGCTTATAATCAGCTTCAAGATCTGTAGGAAGACCCCCTGAAACTATTGCTGTGGAATAAAAGATGAAATGCTCCTGATTATTGTAAATACAAAACTGCATGCAGGATTGTGTAAAGACAATGCAAGACTGGACTGCCAGAATGAGCCAACAGCGCGTGATGTGCTTCACCCTGCAGAGAGCCTATGAGTGGACATGCAGTCAGGAAGGTTTCACATCACCAAGATTCCTGTCCCAGAAAAGCAGATGTTCATAGCTCTGGGAATGGAATGTGACCCTTGTGGAGAGCCTATAAACAGACACATAAGGGGCACCTGTCCATATGGATAAGATAGGGCTATAAACACCCTCATCTTGCCACAGCTCTTCTAGGCCTCTTTAGGGTTAAGGCATACTCCCTTCTGAGAATTTCTGGTCAAACCAGTTGTCTAGCCTCACGTCCTGTTTCTATGGATTGTTTATAACCAGCTTTTGTTGCAACTGTTACTGCTGATTAATATCTTGCTAATCACAGGTTATGGAAAGACTGTGTTTCTGTTTTAAGGCTCTGTTAGAAATTACTGATGCACATACTATATTGTAAATTCTTACCTCTGTGTACTGTACTTCTGCATACAGATGTTATGTTAAAGAACTACTTCATCCCCATGTGACCATCTCACCTCATAATCAAACGACCCTAAATCCCTCACTAACCTACCCCTGCTCTCACTAAACTTAATAATAAATGCTGGTATATCCAGTGCATTGGTGGCATCGCAGGACCAGAAGGCAGTGACCCCCCCTTGACCCAGCTTTCACTATCTTGTGTGTGTCTATTATTTCTCAACCTGCCAATCCACCTGGGAACAAAGAGAGAGCCTGGTTGCATTTTGGGCTGCTGGCCAGATCCTGCAATAAAGATCTTAAAGCTCATAACATTTCATAACACTTTGCATTTGTATTAGGGCCAGCTGTGGTCAGTGATCCCTTCCTGTAGTATTTGTATATTTGACAGAACACTTCAAAGACCAGTGGAAATTCAATGGTCTTTGGGGCCTGAGGGTAGCCTGAGATCCTCCCGAGGTGAAGCTGCAGGAGTAGGGTACTGTTTCCCAGGTAGGAGCACCTTGCATGGCAGGCTAAGGGTCAGACACTGCTTTGCAGGCAGAGGGGGACTTTAAGGCCATGTGATCCATGTGATGAAAGCTGCATTCATGGAAGGAGGGGCTGAACTTGGGGAAACCACTTGCCCTGGCTTTTTGTTCTTTGCTTTCTGAGGCAGAGCCCTACATAGGGGTGTACAGACCGTGAATGGTTTCAGAAGATTCATAACTGCCTTAGCACTGGATGCAACATCTCAGGTGTATGTGGACATGTGTGTCTTCCTGGGAAGAGGGTTACTATTTTTATCAGGGTCTCAAAAGAGTCTGTACCCCACAAAAGGTTAAGAATCACTATTCTAGGGAGACTTTTTTCTGATAAATTATTCCGTAGTCATGAGTTCATGCCCTATCCCGCATTGTTCTAGGGATCTGTCTGTTTAAACAGGGAACCCATGAGTCCGTGCCATGCACACTCCAGTTTTCAGAGACTGGACTGGCCCAGGGAAAAAAACATGGCTGCTGTATTTTGAGTACATAAAATCACAGGAACAGAAGACACTATAAGGGAACAGGTTGAAAAAGGGTGGGGGAGGTCAAGTCAAGTCAGAATGAGGTCTGAATGCACCAAAAGTAATTATTGATCAATTTAATATGGAACCAGGTAGATGGCATCCTGTCTTCACTACTTATTGGCTGAGAGGCCTTTGGCAAGTTACTCAGCTTCTCTGCTGTCAATGTCTTCACATGTGAAATGAGGGTAATGACCATCTCTCCATCATGGAGTGCGGGTTTGAGGATGAAATGAGCTAATGTATTTAAAGCACTTAGAATACTGCCTGGAACCTAAAAAGCACTGTGGAACATTCATTTTTAATTATGATTATTGTCGTTGCTCTTACATAGCAGCCCTTCTGGCTTAATGAAGGCAATATGGTATCGTGCAGTGGTTCTCAAAGCATCGTCCCAGGACCGGCAGCATCAGCATCATCTGGGAACTTGTTAGAAATGCAAATTCCCTGAACCTACCCGGACTACTGAATCAGGAGCTCTGGGGGGTGGGTCCCGCAATCCATGCTTCCACAAGACCCCCAGGCGATTCTGAGACCCCCTCAAGAGAATCACTGTTGTGCTCATTAAGAACACAGGCTTTGAATTCTGGCTTCACCATCTGCCCTCTGTATAAACTGCAGAGAGTTATTTAGCCTTTCTGTACCTTGGGGTACTCATCTGCAAAATGGGGATAGTTCCAGAATGAAATGCAAGGCAATGCCATAGTGCATGGGAAACACATCAGTGCCCAGCACAGTGAGTACTCCACAAATAACGGCTGTAATTATTAGTATTAGGAATGGAAAGCTATTGTTTGAAGAAACTGTTACGATAAAAGCAGCTAGAATGGGGAGCTTTAGTGTGGACGTTGATTAATCAACTCTAGTGGCTGTGTGTATGTGCCTGTGTGTGGGTGTCTGCATGTGTGTGTGCATGCTCACATGCACACACACTCATGACCTTTGCCCTGAGGGGAAGGCAAATGCTTTGTGATAAGAGCTTGTGCTTGAAAGCTTTCTCTCCTACCATAAAGTCCCTTTTAGTACTGGGGGCCCACACCTTGAAAGAGAAAGGTGTTTGTAAGGGAAACACTTCAGACTCTCCCTTCACAAGTTAACAGAGTCAAAATTATCACAATTCCTTTTACTTCTCTATGAAAGTTGCTTCTTAAGCTTCGTCCTCTCACTGTTCAGCTGCCATATCAAATTCGTCAGCTCCCGGAGGGGCAGGGGTATCAAGGCTCTAGTGGAAATGGGAGGGCTCCAGGATCTCTTTCCTCTCTGCAGGTGAATAACAGTGAGGCCCAGGGATGCTCCCAGAGCCTGGGCTGCAGTAAAAGGCAGGCGGAGGGTCCCCCTAGGCTTACTCAGGACCTTCCTGACTTTGGCACTGGCACTGAAACTCCTGAAACTCCTGCATCCCAGGAACCCCTCAGTCTCGAGCAGACCAGGATGGGTAGTCACCCTCTCTGCAGGTCCTCCACTCTACTTTTCTTCAATAGCTGTCACCCTGGTGGAGGCCAACCCTGGGGTCAAATAGCCCATTTCCTGGTGTGGGGCTTGCCTGCCCTGCCAAGGCAGCAATGCCCAATAGAAGCAGTAGCCAGAAGCTGTCTTCCCTTTTTCTGAGGATTATCCTGCCAAGTCCTGAAACTTCAGCATGCACAGGGTATCCTGGGGGCTGTTCAATATGCCAGCACCGAGGACCCACCCACAGACAGTCTGAGTCAGAAGGCCAGGGCCAGTGCTTGAATGAAGGCCAGGGCCAGTGCTTGGATGAAGGCCAGGGCCAGTGCTTAAATATGTACCTCTCGGCCGGTGTCAGGAGGTTCTGATGCAGAGGGTCTGCAGACTAGGTCTTGGGGAACACTGTCTGAAAGTCTAGGAGCCCATGCTAAAGGCTTCTTGTTCCAGATGGCCTTGTCATGTCAGGCTAGTTTCAAAGTTCTCATGATGAGCTTGTGATAGGTCGTAAAGAACAAGCAATTTATAGCTAACACAGTGGCATTGAGAAGTATTTAAAGCAGCATACATACTATTTTATCCTCAGAAATTGTTCATCCATTCCACAAACCCTGGATGAGTATCTGCATTAAGTAAGGAATGAGCAATGAGACTCTGTGTTTGCTAGCCCCACAAAGCTTAGACAGCAGAGGGGACGTGGGCATGGGGCAGATAGCCTGTGGGCTGGATGCTGGTCCGGTGACATGACAGCCACCCCTCTCTAATGTCTGCATCACAGAAAGGAAATCAGGAGCAAGGATCTCTTCCCTTAGGGCTCTGGATGGATCTGCCCATGAGGGCCATCCCTGTCACATCCTCAGCCACAGTGAGCTGTGCTGAGGAAGGGACTTGGCTATGCCCCGTCTCCCATCACTTCACCCGTTGATTCTTGATGCAATGGACTTTAATTTTTAGCAACACCAAGTGGCCTGCAGCTCCCTCAGATACCTTACTTTGGCTCTTATTATCTCTGCCTGGAATTCTCTTCCTGCCCAGGCATCACCTCCTCTTAGAAGCCCTCCTGGGCCCTCTGGGTTGGGCCAAGTCCGACGGCTCTTGCTCTGTCTGTCACTCTTGCATCTGACTCACACCCCTAATTTGAGCATTCTTTGTGGTCAGGCCCTTGCTTTGTTCAGCTGGAATTACCAGTCCCTGGCACAAAGGACAGGAGGTGGTCACAGCTGTTTGCTGAGTAGATCCTTGTATTGGTCTCCTGATTCAGAAAGTGAATGGCCTCAAACAACAGAAACATATTCTCTATAGTTTAGGAGGCTGGAAACACAAAATTAAGGAGTTAGCAAGGCTGGTTCCTCCTGGCAGTCTGGAGGGAGTGGACCCCCGTTCCTCTTCCAGCTTCTGGTGGCCATGGGCAATCCCTGGCATTCCTTGGCTTGCAGGATCCAATTTCCATTTTCTTTCTTTCTTTCTTTCTTTCTTTCTTTCTTTCTTTCTTTCTTTCTTTCTTTCTTTCTTTCTTTCTTTCTTTCTTTCTTTCTTTCTTTCTTCCTTCCTTCCTTCCTTCCTTCCTTCTTTCCTTCCTTCCTTCCTTCCTTCCTTCCCTTCCTTCCTTCCTTCCTTCCTTCCTTCCTTCCTCTTTTTCTTTTTTTTTTTTTTGAGACAGATTCTCACTCTGTTACCCAGGCTGGAGTGCCATGGTGCTATCTCGGCTCACTGCAACCTCCTCTTTCCAGGTTCAAGCAATTCTCCTGCCTCAGCCTCTTGAGTAGCTGGGATTACAGGCACCTACCACCATGTCTGGCTAATTTTTTATGTTTTTAGTAGACACAGGGTTTCACTATGTTGGCCAGTCTGGTCTTGAACTCCTGACCTCATGATCCACCCACCTCAGCCTCCCAAAGTGCTGGGATTACAGGCGTGAGCCACCACACCCAGCCTCCATCTCTTTCTTTACATGGCTTTCCCCTCGGTGCCACTCCTTTCCTCTGTGAATTCTCTTCTAGGGACACTTATCATTGGATTTAGGGTCCACCCTAATCCTGGATGATCACCTCTCAAGATCTTTAATTACATCTTCAAAGATTTTTTTCCAATAAAGTCACAATCACAGGTTCCAAGTGGACATACCATTTTGTGGGGAGGGCACCACTCAACCCAACAACCCACATTTCCTCTCCAGGCCTCAGTTTCCATCAGCCGTGCCGTGGGGGCTGGACCAGGTGCTGTCTGTGCTGTCAGGACACTGCGAGCCAGGGCCAGGGCTGTGCTTTGTCTTGAGCAGGAGGGAACAGGCTGCATTCTGAACAGCGTGTTCCTCTTGGTGGTCGGGCCGCCTGGGTACATGCAGCACAAAACCCTCCAGAGAGTCTCTTTCAATCAACCCCATTTCCCCTGAGCTCTCCATTCTCCACCAGACCTACTGGGGGAGACATAAAATATGAAAAAATGAGTTTTCATTTTTTTGTAAAGTAGCAAGCAGAGTTTTATTTATTTAGTTAGTTTTTATTTTTATTATTATTATTATACGTTAAGTTCTGGGACACAGGTGTGTTACATAGGTGTACACATACCATGGTGTTTGCTACACCCATCCACACGTCATCTACATTAGGTATTTCTCCTAATGCTATCCCTCTCCTAGCCTCCCATGACCTGACAGGCCCGGTGTGTGATGTTCCCCTCCCTGTGTCCATGTGTTCTCATTGTTCAACTCCCACTTATGAGCGAGAACATGCAGTGTTTTGTTTTCTGTTCCTGTGATAGTTTGCTGAGAACGATGGTTTCCAGCTTCATCCATATCCCTGCAAAGGGCATGAGCTCATCCTTTTTTATGGCTGCATAGTATTCCATGGTGTATATGTGCCACATTTTCTTTATCCAGTCTGTCATTGATGGGCATTTGGGTTGGTTCCAAGTCTTTGCTATTGTGAATAGTGCTGCAATAAACATACTTGTGCATGTGTCTTTACAGTAGAGGGATTCTCGGTACTTTTACCCATGTTTGGTAATTGAACAAGAGTCGCAAGAGTTGTGTAGAGTTTTAAGTGTTTGTCAAATTGTCCAATTACCAAACTGAGTAAAAGTCCCGAGAATACCTGATGCAGCACCCAAGCATAGCAGGCAGATTTAGAGATGCCGCTTGCAGAGGGCACTCACCATGGGATGTGGAGGGCAGGGGCCTGGAGATACTGATGTTGTATCTACTCCTTATCTCTCAGTTTGGACACCAATCTGGTGTCTGCAGCAGCTCTCTGAACCTCACAGGTTGATTCTCAGAAGCCCTGGTGTATTAGGCCATTTGTTCATTGCTATAAACAAATACCTGAGGCTGGATAATTTATAAAGAAAAGAGGTTTAATTGGCTGATGGTTCTTCAGGCTGTACAGGAAGCATGGTGCTGGCGTGGGGAGGTCTCAGGAAGCTCACAATCATGGTGGAAGGTGAAGTGAAGCCAGTATGTCATGTGGTCAGAGCAAGAGCAAGAAAGAGATGGGGGAGGTGCCATACACTTTCAAACAACCTGATCTCTCACAAGAACTCACTCACAATGGCAAGGTCAGCTCCAAGCCATTCAGAAGGGATTCTGCCCCATTACCCAAACACCTGCCACCAGGTCCCACCTCCAACACTAGGGATCACATTTCAACATGAGATTTGGAGGCAACAGACATCCAAACTAAATTACCTGGGAAGCTGCGTTCTTAGGGTTTTATTTCATTTTATTTCAGTTTCATTCTCTTCATCCTTATTCCCAATTGAATTGTCCTCTCCTTCCGCACACCTGCATTCTCACGTACTGTGTGTCCTGCCAAACATTTATTTACTCACATGTCTCAAGAAAATTACATAATGTGAGGAACATGTATACACACATATATATTGAATTTATATGTAATTGTTTTGGATATCTATGCGTATTGTTTATGTAAGGTCAGCCGAGAGAAAGGACAAGAGAAAGAGAGGCCCAAGTTCAGGCGAGTAAGTTTATTGAACCTGCCGGCTGCTACATTACAGACGAAGGAGGCGGCCCTGAGCTTACAACATGAGGGGTTTTATATGGGGGAGAGACCGTGGGGCCGTTTGTTGGTTAACTCTGCCACATATCACCTGGTGATGTTTATGATATCAGGAACTTATAGGAGGGTAAAGTTTGTTTATGCTTCCTACGACCTCCCCCTGTATGGTCTGGATGGTTTGTAATTGGAGTTTGCTTTATGGCAGTAAGGCCTGATAGGTAAAGTCTGCAGGCTTCACCACAGTGCCTAGATGAAGGCTTAGAAATGTAAAAAGCCTTGGAGGAAGGGGAGGGGTGTTGGCGGTACCAAGAAGCTTTTTTGGGGTGGTTTGTCCCTAACAGTTTACCATATGTATAATGTGAACCCCCAAAATTTGAGACAGTCTCAGTTAATTTGGAAAGTTTATTTTGCCAAGGTTGCGGATGTGCGCCCATGACACAGCCTCAGGAAGTCCTGACAACATGCGTCCAAGGTGATCGGGGCACAGCTTAGTTTTACACATTTTAGGGAGTCATGAGCTATCAGTCAATATATGTAAGAAGTACATTGGCTCAGTCTGGAAAAGCGGGACAACTCGAAGGCAGGAAGACTAGAAGAAGGGAGGGGGCTTCCAGCTCACAGGTAGGTGAGGGACAAAAGGTTGCATTCTTTTGAGTTTCTCATTAGCCTTTCCGAAGGAGGCAATCAGATATGCATCTATCTCATTGAGCAGAGGAGTGATTTTGAATAGAATGTGAGGCAGATTTGCCCTGCGCAGTTCCCAGCTTGAAGGAGCCCAAGATATTTTCCTTTCACAATAATTCTGTTTTCCTCACAGTTTTCACTCCTCATTCTGGTTTTGCAATCAAGCTGACAGCTATGTAGATGTGGATTGTGCCTTTTCTTTTCCATTCTGCTAGCAGGGGAAGCCTAGATTACGTCACTTTCAGTTCTCTGCTACTGTAAACAGCAGAGCGATGAACATCTTTGAATATGCCTCCGTGGGTTGAATATGCCTCCGTGGGTAGCCGTGGAGAGTTTCTCTGGGATTGGAACCTGAAGGTGACAGTGCTGGGTCACTGAACTTGAATACATCCAGTATAAACACAGCCAGGATGCCCTTCAGAAAGGCGGTTCCAAGTTCACACTCATCAATATTGCAAGAGAGCTCTGCTTTGCTCATATCCCAGCCCACACTTAGTGTCACCCAACTTGCTCATTTTGCCAATCTGGTGAATGCAAAGTGGTATCTTACTTTGATTTGCATTTATTTGCATACTAAACACTAGCTGTCCAATCCACAAGTACTTACTTATCCTTTTTGTGCCTCAGATTTCTCATCTTAGGAGGCTGTGAAGATTCCCTGAGTTAACTCATGCAAAGTGCTTACAACCACGTTTGGAACAGAGTAAATGCTCAATTAATGTCAGCTAAGAACAGGCAGTCAATGTTTGTTGACTTGAATACACCTAGGGACAGGGAGCTCACTAGGTATGGGGCACGACTTGCCCAAAATCAGAGAGTGGTGGGTGGTGGAGCCAGATTCAAATACAGGAGGCCTACCTTTAAAGGGAAATCTGCATTCAAGAGAATTTTAAAATTTATAAAGTGCTTTTCTGTGATGTATTAATAATAGAAGTGCCAGAGTGGAGGGGGCGCACGTGGCTTCCCTCCCCCAGAACCCCTTTCTCTGAAAGCTGCTCACCTTCAGTCCTGGTTGAAGAGACAGAAGTCAGCGTGTAGGTTATGGCATATGACACGCTTCCCCCAGCCCCCACTGGCCATAGACATGCACAATCCTCTGCGAATTTCAGCCCTGGGTTGGTTGGTGATGGGCCCTGGACCAGCAGGTCAGTGGGGATTCGAGGTCTGGTGATTGTGGAGATTCATGTGTGACAGAGAGACACAAAGGGACAGAGACAGAGACACAGAGACAGGGTGACACAGAAAAACTGTAGAGATGGCTCTTAGCAGCTCCCTGAGGCCTGGCTGTTTTGTGGTTCCCAGATATTTTGCTCTGTCCATACTGAACTCCTGGCTCCTGGCAGCTTGAGTGAGTTTCAGTCCCTTGCAAACTAATGCACGCTGATTGAAACTGATGAGTGGTGAAGACCCGGGATCCCTACTTTGCATTCTACCCACTGGCTGTTAGCATCTCAAGGGCAGTCACTGTTTACCAGTACAGCTGTATTACTCCAATGACTGTTCCAGTGAAAGCAGATACAGTCCTCAGGCCCAACCACTGGAGGCTGCAAAATCAAGCTATTAGTATGATGGAATGGGGTGCAGATGTTTAAAATGATAAATATGATGATTACACAGATAAGGTCCTTTGCTACTTTGCTACCTGTCAATGAAAGAGTTAACTAAAAAAACCTAGGAAGCAGGGATATATATGGATTACAAAGACAGCAAAACAATGTTGACACATTGATAATAATCAGCAGAGGCCCTGGAGAGATAGACTGGTTGCTGGGTTAAGATAAAGGACTTTATATTTTTATGTGATGCTGATGTAAAAGGAAATAATATAAAATAATATTGTTTGACCGGTATTAAAATGCACCTTTAAGGCATTTTCTGATAAAATATCTTGAATATGGAATACACAATACATCCAGTAATGCCTTCTTTGGGTCTGGGACCACAAGATAGGACAGATGGTAGAGATAAGCCAGGCACTGGAGCCACAGAGACCCAGGGTGGGTTCTGGTTCCCGTGTGGAATCTGCAAAGGTGGTTGTCATGACCTGCCCTTGATCCATCCCAACCTGGTGGTTGGTGATCTCACTGTCCTCAGCAAGCTTCTCTCCTCCTCCTCATTGATTCTTTTCCTGACCAGCAACAGGAATTGAGCACCCAATGCTGACACTCTCATATTTGAGCATCTCCTGTTTCCCGCATGCTTCTGAGCACTGACACACAAAGGTGACTGAGACTAACTATATCAGTTCTGGAGTTTCAACTCTGAGTGACAGATAACTCAGTCCTGACTGGCTTACACTGGAAATGCACTTCTTAGCAGAGCAGTGTCAGAAACTCAGAGGACAATTGGAGGACCCAGAGGCTCTATGGTGCCAACAAAGATGCAGGTTCTCCCATCCTGTGCTCTGGCATCCACAGTGCTGGACACACTGTGTCCAGCTGGATTGGGGCTGGATTGCCTCATGGTCAAGGAGCCATTGGACCAAATGTGGAGAAAAGAGAGTTCCTCATTCATGGCCAGTTGAGAAAAAAGAGTTCTTCCTCACTAACTCTACAGGCAAAGCCCAATCTTCCTTCTGATTGGAGCAGCTCTTGTGCCTCTATTGCCCCTGACCAATAGCATCTCCAGGGCACCACCACACACTGACTGGCTTAGCCCTGGGCTCAGGACCAGTCACTGCCCAAGGGGATGAGGTTGCCCCAATAGTTTGGACTAACACACCCCCATCCGCAGTCTGGAGTCTGTTTCTCAGGTCTCATTCTGCTGTATAGTGGGAGGCATGGGGAATGGCAGGGGGTATTTGGCAGTCAGCCAGTGTCCACCACACAGACTCTGTCCTCAAGGGTTCACAGTGTAGTGGTGGGAGTAAAAAAGTCACTGCAATACAGGAGCCAATGGACAGTCACAAAGGGCCTGCCTCTGGGGCACAGAGGAATGACAGCTGGCTCAGCTTGGGGTCCTGAAAGATGACTGGGAGTCCTCAGCTAATTGCAGAACTGGGGCAGGGGAGGGTAGAAAGGCATTGCTAGGAGAGACGAGTCCCCCTAGAGGGCCACCTTGTGTGTGCCTAGCTGAGCAGTGGGTGGTGCTAGAGCAAAGGGTGGGGTAGAAGCAAAGACCACGTTCATGGAATAACCCCAACCTTGGTGCCCTGCTATTTGGGTTAAGCAGCTTTTGTGAGCAAAGCGGAGCCATGGTGGTCTTCAGTAGTGGCCAAATACAATCAGATCAGCATGTTACAAAACCACACTTTCTATATGGAGCCTGAAGATTTGACCATCTAGGAAGGAGTCTCTTCAACATAGCTGAAGGATCCTTTCTTCTGACTTTATCGTCCTTCAGTTTGTCAACCCTTGCACGCTTCCACCAAGTAGCTGGTCTGCGGGGGAGGCCCAGGGTCCTGGTCTATGACTCACTCGCCTGATTCTGCAAATCTGATGTAAACTTTCTGTTGGGAAGCCTTACTGAGCAGCATGCTCCCTCGCCACGGGGAAGTGACAGGCAGTGACTGATGTGTGCATGCAAAGGTGTTGCCCAGAGTGTAGGCTGGAGGGAAGATGAATAGAATCTATGCTTGTTTTGCGTTTGGGGTTTGGGGGTAGGGAAGCTCATTTTAAACCAACAATGAGTCATAATATTTATTTTCTCTTCTGGATCGAACTAAAGGAAGCACAGTCTGAAATCTCTCCGGTGATTCCTACTTGCTTAAATGGGTCCTCTTGGGCTTTGGGGACCACTGAACAATAGTTGTGACACAGTGATGCATAGTGTTCTTCTTTCTTCTTTAAAAATGTCTCTGCCTTTCTAAGTCTCTGTCCCTCTAACTATCTCCTCCTCTTCTCTCTCTCCCTCTTCTATTGGGACAGTATTTCATGTGGGAGTCCTACAAATATCTATGCCAGGCATTATTAAAGATTCAGAGAATATAAATTCATAATTCTCGGTTTTATTGAGGAGACAATTTATATAGTTGGGGGAAAAGCAGCAGTAACACACAGAAGGTTTACTCCTGTGAAATAGTGATACCAGCTCTATGCTGTAGGCACTTTCTCCACCACTGAGAGGGTGGTCTCCCCAGGGGAGGTGTTCCTTGGCCTGGGCCTATGGGAATGTGCCTGGGAGGATTTGGATTCACAGATAAGTTAAACCCGTGTACACTGAGCACCTCCTCTGTGCTGAGCCCTGGACTTGGTTGTGGGGACACAGATGAGTTATGTCCAGCCCCTTCCTCCAAGGAGCCCAGAGAATCCAGGCAGCGTGGCAGCATCCCAGGTGTAGCACGCAGTGTGAACCGTCAGATCTTGCCTGTCCTGAATAACTGAGCTCAGCTTGGTACTGGAAAATACCTCCTAATCTCTGGGACTGTGTCCTTTCCTATAAGGGGACAGACTAGACTTTACCACCTCTCAGGCCCTCCTGGATCTCCTATCTTTGAACCTTTGTATTGTGTTTTCTGGAACCAGAAGCGATAGTCGCTGTCCTTGGTACTGACTGGTAAAGGAGTGCTGAAATCAGGATGGGGGTTTTTGGGAATTTGGAAGCCCAACATCTACCTTGATGCTCCCTGATACTCCCCACCCTGATCAGCTGATTTCTTCTTAGCCAAGCATCCCAATGGCTGGGATGGGCAAGAGGTGGGCGCTGGAGGGTGAGTGAGAGGTGGTGGCTCTCCCCTTGCCCAATGGAAGAGGAGGGTAGGTCCAGGACTTGTTTTTCCTGCTTGTGCAGGGAAGCCTGGGGGCCTGAGGCTGAGGAGGCTGGGTTTGGATCAGAGCATTCAGCTTAGGAAGACCCATGATGGCTCAGTCTGATTCTCTGTGCCTCAGATTATCTTTCTGCACACAAAGTGGCAACAGTAGGTTTAGAACCCCAGTCTCCTGATGGCACTGAGGTTAACTCCTTGCCTAACCCCAGCGTCACCTCTTAATCACCCCCTCGATATTCTGCTGTGAAATAATACTGCTCCCTCCACAGCTCTGTGTAAGCTACAGTTCAGGTGACTACAAATCCAGGCAATGTACAAGATCAGAGCCTTGGATTAGTGGATCCCATATATGATGCCTTCTGGAACTTCTCAGCCCACTCCCCAGCCCTCGCTGTGTTTGTACTTTAGGAATTTCAGTTTTGTTTCCTTATGATGCAAGTATTATCTGGGGGAGCAGGGAGACATTACATGTAATTATGGTGAATCATTTAGCAAACAATTAGGGGACAGAGAACAAACAAGTCACTGTTTCCAAAACCCCTCTTTAATCATTTTGCACATCCTCAGAACCCAAAGCAAATATTAAGATAATTAATCACTGCCAACCTGTCACTCATAAGGACCTCACTTCCAATTAATTAAGTGCTGTTGATATTCAGTCCAGGAGCAGACTGAAATTTTGTTCAAGGTCACACTCTGAATTCTGGATCCCCTCTCTGTGGGCAGAGATTCAAGTCAGTGCTGATGCTTTCTCTAGGATTATCTGTCCCCAGCTTGGCTGTCATCGACAATGAATTCTGCACAATCTCTCTATTTCATCCAAGTTCTTCTGTACGACCTTTATGTAACCTTCCATTCTTGGAGAAGGAGGGAGGGACTTTCCAACAATTTTACAAAGATTGGGTTACACACAGGCTGCTTGGACATTTAGGTGAGGCTGGGAGATTTATCAGCATTCGGAAGCAGGGTGAGGTGATGCCAGATCATAGAAAACAGATGGCTTCTGGGTGGGGCTGTTTCAGAGAGCCAAGGATACAGGGGAGACCCCTAGGCTGGTTGCATGTGCCGAGGACTCACCAGCATTTTCCTGGGGTCTGGCACATGGTGAGAGCAGCTAAGTGTTAGTTTGGGTGGATGGGCAATGAATTATTAAAACTTTATGTTTCTGTTCTCAGCACAGAACAAGTGTAAAATGAATCAAACTCTTGCTCTGCCTTCACAGCTCAGTTTATGTGCTCAGATGTTACCTCCTTGAGTAGCTTTCGGTGGTACCCTTTGCTGCACTGGGGGCCCTACCTGAACTTCCACATGCCCCTCCACCTCCACCACAGCTCAGATCCTCATGTTTAATTCCATTTATAATAGTACAATTTAAGTTAAAAAAATGCATATTAAAGTTTAGTTGAGGTTTTTTGAAGATGAAAGGTTGAACAAATGTTTTTAGCTTTAGTCCTTCCTGAAACCCCATCCGAATGACAACAAAGGAATTCTTAAGAAGGCTTAGACCCTTAAGGCCAAAGAGAGAAGGAGAGAAGGGAGCAGCAGATCTGGAAACTGCAATTGCAGGCTGGAAAGCAGATGGATGCGTGGTAACTGACTAAGCAGATTGGAGGCATTAAATCCTAAGTCAAAATGGGTCTGAGAAGCAATGGATGAGCATCACCGAACACCGTACAGGCTCTGGACCTGGTGGCACTGTAGTTTTGGAAGTGGAAGTGATTTGGGGCTAGAAACAGAAGGATTGGTTGAAAGTTCAAGAAGCAGTTAGACTTCCAGCTTCCTCAGCCACTTCATGCTACTGGGCATGCCCCTTTCCCACTCCAGCAGAGGGTGTGAGCCTTATTCCCTGCAGAAGATAAAGAGAGGGGCTCTGGACTTGGGACGCCAAGGGCACAATGCTGGAAAACGCTACATCCTGGAGGCCAGAGAAGTACCAAGGGGAGACGGTGGAAGAGTCTGTCTTGGGTGCAGGTAGCAAAGTCACAGGTTGTCTCTAGAGAACTTCCCAAAAATTATACAACTGGTGAAAAGTCAGTGTGTCACTTCACACTCATTAGGCTGGCTATTTTTTTTTTTTTTAAATACAGAAAATAACAAGTGTTAGCAAGGATATGGAGAAATCAGAATCCTTGTGCATTGTTGGTGGGAACGTAAAATGTTGCAACTGCTGTGGAAAAGAATATAGTGACTCCTCAAACAATTAAACATAGGATTACTATATAATACAGAAATTCTACTTTGGAGTATATACTCGAAAGAAGTGGAAGCAGGGACTCACAGAGATATTTGTGTAACTATGTGCATAGTAGTGGTTATTCACAATAGCCAGGAATGGGAGCAACCCAAGTGCCCATAAATAAAATGTGGTATACACATACAATGGGTTGTTATTCAGCCTTAAAAAGGAATGATATTCTGACACATGCTACAACATGGATGAACCTTGAAGAATTATGCTAAGTGAAACAAGCCAGTCACAAAAGGACAGATAGCGTAGCATTCCACTTATATGAGATACCTAGAGTAGTCAAAATTGTAGAGGTAGAAAGTAGAGAGGAAGTTATCAGAAACTAGGGAGAGAGGAGAAGGGGAGTTAGTGTATTAATGGGTACAGGGCTTTGTTTGGAATGATGAAAAAGTTCTGGAGATGGATGGTGGTGATTCACCACAGTATGAATGTACTTAGAGCCACTAAACTTTACACTTAAAAATGGTTAAAATGCCCGTAATCCCAGCACTTTGGGAAGCAAAGATGGGAGGGTGACTAGATGCCAGGGGTTTGAGACCAGCCAAGGCACCAAAGTAAGACCCTGTCTCTACAAAAAATAAAAATAATGGCCAGGTGCGGTGGCTCACGCCAGTAATCTCAGCATTTTGGGAGGCCGAGGCGGGCAGATCATGAGGTCAGGAGTTCAAGATCAGCCTGGCCAACATGGTGTGAAACCCCATCTCTACTAAAAATACACATACACACACACACACAAAAATTAGCCAGGCATGGTGGCACACGCTTGTAATCCCAGCTACTCAGAAGGCTGAGGCAGAATAATTGCGTGAACCCAGAAGGCAGAGGTTTCAGTGAGCTGAGATAGCACCACTGCACTCCAGCCTGGGCCACAGAGTGTGACTTCATAAAAAACAACAACAACAAAAAAAATTAGCTGAAATTGGTGGCATATGCCTGTAGTCCCAGCTACTCAGGAGGATGAGGCAGGAAGAGCACTTCTGCCCAGGAGTTTGGAGTTGCAGTGAGCTATGACTGCACCACTAAACTTGAGTCTGAAGAACAGAGCAAAACTTTATCTCCAAAAAAAGAAATGGTTATAATGATAAATTTTATGGTATGTTCATTTTACAACAATAAAAAAACCAAGGTTTTTTATTATCACCATGTGCTGGTAATTCTAAACAATGTTGTGATAAAGGATTCCTCCCTGAAAAATATCTTGTTAGTCTATATTCTAAATAACTGTGTGGTTACTGTTGAGTTTCAGTAATACAGATGTCAGCTGGGCACACTCACACCTGTAATGCCACCACTTTGAGAGGCTAAGGCGGGAGGATTGCTTGAGCCCAGGAGTTCAAGACTAGCTTGGTCAACATAGCGAGACCCCTATCTTCACAAAAAGAAAATAATAATAATAATAATAACTGGGCTTGGTGGCAAATGTCTGTAGTCCTAGCTGCTCAGGAGGCTGAGATGGGAGGAAGACTAGAGACTAGGAGTTTGAGGCTGCAGTGAGCCGTGATTGGGCTACTGCACTCCAGCCTGAGTGACACAGCAAAACCCCTTTTCAAAAAATAAAAAAAGTACGTATAGATGGAAGCTTCAAAACAGCACATTTTATTACTTACCCTTTAATAAGCATTTTATTCTACATGGAAGTTATTTGCAAGAACCCCAGCATATGAGGACTCAGCATATGCATTTGGTTGAGAGGAGATGGCTAACACTTCAGATCTTGTGCAGTTTCTTGGGTTGTGACCCGGGTCCCATCCCTGGGGTGCGGCATATTCCTGCATTTGTAAAGAAGATTGCAACAATGAGACATTGTGATTGCAAAGACAAAGAAGTAGAATTTGAGTTATTTCACCTTTGGCATTCTATGTGACTGCTTGGAATTTCATGAATGCTTAAAATTTAAATCAGTAAATCAGAGTGTGAACCGAGTGCAGTACTTTGGTTTGGCAAGTGCGGATTTTAGTTCTTACATAAAATACTTTACTGAATCTGCATAATATAATTAAAATGAAAATTTATCCATCTGTTATGTTAATAGTTTGTTTTAAAACTAAAGAAGAAGGCCGGGCGCGGTGGCTCAAGCCTGTAATCCCAGCACTTTGGGAGGCCGAGGCGGGCGGATCACGAGGTCAGGAGATCGAGACCATCCTGGCTAACACGGTGAAACCCCGTCTCTACTAAAAATACAAAAAGAAATTAGCTGGGCATGGTGGCGGGCGCCTGTAGTCCCAGCTACTCCGGAGGCTGAGGCAGGAGAATGGCGTGAACCCGGGAGGCGGAGCTTGCAGTGAGCCGAGATCGCGCCACTGCACTCCAGTCTGGGCGACAGAGCGAGACTCCGTCTCAAAAAAAAAAAAAAAAAAAAAAAAAAAAAAACTAAAGAAGAAATAAAGAAGTGATTAATGTTGATTCTTACATGACTATTACTGGGAATAATTTTTTCGTATAGAGGAGGGGGTTGTAAATAGGGTCTGCTCTGGGAGAGGGGCTGGACTCTGCTACAAGTTGAAAATGCTGAACACGGGCAGTGAATTCTGCACAATCTATTGATGTCCAGAAAGAGATTTTCTAGATATTTCACTAGCTCAAAAGAAAAGTGTCAAAGATACCAAGATCTGGAATTACCTAAGGAAACAGTCAGATCACCCAACATAACTACAGATAACAAGCTCCCCCAGCCGCCTTGCCCAGATTTCTAGTTACCTTCTCAATGACTAGTTGTAAATACTACTGAACAGCTAAGACTTTTGGGAATGCACTTAACACAAAAGCTATTGAAACAAACAAAAAGCCACTTGACTGTAATCCCAGCACTTTGGGAAGCTGAGATGGGCAGATTATTTGAGGTTAGGAGTTCAAGACCAACATGGTGAAAACTGTCTCTACTAAAACTAAAAAAAAATTAGCCAGCATGGTGGCACACGCCTGTAGATTGCACCACTGCACTCCAGGCTGGGTGACAGAGCAAGACTGTGTCTCAAAAAAAAAAAAAAAAGCCACTTGAAAGAAGCAGAAGCTATTCCGGTAGAGTGAACTTCACGTAAATTATTCTTACTATTCTTAACAATTAATATGTTTAATATATTCTTTTATAGAGAAGAATGCTTTTAAAAAAAGAACATGCTATAAAAAGGACTATTCTAAGACCAAAAAAAAAAAAAAACTTGAAAATTAAAAAAAAAATGATAGCAGAAATTTTAAAAATCAATTAAAAGGTAGCAAGATAGGCCAGGAACAGTGGCCTTTTCCTGTAATCCCAGCACTTTGAGAGGTTAAGGTGGGCAGATCACTTGAGCTCAGGAGCTCGAAACCAACCTGGGCAACATAGCAAGAACCTGGCTCTAAAAAACACAAAAAAATTAGCCAGGCGTGGTGGCGTGGGTTGAAGTAGGAGAATCACCTGAGCTTGGGAGGTCGAGGCTTCAGTGAGCAGTGGTTGTGCCACCACACTCCAGCCCAGGTGGCAAAGTGAGATCCAGTCTCAAAAAGAGAGAGAAAAAAAAGATAAGAAATGTAGTAAGATAAAGTTGAGAAATCTCATGGAAAGTTGAGTGAGAGACAAAGAGATGAGAAAATGGGAGCTAAATGATGAGAAGATGTGAGGACCACATTAGGACATTCAATATCCAAGGAAAAGCAGCTGCAAATAAGGAAAAGAGAAGAAAGAGAAAGGAGGAATTCACCCATAAAGAATTCAAGTTGCTTTCCTGGAACTGAAGGAGCCAAGTTGCTGGCCTGGAAAGAGTCACCGAGCACAGAGCAAGGGAGGACAACAGACCCACCCACACCAGGCACATGGCCATGAGCTTTCAGGACGTAGCAGGGAAGGAGGAATCCCATCCCTTTCCAAGGGGAGAAAAGGCTTGTGAACTCCAGCACTGCATAACACAAAAGACAGGGGAGTAGAGCCTTCCAGACTCTGAAGGAAAATGATTCCATCTAGAATTTCGTGTCCAGCCAGACTCTTGTTAAAGTGTGAGGATAGATGAAAGACAGGTTTAGAATTTACATCTTGCTTTGAGATTTACTAATTTTTTTTTTTTTTTGTAGAGACAAGGTCTTGCTACATTGCCCAGGTTAGTCTAAACTCCTGGGTTCAAATGATCTACCCACCTTGACCTCTCAAAGTGCTGGGATTGCAGGTGTAATCCCACCCTTCAGTGGGAAGCTACTGGAGGATGTGCTACACCAAGGTGAGGGTGAGTCAAAGGAGATCCAGGCATGAAAAAAAGGAAACAGGGGGCCCAACAGAGGAAAATCCCTGGATGATGGTAAGGAAGATTCCAAGAGGTCAGTTGCACAACAGGTGGAGAGAGCACAGCCCAGATTGGAGGAGGTTAGAAGGAGCCAGGAGAAGTTTCTGTAAGATGCAATGAAATTGTGAGACTGCCTAGTGTGTCTGCACACATTGGGAGAAGATTTACATACCAGAAGAGTTCAGAATAGAATTAGTGATAAGCACATAAAAAATGAAACAAACAACCTGAGAATGGGATATGTAGATTTTTTTCTTGAACGAATTTTTTGTTTCATAAAACAAGAAACAAACAACCTGAGAGTGTAGATTTTTATCTTGAACCAATTTTTAAAGTTTTATAAAGGTATAACTTACATGTAATAAACTGCACATATTTGACGTACACAATTGGACAAATTCTAACATACAGATGAAGCTGTGAAACCATGTCCTTTAATAATCCCTCTCCTCATCCTTCCCAGGCCTCCAAGTAACCATTTATTTATCTTACCCTACAATATATATGTTTACTTTTTCTGGAATTTTATATGATTGGATCATAAAGTGTTTACTCCTCTTATTTTCTGGTTTTATTTGTTTTGTGTAATTACTTTGAGATTTATTTATAATGTTATATGAGTAGTTCAGCCTTTTCTTTTTCTGAGTACTCTTCTGATGTTTGAATATGCTGCTATTAATTTATCCATTCATTTGTTTATTTTCAGCTTTTAGCTATCATAAATAAAGCTGGTATGAACAAACAGACAAATAAAAAGCTAAATAAACAGGATAGGAGGGAGGGACAATGATTGACTCCAGATATACAAGTACAGGTTTGATGAGAATGACACTAAGATGGGATTAGATGTTGGAGAGATTGATTTTGGGAAACACCTTTGAAGGATCTAGTGGGAGGGCCCAGACAGAGGCAGCAGCACCTGCAGAATTCAGTGCAGGGCTGGCCCCTGTGCAGGAGGGAGGGAAGGGAGGAAGATGGGGCAGGAAGACAGCCCAGGCTGCAGCACAGTTCCCAGAAAGGAGCAGCCAGGACAACAGAGGAGTCTCCAGCCCAAGAAGCCAATTGGGGAAGTTGCACGTCTTGCAGGAATGGACCCGTGCTCAGTCACTGGGCCACAGGAATGTGGCCTTGTTGTGAAGGTAATGATGGGCCCAGAGGGGCAACAGCTGAGCTGTTAGTCTATTATACTCCCTTCAAGAAGACACTGGAGTGGTGCATTTTGTGGCCACCACACCACACTACATGGCTTATCTACATAGAATATTCACATAGTCATGATCATGCAAAGCTGCTGATCTAAATAAAATGACCACTTGACCCTGTTGGGAGAATGAAGGCAGGAAGTGTCTGTGGTGGGTATAGGAGCTAAGGAAAGAGGGTTAAATTCCCTAGTAGGAAGTCAATGGAGAAAGCCTCCAAGTCAGTCACCCTAATAAATAGATTATCTATAGATATGATGAATCTGAAAAGAATCAATGAAAAGAATAAAAAGGGATTGGCTATGGGGAGCAGAAAGTGAGAGAAGGGAGCAGAGGGTGGAGATGGAAGAAAGTATAATGGATGCACAAATGAAAACTAGATTTAGCGAGTGTGGTCAAGCACCTGACGCATAGTAAGTACTGTGTACATATGGTCATGATGAAGACGATAGAGTGCTGACCCATAGTTGGTCTTCGTGCATTCTGTCATATTCTCGCTTTTAAGGGTGAGCCATTAGCAACGGGTGCTTATTTTAAGTGTTCCTTATTTAGTAATGAGAGCCTTTTAGTATCTATCTGCCTCTCAAACGAGCCACCTTATGGGAGCCAGGACTGCTGTTTCATTCCACATTAATTTATTTCAACTGTGTGTGGACTCCCTCTCTCCATCCCTCCCTTTTTCCGAGTTTGTGCTGCCGAGCAAACGTCTTAATGGTGCAGGAGCGGAGATGGCATGTGTGTTTTAATAAGCAGAAAATGCCAGGTGGGGGTGGGAGGAATAGTGGTGGCTCAGGTGACGTCAGCTTGCAGATGGATCTGGCAGGTCAAGTGGAGCAAAGCTAGCTGCAGCCACACTCTCTCCAGCTCTGCCCATGGTAAGGAGCAAGGCATGGTGGGAGAAGCAGGAGCTTCCATGCACTCCTGGAAGTCTGCGGCAGCGGATAGGGCCATGGTGGGGAAAGATATGCCTTAGCTGTGCTAAAAGGACATTCATAAGGAGATCTGGGCCCTAAACCCCCAGCTGCACCAGGGAAAAGAAGAATCTTGGGAAAACTGGCCAGCTCTGCCCATGGCTCCACAGTTTCATTGCACTTGCAGATGGAAAGTTTGGGGCCCACATGAGGCTGGTCATTGGCAAAGGCTAATGACAACAAAAACTCAGCACTCACCTGGGCACGAGGACATGGGGCTCTGAGACAGGCTCTCCTCCCATCTCTGGGCCTCAGTTTCTCCAGGATAAAATGACTGGTTCTTTTCATGCATTCCAGCACTGACAAATTTCTGTCTGGCACAGTGCTTGCACACAGAAGGTCTGCTGTAAACATCTGTGGAGTGAATGCCATGGGGAACCTGCTTGCTATGGTCCTTTCTCCCTCTCAAGTGTAAGAGGCAGAGAAAGCAGGGAGGATGGGGAGCTGCTGGGAAATTTAAGAATAGATTGGGGAACTCCAAACGTAGCTTTCAGGGGGGCAGGGAAAAGGCCAGCCACACACCCAGCTTTCTGGGGGGAAGGCACAGCCGAAAGAGGCAGGCAAATAGCTTTAGGTTACCATGACAACGGCAGCGGATAGGAAAGGCATCCAGAGGAAGCCAAGAGTGGCATTTTTCCTCCTGCCTTTTTTTTTTCTTTTTCTTTTTCTTTTTTTTTTAAACGACTGGCTTGCTTTCTGTAAGGGAAAGAGAGGAGGAGGTAGAGGGGAAAGAAGGGCCCAACAGAAGGGAGTCTTGGAGAGCAAAACTCACCTTTAAAGCTCTAAGAAAATCCATCCCTTTGTCAGAAAACTGGCTGAGCCTGCTTTATGAGTGGCAAGGGTCAGTCAGTTTCCACAATGGCAGTAGCTGCTGAGTAGCTTCTACAACGCAGGCCCCTTGCTCAGCCCTTTCCATACTGGGAAGTTTGATCCTCCCCAAGGATGCCATTGACATAGAGAATTGGACCCACTGTACAAATGGGGAAACTGAACCTCAGATAGGGTAAAAGCCTGTGTCTAAGGGCAGCCTGGTGAGTTAAGATTGATGCTCAGATCCCTCTGGCTGCAAAGCAGTGGCACTGAAGCTCTCTGCCAAGTAGCCATGGCAAAACCTGGCAGATGTGGGTGGAAAGCCATGATGATCATGCTTCTTTTTTTATTTAGGTGACACTTTCAGGAGAGGATTCCCTAAACCTGTGTCATTGTATTAGTCTTTTTTTACACTGCTATAAAGAACTGCCTGAGACTGGGTAATTTATAAAGGAAAGAGATTAATTGACTCACAGTTCCACATGGCTGGGGAGACCTCAGAAAATTTACAGTCATGGCAGAAGGTGAAGGGGAAGCAAAGCACCTTCCTCAGAAGGCAGCAGGAAGGAGAATGAACACAGGAGGAACTACCAAACACTTGTAAAACCATCAGATCTCATGAGAACTCACTCACTATCATAAAAATAGCATGGGGGAAACTGCCCTCATGATCCATTTACCTCCACCTGGTCTCTCCCTTGATATGTGGGAATTATGGGAATTATAATTCAATATGAGATTTGGATGGGACACAAAGCCTAACCATATTTTTCTGTCCCTGGCCCCTCCCAAGTCTCATGTCACTTTCACATTTCAAAACCAATCATGCCTTCCCCACAGTTCCCCAAAGTCTTAATTCAATGCAGCATTAACCCAAATTCCAAGTCCAAAGTCTTATCTGAGACAAGGCAAGTTCCTTCTTCCTAGGAGCCTGTAAAATCAAAAGCAAGTTAGTTACTTCCAAGATACAATGGTGGTACAGACATTGAGTAAATGTTCTCATTCCAAATGGGAGAAATTAGCCAAAACAAAGGGGCTACATGCCAGTCTGAAACCCAACTGGGCAGTCATTAATTTTTAAAGCTCCAAAATGATCTCCTTTGACTTCATGTCTCACATCCAGGTCATGCTGATGCAAGAGGTGGGGTCTCACAACCTTGGGCAGCTCCAACCTTGTGGCTTTACAGAGTATAGCTCCTCTTCCAGCTGCATTCACAGGCTAGCATTGAATGCCTGTGACTTTTCCACGTGCATGGTGCAAACTGTCAATGGATCTACCATTCTGGGGTCCTAGCAGAGGTTCCCCATAAGGACTCTATTCCTGCAGCAAACTTCTGCCTGGACATCCAGGCATTTCCATATACCCTCTGACATCTAGGTGGAGGTTCCCAAACCCCAATTCTTGGTTTCTGTGTACCTGCAGGCCCAACACCATGTGTAAGCTGCCAAGGTTTTGAGTTTGCAGTCTCTGAAGCAATGGCCTGAGATGTACATTGGCCCCCTTCAGCCATGGCTGGGATGCAGGGCACCAAGTCCCAAGACTGCACAAAGTAGCAAGACAGTGGACCTAGCCCAGGAAACCATTTTTTCCTCCTAGGCCTCTAGGCCTGTCATGGGAGGGGCTGTTGTGAAGACCTCTGACATGCCCTGGAGACATTTTCCCCATTGTCTTGGTGATTAACATTTGACTCCTCATTATTTATGCAATTTTCTGCAGCTAGCTTGAATTTCTCCCTAGAAAATTGGTTTTTCTTTTCTATCACATTATCAGGCTGCAAATTTTCCAAACTTTTATGTTCTACTTCCCTTTTAAATGTAAGTCCCAATTCCAAACCATTCTTTTGTGAATCTATAAAACTGAATTCTTTTAAGAGCACCCAGATCACCTCTTGAATGCTTTGCTGCTTAGAAATTTATTCTGCCAAATGCTCTAAATCATCTCTCTCAAGTTCAAAGTTCCACAGATCTCTAGACCAGAAGCAAAATGTCACCAGCCTCTTTGCTAAAGCATAGCAAGAATCACCTTTATTCCAGTTCCCAAAAAGCAGCTCCTCATCTCCATCTGAGACCACCTCAGCCTGGACTTCACTGTTTATATCACTATCAGCATTTTGGTCAAAGCAATTAAACAAGTCTCCAGGAAGTTCCAAACTTTCCCACATCTTCCTGTCTTCTGAGCCCTCCAAACTGTTCCGATCTCTGCCTGTTACCCAGTTCCAAAGTCACTCCCACATTTTTGGGTATCTTTATGGCGGTATCCCACTCTCTGCAGTGCCAATTTACTGTATTAATTCATTTTCACACTGCTAAAAAGAACTGTCTGAGACGGGTAATTTATAAAGGAAACAGGTTTAATTGGCTCACAGTTCAGCATGGCTGGGGAGGCCTCAGAAAACTTTCAATCATGGCAGAAGGTGAAGAGGAAGCAAGGTACCTTTTTCAGCAGGTGGCAGGAAGGAGAATGAATGCAGGAGGAACTACCAAGCAGTTAGAAAACCATTAGATCTCATGAGAACTCTCACTATCATGAGGACAGCATATGGGAAACTGCTCCCATGATCCAATTACCTCCACCTGGTGTCTCCCTTGACACATGAAGATTATGGGGTTTATAATTCAAGATGAGACTTGGGTGAGGGACACAAAGCCTAACCATATCAGTCATGTAAAAATGTTTACTTCCAGGACTGGAATCAACAGAAAGCTCTCTCCTCTTGGAGTTTTCAGTTGCCTATGATGGGTGTGTAGGGTGGTGTAGCCATGGAGTATTGAATATATGCAGACCCCAAAGTGAGCACTTAGCAGTTGTGTGACCTGGAGCTGTGCCTCAGTTTCCTCTCATGTCAATGAGGATGGCCATGAGATCTTTTCACAGGGCTATGGAGATGACTGAATGTGCAAATGCACATGGAGCCCAGTGAAGCATCCGGCTCATACCACATGCTCAATGGACATCAGTCATGTTACTGAGAGGAAAAGGAAGCTGAAAGGAGGAGGAGGGTGATTCTCCAAAATCTTGCAGCAGCAAGTTAGGGCAGGGCAGTGGCCTGGACTCGGCCTCCTGGTTCTCATTGTGTGTGCATCCATCTGACTCACACTTCGGTGGATGCAGACCCTCACCCATAAGTAGCCCAGCTTCTGGTCACAGAGATCATAAGGACACAAATGATACCATGCCAGCTTTCTGGGAGCACCTAACTCTGTGTGTGTGTGTGTGTGTGTGTGTGTGTGTCAGAGAGAGAAAGACATATATCTATATATATATGAATTACAGGCTCCCTGAGCCCTGTGGATGGGGGCCCACAGCACTACCTCCCTTGAGTTAAAGTTTTGTTGGTGAACAGTCTCATAATTCATTATTTACATCATGCATGCGGCCATAATTGACTAGTTAACTTGAACTCTCTGCTTAGCTCATCGGACAGGTCACTGCTCTGACTACAGGCAGGGTGAGGATCCTGGAAAGTTAGTCCTGGAGGAAGCCTTGAAGGCACCAGGAGACAGGTCCGAAGGCAGGACCACATATGCGGAAGGGTGGGCACTCACATGGGAGCACCCTCAAAAAAGAGAGTGGGTTCTAGATACTAAGAGGATGTTGAAGAAAGAAAGGCAAGCTACATTTACTGAGCATGTACTAAATGCCCAACACTAGGCTAGGGGCTTCTGTACACATTCACTGGCTAATTCTTTGTATTGGATATTTTTATCTCTGATTTGCAAGATAGAAAAACTGAGGCTCAGAAAGAGACACAGAAGCTTGTCCATGGTCAAAAATCATTCAAAGGAGTTAGTCTTTTGCATCTGGAGCCATGGACTCTCATGTTCTTTGGCAAGGGCTCAGAGACAGGAAAGATGAGTGAAACATGGTCCAGCCACCAGATGGATGTGGCGGGTGGAGTGTGTGCAGTCTGTGCACTCTCGTCAGTGTGGGAATGGAGATGTCAGTCTTTGTGATATGTCTGTGAAAGGCCGGGAGTTGGGTTCGCCAGAGACAGAGACTGCTGTATTTATAGTGCATGGGTTTCCTAGGGTGAAAGATAAAGTTGCCCGGAGCCTGTGTGGAGAGCATCCCTGGACACGCTGGAAGTGAGTGGCTCATCGTGTACACGCTGGCCAAGGCTGGCCTTCAAGGCCGAGCCATCTGTCTTCTGAGGGTGGATGAGTCAGCGGGCAGCTGCCTGACACAGGTCAGTGGCATGTCTTTTGGGAGAGATTGCTGTATTATTAGAAGGTGTTGACGTGGTGCTCTGTTTGCAAAACACTTCTTGGTCACTTTAAGTTTGGGAAATATTTGCTGCAAGTTTACTAATGCCTGAGAATCAGATTTTCTTGGGCAAGCTGTTTTTTGGTGAGTCCTACAAAAGGGAACAACACTAAATGGGGAATTATTGCTACAGAAACCAGAGGCACTTTAAAGAGTCATCAGTTGCGACATCTTTCTAGGGACAAGAAATGGAGTAGGAAGAACCCCTAGACACAACCTAGCTCAACCCACTATTTAAAAAGTGTGGAGACTAAGGCCCAAGAATGACATTCTCAAGGTCATTCAGCCAATTAGCCAATAAGGCAAGAGTGAGACTCAGCTTCCTTGTCTCCTAGCCCTCAACACGGAGCTTGAGAGTTCACGGCACCAGGTGCAGAAGGCTGACTCCTTTGAGCCTCAGGGGTGCTCGTCAGGTCATCATCAATGGTCCAGGCAGTTGCTTGGTCTCAGCTGGTTAGTGATGGAGCTAAGATATGAACCTGCATCTTCAGCTTTTTAGTTTGGTGACCCAACCACTTACTACCCCTAAAGTTGGTACATAATCTCCCCTACCCTCTGTCAGCTTGTCCAAAAGTTTTCCGGCTAAATCAAAGTACTGAATAGATGGTATAATGAACCCTTGTCATATCACTTAACATTTCTGAACATTTTTCCTATATTTGAGGAAATTCCCACATTTTTAAGTCTCTCCTCTTCAAGTAAAAGCTAGAAGTTGATTTCCCAGGCATTTCTGAGAATGTTGCCTAGATGCAGGCCATCAGAGGCATCCATGCAAGGCCTTGATTTGGAAGAAGGAAACATAAAAAAGCAGACCCCACATGCAATCCTTTCTTGATGAGGATAGTGAAGGATGAGGCAGAGGCAGCATCCAGATCTCAGTTCTGGCAGAGCCCAAGGATGCAGCAGCTGTGTCCTGTGCTTGGCGTCTGCAGGCCTGTAGCCAGAGGCCATGAGATCCGAGTGAACTGCGAGCAGTGCAAAGGGGCGATTTGGAAGTTGTTCCTGGGCATGTGGTCTCCAGGCCCCAGTCTCTGGCCCTCTTGGAGATTCTGCAAACTCCTAAAAATCTTTAATAAATTCCTCTTTCATTTAAACCAGATAGAGTAGACCCTGTTGTCTGCAACTTAAAATCCGAATGGGCACAAATATCATCCTCATTCTCATCATCACCATCTCTATGATTTGTATCTTAGATATAAAATGGCTTGAGCCGAGTGTAGTGGTTCACGCCTGTAATCCCAGCACATTGGGAGGCTGAGGCAAGAGGATCCCTTGAGCCTAGGAGTTCAAGACCAGCTCTGACAACATGATGAGACCCACCTCTAGTCTCCTTTATTTGTTTTAAGACAGGGTCTTGCTCTGTAAGATAAAGAAAAAAATTAAAAATTAGCTGAGTATGGTGGTGCATGCCTGTAGTCTCAGCTATCTGGGAAGCTGCAATAAGCCATGGTTGTGCCACTGCAGCCTGGGCGACAGAGCAAGACCCTGTCTCAAAACAAACAAATAAATAAATAATAAAATGGAAGGTGGGTGTTGCTGTCCCTATTTTCTTGAAGTTCATTTTTCTTTTGAGAGGAAAGGAGTCCTGGTATTTTTCTTTATCTTACTTTATATTACATTGTAAACATGCAAGCTATGTATGTATAATAGGTGTTCATGGCCACTGGCTAGCTGGGTAGAGAGGTGACATTTCCATGATAAAATGTGCCCTAAGTCTGATATTTCATTCTTGGTTGGTGTTCTTATTAGGATGATTTCAACTGCGTGTAATAGATGACTCCATTAAAAGTGGCTTAAACAATAAAGGAACCATTTTGCATAACCAGAAATTGGAGTAGATCCAAAAGCAGGGTGGAGTCAGTCAGTATTGCTTAACTCAGACACTCAGGTGTCATCAGAGCCCCTGGTCCTTTCCATCTTTATACTCTGTCATTTTTGTACAGTAGCTTTTATTCCCAGGCTTATCTCCTTATAGTCACGAGATGGCTGCAGCACTTCCAGAGATCACAGATAGACCCCAAACTTCAGTAATACAAAACATCAAACCACATTTATGTCCTTCCTCTTGACGTATCCCTTTGGAAAGTGATGATACCCTTTCCAGAAGCTCCCCAACAGATTTTCCTTCATGTCTCATTAGCCAATAAATTATGCCCTATATCCTTTCTTAAACCAGTCCTGGCAAAGAAATAGGTTTATCATACTGACATGTATCATTCAGGATTCATGCCTTGGGGCTGGGGATAAAAGATGACAAGAAGGAAGGAGTGGATTTTGGGTAGCAGCAAAGTTGCCTTCAGTGTACTTTGGGCATTCTACGTCCACATGCTTTACCATCTCACAGCAGCCTCCCTGCAATAAGCAGGTCAGTGTTGCTGTCCCCATTTTCTTGAACTTGAATTTAGGCATTTGAAAAGTGATTTGCCTAAGGTTGCACAGCTAAATCATAGGAGAGTTGGGATTGGAATCTAATTGATTCCAAGTTCAGCACCCCCATGGTCCCCTGAGGGGAAAACACTCTTCCCACAGTTTATGCAGAGGTTTTGCTAAAGCAAGAACTTCAGCATGGAAATAACTTGTTAATTGGAGGAGGCAGCAGAAAAATGTATTCCCTTGCTGGGTTTAACCTTGTATTTTAACAAACAGTTTAAAGGAAAGAGAAACCGTTTCCTGTTGGCTGTTGAGAAGTCTGACTCTGTGCTGCTGAAACATTTACTCTTCTGTAATTGCTGGCCATCCCTCAGGCTCAGGCAAACTGCTGCGCGGGAGAAAAGAATTCAGCAGTGACTCAATGGGACTTCCACAGGAAGAAACTCCTGCCAGTGGCAAACCGTGGTTTGCTAACGGTCTCCTTGGGAAGCTCATCGGGCATTTATTTCTTGGCAGGATTAATTTCTTAAGAGAAAAAATCTCAGCTGCCTCTTCCAGAGGGGATTGGTAGTGGGGGAAGAAGCGGGTACAATTTTGGTAACTTTCTATATGGCATTTTCCTCCTAAGTGCATGGGCTATGCTGGCAAGTCACTTTGGATTTGACGGCCGTTTTCTCTCTAATTCAGATAAATTCAGTTTATTTTAACTCCCATGTACTGGAAGTATTCACGGTGTGGAAGGCCCTGTGCCAGGAGCTGAGGAAATCAGGGTGCCTGGAAGGTCCTGTCTGTCCTAAGGGCTGCACTGTCAGAAAGGAGAAGGCACTGATAACCCAGAAACAGGCAAGTCACAGTACAGCACGGCGTGGGGCTGTGCGTGTCCAAGGACACCCCTCGTCTCACCTGGGGAGGTTAAGGGGCAAGATGGAAAGGCTTCCTGAAAGAGGTGACACCTGAGCCAAGTGACACAAAGGAGGGATATATCAGGGCAAGGGAATAATATGGGAAAAATCATAAAGCCTAAGCTAGTCCCTGTCCCAATCCCATGCACATGTCCCACTTACGATGCCTCAAATTCTGTCCTAAGCTTTTTACATCTATAAACTGAATTCTTTTCTGTAATATCCCTTTGTCTAGTGTAA
Organism: Macaca fascicularis; assembly: GCF_037993035.2. NCBI lineage: Eukaryota > Metazoa > Chordata > Mammalia > Primates > Cercopithecidae > Macaca > Macaca fascicularis. The sequence goes on along the minus strand of NC_088381.1, from coordinate 164,006,197 downwards.
GACTTAATTCTTACAGCAACCTGGTGAGGTAGTTGTTTATTATCACTGTTTTACAAAACAAAAACAAAACAAAACAAAAAATCAGCACAGGGAGATTAAACAAGTTGGCCAAGTAAGTACATGGCAGAGATGGGATGGGAACTCCAGTAGCCTGTGCTCTTAGCCACTATGCTGTGACTCCTTTCTATGTAGTACACATGTAAATGTTATTCATACACCGTATGCATTTCCCATGGCAGCAACAGTTGTATAGATGATAAGTATGCATCAAATTTAATCTTAAAAGATAGGAATTTACATTTTCTCCCAACCTCTCAGTGGATTGATTTGGGCATCTACATTTTGGAGACCACACCTCTGAAATAAATATCAGCTTATTTGGAGGGATATGAACCACAACAGAGTGTGATTGGTACAAACTGACTGAGGGGGGCATGCATTACAGCAAGTGACATCTGAGATGAAGAGAAAAATCTCCCCTGGTTTTGAGATCCTAGGATATGTTGAAATAGGCCTTCTGATGGTCCTTTCTCCTCTATGCTATTGGAGAGAATGACAATAATAGGCTATCTAGAAGAGGACTTTATGGTTTATCAAACATATTCAGAGTTTCCTTTGCCCCTCAATACTACCCTTAGGGGGAATCAGGTCCATGGTCATAATCACCACCTTACAGAGAGGAGATGAGGCTCACTGATGGGAAGTGATTGTAGTTCATGTCAGACAGCAAGCAAGTGCAGAGCCAGCCCAAGAAGCAGAACCAGGAAGACAGATGGTTTCAAGGAATATAAAGGAGGCTTTGAATTGGGAGTTTCAGGTACCAAGTGGAAGCTGTGTAATTTTAGGAAAGACAGCAAAGGTATGGATGATTCTTAACTCTTTCCTTCTGGATGCTCATCCACTGGTAAGATCAGAATATCTTATTTTGCACCTTCATTTTCTTTCAGGCCTGTGGAGTTTTTTTCCAAATAGAGGAGGTCAGAAGTCCACTGGAGCTTCTGAAGGCCTGGGAATCTTAAACCTTTAGCAAAGAGAACCTCAAATAGGAAGGGATCAAGAAGCAGCTGGCCTGTCTTGGGTGGTGACAGACTCACTCAAAACATTCAAACAAAGAGACTCAGAAGTCAGGTAGGTTTGGGTTCAAAAATCAGAAACTTACCCTCTCTGGGTCTCATCTGTCAAATGAAGATAAAAGAAAAGCTATTCCAGAATATTAATTGAGATGGTGTATGTACAGAATATGTATGTAGTACATGCAGTCTGTGTTGGTAATTGGTCACTGCATGTCGTTGAGATGCTTAGAAATAATGAACATAAAATGCTTCACTCTGTGCTGCTTAGCAATTATGCTAAAAGTTCTTACTACTGTGCTAAGAGCTAATGTTTATTGAGTGCTTGCTTTATGCCAGACACAACTCTAAATACCTTTCATACATTAAGTCAATTAATGTATGATTAATTGACATTAAGTCAATTAATGTATGAAAGGTATTTAGAGTTGTCAATTAATCATACATTAATTGACTTAATGTATGAAAGGTATTTAGAGTTGTGTCTGGCATAGAGGAATTATTCTTATGACACTATGTAACTTAATCATTACAGTGACACTATGAAGTAGGTACTATTTTGGCTCTGCTTGTGGATGAGGAAGCTCAGAGAATTTGAGTAACTCACTGAAGGTCTACCTAGCTAGGATTTGGAGTTAAGTGTCCTGCCTTTGGAAACTGCATTCTTAACCACAATAGTATTTTGCCTCTTGCTGTTTAATATTACTCCTACTGTTGTGATGTTATTCTTATTATTCTTTTCTATTATTATTCTCACTGTGATGCTTCCCATCACAGTGATGTTTTCAAGAATAGTCTTTGTATAACTGGTATTTTCTTTTGCTTTCCTTCATGCAATTTGGGCATAGTACTTCCATGTGAGCGGTGAGTATGGGAGAAATCCTTGGTCGAGTATCTTTTCGGGAACACATATGTATCCCATCTTGCTGTAGATGTCACTTTTCTTCTTGACGAAGGTTTTTCTTAACACAGGGCAGGCTCCCAGCTGCGGCAAAGTGGATCAGCACCATGGAGAGCTCCTTCCAGTCACCAAAACGGAACAAGGGCTTGTAGCCAATGGAAGTGAAATCAAAACTCTGTTTTCATAATGGCAAAAACTACAATTTGTGGAGTGAATTCTATGTGCCATACACTTTTCATACCTGATCCTATTTAATTCTCACAACTACACAGCAAGGGGTGATTATTCCCGTTTTTCACATAACAGAGGACTAAATGTCAGAGGTGAAGCAACCTATTCTCCATTGCACAGTTAGCAAGTAGGGAAGTCAGCGTTAAATCAGATCTTCTGACCTCAGATTTCTTGCTTTTTTACACTAGATAATGATGCTTTATATTGCCCTGGCAATACAGTTGTAGGTTTCACCCTGGCTCCCTGACCAAAAGCCACTGCCATAGGAACCTACCCTTAGCTGTCAGAGCCGAAGACAAGAGTCTGAAAAAGTCAGCACTGGTTGTCTCCTTCTGTCCTTACCTGGCCATTCTACCTAATCACCTGGGCTTATCCTCACAGATGTAGCTTGCCATGAGTATGGGCCCTGTATCTATACTGTTTATTGATGTGGCACTGGCCAGCTACCAGCATATACAGCAGGCACTCAACTAGTATCTGTTGAATGAGTGAACAAATAAATCAACAAGTAAGTAAGTGGATGAATGAGTGAATTGCCTTCAAAGGATCTTCCTCAAAGGCCTGGCCTCCAGCTGTTTGCTCTCCTTTTTTCTCTTGCCTCCTGAGCTCCAGAGATCCTCCAGAAATCTGCGTCTTTGTTTCTGAATTCTGATAAAGGAAAGATGAGTGACTGGGTGGGCAGGAAGGGGGCTACCCAACAACTACAGGGAGCTGTCCTTCTGTGAGATAAGCAGTAAGGTCCAATAAACTTGTGGGGAGACAAAGCACTCCACTTGGAGAATATTGTCTTCCTTGTGTGAATGTATTAGAGATGTGCCTGTAATTTCTGTTTCTTCATTAATCATTGAACACCTATTGTGTACCAGGGACTGACTTAGGCAACAAGGAACTGCGCCAGCCACACTCAACTTCTTTTACTCTCCTATATATTCTACAACCTCTCGTTTCTTAGGTTTCTTGCAGGCTGTTCCCTCTCTTGGGAATACTATTCCATCATCAGGACCCTGTGCCTGGATAATTCCTACTTCTCCTTCAAGTCAAAGAGAAAACATTTTCTTTTGTGAGAAGCCCATCCTCTAACTCCCCAAATCTGTGGTCAATGCTCCCTGTATCGTCTTTGACTTTTCTTATCATTGCACTTCTTAGTACTCTGTAATGTAATTTTCAGCCTCCATGTCTGTGTCTTTCCAGGAGATGAGGATGGGGGAATGAGGGCCCCTGATGGGCTCTCTGTTTATATTTCTATAGCGACTGGCAGCAATATAGTAGGCATCTAATAGATTTGTAATTAAGTGGTTAAAATAGAACATATGCATAAATTTTCTGAGCACTAGAATAATGTACATAAATGTAAATTATTTATATTCTTCTCCATTGGGTATTGAAAAGGATGTCACCTTCTTTCTGCCCAGTCTATTATTAAGACATGAACCCATTCTTCTGATTTTTCTATCTCAAATGAATATCTCTTCCCACAACACCTACTGAGCATGTATTTGTTGACAGACATTGTTTTACACCTCCTTCTTATGTACATTAGCTTACTTGATCCTTAGAACAACTTTCTAAAGCAGGTTCTACTATTATTCCCTACATCTTATACATGAGAAAACTGAGGCAATGTGAGGTCGATTAACTAGTCACATATCTTTTGTATCAGTTAAAGTTGTTGTAGAAAATAGGTAACACATACAAATTAAAGCAAGTTTAATAAAAGAACAATATATGAGGTTGAAACATATGAGACTACTAATATTTATTGATTTTTGACTTTCAAAAATAGCAATTTTATAAGTTTGAGCTTAATGCAAATGTATGACCAGGGTTTAAGGCAAGCAACAAGTGATGGTGCAGTACCCTGGGGCTAGCAACCCAGGAAGCTGAGGCCACTGCTAGGTCTGAAGGAGTGAGAGGAGGTAGTAGTTACCAGAGCCCATAGAGGGAGCCATGTGGACAGTCCACCTGAGAGGAGACATGGCCATTAGTTGAGCCCATAGTGATCCAGCAGGGAGACAGGGAGCTGGGAAAACACATTTCTCAGCCTAGTTATTCTCAATTTCTGCAGTGGTTGCCAGGGCTTTCCATTGGCTGAGCAACTGGAAGCCATGGGCCCAAGGCGTTTGTTGCTGCAGTCCATAGAGCTCAGCCTGTTGGAGCGCAGAGCAGAGTGTGAAGGGTAGAGAGTGATTTAGAGGGACAAATAGATGACATCTGGCACAGCAAGTCAGTGAGAGTTGGGTGAAAACCCAGGCAGCCTAGTTAAAAAGCCCATGTTCTGAGCCAGCATCTCTCATTTTGAACTTGGTGGAAAGAGCTGAGTCTATATAGTCACTGCTGCACCAAAATCTCCTCTGGGGGTTTCGATGGAACTTCTCAGGCACTCAGATTTACCAATGAATTATTCACCGTTTGTATTAATATTTGATTTCTAACAAAAGAGCTGGTTTTAAGAGTGCTTTGGTGCAAAACGGAGCCAGTTTGAACCCAGGGATGCAGCCCACTCTTTGCAGGTCTTGTTCATCTTTGGTAGTTAAATATTTTAGTGTGTAAATAAGGGCCCATGTCAGGCTTCATAAATATTTTAGAAGTTGAGGCTGGTTGTGAGACGATGGCACATTAATGAAAATTGATGGCGTCCAACCAAAGGGGGGCAACTCACTTAGATCACAAAATGTCAACTCTGGGACAAATCATGTGAACCTGGAATATTTTTTAAAAACCCATACTTTGAGGAAATTTTGAGATAAAAAGCCCCAAAACACCAGGTCTGAAAGAGAAAGAGATGAGAATATATTTAGAATATGTGTCCTGGCATCTGTGGCAATAGTTTTCCCTGGGGCTGAGAACAGCCTCGTTCTCCTTCCCACTTTGGTACCTTTACAGTTGATGTTTCCTCTGGCTCAAACATCTTCCACCTTTACTCCCATGACAAAATCCTACTCATTCTTCAAGTCTAACTCTCCTAGGAGGTATCTCATGATTTTCCATCTTGTCCTAGGCAGAATAAAGCATCTTGGGTAATAGGATAGTTACATATCTGTCTCCTTGACTAGACTATGAATTACTTTCTTCTCATGGCTACAGACCATGTCCCAGGCATCTCTGGAGCCTCCAAGCCTAGCATGGTGCCTGGCACACAGTTGGCATTCCATACGTGTTGGATGAATGAGTAAAGGAACCAATAAACCCTATTGTCTCAGAGGAAGCTGTCTTCAGTATTGTGGGAAGGCTCACTCAGGGTCTGTATGAAATTCCATGGGAAACTGCTTTGTGTGATTTCTGGGTACAGTAAGCAGCATCAGCTAGAATTCTAAAACGACAAGTGATGAAAGAGATATGTGCACTTGTGCCTTAGTTTAGGCTGCTATAACAAAAAACAATACCATAGACTAGGTGAGTTAAACAATTAACACTTACTTCTCACAGTTCTGAGGTTTTTTTTATAAGGGCACTAATCTCTTATGAGGACCCCATCCTCATGACCTTATCTAAACTTAATTAACTCCCTAAAGGTCCTACCTTTTCAGATTGGAGATTAGCAAATTAGGGCTTCAACATTTAAATTTGCTGTGGGGGTTGAGGGGAACACAAATATTCAGTCCATAGACACTGAGATACTGGGTTCTTTCCCAGAATGCATGTGTGCCCATAGTCCTGTGAGGTCAGTCTATGCCCACTTTTCACCCCAGGGAGCAACTGCTGGAATTCTTTAACAACATGAGTCCAAAGTTAAAAGCCTTTGGACCAGACAATGTTGATTCAAGTCCCAGCTCTGCCATTTATTAGCTGTGGAATTTGGTACATGACGTACACTCTATTTGCTTCAGTTTGCTTGTCTTTAACATGAAGCTGGTCACACCTAGCCCTCTGGGCTGCTGCAAGTTTTAAATGAGATGATATATGCAAATAGGCAGGCACATACTCAACAATGAGTAGTGTTCTTTTCTTTCTCTATAGCCTGTTTTACCTAAAATCAGCAGCATCAAATGCAAGGCTTTGCATGATATTATTGTTCAGATAATATTTAGAGGGTGAATAAGGGCCCATGCCATGCTTCATAAATATTTTAGAAGTTGAGGTTGGCTGTCAAGGTGATGGCACATTTGTGAACATTGATAGCGTCCAACTGATTGAAGACAACTCATTTAGGTTACAAAATATCAACTCTAGGACAAATCATCTGAGCCTGGAATGGAAAAATCTACACTTCGAGAAAATTTCAAGAGTAAAAACACCAAAACATCAGGTCAGGAACAACCCAATGTTACCAAATAGTGGCAGAAAGGGATGATGCTCTCTAGCAGATCACCAGAGTATCAGTCAACAGGTTACCATGTGTTTCTGGTGCTTCTCTCAATGTTTTCCATTCTGGTGCTGATCTACATCTCCAATGCCTCTCATCTCAACCTGAGTCCTGAACCAGTTTACCTTACTCGGCCTGATTTCTATCACTTCAATCTAAAGTGTTCTTCACACTTAAGCCAGAGTTATGTTCCTACAACACAACTCAGATCAAGCCCTTGTCTTGTTTGAAATCAATCAATGCTTCCTCCTTCCCAACTGACCTGAGCCCAGGGTCATTATAATAGCATTCAATGCTTGCTAACATCTGGCTCCATTTTTTTTTTACTTTGTGCTACTTTCTCCACTCCATCCAATGCTCTAGAGAACTCATTTTCTTTGTTCTCTGCAGAATTCTGCTTATTCTAATTTTGAGTCGTTGCTTGTGTTGTTCTTTTCATCTGGGGATGTCATTTATCTCATCTTCAAATGTTCAAGAGTAATTTGGCCTTCAATAAAAAGTTCCACAGCATTTGGAGCTAAGGTAATATTTTCTTCCTCTGAACCTGAGTCTGTTTTTCTCTGTGATTCACATACCATTATCACCAGCACCACCACCACCATCACCATCATCCTCATCACCATCATCATAATCACCACTACCACCAACATCAGCATTATCACTGCCTACACCATCACTATCATCATTATCCCCATCAACCATCATTATCACTTTCAACACCATCATCATCATCATCACCATTATAATCATTATCAACCACCACCACCACCATCATGATCTCCCTTTTTACCTCTTATTATTTATTACAGTTTAACTATATCTTCTCTGTAATTCTTGGCTGACTGCACCTTGAAGTCAGGGTTAAAATCTGTGTGATCTTTGTATATAATTCCATCACCCATCACAGTATCTATCATAGGTTATATGCCCAGTAGATATGTGCTAATTTTGTGAGTCACCTAGCTACCACAGAATTAGATAGTGTGAGGGATAGTAAAGTAGCAAAATGCATGGTCCTTGTTCTCTCAAGGACCTTAGACCCAGTTCTATGAAATGGAGTATGAACCAGAACATGGGGGTGGTAGCCAAATCTGTCTGTGGAAGCCATGGAGGGACACCACTTTCACCTCCCTTCAACATAAAACTCACCATTGAGCTGCAAATAGTACAGTTAGTTGACAGCATCCAGCTGCAACACCTTCAGGATAGAGATCATCCTTTTCCCAGCCAATGATGAGCACTGCAAGGGTACTCAGGGACATTCCTTCCCAACATGGAATGCCTTCAATGGGCAACCTGACCTGGGGCTCCCTGACTATTTTGTCAGGCCAGCGTCATGGTCCAAGGCATTTTGCACACTCCTGCTTCCTCTCCTTTATTCTTCATCACACCCCCCTCCAATAAATCTTTTAAATTATTAACTTGGCATCAGCACCTGCTTCCCAGAGGATCCAATTAACATACTATCTTCCTGTTGTATTTCTCGTACCTTGGCAGGGCTTGGGGCATAGTAGAGCTGCACAAATCTCTGTTGAATAAAAGTGTGAACAGATGCAAAGAGAAGGTGATGTTCTAAGCATCAGGCTTCCTATGAGCTATGATGGGATTATCCACCCACATTCTGGTTCTTTTTAGCCAAACTTAAATGCTGGTCCTCCTGTCATTGTCAAGTGCTTGTTGAGAATTTCATCCCCCTGAAGCACTACAATGGCCCTCCTTCCTCATGAAATGACAAAGGAGTTTTTATGGATATATATTTGCAGCAGCTCCTTTTCATGACCTGTGCCATATCCCTCAGCTTCAGGGGCATTATTCATGCATGCTGACTATGCTCTAGCTCAAGTGTCTACCTTGGCTCCCCACTTCTTTCCCTTTTATTGAAGCTGTGGGAACTCATTCATTCCACAAGCTTGGAATTATAGGAAGTTAGTAGCCCCAAATCATCCCCCAAAATGGAAAATGAGAATTGGTGGCCACATACTCTAACCTTTTATTCTTAGAAGGAACAGTTCAGAAGCTTCTCAGTGGGACTGAGGCTCAGTTTCCCATGCTGGTAACCAGCCCTATAACATCCTATTTACTGGCATTTTCTCCTTCCTTGCCTCATTCTGTATTTCTCCCCACTCCTGTTATCTGTTTTTTCCCAAAAACCATCTGCAGCCAAGTTGTTATCTCAGATTCTCCTCTCAGGGGAACTCAAGCTAAGATGGCATTAAATCTGCATGAAGTCTATGCTCCTCAGTGACATTTGATCCATTCTACAGAAGAGTCCATGGCTCTCACTTCTGCACACAGCCCTGTGGTTTGGGAGTCCTGGTGGCTGAAGGCCCCTGGGTAAGTGAAGCCCTCATGTTCTCTCCCGTCTGTGCCCTGTCCTGGTGCCTTCACCACTGGGATTGTTTTCATGACACTGACAGGGCTGTGCTTTCAGCTGGAGACAATGAGTGGATAAATCAGCACATGAATGTGAATGAATGTGACTCCTTTCTTCCTTTCCCGCCTATGGACTGACATGGCCGTAGGAGAAGGTCGCACGTCCATGGGCCCACATGTTAGCTGGCCTACTGTCTGCTTTTTTGCTTTCTCTCTGGCATCTTTCCCTTCTTCCCATCAGGCAATTGAGCTAGGTGACTGTCCTGGATGCCCCGGTCACCTTGGATCAATAAACTCCTTCTTGTGTATTGGCATTTTTCTGGTTAATCACTAAGCTCCAATAAGTCTTCAGTATTGGCTTTTGACTTGAAGCTGCTGAGGCTAACAAGTTCAGGCATTAAGACCAGTCCACTCTTCCAGGTGTGGCAGAGGCTGCTACAGGTTCACCTGAACCCATTTCTTTTTCTTCCCGCTCACACCCCCAGTTGACTCTTCTCAGCCTCACTTGGAGCTGCGACCTTGTGGCTGCATTTTAGCCAGTGGAACACGGGTGACTGTGATGCAGTGATGTAGTAGATTTGGCTCACAGTGGCTCCAAGAGCTGGATGTTAAATTTTCAGGAATTTTGTGAGCCTGTTGTGAAGTTGTTGTTGGCTTGAAATTGAACAGGGTGGAACATTTACGTCATGAGAGTTGGCAAATGCTACAGATCAGATTATTCTCAGGAGAGCTGATTGTTAACCATTTACCAGCACACCACTGCTTGGATGCCTCCTCAGGGACTGACTTATAAAGTCCTCCCACACATAATTCATGTTCTTTCCCTTTCTGCCACTGAATGGAGAGAGCCATTGGGACCGAGGGGAGGCCAAAGCCACAAGATGGAAGAAGCCTGGGACCTGGAATGACCACATGCAAGACCTCTCCATCAGGAGCATCTACTTTGAATGGTGATGCAGGAGATAAAATGTATTGCGTTCAGTCCACAAGAATTCAGGTTTTATGTTACTGCATGTATTAGTCCATTTTCGTACTGCTGATAAAGACATGCCTGAGATTGGGTAATTTATAAAGAAAAAGAGGTTTAATGGACTCACAGTTCCACGTGGCAGTGGAGGCCTCACCATCACGATGGAAGGCAAAAGGCATGTCTTATATGGCAGCAGCCAAGACAGAATGAGAGCCAAGTTAAAGGGGAAACTCCTTGTAAAACCTTCAGATCTCATGAGACTCATTCACTACCACGAGAACAGTATGGGGGAAATCACCCTCGTGATTCAATTACCTCCCACTGGGTCCCTCCCACAACACTTGGGAATCATGGGAGCTACAATTCAAGATGAGATTTGGGTGGGGACACAGCCAAACCATATCACTGCAGATAACATTACTCACACTGACTAGTATATCAGAGTTTGGGTAAGAGCAAAGTTTGCATATTAGCTGTATAACTTGAAAGTTATATGACCTTGGTCTTAGGTTGCATAACCTAGTTCTCTTTTTTCCCTCTCTGAAATGGAGATAATGAAAGCATCTATCTCCTAGGGTGCTTGTAGTTTCAAATGAGATAATAAGCATGAATCCCAGTGCCTGGTGGAATAAGTACATAATCAGTGTCTGTGGTTATTAATGTTATCCTCTGGGTAGAGTTTTGGGTCTAAAAATTGATACCTTGCTTTCCGTCTGGCATTGTTCCTTGTGTTACGTATACTCTAGGAACCTCATGGAGTGGGCAGGCTTCAGTCTGGAGCAGGTTCTGGGTATTTACCAAATCCTGGTTATGATATCTGCTACAAGATCTTCATTTTCCTCTTGTGGGCCACATTCCAGGCTGCCTCACTATAGAATTATTCCCTTGCCCTAGAGAGAGCCACTGGGGGTTGGGGCTATATCTTATTCCTCATTATGACTCTCTCTTTCCACCCTGTGTTGTGTTGCACAATGGCCTGCACACTGCGAGTGCTAAATAAATGCTTGGTGCATTAACACAGATGAAACCCAGAATCTCATTTCAGACCACTGAACTTTAGAGTGAATCATCACACTGATACTTACAAATGATCTGGTTCAGCGAAGTCCTGACCATGAAGATGCCATTGGGGATGCTTGACTTTATTTTATCAGCATTCCTTCAATCCTGTCCCCAGTAATGACAGCATGAAACCTGGGAATTTTGAAAAGTTCCCAGGTATAATCTCTGAATTGGAAATATCATCATTTCTAGGAATGAAGCTGTGAACCTATATTTGTTTTAAAGAAAACACAGAAACCCGTTGAAAATTGGCTTACTCGAAAAAGGAAATGTATTGATTCTTTCAATTGAAAATCAGAAGTGCACTGACATCAGGCGTGGCTTGATCAAGGGGCTTTGATGAAGTCATGCTTCAGCAGGCTCCCTCCACACAGTGCCCCTGCTGCTTTAGATTTAAGAGGTCCTGAGTCAAACACCATGACATGTATGCAGGGTGAGAAAGAAGCAATGCTGTGACAGGTTTGTTTCATGTGCCTACCGCCCTGGAGCCAGGGAACGGGGTTGGTTCCACACAGACTTATGGATTAGAAACTGAGTTCTATTCCCAGAAAAAAAGGGAGTGGATATACTTGGGTTGGGGGGGGGGCGCAAAAGAATGGCTGACCCTTTTGGCTCCAAGAGAAATTCTAATGGACAACTGGGAAGACCCAGGGCAGAAGTCAGAGCTGGCTTTGAGGTCAGACAGCCTGGGTTTGAATCCTGGGTCTGCTGGCTGCATGTCCCTGGAAAAGTCACTCTGCTGCTGGGGACCTCTGCATTTACCACCATAAAGTAGAAGAACAACTCGCTGGGTGTGAGGTGTGGTGAGGTTCAAATAAAGCGGTGGATGTATACACCTGCCCTTATGCCCTTATACAACAGGCCCAACCAAAGCTTGCCACTATTGCCTAGAGACAGATCTGTGTGGAAGGGAAGCAGGGAAAGAGGAGGGACAGGAAGTGACCTCAGGCCCCTGCCCACCAGCCCTTCATTCACTCAAACCAAATCACAGCTGGGGAGGGAAGCAGGCTGGGGTTGTCACCAGGAGGCTGGGAGGAGCAGCACTGAGGAATGGAAGGGTCCTGACCTCTGCTGAGAGAACCCAGCCATTAATTATGAGCCATGCAACCTCAGCCAGTTCTCAACCTTTCCTTCTCATCTGAAAGTCGGGCTGATCAGTCCTGCCCAGCTCTGCTGTTGTGAGGTTAATATTGTAGCACTAGGCATAGTGGCTGGGTACAGACTCAGTGCATGGACAACAGTTCTGTCTCCCCACCTTTACCTGGAGGGGCAAGGCTGGACATCCACTCAAGCCAGAGAGCTGGAATAGGAGCAGGACAGAGTGAAAATATTCATTCATTCACTGATTCATTCATTCATTCATTCATTCATTCATTCATTCATCCATCCATTCAACTAATGGTTACTGCACACCTCTTATGTGCTGGACACTGTTTCTGGTGCTAGGCATATAGTATGCACAAGTCTCACATAGTCCCAGCCCTCCCAGAGCTTCTATTTCTGGCATGAGAACTTCAAACACCAGAAAAGGTTAGAGGAGGCAGCTTGACAGCCCTTGGCACTTCAGACCCAAGATGTCATACATGCTGCGATCTTCCACTGACCCCCAGATCCACTCTCCACCCATCTCCTTCAATGATCTGCATGAACCATCAACAGGTGCCTTTGTCCTCTAGCTTCCAGCTGGTCCAGCCAGTGGAAAGTTTCAGCACGGGCCAGGGAGTGGGAGGGGAGTCAGGGTGTGGCGTCTGTGCCCCTTGTTCCCTCCCTGCCATGTTGCTGCAGGTTGGCTGAGTTTCCTGGTGCCTGTGGAGCACCCTCTCCTATAGCTGCTCTGTCTGGGTCTGGAGGGTGGATTCCCCCCTTCTCCTTTAGGCTGGGGGTAACAGTTCTGCTCTGTTACTAGCCCTGAGATACTGCACTGTTCTTTTCTGTTTAATTGAACTGGCCTAGACTTTTGAAAGAGTTCCTTCTGTACCCAGCCAGCACTCTGGTCAGCTGACTTTGTGCTCTCTGAGACTGGAAGATGTCTAAAGCCGATTCTTCCCCCAAGAGGGCACTTTTTATGGATTCTTGAGATCCATCCCACCCCAGTGGGGAGGGCCCCTTATCTCCAATTCTCTGGACCACAGCATTTGCCTTTTTTCCGGCTGTCCCCAGCCTCTGCTGTGGGCAGTCAACTCCACAAGTTTGCCTTTGTAGGACTTCCATTGCCTCTATAGGTGGTCTTCTTAGGTGGGATTGAACGTGGACGCACCCTGGCTCTCTTACTCTTGAGTCACTCATGCAGTCCATGGGAAACACGGTTTCTATGTCCTGACAACCTCAGGGCAGCTGGTCCCAATGGAGCCACCTCTTTTGGCTTGTGGTCAGCTCTTTTGACTTGTTGGTCAGTTGAACTCTTGTCCTTGGGACACCAGTCCTCTGTGTTACCCACTTCCAACCTACAGAAACCCCCTACTATACTCTGAGTCATCTCCTTGAAGCCCATCTTTAGAAGTGAATGGGGAGACACTCCCTGCCCTCCAGGAGGGTGGGGCTTATCTCACATCCAGGTCTTTTCCAAAGAAACACTCCCTGCAAGCCCTCTCCCAAGCTTCATGTTGACCCTCACATACCCTCGGTGTAAGCAAGCAGTTGTCTAAAAATTCACTTTGCTATCCATTGTCTACTGTATCTTGGTACCTCACTCAAAGCTATTAGACATCCCGTTGCAAAATTTCTGTGCAGTTATAGGAGAAGACTGGAGATGGGATCCTGTGGCTTAGAAAGAATCAGAGTGAGTGACAGAGGCTTGAGAGGTCTGCCCGTGGGATTGAAGGCAATGGTACCTCTTCCCTGAGTCCCTGTTTTCTCATCAATAGGACTTCAAAAGCACTTCACAGGGAGTGATGAAGATCCCATGAGGCAGAGCATTGCACAGGGCCATAGTGGGTTCTTGGTCATCAGAGTGAACCACTGTTCCTGGTCATCTGCATGTGTGAAAACTCATTTGCTTCCCACAATGAGCCTATGTAGCAGGCTCTATTGTTAACACTCCTGTTTCACAAGGAAGATAATTAAATCATGAAGACGTTGAGTAACTGGTTAAGGTCTTCTTGTTAGTAAGCAGTAAAGACAGGATCTGATTTTCTGTTCTTGCGATAGTTTGCTGAGAATGATGATTTCCAGCTGCATCCTTGTCCCTACAAAGGACACAAACTTATCCTTTTTTATGGCTGCATAGTATTCCATGGTGTATATGAGCCATATTTTCGTAATCCAGTCTGTCACAACCTGCACATTATCCACATGTACCCTAGAACTTAAAGTATAAAAAAAAAAAAAAAAGACAGGATCTGAACCTAGAGAGTTGAACTCTGGGATGTTGCTCATCACTGTGCCTTATAATCGCCTGACAAGTAATGGCTCCTTCCCTCATCCCTTGAATTCAATTCAGCTGGCTTGATCCTAGTCCTCCCTGCCATGCATCCCACACCCAGCTCCATCCTCACTGTAGCTCAACAAGTTACACAATGGAATGTGCCAAAAATTTGGAGTTATAGCTTATGGATGAACATTTGGAGGAGTTCGCACAAATCTGGGTTTTGGAACAAAACTGGGTCTTTATATACTTTACAGCCTGCTTGCCAGACTTCTAAAGCCAATGTAATCTCTGCTTTTGGACAAGGATAAAATCTACTAGCCAGCTGTTAACAAAGAAAACATATATCTCATTACTTGCCAGACAAGAGTGCCACACTTCCAGGCCACATCAGAAAAATAGGCTGTGTCTTCTTTCCACAAGCTTGCTATTACCTCCTTGACAGGGTAGCCAGCCTGCAGCCCGCACATCAGGAGCTGCCCCCTGTGTCATCAGCCAGGCAGGCAGTTCTCACGTGGTTGTGCCTTTGGGCTAGTCACTTGCTTGTCCTGAGCCTGTTTCCGTGGACTAGAGGATGCAGAAGGTCCCCCTGGCTGTAACAATAGTTCGTTGCAGGACAGCGAGGGGCTCAGATACTGACATAGGTCCACAGACAAGCAGACAAAATGGAAGTCAGCATTTTGTAATCAGATGTGTTAAATAAAGGGGAAGGGGGAAGGAAGTAGAGCTTGGGTTCTCAGGATCTCAGAACCCATTCATATCTCCCTTCCCCATCTGATTGCACACGGACCGTGAGTGTGAAAGGAGATTCTGTGTGGTTATCTCTTTTGATTGAGGGTTGAGCTTTTTTTATTGCAAGTGACATAATGCAAACCGTTCTTTTTTAAGTTTCCAGGACCACAGGCCAGGAAGGAAAGGGCTGCACGTGGGGCTCAAGGACTCCTATGTATCTTTGTGTTTTATGTCCTCACTCTGTCCAACCATCTTTCCCCCACAGCCAGAAAACCAATAATGTGCTGTGGAGTAGTGGGTAAGCATAGGGGCCCTTATATAAATCTGCCTGGGTTACAACTGCAGCCATTCTACTTAGGGGCTCTGTCCCATGAGCAGGTCTATTAACCTGTCTAAGCCTCAGTATTCTCATCTCTAAAATGTGGATAATATCATAAGCTATCTCATAAGGTGCTGCAAATACTATTGAGTATATGACAAATTCTAGCTATGGTGATGGTGATGATGATAATGATGATTATGCTGGCATCTCACAGCTTTGCCATTCAAGGGACTCTGATACTCTTCCTAACCTTTCGTTCTAATTGTCCCAGCCAAGATCAGGTGACTAACACTAGGCCATTCAACTCTGGCCACATGACAGGTTACTCTGATTGACTCATTCATGAGGCAGTTGAAAGTAAGCGGGGAATAGCAGAGAGGTGGGATTTGAAAGATGGAAGCTTCTGCTAGAATCACATCAAATTAGAGAAGAACACCACATGGAAGAAGGAAATCCTGTTTTTGCAAACAAAAGTGTGGGTGTCCACTAATAGGTACAGGAGTTGATTCTCCATGAGGACTAATAGGACCTCTCGCTGAACAGGACTTCATAAAACATTGGGCAGGGCTCTGGCAATGTGCTCACAGGGTCATATGTTTTGCTAAAGTACAATATTTTAACCACTGCTGGTTAATGCTGCTATCTCTTTCCAATCTGGTTTCCTCTCCATTACATATTCCTTTGTATCTGATGACACTGAGGTATGTCTGAGCATTTCTGGTATCTGGCTGAATGAATTATCAAGTTAGGGACACATTTATTTTGAGTTTTATGAAATAAATTGATTTCATTCACAGTTACTTTCATATATATTCAGGCTATTGCTAGCAGGAAGAGCTTCCAGGAAAACTGCCACTCATTTAACTATTCAACTGGCATCATGGCCAAAAGTGAAAAGAGGCCAGAGGTGGATTCTTAATATGAACATTATCTGTGGTACCCAGCACCAGAAGTGTGTGGTTAATGGAGGAGAAAGAAGGCTTGAAATATATAAGAAAGAAGCTTGTCTGGAAATTTTCTGATTCTTTCAAGCTTCCGGAGTCTCACAGTTGCATGGTTTTAAACATGACAGTTGGGACTTTTCTTTAAAAAGATGAGGTATAATGAGAAGGTCTGCACCTTATACAACTGTTTAAGCCGGTACTATGGAGACTGAGAAGCTACAAGATGCAAAAACTTTATTCAAGATGTTGGTGTGTAGCTGCATTTTAAATTAGCACTTCCCTGATAGTTAATGATGTTATCAAAAGATTATTGGTGACTTCCTTTGTGAAATGTCTGTTCAAGTCTTTTGTTCATTTTAAAAATTGGAATGTCTTTATTTTTATTATTGAGTTGTATACAGGATCGTTATATATTCTGACTACAAGTCCTTTGTCAGATAATGACTATTCATTTTCTAATAGTATCTTTTGAGGAGTAGAACTTCCGAGTTTAGTAACGTCTAATGTATTAACTTATTGTTTTATAATGAGTGTTTTCTGTCTCCAATCTACCCAAGGTTGGGTAGATATTCCCTTGTGTTTGCTAATTCAAACTTAGAAGTTCCTGAAATGGAAGTTTCTCCCTGTCATGGTGTATCCACCTCTCTCTGCCTGTGTAAGTCAGCTAGTGCTCAAAACAACCAGAGAATCCCAGTGGTAGACAACATGTCTCATTCATATGTCTTTGGGTTGACGGGGGGTGGCTCAACATGTTTCATTCACGTCTTTGGGTTGACAAGGGTGGTTGTGTAGGTTTCTTAGAAAAACTAGGATCCTGGTTGTATTAGGGTTCTCTAGAGGAACAGAACTAATAGGATATATATGTATACACACACACACTCTCATATATGTATGTTTATTATATACTATATATAAGCTTAATATACATATGTATATATTTATTAAGGAGCATTGACACACACGATCACAAGGTGAGGTCCCACAATAGGCTGTCTGTAAGCCGAGGAGCAAGGAAGCCCGTGCGAGTCCCAAAGCTGAAGAACTTGGAGTGGCAGGAAGCATCCAGCACAGGAGAAAGATGGAGGCCAGAAGACTAAACCAGTTTAGTCTTTCCACGTTCTTCTGCCTGCTTTTACTCTGGCCGCTCTGGCAGCTGATTAGATGGTGCCCATCCAGATTGAGGGTGGGTCTGCCTTTCCCAGTCCACTGACTCCAATGTTAATCTCCTTTGGCAACACCCTCACAGACACACCCAGGAAAAATACTTTGCAACCTTCAATCCAATCACGTTGACACTCAGTATTAACCATCACACTAGTGTGTCATTTTCAGATTCAGGTTGCAGCAGCAGCAGACACCCAGAATTCATTCTCTCGTGATGATGTCAGAAACTGAAAAGCGAAAAATCCAAATGCAAAAGCACATGCCAAGCTCCTGCTTGCATCATGTCCACTAACATTCCTTTAGCAAAGCAAGCTATACGGCCAACCCCAAAGTAGACAACTGGGAATTTAAACTTTGCCATGCTTAGGCCACGGGAGATGAGGAAAGGGAGAATATATGATACTACTATAAAGAGTTAGAACCAATCATTGGATCTACTACACTGTCCATGTTTTCTGCTCCTCTTCTGGTCACCTTACTCAAGCCTTTACGCTGTGCATAGTCCCTTAGAGTTTCCCATTCCTCTGTACATCACAGGAGCTCTCAAGATATTCACCCTTCTGACCTAGATTTTTACTGGAAACTCCTATTTATATCTCTTGGAAACTGGATTGGCTCAGCCCATCTTTTTAAGCCAAGCTATATACATCAAGGGTCCTTGGACTGTCAATGGAAAGGTCAATGCTTGGGTCAAGCATCAATCCTTGGACCAAAATAGTGGCCGTACTTGAGCAAATAAGAGTCTGGTACTGCTTTCCTGCAGAGTACTTCCCAATGGCGAGACAGCTGCCACTAGAGAAAGGAAGTTGGGTGTGGATGGCATCACAAAGGGCACTACTGCGTGAATCATAAGAACTCCTACAGCAGTATTTGCCTCAAAGAGTCTTGTACCTGGCAGGATGCATGAGAGGTGGCCAGGGCTGGCAGAGGTTGGGAAAGTAGTAATGAAGAATATTGCAAAAGAAGGAGTTGTACTGGCCTCTTCTGGGAGGCCTGGGGATAGGATAATAGACAGGAACAGAGCAATATTTAAAATATCTACTCACCTGTATGGCATGGGTGCCAGCTAATAAGAACAAGCTACTAACCAATCAGAACAGGTGTCGGCCATGACACCCAGCCCATCTGTACTGGTTCCTACCAGCTGAAGACCAGCTCTGGAAGGAGGAAAGGAAACAGAAGGGAGGATCTAAGATGAGACTCCCAAACCTTGTTGTACCTAACTTATTGGAGACATAGTTGAATAATATGGAGTATTTTTACTGCAAGAGGAACAATTAATCTAGTGTGTTTTTATCCATCTCTAGGGATTCTATTTGGATATCATCACATCCTCTAAGTATAAAGTGCTCAGACAATTTATTTGTCTTAAATCCACATAGCTAGTAAGTGGTAGAACCACTCAGCTCCATATGCTTTCCAGTGAGGGCTCACTTAGCAAGAGGGGTCTAGAGTGACACGCTGGTGGTTAGAGATGGTTACTCAGGTTAACCTTGAAGGAGCTGAATGGAGCCTGTTACTCCTATGTCTTTGGGAAATAATGATAATAACTTTCATTCAGCAAGCACCTCGCATGTGCCAAGCACCATGCTGGGTGCTGGGCATGCATGATCTACAAATCCTTACAAAGCCCTTGCCAGGTAGCATCCCATTTTATGGATAATGAAGCTGAGGCCCAGAGAAATGATAAACTTCATAAATATAAAAGTCATCTAGTGGCACAGAGACCCAGAACACTATGGCGACTTCTTCCAGAATTCTTCCAGTGATTGATTACATCTCTGTCTTCTTCTGCAAAAGTAAAGAGGCAGAGGAGGAGACGTGAGCACTGGCCTGAGAGCGCAGGAAGGATGTGGCTAACTTCTGACCGTGACTGACGCATGGGGTCCTGTCCCATCCACTCCACAAAGATTGTTCTGAGGACCACCTGGAACAAAGGGGTTAAGGTATCTGTCTACACAGAGGGCTCTGAAATTGCAACACACACACCTTTGCCTTGTGAATAAATAAATCTCTGCTTGTTCTCTTTGAGGATAGAAGGCAGAGTTCAAATCTCAAATCACTGATGAAGAGATCATTGCGCTCATATTTGAATATGTAGCTACTTCCAAGTTCCTAATATTTAGTTTTCCAGTCACATAGAGCTCTGCTACCAACCCAGGTGAAATCACACTTAATTTTGACAATAAAAGGATTTTGAAACATTATTGCATCTGAATCTTGTATTTTTATCATTCTTCAGTGAAACTATTTAAATACACATATCTGTCTAAATATATCTATCTCTATACATTCTTTCATCTCTGCTATTTATTTACTTTTTATTTATCCAACTATCTATCATCTCTATATAATTTGTAATATCTGTGATTAACTGCCAGCAGAAGCACACATTTCTCAGTTCCCCAAATGATATATAAAGATGTAATCCACACAACACTGAGAGACCAGAATTATTAAACTCAAAAGAAGAAAATGAAGGCTCGGCAGCACTGCGGGTGTGATCCAAGAGCAACAGCCCACACGTGGCAGCACTGGGACTTGAACACAGATCTTCTGCTTCTGAATCCCAGTTCCATTTCTGGATAACTTCCTGGCCCTCAGAAAAAAAAGGCGGGTGGTCCTTGAGGAGTGAGGATTGGCTTTCTGCACACACGTATTGCTTTAGTATTCACAGGCAATGGAATGATCCACCAACTCTTCTGGAGGAAAATGGGATAGGTGAGAACTATTGGCAGCTTGGGTGGCCAAGCCAACGTCAAACCAGAACAGCCTCTTGAAGCTGAGTTCACACGACTCTTCAATATTGAGGCAGTCTCAGAACCTCAGAACCCAAAGTTCTGCAGTACAGTCTTTAGAACTAAAAACACTAAAGAGGGCTCTTTAGAAATTAAAACAAAGTTACCAAAGAAAGAACATGGCCTCAGCTGGGAGCGGTGGCTCACGCCTGGAATCCCAGCACTTTGGGAGGCTGAGGCGGGCAGATCATGAGGTCAGGAGTTTGAGACCAGCCTGGCCAACATAGTGAAACCCCGTCTCTACTAAAAATACAACAAATTAGCTGGGCGTGGTGGTGGGCACCTGTAATCCCAGCTATTTGGGAGGCTGAGTCAGGAGAATCACTTGAACCCAGGTGGCGGAGGTTGCAGTGAGCCGAAATCATGCCATTGCATTCCAGTCTGGAGGGCAGTGTGAGACTCCATCTCAAAAATAAATAAATACATACATACATACATACATACATACAAGAAGAAGAACAGGGCTAACCTTCGTCAGGCAGTGACTCCAGAGGCTGGGACGACAGAGGCTTGGGTAGAGAGAAGGGGAGACAGTGATGGTAACCGTGGGCAGGACGCCACACTGTGGCGGCTACCTGGCTTCTGTTGTGAGAATTATGAATCTCTTTGGAAACTGACTGAGGGGCTAGGCAAGCTAACCATGCATCCACTCCAATAGAAGCTACCACTGTTCATTCAGGCATGCGCAGGCTCCTGAGGAAGCGCCTGAAGTCAGCCTTCTCTGGCTGGAGGTCTCAGAGATGAAACGGCCTGTCTACATCTCGGCAGCTTTGATTTGTGGCTGGCTCACATGGATGGGTCAGTCAATCTGTGCCTTTGACCTTTTGTGCTAGAAACAATGCCTTCCTGGTTAAGAGAAAGATGAGATAAGGGAGACATAAAGTGTAGGCTTTGGATCTTGCCAGAATTAAGGCTGACTCACCTCTCTGTGTTTGTTCTAACTTTGATTCCTTTAGTCCCAATGAGACAGATACCAGTTAAAAGCGCTGTCGTCTTATTTCTGATTAACAACAACGCTTAGGGCTATTCAGCTATGACCCCCCTGCTTCCTGCTCTCGCTAGAAGGTGGGATGTCTCCACTGCCGCAACAGGATGCTGAGTTGTGTTGTCCTCTTGGTAGTCAGGGGTGGATGACACTGTTGGATGGACTGGCTTTGAAGCTGAGCATCTGTCCATGTACCTGGCCGGTTGCTGTGTCAGGGAGGGAGGTGCGAGGACCTTTCGTTACTTTCCCATGGAGACATGCAACTGTGACTCTTACCCCATTCTGGAAAAGTTTCCCCATTACTCCCTCACGGAAGTGGAGAAAGTAAACAAATACGGCTCTTAACGAAGAGTCTTTTAAGAGAAAATTTACAGCTATGTAATCTTGCTTCTCATGGCAACACGGAGCCCATCTTCTGGGAAAGGTATCCACAGTTTTATGTAACATGTTTACGAACAACAGAAAATATTGACAGTCTGTTCATCCCATCTGCTTCCCAGGACAGGGAGGAATCATTGCATAGTGATGCCAGAGGGTCTCCGGGTCCACAAGGGGATCTTTCTGGAGGTGTCCTGTTATAGGGGTCCTGCCTTTAGGGAGATGGAGGCCAGAGTCTCATAGGTGAGCTCTTTTGGAAGAGAAATCAGGAATTTGGCCCCTGGAACTTTCTCTTCCTAATATGTGGCATGCTCCTAGCCAGTCTGGGCTCCTGAAATCGCGGGTAGGGAAGTGCCTAAATGGCCAGTGGGGTTGTCGGTGTGGAGAACAGTGCGACAGGGAAGGGGGTGGGCTTTCTCATGCTCTGCAGGCAGCTGGTGGGAAGGGGGCCCTGAGCTAAGCATGGGGGTGGCAACATGTAAAGGAGAGGAAAGTGAGCTGAGGCCCTGGTGTTTAGAGGAGGAGGAAAGGGAAAGAGAAAGAAGGAATAATAAAGAGGGACAGAGGGAGAAGCAGAGGCAGAGAGGGAGGGAGAGGGAGAGGAAGAAAGGGGGAGGAAGAGGGAGAGGCAGAGAGGAAGGGAAGAAGAAGGAGATAGGGAGGGACAGAGAGGGAGGGACAGAGAGAGGCAGAGAGAGGGAGGGAGAGGGAGAGGCAGAGCAAGTGGGAGAGGGAGGGAGGGAGAGACTGAGGGAGAGGGAGAGACAGAAAGGCAGAGGAAGAGGGAGAGGCAGAGAGCGAGGGAAGGAGAGGGAGAGGAAGAGAGAGAGGGAGGGAGAGAGAGACTGAGGGAGAGGGAGAGCAGAGAGACAGAGGGAGGGAGAGGAAGAGGAAGAGAGAGAGGGAGAGAGAGGGAGGGAGGGAGAGGGAGAGGGAAAGAGGAAAGGAGGGAGAGGGAGAGAGGGAAAGAGAGAGGAAGGGAGGGAGAGGGAGAAGGAGAGAGGGAGGGAGGGAGAGGGACAGACAGAGAGGGAGGGAGAGAGGGTTATGTCCTTGAAGCTTGCTGTAAAGGACACCACCTGAGACCACTCTAAGGGGATCATGGAGGAGATATGGGCAGTGCTTGGGATGCTTTAAAGAGCAAGGCTGCATGGTTCGTAGCAAAACACGGACAATGATCTTGAGGGTCAGCAGTAAGAGAAGAGGGGAATTTGTGATGGTATGTCTAAACCAGAGAACACTGAACAAGCACCACGAGGGCTTGCCCATATAGATCCATTGATATGGAAGCATATTCATAATTGCCAATGACAAAATTATTTGGGGGCAATGCTCATAGCATGAGGCCATTTTTTGTAAATTACAATATCCAATCTATTATTTATAGGTCAATGTCTGGACGGCCATTCAAGGATGTCATCCAGAACATCTTGTGACCCAAGTTACAGAAATGCAGAGAGCTGTCCACTGTAAGACTGCAGGGGCCATGGGAGCAGTGGCCGAAGAGTGTGCCCTGCCTGAAGACAAAGAGATTTCAAAATTCAAGAAAAAATTGACTCACCAAACAGATACGCAAGCCACCTGCTCTATAAATTACACACTAAATATTAATAGTGATTGCTTCTGGGTGGTGAGATTTGGCAGTTACCTTAATTTTAAAAAATGCTTTTATAGAGTTTTTAGAATTATAATAATTTTTTGACCGTGACTATGCGTGTGTGATTTATGAAAAGACAAGAAGAGTAGGACCGAGTTACCATGTGAACTTCCCTTTCTGTTGACAGCATAAGGCCCCTCTCTGGGCCTCCCTGCAGGCAAGGGCACCATGCAGACTGGAGAGAGTGAGGCCAGGAGGGGCCCCCAAAATGTATGTCCAACGGCTCCCTGACTACCTTCATGTAGCAGCAGGAACTTAGCATGACCTGAGCACGAGCTATGGGCCAGGCCTGGTGCTGCTGGCAGCTTCAGCTGGTCAGGCTCCTTTAATCCTCACAAAGCAGCTTCAGGCGGGACCGTTGTTATCCCCTCTTACAGATGAGGAAAGCTGAAACAAGAGTTCCTGTGAGCTGCCCGCCATCACTTAGATTGAAAGACGAAGAGATGGGACTCAGGACCAGGAGGTTTCTGGCCATAGGGTAAGTGTTCTGCGGCTCCAAACCACCAGGCTACACTGCCAGCAGCCCAGCTGGCCCTCCGCTGCTGGCACCCAGCCTTTCAAAGTTGCCTTCCCAGAGGAGAGGTTAAAGGCCAGTTGTATTGTGATCAATACAGGGCCAACTGTATTGTGATCAAGAAGTGCCAGAGCTGATGGGAATCTGTATATTGTGACTGGGCTAGTCAGATGGTTCATCACACCACCTGGGCCAGGCAAGGTGCTGACGGTGGGTGGACGTGGGGCAAAGACCTGATTCTGCTGGTTTCTGGCTGTGCAATTTCAGAAAAGTCAATTGTCTTTTCTTCCTGGTCTTGCAAAGTGAGGATAAACACACACACATCTCATGGGATTGTTCTGTGTCCCACAGGATAAGTAGAAAGTGCTTGGTAGAGTATATGGCCCTGGCATTGTTTTGGGTATTGCTATTGCTGGCCAAGGCTGGGCTTGGGGCTCAACCTCAGATGTTGAGGATAGGAGGGGCACTGCCTGCCTCTCCCTTCCATGTCCCTCCGCGATGGCTTCAGATTTGGGGGAAGCTATGAGTTTGCCCAGTGTGTGTTCATGGTCTCTACTAAATTAGAAAGGAAATAAGACAGGGCATGCTGGAGCTGTGGGAAAGAGTGTCACTGCTCTGTTCAACATCGAACAGGCAGCTTTATTTCCAGGCTGTGGATTAGGACAACCTGGAAGAACCATCCCGGGAGCAGAGGATTGGAAAGGCACTTTCCCCCTCAATACATGTCAAATTCATATACTTGAAAAATCACTGAGGCTTCTACAGTCCACACAAAACAGTCTCTGTTTAACAGCATCACGTTCAGTTTTTTAAAAAATAAATAAATAAATAAACACTACGTATAGGCAAAGGACTGACACTGAAATGCTTTATATCCCACAATGTTGAAAGAAAAGACATGGAATATTTTTTTTCCATTGCACCTTTATTGTTTATTCTGTTCAATGTTCAGAATTTTCATACAGTCTTTCTAGAATCACATAGAGCCTACTGAGTAGCTCCTTTCCCCTGACATTGCTTTATTTCTAACCAGCCTCCTCTCATCCCTTGTCCTTAGTGTATGATATTCTGCTAGTGTCCAAGGAGTTCCCAGGGTTGTTTTTACAGGGGAGGGAGAAGGGTGTTCGGTGGTATTCCTGCGGCTTTCTCTCCTCTCCACCTCCTCTCTTGTTCAGCAGCCTCCAGACCCCCAAGGGCTAAGGAATCAGACACATTGGGTTTGGATCCTGACTCCACTAGGAGCAATGTGATCTCAGGGACATTTCTTGATCTCTCTGAACCATTTTTCCTTCTTCTACAATGTGGGGGAGGAAAACCTCCCTCTCTCACAGGGTTACTATGAGAATCAAATGACTCCAAGTATCCAAAGCTTCTGGCACAGTGCCTGGGCACACAGTACGCCCTGCATGCACCTTAGCTTCCTTCCTTCTGGCAGGGAAGAGAAGATATCTGATAAATCAATGCCAGAGCCAGCTGCTCAGGAGCATTTGCTTTATAAAAGAGCCTGGTCCCTTTAATAGAGCCCAAGAAATGACTCTCTAATGATGGAATTTCAGACACCACAGCATGGGTGAGGGAGAGATCTGGAGGCATAGACTACAGAAGCCTCAGAATCATTTGAATCCAGCCAGGCAGACTGCTGCTGCTTCTGCCTAGGGGCAAGGCTGGTGATACAGTCTGGCTGTCACACCACCCAAATCTCATCTTGAATCCCCACGTGTTGTGGGAGGGACCCAGTGGGAGGTAACCAAATCACGGGGGCAGGTTTCCCATGCTGTTTGCATGACAGTGAATAAGTCTCACGAGATCTGCTTTAAAAATGGGAGTCTCCTTGCACATGTTCACTTTTCTTGTCTGCCACCATGTGAGACGTGCCTTTCACCTTCCACCATGATTGTGAGGCCTCCTCAGCCACGTGGAACTGCAAGTCCAATAAACCTCTTTCTTTTGTAAATTGCCCAGTCTTGGGGATGTCTTTATCAGCAGTGTGAAAACAGATGAATACAGCTGGCAATGGCAGAAGGAATACTAACCCCCTCTTTTAGGCCATGTCACTGCAGCCAGGCAAGGGCCCATTTCAGGGAGCCAATTTGTTTTTATGCACCCATCCCTGCCAGAGAGGAAGTTGCTTCACGTGGGTGTAAACCAGGGGCTTTAAAAATGCAGCAGTCCTTTAGGGCAATCATTAAATCCCCTCCTTATGCCCCTGAAAAGTCACTTGTCACAGGGCTGTCCTCACAGCCTGAACCACCATGAGCTCTCATGGGGGAGTTCTTGTGTCATTTACACCCCACCCACTTTTGAAGAGGATCCCGGGTATCTTGCCAAGGAAGGAGTAATGCACCTAGTTCTGAGCTTTCCACCTTGTTCTTCCCAACTGTCACGGTACATGACCACTAAAATCAAAATCTGATAAACAAATGGTGACAAGAATGAAACAATAACCCTGCCAATAAGAAGCTGAATATTCTGTTCAAAAGTTCATCTGCAAATACAGCCACACTCTTCTTCCTCAACGGTAGTCCTTTTAATTTTAAGCTGATCTATCACTCAGCCCTTATTCATGCATAATTCTCAGTAAAGATAGGGTGCATCTAAGGTCTGCATGCCCACAATCGTTTGATATCTCCGAGAGAACAACAAAAAGCCACTCAATAGACAATCTTGAAACATGCACCAACCAAAACCATGGCTGGTAGTATGGGAAAATGTCCTTCAGACCAAAGAGGCAGAGAGACAGAGAAGGAGAGAGAGAGAAAGAACAAGAGCGCAAAAGTAAAAGATTCGAGACGAGACAAGAGGACTAAATGGCTCCACAAGAGAACACCTGCAGTTGGGGGAGGAAGGGACAAAGCAGAAAAAACCAAGGAAAGCTCTATGGATCTGGGAGTGCCTTTCCAAGTATTTGGTTCATGCTAAAAAATAGAGCACATTTATTAAAAATATATATTTATAAACCTTGATATGAACAGATACACACATCAAGCCAATGAAAAAAGAAAAATAAGTTATCTCCCCGGTATCAAATAGTTAGACACTTTTGATGAATGGGATGCCTGTCAAAGGGCTGCCCCTGTGGTTTTTCCACTAAATAGCTCGTCAAGTGAAGATGAAACACTTGTCCTGGGAGACACACATCTGAGCCGTGTCCGCCCTATTCATCTTTTCAAATATGTGGTACCCGTCAGCGATCTGGAATAATGAATTTCTGCACCCATCCGCTCACCGATGGTGTCAGAGGCTGGTCGTCCAAGCATTCTTCTGGGCCCCCTGCCAAAGACGTTGAGTTCCTAGTGCTGTGAATGAGTTTTGTTGGAATCATTGTGCTTTAGTGTCTGCTCCCTGCAGCAGGATCGGTCTATTTGTGTGACCTTCTGTAAAGTCTGAAGGTGCATTTGATTGGGTGGTGTGGGTGGGTCAAGCCTGCTGGTTCTCGCAGGGTCTGGTCAGTGATACGCCGACACGCAGGACTTCCGTCTCTGGCCATCCCGAGGCCTCTGAGGACGCTCTGGGCCATTCACAGGGTGGTGTATATGTAGACAAATATGATCACAATCAGGTTCAGAATGGTCCCAATAATCCCCAGCATTGCCAAGACACTCTCCTCCTTACTTTCTTTTTCTTGACCTCCTCTGTCTTCATCATTTCCACTCGTGATTACCATCTTGGTTGCAAATGTCTTTATCTTCCTCACCAGGCTAACCTGTAATTGGAAAGAGGCAGCACAAAAGATGATCACTTATAAGCACGCCCTCCATAGCCAGGCAGATCTGCAGCGGGTGGTGATCTGCTTGCAGGTCAGACCATGCTGGGGGGATGACAAATCACACAAGGATCCTATCTTGGGACACCTTGCTCTTGGCCATGGGAAAATGGCAGAACACGGCTAATCGGTTTAGAAGATGAGCGTCCTGACACTGGTACAGAGAGAGGAGCCTAGGAGTCTACCCGGGCACCACCCACTTTGTTGAGCTGGTTTTCCCCCTTTCCCTTGAAGGAGAAACTGGGTCAGCTGCACTGCAGTGAAACTAAGGTCTGTGCCCTCCGTCCTGGTGGTGGGAATTTCACACACTCTCACATATCAGGTTACACCCAAGAAACGTGCTGTCCTGAGTATCCACGAAGTGTGTAGCGGGCATCACAGTCCTACCATGCTAAAGCTCTGACTGCGGTGTGGGTAGGGATGGTTGGAAGCCAGGGAAGGTGATTCATGGAGACCAGGCAGGATGGTAAGGGGTCTACACACAGTGTGGATGACTAGTACCATGAGAAATTATCATAATCTCTTGTGGAAATAGATACTGCTACAATCATTCCAGAAGATTTCCTGGCATTAGCCAGAAAAGTGAAAAGACATATTCTACCACTGGACACCTGCTCTGCCAGGCGTGTACCCTAGAGAAGGCCTCGCTTCTGTGCACCTGGAGACATAGACAGGACTGCTCCCATGGGCTTCATCTGCCATAGCAGAGAACTGGAAGTTACCCAGATACGCACCAAGAGGAGAGCAGATGAACATGTGGTGGTCAGTCTCTACAATGGAATATTATATGATGGTGAAATGAATGAATTACAGCTACATGCAACAGGAAGAACAAAGCCCAGACACTTAACGGAGGGAAAAAGCACATGGCAGAAAAATTTGTGCAGCACCATTTGATTCATAAAGGCTCAAAACAGGCAAAACCAAGTTATCTATTGTTTTAGAGATGAGCTCTTTGATTTTCATAAAAAGTAACGCAATGATTAGCATCAAAATGACTAGTGTAAAACTCAGGACAGTGGCTTTCTCCAGGCAAGAGCGGAGCAGGCTGCCATGAAGGAGGGGCACCAGTGGCCTTCAGATACTAGTCATCTGCCATCTGTTATGCTTTAAACTGTTCCTTTAAACTGCTGGCATATCTTCCAGCTACTCTCTTTGTATGCATGATACATATTGCAATAACCAAAATAACTTTTTATTTTCGAAGACAAAAAACATGGCCATCCAGGAGGCAGACTGGGCAGTCAAAGCCTTCTTTTCCACCAATTGCTGGTCCAAACCATAACTAAAATAGGACTAGTGTGTGTGGTGGTGGCGGCTCGTCCACTTGTGATGTGATGTGCACCAGACCAGCCCATAGCTACATTTCCTCCATTGGAGGGCTGCACCTTTAGAGCCAGAAGGCTTTTCATGCTTCAGGGTTTGATGATGGTTAAATTTGTGTGTTGGCTTGACTGAGTCATGCATGCCCAGATAGTTGGTCAGGCATTATTCTGGGTGTGTGTGTGTCAGGATGAGATTAACATTTGAGTTGGGAGACTGAAGAAATCAGACTGTCCTCCTACATGTGGGTGGTGATGGACCAATCAGCTGAAGGCCCGAATGAAACAAAAAGGCTGACATTCCCCCAAATTCCTCCTGCCTGCCTGCCTTCAAGCTGGGACAATGGCTTTTTCCTGCCTTTGGACTGGAACTGTCGATTTTCAGGCAGCTCTTCCTGGGCCTGGAGCCTGCAGGTCTTCAGATGGAACCACACCACCGGCCATCCTGGGTCTCCTGCTTGCTGACTCACCCTGCAGATCTCAGGCCTTGCTGGTCTCCGAAATCACATAAGTCAATTCTGTATAACAAATCTCTTCATACACACCTATATATATCTTACTGGCTCTGTGTCTCTCATTCGAATGCTGTCTCAGGACACACATCCAGGAAGGATCACAAACGGGAATCCAGGAACGTGGGAATGTGAAACGAAATGGGAAATGAAATGTCTGCATGCCCCTCCCTCCGTGCACATGAGCCCCGAGAGGGCTGGGTCGCTCGCACCTTCCAGAGCGGCTCTGGATCCGGAGGACAGTATATGTGAATGAACATCTGTACGAAGGAGAGGCAAGCACATCAGTGAAGAATGGAGGAACTGATGCAACACAAAAATGTGCATAAGTGAACAAAGGAACGCCCTAAAGGCAAGTTTCATACTCCTCACAACTTTGGTTTACTAGACAGACCTACAGTGGTTTTCTACTCCCATAGCTCAGTTAGGGAAAGCTTCTAGTTGGATTCGTTTGGTTTTCCTGCTTTTTCTCCCCTCGTATGCTTTTCATGACGTATAGTAAACATACAGGAAAGTCCACAAAGTGTGTACAGCTTGATACATTTTCATATCTGTTTAGCACCGAGATAAAGAAACAGAGCCTTCCAGCACCCAGGGGCCTCCCACAGTGCCCCGTCCAGTCACTATCCCTACCTCCTGAAAACCATTAATGTGGCTTCTAACACCATTGATGAGTTTTGCCTGGTTTTGAATTCTATGTAAATGGAATCATACAGTATGTCCTCTCTTGAGTCTGATTTCTTACTTTCTACACTGTGTTTGTGAGATTTGCTCACGTCTTTGTGTATAGCTGTGGCTTATTGAATCTCATATGTGAACAGTATTCCACTGGATCACTACACCCAAAATTTATGTCTCTATTTTGTGGCTGATGGGCATGTTCGTTGCTTCAAGTTTGGGGCTATTATGAATAATGCTGCTATGAACATTCTTGTACGTATCTTTGGGCAAGCATATACATACATCTTTCCCAATATTTCATATGAAGTTTTTTTAACATACAGCAAATTTGAAGGAATTTTACAGTGAGCACCCATAAACTCACCATCTCAAATCCATCACTAACATGTTCCCATACTTGCTTTGTCACATATCTGCCCATTCCTTATTCATCTATCTTCTTTTTTGGGTGCACTTTAAACTACATATATCATTATTACTCTTACTATTATCATTATTATTTTAAGACAGGCTCTTGTTCTTTTGCCTAGGCTGGAGGGCAGTGGTGTGATCACGGCTCTCTGCAGCCTTGACTGCCTGGGCTCAAATGATCCTCCTGCCTCAGCCTCATGAGCAGTTGGTACCACAAGTGTGCACCACCATGCCCACCTAATTAAATTTCTTTTTGTAGAGACTGGGTCCCACTATGTTGCTAGGCTGGTCTTGAACTCCTGGGCTCAAGCAATCCTCCTGCCTCAGCTTCCCTAAGTGCTGGGATCATAAGTGTGAGCCACCATGCTTGGCCTAAATTGCAGATATTATTTCATTTGCCCTTAAACACAGAAGCATGCTGCATGTTTTAACTACAGTTCAGTATTTATTTACAGTTTTCTCTTTTAATGTAAAATTCACATGTGCATTTCCAATTGACTACATACATACCTAGAAAAGGAGCTGCCAGGCACAGGGTATGCATATGTTTGACGGTAGTGGATACTGCTAAACAGCTTTCCAAAGTGGTTGTGTCTGTTTGCTAGTTTGTAGGTGTTAGTGGATCCCCTCTTTTTATTTTGGCGACTCCATGGCTCAAACTTTGCACAAAGTCATGAGAAGTTGGTTGTAAGAACCTTAGAAATCCACTCCCTTCACTGCCCTGGACAGATGTCTATCCAAGCACTAGTCATCTCTTTAATGGAGTCTCTGGTTTATCATTCATCTTCTTAGAAAGACTGCAAGCCCTTAGAGGAAGGACTTTCGAATCCCCACCTCCAAGTATAGTGCCCGGCATGGAGCAGGAACTTAAGAAAATTGAATGAGTGAATGAATGAGTGACTGAATGAATGAGTGGGTGCTCTGGGGCAACCTGGCATCTCCCAGTCTCTGCAGGCCAGGGAATAGATGGCCAGGGTTGGTTTAAGAAGATGCAATTAGTGCTGCCTTTATAACCAAAGACCCATCATCACAGTCAGTCAAGCAAAACAAAGTGCCTGTCACGGAGGCTGCTTCGTTTCAAGGCTTAATTTAGCCTCTTTCCTGAGTTAACCCGAGATAACTCTGACTCAGGAGGAAGTGGAGGGGAATAATCAGGTCAGCTGTGTTTACTTTCTGAGGACTCTGAAGCAAACAAAGACCTAGAAGAGACCTTCTCCGACTCACAGAAGAGTTGCATCTTAAGCATCTGTTTCCAAGTTGCTTAAGTCGTCAACTTGGAAACTTGAATTCCCCTGTAGACACCATGTTGGGAGTGTGGCTTGATTCCCAGGGGAGTTACTGAGGGCTTCCTTAAATGGAGTGGTTAGAATATTGTTTTCTTTGGAAAAAGTTGTCTGGCCAGGGTCTGGAGGATGAACAGTGATGGAGGATACTCACAGAATCCAGGAGATTAGCCTAGAAACCAGAGCAATGATAGAGATGGGAAAGGAAAACAGAAACAAGAAGCAACAACTATAATAATAACTGCACACTTTTAAATGAATTAGACAGTGCAATGAGAATGTTTGTAACTCAATGGATAGATGCTTGAGGGGATGGATACCCCATTCTTCATGATGTGTTATTTCACACTGTGTGCCTGTATCAAAACATCTCAAGTACCCCATATATATATATACACCCACTTTGTAGCCACAAAAATTAAAACTTAAAAAATAAAAGTAAAAAAATTTATAAAAAACAACAGGCAAAGGCTGGGATCAGTCATTGTCTGACATAACGTCTGCTAAAAGGTATAGATATTCATTTATCAACTCAATCATTTACTCATTTCTTCCTGCCAGGGGCTGGGTGGAGGGGGAAGTGGGGATTGGCTGATAATTGTAAAAGCGTCTCTTTTTGGAGCAATACAATATTCTAAACTTAGATTTTTAGTGATGGTTGCACAACTCTAAATACACTCAATATACTAAAGTCATGAAACCGTACACTTCCAATAGATGAATTTTGTGGTTTGTGAATTATATCTCAATCAAGATGTTCATTTTTTAAAAACAGTATTTGCAATAGAATCTGAAATATAAAGTGCCCAGAAATAAATCTAATAAAGAGGTGTGAAATTTTTATAAAGAATATTATAAACTTTACTGAAAGACATAAAAGCAGACCAACATGAAAAGGAAGATATACCATCTTCATGGAATGCCACCTTCAATATGCAAGATTCAATATCCTAAAAACATCAGTTTTTCCTAAAGTGTTCTATAGGTTTGTTGTAGTTCCAGTCAAAATGTCTACTGGGTTTTTGGTGTTATTTGATAAGTAGGTTCTCAAATGTCTATCAAAGAGCAAATGGATAATAACAGCTAATACGTTTACTAAAGAATAAGGTAGGGAAATCTGCCTCATAAGACATCAATATGTCTTAGGTCTAAGGCTTATACAAGCCTTAGACAAATAGGCCAAAGAAACAAAAACAAAGTCACACATACATGGACACTGCTGATCCACAGGGGAAAATGGGTCTTTGATGAGCAATGTTGGAATAACTGAGTATCTGTATGAAAGGATAAATGAAATCAAACTAGTAGCTCATCCATTCCAGATGGATTATAGATAAGAATAGAAAGAGAACATTCAAAACTTTTATAAGGCAATATAAAGGAATATCTGTATGACCTTGGGGTAGAGAATGGTATCTTAACAAGACATAAAAGCTCAAACTATAAGGAAATTCGACAACCTTAAATTCAATATCTGTTTATCAAAAAATAAAATATCATCAAAAGCAGAAAGTTAAGCCACAAACTGGGATACATACTACACATCATTCTAGTCTCAAATGAGCAAGAAAATGATAAATATCCAGTAGAAAACTGGGCAAAACAGTGTCCAGGCATTTCTCAAAAAAGTACATAGCCATAAAGAACCTAAACCTCAGTATCAGAGAAATGCCAATTAAAACACAGTGAGCTACCATCAAACAGCCATAAGATTGGCCAAGAACTAAAACATCTGACAAGACCACCGAACACAGACAGAGTCTGTAGAGCAGCAGGGACTCTCCAGATACCTATTGCAGGAGTATCAGTGGATACTGTCCCTTTGGAAAACAGGATGGCATTATCTTGTAAAGCCAAACATACTCATACTCCAGTGATCCAGCCATGCCACCTTGAGATACACACCAAGTACACCTGCAAATGCGCAGCAGGGTACATGGATAAGAGCATTTAAAGACAGCAATGTCAGCATAAGCGAAATGCTGAATCCAGCATCGATGGCCATCCTCAGTGGCCTGGATCTACTGTTGTATGTTCTCATGCTGGCATAACACAGAGCGTTGAGGAAAAAATGAAATGCTGGAATGTGTCATCACATGGATGAATTGCAAATACAATATCGAGTGAAAAAGCATGTTGCAAAAGACCACAGAAAGGATGTTCCCACTTCGGTAGGAAGTTCAGAAACAGGGAGAATCTGACAATATTTTATATGGAGGTACAAGTGTGATAAAAACACAAAGAAAAGCAAGAGAATAATAAACCTCAAAGCTAGCGTAGTGGTTCCCACTAAGTGGACAGGATGGAGAGGATGCTCAGGGACTCTCTAAGCCACTGGTAATATTTCTCAAGCTGGTGGTGGATACACGAGCGCTTGCTCTTTCTACTTCCATTCTAAATATGCTTCTCATATCTATTCCATATTTAACAAGTCAATTGCTGATTTAATACTTATTAGTTAACTACATAATTAACAATAAAACAATAATGATATTAAAACAAATAACTAATTAGCAAAAACCATTTTTTAAAAAAACACAGGGTTTTAAAGACTGGGCATATTAAGTGCTGTGCTGAATGCCAAAAGAAACCCTGCATGGTAACCAGGAAGGGAGCCACTTCTCTGGAAAGACACGGTGCCCCTCATGAGCACCCCTACTGTGCCAAGGCGATGGGCAACTCACTTTCAAGCACAGTTCTCAGCAAGCCAGTCCTCTGCCGGGCTGCTTCCAATGAGCACACTTGAGAGTTTTTAATCATTTGCTTAATTAGGATGCATGTCTTGGAAAATAAACCACATGAATATACAGTGACACAGTGCTGTGTGTGGTCTGGGCCTAGAGGCTGCAGGGCAGCTGGGGAGAGCCCTGCAGGGGGACTCAGGGTTCAGTGTGGAATCCCAGCCGGTCAGGGCTAGAAGGCACCGAGGTCATGGCTCACTGGGCCTGCCCAGCATCCATGGTCTTTCTTTTGGGATCAGGGTCTCGATTTTCCTCTGGAAAATTACCCTTCCCAATGGAGGCTGTCAATCAACCTGCCATGGAGATGGGTCTGGATCCTGGCTAAGCCTATAAGATGCTCTCTCTCTGGAGCTTAGTCTTAGGTAGAGTGATAGCAGGTGGGTTAACCGTAAACACTGTCTCATCCTAGCCACGGTGCTGAAATGAGGTTCCATTTGCTGCTGCCGCCTGGATGCCTGGAGCCAGGCTGACTTTTGCCCTTTCTAAAGCTCAGTTCACCATTTCCTTCTATCCCATGAACTACCCCATATCCCTGCAAAAAACAGTGTTTTTGCTTAAGGCAGCTGGAACCCATTTCTTACCAGTATCTGTTGCATGCAACCAAGGAGCTTTTACTTGTACAGAAGGGGTATTCAAGTTTATTTTGTTGGCTTCTTTGAATTCCCCCTAGAAGAATACTCAATGCTAACCAAGCCTCCTCTTGAAGACTTCCCATCATTCTGGAATTTACCACCTCTCAGGAAGTATATTTTACCAGCTGACAGCTCAGTCAGGAAAGCCCTTTACTTTACAACAAAATATTCTCGCTTAGCGTGCACCCACTGGAACTACTTTATAACCAGGAACTAAACAAAAGCAAGTCCTTGTTATCCTCTGCAAGGTAGCACCACGGTTTCTGAAAAACTGATACTGAAGGAATGACAACTCTGGCTTCAGATATAGCTGGGATCCACCTTGTCTCAGTGGTTTATCAGCTATGTGACTGGGGCAAGCTGCTTCATCTCTCTGAGCTTCAGTTTCCTCATCTATAAAGTAGGGATAATAGCTTGTAGGATTAAAGATACTAGGTGTAAGTCTCCTAGCTTGATGAATGGCGGCCACTACGATTAAGTGGTGATGATGATGATGATGACAATGATGATGACAGGCTCATTCTCATGGACTTCACAAGCCCTTTTGTCCAGCTAAGCACCTTCTGTTCCCTGCTTGTCCACATAGCCACTCCTAATCATGATCCCTTCTCCTGGGAAGGCCCACCCTAAAAATCACAGCACGCACAAGGAAAACATTATTCCAGGGAAAGTTTTTTGAGCCCAAACTGGGCAGGATTGTCCTCTCCCTCCTGGATGTGGCACATCCATGGATGCTAATAAGAACACCTCACTTTGGGGCCCCCACAGCATGCCGTGACTCATGACGCTGCAAAGCCAAATTGCTCCCTCCCGTTCATGGAAGGTGAGCATTTTTAACCCAAGAATAGGACTTAGTATTTACATTACAGTCCAAGGGGCTGACCTCTATCCACTGTGCCAATCTGTTGAGTTCACCTTGGTTCCCAGATGATTGTCTTCCTACATAGTCACTCTCCTCCCAGCTTCATCCACACACAGGATGTGCACACTCTCCATACAGCTGTCTAAATGACTCACCTTCCAGTTTTTGACTAGGTTTGCAGCTTGATACCAGCTAGCTCGTTAGCACCCTTCCAAGGCTGTCAATTGGTTACTATTTGCCTTCTCCTCTGGCCGACATTTCTTCAAGGTTGCTATAAAGTCCACCTAGCGGCCGGGCATGGTGGCTCACGCCTGTAATCCCAGCACTTTGGGAGGTGAAGGCGGGCGGATCACAAGGTCAAGTGATCGAGATCATCCTTGCCAACAGGGTGAAACCTCACCTCTACTATAAATACAAAAATTAGCTGGGTGTGGTGGCCTACACCTGTAGTCCCAGTTACTCGGGAGGCTGAGGCAGGAGAATTACTTGAACCCAGGAGGCAGAGACTGCAGTGAGCCAAGATCGCACCACTGCATTCCAGCCTGGTGGCAGACTGAGACTCTGTCTCAAAAGGAAAAAAAAATTCCATCTAGGACTTAGAGGTCTCTAGGTTAGTGACCCTGCTGGACAGACGATGGCTGAGCAATATCCAAGATGCTGAGTCCTGGCACCCTCTGCAGCCTCTATTCGCTGGTGAAGTTTCCTCTTTATTACTTCTCTAGACCAATTTCTCAGAGCCAATTCTAAGAATTGGAGTTCGTCCCTTGCCAAGCCACTCAGTGATCAATAGTAAACTGGGGAATGAAAAATTCGTGTGATTACAACTCACTGATGCATTACCTGGCAGTTGAAAATGATGGTGACCATTCTCAGCAAACTAACACGGGAACAGAAAACCAAACACTGCATGTTCTCACTCATAAGTGGGAGCTGAACAATGAGAACATATGGACACAGGGAGGGAACATCACACACCGGGGCCTGTAGGGGAGTCAGGGACAAAGGGAGAGAGAGCATTAAGACAAATTCCTAATGCATGCGGGGCTTAAAACCTAGATGATGGGTTGATAGGTGCAGCAAACCACCATGGTACATGTATACCTATGTAAATAACCTGCAGGTTCTGCACAGGTATCCCAGAACTTAAAGTAAAATTAAAAAAAAAAAAAAAGAAAGAAAGAAAATGATGGTGACAAAGACCATGTGGTAAAAAAAGGAAGATGCCTGGCTAGGCAAGGTGGCTCACGCCTGTAATCCCAGCACTCTGGGAGGCCAAGGTGGGTGGATCACGAGGTCAGGAGATCGAGACCATCCTGGCTAACACAGTGAAACCCTGTCTCTACTAAAAATACAAAAAATTAGCCGGGCGCGGTGGCAGGCGCCTGCAGTCCCAGCTACTCGGGAGGCTGAGGCAGGAGAATGGTGTGAACCCGGGAGGCGGAGCTTGGATTGAGCCGAGATTGTGCCACTGCACTCCAGCCTGGGCGAGACAGCGAGACTCTGTCTCAAATAAAAAAGGAAGATGCCCACGATGTGATAAGGGGAAAAACACAGGATATTAAAATTCAGTTCTACTTATGACTGCAAATAATTTTTTTATTATTTAAATAGTTTATTTTTGTTACTGATGGGAATATTTTCTCAGTAAGTTCAAACAATGTTATCACAGAGAAGGATAAGCTAATGTTATATCTAGAACAGTTAGTACAGCATTATCTTGAAATTTCAGGGGGAAAAAGTGGTTGACTGGAACTTCATCTATCTTTTTAACCAAACAATGTTAAAATGAACACATTTGAACAGAAAAATGTTATCTAGTTCTTTTATATTTCAAATGTAAAATACTTTAATAGAGAAAATTCCATTTTTCTGCATCTATTTAGACAATATTACAATAAAAGGCAGTGTGGAATGCAGAATGTAGCTAGTGAGAATATTAGATAATGTAAATTTAAGAAGAAACTAGCTTTTCCATATTAAATAAAATCAATGATCACATAAATTCAACATGATTACAGGGACTAAAGTAAAAATACAAAGTACAATATAGTGCAAGTAAGATTTTTAAAACTTACTTGTCTAGGAAAAACATGCTGGGGGAAAAAATCAGAAATGTTCTATAACAGAGTTGATTATGTTAATTTACTTTTATCACGTTCAAAGCAATCAATATATAAATAAATAAAACTACGAAGACTACGAGTGCTTCTGTTTTCCAACAATCCTCGAAGAACCTCACCAGCCAAGTGACGAGAACAATGCCAGCGTGCAAGGAGAAATCTTGGTGTCAGTATCTCTCTGCTTGAGAGGCTGGAACTTGAAAACCAAAAGGGGTCGTTGCTGTATGTGAAAAATGACAAATGAGAGAGGTTCTGACAGCTTTTCTATAATACAGCAGAGATGTTCAGGCTGAATGCGAGTTGACTTTTGTGTCATTTAATTCTAGTACCAACTTGTTTGTCAAAATAATGCCAGTCTCAGAACTAAATCTGTGCTCCCTGATGTGCTAAAAGGTACCAGACATTCCGGAAAAGGAAGACAGGGACTATTCTATCCAAATTCTTTCCATCACTTGCTGCCTGCGTTCAATGGAGTGGCTCTGGCTCAATTGTAATTCTGAGTGTTTCTCCATCTTGAGAACATTTCCATATTTTGGAGCGGGGAAGGTTCACGCTGATCCTATCTACAAGGACAAGCTCCTGCCTGGAAATTTAGCATCACCGTTTGACAAATCTAGCAGATGAGGCCAGAGCACAGAGGAAGTATCAACTTCTCCCCTCGAGGAAGAGACCTCAGTGGTCACCTAAAACACAGCCACCCAAAGCAAGGGGCATATACAAATGGAAGACGAGAGCTCTGGCCTTCAACGAGCTCATAGCCCAAGGAGGGGAAAACAAAAATTGATCACTATGGTGATGAGGGCTCAGGGCACTGCAGAGAGGGCACACAGTGAACTGTCCCCAGAAGATAGAAGGTCTGAGCGGAGACATCAAAGGCCAGTAGGACCATCTCAGCTGATGGTGGGAGAAGGGCACTGAGGCAGGGGACTGGCAGATGCAAAGAAAATGTGCAAGTATGGAATGCTACATCGAGGAGGACTGGCGCAGCAGCATGGTGAGGGGGTTGTCCTAAGAGCTGAGGCTGGAGGAGGAAGCAGGGACTAGAACAGAGGCCTTTGTAAGTCATGCAAGGCACTTGTGGAATTTATTCATTAGATGCAATGTATACATGGATGTTCAATTCCTGTTTATTTTCTCAATCACACATATACACTATGTATACTCTTATATGCATTAGATACTTTATATTGAATTTTTGAAACTCACTTGGCTCCTAAAATCAAACCACAGAAAGTAAAATGGGTAACCGGCTCTCCAGGACTAAATGTCTGGACAGGGTGGTTGCCAGCTCTGGCAACATTCCACAGTTGCCTTCCAGGCTTTCAGGAAATGAGCTGGGAGTCTCTGAGTGACAGAGTCTGAACCCAGGCAAGGTCTTCATCAGGGGCTGGGCAAGAGTTTTCCAAAGGACAAACTCCTCCACATGTGCCCATGCCCAGCACAGGCAGCCACAGAATGGTGTGGCTGTCATCAGACGGCCACTCAAGGGAGATGGCAGCCAGGCCATCTCTGGTGACAGGAATTACTCCCAGGAGTTCCAAAGGACCGCTGAAGAGATAAAACATCTGTAAAGCATTTAGTCTGATCAACGAAGGTTCACAATGATTAGCATTAATTACAGTGCTTCCCCTCCCTAATTGCCAAGATGTTGCTGGATCTGGCTTTGTACTTGGTATCTGTCATGATGGGGCCAGTAGCTACTATCCAGCCACACATGATGATAAAAGTCATAGCTACTAATTAGTAAATACACAGTTCCTCCATCCATCCACCCACTCAACAAATATTTATTTAGTATTTACTCTATGCTGGCCCCATTCTATTTTGTTTTTTGGAGATGAGGTCTCACTCTGCTGCCCAGGCTGGTCTCAAACTCTTGGGCTCAAGTGATCTGCCCACCTCCATCAAATGTTGGGATTACAGGAGTGAGCCACCATGCCCAGCCAAGACCCTATTCTAGAGACACTGCGACAGCACAGACAAAAATAAGCATTATCTGCATTTTAGAGATAAGGAATTGAGACTTAAAATAATTAGTGAACCTCTGCAACATTCCAGGAAGTTTGTAGGTACTAGGGATATGGCAGTGAAAAAAGTAAAGAAATGATCATAAACTAAGTTGCGACTTAAATCATGCAGCCGACATGACTCCCAGGTATTGCCCATCTCCTGCCTGCCCTCAAATGCCCACCACATTCCTGTCCCACCACCGCCTGCTGTGGCTTTAACCTCTGTGCGTTTGTTCACATGCTCTTCTTGGCTTGGATAACTATTGCTGGCCCTCTGAGGCTCAATTCCATTGGTAGCATTTCCTAGGACCCCGTCTTCGGATGTCTGGGCAACTCCTGCCCTATCCTGTGTCCATCTCTTGATTTGAGTCTTTCCCCCACTAAACTGAGCTCCTTTGGAGGGTCAGGCCTGGGTGGGTCTGATTCACCTCCCTGTTCTTTGGCCCCTGAGCCCGGCCTGGGGCAGCCACGGTGTTCTGTACTGAGAGTGAGTGCATGCATTGGCTCACTCTGAGAGGCAGCTGAGACAAGGGGCAGGGACAGCCTAGCCCAGCCCTCCAAGCTGGACTTCCCTATAAAGAGATGGCAGCGGCCGGGCATGGTGGCTCATGCCTGTAATCCCAGCACTTTGGGAGGACAAGGCAGGCAGATCACAAGCTCAGGAGATCAAGACCATCCTGGCTAACATGGTAAAACCCCGTCTCCACTAAAAATACAAAAAATTAGCTGGGCGTGGTGGCGGGCGCCTGTAGTCCCAGCCACTTGGGAGGCTGA
This sequence comes from Macaca fascicularis, assembly GCF_037993035.2. Classification (NCBI taxonomy): domain Eukaryota; kingdom Metazoa; phylum Chordata; class Mammalia; order Primates; family Cercopithecidae; genus Macaca; species Macaca fascicularis. Next base: position 163,965,319 of record NC_088381.1, on the reverse strand, counting down.
GGCAGGAGAATCACTTGAACCCGGGAGAAGGAGGTTGCAGTGAGCCAAGATCATGCCACTGAACCCCAGCCTGGGTGACAAAGTGAGACTTCATCTCAAAAAAAAAAAAAAAAAAAAGAGATGGCAGCAAGGATAACCTTGTTTATTTTCTTTCTCCCCCTGAAGTCTGATGGAAAGGAGGGATTAGTTTACTGTGTGTTGAGTGAGAAAAGTTTAAACACTGATCTAAAGAGAGAAAAAACAGCTCCCTGTACTGACACTTAAGGGTAAATTAATCAGTAATTCCTTTGCTCAATGAGAACACGTTTTTCAGTTGTGGGAAAGGTTAATTCTATTAGTCTAGACTTCCTTGAGGAACGCAAGTCACCAGGTATCTCTGAGGCAAGGATGCTTCAATAGTGGAGATGAGACACAGGCCTATGGAGCAGACCTCCAGCCCAGCAACGTCACCCCCCGCCTGCCTGCCACTTCCACCGGGCCATGGACCCCACTTGCCAGGGAGACTCTACCTCCAATTCCCAGGACTAACAGGGAGTAGGGGAAGGACCCAGGGATTTGGGTTCCAGGTATGGCCTTCAATGAGCTGTGTCACCTAAAATACATCAACCTCCCTCTCTGGTCCTCATCCATAATGGATTCATGATGGGCTCAAATTGGGTGATAGCCAAGGCCTCTTATGGTTCCAATAGTGTACATGGAGAGGGGAAGAAGGCCATAATCTGAGGAAACTTAATTTGAGACTCTGTGATCCCAACTAACTCTGTGACCAAGGGAAAATCTCTTAACTTCTCTTTGCCTCAGTTTCTTTGCCTCTAAAATGGAGCCAACAGTAGAGTAAGCCCCGATTCTTCATGAGGTTGTTAGAGGACAAAACAAGGCGGCGTATATGAGAGCCCTCAGTAAGCTGTCAGGGAGAGACCAGCATCTGCCCTTCCTCGATGCTGAGAGGACAGATGGGAGGACGCACTTTGCCTGACAGATCATTGCCTGGTGAGAAAGAGCCTCCATCAGAGTGATGGCAGTGGCAGGCCATCTGGAGCGGCTGAGTAGGCAGGAGCCCCACCCCACTGGGTGCTGCTGCAGCTGCCCAAACCATGGCTGCAGACTCAGGCCTCCCTGCACTCCTGGGGACCTGGGAAGTCACACCTGCCCTCACAGCCTTGGAAGTGCCTCTTCCCACTGTCTGACTTCTCCCTGCTGTTGGCATCTGCTCTGATCTCAGAGCAAAATTGGGACCTGGGTGCCATGAACAGCATCAGGAGGCAGGCAGATTCCTGAGCAGAAGGAGGTGGGTCCCTAGGAAGGCCCCACCTTAAGGCCAGGGAGGGCCTGAAGGCTGGGGACCGGGCTGCCAGTCCTGCAGATCGAACTGGGGACTTGTGGTGCCTTTTCCAGGCCCACCCATGACTGCCCATGGACCAACTGGCACACACTTCCTCTCCTCTGAGGTCCATAAAAGCCCCAGGGTCAGCCAGAGCAGGGCAGAGGATGGAGAGGACAGAGAGACCACAGGAGGACCAACTGCAGAGAGGATCTATGTTCTCTGCTGAGGGCTTCAGAGATCTGCAGAGATGTCGAGACTCAGCTGCAAAGAGGAGTCACCCTCTCCAGGGCCTCCTCTCAGCTGAGAGCTGAAGAAATGGTGGGACAACCTGCTGGCATAAAGGAGCCACTCACTCCAGGGCCTCTTCTCTGCTGAGAGCTGAACACTCAACGGGATGACCTGCCTACAGAGAGGAGCTACCCATTGCAGATCTCCCCTGAGCTGTTGTAACATTCAGTAAAGCACCTCTTCACCTTGCTCACCCTCCACTTGTCTGCACACCTCATTCTTCCTGGATGCGGGACAAGAACTTGGGCAAAGGCACCACTGGCCACAGAGATTTCTGGCTAGAAAAGCAACATCCTAAAGACCCCATAACAAGAGTAGCAATACCCCCACCTTGCCCCTTATGCTTACCGTTGACTTCCAAAAAGAAACAAACATTTTCTAACCCTTGAAAGCAAAGCTTTCTGGAAACAAAATTGACAACACTTAACAAAACCACATATACATTATCCTTCCAACTATGCAACTCCACTTTTTAGACTCTACCCTGAAGATAACCTCCAATGCTACAAAAACACACGTGCAAGTTCATCCAATGCAGCATCATTTGTAAATGCAAAAATATGAAAAGCAACCTAAATTCTCAGATATAGGAGATGGGGCTGAAAAAACTACGGCATGTCCACACATAAGAGTACCATGTGGTGGCAAAAAGGAAGGAGGAAGGACCCTATGAATGGACTTGGAGAGATTTCAAGCACCCAATGTTAACTTAGAAAAGCAAAGTGTCAAAGTACATGCTACACCTCATGGAAGAAAGGGGCTACAACAATGCATGCATGCATCTGCTCACTTGTGCAAAAGAAATATAGGAAAGGTAAACTAGAAATTAAAGAGACTGGTTCCCTAGAAGAGGTGGGAGAGAAAGGGATGCAGAGAAGACGGGGGTAGGATCACGATGGCGAGGACGGGGAGGAAGTGATGCTTCTCTGAGTGTATCTTTTGCTATAGATCTGACTCAGGAGCATTGAGATGTTTAGCATGTCTTTCATATGTCCACACAAAACAATTCAAACCAACCAAGACCTCAAGGAAACCCAGAATGGAATGTAAACATTAATAAGTGGACCAAACTATTACATATAAATAGTATGACTACACTGAAGGGGGTGGAAAAGAAAAGAACTCACGTAAGTAATTTTGGAAAACAGTATTTTGATTGGATAGCATAAGGCTGAAGACAAAACGACTGTACACAAACACTATCACCTACTCAGTAAAATGTGCTTCTCATGGGGGCATGGGTTAACAAATCTGAAACTACTTTAGTGTATACTAGAATTAAATAAATATATTTTAGCTAACAAAAGCTGGGCTTCTTGTTGTTGGATAAAAAAGTTTCAAGAAAGGGAAAAAGTTAAAATGAGCCTTGTGATGTTGGATTAGAACTAGAGATACCAGTATACACACATGGCTTTTAATATACATCCAGGTAGGCGGACACAGAAATACAGATGAGTGTGCACGCATGGATTAGTGCCTGTCCATGTCATTCCCAGTGATGTCCCCTAAAAGGCCTAAAAGCAATGACAGCTCAGTAGCAATAAAGATACCTGGCACCCAAACCTTGGTTTCTCTACGCCATTCTCCAATAAAATGAACCTGGGCTCCTTGGAGAAGTGGCTGATTCCAGAGCTGAGGAAGGGAACATACAAGATAAGCCTTGAACATCTTGTGATACCAGAAAGTTAAGGAAGTGTTCCAAAACAGGTGGGGGTGGAGGGGCTGGTTGAAAACACAAGAGTAAACCTGAAGGAACTTCTAATGGCCAAAGCTGGGACAATTTGAGCAAGAAAATAAATAACTACAGTCTTAGATTATAAATCATAGGATAAAAGAAATGTCTATGAGTTTTTATTGACATAGATAAATAATCGCATAAATAAATGGGGGAGAAAAACCAGTTCTTCCTTACAGTAGAGTTCCAATAAATAAATGTAGGAATACAAAGAGAGAGAAACAGAAAAATCACCAGGAGGCACTCACAACAGTAATAATTATTGTTGACAAGATCTACCAATGGATGCTACAACTAATGAGCTCATGTTTGAGGAGAAAGAGATTCACATGGTCTCAAAGTATTTCCTCCAAAGTATTTATCAATTATGAAGAAAAGATAGTAACTTTACAGTGAAGCCTGGCAGACATCCCTTTAACCCAGTGATCGAAGTCAATGTCACCAGTGATGTCCACACCAGGAATCCCGATATAGGGCACCAAGGAGATCACAACATCAGCTCTGCAGGATTCTTGCCAAAAATGCACAACCTCAGTCCAAAAAAGTGCTTCAGGCAAACTTAAACTGAGGGACATTCAGCAAAATAACTGACAAGTGTTCTTCCGAAGTGTTAGGGTCATGGAAGACAAAGAAAGACTGAAGAACTGCCCCAGATTGGAGGGGAGTAAGGAGACATGGCGACTGAGCAGTGTGGGATCTGGAACGGGATCCTGGAACGGAAGGACATTCGTGGGAAAGTTGGTGCAATCTGAATCGGTGTGCAATTGAATTAACAGTATTGCACATTGGTAACTTCCTGAATTTGCTGATTACACTCGGGTTATATAAGACGTTCACTGGAGGGGACACTGGGTGCAGAAGCTACTTCTACATTAGCTCAAAATTTTAAAAAGAGGTAATGCTTAAGTCCCTTATTCAACGAGTTCACAAACACTTAGGCCAAACCACCAGGGTCTTTGCTAAGTCCTACTTAAGAATTTGCTCTAGTATCAATCCCTCTAGAGGATGTAGGGAACAGAGGCTAAGGAGTGCTGGATTTGAACCACAGCTTCCAGGGCCCTGGTGGAATGAGTTGGTTTTGGTGACAGGCTCTGGGTCAGTCTTTGGTTACAGAAAACCCCAGAACTGAAGGGAGCTCTGGAACATCCTGCACAGGTCCTCAGCCGGGGCTGGTGTCCTGAGGGGAAGAGGATATAAACACAGGCCCTGCGCGGTACCCAGCCCGGGCAGCCCCTCCACCTCCTGGACTTTCCTCTGCAGACCTTACCTGCCTTGGTTCTCAGCAGCAATCAGGGCCCGAGGCCTGGAAGGGGCTCCCCACCTCTCTGGGGCTGAGCCTCAAGGGCCCTGGGTTCTGGGAACCCCAGCTTCTGTGTTTCAGAGATGACACCTGGGCTTTACCAGTACACAGCTGTGGCCCACCTCTTAGGACTCGGCCTCTGGCTCAGCTCCTGTCCCAGAAACCTGCTTGGTGACCCTGGCCTGGGTTGTTGACTTTCATGCCTGTCCCTCACCTGCCAGACAGAGTGGTCTGCCCTGCACCTGCCCGGTGGCCTTGGCTGTGCTCCTGAGGCCTGGAGGTCGGCCTGCCTGCCTTCCTGAATCCTTCCAGGGCCCACCTGTCCTCTCCCACTCCCTTCCACCGTGCTCTGCCTATCACCAGCATGTCCTCCACAGGCCTTGAATGTTGACTGCTTGCCTGGGTTCAGTCCGTCTGCCAGAGTGACCTTTTCCCAGATCCCCAAAGAGGCAGGTTCTGGTCTAAGTCAACCACCCAGGCCCCCTAACAGGAGTCAGTGATGGCCTCTGTCTCCAGCAGGATCAAGCAAGGCTCCAGGTTTGTGCTGAGGGACCTAGCAGAACCTACGTTACAGGGGGGTGAACTATTACACATACGTAGCCCTCCAGGATCTGCAAAATCCACCTTGCCCAGCGATGGGGGATTACAGATGGCCACTCCCTGCTTCCAGTCACGAGGCAGGGGTCCATGCTCCCTCCCCTTGGGTGAGAGCCCATGCAGGTTCCTGGGCCAGGCTTACAGCCCAGCAGCTTCCATTTCCTGTGTCTTGGAACACTCCCTCTTCGGAAGCTGGCTGCCATGTCAGAATCCAACTCCCCTGAGGCCACCTGCTGTGAGGAAGCCCCAGTTAGCCAAGTGGAGAGAAACGGGGGCAGAGAAGACCTACAGCCCTGGTTGTGCCAGCCAACCCAGCCCAGTTACCAGCCAGTGGCTCCAGCCCCAGGCACCATCTGTCCACAATACCCAGGAGACCCAAAATGAGAACCACCAGCTGAGTCCAGTCAACCCACAGAACCCCATGAGATAACAACAACCTTCTGTTTCAAGCCACAAGTTTGAGGCTGGCTTGTTACACAGCAGTAGGTAACGAGAACACTGGCTGGAAGAGGCTTTTGTTTGCAATCCTTAAGGAAAAGAAGTTTTTTTTTATTTTTTTATGAATGTCATTTTTTTTTCATCTGTAAAGTGGGGAGAATAATTCCACAGGTAACTGAGCAAGAACTGTGTGAGCAGGACAATGCTCGTTTGTGATCTGTGTTGAATGTTTGTTGCTGGTGATCTCAAGAGGTCTCTGGGCTTCTAGCGTGGTCTTCCTGCACAGGGACAATCGTGCTGATGTCATCATCTCTTACTTCCTGCTTGCTGAGTGACCGTGGTCACATTTGAAGCAGTCAGCAGAGCCCCTAGCATTGCTGACTGCTTCCCAGGGGCCAGGTAATGTTCTAAGCACTTTATGTCCATCAACAATTTTAATCCTTGCAACAACAGAAGAGAGGAAGGCGCTATGATCACATTTTATAGATGGGCAAAGTGGAGTCGGCGAGTGGGAGAAACGTCTCCCCATTCCTCGGGATGTGAGAGAGCTGGGATTCTCTCATTTTCACCAAGGCCATGCTCTGAACGGCCCCACTCTATTGTTTCTGAGCCTCAGTTTCCCTGTCTACAAAATGGAATAGTAACGCCCACCTGATTACTGCTGCATGGATTCAATGGGAAACAGTCATCTTGTTTGGTAGACATTTTTCTCTCTCTCTCCGCTGCTATGTTTTATGGCTCAAAGTTGCAAATAACAGATATTTACTAAGAAAATCTATGTTCTCAATGCTTTTTCAAAGACCCACCCATGAAAGGAGAAAGGTTTCTAAGGAATTCCAGCTTACAGTCCCTGATAGGATCAGAAATAGAAGTTTAAACAATGCAGGGAAATGCAGATCTCCTCCTCTTGGGAAGGTGGAGGTGACACTGTCTCTAGTCTTTGTCCCCAAGGTCCATGCTGAGAGGTTCAAACAGACGATGAAAGGGATGTGGTCAGACTGACCTTTTACGAAGCAGGCTCCCCCACCGCATCCCATGATTACCCAGCACTTGAGCATCCCCATTTCCAAATGCCCCTGGGGAGATCAGGGTTTGCTAAGGGCACGGAACAGCTCCCATCATTGCGATTTCCTAGCGCTTAGGTCTTGCTGAGCAAATGGCTTGGCCCATGCTAGCCGTGGATCAACAGCCTGTATTTCATGAATATTTTTCTTTGGCGGGCTGCACCCATCTACATTTCACTTACTCAGGAGCATTTGCATTTTAATGTGATTTTTTCCGACATGACTAGACAGCTGGGTGGGTTTTACCATCTTCTGAGATATAAAAATTCTCATCTCTGCATATGGATCCCTCCAACTGTGTTTTGTCCAGGCTGGAAATAGCATCCTTCTGAATGATAACTTTTTGAAGAAACTGCGGCTGACACGCAGGGAGAAGTCAACCTTACAATTTTGATCCAATACATGTCCAGACTAACAGTGGTAAAAGAAAAAAAAAGACTTGGAAAAAAATGACTTTGCTATAAGGTGTTACACCGGAAAAATATGCATGATACTACTGTTGCCTAGCTATCTAAATTCCTGCTACTCTTCCCTCTCTGTCAATCCCATCACAACTAAAGGACTGAACATTCTTGATCTTTTTTGAAAATACTACCCCAGGGCCTTTACACCGGCTGTCTCCTCTACTGGAATACACTTTGCCCAAACTTTTGCACTGGCTGGCTCCATCACAGCATTCAGATTGCTCAGACACCATGTCCCTGCAGCAAAAGTCTTCCAGGATGCCCTGCCTATAAAGGTCCCCCATTCCCATCCCTCTCCAGCTATGTGCCCTACTTCATCTTCATCAAAGTACCGAAAAAGTCAGATTCCCTACTCCAAAGTATGCTATGTTTTCATTTCTCCTCCCTACTTTGAAGAGAAGCCACTTGACAACAATCATGTCCTTCACTGCAGCCCCTGTGCCAAGAACAATGCCATACGGCAGAGGCTCAATGAATAAATATCTGCCCATTTTCCAGAAAAGAAAGCTGTAGTTCCCTGGGGTTAAGTAATTTGTCCACGATGGCCCTGCTAGGCGCCAGGGCTGTCAACCCTTGGGGCTGTTCTGAGCCCAAATCCACAAGATTAACTCCTGTGCTCTACATTAGAAAATTTACATCTCCTGCCTCTGTCCCTTAACATCCTTATTACTGGCATCTATATGAGGCCTGGCGCCCAGGAGAGGCTCACAAAATGCTTACAGCAGGAGGGTCTGAATACATGAGCAGAATCCCTGGCCCCCAACTCTCTGGGGAGGAAGAGAATGTTCAGGCTTTTCCAGTCTGACCACTCATTGAACCCTCATTCCCTTCTCTACTAGTTTCACCAGATGGTTGCCCAGATTTCTGCTTGAGCATTTCCGGGGCTGCATGAATCACCTCCCAAAGCAGTCCATAAGCAATGGCTCCTGTCAGCTCTGCTGGTCAGAAAGCTCTTACGCCGAGCCAGACAACAGCACTTGCTTGCTTCCCTGTTAAACACACACCTTCTGAAGCTATTGCCTGGACTGTCTCTTACCCATCTCAAACATTATGCTAGAAAATAAAAGAAAGAAATCTATACATGAGTACTGAAACTAAAAAGCAGGGAAAAATATGCTCTTAAAAAATAGGTAAAGGGAGCAAAATAACTACCCAACTAAATAAACAAAAAAGAAGCAAAAGGCATCTATAAACCACATGCCTTCAGTCCTGTCTCACTGCACATAAATGGGCTACATCTTTCCTTTACGAGCCTCTGTTTCCCTGTCCACAAAATGGCAATGTGGAGAAGGTGGCTGCACCCCTTCTAAGGGCATCTGCTTCTCCCCTTTTGCCATGAACTGTTTTTAATGTTCTTTGAAACCCGGCACCACTTGCTCTCCAAACTAGTATGCACTCCAAGGCCAGGTGGAACTGTTGGCCACCTTGTCATAAGCAATGACAGCTAACTTGGATTAAGGCTTACTATGCAACCAGTATGGAGCCCACCTCCTGCCCCAGTACTCCCCAGCACAGACCTAAGAAGGAGGCACTGTGCCCTCACCAGACAAGAAACCCAAATCTTCACATGGCCAAGTCCTTTGCTGCCCTGGTCTCCCACCAACGGGGGCCAGCAGCCCTGGGACAGGCCTGGCACTTGTGAGCCTCTGACCCCTGGCTCTTGTTCAAACCATGCCTTGCCCCCTTTACTGGTTCCATCTAATAACACTCAAATTTCTGTCCAGCCTGGCCCTGGTGCCGTCTCTGCACCAGTCTGCCTCAGTTCCCCTGAGCACAATTCATCACTCCTTTCCCCGCAATCACGCAGCCCACTAACTGTACCTCTCAGCAGTGCAGCCTTCCCTCCGCCTCGCAGTGCACCTGTTCACACGTTTGTCTCTCCCTCTGAGCTGCAGGGCCCTTGAGGACAGACACCGCGTCTTAATTGACTCTGCACCCTTCTCACCTCTTGTATTTAAGCACCATTTTATGCTTACAGGAAGATTTCATATACATCTGCTGAATAAATGAAAAAAAAATAAAGGAATAAAGAAAAGCTCCCAATAAATGGTTCAGTCTCAGATTCCATGTGATCTAAGGAGCATCCCAAAGCTGGAGGGCCGAGAAATTCCTTTGAATGATTTCACTGTTTCTCTCTGCAAGTCGGAATATTCTATAGGAGAAAGTCGCAGGAGCAGAAGAGGAGGGTGACATGAGCTAAAGTATCTATGGTTTAATGGTTTCTTTCACATTTTCCTAATTTTGCACTGCTGTGATCTAAATGTGTCCTCCCAAAATTCATATGTTGAAATCTTCACCTTCAAGGTGATGGTATTAGGAAGTAGGGCCTTTGGAATGAGATTAGGTCATGAGGGTGGAGCCCTCATGAATAGAATTAATGTCCTTATAAAAGGGACCCCAGACAGCTCTCCACATCTCCCTCCACTAGAGGCGAGGAGGCAGCATGAAGAAGGTCATCTGCAAACCATGGAGCGGGCCCTCTCCAGGCACTCAATCTACTGGCAACTTGATCTTGGAATCCCCAGCTTCCAGAACTGTGAGAAATAAATGTGTGTAGTTTAGAAACCACTCAATTCATGCTATTTTGTTATAGCAGCCCAAATGGACTAAGACATGCAGCCTGCCTGCAGTCAAACACCCCCTTGAATTCTTCCGCATGCAGGTGAAGATTTACTTCTAACCAAGCCTCGGGGACCCAGGAGTCCTTCTAGTGGGTGCTGCTCCACTGTGGTCCCCATCTCAGAGCACAGGTCTCCTGTTCTGAGAGGGAGAAGCCTGAGCTTTTTGTGGGGGCTGTGGGATACCTGGGAGTGGATTCTGGGGCCTCATCTTTGACAAAGGACATCAGGCCAGTGAGAAGCTACCAACCATTCCAGATGTGGCTGCATGGTCTCCTGACAACCACAGAGCTCCTGGGGCCTCCAGCATACCACGGATGAGTCACAGACCAGTGATGGGAAAGTCAGCTTCTTCCACAGCCCCAGTTACCAAGAGATGCCGGCCTCCATGCAATCAGCAAAGTGGGATAAGTCTTGGCCTCAAATCTACTTGAAATCAATCAAGTTTTGGGGGGAAGGGAAGCAGAGTAGAAATCAGAAGACTGGGGTTTGGTTACCAGCTACACATTTCTACCTGGGTGACCCTGGTCAGTTACCCAGTCTTTCTCAGCCTGTTTACTCATTGGCCAAATCTCACAAGAGCTGCTAGACTTTTTTCAACTCAGAACGAAAAGGCACATGAGAAAGTGAGCAGCAGGAAGAGCAGGGTCAAAACAATCAAAAACTGACCACAGAGGAGACAGAAATAATTCATGGACTAAAGCAAACAAACAAACAAAATGCTCTAATTACTATTCCAGCACTCAGTGTCCTAGTATCTATAAACAAAAATAGATTCTAGGAAAAGAAATGATCAGAGACAAGAAAAAGCTCTCAGAAGTTAAAAATGTTAGTGCCAACATGTTTTTTAAAAGTTAAAAAAAAAACAAAATGACAAACTGGAAAATGAAGTCAACAAAATCTAGAATAAAGAGTAAAAAGGCAAAGAAATGAGAAAAATGTAGAAGAATACAATCCCATTCTGGAAGATTTTAGAGCTGACAAGTAAGAGGCTCAGATGTGGAGAATGAGAAACGAATGAAGATTTTTAAACAATCAGTTCCATTAGAATCTCCCAGAGCTGAAGGACGGGGGCTTTCAGATGAAAGGAGTCCACTGGATGACCAGAACAATGAATAAATGAAGACCCACCCTGGAGACTATCCTCATGTAATACATGAACCCCATGAATGAAGAAGAATTCCCCATGAATGAAGAAGAATTCTTAACATCTTCTGGACGAGAAAAGCAGAAAATAAATAATCGATAAGAACCAAGAATCAGACTTCTCATCGGCAAATGAAAAAAGGGAAACTCTAAAGTCTTCAAAATTCTAAAGGCAAATGATTTAGAACCTGGAAATCGACCCTCAGTATGAGCATGAAATACAGACATTTTCAGGCAGTTTACTTTCCATGTACCTTTTCTAAGGAAGTAACTTGAGCAAACAGAGCCTCCAACCCAGGAAAGCAATGATGGCGAGCCCAAGATGACCTGGGGGCAGCAGCCTTGGAGAGGATACAGTACCCTGGGTAGAGGAGGGGTGAGCATCCTGAGAGGGGTTAGCTCTCCAGAAATAAACAAAACAAAACAAAACAAAAACAATGGGGAAAGACTCAATGGAACAGACGGTATGAAAAAAGGGAGAGTATGAAAAAGGCATATAAAGCAAGAAGAAAAAAAAGAAAGGCAACCAGAAATCCCAGAAAAAATATCCTGCACAATGAAGTCATGATCCAAAGATGAAGCAAACTACAATTTGGCATGTTTCCAAGCAACTGACATTGTGTAGGCGGGAGAACCCACTCGAGTCTGTTCTGGGCCATTCTGCTTTGAGTGGTCTAGGGGTTCTGACACTGATCTCTGGAGAAGAAAAGGTCATCCCAGCGCATGAGCTAACCCAGCATTAGACATCTCTAATGTAGCAATAATTATAGCAATGTCACCTACTGTTCTCAACATTCAGAGTCAAGCTATGGGCAACGCATATGCTAGAGTGTTCAGGATGGGATGCAAACTTCAGCAACCTTGAAGGAATGTCAGCCTGAAGGTAGTAGGTGGGTGGCACCGAAGCTTGAGAGGAAAGACAAAAGAAACAATATGGATTAACAACCTCACCTTATGAAAAAAGGAGACGGACGCACTGTGCAAGGGTGCTGGAGAAAAATGTATCTAAAGATTAAAAAGCAACAGATAGAAGCAATTTAATAAGCACGGATGAAACTGAGAGGAGGAGAAAGAGCCAGTAGTATGGCATGGCTTCCTCTTCCACATCAGGAAGTCCACGACTGGGGTCCAAAGACGATCAATGCGCTGTCTGGATGCAAATCCTGGATCACACAAAGTGGGGACAAGGTTGTGATGAGGATTAAATGAGTTTACAGGAAAAACATCCCCAGAACAGTGCCTGGCACAAAGCAAGCATTCAGGATTTGTCAGGGCTTTCATGATACACTCGCCTATACAATTTGATTTCTGACAATGTGCACGTTAATTTTTAAAAATGGTTTTACTGTGAAATAAAAAGATATGCCAAACAGAGCTATCTGAAAGAACAAATTCCAACGCAAGCCCGAATCACGGCATGAACTGTAAAGTACGACTTTAGAGCCCGCTAAGCAGGCAAGGCAGCCCGCTCTGGGAGCTGGAGAGTGTCATGGAAAACACAGAGGGCTGTGATGAGGAGACTTCCCAGAGCCAGGCCTGCAAGGAGACCCTGCCCTTTGCACTCCCAAATTGCAAACTGCAGAGTACTCTACTGCCGCATGATATCGACATAACAAAGTGTTATTTTTTGCAAATGGAAAATAAATGTTTCCACCTTTTGGGGCACCTGGGCACTTTTTACAAACTGCTTGCAAGTGGGATTCAAACTGCTACTCTCTCGATTCCATTTTTATTTGCAGAGTAAGGCAAACAGAGCAGAGGCTTTCTGCTTCTGTTTTTGCAAAAAGAAAAACAAGTGAGGCTTGGAATGGCCTCTAGAGTTCCAGAGGGTGTGGTGCAGCTCCTGGCTGGCCCGTCACATCTGGCCCAGTCCCTTCATGGAAGTCCCAGCTTTATTCCACGCAAAACGGGGCCGGAGGTGCTTTGCTCTAGGAGGTGGGGCTGCAGTGAGTCTTGTTGCCACAAATGAAGTCTCCAGTGGGTACAGGGTCATGTCTCTGCACTCCCCCTACTTAGCTGGAACGGCCCAATCTCTATTTCTGGGGTTCTGCCTCAGTTTCCCCACTGAGCCTGAACACTGACACCCTGCCTGGTTCACTCCACCTTCTAGAAGACTGGACTCTCAGCCCCATTTCCCCACAGCTGACTGCATAATCGTTGAGATCGGTAGGAAAGGCAGCAACTGGGTAGGTGCAGTGAGAGGTGCACAGGAGTGGGAACAGCAAGAACATCCACTCTGTTATTCACTGACAGAAACGTTTCTTAACCTTGCTGAGCTTGGGCTTTCTAAAGGATTCAATAATTTAACAAATACGCGACCAAGTGCCCACCTGGGGCCAGGTACCACGCAAGGTGTTGAAGATTTGAGAGGTGCACAAAGCATGTTGCATGCTTGTAAGGAACCTACCAAGGAAAAGGCCACCTGGTGGTGGATGCTATGATGGGCAGGCACTGTGTGGTGGAGCAGCCCAGAGACACAGGAGCACAGCCTGCAGTGGGAGGGACCAGGGTCAGAGAGACTGCAACTGCGGGTTAAGATCTGAAGGAGGAACAGAAGTGGGAGAGTGTTCCAGTGGAAGCAACAGCACGTGCCATGGCTCAAAGGAAGAAAAAACTGGGCCTGAAACATGTTCCCGAGGTCTGGGGCACAGGGCACTGAGGGTGAGGGAGATGCCAGACAGTTATGCCAGGAAGATCAGAGACCCTGGAAGCCCTTGGAAGGGCTTTAAATAATTGGTAAAATTCCCGCTTTGCAGCAATGTGAGGATGAGTGAACCATGATCCTGGAGGATGTGTCGGGAACTCCCTTGTAAAAGATGTTAACATGACCATCCCACTGCCTGGGTTTTGGCTTGCCTCATTTGACAACTCTCCACTCCCTTTCCTCCCATGCATGCACACACACATACACACACACACCACACACACACTCTAAGAACATGCACACATGTGTGCTTTGCTGGAACTCAGGTCTTTGACTACTGAGCTAAAATGGGGCCCCACACTTCCCTCACCCTATCAAACCAGCAGGCACATCTTTCTATCTTGCCCAGTCCTAGCTTCCTGCCCTTCCCACTGGCCCATGCTCTCCTCCCACTGGCCCATGCTGTCCTCCTGGGTTAGACACATCTGTTCTTCCTGCCTAGACTACCCTTCTGCACATGGCTAACTGCTACTCTTCCTTTAGGATGCAGCTCAGATGTCCCCTCTCTGGGACACCTTGTATGACCCTCGTCCAGCTTCAAGGCTGGTTCTGCACTTCCCGCACTTACCTGGCAGACAGCATCTGTCACCATTCTCTGGAGATGCTGGCTGTCTGGCTTGACTCCCTGCCTTGGCCATTTCTGTGCCCTCAGCTCCAACCTATCACCAGGAGAGAGGTGGTGCCCAGCAGGAGCGTGTGGCTGGGATGCCCAGCACCAATATGCACGTGCCGCGGACTCCAAGAGGAAGCCGCCTGTGGCTGAGGACAGGAGGTCTCTGGGTCCTCACTCTCTCTTTCACTGCAACCGCATCTACACCTTCGCTGTGCGTCATCCTTATCCCATCTGACCCTTGCTTAAAAGAGTCCTTTCTTTTAAGATCTCTTGAAGCTCTGCAATATGCAGAGAAGGAGGCTGACCTGTGGGAAAGCCTGCTCTTCCAGGCATGGCCTTAGGGGCTTTTTGTTTTATGTAACATCCCAACAATCTATAGACCCTACAGCTCAGCACCTGCAGAAGGTCATGGGCCTGGTTCCAAATCACCTTTCTCAGTCGATTGGCAACAGTTTATACCAAGAAAAAAAATGTTTCAACGAGCAGAACTGTTGACAAGGGCCCCGCAAACCCCGTTCTTCATCAGCGTTTCAAATCCTGACCCTCATGTGTGAATCTCTCCCTCCCCACCCTCCTCCTGCTAGTGTGGCTGTCCTGGGTTAAGGTGCCTGGGGAAGGGGGACCCGAAAGCCGCTGGGCTCCAACAGGGCATGACTTTGTCTAATTTGTCAAATTCATTTAGGGGTCCCCAAGCCCTTGCACAGATGCAGCACATAGCGTGTGTTCAACGAGAACTCGTTAACATCAAATGCACGGCCTGATCCCCCAAGAGCGGAATTTCTGACAAAATGGCATTTTTTCATTGAAAGGCGACCTAGACCAAGAAGATGCGTTCTTTCTCCTCAAACACTCTTGACATCCCACGGGACCTTAACGCTCACCTTAAACCAGTGCTCAAAGCCAGACAGATGCTACCCCAGCTTGGATGATCCAATCGGCAATGGTTGCTCCTCTTCTCTCTTCTGGAAAGCTGCCAGCTTCCCTGAGCAGTCATCTCCACAGGGCAGCTACCCTCCAAAACAGGGTAAAATCGTCTTGCGACTCTGAATCAGCATTAGCCAGGGTGCCTCTGCGTGCCAGGCACACATGGGACCCACCATGTATATTTCTGCAAGGCTATTTGCAAATGACTGAACAGGCCCAGAAAGACCGGGCACGTGCCCACATAGTGCAGCCACAATTCGGAGCTGGTGGTGAATCTTAATAATGAATGCAGCATCCATGCGCAGCTTTGAAAATGCCTGGTGCCAGGCTCCAGCTCAGACCAACTGCAACATTAATACAGAGTGAGGAGGCCCGGGCATGAGTACTTTTCAAATGCTCCTGGAAAGGTTATTCTCATACACAGTTGGGTTGAGAACTCCAGCAGCGGAGCAAAAGCCGCCTCTGGCAACGGGCCTTGTCGGTTCTCGTTAACTGAGCACGTGCTATGCCCCTGGCACTCCGCTGGCTGCTTGCCGGGGGTGGCGGGGGTGGGGGAGGATCCATGGTCTTTCAGAAAGCAGCTCCTGCTCTCAGGGAGCAGCCAGGTAGCTTTAGGAATCAGGGCCACACACAGGACTTGAGGACAGACCCAACCCCTCAGAGCCATAAGGAGTGAGGGCGGCCCCTTCCCCGTTGGCTTCTGGCCATTTTCAATTCCACTTTGCAACAGACTTTTCCTTTACAGGCCAAGCAGTCAATATTCTTAGGTCTGCTGACAGCACTGCCCAGCCAGGTTGCTCCAGGTTCCTGTCTGCTAAAACCCTGGATTCCCATCCTGCAACCCGGACTTTCCCAGGCTGCTTCCCATGCTGCCAAAAGGAAGCTTCCTCTTTTCCAAGATCCCAGGTGGCCTCCCACCTCTCCCACTATCCTTGTCCTCACCCGCTTGGGTTTCCACTAGTCCTTGGCAGGGACGCTCATGAAACTCTCTGGAGAGTCCATGTTCCCTCTCACTGGTCTCTAGTGAGAAAATTTTCCCATCCCATTGGCCATGGTCACTGCAGACTCAGCACACCTAAAACTTGACGTGTCTTCAGAAATTCACTTGAAACTGCAACAAGTTTTTGGAGGGGCCACCTCCTTGCCCAAATCTACCACCTTTTCCTATAAGTGGCTCTCACTGGGGCTACAAGGCCACCTATCCCTGCACCACCAGACATATCGAGGTGCTGTCTTCAACCGTATTCTTCAATCAGGTCCTGCCACTTCGTCCTGAGGCATCTCCCAGATAATAAGGAAAGCTGCGGACTTGGAGGCCTTTCAAGTCGTGCATGGTTTTAATATGCATCATCTCATGGAAGCCCACAGCAGCCCTGCAGGGTGCTCAGAGAGTGAAGAGACTTGCCCAGGGGAGCCTCACAGGGTCACAGCAATGTGGGACTAAAGCTGCAGAAACATGGCAGCTCCCATGAGCCTGAAACTGCTGGAGGGGACATAGAGATGGCCAGGCATCCCTGCCCTAGAGACGCTTGTCATCTGGTGGGGGAAAAAGAACCAGGCCAGCTCGAATGTCTAAGCTCCATGTCACTTCCCTAAACATAGCTTCCTCGGCCACCCTGAGGTCAAAATGATACCCTGACCAGTAATGCACCAGGTGCTGCCAGGAGCCCTGAGGAAGTTGACACCTCCAGCCAGAGGTGGCCCCGCTCCCCGGAACACACACTGTGCTTGCACTGCCACCCACTCACTGAGGCCACGCACTGGCAGCATCTCAAACAGATGCGAAAGCGGCACAACCCGTCCCCAGGCTGGCAGCAGCTGACTTCATGCCCCTCCTGGCAGAGGGACTCATGAGCACAGCCCCTACTGGAAGCATCTCATGGGCCTGAGCAGGGGACTGAGGAGAACCCAGGGAGGGAAGAACACTGACCAGGCACAGAACTTTCTGGGTAAGAGCATGGTCCACTACGGGCCCCCTGGCAGTGTCTCAGTGTCATAGGGGACCTGTGTCCCCCAAAAAGATATGCTCAAGTCCTAACCGCTAGTACCTGTGACTTCATTTGGAAATGGCATCTTTGCTGATGCAAAGTTAAAATCTAGTCACATGAGTCAGGGTGAGTAAACCCAATGACTAATATCTTCATAAGAGAAAAAGAGGATTTGGACACAGACAAATAGACACACAGGGAGAAGGTCATGCGAAGACAGGGGCAGAGGCTGGAGTGGTGCAGCTACAAGCCAAGAATGCCAAGGATTGTGGGCAAGCACCAGCAACCAGGAAGAGACAGGGACCCTCCCCTGGAGCTTTCTGATGGAGCACAGCCCTGCTGACACATGGACTTCAGGCTTCCCATCTCCAGAACTACAAGGCCATACATTTCTGTTGTCTTCATCCACCCAGCTTTTGGTATTGTTATGGCAACCCTAGGAGACTAAGCACCCAGCTAGGACACATAAGAGACAACAGAGCCAAGATCAGGGACAGCCTCTCAGCGGCATGTGTAGCGAGTGTATAGTAATAGGGAGATGAACTTGGTGGCAGAGACTCTGGTCCAATTCCTGCTCCATCTTTTAGGAGCTGTGTGGCCCTGGGCAGCCTCCTGAGGGAGTCTGAGCCTTTTTCCTCATCTGCCATTTTGGGCCAGTAAGCCTTGCCCACCTATTCCACACTTGTTAAATTTGACCTGTGCCCATGAAGGGGCTTTATAAACAGAACTTACATGAATCGCAGGGCTCTTGCGGAGAGAGGGTGAAAATTATTCCAAAAGCCAGTGGTTTTCTCCAAAAAAGGAATCAACCGTCAAAGGTGACGTCATGAACACGACTGCCGCCAGTCTGTGTCTTCAGACTCGGAGGTGGGCAAGTGACAGGTTCCTTTCAAGCTCCAGGGAAAACCCCCGAGGAGGTGGGACCTTGGCTCTAGCTTCTGAACGGGGATGCACTTTCAGAAATCAGTCACTTTGAGTGTGTCTGCCTATGCCAAACATTTGCCCTATTTAAAAGCGTTTGCCAGCACAGATTTCTAATTTGTGAATGTTAGTTCAACCTCCCCATGGCTGAAGGGCTCTTTCTAAATCACAGACTAGATCATGTCGCTTCCCTGTCCCCCAACTTCAGCAGGCTCCAGACACAGGTCGACTCTTTTTGCTCCTGTCTGGGTTGCATTATTATTGTTTAAAATGATCTCTGAGGACTCCGAGTGCTGTGGGGCCCGGTGTAAGCCCACAGACCGGTTCAGCTCTATGACCAAAGTCTCAGCTGTTAGTGGTGACATGGGAAAACCAAGAACAATACACTCTGATTAATTTAATTACACTTGATTAATTTGATTAATGAATAAATTTAAAACACTTTTACAATTCTAATATTAAGATCTTCCTGTTTTCTAAATTATTTATCACATGCTGATGAGAGACGGCAGATTAAAACTGGGCAATCTTATACCAATTTCCCAACTAAACAAATATCCTCTTCTGTGGACATCAAAAGGCTGGCAACCACTACCCTAAACCAGGAACTGGTTTTGAGGCAAAGGCGTGGGGAACGCGCTATTTCTCTCTCCCCTCCTGCACACCCTACCTGGGGAACCTATCCCAGTGACAGCCTCGAGGGACAGCTTTCCCTACCATGTGACACCACCTCCCAGCCACAGCTGTTTAGAGCAGAGGGCTCCTCACCAAGCCAGGCCACTCTACTTCTCTCCTGGGAATTTAGGCCCCGGGGAGACGGAGTGAGCTTTAAGGCCACACAAATGTAGGGTTGGGGCTGCCATATTAGGGTGACCATTGTTTGGCCATATGCTCAGAGGACAAGCAGAAAAACCCAAAGTTGAAAAGGAAAGTTAGAGACAAAGGGTACTAGATGGTGAGACCTGGGGCTCCAGACAGAGAGGAAGGAAGACATCCTGGTCACTGATGGCTTCATTTCTCCTTCATGAAGCCAGAATGCATTTCTTGCTTCAATTTCCATGAAATGCCAATTTCTTACAAAAAATCTCCCATCGCTGAGAAGCTAAAAAAGGAGAATTGCTTGAGCCTAGGAATTCAAGGCTCTAGTGTGCAATGGTTGCGCCTGTGAATAGCCACTGCCCTCCAGCCTGGGCAACAGAGTGAGACCCCACTCCTTGGGGAAAAACATCTCCCATTGCTTAGAATCATTTGTCAGGTTTTCTGTTTGTTTTTTTTTCTTTGTGTCCCTCTAAATTTCATGAGGAAGGAGACAAGATAGGCCTCATGAAATGCTCACCAGTAAAAAGCTGTTTCCTAAATGGTTGAGTGGAGGATTCATGGATGGATGGGCTGGCTGGGGCGTCAGACACAAGAGCCAGGAGAGCAGCCATCTCTGCGCTGCCACCACCCCTGCAGGTGCACAGGAAGGGAGGCCCTTCCGGTGCTCTGCTTTGAGAGTCCAGCCAGAAGCCAGACGGGGGTGACAGCTCCGTGGGCTTACAGGGAAGATGAGTTCCTGCTTAAGTTCCTCCTCACAAGGGAAGTCTACCCTTGGTGAAGGACCAGGAAACAGGAAAGCCAGAGTTACCGGGAACAGTCAGCTCCCAGTCACGGGGCTTGCCCAGGGTTCGAAGAACCTGAAAGTTCACAGTGTAGGAGAGGAGAGCAGCCTACTAAGTGGTGGTCCAGCGGAAAAGTTAATAGTGGAGGCGGAAGATGAGGAGGGGGAGGGAGAGGAGGCGGGGAGGGGTGGAGGGGGAAGGGCAAGCCAAATTCTCCTTCAGATGCAGCAGGCACAGTGCCCAGGGCCCACAGAAATGTTCCAATTTAAAATCAGAAGGAAAACAACGAACTTCTGGGTAGAAGAAAATGTTTTAATATATAACATTAATATGTTCATCTTTAATATCAGCTCAGTCCTAAGAAATAAGTTTTAATTTTTCTTTTTATGGAGGAAGAGGCCCATGAAAACAGAATTGCCCAGGACCCAGGAAAGTGAGAAGGTGGCTCCGGGTGAAGAGAAGGGAGGCCAGGGACAGCAGGGGAGGGGAGATGGTCTGCCCCAAGGGTTGGTACCAAGGGCCTCTTTGAAGCTGAGGAGCCGCAGCTGGACTCGCACACAGCTCTGCTTCCTTCTTCAGAAAGGACATCGGAAGGGGAAACAGCTCACATGCTTACAGAGGTCCCATTTCACGGGGCCTGTGGTGCTTCACACTTTACACTGCAGGGGGGTGACGGCCGTGCTCAGGATCCGAAACCCCAGTGTGCTGCCTTGCAATGGTCTACCTTGTGTAAGGCACCTGAGCACTCCGTGGTGGCTGAAAACATACTGCCACCCTTCGGCACCCCTCCCATCAGAGGATGGAGTCTAACTGCCCCCCATCCCCTTGAATATGGGCTGGCCTTAGGGACTTGCTTCTAAGGACACGCCAGAAGTGATACTATGTGACTTGTGAGGCTCGATCACCAAAGAGGATACAGACACCCCCACTTCCTACAACTGCCTGCTCTCTCTTGGGGCAATGGAGCCCTAGGCTACAGGTAGGCAGTACAGCTACCCAGCCACACGGAGCGTCCACAGAACGATGGAGAGTCTCAGCTGTGCCAGCCTCCCCACTCCCACCCTTAGGCTGTGCCCCCCTTCTCGCTCAGGTGCCAGACATTCGAGTGAGGAAGCCTCGCAGGTGATTCCAGCCCAGCCAGTCTGACTGCAACCTCACACGAGCCCCGCAGCAAGGTCACCTAGCTGAGCGAAATAAGTGATTACCCATGTTCAAAACCACTATCTGAGATGTTTTCGTATGCACCAATACATACTCGAGGGCTTAGTATTTTCATCTGTAAAATGGGAATAATAAAAGTAACTCCTTTATCAAGCTGTTGTACACATTCAGTGAACGAGTTCATGGAAAGGACCTGTTGCACAGGGTCCCCACCCCAGTAAGCACCCAGTAAACATTAATCAAAGCTGGGATTACCATTAATTGTTGTTATTATGCCCATTTTTCAGAAGAGAAAATAGGACTCACAAAGGCTGAAGCAAATTGTCCAAGAATCATACAGGGAGTTAGAGGATAAGCTCAGATTTCAATCCAGGTCTGTCCAGTGCCTCACAATCTGACTCAAAGAACAGCTTCAAATAAAAGGTGCATGTTCCCCAAAGTGACTGTGACAGCCATCAAAATCCTGTTGAAGAACTGCCATTCCAATGGTGAGACTGTAGGCACAGAGAGTCGCCAGCCAAGTGCAGCAGAATCTGGGAGGTACTAGGTCCTTGCCCAGGAAAACAAAAGGAACTGAGGTCAGATGCTCAAAATGTCTTAATAATAATTACCCTGAATAACCACACAGAACTCATACATTTTCTACACTGTTTTGTCATCCATCATCTGGTCGGGTCCCTAACCCAAGAGGATAGTTTTCATAGCTTTGCTCTCCTCTTTCATTAAAATGAGAGTCAATAAGGTGGTGAAACCTATGAAATGTGCCAGCAGGTAGATTAGTTCTGTCCGAAACTGCAATAATTTATGGGCCTCCCAAGATTATTTATCCAATACATATATTTACTAAGTTTGGGGGTAATAACCTGGGAAAGTTTGCAAACAATTCCTTTATGTTCCACGGGGCTGTGATGGATGCATTTTATGAGCAGGAACTGTACTTATAGATCTGCCTAATAAAGCCCTGAAGGTTTTACTGTTTTGAAGTCAGCCAGCAGAGTTGTCATCAGCTTCTCATGCATTTAGGAGAACCTACTTGGTAAGGTGAGAAACAGTCAGGAGCGCCAGGCTGCCCCAAAAGCTCAGCCAGACTGACCGCTGCACAAATCCCTTTGCACAATGCATGCTCCGTCCGGTCACTAACAGGCCAGGAGTAACTTCCAGGTGCCAAGCAAGGTTCGCCCCAGGTACTGAGGATCCAGGGAATAGATAGTTGAGAGAAGGAGATGGAGCCAGCGACGATGATCTCACGAGATGGTTTGGGTTAAACTTATGTATGTATGTAAGTGTGCACCAGGGGCTCTGAGAACCAGGATGAAAGGCTTTCCCAGCACCTGATGCTGCATTTCAGGAGCCTTAGAGCTCCAAACAGAGAACTCAGCCCCATCGACTTCCATGCCCAGATCCTGACAACCATTCTAATCTGCTCTGATAACTTGCTACTGAATTCCTTTCTCTGCTTGCATTCAACTTCCACACAAGCTTCAGAAACCAAGAAACAAACAAAGGGCCAGACATCTAGGGTTCTTGCCCAGCCCCATGGCTCTGGGCCTGGGTTCCAAGAGGGAAGACAGATGAACAAGGAGAAAGCCACGTCCTCCGTGCGTGGTGGGCAGCAAGGCAGTGTGAAGACAAACTTTCCATTTCCAGGTGGACTCTGCCAGCAGTGGGCACTGGACATTGGCTGGCCTCAAGGATCATGACCGACTCCAGGAAGATTTGATGTCCTGCTCGGCCACAATTCCACTTTGCTTCTCTTGGCCTCAATTTGTTGACCTGTAAATGGGACCCATGGAGGGTGGAGCTGCATTCCCTTCCCAGGCCCACATCCTGGGGTGAGGAACCCTCCAGAGGGTGGCAATCTTCACCAGGAGGCTGACTGCCCAGGATGCCATGCCCTTGGCACCATCTGGCAGTCAGCCAGTAATGAAGAGGGCTCTCTGCCAGGCCCACACTCCACAGAAACCAGCTAAGAATTTGCCCACCGGCTTGTGGAACATGCTTTTTCTCTTTTTCTCTCTCTCCTCCTTAGCAATAAGAAAGGGAAGGTCAAGGGTAGTATAACCACCCATGACCCTGAGACACTCTTCCCTTCTTCATGTTCCCTTTGTCCAGCCAGCTCTGCAAAAGTCACCAGCCCTGCCAAGCATGTGGATTTTAAAGCAAATGGTCACTGAGTGGCACATGCCTTAATTCCTGACTGTGACCCCCTTTCCCACCCACTGAGCCCACTGCTGGGGGAAGCTCAGGGAAGCTGGCCGGCCAATGTGTGCCCTGGATTCTCTCAGCTGTGGATGTAAGTCTGGGAGCATTGTTTTTAGGCCAGGAGCAGCCTGAATGTATTTGCAGAGGCACAGGGAGACCCACGGCTCGGTGAATCAGGCTGGGACACTGCCCGCTCCATTTCCTGTTGGCTAGAGTCCACGATGGCGGGGCAGCAAGTGCTGAAGCCAGCGGCTACCTTGCTTTCCTTCCGAGCCTCAGCAGAGTTGGCAGAGTTGGGGTCTGGGCAGCAGGGCCCAGAGGATCAGTCAATAGATACAGACAAGCAAAGACATTGCAATCAGAGAAACGGTGCCTGAGGTTACACCAGGGACAACCATGCTTGTTCCCGCATAGTATTTCTTCTTGAAGATTTTACACATCTTCACTATCCTATAATATAGAGGGTATGGGAGGTCATACACAGGGCTACCAGCTATCTTTTTAATGCGAATCCTCAGTCAAATCCCTCCCACAGCTCCCTGTCACCTGTAAGACGTGGAACCCTCCTTAATCTAGCATTCAAGACCCACTCCCATCTAAGCAGGAGTGACCCAGCCTTGTCTCTGCCTCATGGCCTCAGCCTGACTCTACAGACCTACAACACAGTCCCCTCTCCCTGATAAACAGGCCTCTGTGCTTCTGCTCACACTTGCCCTCCTACCTAGAGTGCCTTTCCCGCTCATCTCTGCTCAAGAAATTCCTTCTCATCTCCCAAGACTCCAGTTGAACGCCTCCACCCTCCCCTGGCCAAACCCATCTTTCCCATCTCTGCCTTCTCGGAACATGTCAATCACTCTAATTGGCTACAGGTAGTTACGTAGCACGTTTTCCCCAACTGTCTCTGAATCCATAAAAGGCAGGGAACATCTCTACCTTCATCCTCCACCCCACTTTGCTAATGGCCTCTCAGTGAACGCTTGGTCAACGTGTCCACAGAAAGCATCCCAAAGAAGAATGATGCTGAGAATGAAAATGCTTCCCTCCTTACGATTCAAGGTAAAGCATCTGCAACGTCAGACCCAAAAGGGTCTGAAGTTGTCCTGGCCTTTTTCACTCGTCTGCACTGCTGGGCAGGCTGGCTTTCAGAAAACCAAGCCCCGGCCCCACACGCTGAGCATGCGTCCCAGCTGAGAGACCCCACAGATCTTCCAGTGTCGCGCTCAGCTCGCCTCGGAGGGGAATCTCACAACACAGTCCATCTTTCCCTCCTAGTTGCCAAGGGACTGATACTTTCGAGTGCAGTTTGCTTAACCTAGGCCCCAAAAGGGCTACTGTTGATACACAGGCCAGAGCAACTATTTCTCGGTAGGAGGGGAAAAAAAGGCCAGAGAAATACTTTCCAGACCACATCATTTCATCTGTAAGCAAGAGCGGCAGTCGGAGATACAACCACGCAGACACATATTGCGGGGACCGCAGTGCCTGGATGTAGCAGGTGTCTTGTGAATATTTGTGGAAAGAAGAGAAGGAGGGATGACAGGGCCCTGGGATCAAAAGTGGCTGAGTTAACAGTTCAGCCCAAGAGGGCTGCAGTCTATACCCAGAAACTTCCTCTGAAAAAAAGTTCTAGAGCCACTTGGACAATGCAGTCCCATGATGAGTCACCCTGTAACACGGTGCCCAGAATTAAAGAGCTGCTTTGAAATTTGTTTTTACTATGGTGGTGGGCAGGCCCAGAAACAGATCTGCCCAATTGGGCTTAAGAGTGTCAGTCTGCAGGGGTTTTCAGCGTGGTGGCGGGACGGAAAACAGAGCTTCACAGCGCTGTGCCCCACCTACTGGGGCTGGCACCCTGCCTTGCCAGTCCCCAGGTCCTGTGGCTCCTCGGAGTGAACGCCTGGCAATAGGGTGGGTTCTAGCACTGTGGCACGAAGAGGGAGGCAAGGGGGCAGGTGGTGGGTGAGGAGGTGAGATGGAGGGCCAGATCATGCAGGGCCCTGAGGGTCACCTTAAGGTCCCTGGCTATTGGGCACAGGGGGCACTGAAGCTCTCCCAGTCGAGGAGAAATGAGATCCTTTAAAAGGCCCATTCTGGCTACCATATGGGAAGCAAACTGTAGTGCGCAGAGGAGGAGGAGCGGCAAGCACAGTGAAGAGGGTCAAGGGACTCGGACAGCACAGCGGTGGGTGAAGGTGGGAAGAATGGCCAGCATGGGGGTGAGTGCCGCATTCTGAGTCCTTTAGAGCAGGGAGGGGCATTACTGATCCGCCACCTGTGAGAACCAGTGATTCTCAAACACCACTGTGCCCGCCCAAGATGAGAGTGACCTGGAAGTGTGTTAAAAGTATAGATTCTGAGCCCCCCATCCCCAGGAGTTCTAATTCAGCAAGTCTGCAGCAAGGTCCACCCGTACGCGTTTTAATAAGCTCACCTGGTGTTTCCACGGAAGTGGTACCTGGATCACACTTGGAAAAAACCTACAGTGGCCCAATCTTTGCACTTAAAACCAGAGAAGGGTCAGAGGTGGGGGGTGGCTTGGCCCTAGGCACCAAGGTGAGAGGAGAGAGAAGGCCACCTCCTCCCAGCCTGGGCTCTCCCCACCAGCCCTCATGTGCCTCCAAGTCTGCAACAGCTAAGTCCTCCAGATTCTGAACAGACCCCTTAAAAAGGGCAGAGGGTGACGCCCCTCTAGCAGCCTATGACAGTAGCAGCCTATGACACACTACAGCTGTCTGTGTCCACCACGGCAGCCTCAATGCCCAGCAGTGCCTCGACCAGAGCTAGTGCTCCATAACTGTTTGTTAAACCGTTGCCCCTGACTGAGGAAAGAATGATGGTGTGTGTGTGGGGTGGATCCTGGTAATCAGACAGGACCAGAGAGACGCATGCTCTGTGGAGGAGATGGCTCCATGCCTGCACAGATGGACAGAGCCACTCTCAACCGCCACAGGGATGTCCTCAAACAGACTCGAGGACAACCAGCCCTGGTGTAGAAGCTGCATCTACAGAGAAGTTTCAGACCAAAGCAACGTTATCTTGTCAGTAAAAGTGATAGTGGAACAGTCTCAACATTCCCTTTCAGAAGTTGGGTGTATTTTTCCACTCCTCCTTTTCAGATGAAGAACACAGGATGTGGCTTTCACTTCTACCTTTAGACTTAACACTGCAAAACTGGGCGTACTGTTTTAGAAGTATTCAATAAAGCCCTCTGAGCAAGGATACTGTATCCATTCATAAATCATTTTAAACTTGCACGTGATGCTCTCCGGGGGCATTCACTTTATTTAAAAATGGCTTGGCCGGGCGCGGTGGCTCAAGCCTGTAATCCCAGCACTTTGGGAGGCCGAGACGGGCAGATCACGAGGTCAGGAGATCGAGACCATCCTGGCTAACACAGTGAAACCCCGTCTCTACTAAAAAATACAAAAAATTAGCCAGGCGAGGTGGCGGGCGCCTGTAGTCCCAGCTACTCGGGAGGCTGAGGCAGGAGAATGGCGTAAACCCGGGAGGCGGAGCTTGCAGTGAGCTGAGATCCGGCCACTGCACTCCAGGCCTGGGCGACAGAGCGAGACTCCGTCTCAAAAAAAAAAAAAAAAAAAAAAAAAAAAAAATATATATATATATATATATATATATATATAAAAAAGACTTATCAATATTGATCATTAAAAAATGACTGTCGTTATCATCCATTTTCTGAATTAAAAGAATCAAGAAGCGGATCGGGATCCCGAGACCATATTAGCAGATAGAGGCGGAGAAACGTGGCAGGCTGGGAAAATGCCCTGGGCATTCTCTGTTTGCTCTTTTGCTCGGTGATGCTAAATGAGGTACATACAGCAGCTCATCATAGATTATTAAGAAACAGAAGCACCTGGAAATACATTGACCCTCACCAAGACCACCACCTGACCTTGGGATTCAGGCTTCAAAAATTCGGGTCCACCAAGGCATTTAGCCTAGCCTTTCTCAGCCACCCCGAAGGACTTGGGAAGGTGGAGGTTTTTAACCACACGAAGTGCCATCTGCACTTGACATAAGCCACATACAAAGACAACAGGAAACACACCTAAATTTCTTAGTGAATGTATCCTGTGATTCTTGTTGCTGGAAACAAGTGTGAAATCGTTTCTACTATCATGCCCCGAATAAGTGTTTGCAGTAATCACGTATCAGAGGCCGTGAACTTCTCTGTCTTCTTATCTTATCCTCTCTGGTGACTCTGCAAAGCTACTCTTGCATTTTCTACTTTTTAATAACTACACATATTAGAAATCTAGCCCAAAGCTGAAGCCACGGGGCACCTGTTCTCTCAAAGTTTGGGGGCAGAAGATGCAGATTCCACAGGCCACACTGAGGACACGCAATGTTATTCCTCATTTACCAAATCAAAAATTTGTGCTGACTGCTGAGATGTGGTCAGTATTTTGCAGATTGTAGATGAAGCATAGTCAAGCTTTCTAACTCATTCTGTCTGCTTTTCCTCATTCAGCACCTATCAAGAAACTTGAAGCTTTTGCCATATAAGTAGCTCAGTGATCCAAGGAAGATGAAGGAGGGGTCTATTGGTGAAGATGTCACTCGCATGACACAGGCAAGGCCAGCGTCAGAGATGGAAGCATTTTCAACTGCTGGTGAAGAAACTCAGCCTGAGTATCATTACCAGAATGTAAAGCCACGCGATGGGACGACAGAGTATTTCAGGGATTTTCCTTTGCTCTTTGTAAATTGAGTGTTACAGACAGGACCCTGGAATCTCCAGTCCTGGGAATGGTGGATGCTTGGCCAGCTCTACACACTTACAACGAAGAACAGCAGCTGCTATACTCACATGGGTGACCTTCCGAAGGCCGTCCCCAATATCAGCTACGACAGCACCTCTACTCCGTAATGTGAAAAGTTCTTTGACACCTACCTTTCCTCCCGAGTCCCAGAAACTCCTAAGAGCTGCAGGTGAACCGTGAAGGTCTTACATATGTTCCTCTGAATACCTTCTCTAGTCTGTTGTTTGGGGGAGGATTAACTCATGGGCATCCTGGAGGAGGAGAAGCAGTTCTTTTGAAAGCTTCTGTTACATAACTTTTATTGTGTCCCTTTTTCAGGAGGTGCAGCCTAGCGACAACTTCTCAGACTGAGGTTGCATATGTCAGTTCGTGTTCACTTCCCACAGAACCCCAGGGGGATGAGTGTGGGACACAGAGGAATTCTTTTAGCTTTTCCCAAAGAATCACCAGCACTAACCCTTTTAGGGTTACACTTGGCTTATTTAGGGATCTTTCTGGAAATGGATACGTTTGACATCGTGTAGTTACAAGAAATCTAATATACTAACAAAAATCCTGGTGAATTTAGAGGTTTATTGACAGCAAAATCACCTCTATATGTTACTTCTGTCAAATCATCTGCATGCTTTTTTTTAGTGCCATGGTTATCTAGAAACTGGGGAGGAAGGACACAATTTGGTTGCCAGACAGACACACTGCAGCAACAGCGGAAATGAGGTCCAGCACGGATTGATTTAAACCCCAGCAGAGTCCATTTAAAACATTGCTTGGTTCTGCCATTCGATAATTATTAGAGACTGAGAAAGACACTTCAGCTCTCTGAGCCTGGGTTCCTCATCTAGAACACGGGGTTCATAATATCTACTTTGCAGAGTTGCAAGGACAAAATGTTTAAGGGCTGGTGGCTCCTTTCTCGTGCCCTCTCTATCTGAAAATGACTGCAGCTTCGCCAGGGAGACTGACCTCAGACAACACACTTTCTTAGATGTTACAAGGAAGCCTGCACACAAAACCTGGCAAAAATACCAGCCAAATAGACACTTCTTCCTCACCATTTCCCAGCTTCAGCTGAGTTCAAGGCTCTAACTAAAGCACTCTCCATTTTCAAAACAACTGCAAACAGTAATTCCATACTTCCCCTCCTTACCTTCCAGGAACAGCCCGAGATTGAGGCGAAATCTTCAAGTCTCCTGAACCCTAAAGCTACACAGATAGAATGTCATAGTCTTCTTACTCCATTGACCCAAATTACATAATGGTTCTTGCATCTTCTGCCACATGGATCCTAGAGACAGTCAGGCTCATTCTAGTGCTCTCAGATTTGTGCTGAGCCTCTACCATGCAAGGGGACTCTGATAGGGAAGCCGGCATAATCACCTTTAAGATCAAAGCTCCATCCTCCTTCACACATTCAGGGTGTGGAGTCTCCACTTAGGGTAATAAACAGCATATCTTCGATAATCACCAATTTCTTATTGTTTATAAGAATATCTAATTGGGATGTTATGTAACCTTAAAGTACAGAGCATTCTGGAGCTATTAATAACCAGCTATCTCCAAATTTTGAGGATTCTTCAAACTTAGAGTTGGAGGGTGACGTCTGGTACCAATACACACACATATACATGCAAACGTACACACCCATTGCATATATATAAACCCAGATCTGGCAAATTGAAATAATTTGTCCATGGCCACAAAGCCAATTAACAACTGAGTCAGGAATAAATCCCAGGTTTCCTGGCCTTTGGAAGCTGTTCTTTTCCTCCACACTCCGATCAGTCCAGCTGTGCATCTTCACTGAGGTAGAAATGCCACAGCACTCGGGCTGTGTCCTCAGGATGCTAAGTGTGGCTGCTGCAATCATGAGGGCATGGTCTTAACCCCTGACTTAGAATAGTAAGCAAACAAGGGAAACGTCTCATCGTCTCATCGTTGTTACTTACTTATTACACATAACCCTCTTGTTCTCCCAAAAGAAATCCGAGGCCCTTAAAACATATTTTAACATGAGGCCATTATATGCATAGTGTGGCAGAGTTCAGCTTTAGGGATCTCACAGAAAAAAAAAAAAAAAAAAAAAAAAAAAAACCCTGGGTTTAAGACAAAGAAAAACTGGAAAGGAAAAATTTATTCTTGATTGCTTATTTTCACATTGGGAGAAAAAAAGCAAAAAATAGGAGAAAACGAATGAATTAAAAAATAAATATCAGTAGCAAGAGTAATGTTTTGTGATGTAATCCAGCTTTGGCTCTGAGTAGTACAATCTATGACACAAAAATCGTTATTTCATAATTACCTCAGCATTTTCAAAAGCAACTTAATGAAGATTGTTTCTCTGCATTCATTTTTATTCAAAACCTTACCAGTTAATCATGAGAAGCTAAAACACACAATGCTAGGAGATTAATATCCCCACACAAGATGCATTATTTTTCCTTTGCAGACCGTATGAGCCTGTCAAAAATGAAAGCTTTGCTCTGGTTTTGTGAATTTAAAACAGTCACAAAACCCGCTGAGAGCTGAGTTTCTGGGAAAAAGGTGGGACACGCCCGTTTCATTTGGGATTCGGCAACACTTTAAGAGGTTCATTAATCCACATCTTAAAAAGACCCATGACAACCCCATTAACAGCCCATAGGTCAAAGTGATGGATTTAGCTCTAACCCACAGCCAAAAACTAACTCAGAGTCTGAACACCCTTGTGGCCCACCTTCCCTGTCCCAGCCCCTCTACAGCCAAGCTCAGGCAGGCTCCAGGCATGGCTAATATACTCAGCAAACAATGGAGTTGGGAGAGTCTAAAAAAAAATCACTTTATTTATTTGCAGTAATAGTTTGCGTTGGGAATGTTTTACCTATGCAAATAAGATTGATTCTTTTTGGGAGGGGCAGGAAAAGCTCACCAGCTTGCTGCTTTCTAGCCTGCTGGGCATCTTGTTAATGCATTGTATGTCATCAGTTCTTAGGAGTTAATGTCATCTCTCCTACTGAAAGGCCCAACCTGTCCCATAACCCCAATCTGGTAGCTTGGAACATTTTATAGCCACTATGTGTTAGCCCAATAAATAATCTATTAGGCACAGCTTCAGCTTCACCTCTTTGGGTCTGAACCTGAATCTCGCAGCTCCCTGGAAACCATGTACTCTTCTTGGAAATCAACAACCCATTCAGTGTAGAACGTTTGTCCAAATCACTGGACTAAGACACCGTAGTTCAAGCCTGGAACTTATTAGTTCTTTCACTCATAGAATCACTTAGTTGAAGGGGGTCTGAGGGGCCGGTCAGTCCACAGTTGCTTTGCTCTTTACTAACCGAGACACAGAGGCCTCTACTGCTAAGGGACTTGCTCTGCACCAACACAAATGTACGTGTAGACAGCTGAGCTCAACACTATGACTCCACCATTGGAACAAGCCCCTCAGACCAGGACCAATTGATTCCATGTGGCTTCCCACTTCAGGACTGAACTAAATGCACTTAAGCAAACAGTTAACAGTGGCAAGCCAGAGAACTGGGGGCATGCATCAGGCATCGGATCTGCATTAAAACTCCTTTTCTTTTGGGCTCAGAAGTGTGAAGTTCTGCTGACACTGAGGGCTGGCAAATATGGGCCAACACTGGGCCAGCCCCTGCACAGTGGCCGTCTGGGATCAGCCTCCGCTCCTGTTAAGTAACCATCTCCAAGATTTACAAAACCAGGGGCAGGTAACCTTGATGAGCCCTGCCCCCAGGGAAAGGTTTAGGATGCAGTTCTGAGGCCTAGCATGTGCTGGGCACACAGGAGGAACCACTGTCCTTTCCATCCTTCAAGAGGACTGGGAAAACAGAACCCCAGCTTTACACTTGGAGTACACATTAGGGGTTGGCAGCAACGTGATGGCAGGATAAACAAAAAGTGCATGCTACCGGCAATTTGTTTCATCAGAACAGATGCTCATTGGAGCAAGTATTTTCACACACATGCAATGACTCTTGAGACGGAAGCAGTCAGTAGAAGAAATGAGACAGGTGTGTTTGTTACAAAGGGAACAGTCTGGCAGGGAAGTAGAGTACCCTGGTTTCCAATCCTGGTCTCCCACTTCCTAACCTTGTGACCTTGATTAAGTCATTCAACCTCTCTGAGCCTCAGTTTCTCATCGGGGCCAAGGAGAAACAGGAACCTATTTCCCAGAGCGGTTTTGAGGCGCACTGCCCGGCACGGCCTGGACACCCACTAAGTAAGAGTTGTTGCCCGCAAATGCTAAGTCTGAACCCAGCTGCATACACATGCCATTATCTAGACCAGACAGGTCTCCAGCCTGCATGTCAAGCCCGCATCTTTCTCCAGAAGGCAGAGGAAAGCACCAGGTCTGCCCCGGCAGTTCAGCCTCCAGGCGGGGTTTCGGGCACGGGAAACTGAAGGATTCAATCGGAAGCCCCGAATGTTTCCAGGCTCTAAGTAGGGAAGGAGGGTAGGACAGGGGCCCGGAGGCGGCCTCCGGGCCCTCCAGAGGGAGCATTGTTCGCGAGGCGGTGGGCCTGGCTTACCGAGAAGCGCATCCGGAGCCGGTTGAGGGGCGCGCGGGGCACGCAGCAGAGCCAAAGCTCGGCCCGGGTCCGGAGCGCCGGAGCCGCAGGAAGGCGAAGAGGAGGAAAAAAAGGAGGCTGCCGCCCGCTCCTGCCTCATTCTCCCGGGCAGCGTTGACCCGCGGGCCGCCGCCGGATGGGGCTGGCCGCCGGGCGCGGGACCCTGTGCGCGCTGCTCATGTCCCAGTCTGCCGCTGGCGAGGTGTGCGCGCAGCCGGCTGGTCTCTGGGCGGCACCCGGGGGCTCCTCATGCCCCGCGCCGGGGCTCGGAGGGAGGATCTCGGGGAGGCAGCGCGGAGGGAAAGAGAGAGCAAGAGTCAGCATGAGAACACGCAGAGCTGCGCCCCGCGGGGGCCGGGGGCGGGCGGGCGCCAGGAGGACCGTGCTGCCCCACCCACCGCGCCTCTGCGCCCCGCGCTGCGCGCCCAGTGGGGCGCTGAGCCCCAGAAACTTTAGCACATGGCCGGTCTGGCGGCCGCGGTGGCCGAAGCTGCCCTGCTCTTCGAGCGCCACCTGCTTCCTGCCCCAGCCCCAGAGCGCAGCTTACCAGCGGCTACCGCGACCGCAGCGGCGGGACGCCCACCCGGCCGCACGCAGAGCAGTGCGCACCTGCGGGGAAGGAGGAAGGGGCTGGCTGCGTCGGGGTCTCTGCTGGGGAGGGACACCTCAGCGGCAGCGATCGCCGCGGGTTAAGGCATCCTGCGCGGGGGCTGCGCGCGAGCGGGGTTCTGCAGGCCGGGATGGGGGAGGATCTGTGCGCCCCCCGCCCCAAGGCGCCGCTGCTGACAACGCGCGCGGGCTTCCCCGGCCCCGGGTCTGCGGAGCCAGCCCCGTTACCTAGCGACTCGCTCCGGGGAGCCCACGCTGACGCGCGCGACGAGCCGGGCTGCGGCAGCCGAGGGGCGGGGAAGGAGGGGAGGGGGAGCTCCAGTGCCGAGAGGGCTGGCGGCTGCGGGCCGAGCTCCTCCCTCCGCCTCCCTCTCCGCGATGGGGAGGGGGCCCGGGAAAGACGTGGCCTCCGCCTGGCCCTGGAGGATGGGAGGCCTGCGCGGGGCGGGGGAACGGAGGGAGGCACTAAGTGCTCCGGTCCCCGCAGTGGGGATGCAGCAGCAGGTGGCGGCTACGTGGCCTGTGGAGGCTGGGCACCCAGAGGCGCGCGGTGAGCCCGGCCCCGGCGGGAGCGTGGCGAATGTGGCTGTGGGTGCGTGGATGTGTGGGACACGCTCCCACCCACGTGGCGTACATGGGGACCTGGGGACGCGGGTGAAAGAGGAGCCTCCTCCTTCCTCTGGTCTCCCTCCCTCCCTCCTTCCTGGACATTTTGCTGCTGCGCTCTTTCTTCATTATGGAAGCCCAGGTTGCTCCGTTCCCCACTCCAGCTCCTCCTATCTTCCAGGGAACAGGAGGATGGCCTGGTAGCTGAAGGTAGTTATGTCGTGGTCAAAGCACTACAACCCCAACCCCTGCCGCCCTTTGGCCCCTCCCCAACCCATCCCCGTGTCCAGTTGCCCGACTCGTAGGCCCTATAACCTGCCTCAGGACGCCTTCCGCTTTCAGGACTTAGGACCTCTGACACAGACTGGGGTTCAAATCCAGGCCCCTCCAATTGCTTGCAGTACGCAGGACGTTTGTACCGTCTTCAGGAAGATGGAGTTCTTGTCTCTAAAGGTCATAGCTAAGTACTAGTACCCAAGGCCTGAATGTGAACATGACTTTCTAGAAGAGAAGCAGCCTGTCTCCTGGTTCTCTGGGACCTCACCAAAATCCACCCCAACGGCCAGGGAGGTAAGGCAAGTGCCGGGAAACACGACGAGGGGGGCAAATTGCCCAGGTCCGCTGGGTGCCTCGGAAGCAGAGCTGGGGGAAGAACCCAGACATCCTGGTTAGCAGGTTACCAGGGCCCACCGCTGTGCGCCTTCCCCAGTTGGATGGTGCAAGGAACCTTCTGCCCCTACTTTCCAGAAGATCCTCCTGCCTACCAAAGGGCTGCTTCCTTCCCATCCCTGCTACAGAATAGGAATCGCCTGCCACCTCACCCACAAGACCAACCCATACCCTCCCTAGCTGGCCTTGCTGGCTTCCTCTCTGGTATGGATGTGGGGAGAAAGATGCAGAGGACAGACTCTGCGGAGATTTAGGGGAATCAGGCCTGCCCAGGAACACCCACACGCTAGCCCTGCGGCTCTACGGGAGAGAGTCCCTCCGTGAGGGGCTTTGGGAAACAGCAGAGTCTGAGTGGTTTTTGTTGGCTTAGTGACAAGGCATTTCCTCCAATTATTGTTATTACTGACATGCCAGTAACTCCTGTCGAAAAACCCTGTAAGTCTATCGAAACAGAAACCTTGTGTCTGAAGAAATCAGGGTCCAAAGGCCACACTTTTCTGAGAAAAGCACTTTGCATCCCAGCCTGTGTATAACAGTTGCATTCCAACATTTTCCAGTGAAATTGGGAGCAATATCTCTGAATTTCCCAACCAGTTACTATGGGTAGCTGCAGACAGGGAGCTGGTCCACAGAAACTCCAGAAGGACTATTTCTTGGTGCCAAATTGGCAGCCAGCTCTTTCTTCAGCCCCCATTTCCCAATCTGCAGGTAGAGTTTGATACCTAATTTGTCAGGGAGCCCAGTGCTTACAATAAATGAAACCTCAGAGCTTGGATCCCATGCGTCCTGCTATTCCAGGAAACAAAGCAGCCTGTAAGGAAGTGTGATTCGATGGCACAAATGTCTCATTCATGGTTTGCAGAGATTTGAAACATGTTGTTTGAGCACAGCAAAAGCTGGCGCATACATGTTTTATTGGTGTGTGTATGCGTGGGGAAAGGGGGAGCAGGGAAGACTCCTACATTACATAGTCATTCTTCCTGTTTTTCTCAAATAATAGGAAGTGGGGAGTGCACAGGAAAGCCAGGATTGAGGAAGCCCATGATCCCTATGGCCACACAGGGATTGTTCCTTAGCGATGCAGTAGAAGAACATCTCCCTGACTTTGTAACGAGTATCTACTGAAGTGAGGCACAGTGTTAGGCACCAGGGATGCAAAAATGACTTAGATAAGTCTTCTGTCTTCTGGATCCTCCTAGGTGCTTTTATCGAGGGCTTAACCCATGCCGGGAATTCCAGGTACCACGAATTTGATCTAGGAAAGCTCATTTTAACCTCACCAAACCCTGTAAAGTGGGTCTGTTATCTTTGCTTAAGAAGCGAAGCTCGAAAAGGTTATGTAAGTTCCCTAAAGTCATGCAGCTGGCAAATGATGGACTTGGGGATTTGTAATCCAGTCTTCCTAACCCCAAGCCCAAGTTCCTAACTTCCTATACTGTCCGCCAGGCTAAAGGAAACAAAGAACAATAGTAACATAGCTAGTAGCTGCTTGAGACTTAGGATTGCCAGTGAGATGTGTGCATGGAGTCTCCAGCATAGTTCCTGGAACAAAGTGAGCTGTTGATAAAAAGATAGTTATCATCATCATTAGACCCTCATAGTTGTGACTTGTTATGCTCTGTCTTATAGAGGTTACCAAATACTATTCTTGGAGGCATAGAGGAAAGTGACTATACCTTGTCTGCAGGGACTGCAGCTGGCTGCCCAGAGGAGGTGGCATCTGAGTTGGGTCCCCAAGGATCTGTAA
This sequence comes from Macaca fascicularis, assembly GCF_037993035.2. Lineage (NCBI taxonomy): Eukaryota > Metazoa > Chordata > Mammalia > Primates > Cercopithecidae > Macaca > Macaca fascicularis. The sequence continues at coordinate 163,929,248 of NC_088381.1, read as the reverse complement.
ATATTGGGCAGATGATAAGGCAGAAGCAAGAACAAGCTAATCAGGAGGAATATGCAGGGGAAATCCCAGAGCTGGTAACAAGCAGCTCTTGTGTGCAGGAGCTGAGAGAGAGAGACCCAAGGCAGGTAGACAAGAAGTTGAAGACATGGAGCAAGTCCCAGGGATGCTGAAGGACACAGGTGGAAGAAAAGTCTCGAAACTGTGCAGGGACTGCCCTTCTTTTGAGCTCTCAGGGAGGCAAGTAGAGAGGGAGCTAGGGGAGCCCATGCCTCCTGTCAATGCTGGTTTCCTCCCTGAAGGAGCAGGCAAGGCCATCTGCTGAGTCCGGCCTATGGGGTGGTGAGTGTGAGACAGTGGAGCAGGTAGCTGTAAGAGGATCCAGCCTCCAGACAGCCACCCAAGCCAAGACTTAGTGGCTGTGCTTGACTGAGGCTCCTCCCATCATTCATAAGGACAATGGGGTCTTGATCCCTACCAGCCTCCACACTTTGCAGGGACATCGCGAGGCACACAGTACACTTCACAGGTCCTTCTGTGTGAGAGGGCTTGGCGATCTGTAATGAGTGTATTGTTTGCATGAGACACATAAATAGTACATCTGTTCCCAGCTTTTTGCAGATATTAGCCTATTGGATCCACAATCTATTCCTTCATTTGTGCATTCATTCATTTAACAAGTGTTTGAGCACTTATTAGGTCCTGTGGTTGCACAAAAGAGAGGCCCTTCCTTGGATCTAGGAGATTGAGGAAGCCTTCCTGGGGTGAGGGAGATTTCTAAGATGAGTCTGAAAGATAAGTGGGAGTCAGTCAAATGAAAGGGAAATGGTTTGGGGGTTGGGGAGCAGAAATATTTCAAGTCCAAGAGCAGCACTTGCAAAGACTTTCAAATACTGAAAAATAGAGCCCACGGAGAGAGGTCAAACCTGGTTGTTCCCTTTAGAGAAGAAACATTATGTGAAGTGTAGTCAGATAAGTGTATGATATGGGGTTGGGGATAGTAGGACCCAAGAAGGAGAAAGGACTTCCTTAGAAATGGCTCAGGAAAAATTGGAAGCATCTTTCCTTTCTAAAAATCAGTATCTATACTGTTAATGACGTTTTATTTTTTTATGGTGCTCTGAGGTGTTCAAAACCTCTCATTTCCCACATTTCATTGGCTCTCATCGTATATATGGGGGTTTGGTCTGGAGGATTCCTCAGTCTCAAAGCTGATACCTGACAGACCCTGTGACTTGAACCTAGGGCTTCCTCCTGGGTGGTCTGGCCCTGCTAATTTTTTTTTTTTTTTTTTTTTTTTTTTTTTTTTTTTTTTTAGACAGAGTCTTGCTCTGTCGCTCAGGCTGGAGTGCGGTGGCACAATCTTGGCTCACTGCAAACTCCACCTCCCGGGTTCACACCAATCTCCTGCCTCAGCCTCCCGAGTGGCTGGACTACAGGCCCCCACCACCATGCCTGGCTAATTTTTTGTATTTTTAGTAGAGACGGAGTTTCACCGCGTTAGCCAGGAAGGTCTCGATCTCCTGACCTTGTGATCTGCCCACCTCGGCCTCCCAAAGTGCTGGGATTACGGGCATGAGCCACCGCCCCCAACCTGGTCCTGTTAATTTTTAATACTTGCACATCACTCTTTACAGTTCACAATGCATGTCCTTCTTCCTGAGCTCACTTGACTCTGTAAGCATCTCCAGCTTCGAAGGAAGAAAATGCTAATCCAGGGAGGGGCAGCGTCTATCCAGCAGAGCCCCCTGGTTAGCGGGAGGCCAGGAGGGTGACTGGCTGGGCTTATCCAGACAGAGGGCAGCCTCTGGGCTGAGCAGCAGTTTGGCTCATTTGCATTCACGTGACTAGAACAGCCTGTGTGAGCAGCAGGGCCTGAGTGAAGAGCACCATAAAGCACAGGTGAAATGAAGTGAAGAGGACTCAAACATTTGTTTAGGATCGGCTTTCAGGTTGGAAATCTTGCTGTGCAACACCCATATCGAGAGGTTATCGAAATGAGATCATCAACTGGCCACACCAAGGAGGTGGTGAAAGATTGAAATTGGGACAGCTGGAAAGAGCTGAGAGAAGTGGCGAACACAAAAGAGATGATTTGGAAAGAGGATGCCATCAATTTCAAATAGCTGCAGGGTTTTCTTTTTCTTTTTCTTTTTTTTTTTTTTTTTTTTGAGACGGAGTCCCCTCTGTTGCCCAGGCTGGAGTGCAGTGGCCGGATCTCAGCTCACTGCAAGCTCCGCCTCCCGGGTTTACGCCATTCTCCTGCCTCAGCCTCCCTAGTGTGGCTGGGACTACAGGCACCCGCCACCTCGCCCGGCTAGTTTTTCGTATTTTTTAAGTAGAGACGGGGTTTCACTGTGTTAGCCAGGATGGTCTCGATCTCCTGACCTCGTGATCCACCCATCTCGGCCTCCCAAAGTGCTGGGATTACAGGCTTGAGCCACCACGCCCGGCCAGCTGCGGGGTTTTCTTATAGGACAGAGCTTGATTAGCTGTTACAGGTGGCCCAAAGAGGTTGAAGTAGGCCACCAGGAAGACAATTGCTTTGTTTCAAGACGAGAAAGAACACCTTCACCCTTAGAACAGTAGTCAGCAAACCACAGCTCATGGGCCAAATCTAACTCACTGACCACTTCTGTAAACAAGGTTCTAGTGCCCACCCATTCGTTTTTGTCTTGTCTATGCTTCAAGAACAGAGATGAGTACTTGCTACAGAGACTGAATGGTCCACTAAGCCTAAAGCATTTAGTATCCAGCCCTTTACAGAAACAATTTTCTAACTCCTGACTCACAGCAATACAAATAACAAATGGGCTCTCTTGGTAGGTAGTGAGTTTCCCATCACTTGCGGCATTCAAGCAAAAGCTGAAGCCTTGTTAAGCGGTGATGTTGAAAAGAGTCTGAGTAACCCATAAGGTCCCTTTGAGATTGTAAGAGTCCAACAGTTAATGACAGTTATTCAAATTTCTTTGCTGTCTGCCTGTTACAATAGTCACAACTATAAATGAATAATCTATGAAGCAGCCTCCGCAGACTTTCAGGACTACAGTTTTCATGCCAGTATCCGATGCCCATCAAAGTGAGCAGTGGCTTTCTCTGCCTGTTTAATATGACAAGATAGATGTAGTACAAATCCAGGCAATCTCAAGAGTGAAAATCTGTTGGAAATCTTTTTACACCCAAGCCTCTCCCACTGGGAAAGAGGCACTCATTGATGAATAAGCTCATTAATGAATAACTGTGTGGATCATTTCTGGGCCACCTTTATACCCATGTGGCTCATACATTACTATGTGTTTGAAAGGGATGAGGTATGGTACCAGCAAAATTAGTTTTGTTGGGCTTCTGTTGGTGTGTCTGGGGACATCATTCAGCAAATTCGCTGCCAGACCTTGAGCTGGACAAAGCACCTGCCTTTGAGGAGCTGGTCACCTTGGCCCCACCTAGCTTGGCCAGAATGTGATGAGGACCTGGTAGATTCCAAAGGCAGGGGGAGGGATATACTCAGCCGGTGGTGTATCTATCTAGCAAAGTAACAATACTGCACAATGTTATTAACTGAAATTTGCTTTCTTTCCAAGTAGAATCACAGGCACAAAAATAAATAAATAAAAATCATCTCTTAGGAAAAAAAAAAAAAAGGCTGTGGCCGTTTCGTTATCTTTCTCTCAACCAGATTGAATACAAACAGGTTCCATTTTCCCATCTCAAACTGTCTTGCAACACCGTGATGTGATGGAAACAAAATGTTCTTATGCAGTAATCCACAGCCTGCGTGCTGAAGCAAAGATTTCCCAACCAAAAACAAATAATGTCCCCTTATGAATAGCATCGGCAAAGGCCAAATTGATTAATTCCTGTTTCTACCGTCTTTGTGCAAAGACTGCTTCCCTCATCCTAAGTGGCTCGATCCAGTCCACACCATGGTGAATTCCAGGCACTGATTTTTCTAAAGCCCTCATTGCTTTGAGTTTTCATTCCTTTCTCCCATCAAAGTAAGACAGCAGCAACAAACTCATTTTACATTTTTACATGTTACATTTTTCTTGCTGCTGTTTTTGTTTGCAGGTGACAGTTAGATAATCAAGGTGGTTGGTTGCCATTGGCAGGATTCCCCAGCTGCGAGACAGATACCCCTAAGAGGTTTTCACCTGAGAAGCATTCAGATATTATTCAGGCCTTAACACATCCACTCTCAGTCACTTAATCATGCTCAAAACCTATTTGAACCAAACTCATGTTTGCTCTCCCGATAGAAGAAGTCTTGGTGTCGTGGCTGTGTTTATTTGGAATTTTAAAAGAGCACAGAAAATGTCGGGGATGTCCTCCTGGTGAGACATGAAAGAAGCATCACATAAAAATGCCACAGACGTTTCATGTCTTCACAGGGATACCCTCAGCCCAGTGCTCCTTCATCTTCTATTCCCATTTTTGCCTGTGACGTAGATTGTCCAATCTCAGTGCTGAGGTCTCCTCTCTAGCTGAACCTTCCCTTTTCACCTCCCCACCAGGCCACAGGACACACCAGCCTTAGCCTTGTTTTATTTATCTCCCCCAGCCATAGCTTGGACAGTGTTGAATTCCTAAATGAGAGGTGGTTCTTGTTTATTTTTAACGATAACTTACAATACAGGGGGCAAGAGAGTAATAGCTTTGTCCCCAGTTAAGTACAAACAAAATGATTCCTATATATTTTATTTATAATTACTTGATGTCAGCATGCTTGGTTTCAGCTCCCAAGGTAAGATTGGAGAGCGTTGTTAAATTAATTGCTCTGCGTACACTCGAGCACACATTACCTTATTCCAAGGATAAATATTAATGTAGTAATTCAGTTCTGCTGGGGAGATTGTCCATAAAATAGACATATCTATAAAATGACTAAAAATGTAAAGGTTGTTGAAGTTCCTCATTCTTCCTCTTAGTCTCAACTCTCCATAATGTTAATTGTTCTAAAAGCTGACAAATATTCTCCAGTGACAGGGAAGCCGTGGTAATTAAGAGATGACATGCCACAGAGCCGAACTAGCATCAGATACCATTTCTTGCGCCACTACCCCCAACCCAGTTAACCACATCATCTGCTAAGTTTGAAGCAAACCATCGTATGATTGCCTCCCTCAGGTTGAAGGAGAGTCTCTTAATGGATGATGAGGAAGGCAAAGGGCTCCTCATCTTGTCTTTCCAATCTAGATCCTTCCTAAAACTTCTATTTATTCTCACAAACCAGTCATAGGCCAACTTGGCCTGTCTGAAGCTCTGCATAAAGCTAAATCCAGCTGGAGTTCCTTGCACTAGATCGCTGTAAATGAATAAGGAAGGAGGGGCTTTGGATGACTTACAAATATCTCATGAAACACAGGAATGTTGAATTGCTAGGGTGACCATATTCATAATCCATCAAGGACAATGTCTAAAGACATTTCATTGATTAAAGAAAGCTTATGCTTTCCATAGGAATAATCAGGATATTATACATCTCTGCTTAGTTTCGTCGTCGTCATCATCATCATCATCATCATCATCATCCTTGCCAGCATTAATTGAGCCTCTATTCTGTGCCAGGCCCCTTTCATGTAAATTATTTCTACTTAAAATTCATACTACCACCACAAGCACACATCATGATTCCCAGTTTTCAGATGAAAAAACAGTGACTGGAAAAGGCTATTTTTTAATCTCCAAAGATCCAAACTTAGCTAATGAATATTTCCAATTGTTAGAAGCCATTAATTTAAAGCTAACAGTAAAATACAAGTATATATGACTAGGCAAAGGCTATTGCTAATAAAATGCAACACCTTCTGTCACATCAATGAACAAAAATGCAGAACTTTCAAGAAATAGTTTCTCACTTTTCAGACTAACAAAACAAGCAGTGGCTGACAGACTTACCTCTTTGCCTTCTTAATGGCTGGTGTGTCAAATTACTGTTATTTTCAGAGTTCACCCACTCAAAACACAGTCACCGTACCTACTTTGGACAAAGAAAAAAAGTTCTTTCATCTCTTATCTGTTTTTTTCCTAAATACTTAAGATTTAAGTATCAGCAACCTTGTTAAAACATCATTGAAATCCATCATATTTTTATTAGAGATCACTGAAAATACAAGTCCAGAGGGTACCTCTCTGTTAGTTTCCAACCCACTCCAGTCTTCTTAATTCCTTTCTAAGTTCAGTCACTAACTGCATTCCATAGCAGCTTTTACATTTAAAGAGCAAAGTCCTGCTGTTGGCTTGAGTAGACCAGGAAAGGTAGATGAAAGTGAAATGGGTGGCTATGAAAATGCTTTTATACACTCTCCATTTTCCAATCAAATTGTTGCCATTTTAGAAGTGGATGGCATCCTCGGGGTGTGTGTGTGTGTGCGTGTGTGTGTGTGCTTAATCAAATGACTGGAGAAATTATAAAAGAGAAAGATGCAAGCGATAAAATAAAAAGCAGGAAGCAGCAATGGGTTTCTCGTGATGACTTTGAGTTAATACTCCTCTGGGGAAGACAGAATAAAAAAAGGAAAGCACAAATACAGCAAAATCTGTCCTACAGAGTTAAAATCTGTTGGATCAGCCAAGCTTTTCTGGTAAAGCAGTACAGAATATCTTTTTACCCTGTTAATCTTAACTCTTACAACTGGAGAGTGACTAATATCTGAAGGTTGTAATCTTCGTTGGGGGTTGAACATGATGGAGGAATGATAAAGAAAATGCAGACTTTTTTTTTTACATTAACTTGGGAATGCTGCCTGAAAATACTAGCACAATGTTGCCCTTCTCTCCCCTAACATAAGATCAGTTCATGAATGTGTATTACAGATCCAGCCATGGTACTGAACCTGGGATTTCCTTGGTGCAGTGTGATCAAGAAGCATGCATCGTTAGGGCCAAACCTAGAAACTGAGGGGTTTAAAGCATCTAGAGATGTTTTGTCTGTCTTTCGCTCTTATTCCAGTGCTAGATTTCTGGGAGAGGTTCACAGGGCCATATTGGTTCTTCCAGTAAGTGACAGACATGCACAGATTGCGAAAATCTACTGAGGGTTATTTCTCCTTTATGCATGGTTGATGTTAGTGGTGGTGGCTGTAGCTACTGGTTATTGAACATCTACAACTAGCTCTACAGAATGCTGGCATTCCATGTCTTGCTTTATATAATCCCTCCAACAAACCTGAAAGGTGGTTCACATATTCCCCCACACTTACAGAGTAGAAAGCTGAGGGTCAGGAATGTGAAGAACATGCCCAAAGTCACTACATCAGCTGTCTTTTGCTGTGTAACACATTCACAACACTTAGTGACTTAAAACAACACACACTTGTGATCTCACAGTTAGATGGGCACAACTCAGTTGAGCTTTCTGCTCAGGGTCTCTCTCAAGGCTGAAATCAGTGTGTCAACCAGGGCTGGGAGCTCATCTGAAGGCTCAACAGGGGATGTATCCACTGCAGGCCTTTTCTCAGGATCTTGTTGACACAATTTAGCTCCTTGAGGGTACTTCCTAGATGACTTCTGGCCAGTGGCCACCGGCAATTCTTTGCCACATGAGCCTCTCCAGTATTGCAGCTTGCTTCATCAAAGTGTGCAAGGCCAGAAGACAAAAAAGAGAGCTGCAAGAAAAACAGAAATCAAGATCTCATGTAACTTAATGACAGAAGTGACATCCGATTACCATTGCTATATTCTATTTGCTAAAAGCAGATCTTGCTCACATTCAAGAAGAGGAGATTATATGAGGGTGTGAATCCCAGGAGACAAGGACTAGTGGGGACATCTTTTAGTCTGCCCACCATACCACTCATCTAATTCCAGTGAGTGCCCTTGCCAGCATCAGCTCTTCATAGAGCACTCTTATTGCTACTTCCTCCTTGGCATATCTTTCTTATCCTTGGAGGCTCAGCACCAGCCACCTTCCTCCGAGAAACCTTCTCTGGTAGCTCCTGTCTTCCTTTTCCTCTCTCTCCCCAGCGAATCCACCTAGTACTTATAGCAGCAGATAACAGCAACTGAGAGTCAGTTCTGCTTTTTGAGTAAGCTCAAGACACACTTTCAAGGGGCACATGTTCTCAAACCATGCAACATGATACCCCAGGGTTCTGCAGAGCTTCCTCCAGGCTGATATTTTGGAAAGAAAGGGAGGGCAGAGTTCTGAACCAAAAAACACAATGCTCACCCAACATCTGCCCTCGCTGACTTTATATTAGATTTCATTTGACAAAGATTCCATGCTCAGTATATATTTAAAAGACATTTGTCAGAGAAGCTATATTAAAAATGATAGGTTTCCCACATAGCCCACCACTGTAATATTTCTTTGGGAAAATGCATTTAAAAATCCAAATTTAACCCTAGGTAGACAGGAATATCCCCAAGTGTTGCTAAGATGTGGGTGGAGGATGGGGGGTGGGTGTGCAGAAAAGAATGGTAATTTATTAAGTATTTTTGTCTACTTAAGAGAAAATACTTTTTTTATGTGTCTCCTAGTATCCACCCAGAGGTATCCTCTGCATTCCCATTGCCTCAACTTTATTCCTGGCATTTGGACTTCCTCACCTGAATGCCTCAACAGGTTTCCACCTGACTTCCTTGCCTCCAATTCATCCTCCACCCTCTACACCAAGTGAGCTTCCTAAACTACAAGAGGAAACACGCCATTCCCTTACCCAAACCCCTTTGATGACATCCCCCAAGACAAAGGCAAAATTCTTAGCTGGCTCATGAAGACTTTCATGGGCAGCTGTCGTTTATGGATGTTTTTATCTTTTGAACAACCTCTCTACACTTTGACGGTTCCCATATATGATTCCCACATTCCCATGATGGAATAAAACCAGCATCAACAATAACACGTTCCAGCCTTCCTTGCAGCTCGGACGCAGGCAAGTGACCCGGCTTCTTCCAATCAGACCCCCACTGTGAGAGCTGGATGCCAAAGTGTTATCTGAAGCAGCAGACCCAGTGGTGAGCTGAGAGATAGTCTCCCACCAGGCAGAAGCGGGGGAAATCTAATTTCTCTGGGAGAACTTTTGTTATCCAGTGTGGGATGACTGGTGCCAACAGTGGGGATGGGCAACCATGATGCTCTGGTATGCTGGGTATCACCACGGCTGCAGAGTTTCTGACTGCATGGTGTCTTAACCCTGTGAGCCAACTAAGAATGGAGTCTGTGATATGTCACTAGGAATTCTGACTAATACCAGGTATTTTATGTCCCAGCCCTGGATAATTTCTTCAGCCTCTTTCTTGGCACTTTCCTAGCATACTCTCCACTCTGTGGTCTGAGTGTATTAAAGATGTTTGGAATCAACCAGCTACTTCATTTTTTTTCTCTAGCGCCTGGGCATTTTTCACATGATGGCTTCCATGTCTGAGGCATTCTTAGTTGTCCCTTTTTTTACCTGGATTACTCCCACGGAGTTTTCAGTTGCTATCTTAAGTTTCACTTTCCCTGGATATTTTTTTTCGTGACTCTCAAGTTTGTGTAAATGTCCTTCTTCAAGATCTGTACTGCCCTTACAGCAGCACGGAAATGACTGATTTTAATGGGCAATTAACTCATGTACACCTGCCTCTAGATCATGGGCAAAGAACATGTGTACATTGTTCACCATTTGCGGTGGGCAGCTACAGTTTGGCATGCCCATAATTGCACTTTTTCTCTTGTCATGGGAAATGTTCTATCCAATTCAATCAGCCAGAAGAGAGGCTGCTGCCTCCTGCAGATTTCCACCTCCCTGGCCTCAGTGGTTAGTAGTGTGGATACCTGACACAAGCTGAGATGATCAAAGCTCTCCATTAGGAATTTTCAACAGGAAAGGAGAAAAACTGGTTTTCAGCCCTGCCCAGGTTCCAAAGCTTGAGATGCAGGTTCAGGGATTTTAGTGGCCATGCCCTTCATGTTTTTCATCTATTATATAACAAGTTACCACAAGTTCAGTGGCTTCAAAAACATACATTTGTTATCTCACAGTTTCTGTGGGTCACAAATCTGAGTACAGCTTTCCTGGGTCCTCTGCACCAGGGCCTCATCTGCAAGCTGTAATCAAGGTGGGAACAGATGCCCCTGTCTCATCTCAAGGCTCCACTGGGGAAGGATCCGCTTCCAAGTTCACATGGCTGTTGACAGAATTGGGTGCTGTTGCCCATAGGCCCGAAGGTCTGAGTTTGTTGTTGGCTGGTGTTGGCCAGAGGCTCCCTTCAGTTCCTACGTGACTGTTGGCTGGAGGCTGCTGCCCCCAATTCCTTGTCACTGGGGCCTCCCCAACAGCCCACTAGCTTCATCCAAGCCAGCAAGAAAAAACACGTTAGCAAGAAATACATTACAGTCTTAGGTAACATAATCACAGAAGTGACATCATTTTACCTTTGCCATATTTATTGGTGAGAGGTAACTCTCAAGTCATGCCCATACTTAAGGACAGGGAATTGTATAAGGTTGTGAGTACTAAGAGGCTGGGATAACTGGGGGCCACCTGAAACTCTATCTGCCACACGCCTTCTGGGTAAAAGTCATTTTGGAATAAAGGAATAAAGCAGAAAAAAACAAAGATTTGAGGGTGTTGCAGGTTCTCTTTCCAATTGTACTTGACTCCCAGCTGGAATCCTACAAGTTTGGTTCATGACCCAATAAATTACCTGACATTATTACCTTTTTTTTCCCACGTAAGTCAGTATGTTTTGTGTCCATTTCAACCAAAAAGTTTCTAACTAATATGTAATTGTATTTTTAATACCTAGCATAGTTAATGAAATATGAGAGATGACCCTAATTATACTTTGATAAATCAAATTGAGAACCCTGCCAGTTGTTCAAATATTTTTGCAATATCTTTTTTATTTTTATTTTTTATTTTTTGTTTGAGACAGGGTCTCACTGTGTCACCCAGGCTGGAGTGCAGTGGCACAATCATGGCTCACCACAGCCTCTACTTACCTGGGCCTCAGGTGATCCTCCCTCCTCAGCCTTCTGAGTAGCTGGGACCACAGGTGCACACCATCATACCTAGCTAATTTTTGCTTTTTTTTTTTTTTTTTTTTGGTGGAACCTGGGTTTTGTTATATTGCCCAGGCTGGTCTCAAACTCCTGGCTTAAGCAATCTGCCTGCCACGGCCTCTCAAAGTGCTAGGATTACAGGCATGAGCCACCATGCCCGCCCTTACTTTGGCAATTTTAAGTCACCAAATCACAGGATGTTGGAGCTTAGAGCCCTCTTTTTAATGTGCTCATTTTACATTCTGAAGAAATTGAGGGTGAGAGAAAACAAGTGAATAATGTGACCTTGGTTACACAATTAGTTATGTAGTGATGGAGCTGGAACAGGGTTCTAAATCCTGACTCTGCATCTGGTCCTCTCAGCAGGAAAGAGACACAACTAGACCCTAACGCGAGAGGTTGGGCAACTCAGTACCATGGAGAGAGACTTGCATGTGCCGGCTCCTCTATGCCCTTAGCCTTGAATGGCCAATGGTTTGAGTCCATGAATTAAGTATTGCAATAAGAATATCTGGTGTACCAAGTACAAACTTAGCTGAGTGAAATTATTTGTTTTGATATGATTAAGAGTCTCAACAGTATAAGAACGATATAGCACATTCCTCTTGTGGCTGTGAGTACTACATAATTTTCCTTAATGCTTGTCAAAACAGGAAATTTAGATAAGTCGCTATTCTTTTACAGAAGTTCAGTGATTCTTGATAGTCAATTTGTTTTAGAAAGAAATCAGCATTCTTGCAGTACAATGATCTAAAAATATGCTCTAGGAAAAAATTATTTTATAGCTTTATGCAGAATGCATGTCTTTTTTGCTGAATAATGTTCTTTGCTTCTGCAGAGTCATGTGCACTCCCCACTGGCTTGGTTCACATAGTCCAGATAGTTGAAATGTTTTGCTTGCTCTTTTTAATATTTGAAGGATGTCAGCATGCATTTTGGCATAGTTGGAAATGGCCCACAAGGGGTTCTCTTTACAATATTTGAAAAAAGTTAATAATGTCTCAAATTTGCTACTTGTAGAAAATTGAATATAAATATTTTCAGTGGAAAAATATTACCTGACTCAAACTTCTCTAACTCTGCAGTTTTAAGGCACATTGAGTGTGACAGTGGTTTGTAAGTGTTAAAGCATGATACAAATGTTAATCGTCCTTGTTAGCAATAATAGTATTGTTGCTGTGAAATTTATTATTAACAGACCTGGGGGCAGATGCTCCTTTTTCATTTAACACACCCACAGAAGAGATGGCTGCAAAGATGGTTAAAAATGGTACTTCAGTACAAGAAGCTGGGAGAGAACTGTTGTAGAACTCACTAAGTGGGGTTGGGTCCATCTTTGCCAGCAGATTTTGAACTCCTCAAAGTCTATTCATCTTTCCATCTGCCCCTTCCCCATGCCAAACACTAGATTCACAACAAATGTTCCTTGCTTTGCAATGAATGCCTTTCAAAGCCAAGTCACTCAGACTGAGCAGTTACGCGTGTTGCGGAAGTGCCGAGTTCACCTTCTCCATCAATCATATCTTGTGGCTCTTTTCTGTCTCTTTTGATTTCCTTTGAAATACCAGAATTTGTACAACTTCAAAATGATGCTAATTAGAAATTAGTGTAACTCAGGAGAGCTCCCACCACAAAGCATCATTCTGGCCTAGTCATCAGTACTGCTGAGGTTGAGCAACCCTGCTCTAGATTCGGCTTCAAAACAAAGGATGTGAAGTATCCATGGGACACGATAACACATAGGGTTGTAGAGATAGGTGCGGAACTGATGACAGATGCTTAGATGCCAGGTTAAGGAATGTGAACTTTATCCTACAGAGCAGAGATTGGCAAATTATGGCCAGTGGGCGAAATTCAGCCTATTTGTTTTTGCAAATAAAGTTGTATTGGAACATAAAAAAAAAAAAAAAAGAAAGAAATTAGTGTAACTCATAGAGAAAATAGAAAATCTTTAAAGTGGCAGCAATGAAGATGAAATATGACAAAGGAATGGACAAAATGGGTAGTTATTTTATTATGCTATGTAGCATTTAATTAAAGTTTTAATGTAGGAATTTCAGTGTGGGAAATCTCTCCTGAGTGCTTTAAACAAAGTCGCATCTTTCAGAAGATGAGAGCCATTGTTAGCTTTTGTCATTGTAACTCAGTCACATGAAATTACCGACCTACATTGATGGCTGTTATCTGATAAGGCAGGTTCAGCATCCCTTTGTTTTGGTGGGGGGTGATGGCCCTTACGTGGCTGATACTGGTTTTTGATCTTTCTCTTTTCTATCCTATTGTCAGCTCCATAGAATGGAAACTCAAGATGACCATAATTGATATTTCTGCCTTTTACTAATAGTGTGACCTTAGCAGGAGATTTATCTACATCTCTGTTTTTCTATCTGTAAAATGGGAATCATAGACTTGCTTCAGAGGCTTCTTATGACAAATTAAATTAATCTACATGAAAGTACTTTGCAATCTTGTAAGGGGTTTCTCCTGCCCTCCCTTACTCCCTCTTTTCCTCCCTCCCTTCCTCCCTCTCTCCTTCCTTCTTTCCTTTCTCCCTACCCTACTGCAAACAATAGTTGTAAGGGCATTTCTATTAGAAGAAGGCATGGGGATCAGCAGAAGCAAAGATCTTCCAGGTAATGGGGGTGGATCACGGTTAGGATATTACTTGTAAGTTATTAAATTTCACGTTGAATCTAGTAGGTTTATTTTTAAGAAACCTTCCAAATTTTATCTTTCTTATTATTTTTGTTACATTTGTTGTTGATTGTTGAACACTTGGAAAATAAGCCTACTACTTGTCACGTTACTAGAAAAGTTCTGTCTTCATTATTAACCTTCAAATCATTTGTGTCTTTTCAGATAAGCTTTGGAGATATAAACACACAGAGCTTCAGAACTTGGAAGGGCCTTAGAGAAAATGTATTCTACTTCCATCATATTGTGGAAATGTGAGCCAAGGCCCAGACAGACCAGTAAATCAGTAACAGAGTTGAAAACATAATCCAGGTTCTTGTCCGAGGCTCTTGTTGCTACTCTGAACCACTCCCAGCTCTGAAATCTGTTCCCATCTTTCTGCTGTCAACACCTTCCTCCCAAGGCATCATCACCTGTTTTGTAATCCAGTCATTCAGGATCCAAGGTGAAACTAGCAATGCCCTGGATCCCATTCTTCCAGAAAAGAAGCCACTGATAGTGATTGAGTTTGGCATCATGGGCAGACATATTCTGGTTTGGTCACTTTGAGTTGACTCCTACTTGCTTGGTGTGTTTTGTGGCATTCCAGAGACCTGGAAAAAATTCTGAAACTAGTGAAATCTCCAGCTTCTTATCTACACTGGGACACGTTGGAAAGAACAGAGAACTGGAAGCCTGATCACTGGGATCTGGCCCTAGCTCTTCCTCTAGCTCTCCATATGACCATGGGCATACGTCACTGAGCTTTTTCATTCATGCATATGGCCAGACAGCTTTTCAGTGCATTCAGTCATTAAAGCTCATGCAGGGCACTGGAAATCAACCCACATTCAAAACATTGTCTCTGTTCTTGGGTGGTACAGTCTAGTGGGGAAGGCAGGCATACAGAAAATATATACTGGGCTGCAGTAACTGGGATCAGGGAAGGCTTAATGAAATTGTACCAGACATATACTGGAGGTGATGTCCAGGAGAGACTGTACAATAAAGGTGAAGTTGAAGGTGAGGAAGCACTGAAGGAGTCTTGGAAAACAGGTGGATTCCAGAGGCGGAAAATGGTATTCATACATTCATTTACTCATTCATCTGCCCATCCATCCATTTATTCCATTAACAGGTGTTAAACATCCCCTACAAACCAAGAAATAAGGAGATGAAAAACACAGTCTCTGTTTCCACAGAACTCCTACGAGCTTGAGCAAAGACTCCAGGGCCACAAAAGAGCAGATGGGTTCAGGGAACCGCAAGTGACTCGCTCTGGCTGGAGCAAAAGCCTCCTGTGTAGCAACAACAGGAAAGACTAGAGAAATGGACAGGGCCTTGTACACCATGAAAGGCCTTAAGAACGGTCATAGGAAGTTTATGATTTACCTGGAGGACTGGGATGGGGCAGGGATGACATCATAGAGAGGAGGCAGGGATGACATAACCCAATTTGAGTTTCTGGAAGACCTTGCTGGTTGAAGCATGAAGAACGAATGGGAATGAGAAAGGACAGAGCAAAGAAAAGGGAACCACGTGGAAGGGTGTTGCTGCTGTCACGGGAGATCTCATGTTGACCTGGACAAGAGCGTGGTAGAGGAGACAAAGAAGATCTTACTGAGCAGTAATTACAAAATCTTATTTTAGATGCTCATTTTCCAAAAGAGAAAGTTGACAGATGATATGTCTTGCCCACAGGCATGACCCTGCTCAGAATTCTCCTACGTGACATCTGATGCTCACTCTTGGGAAAACTGGACCCTGTATTGGTTCCACCACTGGCCAGGGATGGAGATTCCCTTGAGTTGACTCTCAGTTTCTTTGTTAGCCAGTCTGGAACTTGAGAACTGATGTTCCTCTAGCCTCAGCTCTGTGACCGTCTATGCCCGCTTCCTGGGAGCTGACACCTGATATTTGCAGCATCTGCTTTTTCCAAGGACATTTGAGGTCTTGCAACTTGGGTGATTTTAATAGATACGGTCCTCTAGGAAGACAGAGGCCAGTTGAGGAAAAGTGGCAAGGGCAGGGGTAATTAGGGAAGCTATCTTAGGAAGCAGTGGCGGGACTGGATGAGGTACAGAAATAAGGAGGGCATCTAGCTGGAAGAAAGGAAACCTTCCTGGGTACAGAACAGGACTGTATGGTGGCCCTGGCTGTTTATGGTCAACAGGTGTCCTGATTGGCCATGGCCTCCCAGGCTGGAGGGTGAATATGATAAACGTCACCCTGAGCCTATGCCAGTAAGGCAATGATCTCCTTCTCTAAGATGCATTTGCTGAGTGGGAGGAGAGGAAGGAGAAGGATTTGGAAAGAGAAGGAAGGGGTGTCCCAGGAGTCAGACAGAGATTGATGATGGAGGCCTTGCACACCAAATGGAAAACATGTGCAGACGGGTCTCCACCCACCTTCTCCCTGCTCTCTGAAACCATAATGCTGACAGTCTAGGCTTGTGCTTCATAATGCTGGCTCCCTCTCCAATCCCACATGCTCAGCCTCTCTATGCCTTGGTTTACCCACACGCAATAAGGGATTAATAATAATAGGACTAGCACATTGTGTCTGTTGAAATGGTAAAAGGAAATAATACATGCATGTCCCTAGCACAGAGCTTGGCATACAGTAAGAGCTCAATGCAGACTGGCTATGACTTCCATTTCAGAGGGGCTCACTGGGTCCTGAATATTCTGGCCTGGCTGGTGTGTTTCACAATGAATGTCTTTGTGCGGATGCTTCACCCTCACCCTCTGAACCCCGAGCTACTCCATGACGAGCAATGTGATTCTTTTTTTCCTAAAAGACTCCTGTCAGTTACATACATTTTGCATGATCCCCTTCTCTTTAGAAAGTAGGTTTTCAAAAATAAACGCAGTTTAGGATGACATACTTTCCTCCTGCCTGCTACATTCCCATGAGCCCTGTTCAGCTGGAAGGAAAATCAGCCAGGGGTTCTCAGTGAGTATACTCAGCTGTGGAAATCCTTGGGCTATAAATAGTGAGTGTGTGTGGGTATTTTTTTTATAATATGATGGACTCATTTTTCCTGATCATAAAATCCATGGCTTCTATTTATAGCTACAATGTTGCTCGCTAGTACTGAGGGATTTTAAAAATAGGTTCCAGGAAATAAGATGTGCTTGGCTAACTCTCTCAGTATGGAGGCAGCAGAAGGGGCCTGGAGATTTGAGCATGAGATGTAGGGTCTTTGTGTTAACCCCATGATGTCTCTGAGTTGTCCTTAGTTCCAGGTTCCCTCGGGTCTTGTGCTTTCAATTTGCATTACATTGCTTGGGCGAAGAGATTTATCTATTCACTCACTGAGAACTTGCTCTGAGCCAGCCATGCTGGTATGCTTATTGGGGAAATAAATAGAAAGTTCACAGAACCAAGGCGCTCACAGCCCAGTGGGCAGACCTGTAAATACATACAGGATTCCAGGATGAAAATGTGATAAATGCCATTGCACCGGTATGAGGAAAGGCCTGGGAAGCACCAAGAAGGTACATGTAATTATGCCCACGGCAGCAGGAGAGCTACCTGTGGTTGATGGAACAATGGCCCCCAAAGATGTCCAGGTCCTAAACCCTGGAACCTGTGAATGTCATAAGGCAAAAGAAACTTCGCAGATGGGATAGAGTTCAGGATCTTGAATGGGAGATGGGAGACGATCCTGGATTGCCTTGTAGGCTCACTGTGGTCACAAGGGCCTCATTAGAGGGCAGCAGGATGGTCTGAGGAGAGAGATAGAGGAGAAGGTGATGTGACTACAGAAACAGAGAGAGATTGGAAGGTGCTACGCTGCTGGCTTTGACGATGAAGGAAGGGGCCATGAGCCGAGGGACGCAGTCCTAGGAGCTGGAAAAGGCCAGGACACAGCTTCTCTCCTAGAGCCTCCACAGGGCAGCATGGCCCTGCCAACACCTTGGTTTCAACCCTGTGAAAGTAATTTTGGACCTCTGGCTTCCAGAACTGTAAGAGAATTAATTTGTGTTTTTTTAAGCCACCAAGGTTGTGGTAATTTCTTTCAACAGAAGCCATCAGAAACCAATATACCACCCAAGGTACCAATTGGTATTGACACCAATATAGCAACCAAGGACTGTTGTAAGGCCCCGTCAGGTGATCAGAGCCACCCGATACCCATTCTTTTCTGATGACACCTGCACCCCACTTGTTTAGCTGAACCCCTTCCTTAGCAGAGCTTGTGAGGCAGGCTCACCTCTTGTTCTAGGGTAGGGTACAGGGTTTAGGCCTAAACTAATTAGTACAGTTATTGTTCAGGCTCAGGGCTGAGCATGCATCATACATGGATCCAGCTAGGTGAGAGCCCAGGGTTTTGTTTGTTTGTTATAGAGACAGGGTCTCACTCTGTTGCTCAGGCTGGAGCACAGTGGCGTGATCATAACTCACTACAACCTTGAATTCTTGGGCTCAAGCTATCCTCCCACCTCAGCCTCCCCAGTAGCTGGGACTATCGGTATACATCACCATACCCAGTTAATTTGTTAATTTTTTGTCAGGACGAAGTCTTGCTCTGTTGACCAGGCTGGATGGAGTGCAGTGGTGCGATCACAACTCACTGCAACCTTGACCTCCTGGGCCCAAGCAATCCTCCTGCTTCAGTCTACCAAAGTGTTGGGATTACAGGAATGAGCTACCATGCCCAGCCAAAAGCCCAGGGTTTTGTAGGATGGTTGTACAAGGAGATGGTTTCTCACTGCACCCCCGCCTCCCATCTTTGAGGATAAACGAGGAAGCACGTCTTCCCAAGAGGCAGGGGCCATGTTGAAACCATGAAGAAAGACTCACCCTGAGAAGGACTCAAACGCCAAACAAGCAGAACCTGGAGATACTGAGAGAAACAGGCCCTGAGCTGCTGGACTTTTCAGATGCACAAACCCATTACATTTTTTTATTAAAAATGGTTTGAGTCAGGTTTTCTCTTACTCGCTCCTAAAGTATCAAAACAAAAACTAGAGAGACTCTGCTATGAGCAGAGTGAGGGGGAAATGGGAAAGAAGATGAGAGGCAGGCGTTGTGATTGAAATCTTCATGTGGTAGACAGCCCGGAAGGCCAAGCTCCCTCTCATTGCGGGTAAGTGTGACCTGGGATCAGGTCCCAGTACTGTGGGTTTTCGGAAGAAGCTTGGCCAGGATTGATTATAAACCCTTATTTTGCAGATAAGGAGCAGGAGACACACAGAAAGAGAAGGGCTTGTTCAAGGTCACACAGTGAGTTCGTGGCTGACACAGAACCGAAGCCACCTCTTCATCATCCTGGCCTGGTCCACCCGGCTCTGCTCAGGCCCAGTTCTGCTGTATGGCGATTGGTCAACCCAGGCCCAGGTCAGCCACATACACACAGGTGCCCAGAACCCCACCTGGGCAGTTCACACCCAGGGATTCTAGGTGGCCCAGGCTCAAATGAAAAATGCTTTTATGCTTGTTGTCTGTATGTGGCTCACTGAGGAAGCAAAGACAGTTGCACAAGACCATGATTTTTTTTTTATTTTTCTGTAGCCACAGCAGCCTGGAGTGGGAACAGACCATGAGATTCAGAGTCCTGGAGCTGAGTTGCAGCAAAAGCTGCCTCTTACTCTGTCTATGCCCACGGATAGATTGTTCAACCCACTGTTACCTCACATGACCTTTCTACCTTTCAAGGGACGCAGGACGACAGAGATAGTGGAGGCAAGGTGTTTTCTGAATTACAAAGTGCTGGACATCCACCATGACAGGCATCCCTCGGCTCATTTCCTCTCCCCTTGAAAGTGCTCTACAGAGACTGGGGACCTTGACAGACATCTTTGAACTAAAATGCTCCAGCCTTCCTTAGTTGGATATATTCACTGGCCAGAAAACACGTGGGATCAGCATGTCAAATAAGACAATGATATTTATTTGTTAAGCTTTGGAGACATGTGAAAATCTTTGTGGGAGGTTTGACAGTATGCAAGATATTTCTTTCCAGGAAACAGTATGAGATTGTAGCTAAAGAGTGCATTTTAACAAATATGAATGCTTCTTCCAAGCCATTGTTGTTCCTAGCTCTAGGTTCAGAAGGAATGTCTCCATTTCCTCTGCAACAACCACAACACACTACAAGTCAATGTCTAGTCCATGAAAGTGCAAGATGAGTTATCCTGGGTTCAATCAAATGGAGGCTTTTTTTTTTTTTTTTTTTTTTCTTGAAACAGTCTCACTCTGTCATCCAGGCTGGAGTGCAGTGGTACGATCTCAGCTCACTGCAACCTCTGCCTCCTGGGTTCAAGTGATTCTTTTGCCTCAGCCTCTTGAGTAGCTGAGACTACAGGTGCACACCACCACACCCGGCTAATTTTTGTATTTTTAGTAGAGATGGGGTTTCACCGTATTGACCAGGCTGGTCTCAAACTCCTGACCTTGTGATCTGCTTGCCTCGGCCTCCCAAAGTGTTGGGATTACAGGCATGAGCCACCGTGCCCAGCCTCAAACAGAGCTTTGAAGTCAAATCTGGTTTTGTTTGCCAGCTCTGTCAAGTGCTCTTTGTGTGACCTTGGCCGAGGGGCTAAACTTCTCTGGGAATCAGCTCCCTCTCAATTGTCACTGCCTCTCAGGTTTGTTGAAGGATTAGATAGAGTGCGTGCTACCTAATTTATAACTTGCCCATGGTGGTCGTTATTCTATTGGTGTTGCCATCCTAACCATCATGACGGGCAGAAACAACAGTGGAAGATGGAGAGGGAACAGGCTTTCAATAGTCCACAGCATCCTTAGGCAAGGACCTAATTCCGCAAGAGGACTCCATTTATTTAGCCAGTATTAATAAGGATCCACAAGATGCCCACCGCAGAGATGCTGCTGGGATGAAGGAACAAAGATCATTGCTCTCAAACAGCCCACAGTATGGTGTGGATGCAAACGTGAAAACTATCACACAAGACAGAAATAAAGAAATACTGAGAGATAAACAGACAAAGAAGCCTATAAGAGGAAACCGTGAATGCCAGCACTGGGGATCACGCAACTGTAAACCCAGTAGGGACTTCAGCGATCAAATGATGCAACTTCTATTTTGGTGGAGAGGCTGCTTCAATTCCATAAATAGCCAAAACGGAGGGTTAAAGATAAACCTCCAAGTGTCAGGCCAGAGGAGATCTTTGATGGTGCAATCCAGCAGGGATTTTTCAATCATTGATTTCTGTGCAGTGAGAAAGATGTTTTTTTCAGCTAAAACACTTTAAAAACTTTGTCCTTCCTGCCAAACTCAGGGATACATGAACTTTCCCTCCACCGCGATGAAGTGTGCAGTGCAGAAAAGTCTGCATATTGGGCAAGACAGACTAATTTGTGCTTTTATCATTGAGTGCATCTGTGTAGTATTAAACTAGGAACTATGAGCCACAAATAGGGAAGACGCTCTTCCTGAACTGTGACCTTTGAGCAATTACAGATGGAGAGAAAGAAACACTCTCTGTAGTGTCATAAGAAGGTCCTGTGATGCTGCTGGTTGCCCACTGATACCCACTACCCACTATCCCTGAATTCTTTACTTTAAAAACCCAATTTTTAGAAGATAGCAAGGACCCCAGCTTAAAAATAACCACCGCATTCCCCAGCTACGCTTTCACAGCGTTCCACTCAGTGAGATGTAGGTAGAAGTTTTGGGGTGGGTTCCAAGAAAGCTCCTCAAAGGGAGCAAATTCTTCTCCTTTGCATCTTTTCTCTTCTTCCATCCTCCTGCCCAAAACATAGATGTGATGGCTGGAACTACTGCACCATATTGCAACCATACAAACCAGACTAAGAACATCAGGGTGTCACTGGCCCTGAACCAATGCTGGCCACTCTCTACTTCTGAATTTATCTTTTTATGAGAACAATAAACCTATATTGCTTATGTCGTTGATATTTGGTTTTTCTGCCGTATCACTCAAGTGCCAATCCCTAAGTGATAAATAGTAATAATATGAGTATAATCCAACAAGAATTTCCATTTTTAGTTTAATTTGTTTTTAACAGTTTTATTGAGGTATAATTAATATACAAAAACTGTGTACATATGGAATGTATATAATTGGATGAGTTTGGACGTATGCATGCACCCCTGAGGCCATTACTATAATCGGGCAATAAACATATCCATCTTATCCAAAATTTCCTCATGCCCTGTTGTCTTTGTTTCTTATGGTAAGAACACTTAACATGAGATCTACTCTCTTATTTTTTCTTTCTTTTCTTTTTTTTTTTTTTTTTTTTGAGATGGAGTCTTGCTTTGTCACCCAGGCTGGAGTGCAGTGGCACAATCTCAGCTCACCGCAAGCTCCGCCTCCTGGGTTCACGCCATTCTCCTGCCTCAGCCTCCCAAATAGCTGGGACTACAGGCGCCCGCCACGACACCTGGCTGGTTTTTTCTATTTTTTAGTAGAGACGGGGTTTCATCGTGTTAGCCAGGAAGGTCTTGATCTCCTGACCTCGTGATCTGCCCACCTCAGCCTCCCTCTTAATTTTTTTAAGCACACAATACAGTATTGTTAACTATAGGCACTATATCCCATCTCCAGAACTTATTCATCTTATGTAACTGCATTTTTATACCCACTGATCATCAAATCCCCATTTCTTCCTGGCAAACATCATTTTTTACTCTCTGCTTCTACGAGTTTGACTACTTGGATACCTCATATAAGTAGAATCATGCAGTATTTGTCCTTCTGTGGCTGACTTATTTCCCTTAGCATAATGTCCTCCAGGTTCATCTATTTGGTCACACATGGCAAGATTTTCTTCTTTTTAAAGGCTGAATAATATTCCATTGTGTGGATATACCACATTTCCTTTATCCATTTATCCATTCATCCATCAATGGACATTTAGGTTGTTTCCAACTCTTGGCTATTGTGAATATGCTGTAACGAACATGGGAGTGCAGATATCTCTTAGAGATCCTGATGTCAATGAATTCGGACATACATATGTATATATATGTCTGTGTGTATGTATGTATGTGTATATATATGTATGTGTATATATATACATATACTTAGAAGTGGAATTCCTGTAGTTTTAACCATTATAAAATATCCCTAAATTCATTAATATTTGTTTTTTTAAGTAGCACTGTTAGATGTACATTAAAGAACATTCAGATGACAATGTCACCCATTTATGCCACCTTCTTCTCTAGTTTCTTAACTCAAGTTTAAGCCCAGGGCTTACATAAGTCAGCGTCTGAAGTTTCACTCACCTTGGGCCATTGGCTTTGATGCAGAGCAGTGTGGTGACATGCTGTTTTCCATAATTTCTGTTCATGACCTTCATTCTTTAATGCCTTAATTCAAGGCATATTGAAGAACATTGGCATTCTGTCTGTGTTTCCTATTTGGTTAAACTCAACATTGTGTTTTTTTCTTAATTGAGTTTCTATTGCTGGAAGGTAGAAAGCTTCTCCTGGAAATCAGCAAGATTCTGACTCATGACTCCTAAGTCACCGTCCTTCATTAGCCTGGGCCGGTCACACTAACTCTCCCAGCTTTACTATTCTCTAATCCATTCTGAGGGATCAGTCAATTTCTCTTGCCACCAGCTAACTGCATTGCCTGACCAATGTCATCCTTTTATACGTGTCTCACTACAAGACAAAGGCTTCGCTATATATAGACAAGAAAAAGGCTTCACTATATAGGTTGTGAATTAGCATGCTTACCGCCTAGAGGAAAGATTGTTGCTTTTCAAGACAATGAGAAAGTGCGGGACCCCTCTGGCCACAGATATTGGCTTTACTCTTAGTAAATTTACCTCCCGCAGATCTGTACTCAGGCCCTTCTGCCTGCAATAACTTCTGTTTTAACACTGCCCTAGAATGTAATCTTTTTGAAGACATTGCAAGTGACAATAGGGATTCAGTTTAAGATCAAATCCAACTCTAGGTGGTGCTGCCAAGTCAAATAACTCAAATTAGTTGACAGCACCTGACAGGCAGAGGCAACATTTGCACAGAGGACAAGTTCTTTTAAAAATCAATTTTAAGGTACAGCTTGATTTCAAGACCACTGACATTTGAAAAGACAGGATCTCATATTCGAGGAAATACAATGTAATAACTGTTGCATGAAATTGGCTAAGGTTAATTCTTTAGTAAACTCTATGTTAAATAAATTCCATATCATGAGTTCAGCTCACAGCAATAATTTTTCTATGTCATCTTTATAGCATTCAGAGATAAAATAACTCTTTCATGTGTTATTAGAGGTCTTACTAGACTTCAAGATCCACCAGGCGAAGATGAGGAGGTAGTCAGGTTCTATGGTCACCGCTATACCTAGCACTGTGTCTGCCACATAACTGGGGTTCAAAAATACTTGATTGATTGCTGAATGACCTCCCCTGGCTAGTGACGTCAGGATTCTGCTGTCAACAATGATTGGCACAGCTGTATCCTGAAACAGCAGCATTTGAGCTTGGCCTGTATGGAAAAATGGGCAAGGAAGGGAGTGGAAGATGGCCAGTGGCAGAAGAAATATACCGGGAGGGACTAGAGTTTTAGCTAAAGGAACAACAGCAAGAACAAAACACAGAGATAAAGATATGCCAGGAAGACTGCCTGATGAGGTGGGGGCTTTCCATGATAGGGGATTCAAGAGATAAGGAGCCATGACTGGAGAGGTTGAGCCAGGACAGCAATAGGTAGAGCATTCAGCACCTTCCCTGTGTGCTATGGAATCACGAATCTTTCCAACCCCATTTGGAAGAAGTTTGAGAGTTATGAAGTATTTGACCTTTATCTTATGCTATTTAAAAATGCTTTTCAATAATCAGGTCAGCACTAGCACTTGAGCCAAAATGATGAACCCTTTTTTATTTCAAACTAGTCAGCTCGGTTATCACTTCTAAATGTAAGTACAAATATGACATTTCCTGCTAAACAAACTCCAAGTCAAACTCTAATTATCCCAAGATTGCCCTTTCCAGCATTTATGCCTCAGTGTGACACTGTACACCTTAAGAGTCCCACGTCTAGATTTTTGAAAACTTCTCGCCCTCTGATTCTGACAGTCCTTAAGCATGTTTTGTTGTAATTAGACCTAAGGATAAAATAGCTGGACTACTTGGCAGAATAGAACTCATCTGTTATATTAACACCTCTTCCAATATCCCCAATTAAGAATGGTACTGTGGGTTAAATGGCACCCCCCAAAAAGTATGTTTGAGTCCTACTTTCCAGTGTCTATAAATGTGACCTTATTTGAAAATAAGGGACCTGCAGAAAAATGAACTAGATCCCTCATACAAAATCTCGCCACATACAAAAATCAAACCAAAGTGGATTAAAGACTTAAATTTAAGACCTCAAACTATGAAACCACTACAAGAAAACATTGGAGAAAATCTCTAGGACATTGTCTGGTCAAACATTTCTTGAGCAATACTCCACAAGCACAAGGGACCAAAGTGAAAATGGACAAATGGGATCACAAGTTAAAAAGCTTCTGCACAGCAAAGGGAACAATCAACGAAGTAAAGAGACCACCCACAGAATGGGAGAAAATACCTGCAAACTACCCATCTCACAAGGGGTTAATAACCAGAATATATAAGGAGCTCAAACAACTTTATAGGAAAAGAGAATCTAATAATCTGATTTTTTAAATGAGCAAAAAATGCAAATCAAAGCTATGAGATATCACCTTACCCCAGTTAAAATGGCTTTTTTTCCCAAAAATAGGCAATAACAAATGCGGATGAGGAGGTGGAGAAAAGGGAATCCTCATACACTGCTGGTGGGAATGCAAATTATTATACCCACTATGGAGAACAGTTTGGAGGTTCCTCAAAAAACTAAAAAGAGAGCTACCATATGATCCAGTAATCCCACTGCTGAGTATATACCCCCAAAAAAGAAAATTAGTGTATCGACATGATATCTGCACTCCCATGTTTGTTGCAGCACTGTTCACAGTAGCTAAGATTTGGAAGCAACCTAAATGTCCATCAACTGATGAATGGATGAAGAAAATGTGGTATGTATACACAATGGAGTACTATTCACTCATAAAAAAGAATGAGATCCTGTCATTTGCAACAACATGGATGGAACTGGAGATCATTATGTTAAGTGAAATAACCCAGGCACAGAAAGACAAACATCGCATGTTCTCACTTACTTGTGGGATCTAAAACTCAAAACAGTTGAACTCATGGACATAGAGAGCAGAGGGTGGCTACCAGAGCCTGGGCAGGGTAGTGGGGGAATTGTAGAGGGAGGTGGGGACAATTCATGGGTACAAAAAAAGTTAGAATGAATAAGTCCTACTATTTTATAGCACAACAGAGGGACCACAGTCAATCATAACTTAAGTGTACATTTTAAAATAAAAGTTATAACTGGATTGTTTGTAAATCGAAGGATAAATGCTTGAGGGAATGGAAACCCCATTCTCCATGATGTGCTTATTTCACATTGCATGCCTGTATCAAAACATCTCACGTACCCCCATAAATATATCCTCCTGCTATGTACCCACAAAAATTAAAAATTAAAAAAGAAAAAGAAAAAAGGATCTTTGGGGATGTAATTCCTTTAAAATGAAGTCATATTGAATTAGAGTAGGCCCTAATCCAATGACTGATGTCATTAGAAGAGGGAAATCTGGACACAGAGACCCAGACACAGGGGACAAGCTCACGTGAAACTGGAGGCAGAGACTGGAGTGATGGAAGGTCCGTAGCTGCTGAAAGCCGGGAGAGAGACATGGAGCAGCTCTCCCCTCACAACGCTTGGAAGGAACAAATCCTGCCCACACCTTGATCTTGGAGTTCTAGACTCCAGAACCATGAGAGAATTAATTTCTGCTGTTTCAAGCCACCTGGCTTTTGGGAATTTGCTACAGCAGCCCCGGGAAATGGATAGGGATGGGGACACTGAGACGGGGTGGCTTGCCTGATGGGCTGGAGTAAGTTTTACACAAAGCAGTCGCAGACTCGCGCTCTGATGTCTTGGGCACACACCCAGCTCAAATGGAAGCCTGTGTTGACCTCTCAGCCTGCATGTCACTATGCTTTGTATGAAGGGAGGGAACAGGAGAGAGCAAGGAAGTTATTGTTGGTTGGTGCTGGCCCTCCAGAGCAAGACAGCTTTCTTCCCACTCAAATCACTGTGCTCTGCTTAGTTGCCTAATGCATTTCTGTCACATACTAAGAATATTCCGAAAACTGTAAACTTGACTATGTCTCATAAGCACAGAGACAGGTTAGTGGATTCCATTTGTCATGCATCCGCTCAGTTCCCATTTAGCCAGAGTTGTTAAAAGAATGATAAGAAGAAAATCAATGTGCATTTTAGTTCCATTAAAAAATGAATAAATAAGAGAATATCCTGTCATTCATATAACTCCTTATAAAATCAACTATCTGACTCTATTTATAATTCAAAGTCTTTTCTAATGAGTGAATTTTTTTTCAATTAGAGGGTTCGATTTTACTTTTCAAGGACTTCACTGACAAGTTATATTTGGGGTAGGTTCCTTTGATCAAATTTCCCTGGACTTTTTCAGAAGACTCAAAACATCTGATCCAGATAACACCAATATAAAGAACAAGACCCAAACCATGTTTCCGAAATTCTCATGCCCAGAAATCCCAAGCCATTGGCTTGCATCCCTTTACTATATGTGATGCCACAAGTGATGGGGGCAGGGGAGGTAGGGGCAGAAAACTGGAGTGGAAAATGCTGACTTTTAGATCAAGATCTGTACACTTGAATTCTGCTGTTTATCTGATGAGCAACCCTGGTAATTGAAATAACCTCTCTGAGCCTCAATTTTCCCTCTGTATCTTGCAAAGTGACTCATGGTTGTCAGAGGTCAAAAAAATATATACACATTTTGGGTAGGAAACCTACTTCCTGAGCAGGAAGGAAAACTACTGCATCAGAAAAACTAAATGCAGTAGGTTCAAGTTCTGAACCCAAGTTCAGCCGCTCACTGCTCAAAAGCCAAACACCAGAGACAAGAGTTGATGAGAGGAAATGCGGGTTTATTCAACAGCTGGCAACTTAAGGAGATGGTGGACTAGTGTTGCAAAGAACATCTCAAGTGAGTACAAATTTCAGGCTCTTGCTATGTTAAGTGTAGGGGGAAGAGTAGAGGGTTGGGATCAAGAGGTGACCAACAACTGCAGGCATCTGAGCACCGGCAAGCTTCTGAGGAGGATAAGAACTTTTTTGTCTTCGCAGTTCACAGTGCTCCTATAAATCTTTAAACAAGACATAGTTGTTTACATACTTCCCCTTTAATCCTAAAGTTAGTTTTAAAAACCATGTGATTGCTGTTTTTGCATATTATCTCAGTGCTCTAAAATTATCCTTGCCTGTGTGCAGTAATGGGTAAAGAACTCTTAAACAAAAAGTGAAGTCCGTTATGTCAGCTGTTTGCTGTTTCACTGCTACAGAAGTCTATGAAAAGTAGTAGGAAGTTTGTGAAATTACGGGATGTGCACACTTGGAAACATTTCTTCTGTTGTGCAGTAGGGAGAGAAAGTACTAAATTAGGGATAAGGCAATGTCATGGCCAGTAAGATGTAAGAAAACACAGGTAAGATAAGGGAGAGGAGGAGGCTGCAGAGTGCTGGCGTTCTTGTGACCTCAGAAATGATGTTAGCCAGGACTTTAAGTTGATTTCAACCAAAGATACAGGAAAATCTGCTTAAGGCCAAGGAGTGCAGGCATCTACTCTGCTTTCCCTGCATAGGGGTTCCTCCTCACACATGTGAAGTAAACAGCGATGGGGACAGAGCAAGTGCTTCTCCTTGGAAAAGGCACTGGAGTGGGACTTGGGTAACATTTGACAGAAAATGAAAAGGGAAATTGTATGGAGATGGGAGAACATATTTGGAAGGGCTTGAGTACATCATAGAAGTGTGTGTGAGTGTGTGTGTGTGTGTGTGTGTGTGAGAGAGAGAGAGAGAGAGAGAGAGAGCTGGGCTGCATGCCTGAGAGCATCTCAGGAATGCCTGTTGGTTCCCCCATGGGATGGTTGTGAACTGGAAAGAAGCTACCTGCTCCTAAACCTACATTGCCTCAAATACCTTGCTTACCGTATGACCACAGTGGGACCTGGGTCACGGGAGGCAGATTTCACAGTCTTGGTGGCCTCTGTGAGTTTGTGTAACTATTGTGGTTTTGGGCAATTGTAGTGGGTTGCCACCTCAATGACTCTCCTATCCCTTTTCACAACCAAGAAAAGTTTAGCCAACCCAAGGGGAAAAGGTCACTGATACATATATAAAGTATCATGCTTATAATAGGCACTCAGTAAATACCAACTTTATGCACTCTTACAGTTGTATCAGAAAAGATAAGAATTGCTTGTCACAGACAGGCACAGAAACTTTAGACACTTGGCACAGATACACAGAAATCAGAGCTGCATTTTTTTTTAAAAGAATCATTAAAACAATCCAGTGATGTACAGCTCTGATGTACTGCTCTGCCGCCAGGGCTAGGGGTGGAAGAAGGGACAAGAGAGAGTTATTAGTTATAGGGTCCAAAGTTTCAGTTAGACGGTAGGAATAAGTTTTTGTGATCTAGTGCACAACACGCTGACTATAGTTAATAATAACTCATTGCATATTTCAAAATTGCTAAAAATAAGTAAAATTCAAATGTTCTCATCACAAAAGATGATAAACATGTGAGATGACAGACATGTTAATTAGCAAGATTTAATCATTCCACAATGTATACATAGGTCAAAATGTCACATTAGACTCCGTAAGTATATGCAGTTATTATTTGCCAATTAAACTTTTGTAATACACAAAGCAAAAAAAGTTGAACTTAACTATTCCTGTAAATAAGTGGGAAAAACCTTAGACAAAGATGCAAAAGGCTGGGACCGTAGATTTAATTATGGCCTTACTTGGGTATCACCCGCAGAAGCCCAGTTAACTCCCTTCTTCTCTCTGGTCAGCTCCGACGATGGATCACTCTTCTCCTATTGCTCTGAATTCAGCAGATCATTCTACAATTTGCTCTGTATTTTGTGGAAAGACCTAGTGAACAGAAGGCAAAAATCCTTTCTTAGTAAAGTGGAAATAAAAATAATATGCTTTCTTAAATTAGAAAAAAAACAAAACATTTTTAAAATTAATATTTTCTTCATCTAAACTAGCCAAATATTAAAAACAGATTCCTAAAGGTGATCAGACAAAAACCTTGTTAGAAGAGTATCAAAGAACACAGAGAGCTCGGAAATAGACATGTGAATTTAGAATATGAAGAACAGAATGTTTCACATCGGTGGAGAAAAAAGGACTATTTAATGAATGATTACATTGAATAATTGGCAAAATATTTGAATAAAAAAAATCCCTGCATCCTTCCTTATGCCAAAATGAAATCCAGATGGAAAAAGATGGAAATGTAGGAAATAGAATCACAAAATAACAACGCTAGTTATTAATAATTAGAAAACACTAGGTAGTCTCCGTGTCGGGCACAGTGCCTGACACATTCAAGGCACTCAGTAAACATTTGTAATATCCATTAATGCAATGCTTTTTATGTGCCGGATTCTCCACAGAGGAGTGCTTTACCTGCTTTTTTTCTCATTTAATCCTCAAAACAGGGATATGACACAGGATATAATAGTTCCCATATTTTATGTATGAGAAACAGAATCACAAAGAGGTTAGATAACTCCATTGAGAGCCACCAGCTAGCAAGTGTGGGGATGACATTCAAACCCTGAAATTTGGACTCCAGGGCGCTCTCTTGTTTTCTTTTCGTGTGTGTGTGTGTTGTGTGTACACGTATTTGTGTGTGTGTGTTCCTGGTAGATTTTAGTTTTTGTCTTTTTATTATGGAAAACCTTAAATATATAGAGAGATGGAGAACATGGTACCATGAGCGCCTGTGGATGTACGTACCACCCTCCATTTAAAACAACCATCAAGGCCAGTCCACTTCATCTGTATCCCCACGCACTTGGGTCCACTTTGGGTGACTTTGGAACAGATCCCAGACTTATTCATGTGAAAATATCTCCGCATGTGGCTCCAAAAGACACAGGTGTCTTTCTTCGAACATAATCTCAGTTCCATCATCATTCTAACAAATAACTATATCTTTATAGCAAATATTCAGTCAGTTTTCAAACTTTCCTTCTTGTTTCACTTTTCTGGAGAGAGGGATCCATTTACTGAGGTTATCTGACATGGCTTTCGAGTCCCTTCTACCCCACAACTCCCCTTTTTTCCCTTTATCCTTGTGAATTATCTGTTAAAGAAGCCAGGTCACTGGTCTGCAGTTTCCTATTGTCTGCGTTCCACTGACTATGTCCAGTGGTGTCACCGAGCATGTGTCTCCAACCCTGCATTTTTGCAGACTGGCCATCCAATATGGTTGAGCCCATATGGCTTAGTTCATACTTATGAGACAATATTTTGTTTTGAGATGGAGTCTCACTTTGTCCCCCAGGCTGGAGTGCAGTGGCATGATCTCAGCTCAATGCAACCTCTGCCTCCCAGGTTCAAGCAGTCCTCCCACTTCAACCTCCTGAGTAACTGGGACTACAGGCACACCCTGTAGCCACCACACCCAGCTAATTTTTATATTTTTAGTAGAGACAGGGTTTCACCGTATTGGTCAGGCTGGTCTCAGGTGATCCACCCTCCTCAGCCTCCCAAAGTGCTGGGATTACAGGTGTGAGCCACTGGCGCCCAGCCAAGAATAATTTTTTAAACTGTGTGGGGAAAGAAGAGCCTTCCTTGACATGATGAAAGGAAAGGAAAGCAAGAGGAGAAGGAGGAGGAGGAGGAGGAGGAGAAGGAGAAGGAGGAGGAGGAGGAGGAGGAGAAGAAGGAGAAGGAAAGGAAAAGGAAGGAGGGAAGGGAAGAATTGGCTGGGTGTGGTGGCTCACACTTGTAATCTCAGTACTTTGGGAGGACGAGCCGGGCAGATCACTTGAAGTCAGGAGTTGACCAGCCTGGCCAACGTGGTGAAACTCTGTCTCTACTAAAAACACAAGAATGAACTGGGTGTGGTGGGGGGTGCCTGTAATCCCAGCTACTCAGGAGGCTGAAGTGGGAGAATCATTTGAAGCTGGGAGGTGGGAGTTGCAGTGAGCTGAAATTGCGCCACTGCACTCCAGCCTGGGTGACAGAGCGAGACTCTGTCTGAAAGAAGGAAAGAAGGAAGGGAAGGGAAGGGAAGGGAAGGGAAGGGAAGGGAAGGGAAGGGAAGGGAAGGGAAGGGAAGGGAAGGGAAGGGAAGGGAAGGGAAGGGAAGGGAAGGGAAGGGAAGGGAAGGGAAGGGAAGGGAAGGGAAGGGAAGGGGAGGGGAGGGGAGGGGAGGGGAGGGGAGGGGAGGGGAGGGGAGGGGAGGGGAGGGGAGGGGAGGGGAGGGGAGGGGAGGGGAGGGGAAGGGGAAGGGAAGCCAAAAAATATTTAGAAAACAGTTAGCTTTTCCTGTCTAAATATTTAGAATTCTCTTCCTTTATGACAATCTTTCCCTCTCTCTCCAACTAGATCAGAGGGTGTGCGATAAACTAGGGAAAATATTTGCAATGCTTCCATCAGTTAATAACCATAATCTATAAAGAACTCCAACAAATTAGTAAGAATAAAACAAACAGCCCTTGGCTGCAGTGAGAACATGCACTGAGCACTCAGCTCTCCTACCGTGGGGGCACAATTGATGGGCAGCTTCAACTTGCCTGGAATTCAACACCACATTTGTCTCAAGTCCATGCTTCCCAGGGCTGCTCACAGCCAAGGACAGGAATGCAGGTCTCTTCCTGGGACAAGACACTCCCCTGAGGGTGACTTGGTTGGAGTCCATGTTGGCCTGCCTGAAACTTTCTTGGAACTGCAGGGCAGTCTGATGCTCTGTCTACTCACCCCTCTTTTACTGAGGCTGCATTGTATGACCCTTCCCACCCTCTCCAGCCCCTCCCCTTCCTCATTAACTCTCTCCACATCTAATCCCATCTCAACATCTGCTTCTCAGAAGGACTCAACCAACAAACCCTCCATGTTGCACCTGTCAGATGGAAATGATGAAAATAACTGATGATTATCACAGTGTGCTGAAGTTGGCATGCTTATCCACCATGATGGGGGGTATGAGTGGTTAAAATCATTCTAAAAGACAGTTTAGCAACATGTCTCCGACCTTGTGAGTGGCTAACCTCTTTAACCCCAAATTCCATATCTAAGATTTTAGTTTAAATGGTATGTATTAAAAAAGAAAACACATATTCATCTCAATTGATGAGAAAAAACCTTTCATAAAATTCATAGCCTTTCATGATTAAAAGATAAAAACCTCTTAGCAAAATAGAAATAGAAGAGGACTTCCCTAACACAAAGAAGAGATGCATTCAAGAAAAATGCCCGAGGGCAAGAACTGCATCTGCCATGTACCAGGGCCTATCCCTGGCTCAAGGTCAGTACCTAAAAAGTCTGTATGGAATGAATGAAAAAAAAAGGGAATGGTCCCTGGCCATGTTTTCAGCCCCATCTTCCGATCCCCCTTTACACGCCTCTACTTCAGCTGAACAAAATGACTGGCACTTGCTGCGGTGATCTTAGAACTCCACTTTATTGGGCTGGGAGCGGTGGCTCATGCCTGTAGTCCCAGCACTTCGGGAGGCCAAGGTGGGAGGATCACCTGAGGTCAGGAGTTGGAAACCAACCTGGCCAACATAGTGAAACCCTGTCTCTACTAAAAATACAAAAAAAAAAAAAAACATTAGCCAGGCATGGTGCTGTGTACCTGTAGTCCCAGCTATTTGAGAGGCTGAGGCAGGAGAATCGCTTAAACTCAGAAAGTGGAGGTTGCAGCAAGCCAAGTTCACACCACTGCACTCCAGCCTGGGCAACAGAGCAAGACTTCGTCTCAAAAACACAAAACAAAACAAATATTGAGCATCTGTGTGCTGAGCTGAGAGTTGAGCATTTGACTAACGTCATTTCTAATTGTTGCTACAACCCTGAAAGTTGGAGAGAGTTCCCCATTTTATAGAAGAGGAAAGTGAGGCTCACAGATGCCAATAGCCCACTCGTGGACACACAGCTAATGAGAGGCAGCACTTGGATTTAAGTTCATGTGACTGCCGTGAGGGCCTGTGCTCGCTCCGCCCTATCACACAGACTTTCTGGGGCAGCACTAGGATATATGAAGACCTTGCCCTTAACATTGAATGACCTGATACCTTGTCACTTGATCTGAAAAATGACACTGTCCAGTCCACTTCTCCTGGCTCTGCATGTACATTATTCTCTTCTGTGTCTCCTGTGCACTGAAAACCCCATTGACCAGCATCACTCTGCCCCGTGCAAGAGACCCTCCAGCCACCCTTGAGATTCTAACCAGTGTTAGTGACAGCAGTTGGAGCTGGGGACAGGATGGAAGGGACACACTGTGAAAATGGAACATGTGCATTTTCAACAGCCTTCTCCAAGGTCATGGCCTCAGGCCTCTGTTCCCTACACCCTCCTGTAAATGGTTTAATCACAGGCTGGAGCCACAGAACCCCCATCTTCATTATAGCCCCAGGAAACAAGGTGCCAGGCCCTCTAGAGCAGCCTGCCCAGAGCAGGCTGTCTTCTACTAGTGTCAATTTCAGACATTAAGCCTCAGCCACCTTGACAGTACCAATAATAATTTGCAGGGGGTGGGGAAGATGTAGTTTGCAGAACTGTAGAGGCTGGAGAGCCCTCTGGCTTCGCTAGTCATCTTGTAATCCAAATTTCTTTAAAAATATTAGTAGGTTAATTAAAACCAGCAAGAACAGCAAAACCACATTGTTACTCAAAGGGCCAAGTGCTTTGCCAAGGTGACATACTTGGCCAGGGCATAGTTTTGGATGGAAGTCATGGGTTCTGTCTCCTGTCTGATGCTCCTTTGATCTGCCGAGACCGTTGGGGACATGACTGCCCCTTAGCGTCCCTTCCCATCCTAAGGGTGCAGGTTGTAGTTAAGAGCATATGATGGTCTCAGCCCAGCTCTGCTGATTGCCAGATGTGTAGTCCTAAGCAAGCTAAGAATCTCTTTGTGCCTCAGTTTTCTCGTCTGCAAAATAAAGATGATAAAAAATGATATCAATCTAGTGGAGTTATGAGGGTTAAATACATTAACATATGTAAAGTTTTTAATACAGTGCCCAGTACACAATAAGCACTCCACAAATATCGGCTATTACTATATTAATTGGTAGCTTTAGGTCAATAAACCATTGTGGAACCTTTCTCAGGAGTGAAGTTAAAATGATTTGTACCCAGTTTATAGTAACTCTTGAATGAGTGAATACATGAATAAATAAACAGATGAAGGACAAGTGAGTCCAAATATCCCTGAATGGTAGTTAATGGCTTTGATATTTTTCCACATGACGTGTCCACTGAACAGAGAATTTCCTCACTGTAAGTTACTAACAGTGCCCTCAGACACCATGGCTTCCCAATAAGGTGGATATTTAGGAGCAGGGGGCTTTGCTGGGTGATTGGATCTCCAAATTAAAATAATCTCAGCCACAAAGATATCAGGCCCTTCCATGTTCCAACGCAGGCTCGTGGAGGCTTTGTTTCAGGAGAAGAGGGAATCCCAGCTATGACTGACATTTATTTACGCTCACAAGATGGCTTGTCTGCTGACGAGGAGCTGGAGTGTAGGAGTGAAAGTCAATGACACAGAGAAACAGAAATAGATGGGGAAGGTAAAATTATCTCTTGTTTTGGCATCTTCTGCTCTGCCAGGAGCACAGTTAAATTCATACCATCTTAGGATGCCAGAGATGAGGTTTGCCTTGGAAGGGCATTCATTCTGTCACCATCTAGAAAGCATTATGTGCTAGGTGCTGGGCCTGAGGGTGGCAATGCAATGGTGCCCCAGTGAGGCCCATCTCCTGCCCTGGGTCATGGAGAAGGGAGGGAGACAATGACCCAGCGTTTCAGAGTGCTCCGACGTTCAGCTGTGAACTGGATTCTTATGGATATAAGATGGGGAGATGCCTCTACTAAAACTTCCTTTTAGGGTCAGGGAGACTGTGAAGGGGAGGGAATACTTGAGCTGGGGCTTCAGTGGATGAAGAGAAGTTTGCCAACCAGAAAAGCTGGAAGGCCCCCTAACGGAGGCAGCAGGTGCAAAGGCTGGGGGCTGTCCAGGGGACCTCCAACCTTTGTCATGGCTGCAGCAGCAGTGAAAGGGTGTCAGGGACGGGTGGGAGATGGGAATGAGTGAGGCTACAAAGGAACTGAAACTCTATCCTGCCACCATTGCAAGGTTGAGTAGGAGAGGTCAAAGTGGTACCAGCCCATCCCCTCATTTTCACAGAGGAAGAAAATGAAGCCCCTGGACATGGAAACGAAGTGACTCCCCCAGAGACACAAAACAGGTCCATGCTGGTGCCAACACCCAGTTCTCCAAATGCCCCATTCTGACACTTTTCACCGCATTCTATCGTCCCCTCTAAACCTAGGAAATGAACAAATATATAACATGAAGCAAAATCTGCTCAGAGATAGGCCACATAAGGATAAAGATTTCTGGTTAAGGCTGTTTGAAATTGAGTTCCTGTAAGAGCTCAGAAATTCAGTTCAGTCATTGTAAAGTGGAGGTTATATTGTCCCATGTAGGACTAAGTGAGATAGAGATTGCGAAGACACAGAGCATAGTGCTTGGAGAGTAGGCAGAGGACAGCCAATAGCTGCCATAACCATTGATGGGCTGAGACCTTATTGGTGCCCACTGGTAAGTGGGAGTCCAAACTCAGCTCATAAAATAAAGCTGTAGACTGGTGGTATTTTCTTGGAGAATCTTCAAGGAAAGGCTTAGCTTTCTGTGACAATGGTTTCCTTTGACTTACCCATCCTCTCTTAGCCAAACTAGTACAGAGCCACCTGGGATTTCTTTCCTCATGCAAACCTGCCTGCACAGCATTGGTATTCTAAGCAGCTTTGGTTCTCCAAAATGATTACCCACAGTTATTTGGGGCACTAATTTGCATGTAGTGTTTATTGCATTTTGAAATGGTTCTTTTGTTTTCAGCCCAGCAGACATAGTGGAGGAGGAACATGGGGAGGAGTGTAATGTATCTTAATTTGGGGGTAGCTAACAGTCTTAAACCAAGCTCTAAGATGTACCTTTGAAGCTGAAGCTGGGCATACACTAGGGTGAGGGAAGTGGGAACCAGCCCCTGCAAAGTATGCATTTCAATAGAACACTGCATCTTTTTTTGTTGTTTGAGATGGAGTCTTGCTCTGTAACCAGGCTGGAATGCAGTGGCGCAATCTCGACTCACTGCAACCTCCACCTCCGGGGTTCAGACAACTCTCCTGCCTCAGCCTCCTGAGTAGCTGGGAATACAGGCGTGTGCCAGCATGCCTGGCTAATTTTTTTGTATTTTTAGTAGAGACAGGGTTTCACCATGTTAGCCAGGATGGTCTCGATCTCCTGACCTTGAGATCCGCCGCCTCGGCCTCCGAAAGTGCTTTCGGGTTTACAGGCATGAGCTATTGCACCCGGCCCACATTGTATCTTTTAAACAAAGAGTCTTGGATGGCATATGATTTTCGAGCCAAACAGGTAAAGGGGAGAAAAATGTACTTAATTAAATTGCATAATTAAAGAACAGTAGGCTATGCCTCATCTTATAACAACTAAGTCCTCGTGAGTCAACCTCACTCCATGGAGTAAAACACAAAGCCTTTTCACCATGCTCTTCTTCTTTGCCTCTTAGCAGCAGGTGGCCTGGTTATCTGTTCTAACCCCTTGACATTCTCTCCTACCCTGACTTCCAAAAGTCTCTACTCCCTTTGGTCCCCTGCTTCTCTCTGACCACTTTCTCCTGCCCTGAAAGTCTGTGTATCCCCAGGGTCACTCCTAGGACCCTTCTCTTTGCTGTCTCTTCTTCCCTTCTTAGGAATCTGTTGTTCTTTGCCAGGCTGTCTCCAGGAGTGAGACCCTGTTTAAAAAAAAAAAAGAGGGCCAGGTGCGGTGACTCACTCCTGTAATCCCAGCACTTTGGGAGGCCGAGGCAGTCGGATCAGCTGAGGTTGGGAGTTTGAGACCAACCTGACCAACATGGAGAAACCCCATCTCTACTAACAATACAAAATTAGCCAGGAGTGATGGTGCATGCCTGTAATCCTAGCTACTCGGGAGGCTGAGGCAGGAGAATCGCTTGAACCCAGGAGGCAGAGGTTGCAGTGAGTCAAGATCGTACCATTGCACTCCAGCCTGGGCAACAAGAGTGAGACTCCATCTCAAAAAAAAAAAAAAAAGAATAACCGAATTCATGTGATCAACTTTCACACCTGAATCATGGTAGGCTGTCCCAGGCAGAGCTCTCTTGGTTATCATGAAAACCAGTTGATATGGTCAGGCTTTATGTCCCCACCCAAATCTCATCTTGAATTGTAATCCCCATAATCCCTACATGTCAAGGGAGACACCAGATGGGCGTAATTGAATCACAGGGGTGGTTTCCCCCATGCCGTTCTCGTGATAGTGAGTTCTCACGAGATCTAATGGTTTTTTGGGGGGCTCCTCCCCCTTTGCTCAGCACTTGTTCCTGCCACCTTGTGAAGAAACTGTCTTGCTTCTCCTTTGCCTTCTGCCATGATTGTAAGTTTCCTGAGGCCTCCCCAGCCATGCTGAACTGGGAGTCAATTAAACTTCTTTCCTTTATAAATTACCCAGTCTTGGACAGTTCTTTATAGCAGTATGAAAATGGACTAATACACAAGTTATCCAGCCCCAGCAAATGGAAGGGTCATTGAATGTACTTAGCACCTTCCTTACTTATAGGACAGAGCTTCAGGAAACACACAGGGCCTCTGGCTTCTTCCAGCCCCTTCTCTCTAGGACCTCACGGTCTTCCAGCTTGGCATCTCTTACAGTCTGTGTACCCTCTTGTTTCTGCAAACCACACTACTTCATCTCTCGTGGTTCTGGCTTAGCGAGACACCACTCCCAACTATAGCCCTCCAGATCTTCTTGTTGAATGGCTACCACCTCTGACCTCTGTGACTCAGTTCCTCTCATTGAGCATTTCATTGACTCAGCCCAGTCCACAAACAAGCCAGTCTTGAGTCATATGGTCATGCTTGGTCCAATTGGCTGTGGCAGGGTTGAGGTCACATGACTGCTCTTTGCAGAGGAAGGCAATAGAGCTGATTAAGTCAGAAGGGGAAGTTGGGTGTGGGAGGCAAACTGATGGATCTGTCTGCTGTACAGGTTTTTCATGAATGTTCCATTCAGGAATGTTACTTTGAAAGCTAGGAAGAGGGACTGCCCTGTTCTTGGGACTGACATTTGCTTCTCTGAATCAGGACTTTATGGTTGGATTTCCTTTTCTGTCTTCTGTTTTCTCGTGTCTGAAATGCTAAGAGACTGGGAGTGGGAATAAGGGACAGAGAATTATGACTTCGACTTTGGCTTTTGTGCAATTTCTGATGTAATGCTATGTGCTAGGAGGTTGAATACCTCCTCCTGTCCCTGCTGTGCCACTTCCCAGCTGGTGGTACCCTGGCCTGGTCACCTACCCATCCTGATTAAACTGCATGACAATGTATTGAATTAAATGATAAGGTCTGTTGTAGCCACCATGAATCCTGTCCTCACTCAGTCAACAGTCAATAAACATTTATTTTTATTACATGTGTGATAATGAAGGCTCTCTCCCTCTGGAGGGTGCAGAGAAGCAAAAGCAGGGGATGGCATTTGCTAATTTCTTAGGCTATTTCCAGCCCTCACATTGATTGTTTTTCAGCTATCGCTGCCCCCAAACCGGATTAATGTCACCCTGCAAGAAAGAACCAAAGAACAAGAGGGCAAGTGTGAGAGAACACATAAGACAAGGCTGCTTTCCAGGAGGGAAATGGAAATGCCAAGAATGCAATTGTCACCAGAGAGGAATAGGGCCTGCCCAAGAGGACAGGAGGCATAAATCTCTCCCACTTTGCAACTCTTCCCGGAGCTCTCTCTAGTGGGGAGAGGGAGAGAAGTTATGGGAAGAGGGTTGACAGAGCCCCATCTCTGAGCTGGCCTGTGCTTTCCTGACAAGGAATCAGACACACCAAGTTCAAGGCTTGGCTCCGTAACCCCAGGGCAAGTTGTCTAAACTGTTCTTTCTGTTTTTTCAGCTGAAAATGAGAGATTAAATACTTTTCTCCAAGAGTCACTGTGAGAAATATATGTTGCTATATATGGAGATGACACCAACACAGTAGCTATTCAAGAGGCGTGAGCTTCCTCTCCCTCAAGCTGGGAGGCCCATCAATCCCAGAGCCGATGGAGCACAGTGACCATCCATTTAATCCTGCAGAGAAGGAAACTGAGGCTCAGAAAGGGAATGACTCTTGCCTGAGCAATGGTTAGGGCCTTGCTGCTGACTGCACAACTGGGTGACCCTCATCACAAGTCCTGTGGGCCAGGCTGGTGGGATCCTGTGCCTGTGGATGAATGCTAGCACCCTAAAATGGATCCTTAACAGAATCAGTGACCTAACCCTCACCCAAAGCTAGCAGACACTGCAGAAACTCTGAGCAGTTGCTCGAGGTTTGGGGATTCACTGTATTGAGCATGAACTTCTGGAAGCTCCCAGTGAGTACGGACACTGTGGAGATCCCAAGCCAGAGCTGAGACAGGACCTGAAGTTACCCCCAGAAAACCCACCAGGGTAACGGGGAGACAGAGGGACGAGCACCTAGTTCTGAGGATCCGTTCCACCCCAACTGCCTTCACTACGGCAAAGGCCCAACCACTGAGGAGATTCCTCTCGTGTCTGCCTGCTCAGCATACATTCCATTCATTTTAGTGACAGCACCCCAGATTTCCTTGGAGAACCACCCCTCCCCATTCTTAAATCCAAGATTTAGTCTTCTGACTCTTACTCTGTTCTCCATCCTCCTCTCCCGGAATGGGCATAGCAACATGACTAGCTGGCCAATCAGAGCATGGCATTATCCTCTACCTACAGTGATTGGTTCAGAAATGGGCACATGACCCAGGCCAGACCAATTAGAGCTAACGAAATTTAACAGGAATGCAAATTACTGGCAAAGAAAGCCTCTGCCTTTTCCCTAGTGAAAGGGTAGGGTGTAAGCCTGGAATTGCCACGAAAAAAAGGTAGCCTGTTAGTAATCACAGCCTCCACAGAAATGCAGGTTGGGAGGTCTGCGTGGGTATAGCGTGGGGCACCAAAGCTTCAGAGAGAAATGCTTCTGATCTTCCAGCTCTTGGTGCTCTGGGAATGGAACCGGACCCTGTCTTTGGGGCTGACTCCAGCTTTGTTCCAGAAGGTACAATGTTGTGTGGTCATTTGGGTGCTCCAGACAATTGTAAGGACAGTGTTTACCCAGTGTTCTCGGAGCAGTGCTGAATAATCCCAACGCAGTGACTGTTCTGTGTAAAAATGTCAAAGACTGTGGGCAGGGTGATCCCTGCAGACATAATTAAGGTGTGAGCAGTGATGGGCTGGGAGAGGTACCGCCCGGAACCCTCTTCAGGGAAGGACCTGTCGCCCAGTTGCTGGGCAGGCTGTCAGCCCGTTCAGGGATGCTTCAGGCTAAACTTCTCTGGGACGGCTTCACAGGGAACCCAATTGCTGCCATGAAGTAATGCTTCCTCTATTAGGATCCAATGAGAGAATTAGAGAATGGGGGGGGGGAGGGGGGGAGGGGGGGGGAGGGGGCACAAATGGCAAAGGGCTGGATGCCACAACCTGGTACAATTGAGGACTAAAAGGAGGAAATGTCCATGAGGCACCCGCCTCTTTCCCTCCAAATAGAGTCAAGGCCAAGGAACATCAGGAGCAGCAAGATCCCATACTGATATTTAGATGCTTCTTTTAAAATAATTCCTGTATGTTGCACTCAAAACTCAGAAAAGTCTCTTAACCCAACAGCCTTAAGCTAACTGTGCTTGTGGTGCCTCTGGTTCGTATTTGGACTGGAAATTGAAGCTGCAGTTCCCCAAAGGTTATTCAAAGCTGTCCAGAGGTGATGGGAGGAGGTCAGAGCAGCAGCTGGAGTGAGAGGTGACAGCCTGCAGTCAGGACAGCTGGTACCCGGATCCCCTGGCTCAGGACTTGCTTCCTGTGGTCTTACCCTGGAGGGCCTCTGGCTAAGGAAGTCTGGCATTAAGGGAAGGAGTAACTTCCCTGAAAACTGGGATTTGAGGACATTAGCGTGACCCCAGACTTAGGACATGTTTGCTGACTAGCCCTCAGGGAAGATGGCCGAGGAAGGTGGGATAAAAACAACAACCCCCGCCTCAACAGGCCATCGGGGGAGGAGGAGCACCCTGGGGGAGGGGCTTGCTGTGTGCTGCAGCCTGGGGAGAGGAGAGGGGAGGGGAGGGAAAGGGAGGGGAGGGGAGGGAAGGGGAGTGAGAGAGGACTGGTTGGGGAGGCCATTCCCTGGTCTGCTCTGGCACAGCACAGGGCCCAGAGGACCTCTAGATGGTGAGACTGAAGCTGGCTGTGCTGGGAGGTTCCCACCATGTACCCTGAAGGAAAGGGCAGGGCTGAGCTGTCATTCCTTTAGGCTGCAGGCCCAGGTGTGGGACCCAGAACCAAGGCTCCTGGCTCTCCACCCTTCCTGCAGCCCCAGGAGCCTGGGGCGGC
The DNA here is from genome assembly GCF_037993035.2 of Macaca fascicularis. Classification (NCBI taxonomy): domain Eukaryota; kingdom Metazoa; phylum Chordata; class Mammalia; order Primates; family Cercopithecidae; genus Macaca; species Macaca fascicularis. The sequence continues at coordinate 163,886,984 of NC_088381.1, read as the reverse complement.
CTCTCAGTCACTCTCAGGACAAACAATCTTGCTGAATGCATACAGTCTTCAAGGAATAAAATCAAGGATTTTTCATGCTCGTGGTCAAAGCCTCACATTAACGTAGCAGAGTGAAGGGGGTTGCCCCATTTCCCAGGTGGAAGTATTGAGGTGCAGAGACATAAGGGACATGCCCACGATCATAAACATAGCAAGTAGCAGAGCCCCTTGAGCTCCCCCTCTGCCCCCAAGCTGTCCTAAAGCTCCTTCTTGCTTTATTTCTGCCCCAGTCTCCCATTTAGGATGTAGGTACAGTCTAAGCCCATTTGCTGAATGCAGCCAATGCCATGTGAGTGATGGGAGCCGACGCCATGTGAGTGATGGGAGCTCCAACCCAGCCTTAATACACATTTTCTTATTCGGTGACTGTTTCACCACAAGGTGTTTCTGATTACAGAGCTGGGGAATCTCTCTGGAGTCACTGGAATTGGATGTACAAAGGCTTAGCTCTCTGGGACAGGAAAGAGGAACCAGCCATAGTTCCCCTGAGGGCAGGCAGGGGCCCGCAGGGCTGGGAAGAGAAGGCAGAGCCTGATTTATTTTTGCTTCTGAGGCATTCCTGGGTAAGATGGGCCCATCCTATTAGTCATTCTGCCTGAATGGGTAGAGCCGAGGCTGAGCCTTTTCCCCAACTCTTCCAAGAAGGCTAAAATGTTGGTGGAATTTTCTTCCTTTAATGGACAAAGAAGGGCATATTAGTTTTCTGTGGTTGCTGTGACAATCCACTATAAGCTGAGTGGCTTTAAAAAAAAAAAAAAGTATTATCTCAAGTTCTGGAAGCCATGAGTCCAGAATCAAGAAAGAAACCATCTCTTGCTTCCCCTAGTTTCTGGTGGTTGCGGGCATTCCTTGGCTTGAAGTGACATCACTCCAATCTCCGCCTTCCTCTTCACATCATCTCCTCGTGGTGTGTGCGTGCATGTGTGTGTGCATGTGTGTGGGCACGTGTGTGTGTGTGTATGTGTGTATGTGCCCACACTTTCTTTTTTTTTTTAATTTTTATTTTTATTTATTTATTTTTTTTTTGAGACAGAGTCTCGCTCTGTCGCCAAGGCTGGAGTGCAGTGGCCGGATCTCCGCTCACTGCAAGCTCCGCCTCCCGGGTTCCCGCCATTCTCCTGCCTCAGCCTCCCGAGTAGCTGGGACTACAGGCGCCCGCCACCTCGCCCGGCTAGTTTTTTGCATTTTTTAGTAGAGACGGGGTTTCACCGTGTTAGCCAGGATGGTCTTGATCTCCTGACCTCGTGATCTGCCCGTCTCGGCCTCCCAAAGTGCTGGGATTACAGGCTTGAGCCACCGTGCCCGGCCTGTGCCCACACTTTCAAGAGGCTCAGAGTCCAGTGTGGAAATCCAACCAGTACATGCTCAATGATCATCTTTTGCATTATTCTGTAAAGCCAATCACTACAAAGCTGTGTGATGCATTCTGTGGTTAGAATGTGTGGCTGGTGAGGTGGCTTGTGGTAGTAAGCAGTGAATTCTACCTGGAGGATCAGGGCAGGCTGCTCCACAAAGGGGGCCTTTGAGCCTGGCCTCGGAGGAAGAAGAGGAGTCCAGGAGGGAGCATTGACCAATGGAAGACAGCAGGCCCAGTGTTGTCTCTGGAAGGTCAGCAGTCCTGCGTGGTCAGGCAGAGCGCAGGCTCATTGGATGAGAGGACATATTTGGAAGCAGGGAGAGGGGGATGCTGCAAAGGGTGGTCAGGGGCATTGCAAAGGCCCTCCCTCCCCTGCTAGGAAGTGAAACCACCTTGCAACTTTGGCACAAAGTGTGATCTCTGCTGCATTAACCCGGATGCATCCTTTTCCTCTCAAACATGACTTCCTCAGAAAGATCTTTTCCAGACTACCCAGACTCGGGCCAGCACTTCCCTGTGATTTATACTCATGGCACCCCATGCTTGTCTTTCCCAGCATTTATCTCATTTGTACACACACGAGGGGCAGCTCAGGTTAATGCGTAAGAGCAGGACACTGGACCAAGACTGCCAGCGCACACCTGGCCCCACCACCTACCAGGCAGGTGATGTGCGGGGCTGCATCATTACCCTGGTTCCTTGCCCATCTCTGCTTACCCTTACCAAGCCAGTTTGCAGTACCCTCCCCTGTGGGCAGGGCTTGCTGCCTGCCCCTGTGTTTGGCTACTTGCTTTGCTTTAACTGGTAGAATTAGGGGGGAAATGACAGGGTACCAACTCTGAACCTACTGCTTGCTCTCTTGTACTTCTGCCATCCCTACAAAACGGACATTCCTGGACTGGCCTGTTGCTTTCAGAAGAGGAGGAGAGGCATGTGGAGCAGAGCCAAGCCCCCACTGGCCACTGGCACATAGATGAGAACAGGAGAACCGCCTAAATGAGCCCAGCCTGGATCAGAGCCGACACCCACCCAACAACTTGTGACAACCAATACATGGTTGTTTTAAGGCATTAACTTTTGGGACTGGTTTGTTATGTGGCTATAGCTAACTGATACAGGTGACCCTGGGCAAGCTAATTAATCCATCTCTGCCCCCATTTTCTTTTTTGTAAAGTGGGGAAATGAATAGTACCTGCCTTGTGTGATTTTTATAAGGATCAGATGAGTTAACAATTGTATAGCACTTAGGTGCCTATATACACATTTGTTTAATAAGCATCTTTGTCTTTATTCAAATAATGCTGTTTCCCCAACAAGACTCAATAACTGTTTTTTCATAATGTCCCCAGCAACTAGTACAATGCTTGGTCCATAAACGGCACTCAATAAATGCCTGTTGAATAGATAGTGGATTTTCCTAACACACATATAAATTAAAAGACCAAATATGGAACTTCCTTTTTTTTAAAAAAAAAAAAAAAAGCTATTTAATGAGCCCTTACTAATTGCCAGGCATGATGTGAAACAACTTAGGTAGAAGTAGGTAGAATTATTATGTTCACTGTAGAGACAAGAAAACTGAGGCTCGAGGTTAAGTAACTTGGCTGCAGTCACACAGCTAGGAAGCAGCAGAACTACGATTTGACCCCAATCTGAGTTCCTGCATTCTCTCCTCCACCCCAGCATGGGTCCCTGTGTGCAGATGGCAAATCAAAGCCAAGATTATTTCCCACTGTGGGAAAGGACTGCAGGTAATAAGGAAGGGGTCAAATACCCAAAAGGGCAGGCTCAGCCTGCAATGGGAACCGGGTCCTCAGAAGGAACTCTTTAATTAGATGAATTCAGCTTTTTTTTTTTTTTTTTTTTTTTTTGTGGGAGAGTCTGATTGATGTTGTCACTGCAGGAGGAAGTCCAGTGTCAGCATATTCTCCAGGGGCATGGGCTGGCCTCTCCCCCAGTCGCCAGCTCCATTTTCTGAAGGTGGTTTATTGGAGTTTGCTCCCCGAGGGCCACTTCCTGAGCGGAACATGAAGGCAATAGCGAGATGCTTATGTGGAGGTTTTCTTTCTTGGGCAGGCGTTGGAAGGGTTGGGAAGCCTATCTGAGTAAGCAAGTCTGGGCAGCCTGGGACTCCTGGGGCTCATATGCTCTGAGCTGCTGAGAGAGGCTGTCAGCACCTCCTTGGTGGACCCACCGTGGGGCCAAAACAAGAAAGGGCCTTCCTGTGACTTCCCTGCCTGCTGCTGCAGCCATCCCCTACCCGCTAGGAGCTTCACATTCTCCCCTGGGGCCCCCTGAAAGCGGGGGGGAACTGGAGGACATGGATCACAGCACCAGGAGCCATGGATCTAGCAGTCTGGTGTCAGACACGTTCTACCAGCTGTGCAGACCGTGAACAGTCAAACAGTATCTCTGAGCCTCAGTTTCCCCATGTGGAAATTAAGAACTCTAACTGCTATGGAAACCATAGTTCAGTACCCTAAAGAATAACAATATCTATGCATGTATTCAACACCTTCTACATTCTAGGTCCAGGGCAATGCACTTTATATATATGATCTCGTGCAATCATTTAAAAACCCCAATGAGAGATTGTAGGGTTGATTTACTCTTTATTTTACAAATGATAAAACTAAATCTCAGGAGATTAAACAAAAGTTGCTTACAGTTTCAGGTGGTCAAACTTTGGAGTGTCCACTCGGCATCATTTCCACCTTTCTCCTTTCTAATAGAATCCCAATTTTATCCACGTAATTTTCTGTCTCCACAGGGAAAGGTGACCACATCTCTGGCTCCGGGACTCAGTCTCACTACCTCCAACAGCAACGTGTGTTGTTTGGTGGCTATGCCACTGGCCCATGGGTGAGCACAGGACTTGTATGGGGTGAGGGTCTCCTGAGCTAATGATGTTGTTCTGTGTGTGACCTCGGTTTCTATGCAGCAATCTGATGAGTATGAAGGGAGTCACCCTTAGGATGAAGCCAGTGTGAAGCAGAGATGGAAGAAGTGGAGTCTCTGATGACATTATCGAGCCATTGAACCACCACTCCTGATGCTTGCCCTCCCTCTAGATTTCCTCGGCAGTCAGATAATCAATGTCTTTATTTTTCAGTCTAGTTTGAGTCTATTTAAATCATCCTGAAAGGCACATGACATGAACTTTCATCAGTTCAACTTTGAACCCATGTCTTTCCAATCAGTACCTAAAATGACAAAGATTTCGTATTTGTTCCATTAAAGAATTTAACAAGCATTTGTTGACTGACTAAGTATATAAATATTTTACAAACATTTCACTTTATTCTCATCATAGCCTGAGAAGGCACATCAAGTTAAGATAATTTTTCTCCCAAAGGAACAAAGATTCAGAGAAGTTAGATGACAGAAGTAAAAGACACACAGCTATTAAGTGGCAGAAAATAGCTTAAAACCTGGATTTCTCAGAGTCCAGAGCCCATGCTGTTTTCAACATTGCACATCACTTCTCCAAAACCTGTGAGCTCCAAGCTTTACCCCCTACCCACAGAGATTATCAGCAATCACATCATCAGGTCAGTTCTAATCCTAGTTTTAACCACCCCCATATACAGACTAGAAAGTTGCCCTTAAGACACTGGAACCCGTTTTGAGCCCATTGTCTTTTATCCTCAGATCAAGTGAGAAAGACCACCTGGAAATTTGGAGGGGAAGCAAGGCTACTTCCCGCATTTCTAAAGAAAAGAAAGAAATTCTACCAATAGTTCCCTCCCCAATGGATTTGCTAGGGTGAACTCTGCCTTTCTCTTACTTCTGATTCATTTCGTCCCCAGGAAATTACATTTAACACAAAGTTGTTGAGCAACTACTATGTGCCAGGTTCAGTTCTCAGTGCTGAGGATAGACCAACAAAGAACTCAAGGTCCTATCAGGGGTGTGGACTGGAGCCTAGCATTTGTGGGGCCATGTTTCTTAGTCACCCAGTATTTAAGGGCTCATTGCTCATGCATCACTTCCTCTTGTTTTCTATTCTCTTATTATACTATTTTCCAGTAAGGCATCTCAGGGACCAAGGAGACTGGGAAACTTCTACATATTTTGGGGAACACATTAAAAAACTAGGAAATCCTATAACATAGTTACCAAAATTATGCTATATTTTAAATACATACATTAACTAAAGCAACACCTTGAATGTAAAAAATGCAATGACATATACTTACGCTCTTCACAAAACAAAATACGTAATTTTTAAAGGTTCGTTTATTCACTATCTATATTCACTGTGCCGGTTTAAAGTTGTGTTAGTCTTCAAGGTCGTACTACTGGCACATGAATAGAAAAACAGATCAATGTTACAGAAATAGGCAAAAATACATACAAGAATTTAGTATATGATCTCTGCAGAGTTTTGGCAAAGTAAAATTTTATCATTTTGATAAAGTTCAATTTGTTAACGTTCCCTTTTATGAATTATGCTTTTGGTGTCAGGTCTAAGAACTCTTTCCCTAGTCCTATATCCTAAAGAAATTATCCTGTGTTTATTTTCTTAAAATTTTATAGCATAACATTTAATATTTAAGTCCATTATCCATCTTGAGTTAACTTTTGTATAAGGTGTCAGATAGGTCAAGGTTTATTTATTTGCCTATGTATGTACAATTATTTCAGCAGTATTTTTTGTAAAGGCTACTTTTCTTCTATTAAATGCTTGTGTGCCTTTTCAAGAATCATTTGAAACTATTTATGTAAACTATATCTGGGTTCTCTATTCTGTTCCTTTTATCTAGATGTGTGTCCCTCTGCCAATAAAACAGTCTTGATTATTGTAGCTATATACTAAGTTTTCAAACTGGGGAGACTGATTCTCTTTCAAAATTGTTTTGGCATTTTTAGTTTCTTAGTCTTTCCACATACATTTTAGTATAATTTTGTTTGTAGTTACAAAATATTTTTCTGGAATCTTATGAAAATTGCTTTAAGCCAGTTTGTCAATTTGGTGAGAATTGATATCTTTGTTATTTCCAATTCATGAACATGGTATGTCTCTCCATTTATTTGGATCTCTTTTGATTTATTTCATCAGTGTATTGTAGTTTTTAGCACAAATGTCTTTTACATGTTTCGTTAGATTTACATCTGGGTATTTCTTTTATTATGTGATTGTAAATGCTATTGTATTTTTAATTTCAGTTACCAGTTCTTCACTGCTAGTATGTAGAAAGGCAGTTGATTTTTCTATGTTTATCTTTCATCCTGTGACCTTGCTGAACTCTATTATTATTTCTAGGAGGTTTTTTTGCATATTTCTTCAGATTTTCTACATAGGCAATTATGTCATCTGCAATAAAAACAGTTTTATCCTTTCTTTCCAATCTGTATGCTTTTTTATTTTTACTTCTTGTCTTATTCTACTGGCTAGAACTGCCAGCAATAGATTAAATAAAAGTGGTGAGAGTGAGCATACTTACCTTCTTCCTGATCTCAGGGAAAAGTTATTCAGTTATTGATCATTAAATATAAGGTTAGTTGTAGTTTCTTTCTTCCTGCATTCCTATTTTCCTAAGATTTTTTTTTTTTTAAATTGGGGTTGTATTTTATCATATTCCTCTTTCTTCATGGATTGGTATTATCATGTAGTATTTTTCTTTAGCCTATTAATATTATGTATTACATTGATTGACTTTTAAAAATTGAACCATCCCTGCATACCTGGAATAAATCCCACTTTGTCCTACTATATGCTGCTGAATTTTTTTTTTTTTTTTGAGATGGAGTTTTGCTCTTGTCACCCAGGCTGGAGTGCAATGGTGCAATCTTGGCTCACTGCAACCTCTACCTCCTGGGTTCAAGTGATTCTCCTGCCTCAGCCTCCTGAGTAGCTGAGGTTACAGGCATGTGCCACCACACCCAGCTAATTTTTGTATTTTTAGTAGAGATGGGGTTTCACCATGTTGGCCAGGCTGGTCACAAACTCCTGACCTCAAGTAATCCACCCGCCTCAGCCTCCCAAAGTGCTGAGATTACAGGTGTGAGCCACCATGCCCAACTGCTGAATTCTATTTGCGAATATAATGTTAAGAATTTTTGCCTTTGTATTCATGAAGGATATTGGTCTTAGCATTCTTTTTTTGTATTAGCTTTGTCCAGTTTGAATAGAGAGTAATACTAGCTTTGTAAAATGAATTGAGAAGTGTTCCCTTCTCTTCTGTTTTTAGGAAAAGTTTGTATAGAATTGGTGTTAATTCTTCTTTAAATGTTTGATAGCATTCACCACTGAAACATCTGGATGTTTCATCTTCAGTGAAACATCTGGAGATGTTGGGGGGCAATTTTAAAATTACAAATATAATTTCCTTAATAGTTATAGGTATACCCAAATTTTTTTTTTCATATTGAGTGAATAGTGGTTATTTGTGGGCTTTTGAGGAATTGGTCTATTAAACCTAAGTTTTAAAATTTATGTGTGTAGAGTTCAAAGTATCTCCTTATTATCTTTTTGATGCTTGCAGGGTCTATAGTGTTATTTTCTGTTTCATTCGTAATATTGCTAATTCGTGTCATCTTTATTTTTTTAGTTTGTTGTTTGTTTGTTTGTTTGTTTGGTCAGTCTTGCTACTGACCACATTTGTCAATTTGGTGTACCATTTCAAAGAACCAACTCTTTGTTTTGACTTTTCTCTATCGCTTTCTGTTTTCAGTTTTACCGATTGCTGTTCTTGTCTTTATTATTTCATTCTTTTTCCTTACTTTGGGTTTCTTTTGCTCTTATTTTTCTAGTTTCTTGAGGTGGGAGCTTAGATAATTGATTTAAGACTTTTCTTCTTTTCTTGAGTATGAATTTACTGCTAAATATGTCCCTCTCAACACTGCTTTAGCTGTGTCCAACAAATTTTTTAGGTCATATTTTCACTTCCATTCATTTCAATGTAATTTTTCATTTCCTTTAAGACTTACTTTTTGAACTATGAATTGTTTAGAAGTATGCTGTTTAGTTTCCAAATGTTTAGAGATTTTATCAGTTATCTTTCTGTAATTTACTTCCAGTTTAATTCCATTGTGGTTGAAGAAGATACTCTGTATGTTTTCATTTCTTTTAAATTTGTTGAGGTTTATTTTATAGCCTAGGCTATGGTCTATCTTGGTATATGTTCTTTAAGCATGTGAAGAAGATGTATATTTTGCTTTTGTTGGGTGATGTGTTCTACAAATGCCAATTAGATTCTGTTGGTTGATTGTGTTGAGTTTTTGTATATTCTTGATGGTTTTCTTTCTAGCGGTTGTTCAGAAATGTATGTTGAATTCTTCAACTACGAATTCTTTCTTATTTCAGTTCTATCAGTTTTTGCTTCACACATTTTATAGCTCTGTCATTTGAGACATACACACTTAAAATTACTATTTCCTCTTGGTAAACTGACTTATCATTGTATAATATTCCTTGCTAGCTCAGATAATTATCTTTGAAGACTACTTTATCTTATACTAACATAGAGACTCCTGCTTTCCTTTGATTAATGTTTGCATGGATATATATTTTTCTATCATTTTACTTTTAACCTGCCTGTATCGTTATGCTTGAAGTGAATTTCTTGTAAGCAGAATATGGTTGAGTCATGTTACTAATCTCTGTTTTTCAGTTGATGTGTTTGAGTGTAATTATTTACATGATAGGCCTTAAGTCTTATTTTTCTGTTTGTTTTCTCTGTTTTGTTCTTTCTTCTAGTGGGTTATGTGGACATTTTTAGATTTACAAAGATGTAGAGTTTTGATTAATCTGTAGTGTTTTTAGTGCATCTCTTTGTGTAGGGTTTTTTTTTTTTTAGTGATTGCTCCAGATATTACTTTATATACATAATTTATTACAGTCTATTCTTATCATTTTTATAGTTTGAGTAAAGGATGATACCTCACTTCCTTTAATGACCCTTTACTCTCCCCTATGTATAGTATAATTGTATTAGTCCATTTTCACACTGCTGTAAAGAAATACCTGAGACTAGGCAATTTATTTTAAAAGAGAGGTTTAACTTACTCATAGTTCTGCATGGCTGGGGAGGCCTCAGGAAACTTAAAATCATGGCAGAAGGTGAAGAAGAAGCAGGCACCTTCTTCACAAGGTGGCAGGAGAAAGAGAATGCACAGAAGAAAATGCCACTTTTAAACTATCAGATCTTGTGAGAACTCCCTCACTATCACTATCACAAGGACAGCATGGGGGAAACCACCCCCATGATCCAAGAGCCTCCTACCAGGTCCCTCCCTCATCATGTGGGGATTATAATTAGAGATAAGATTTGGGTGGGGACACAGAGCCAATTAGAGATAAGATTTGGGTGGGGACACAGAGCCAAACTAGACTAATAATTTTCTTAACTATTTATTCTACATACCTTTAGAACCACATCAGACAATGCTAGAGTTTTTGCTTCAAACATCAAACACAGTTTAGAAAACCAAAGAGGAGAAAGACCACCTATTTTATTACCCATATTTTCACTTAGCCATGTTCTTTCTTCCCTTCAGATGTTCCAAGATTCCTTCTTTTATTGTTTCCTTTCTGTTTAAAGAACTGTCTTTAGCCATTATTTAGGGCAAGTCTGCTGATGACAAATTCTCTGAGTTTTCCTTCATCTGAAAATGTCTTAATATCTCATTCATTTTTAAAGGATATTTTCACTAGATGTAGGATTCTGGATTGACAGTTCTTTGCTCTCAGCATCTGAAAATATTGTGCTACTTCCTTCCTTCTGGCCTCCATATTTTCTAATGAGAAATTCACTGTTATTCTATTTGTTTTTCCCTTATAGGTAAGATATTGTCTTTCTCTGGCTGTTTTTAAGATTTTTTTCATGTTTTTGGTTTTCAGAAATTTAAATATGATATGTCTTGGTATGGATTTCTTTGGTTTATCCTGTTTGAGATTTGCTTAGCATTTTGACTTTGTAGGTTTGTATGTCTTGCCAACTTTGGGGAGTTTTAGCTATTATTATTTCTTTGACTACTTTTTCAGCACAATTCTTCTCTCTCCTTTTGGGACCCCAGTGATACAAATTTTAGATTTTTGTTGAGGTTCTACTGGTCCATGAGGCTCTGTTTATAATTTTACATTCTGTTTTTCCTACGTTGTTCAGATTGAGTAATTCCTATTGTTCTATCTTCCAGTTCATTAATTATTCTCTTTATCCCCTCCATTTTGCTGTTCAGTCCATCCACTGAACACTGAACTTTTTATTTTGGTTACTGCATTTTTCAATTCTAAGTTTACCTTTTAGTTCTTCTTTATATCTTTCAATTTTTGCCTTGTCTTTCTATTTCTTTGCTGAGACTTTCTATGTTTTCATTTGTTACAAGCCCGTTTATCATTGTTTGTTGAAGCATTTTTATCATGATACTTGAAAATCTTCATCAGATAATTCTAATATCTCTGTCATCTCAGGGTTGGTATCTATTAAATGTCTTTCCTCACTCACTCTGTGATCCTCTTGGCTTATGATATGACAAGTGATTTTATTTTAAGATCTGGACATTTTAGTTTTATGCAATGAAGCTATGAATCTGAGTGTTTTAGCTATTTTTAATGACTGCTCTAGCAGGGAAAGTGGGGACACTGCCTTGTTGTTTTTAGGCAGAAATAGAAGTCCTGAGTTCACATTTGGCTTTGTTGACACTTGAGAAGGGGGTTCTCCATTTTGCTGGGTGAGAGTGAAAGTCCAGCCTCCCCACATGGTCTCTAGTGATATTGCTGGGAAGGAGATCTCATTGTCAGCTGGTAGGAATGAAATTCCTGGCTTCCTAATTGGCCACCTCTGACATCAGTAGGGGTATTGGGGTGTCTTGTCAAAACATCATGAGACCGAAAATCTAGGCTCTTCTTTTGCCCTTTTCTGTCATGAGTGAGGATAGGGGTTTCAAGGTTCTGTGTGTAAAGTGTTTGGCTAATGTAGAGTAGTTATTGGGAGCAGATTTTGTTTGAGCTTTTGATTTTGTCTGCTCCTGTCCATGTTTCTGGGAGAACTGGCTTCTTCACATCCAATTCTGGGATATATGAGGCAAAAAGAAAACCCAAGGAACCCACCACCATGTTATTCCCTGGGTTCTGAGGTCTCTAGCCTTTTACCTTCCCCTCTCTATCTTGCAGGAGCTCCGTATGTTTGTCTTGCATATAACGCCTAGGCTTTTCGTCACACTTAACAGGATGAATAGAGAAAAGTACACCTGCTTTTTTGTCTTAGGCAAGTAAGTCCCCTCAAAGATACACTTCTAGTTGAAACAGGAGGGTGCAGAACGGAGAGTGTGCTCTGTGTAAGCACACATATGTGCAAGGACTCTCTCTGGAGAGTCAAACACAAAACACCAATCACATGGCTTCCAGGGGGACTGGGGTCAGAGAGGAAAGAAAATTATGCTTCTCTCTATATTCTTTTGTAGCATTTCCAATTTGTACCATGTGCATGTGTTACATATTCAAAAGAATAAATGGTTTTTAAAAGAATGCAGCACGATGTACATTTTTATATTCTCCAGGAATATTTCCCTGACTGTCTGCCTAACCTTGTGTTCTGGGCTGAATTATGTCTCTTCCAAAATTCATATGTTAAAGTGCTAGCTCCTAGTGCCTCAGAATGTGACTGTATTTGGAGATAGAGCCTTTAAAGAGGCAATCAAGTTACAATGAGGTCATTACAGTAGGCCCTAATTCAACATAACTGGTATCCTTGTAAGAAAAGAAGATTAGGACACAGACATGCACAGAGAGAAGACCACGTGAGGACAACAGGGGAAGATAGCCGTCTGCAAGCCAAAGGGCGAAGCCTGGGAAGAACCCCTGCCAATACCCTGATCTCGGACTTCCAGCCTCCGGGATTGTGAGTAAATAAATCTCTGTTGTTTAAGCCAGGCAGTCTGCGTTACTTTGTTATGGCTGCCCTAGCAAACTAATCTAACTTGTTTGGAGATAACACTGAAGGTATGAATTTGAGACCCTTGGCGAGTGAGAGACCTGAAAGAGACGGCTCTCTGGCCACACCAGCTGAAGTTCTGCCAATGTTCCTGCTGTGGAGTCTGTGAGGCCCAGGCTGCCTCTAGGATGACCCTTCAGCCAGTACTCCCTGAGTGGGGAAGCCTGGCTTGCTCCAGACTTTGTGTTATGGTGAATGCAGTTTGGGGAATCTTCCCAATATGGCATCATCAATAACAACACTGATACTGAGCCTCGCCTGGCTCCTTGTGTTCGTTCTCAATCGGTTACACACCCAGAGGGGAGAGGAGAGATTAAATAGGTTCCCTCAGACTTCCAACAAGAGCAGCCCTGCAGTTTTTTGGTGCAAATGCTTTGAAGAGCATCATCCTATATGTCTCTTTTAAAAAGACCTGTGGGATGCATCCCACTCTGATGTCAAAGTCAGAAGCATTTATTACCCACTTAACAGCCTGTGCTTCCGTTACAAACATCAGAGCCTGCCTTGCTCTTTGCCCAGACTCTTTCTACTGTGGTAGAAGGCAGGCTGCTTGATAACCAGCTATGAAAATAGCCTTTCAGTCATTTTTCTCTCTTCCCTCCTGTGCTTTTTGTGTTTTTTCGGGGTTTTGTGTTTTGTTTGTTTTTAATCTGTCCCTTTTTTCTGTTTCTCATTTAAGTTGTTTTTAGTATTATTTTACCATGTTTTTGTTACAAGCTCTCAACTCTGAAGATGAGCTGATGTGCAAATACAACCAGGTGGAGAGAGATAACCCACATTCTCTTGTAACTGTAATAGTTACAATAGTATCAATTATAATAGTGAATGTTCATTGAACAGTTTTTATATACTCATGACTCTATGGTGCACATGGCATGCATCATTTCACTTGATCTTAGAACTGTCTGGGGGAAGATATTATTGTCCTCAGTTCATAGAGAGAAACAGAGGCTCTGAGTGATTATAACATATGGCCACAGCCCACCTCGCTTATAAGTCATTGATTGTGTATTTGAAACCTGGCTGTTGAATTCCATGGCCCAAGCTTTTAATCACAGAAATGCTACTTGGCAAAAGGAAGGGCAGGTGTCTTCCTTGTGCCTGGCACATGAAAGATACTCTTTGCGTAATTGTCAAATATTAGCTCTGTGAGACAGGGCTTTTGGTCTATTTTGTTTACAGCCTGGCACTGAATAGGTGCTCATTAAATATTTGCTGAAGTATCAAATGAATGAGTGCATGAATGAATGAATACAAGGATGAACATGAGAATCAAGAGCTGTGGGAATTCAGAGAAGGGGAAGCTTCCCCCAACCCCCAATTTGGGTCAGGTGAAATACGAGAAGAATCTACAACAGCTCCTCTGATACTAGTGGTAAAAAAATCCTGACATCATTCCAAACAGGCTCTGTGTTGCCCAGCCAACACCTCAGGAGATATCACTGGAGGCTTAGGAGTGTGGGGAGGGCAGAGATTCCACATCCACCACAGCAGAGAGAGGGTTCCAGAAGAAACCCCAGATCTTCAAGCTGCACACAGGGTTGCAGTCTGCACAACTTCTGCTGATGGCCCTGCTTACAGGTGTGGGCTGGAGTTGCTGCACCTCTGGGTGCTAAGTGGTTGGGCGCTGGGCATGGCTGTCCCAAGCGTGGTTCATGTACATAATTTAGAATGTGAAAGTACATAGATGCTCTTCAAGTTGCTCCCAGAGGTGACGTGCATTTTCAGAGGGGAAGAACCATCCACAGAGAAGGCAGTGATTGCTTGGGGAGTGACTGGAGGATGGGATTTAGTCTCCCATAGCCTTATCAGTTATTTGCCCCATTCTTCGTTATGGACAACTGATGGTTTTCAGTCCCACATAGAGGGCTATGGAAATACCCCAAGCCCACATCCCTGCCCACAAGTCCCTCACCTGGTGACACAGGTGCTGTTACAGGGAGAGTGTCCACCTCATGCTGGCCCCTCTGGCTCTGTGGCCCCATTCCTGCTGACCGTGTGCTCGCAAAAGATGTGTTGAAGTGCTAAGCGCAGTGCCTCAGAGTGAGACTTTATTTGGGAATAGGGTCATTGCAGATGTAATTAGTTAAGATGAGGTCATATTGGAATGGGGCAGGCCGTTCATTCAATACGACGAGTGTCCATGTAAGAAGAGAAGAGACAGAGAGAGTAGAAGGCCATGTGATGGCAGAGACACACCAGAGAGGACCACGCGAAGCAGAGATGGGAGTGATACAGCTGCAAGCCGAGGAATGCCAAGCTTTGCCAGTAACTGCCAGGAGCTGGGAGAGACACATGGAGCCGACTCTCCTTCCAATCCCTCCAGAGGGAGCCAACCCTGCCCGACACCTTGATTTCAGACTTCCACTTCCAGGATTGTGAGAAAATAAACTTCTGTTGCCTTGAGTCACCCAGTCTGCGGTGATTGGTTACAGTTGTTGTAGGACATGAATACTCTTAGCCACGCTGCCCGAGTGCCAAGACACTTCTCAAATCATCTCTTTCCCATGTGCAGGAACCTTCAATGGCTCCCCATTATCCTCAGGATAAAGTGCAGCTCTCTGGGATGATTCACGCGGCCTTCTCAATCCGGCTCTGCCTGGTCCACCTCTGTGGCCTCCTCCCCGAGGCTCCCTGCCACTGTCCTTCCAACTCAACCACAGCAATGCCTTCATGAACCCCTTCTTTGCCTGGAAAACTCTTATTTATTCTTCAAAACCCAGCCCAAATGTTCTCTCCTACAAAAAGGCTTCCAAGGTCTATCTGAGCAGAGAGAACTGGTTGCCTCCTCTTCAGTGCTTGAGAGCACCCTGAAAAACCTTTGTGATGGCAGGTAACACAAGAACGTAAGCTCCATGAGGACAGGCAGTTTATCTCGTTCACTGTTCGGTCCTCAGAGCCTAGATAATAGTCATTCATTAGGTATTTGTTGAATAAATGTATGAATTAATGCAGGAAAGAATGAATGAATGCAATGTGCTATAATTACAGTCGCTTGAGAGACTGAGTCCCTTCGTGTCAGGACTATGTCTCATTTGTGCTGTGCACCTATGGATGGCAGGGAGGAAAAGGTTTCTTTCCAGCATCTGTAATTGGAAAGGACGAGGTTTGAGGGGCACAGGACTAATGGTAATAAAATGAAGCCAGGCATACTCCCCAAAATAATAAAAAGGCATTTGCAAGCCTTCACATCAGCTGACTGTAACTTTTAAGGAAGCACAGAAAATGGCTGGGCATGGTGGCTCGTGCCTGTAGTCTCAGCTACTCTGTAGGCTGAGGCCGAGAATGGCGTGAACCCGGGAGGCGGAGCTTGCAGTGAGCCGCGATCCTGCCACTTGCACTCTAGCCTGGGCAACAGAGCGAGACTCTGTCTCAAAAAAAAAAAAAAAAAGAAAGAAAGAAAGAAAGCACAGAAAACAAAGAAGGTTCAATACCAGCAGTCCCACAGTAGTGTGTCCCCAGGTTCCAGAAACAATAGACATTCCATTATCAAAATTATAGGACTGCAGCTGGAGGTCATCTTGAGGACAAATGTCACCCGCATAGAGAAGCCCTCCCTAACTGTGCGATATAAAGTGGCCATCTAAATTCCCCACGTAGCCCTTGGCATACTCTGCTTCTTGCGACCTCTTTGTTTATTATCTCATCCCTCTTCCTTCCCCTGTGGTACATCAGAGGTTGGCGAACTACAGCCTCTGTGCAGCAGGTGAGGAAACCAACTCAGGGAGGGAAGGAGTCTGCACTGGGTCATGCGGGAGGCAGCCTTGGAACTCTCATGCTATTACTTGTCTGCTGTTGCTAACGGAATGTTAATGCTTTGCGTTTGATCCCAGCCCATGGAAAGTGGAACGCCAAAGCAGGAAGGACCCTCAGAGACTGTTCAGCCCAAATGTGCTATCGCAGAGATGAAAAGCGAGGCTCACTTACCACAGGGGAAGGAAGAGGGATGAGATAATAAACAAAGGGATCGCAAGAAGCAGAGTATGCCAAGGGCTACGTGGGGAATTTAAATGGCCACTTTATATCGTACAGTTAGGGAGGGCTTCTCTATGCGGGTGACATTTAAACGGAGATCTGACTGACAAGGAGTCCGCCGGCTGATGATCTGGGGAAGGAATATTCAGGGCAGAGTAAAGAACTGTGCAAAGATCTTAGAGTCAGATTCATTACAGCGTCACCTCTGAAAGACGAAACACTGCAAGATGCAAAGGCCAACAACCAGTGAGTCTTGCACGGCCTCCTGGCTTAGGTCAGATTCCCTAGAAATGGAGCCTACGATAGAGATTCTTGTGTGAGCAATTTAAAGAGGAAGTGTTCTCAGGAGATACCTGTGAAGGAGTCAGAAATGTGAAATATAGGAAAGGGACAAGCCAGGCAAATGTGTGGTTTAGGGCGAGTCTGGCCTCCTGACCCCATGGGGAGCTCTGGAGCTTCAGATGCACCACAGAAGTTGTCTTGGCAGAGGCAGGAGGGCTGGGTGGTCACACCCTATATCAATCTGCTGTTGGCCACAAGTCACTGCTAGGGGTTTGGCCATACATCCCAGGCATCCCTGGGCAAAGTAGCTCCCATCAACCAAAGGCCATGCTCCAAAAGGATGCAAACATGAGCTGCTGGCAGCCAACACCTGCCGCATCTGGGAAATGAGTACAGCAGCCCCCAAGAGGAGTTGGGTGAAGACCAGCGTGACTCAGTGCACCTATGGCACACCCTAAAGCATTCCAGGTACTTTTCCACCCATTGCCCCATGTCATATTTACATCACCCTGTGTGGAAATCATCACTATTTTGCAGATTAAAAACTGATGTTTAGAGAGGGCAAGGTACTCGCCATGGCTCACTCTGCTAGGAAGTTAGTGAGCTAGGCTTAAGACCTGGGTTTTCTGATTCTCTTTAGGCTACTTCAGACTGCCTCCATTGCATATATAAATAGTCTGAAGATGCAGACAGTAGGTGCCATTTGTTTTATGCCTTGCTGCATAGTATATGTATCTCACAGCCAGAGATGTTAACACACTCCTTAGGGAGGAGTAATTCCTGAAAGCCAGTGATCTTGTGGAATACTCCTTTGAACATCGGCTCAGAGCCTGGTCCACATCCCTGGTTAGTTCAGGTGACCGGTACCTAGCAGAAGTCATTCTGCTTCCAGTCTGAGTGCCTGCATGTCAGCTCAGCAGAGACCCTGTGGTCCTAAAGCTTGAGGTGAAAACCACAAAACTGATCTCATGCTGTTGTGGGTGCTCAGCTGCCTGCTTTGGGAATCCTCTGGAAAGGCAGCTTATAGCTCCCATTGGTGCCTGGTGAGCAGCGAGTCTGCATCAGTGAGCCTTGCGCCCCACGCATCTTCCACATTAGTCACTTTTTTACAGAGATCTTTCTAAAATGATTAAGATGCTGAACAAAATTTAAGTCTCTTCTTAACGATCCAGGGATCATCATCCTGAGTATGGGGCCAAATATAGTATTTCTTTCAGAAAGTAGGTACTGTTTGCCCCTAAACTAAATAATCCCAGATTTCTGCCTAGTATAAGTTAAATTGCATCACCCTACACATTTGTATGTTGAAGTCCCAACCTTCAGTATCTCAGAATGTGTAGGGTCTTTGCAGATATAATGAGTTAATATTAAGTCATACTGGAGTAGAGAGAGACCCTAATCCAACACGACTGGTGTCCGTATAAAAAGGGGAAGCTTGGAGACAGACACACACAGGGAGAATGCCAGGTGGAGATGAAGGCCGAAGTCAGGGTGATACATCTACAAGCAAAGAAATGCCTATTATGGCTTGAAAGACTGACAGCAAATCACCCTAAAACTAGGAGAGGGACATGAACCGATTCTCCCTCACAGCCCTCAGAAGGGACCAATCCTGCCTATCCCGTAATTTACAACTTGTAGCCTCCAGGACTGTGAGAATAAATTTCTGTTGGCTAAACCACTCATTGTATAACACTTTGTTTCAGCAGCACTGGGCTAACATACTGCCCTTGCTAGTCATATGTAGGGTTTACTTTTTAAATATTTTTTCAAAATCTTTTCTTGGTAATCTTATGTAAGAATATAATAGTTCCTCCTTTTATGAACCCAATTCTTTTTTTTTTTCAAAGATGAAAGAGGGCTGAATATTAACCCAATTCTAATTCAACTAATCAACTAGAAGCTGAACTAAATCATGAAATAGTTGGGCATATGGGTAAAATGGAAACCAGCAGGGCTGAGTAGGACTCACCGCTTGAGTTTTGTCACAACTTTTTGTTTATGCTTGGACTCTCCCTTCTTGCTTTGAGATTCCTGTTCTGAGAAGCCTGGGTTCCCTGGAGCTGGACCTTCAGATAAACATGTTTTCATTGGGAATGGACATGTCGGGTCCCAGGCTGAGCTCTTTTTGTACATTATCTCCTTTAATCATCATAACCAAGTGGTAAGGCAAGAGTCTTCATCCTCACTTTCTGCTTAAGGAATGCGAAAATTACAGAGTGAAGAAAGTTGCCTCAAATCATGCAGCTGATGAGCAGTACAGCCAAGAAGTGAACCCAAGCCTTTAAGTCGTCAAAGCCTGATCTCTTTCCATTAGAACACAGGATTTCTGGTCATTAAACCCAACAGCCCCATATGTTGGTATCACCTAATGATCATACTTATCATGATTCTTTGTGTGGACGGGACTGGGATGTGATGATGGGAAAAGGATTCCAATAGGCATCAGCCTGTGTACTGAACCCCAGGGTGACCAACGACTTCCAAGTTTCCTCACCATCAGCTCAATCCAAAGATAGATTCTTGGCCAAATTACACTGTAATTGCATTGAATCCAAGAAGTTCTTTCTTTTGTCCAACTAAATTCTGAAAGCTTCAATTTATTCCATTCCTTTTGATGGGAAGCTCTCTAGAAAAGGAAAAGAAACTTCTTCCATGTTTCTACTCCAGATACGTGATATTTCTGCAAGAATAAAACTTGTCACCACTTCTCTGTAAAACAATTCGGTGCAATGATAGACTGTTTTGTTTTGTTTTTGAGGCAGTCTTACTCTGTCACCCAGGCTGGAGTGCAGTGGCACAATCTCAGCTCACTGCAACCTTCTCCTCCCTGGTGCAATGTATTCTCTTGTCTCAGCCTCCCAAGTAGCTGGAATTACAGGCGTGTGCCATTATGCTGGGCTAATTTTTGTATTTTTAGTAGAGACAGGGTTTCGCCATATTGGTCAGGCTGGTCTCAAACTCCTGACCTCAATGATCCGCATGCCTTGGCCTCCCCAAATGCTGGGATTACAGGCTACTAGACTCTTCTTTAATCACTTCTCCATAGAGTCACTCAGCTTGAACCAAATAATTTAAAAAGACAAACACCGACTCTTTTCATCCATCATGTGCACAGACATGATGTGCACAACTTGGCTTAGGCCCTGCTGTGTGCAGGGGTCTTCCTGTTTAGATTCTGCCATTTTTTCCATGGATCAGGAAGCCCACATCATACCATGTTGTCATCATTGTGTGTTAAGTCTGAGTCAATAAGCCCTTAATAAAGACCCTTTCTGTGTTTATGACATTTTGAGAATTTGATGAATGCTATGCCGTCCACCCTCAATTCATATAAAAAAACACAAAAACATTAATATGAATTCAAATATTCTGTTTTTCAGAGTCAATCACTGTCCATGGTTTCAGGTTAAAAACACCTGACTTAAAAAGAGACTAAGAAAAAAAGAATCCCTGAAATGGTTTCTTAGAATATTGATGACTTTATCCCAAGGCCAGTCCGTTAAAGTGTGAAGCTGCATGTTGCAATCTGGTCAAGAAAAGAGATTATGGAAAAAGAAGGAAGAGAAGGAGCAGATAAAGAAGGACAAGGAACAGGAGAAAGATGAGGAGAAGAAGAGAAGGAAGAGACTTTGGCACCCACTGACAAGGGTTGGAGAGAAAGACCTGTGTCCTGATTGATCATTTGGGCTGCCTTGGGAGTCGGAAGCACAACTCTTGTCACAATGACATAGACTTGATTTACTGTTGAAGAAATCCTTCATCTATCTAGCCTCTCGGGAAGGTTTGCCAGCCTGAGACATACCTGTGGGGCTGTGCTTTCTGCCTGGCCAGCCACCAGGGATACTCTGAAAAGACTCTAGTTTTGTCTCCATGGAGAAAAACACCAACCTGAGAATGAGAAGAGCTGTGTGACCCTGGGCAAATCCCTCTACTCAGCTTCAGTTTCCTCTTCTGAAAGATGAGAATAATTGCCCCTGCCCAGCCTGTCTCTCAGGGATGTGGTGATGTCCAGGTACTTTACAAATGGAAAACACTAAATTGACATAAGGAAGACCGTTGGTCAGTGGGGTGATGCCTTAAGGGACACAGTGGCAATTTATTCTGAATCACTCCCAAGTGCAATTCTCTATTTTCTATTTACTTCCCGTTGTCCCAGAGATAAGAAACAGCCTTGCTCTTCTCCCACCAGCCATCTCTCTTGCCTTCCACCAGCTCACTTAGATCTGGCAGCAGCAGGAGTTTCACAAGTACCTGGGACAGACTGTCCTCTTAGAAGACTGTGTGGAGACAACGTGATACTGAGCACCTGTTGGACCTGACCTCTAGAAAGGGTGTCTGGGAATAGGTAGGGCCATGTTTTCTTATCAGGAGAAGCCACTGCATTCAGACAACCTCTTATGAGCACTTACTACGAGAGTGGTGCTCAGTGGGGATGCTAATGAAAGATGCGGTCTCTGCCATTAGGAGTGGAAAAAGAGCCAGCTACTGTTGAGTAGCTCAGGTGGACTGGATGCTGTATGGATGCTTTCTCTAACCCTTGAAGCAATCTATTGAGGTCACATCCTCCCCACTTACACACAGGGAGTACAAGGCACAGAGAACCTTGGCGATTTGCTCTAGATGTGCAGGATGGAGCCAGCCTTGGCCTCTCTGGGTCCAAATGCCATGCACTTTTCTCTGTGTTGAGTTAGCACACACTCTGGAGGAAGAGGCAAAAAGTCTGTAATACCAACAATGACAATAACTCACAAGTCAGGTATTATCCACCAGACACTGTGCTAAGTGCTTTACAGAGTTACTCTCTTCTGATACAACACCACAACATGGTTTCTATTAACAGCTCTATCTTGCTGGTGGGATAACTTAGATACAGAAGGTTAAACAAAGTGACCAAGTTCACACAGAGAGAAAGTGATAAATCCAGGGCAAAAATGCTGAGAGTAACTCTAGAATCCCCACCATTAATGTCTCTGCTACATTCTCCCCATCAAATGATGAATCACTCTGTAGGATGGTGAGACTCAGCACACAGAAACCAGTGAAAGACTCCCTGTGATGGCGAATTTTATGTGTCAACTTGGCTGGGTCACAGGGTGCCCAGACATTTGGTCAAACATTACACTGGGTGTGTCTGTGAGGGTGTTTCTGGATGAGATTAACATATGAGTTGGTAAACTGAGTAAAGCAGATTGCTCTCCTGAATAGAAGAAAAAGACTGAGTCAGAAGGAGCTTCTTTTGCCTTCCTGCGTTTGAGCTGGGACACCAGGTTTTTCTTGCTTCAGACTTGAACTGAAACATCAGCTTTTTCGGGGTCTTGAGTTTGCTTGCTTTAGGACTGGAACTACTCATCGGCTCTTCCAGGTCTCCAATTTGCAGAGTACAGATCTTGGGACTTGTCAGCCTCTGTAATCATGTTAGTCAATTTCTATATAAGTCATAAATCTCTCTCTCTCTCTCTGTCTCTCTCTGCACACACACACACACACACACACACAGAGAGAGAGAGAGAGAGAGAGAGAGAGAGAGAGAGAGAGAGAAACTATTGGTTCTGTTTCTCTGACACCACAGACAGCAGCTTCTAAGCTGCATGCCTTATCCCTGGATCATTCCTGGTTCATTCCCAATAAGGGAAAGTTCATCCCGCATTGGTTTGAAAAATGGAGGACCTTTCCATAATCTCTCTGATTTTGGGTCTTCGGAGCTCTTCTGGCCTCAGCCAACTGGTTGACCTTTGTTATGAGTTCCTGAGGCCAGGGACCAACTCTTTCATCTTGGTGCCTTGGTGCCTGACACACAGCAAGGACCCTTGTATATCTGCTGGTTTAAACTCAGTTTGGAGGGAAGGCAAGAGAAGGAGAAAATGTAGCTCCCTGCTCTTTGGTTGGATAACACAAAAGAGGAGGAAGAGCAAACTGAATGAAGGCAGGGAAGTGTTGAGTGTGGATCAGGATGGAGCTTACCTGCCTCGAGCATCCAACTGGTGCCTGGTGTTAGTTATGACGAGGAAAGACCACTTTTGCTTTTTTCCCATGGGGCAAGACCACTAGGGAGGACTTTACCTGGGTGAGAGGCAGGAAATGCAGCTCCATGGAAAGCCTAACTCCCCACAGCAAATGGCCCTGGTCTGAAGAGTAGGATCTGCAATGTCAGCAAGCATAGGCTAGCAGCCAACATGCAGGTAGGCAGCAAAAAGTTGAGGGGTTAACAGCGTCAAAGAAAAAACTGGCTCTAATTTCAGCTGAGCATAGAGTGTTCTCTAAAGATAAGCCATGTTCAGCCAAAGCCAGTCTTTGACCATGTTTGGAACAAGATGGAGTGATCACCTTGCAGTGCCCAAGGTGTGGGTATAATGAAGGCCTCCTTGAAGGAAGATGAAGCTCCTTCCAACCCTGGCTCTCTGGCCCCCTATCCTGCCAGGATGCTAAGCAGAGATTAGCAGCTTCTTCAGCCAACTGGCACCTCAGCAGAGAAAGGGTCAGCCTGGTGCTGCTGAGAAGGACTGGTCCTCTGTGGAGGGAATATGCCCTGCCCCAGTCAGGCTGGACCCAACTCCTCTCTCTGAGTCCTGGGAAGCTCTTAACTTAGGCTTTACAGGCCTGTTTTGGGTCCCTGTTTTGTTTGAATTCCATATAATCTGAGATAAACCACTTTGAGCTCCCACTGCAGAGATGGAAAAACTGAGGTCCAGTTGACTTAGCCTCCAAGAGGTACAGCCCAGGTGAAGGTCTAATCAAATACGACATTTTTTTTTTTTTGAGATGGGGTCTTGCTGTGTCGCCCAGGCTGGAGTACAGTGGCGTGATCTCGGCTCACTGCAAGCTCCGCCTCCCGGGTTCACGCCATTCTCCTGCCTCAGCCTCCCGAGTAGCTGGGACTACAGGTGCCCACCACCATGCCAGGCTAGTTTTTTGTATTTTCAGTAGAAATGGGGTTTCACCATGTTAGCCAGGATGGTCTCGATCTCCTGACCTCGTGACCCGCCCGCCTCGCCCTCCCAAAGTGCTGGGATTACAGGCGTGAGCCACCACGCCTGGCCCAAATGCTACATTTTTATTTCTAGGCAGGGCCACTACATGGGCTCCCCATCCAAAGCAGGATAGGCTGAGAGGGATTAAGCTGTGGACTCACACAGACCTAGGTTCAAATCCTGGCCCCACCATTACCAGCTATATGGTATGGGAAATATTATATCACCTCTCTGAGCCTCTGTCTTTTCATTAATGAAATGAGGACAGTAAAATTTCTTATTCAAGACTGGTGAGGCTTTAATGAAAAAATGTCAGGCACTCAATAGATGCCAGTTGCTACTTCATCCTGCCCAAAGGAGGTAAGCTGAGTAGCATTAAAGAGAACCCCAATTCACCCCTCCCTCTCACTCTGAGTCCAAGCCTGGAGCCAATCCTAAGCAGTCAAATCCCTGCTTCTATTCTTTGAAACCTGAACTGACCACTGACACTCTATCAAGCCCCAAATGCCTCCCTCCCAGATAGGGGAACTCAGAAAGCTCTTCCAAGTGATACCATGATATCGCCCAAAATCATGGTACAAATAGCTCTATAGAGCAGTCCCTCCCCCAAAGCAAACATTAAGCTGAAAAGAGTAAGTGAAATAAACTCTTCTGGAACTCTGGAACTTGAGGACATTGATGACACCCAATAGAATTCTTGATAAAGGAAGAGGCTGCTGATCCTTCATAAATGAGTAGCATGGGCAAACCAAGTACTTTCCTCCGTTTCTCAGCCCCACTACACCTGTGGGCATAGAAGCTTATGTTCTTGGCATAGCTGGCTGCAAGAGGGTGGGCAGTGAGACTTGTTCTCCAAAAGTTTGAAGTTGTACATTTTGGTTGGTTTGGTCATGGCTTGAGAGACTGGTAGATACATGGCCCTCTTGTCATCAGTGACTTCCCTAGTGGCATCTATTGGAAGATTTAAAGAGATAGAGCCATTTCCCCCATCATTTTAGAGCCAGATCTTTAAGAAAAATATTTGTTAGGTCACTGGTTGACTGCGAAGAAAATAGAACATAAAGTTCAGTGACCAGACACAACAAGGAATATGTACTTTGCAGAAATAAATTGGAAAAGTCACAAACAGATAACGCTAGCCTTCAAGAAGCAAAAATCAGCAATCTCCGAAGAGGGGAAGAATCTGATTTCCAGAGTTGCCACATTTTAATACTCAGAATGTCCAGTTCTCAAGGACAAAAAAAAACTACAAAGAAACAGAAGAGTATGATCCAATCACAGGAAAACAAACTTAACAGAAACTATCTCTGAGGAAGACCAAACATAACTAGTCAAAGACATTAAATCAGCTGTATTAAATGTGTTCCATGAGCTGAAGAAAACCATGAACAAAGCACTAAATGTAATTAGGAAAGGAATGTATGAGCAAAATGAAAATATTAATAAAGAGACATTATAAAAAGGAACCAAACAGAAATTCTGGTTGAAAAGTACAATAGTTGAACTAAGACATTCACTTCAACAGTAGATTCAAGCAGGAAGAATAAAGGATCAGATAATTTGAAGATAAGGCCATTGATATGATCCAGTCTGAGGAACAGAAAGAACACAAAATGAAGACAAACGAACAGAGTCTGAGGAACCTGTGGAACACCATCAATTGTACCAATATGTGCATCATAGGAATTCCATAAGGAGAATGGAGAGAAAATAGTGGCTAAAAACTTCCCAAATCTCCAGCCTGCTCAACGTAGCAAGACCTCATCTCTACTAAATTTTTTTAATGAACTGAGTGTGGTGGAATATACCTATAGTCCCAGCTACTCAGGAGACTGAGGCAGGAAGATTGCTTGAACCCAGGAGTTCAAGGTTGCAGTGAGCTATGATTGTGCCACTGCACTCCAGCCTGGGTGACAGAGTGAGACTCAAAAAAAAAAAAAAAAAAAAAGCCAATCTCACTTTTTTTTTGAGATGAGACCCCTCATCTTAAAAACAAAACAGTTCCAAACCTGATGATAGATATGAATCTACACACTCATAAAGTTCAATGAATTCTAAACAAGATAAATTCTAAGAGATTCACACCAAGACATATTTTATTCAAATTGCAGAAACCCAAAGCCACAAAGGGGATTTTGAAAGCAACAAGAGAGAACCAACTCATTGTGTACAAAGGATCCTCAATATGATAACAGCTGATTTCTCATCGGAAACCAAGGAGGCCAGAAGGCAGAGGGATGACATATTTAAAGTTCTGAAAAACACAAACAAACAAACAAACCCTCTTAACCAATAATTTTATATCTAGCAAAACTATCCGTCAAGAATAAAGGAAAAATTAAGACATTCTTCGATAAAAATAAATGCTGAGGGAGAGGAAGCAGGAGAGGAAGGGAAGGGCTGGTCCCTACACTTCAGGGAAAGGTTATAGTCATAGTACTTTTCAAGTCACTCCCAAATAAGCTGGAATGAAAGAGACAAAGGTAGGTATGGTCAGCATAGAGTTTTGGTCATATGGTCTCCAAGGCCCCTGAAGCTGATTTACACTGAAGCCCATAGAATTTTGAGGGTGTAACAGACATCAGGCTGGTGACAGTGGGCATGAAATCAATCTTCAGTACATCCCCTCAGACCATATAAAAGGCATAAGCCACCTAACAAAAGAATTTGATGCCTCTGAACCTATGAATTCTCCATGAGAGGAAGGAAGATCTGAATGTTGCATTGAGTCAGGCAGCAGAGGAAGTGGTCCTCAAATGCATCTGCCACCAGAACTGAAGCAAGCTCCTTCACTGATTACAGTCACTCTCTGCCCCTCACCTTGGACTTCCAACCTCATTTTATCCTCCAACTAGCAGCCTGGCAATCACTGCAAATCAGATCCTGTCCTTCCTTGCTTAAAGCTTTCCAGTGGCTCGCATCATCCAAAGGTTAAAATGCTAACTATTGACTTGTCATTCATGACCCCCTAGATTCAGCCCTGCCTCCTCTCTGGCATCATTATTCATCAGTGATGAGCAACCTGGACTCCTAACAATATACAATTCTTTCTCACACCCCTAGGACTTGGCCCCAGTATTCCATCTGCTAGTAAAGGCTTCTTTCCTCATTTGTCAAGTTTGAGTCTTCCTTGAACACCTGGCTAGATCAGGGGCCTTTCTCCATGCTAAGTCCACTATACCACTCATTGTACTAGATAGACCACCTACTTTTCCCATCCCTCAGTAGGCTCGTTTTCTCTGACAATCTCTTAATTACCAGGCACTAGTATAAAGCCTGGCACAGAGCTGGCACTTAATAGATTATGTGTTCAATGAATAGATGAAAAAAACAAATGAGTGAGTAAGTGAATGTCTGTATGCCAGGGGGCAGGGCATTCTGGGCTTGCACAGGTGAGGAAGGCCATGCCTGGAATACCAAACCATTTTAAAGCCATTATGTTATTAATGCTGGCTCAAATTTGGCAGAATAAACAAACCAGCTTTGCTCAGAGCATTTTGCTGCCTTCTGAATTGCCCAGGCATGAACAGCTCGGAAGTCAGATCTTCTGGTGATTTTCTTTGTTTCCTCTCCTGCACTTGCTGGAAATGTGTGTCCCTCCATATCTTCACCCACTAAAGTTTTCTGACGACTTTACTGGTTTTAAAGGACCCAAAGTTCTACAGTTGCATCCCTGGGTATCAAAAAGTAACTGGCCACTAGAAGCTTTCTGACACTGCTTTTGAAAGAAGTTTGGTATCCTGCCAGCCTATCTGCAAATGGACTTAGACATTTATTCACACAACAGACGTATTTGGAGGGCCAACCACATGCTCAGTATCATGCAGGGTGCTGAGGATTCAGGGATCCAGACCTGGTCCTGAAGGAGCTCACTGTCCAGTGGGGCAACAGATAACTACTATGTGGTGAAATGTGTCTAGGATAGGGCTTGCAATGGGGCATATGAGAACCCAGTTAGAGGACAGCTGTCCAAGCCTGGGGAAGACAAAAGGCTGTGTCCAAAGAAAGAGACATACATACATTTATTTATTTATTTATTTATTTATTTATTTATTTATTTGACAGAGTCTCGCTCTGTGGCCCAGGCTGGAGTGCAATGGCATGATCTCGGCCCACAGACAACCTCTGTCTTCCGGGTTCAAACGGTTCTCCTGCCTCAGACTCCCCAGTAGCTAGGGTGAGAGACATGTGCCATCACATCTGGCTAATTTTTGCATTTTTAGTAGAGATGGGTTTTACCATGTTGGCCAGGCTGTTCTCGAACTCCTGACCTCAGGTGATTCACTGGCTTCGACTTCCCAAAGTGCTGGGATTACAGGTATGAACCACTGCGCCCGGCCTAGAGGAAGAGACATTTAAAGAACAAATTCATGTTGTTTATGTAACAGATGAAGACACTGAAGAAAGGGTATCATGACCAAAGAGATCAGCGCGTGCTGAGGCTTGGATGCATGAGAGGAAGTCATTGGGAAACTGCAAGTATCAGTTGTAGGTGCAGCCAGTGTATGGCTACAGGGTGTAAGAAAGAAAAGTGGTGCAAGATTAGGCAGGAACTGGAGCTGGGGAGTCTTCTATGTCATAAGAAGTGGTTTGCATCTCTATTCTACAGGTTTCAACATGCCCTTGAAGGGTTTTAAGCAGAGAAGTGGTAAGAGCAGAATTATGCTTTAGAAGGATTACATTGTGATGTTGAGCTTAAAAGACTCAGGGTAGTGTCTGGTATGTAGAAGATTTTCAGAAAATCAGCTCCTCTGCCACCTTCCAGCTCCCCCACCCCACAAGCCTTCTTGGTCCTAGACTTACCCTCCCCTTTCCCTGACATCTTTTATGTTTACTCCCTAATTCTGCAATGGCCTTTTCTGTTCTGCCTGCCCCAGCCTCACTGAGCCTTTCCAGGTGAGTGACAGGCAGTGGAAGTGGGGAAGCCATTAGAGGTTGCATATAAGGAAGAGTTAATAGGACTGCAATCCAGACTAGCAGGACATGAGCTACCTAATTCGAGAGTCATGGACCCTCATACATGTGGTGATGTGCTCATCAATTTCCTTGAATCTACCCCCAGTGAATCACTAGCTCAGAAAATAAGGGCTATTTGGACACTTGTCCCAGTGGGATCATTGTGCACACAAAATCTTGCTGGTAGAAGGGTATCAGTTGCTCAAATCTGCTCTAATGAAACAGAAAGTTCCCTAGTAAAGGAAGGAGAAAAATCAAGGAGAACAGGCTTGGATTTTGTGCTGAATTCACAGTCAGAATCTTCTCAGAATGGAGAAGGCAACCACTGAGCCCATGGGGAGATGGCCTGAAATTGCCGGAAAAGCAGAAACTATCAGAGAGGCTTGGCAGAGGCTGTGATGACGTGGGAAGCTCAGATGTTCTGCCCCTCTCCAGGAATGCAGATCACAGTGTTGTCTTAGTCTTTATGCTGCTGCTATGGCTGAATACACAAGAATGGGTAATTTATGAAGAAAAAAATACTTCTTATAGTTCTGGAGGCTGGGAAGTCCAAGGTTGAGGGGCTGCATCTGGTGAGGGCTTTCTTATCATGTCATAACATCACAAAGGGCATCACATGGTAAGATGGCAAGAGCATGCCAGTTCAGGTCCCTCTTCCTCTTCTTATAAAGCTATCAGTTCCATCATGGGGACCCCACCCTGATGACCTTATCTAATGGTAATTACCTCCCAAAGTTTCCACCTCCAAATGCCATCAACATATAAATTTGGAGATTAAGTATCAAATACATGAAATTTGGGGAACATATTTAAATCATAACAAGTATCCCAGAAATGCAATCTGTGTGGCTGCAGGGAGCGCACCAGACAGAGGACCACCCATTCTGTCCACCCAGCAGACTTCGGGGATGACGGCCCTGGTGCTCACCTATATGACAAGGGCTCTCATGCTTCTGCTACATTGGCTTCAGTGACTGGCAATGCACCATCCCTGTGTTTCCATCGCAACACAAGGTAATATGTGTAGAGCCCCTGGTACACAGTAGGTGGTCAATGAATGAAAACCATTGTCATATTCTGCAAGCTTTGTGTAGCTGAAGGTTAAAGCAAAATGCTTTCAGCTGAAGGGCACATGAAGTTTATTGTCCATCTTTTCTTGAAAGAGCCCTGGTTGAAAATAACTGTTCCCAATACAACAGTTGTTATCAGAAAGGTCTCCCTTTGAATATCATAAACACACTGTCACACACATTCCCATTGCTTTCTGAGCCCACTGAGGCCCCAACTTTGGGCCAAAGCATCACCATTTCATCTTGGGTGGCTATTCTTGTGGTCTTTAAGAACCCAAGGAGGCATAGATGGTATCCAAGCTCCTCTGGTTGGGTGAACAAGCATGTTTATGCCAGAGGGGTGGGTGGAATGTGGTCAACAACAACTGAGCAGATGGCCAATCTGGCCAGGCAATCTGTCCTTTCAAAAATTACTGCAGAGGTATGGTGAAGTGTAAAAATGAGGCAGGGAAATTTAGATTCATGTTCAGCCTGGCCACTAGCTGTTTGCCTTTGGGCATGTGACTACGTCTCTCTGAGCCTATTTCTTATGTGGAAGATGGGGTAATGGTATGACTTTTACTGGGCTATTGTGAGAAGGAGCTCAGATAATGCACCTGAAAGGCCTAGTAGAGTGTTTGTTACATAGAAGCTGCTCAGCAGATGCTAATTTCATTAGTTTATCTCTTCCATTCTGTGCCTCCCTAATGTACCCACTCCCAAAGTAGACCCTCTTTGCATGGACCCAACCTTTCCTAAGTTTCCCACACTTTTAGGGTGGAAGGTTCCTTCCTCATTGCTATTCCCAACTTCCCCAAGTGGCTTTTCCTTGTCTATATCTCACACATGGGCTCTAGGCTCATTGTGACTTCCTGGACAACCACTAATTGGCCCATCCTCTCTTCCAGGAAACTTGTGGGGAAACAGCGGCTCCCGCTTTCCTTCTCTTCATCTAGCCCTGAAAAATGGGGCCACCTGCTGGAGCAGTATCCGAAACAAAGTCCCAGCTTGCCTCCCCAGCATAATCCTATCATTCATCTCTATGCTGGTCCCAAACTCAAACTCTCACTGTTCCCAAACCCACTTCATGCTCTCCTGTCTCCATGACTTTGTTCCTATAATGCTGTGGTCCACAAATGTGCACATGACATGCACGCACACGCACACACACAGAAACACACACACATACACCTGTGAAATCTTCCACCTCCATTTCAAAGCCTCTTCTGGACCCTGTGACCCTCAGGGAGTGCAATTGTTACTTTTTTTCTTTCCAACTTTTATTTTAGTTTCAAGGGGTACATGTGCAGGTTTGTTACACGCGTAAATTGCATGTCATGGGGTTTTGTTGTACCGATCATTTTGTCACCCAGGTAATCAGTATAATATCCAGTAGGTTTTCAGTCCTCATTCTCCTCCCACCTTCCACCCTCAAATAGGCCCAAGCGTCTACAGCTCCCTTCTTTGTATTTATGTGTACGCAATGTTTAGCTCCCACTTATAATGGAGAACATGCAGTATTTGGTTTTCTGTTCCTGTATCAATTCACTTAGGGTTATGTCCTACAAAATCCATCCATGTTGCTGCAAACGCCATGATCTCATTTTTTTTTAATAGCTGCATAGTATTCCATGGTATATACACATCACATTTTCCTTCAACTAGTCCACCACTGATGGGCATCTACGTTGATTCCATGTCTTTGCTGTTGTGAGTAGTGCTGTGATGAATATATGTATGCATGCATCTTTATGGTAGAGCAATTTAAATTCCTCTGGGTATGCACCAGTAATGGGATTGCTGCGTTGAATGGTAGTTCTATTTTAAGTTCTTTGAGAAATCTCCAAACTGCTTTCCACAGTGG
This sequence comes from Macaca fascicularis, assembly GCF_037993035.2. NCBI lineage: Eukaryota > Metazoa > Chordata > Mammalia > Primates > Cercopithecidae > Macaca > Macaca fascicularis. Next base: position 163,855,554 of record NC_088381.1, on the reverse strand, counting down.
CTGAACCAATTTACATCCCCACCAGCAGTGTATAAACATCCCTTTTCTCTGCAACCTCACCAGCATCTGTTGGTGGAGCGTAAATTAGTTAAACCATTGTGGAAAGCAATATGGTGATTCCTCAAAGAGCTAAAAACAGAACTACCTTTTAACTCAGCGATCTCATTACTTGGTATATACCCAGAGAAATATAAATTGTTCTGCCATAAGGACACATGCATGTGAATGTTCATTGCAGCACTATTCACAATAGCAAAGACATGGAATCAACCTAAATACCCATCAATAACAGATTAAATAAAGAAAATTTAATACATATACACCATGAAATACTATGCAGTCATTAAAATGTTCATGTATTTTGCAGGAACATAGATAGAGCTAGAGGCTATTATCCTTAGCAAACTAATACAGGAATAGAAAACCAAATACCACATGTTTTCACTTATAAGTGGGAGATAAATGATGAGAACCCATGAACACAAAAAAGGGAACAATGGACACTGGGAGAAGGGAGAGGAGCAGAAAAGATAACTATTGGGCTTAATATCTGGGTGATGAAGTAGTCTGTACAATGAACCCCCATGACCCTAGTTTACCTATTTAACTAACCTTCATTTGTACCCCAGACATGAAATAAAAATAATAATAATGATAATAACCATTCTGACTGGTGTGAGATGGTATCTCATTGTGGTTTTGATTTGCATTTCCCTAATGATTAGTAATGTTGAGAATTTTTTTAATCTCCTTGTTGGCCATACATATGTCTTCTTTGGAGAAGTGTCTGTTCATGCCCTTTGCTCATTTTTTAATGGGGTTTTTTTTTCTTGTTGATTTGTTTGAGTTCCTTGTAGATTCTAGATATTAGACCTTTGTCAGATGCCCAGTTTGCAAATATTTTCTCTCATTCTGTAGGTTTGTCTGTTTACTCTGTTGATAAGTTTATTTTGCTGTGCAGAACCTCTAGTTTAATAGGTCTCTCTTGTCAATTTTTGTTTTTGTTGCAATTGCTTTTATTGCATGAAGTCTTTGCCTGGGCTGATGTCCTGAATGGTATTTCCTAGATTTTCTTCTAGGATTTTTATAGTTTCAGATTTTACATTTAAGTCTTTAATTCATCTTGAGTTGATTTTTGTATATGGTGAAGGGTAGGGATCCAGTTTCAATCTGCATATGGCTAGCAAGTTATCCTAGCAGCATTTGTTGAATAGAGAGTTCTTTCCTCATTGCTTGTTTTTGTTAGCTTTGTCAAAGATTAGATGGGTGTAGGTGAGCAAGCACAGTGTTTTCAAACCCCTTGAGCCCTTAGGTCATATCCCTTCTAGTCACCTGACTCCCACAAGTCCAAATTTTTGAAAGACTTAAGGAAGAACTTATTTCCCCTGCAGCCAGATGAATGTCTTTATCCTTGTAACCTGTGTTAGTTTGCTAGAGCTGCTGTACAACCATCACCACAATCAGTTTTAAAACATTTTCGGCCAGACGTAGTGGCTCACGCCTGTAATCCCAGCACTTTGGGAGGCTGAGGCAGGCGGATCACAAGGTCAGGAGATCTAGACCATCCTGGCTAACACTGTGACATCCCGTCTCTATTAAAATACAAAAAATTAACTGGGCTTGGTGGCGGGCACTTGTAGTCTCAGCTACTTGGGAGGCTGAGGCAGGAGAATAGCATGAACCTGGGAGGCGGAGCTTGCAGTGAGCCAAGATCATGCCACAGAACTCCAGCCTGGGCGACAGAGTGAGACTCCGTCAAAAAAAAAAAAAAAAAAAAAAAAAAAAAAAAAAAAAAAAAATTTCATCACTCGAAAGAAAACTTCATACCTATTAGCAGTCATGTTTTTCCCCAACCTCCATCCCAACTTTAGGCAACCACTAATCTATTTTCTGTCCTTATAGATTTGCCTATTCTAGATATTTCATAAGTGGAATCTTACGTGGCCTTTGGTGGTGACTGGTTTCTTTCATTTAGCATAATGTTTTTAAGGTTCATCTATGTTATGACATGTATGCATACTTTATTCTTTTCAGTGCCTAGTAATAGTCATATGTATGGATATACCACATGTTATTTAGTCATTCATCAGTTCACAGACATTTGGGTTTTTCCCACTTTTTGACTCTTATGAATACTTCTCCTATGAACATTCACATACAGGTTTTTGATTGGATGTATGTTTTAATGTATCTTGGGTATATATGTAGAAGTGGGTTTTACCTACTATTTCCCTAAGAAAACAGTATAGAAGCAATAAGAAAAAAAAACCTTCTTAATCTTTCCACCTCAAATCAACCCACCTATCTGCTTTCATTCTGTTACAATGGAAGAATTATTCCTGGTTGTCTTAGTCCATCTCTGCTGAGACTGGGTAATTTATAAAGAACAGAAATCTATGCTTACAGTTCTGGAATCTGTGAACTCCAAGATCAAGGTGCCAGTAGGTTTAGTATCTGGAGAGGCTCTTGTCCCTGCTTCCAAGATGCTGCCTTAAATGCTGCTTCCTCAGAGGGTTTGAATGCTGTGTCTTCACTTGGTAGAAGGAAGGAAAAGGAAAACTCATTCCCTCAAGCCCTTTTATAAGGTCTTAATCTCACCCTTGAGAGAAAAGTCATCATGACCTAATCACCTTCTAAAAGGCCTCACTTTTTAATACCATTGTACTGGGGATTAAGTTTCAACATGAATTTTGAAGTAGACACAAATGTTGAAACCATAGCATTGATCCCATCTAAGGCTGCCCTTCCTATCCCGCTCAAGCCTGGGTTCTGAACACTGTTTTCTAGCCAAGAACTTTGTTTCTTCCAACATTCATTGTCTCTCCTGTGTCACCAATTTCTCCCACCATTTCCATCAACTCTCAACTATGCCAAAATGTCTCCCAAATTATGAACAATTCTCTAGACCCCCACATCCCTTTCTAGCCACACCCCCATTTGCATGCTCCCACTTACAGCAAAATTACTCGAGAGAAATCTGCTCCCACCCTCTCTATTTCTTCACCTCTTATTTTTTCCTAATGCTATTTGAGTTGAGCTGCTATTCCCACCACTAACATTCAATAGCCCTTTTTAGGGTCACAGATGCCTGCTATCTTGCCAAGCCCAAAGGCTGAACCTTAGACCTCATTTCTCTCTGCTTATCGACAGCATCTGACATAACTGATCACTCCAAGACACCACACTATCCTTTTCTCCTATCTTGCCAGTCACTCCGTTCAATCTCCTTTGATGGTCCCCACTCTCTTCTAGTCCTCTAAATGGTGAAATGCCCCAGGACTCAGTTCTCTGTCAATTTTTCTTGTCTATACTCTCACTTATTGTGTACTATTATCTACTTTCACAGTTTTAAATATTAACTATTACAGTGGCCACTAAACTTTCCATAAAGGACCAGACTAAAAAATATTTTAGGTTTTTTGACTCAGATGGTCTCTCAATTCCTGCTGTTATAGTGCAAAAGCAGTTACAGACAATATGTGGATGAATGTGGTTGTGTTCCAATAAAACTTTGTTTACAAGAAATAGCCAACAGATGGATTTGATCTGCAGGCTGTAGTTTGCTAAGCCCCAAACTATAAAAAACTTTTAAAACTTTGTTTTTTAATTAAGCTTAATGTCTTTTCTGAACTCCAGACCCATGTATCAATTGCCTACTTTTGTCTCCACTTGATTGTTGACTAAGTATTTCAAACTTAACACATCCAAAACAGAACTCATGCTTTCATCCACCTCCCCTACTCACATGAACATTTCTTCCACATATTTCTTCACCTCAGTAAGTGGCATTCCATTTATGCAATTAAAGAATACAACTTTATCTTCTTTCTTTCCTTCATACACTCATCCAATCCATTAGCAAGAATGTTAGCTCTGCACTCAAGATATACTCAGAATCTGAGCACACGTCGTTTTTCCAAGTTTACTACTGCCTCCATGGTCACCTGGACTGCTGCAAAACCTCCTTACCAAACCCCTTGTATGAAAATCTCCTGGCAACAATTAGAGTGACTTTTGAAAACTGTTAATCAGTCATCTTAATCAATTACAAATAAAATCTAAATGCTTTATCATGAGCCACAAGATTCTATATTAGAGATGGGCATCTGATTTTATTCTTCTGCACACGGATATCCAATCTTCCCAGCACTATTTATTGAAGAGACTCTTCTTTCCCAAATACATGTACTTCACACCTTTGTCAAAAATGTATTGTACACTTCAAAATAGCTGGAAGAGAGGATTCAGAATGTTCCCAACACAAAGAGATGATAAATGCTTGAGGCGATGTACATGCCATTACCCTGATTTGATCATGATACATTGTATATGTATCAAAATATCACTTGTGCTTAATAAATAAGTACAATTATTACAAGCTAATTTTTAAAAAGATTCTATGTTAAGAGACCTAGCCCATGCCTATTTCTGTAAACTCGTGTTCTAAGACTCTCATCTTATTCCTTCTACTAGTGTCACATGGATCTTCTTTCTATTCCTTGAGTACATCAAGCTAATTCTGACCCCAGGGCCTTTGCCTCCACTCTTCACCCTGCCCGGGGAGCTCTTCAGATGACTTGCTTTATTATTTTGTCTCTGCTCAAAAGCCATCTCTACAGAGATGTGTTTCTTGGACAATCTCACCACAGTACCTCCCTAGAACCATCACTCTCTCTCCTACTAAGTCCTTCTGTGGCTTTTTTAAAATAGTACTTCTAAGTCTTTGATGTTATCTGTTTGCCTACTTATTTATCAGTTTATCAGTTCCTGTCTCTCCCAAGAATAGAAGCTCATAAAATCAAACCCTTTATCATGTTCATCACCCTGCTCCCAACGGCTTAGAACAGTGCCTCACATGTGATAGGAATTTGATACAGTGTGTGCTGAAAGAATGAATGTGTGGCTTCATTGTCCACACCAGAGCCTGATAAGCACTCTATCAGGTGTTGTTCAATTGAGAAGACAACAGGATGTGGCAAAATCAGCCCTCTTGGAGGAGCCAACAGTCCTAGGTCCTAGTTCTAGCTCAGTCATTAGCTGTGGGACCACAGGCGAGACACACCCCTGGTAGAAGCCTCTGTGTCTCATTTGTGCAATGAAGATGCTAATTTAGATATTTTCTCAGGTCCCTTCCAGCTTGGATGTCAATGAATGAAATTGAACTGAGACACTCTAATGGAATTTCAGGATCAGCAGGAGAGGGCCAAAGGAAGCAATTCGGTAATACCTTTCAAATGACCCCACATCTTCCGAGCAGTCTTGGAGCTTGTGGAGGCAAATCTCCTTAATGAGAACAGCACCTCAGGTGGGCAGCCTGAGCCCACATGGCAGTGAACCCTGTATCAATGAGGGAGAATAATAATGACTTCAGCCCTTCCAGATAGAAAGCCACATGCACTCAGCTTTTGCAATGAATCTTGAAGATCATGAAGTGATTCGAGTTGCTGCCAAGAAAGCTTTTGTCCTATAAATATGGCTCACGAGTACAGGTGAATCAGCTGTGTGCCACATCTTCAGGAAAATAAAATACAGTGCTTAGTTAGAGTTTAAAGCCTGCAATTGAAGTGAACATGTCACTTAAATTTATTTGCTGTGATATCACCACCAGATTGCTATAAAAATGGGGAAGGATCATCAGTCAGTGCAGTAGAGATCACCTTCAAGAAAAGCCACAGAAAAATGTCTTGGCTCTCCTTATTAAAACTGTAAGTTCTGGCCGGGCACAATGGCTCATGCCTGTAATCCCAGCACTTTGGGAGACCGAGGTGGGCGGATAACGAGGTCAAGAGATCGAGATCATCCTGGCCAGCATGGTGAAACCCCATCCCTACTAAAAATACAAAAATTAGCTGGGTGTGGTGGTGCACGCCTGTAGTCCCAGCTACTCGGGAGGCTGTGGTAGGAGAATTGCTTGAACCCGGGAGGCGGAGGTTGCAGTGAGCCAAGATCGCACCAGTGCAATCCAGCCTGGTGACAGAGCAAAACTCTGTCTCAAAAAAACCAAAAAACAACCTGTAAGTCCTGGCATTTCCAGGTTTCTGATGATTTCTCAGTCCTGCTGCTTGTCAAGGCAACCTTTCAAAAGGATGGACTCAAGGAGTGGACTCAAGACCTATTACATACATATATAGACAGCTTCACATACATATGTAGACAGCTTCACAGTTTACTATGCATGTTTTCACTCATCATCTCATGGGCTGTAACTTTTGATGTCTCGAGGAAATGTCTGACCTTAAGTTTCAGTGTTTTATCTTCTTTGCTATGTGGCCTTAGGAAAATCACTTCCCCACTCTGGGCTTCAGCTTCCCCATCTGCAATCTGAAAATACTCAGAGTCCCAAGTGGGCCTTCCCAGACCCCCAGAGGCATTTGAAGGTCAAAACTGAGATCCAAGAGCTGTTCTCAGATTTCAAAACACCCCCCGAGAATCCTGTATATGCCCATGACCAGGCCAGACAAGTTAATTAAAATGTCAAGCTTCTTTGCTTTGGATGGAATGATATTGGCTCAGGTGTTGGCTCAGATTATCTTGCAATGATCAGAAGCTCTGATAGGCTGTAAGCGATATCACAGGAAATACTGGGATGTTGTTTTATTGCCTGCTCGGCTGCTATGTGTCTGGTTCATAAAGTGGGGAGGGAGAGAAATTAGCTACTGCACACCTGCAGACTTGTAGTCAAAACCTGCCAAGGAAAAGGTGTGTGAAGAAAAGTGGGTGGTGGAGTATCATGGATGCTAAAAATGTCCTCCCTCCACCATGCTGATCCCCAGAGAGTCTCTGATATTCCCTTTCCAGTGCTAAATTCTATGATTCCAACATTGTGTTCATTTGAGAATGCATTTTTAGCCATCAGGGAAACATACTGAAGAGGACATTGCTGTCTGTTTTTTAAAATAGCCCTTTCTATGATAAAGTCACCCCCAGGTACAAGCAGAAAAAGAAAGCAATTCATTTCAGTGTATAGGATAGAGGCAGCAAGGACAAGGTCCTGAAAAAAAAATCAATATGGCACCAGTTTTAAAGAGAAATCTTGCAGCATGCCCTGAAGTTCAGCAGTTGTTGGCTACCGAGAAAGGACAAAGAAACAGATTACACCACCGACACCCTTTGGCTTCGAGGATCTGTGGATAAAAATAAGGGGCTTGGTGACAGTAGAGCCCTAAACTCAGGAACTGAGCCATGTGACCCTCAGCAAGTCCTTTATTCTCTCAGGACCTCAGTTTTCCCCTCTGTAGGGTACAAAACAATTGGGTGGTGATGGATGCTATGTGTACCCCACCAAATCCCCTCTGCTCTGCCATGCCTCCAACTCCTACCTTCTCCAAGTACTGGCAGCTAGCAAGTCACAGCTGTACCTTCTCTGGAGAGCTGTTCTCAGTTGAAGGAAGCCACCTCCTCTGAAATGGTAGCTCCCACCCTACTCCCCAGGAGGAGCAGCCTGCAGCCATTAACAGACTGATACGAGAGTACAGCAGTTCAACTTTTGCCTCGAGGTGGGACCAGCTCAGCAGGGCCAACAACTGCTGAACTTCAGGGCATGATGCAGGATATCTCTTTAAAACGGATGCCATGTTCCTGAGCTCCCCATGGGACCAGAGGAAGCTAGACTTCAGCAGAGGCCACATCCTTGCCTGTTTCCTTCCGCCATGTCCTACCTCTCCCAGTCCCTTGATCCCTCAATGTATTCTGTCTCTGAATCCCTGTCCAAGACTCCACTCCTGATCTAAAGCACTAATGCTTGAAAAATACTTGTAGCTATATTGACTGACTCCTCAACTATTCTAGGTGAGGACATTCTGGAGCATGGCTGGGCTTCCCTGGAAGCATGTCATCACCATCCTTTCTCCATGCAAGGTTTTATCTCTTGGCCTAGCGTAATTCTCTCATCCTGAATACTTCATTGTACTCTAACTGGCTGGTTAAAATCACTATGGCTGTCACCCCCTTAGGCTCTTCAGTATTTGCTTCCTATGTTTATGTAATTAAACTTCCAGATTAGTCCTCCAGAGAGGACACAACTTGCTCCTTATCTCTCCAAAACCTGTTTTTCCCAGGGATGACTTCCAGCTCACTCAGACCTGGTAAAGTGGAGAGAGACCTGCTGTAAAGTTAGAAGGCACTTCAACCCATGGCCTGACCCCTCATGGATTGAACGAGCCTCAGCTTCATTATCCGTATGAAACAAAGAATAGGTGTCAATATCTGTTAGCCAATATTGATTGGATCAATATATATGGAAATATATAAAAGCCACATACATTCAAGTCATCTGGGGAATGTATTTTACATTGAGATTCCCAAGTTCCATTTCAGATCCGCTGTGTTAGAATTTCCAACATGTGCATGTTGAGGGCAGCATCAGGAGTGCATGTGCTAGGAACACTGTTATGAGACCACCAAACTACGTGACTTCCGAAGCTTGTTCCCACTCCTATGTCCTCTACGTTTACCATGGCCATTTCTCAGATGGGTAGGGCAGATATTAGTGCTACATTCACTACGATAGTCTCCCTTTAAAGTGTTCAACCAGAAACTTCCTTTCTAAGCAGATCCTTCTTTAAGCACAGAGTCTCTAGGCTACCTGACCCTCATGCATCCACCTATTCCCACCTATGGCACCATTCCCAAGATTGCGGCACAAGATCTCTTCTGCTTCGGATTCATTTACTCTCACTGGAGGCTCTTGTGGTTGCAGAAATCCCATTCTGATACAATTAACTCAATTCTCTATGATCCTAGGACCTAATCACAGGACATCTTGAATGCTGTCCTAAGGAATTTGGACTTCGTTCTTTAGGCCACATTTTCCCACACTGTGTTCGATGGAATTCTACTTCCACAAAAGAGAGAGGAAGAAGGTGTTCCCAGTAAACTAGGGAACGGTGGCCCATTGCCCCCTTCTGGAAGTTTCACGGTATCACCTGCCTGGTAGTGATGCTGAGAAGTCCATCTACGTGGAAGCTTGCCTTTGTTGCTGTGCCCAGCAGTTCCAATACAATTTGGGAATGGAGCCTTTTTTCCAAGGAACATTATTAATATTTTGCAGGAATTAGTGTGACCTGGAAGATCATTTGGGAAACTGCTCTAGGCAGAGTCTGTGAGGAGATTAATTTGAAAGTTTACAAGCCAGTTAAAGACATACTGAGATGTGCCTTAACATGGCCCAGATGAAAGCTGTTAGAAACGAATGGAGTAGTGGAGATTGCAGGCTGGGGGCCAGTGATGGGAAGCTGTTGTAATGCTCCTGCACTGGGCCATTTTTGTTTGCTATAAAGGAATACCTGAGATTGGGTAATTTATAAAGAAAAGAGGTTAAATTGGCTCACAATTGTGCATGTTGTACAGGAAGCATTGTGCCAGCATCTGCTTCTCAGGAGGGCCTCAGAAAGCTTCCAATCACAGCAGAAGGCAAAGGGGGAGCCAGTGCCTCACATGATGAGAGCAGGAGCAAGGGGCACGGGAGGGGACACACTCTTTAAACAACCCTCTTGCATGAACTCAGAGAAAGCACTCACTCATCACCAAGCGGATGGTGCTAAGCCATCCATGAGGGTCTCGCCCCCACAATCCAAACATCTCCCACCAAGCCCCACCTCCAATATGGGGAATAACATTTCAACATGAGATTTGGAGGGAACACACATCCAAACCATATCAGGTTCACGTGAACTGTGATGGGGCCTGAACTAGGGCAGACTGGGGAAAGAGGTCTGTGACAAATGGATGCAGGGAACACTGGAGAATTAGGATGCTCAAAGCCTGGGAACCTTGTGCTTTGAACCTCGCTGCCTGCACAGTCTTCAGGCCTCTCCTGGGTGCTTTTTCCAAATGCCATTTAGCCCGACTCTGCTTACACTTTGGTGCAGCAGGAATAGCATCAAGCTGGTCCTCAGGTTCTATCTTCTGCAGGGATAATGGAAGCCATGAATCCTGGACCATTGGCTCTACCCCGACGCTAGTATCTAGGGGCTCCCCCTCCCAGGCCTTCATCCTCCTGATCTCTCCTCTCATCTTCTCTCTTAGCCCCTTTGTCTGGCTGCAGAGCTGAGCAAGACAGTGCACTGGGCTCAAGGTTAAGCCTGATGCCCTAAGTCCCCATCCACCATGCTGATGTCCAACTGCTCCTGGACTAGCTTCTCAGTGTGCAGGACTTTCCAGTCTGCCTAGCACCTTCATTTACCTTCTCTAAATTAACCCTCCCAGCAACACTTGAGAGAGGACTGTTATTCCCATTTTATAAATTAGAGGGGAGGGGGGAGCAACTTCTCTCAAGGTCACACCACCAATGAGTAGCGGAACCAGTCCCTAATCCCTACTTTACTTCTTGGTCCTACGCGCTTTTACTGCAATTCTAAAGTACAATGGAGTCAGCCAGTCTGTCTTCTGACTCTATTTGCCCCTCTCTCTCCATTTCTCTCTTTCATTCTGAAGAACCCCATAGGCCCTATGCCTCCCTTTACAATTTTGAAGGTGCCACAGGTGTGTGGAGACCCCAGCTCCATCCATGAGTCTATCTCGCAGATGCTTTCAGATTGCATCACTCCTCTAAGTAAGAGTCTACCCCGAACTCCTGCCTATGAGTTTCAATAAATTCTGAGTGTTACAAAACATTTAAAAATTGCTTCCCCTAAGAGATCCTCACTGGGATGGGGATGGGAGCTGCCACTCCCCTTAGGAACAGAGGCGTAGTTTTTTCTAGGCTGGGCAGGCCTGGCTCCATGCCAGGGCCTGGCATCAGTAGGTGACCACTGCTTTTCATCAGGTGGCAAGTGCTTTCTTGGTGCTGCAGACTTGCATGTCACACTGAGGAGACGGGAGTAGGGGGGACTCTTTAGGCAGGTGGAAATTTCTGCTGTTTGCAGTATGTACCATTGGACTCCACCAAGACATCAAGGCTATTGGGCCAAAAGTACTCATGGAATATATTTGAAGAAAGACAGCATGCAGTTAAAGGGGAGCCTTGAAGGTCATGGCTGAGGAGATGGAGAGCAGGGCAGGACCGTGGCAGGCTGAGGGCAGCTGTGTGCTTGTGCAGGTCATGGGCGACCAGGGGAGCCAGAGAGGGCAGGAGTGGAGCATGGGCAGTCAGACAGTAGCGCCAGGCTGGCTCCTCTCTTTCCACTTTGCTAATATCAAACCCACGCTAGCTTGACCATGGCTTCTGCTTCTATCAGCTGCTGCCTGGGGGAGGGAAACCACAGAAAAACAGTTCACACCAACATGTCTGATTGGCATATTCGGGGATCCATAGTGAGTGCAAGAGGGCGGTCTGGGCTGGAGGGGGAGTCTTGCCATAGAGGTCACAGTCAGGTCACAGCACAGCTGGAATCCCTGCTTGGTTCTCTGGACTCTTAGTGAAATCTTTTCAGAGTGCAAGTGCTGTGTGCCATTCCAGAGATCCTGGAAGCCTGCAAACTCTCCCAAACCTGGCTGGTCTTCCTCAGTTTTGCAAAGTAGTAGAGTCTGTAGGAAGTGAATGGAATCCCTGTGGTTACAGAATGACAGAATTTGGATGTGTGTCTCTGCCCAAATCTCATATTAAAATGTAAACCCCAATGTTGGGGGTGGGGCCTGGATGGGGGTGATTTGATCATGGGGGCTGATTTCTTGTGAATAGTTTAGCACCATCCGTCGGTACTGTCCTCATGATAGTGAGTTCTTATAGATCTGATCATTTAAAGAGTGTGGCACCTCCCCTCTTGCTCTCTTGCTCCCGCTCTAGCCATGAGACTAGACTAGCCTGTGCCCCCTTTCCCTTCTGCTATGATTCGAAGCTTCCTGAGGCCTCCCCAGAAGCAGAAGCCACTACTTCCTGTAGAGCCTTCAGAGTCATGAGTCGAGTACACTTCTTTTCTTTGTAAATTACCCAGTCTCAGATATTTCTTTAGAGCAATGCAAAAATAGACTAATACAAAGTTCATGTATCATTATTTTATGGGAATGGTACTATACCTTCCCTGGTCCCAATCACTATCTTAACATCTCCCCTCTTACCTGCAGTTGGAATTTCTAACTATGCTGCCTTCCTCTGGCCCCTCCCAGAATGCTGCTGCCAAGTCCTCAGCGGCCCCTAGAAATGCCCACTTTTATGGCCAATGGAGCCTCATAAGACTGTCGCGTTTGAAAGCCAGATCAATTGGACAAAGCCTCTGGTTCCTGAGCTCCAACTTTTAGCAGGTCTTGAAAGCCAATACCATGTGGACTGACAGCAGAGGCAGCCCCCACCCAACATTTCAACAGGCACTTACTGAGCATCTATTATGCGACAGCTGCTGTGCTTGGGATAAAGGAATGAGGCGTCTGCAGACATAAAATACTATGAAATGCCACATGATGATGTCCATAAGAGAAGTAAGTTCAAAGTGTTTTTGAGAACCCAGAGGAAAGCACAATGAACTCTGCCTGGAACTGAGAGGGTGTTGCAGTGGCCTGGTGAAGAATCACTGGTGGTGTGAGCAGTCAAGGGGGCTGCAAACAGAGAGAAACAGAACATTTCAGAGTCATTAAAAAGCCAGACTGGCTAGGCCTGAAAAATTCGTTGAATGAGATGAAGGGTGCTTGGGTGACTGGGTGGGTGAGTGTCAGGGTCATTTCTTGCGACAGGAAACCCAGGAAGGGGGAAGATTTGGGGCAGCAAGAGGGTTTTCTGTCACTTGCTTTGTGAGAGCCACCATCAGACCAGAGGCATTTGAGTCCTTTTGTTAGAATAAAGTGCACGCTACTATTTGAAATGACCTTAATACTTCCTTCTCAGGCTGTCAAAACCCCACCCTTTCCCAGCCCAGCTCAAATTTCACCTTCTCTGAGAAGCTTCCTTAAACACGGTGGACCCCTCATTCCTTGTTTGAGGTCATCTTGGTGCCATCTTTTTCATCAGTGACAGCACTGTGGCCTTGCTTGCCTGGGGATACAGCAAGCTGCACACAGGTGTGTGTCTCTCTCCAGGGCCCTGGACCTGTTTTTCTCACCCTTCCTTCATGTCTTCATGTGCCCAATGCCACACCCAGCACAAAACAGCATGAGCAAATGAGTGCTGCATTGAGCCAAATTGCAGGGCTTCTGCTTAACTAGGGCAAGGAGCAGTAGAAATTTCTGGAGCTCTCACCTGAAGCTTCAAAAGAAACCAACCTGCGAGATGCAACAGCCAGACAGCAACTCCTCCCTCTGATGCACAAATAAAACCAAGCCTGGAGGAGGGAGCCTGGCACCAGGTCCACCTCTCCAGATCATCTGCCTTCCAGAGTTGTACTCTGTGAAGGGGGCTGGCCCCTAAGTGGAGGTGACAGTTGGCTGGCTCTGGCCACCCATGCACACAGTCTTTGCCCCGTTTCTGTGGCGGGCAGAATTTGCAGTCTGAATCCAAGCATTGGGGGCAGCCCTGGGCCAATCTGAAGCAGTGAGGCTTGTCATCCTTCATTCTCAACTCGGCTTTCCCTGACCTTCAGTGAGTACCAGCTCTACCCTATCTTCCTGTTTCTGAGCAGCCATCTGCCCCCATCAGTGTCCTGCTTCCAGTGCAGCTATCAAAGGATCTGTCCTCAGACCTTGCTATGAACCCTGCCCCCTCACCTAGTGTTACCAGCCATGCCGTTCGGCAAGGAGTCTCAAGGGATCCTTTATGAAGCCAAGCCCCAAGCCAGGCACTCTACAAGAGTGAGAGACCCCATCACACCCACAGAACTGCAGCGGCCACCATAGCGTCTGACACATGCTATGCTCAATGGAGGCACTGGATGCATGTCCGGTGCTCAATGGATGCATGTTGAATGAATGTTGGGTGCAATAATAGACAGCCCCTGTCCTGCAGCAGTTCACGATCTGGCAGAAGAGACACTGGACAGAGAGGCTGGCTTGGGAGCTGGGGTCAAATCACATGGCCTAAATACACACTCTGCTATGGATGTGCGGGGTGGCTTTGATTTGTCTGTGCCTCCGTTTGCTCATCTGTGAAATGTGGATAACTTTGAAACCTGCCTCCCAGGTAGTTGAAGAGAGTAGGTTACATCTGATAAGTGTATAGCACAGTCCCTGGCACTCAGCAAGTGCTCAAGAGACTCCCTGAGAGGATAGGTGGTAAATCAATGAGTGAGTGAGTGGGTGAGTGAAAACATGAATGAAGTACTGATGTAGTACAAAGTGCCGCTGGAACAGGCAGCATTTGGGGACCTTAGTGGAAAGTGGTGTTTGATGAGGAGGGTCTCCCTAGGTGGAGCTAGGGAAATGGCACCCCAGGTGGAGGGCACAGCCCAAACAGAGGCAGAGGTGGGAATGGGCAGGGCAGTTTGGGGAACAGGTGGCTCAGGGTGGCTGGGCCATGAAGGGCAGGGACGGGAGCCACAGAAGATACTGAAGGGGAAGGTTGGGCCCAGACACATGGGGCCCTGAATGCCAGGCTGGGAGCTTGGCAAAGGAGAACTTTGCCATAGGGGAGGGAAGAGCATGCCCAGGACAGGAGGCAGATGATGCCTAGAGGGACACAGAAGGAGCTGAACATCTGTTCTGCCTCCTTCATGCTGCTCACAGCCCAGTTCAAGCGGAGGTGCTCTGATGGGGATGAACCAGTGCATGGGGAGAAAACCCTCAAAGCCTTTACTGCTTGTCCACTGGGTTTGCTGGATCCAAGAACATCCATAAGACATAGGATTTCAATCTCCGTCTCATCTGACTCTCCCAGTTCCATAGATGAGAAACCCAAAGGCAGGGAAGGGATTTGCCTGAAGCTAAGAGCTCCTGGGCCTCTGTCCCTAGGACCTATTTCCCTCTAACATGAATGTAACATCAGCAAGTTAAACCCATCTGAGGCAAGAAAAATGAAAATAAATCTCTACCAGTCATCCCAACACCAATCCTAAAGAACTGGTATTTTACTCTTGAAAAACAGAGGCAAAGAAAACTGACATTGCTTGTCCCAGATACTGATGGGGCCTGTCTTTCAGGGCAGCATGGCATGAGACATTCTTCATTCATTGACTCATTCACTCAACAAGTGTTCATCGAGTGCCTTTGCCACGTGGGGCTCCATGCTGGATGCCGGGAGCCTAACTTTGGAAAGGCCACAGATTTGGCATCTGACCTCAGGCTAATTCTGGCCATGCCTGACCCATCTGTATGGCCTTGGGCAAGTCACATCATCTTTCTGAGCCTCAGCTTTGTCATCTGCAATGTAAGGATCCAGCATAGAGCTCCTGGCATTGCATTCAGCATTAAACAGGATCATGTGTGTAAAGTGTCCATTGCCGTCCCACAGAAGGAGGTCCTAAGGCAGCTTCCCAGCCCAGATGCCTCGCTCAGATACATTTTTGTTACTACCCCCATGAGCTCCAAGGGAGATTCCAGATTCTGGGGCACTTAATTGTTTCCTTCTGATAAATGTCACAGGGCACGAAAGCTGAGAGCTGCAACGAGTGCATCTGGCACTTTGAGACGTGGCATCTCCTTGCGGAAGCATCGCTCACCACTCTGTGAGCCAGGGAGCCCAGCCCACGCTGTTGGCAGAGAGGAAGGAGCTCTGACAGCAGCTGGGACACAGTGACTGATAAGGTGCTGTCACTTTCCATCCACTGCTGTGTTCAAGTATCAAAGTACTTGGTTGAAAATGTCAGGCAATTTCTCTCCTCCAGAATTCATCAAAGCCTGTGGGGGTTTGGGGAATAAATAGAAGAGATGCTGAAAACAATTAGAAATGTTCTAGGGAAATGATGCACTGGGGACTCCTGTACATCACACTTTTGCCTTTTCTTCCACCCCTCACGTGGCAGAGAGCTTTGGTCTCAGGTCTCAGATGAGGAGCACTTACAGACTGGATGACCTGGGCTGAGGCACTCAACCCTCTGGGGCCACTGTTTCTTCATCTGGGAATAAGAAAATCTATTTGAGTTTATTGTGCGTGTTAAATTATGGGGGGAGTCTTAAGGTTTTGTGCTGAAATGACCTTTGTTAGTCAGGGATTCTTAACCCTGGCTATACATCGTACCCACCTGGGAAGTTAGTTATTTAAAATATCTTTGTCTGGGGCCCACCTCTGGGTAGTTTTATTTAACTGGTCTGGTCTAGGGTCTGGGCACTGTCTGTCTGGTTGGTTGGTTGGTTAAAGCTTCCCAAGGGATTGAAATCTGCAGCCAGGTTTGAGAATTCTGTCATTGAATCTGCCTTCTCATTGCAGGTCTTAAGCATGGAAACAACACTGTCAGTTTTATGCCTTGGAAAGATCACTCTGGGGACAGTGAAGATAATGGGTTGTGCGGTAGGTATAAGACTACATTTAGGGACACCAGTTAGAGCCTTTCTATTCACTGTGTGGTCCATGGAACCACAGTATTGACCCTCCTTGTTAGGGAGGCAGAATCTCAAGACACATCCTGAGCAACTACTGACTGAGAGTCTGCATTTTAACAAGATCCCAGGTGATGTGTACCATCATCCCTCGGTGTCCACAAGGGATGGGTTCCAGGACTGCAGAGGATATAAAAATCCACAAATGCTCAAGCACTTTATATAAAATGACATAGTATTTGCATATAGCCTATGCACATCCTCCAGTATACTTTAAATCATCTCTGGATTGCTTATCAGACATACCTAATACAATGCAAATGCTATGTAAATAGTTGCTCTACTGTGTTGGTTTCACATTTGTATCATTTGTATTGTTGTGTTGTTACTTTTGTTGTTTTTAAAAATATTTTTGGTTTGCTGTTGGTTGAAATCACATATATGAACTCGTAGATACAGAGGGCCAACTCTTCATGCATGAAAGCTTGGGAAGGTCTGGATTAGAAGACCATACACTGCAGGGGTCCAGGCTGGAGATGGTGATAACCCCACTCAGAGAGTAGGGTTTTAGAATAGAAGGAGACATATGGGAGAAGAATTGACAGGGTATAATGGTGGGGCTTGGTTTGGAGTTTGGGAAAGAGATATCGAAAACAAGAACATATTTCTCATTTGGCCCTTGGGGGAAGATAGTGTCTCCGTCTGCAGGTTAGTAGGGAAAGGCTGATGAGTTATCTTCTTTAACTCAACTATTTTTGCACAGCATCTTATGCCAATAAGTAGCTTGCAACTTTTGTGCCTTATTTAGTAAGAAGCATCTACCCAAACATGCTCATTCTGGTGTAGATAGAAACGGGCATCTTTTCATTGCAAGTTTTCATATTTGGAAACAGGCTAGGTGCTTGCTCTTGGTCACATACCTAGGAACTGATGGAATGAAGCCTGAACTCAGACCTTCTTACTTCAGATCCTGTGCTCTTTTCCAAGACTGGCGGTATTTCTTTTGTTTTGTTATTTTGTGTCCCATTGATCTCTGCTGTTGTTATCGTCCATTCACTGCTTAGTGTCCAACTAAGTCAACGTAATTGATCCCTCATGGAATGCTTTTATAGAATCTCCTATATTAATCACTGGTCTTTTTAAAAATCACTGCATATAATAGGCACACAATCAACACATAACATCTCTGGTCACCAGAACATGTGAGATTTTTCCCACACTGATCTCATAAGACTGCCCTGACTTGAGATTCCACTCTTAAGTCCAGGCCTCCCGTATTTCTGGCCAACTGGCTATAAATTGGGGATTCCCACGACCCCCTCCTCAGGCTTGAACATATGAGCATATGATGGGAATTGAGGGGAGAGGAGGGTGGAGAGGCAGGGAGATACTCTATTTTGGGGGTCTCAGATGCCTTGGCAGAGGTTTGGACCTTGTCAAGGGCATGAGACTACTAGATCTGTACCTTTAAAAGATCACTGTAGCAAAAAGATAGAAGAATAATTACATCAGGGTTAGAAAAACATAAGAAAACTTGGCTGAAGAAAAAGTCCATGTGAGAAATGAAGTCAGCTGAACCAGTGCCTCTGGCATAAAGAACAAGAGCAGCGGCGATCAACCTTTCAGCACCACGGACAGATCCCCTCTTAGTTCAATCCCCTTTAACGAGAATATTGTATAAATACCCTATCCGACTATTTTCAAAATAGCCACCATTTACTGAGTGCCAGGATCCTTGCATACATTATGTCTTCAATCCAAATAACAACACTGAAAGGCAATGATTATTGGCCCCATCCTGCTGGGGAGCAAAAATCGAGTCTCACTGAGGAATCCCTTATCAAGAGCACACAGCAGACCAACGACACAGCGACTTCATTTTGCTATACTGACCATTACATCAAGCTACCACCACTAAACATGCTCTAATTTTGAAGTGGCAATTAATTCTTTTTTCCATTTTAATTAATTAAAAGCACAGATCCAGCCAGGAATTTTAATTGGTCATCCAGAACTGCCACGCAGTACTGCTTGTACTTCTAGCCCCAACCAAAGGAATTTGGCATCCTTGTTCTCTGTGCTGAATATTGTGAGTAACTGCAAGGATATCTATGTAGGGTTTGTTTTGAATATTGGAATAGTTTCTAACACCCTTCAATCCTCCTTCAAGGATGCCTAGGGATGTGGGGAGCCAGGACACGGAAAGGTGAAGAAGGCAGACCCTGGGAACACTGGCACCCTTGTGAAGGTTTTAAATGGGTCTTCTCCAGGAAGCTGAGAAAATACTCAGCCCTACCAGCTCCCTTCCCCATCTTGGGAACATTTCCTTTCATTTTCACAAAGTCAGGCTTGTGATTATTTTCAGTTCCAATATGAGTTTGTTACCGTGTGTGGACTGGAAATGAGGTGGATGTCAAATAAATACCTGATAGAGTTTCTGCCTCACAAACTGGGGAGTGTTGAGAGAACTTTCAACACCAATGAAAATTCTATTACAGTATTTTCTGGGCTGCTGTTTGGTCCGAATTCAGGGCCTCACTACCTCCCCCTGGGAAGCTGTCTCTAATTCCTCCCCCTTTGATGTGTTGTGCATACAGCATTAGATTTATCTTCAGTAGAGCAACTCTATCTAATAAAGTTACTCATCTGCTCCAAGATTCTTAGTGGTTCCCTATTGCCTTCCAATATAGTTCATAGTCCTTACCTGGCTATTGAGGGCCCTTCACAATTCAGCCATAGCCTGTCATTCTGACCTCATATCCTGCTGCATCTCTCCACAAACATCATGGTCCAGTCACATGAGTTTAATTTCTATTCCACAAATTCATAGCTCAGGATGTGCAAATGGTCTTCTCAGTTTCTTGGCACACAGGTCTCCCCAATATAATAAGAGGCTTCCTCAAAATCACCATTGAAAGCAGTCTGCTAGCAAGACAGAAGTCAGAACATTTTGTAATTTTATCATGGAAGTGACATCCCCTCAATGATGCAGTGCTTTGTTTATTAGGAGCAAGTCACTCAAGGGGAGGGGATTACATGACGTTGTGGATATCAGAGGGTAAGGACCACTGGGGACCATCTTAAAAGCTGCCTACTACAATTCCTGTTGAAGACCTACCATCCTTTAAGAGTTAAATCAAATCATGTTTCTCAAAGATCTTTCTATATGTCCTAGTTAGAATAATTCCTCTCACTTCATAATATCCTCGTTCTACATTGCTTTATTTGTCCTTCTAGAGGAACACTTGTCTTAATGCCTACAGTAGAGGCACTTAAGATGTCTATCTTTACCACCATTTTGGGAGTCCCTGGAGGGCAGGAATCACATCTGTTTCTGTCTCTGCATTTTATGCAGCCTAATGGAAGAGAGGTGTTGTGTAAATGTTTGCTGAAGTGAGTTGGCCAACTCTTCTGTTCCTTTAGAAATAGCTTTTAGCCTCCAATTTCAAACACAGAAAATAATTCACTGACAGGGTGTTTGTCTTGGGTGATAAGGGAATATATGCTTTTCTCAGAGTTTACAAAATCCAAGATTTGACAGGTTAAGAAATAGGAGCTTACCGTAAACTGAAGCAGAGAGAAGCAAGTTTCTCTGAAGGCATTCATGTATACAATGTATGACCATATATCAAAATTCACAAGGTAATAATAAAAATAAATAATGCTTACCATGTCAAGTGCTGTATACTTCACCTACTTTGGACCACTTAATTCTCACAATAGTCCTAACATGTTGGACAACTTGTCCTCATTCTACAAACGAGAAAGGCTACAGTTCAAGAGGTAGGTAACTGCCCCAGGATTATAGGGTCTGATGACAAAGGCTATGCTCCTCACTGCTCCCCTGGGTGCCTTTTTCTTATTTTCTTAAATAAAGAATTTCTTTTCTCTTAATGCTATTTAAAAGCTGTAATTTTACCACAGTGAACTTAGAATTGCACTGGGCCAGTTCTGAAGCATAGCTTTGTGAATGACACATAGGTCTGCATATCAGGAGTGCAGAATTTTTCTTTTGGTTATATCCCAGACTTGTAGCACAACCCTGGAAAGGTCGTTTGCTGTCTCGGGATCTTCTTTTCTAAAAACAGATGCAAATTATGTAATACCTAAGGTTCATCACAATTCTAACAGTATGTAGGATTTAATTATAAATCATTATAATTTAAATTGTATGCTAAAATGTACATTAAAATCAGATCATTGCTATTTTGTCAAAATCCCTCTTGTTTGTTTTTTATAGATAAAGGAGTAACCATTTAAAGTTACATTTCAAAATGCCATCATGGAATAAAGAGACTAAGCCTCAGTGATATCATTTGGGATACTTTTTTAATGAGGTCTTTTTTTTAGAAAATCTTGTCAATAAGTCATAACGGACTATATTCCCTATTACAGACCCAGAGGTTTCATTACGGACCATTTAGGAAGATTAAAGAACACTCCCTCTGGAGGGGACTTGAGTCTCAGAGCACCTAGGATATCACATTAAGCATCTGAAATACTCATTTTCAGTTTCTAACAGCGGATTAATGAATCTACAAAGAACACACTTATTAAAACCAACATATGCTGAGGGATAATAAACCTACTCCACATTTTCATCTGTCTGTTTCTGCCTATGAATGAAGGGAAAAGGAGCATGAAAATTGAGTTGCTGTCCTACCCAACACTCTTCTCTTCCTCCCTGTGCGTGATGGGGTAAGTAGTGTCATGGATTGGACACTGGTCTTGGGAACAAGTAACCAGGGTCCAAACCCTGACTAAGCCATTCACCTTGTATAAATCATTTGACCTTCTGTGGGCCTGTTTCTTTCTTTTCAAAATAGGCTAGACCAGGGATTTTCAGAATGTGCCCCTGAGAGCTTGAGGCATTTCTTCCTCGGTACCCAGGGAATGCTACCGGATGATGACTGGATGAAGGGGTTTCTCAACATTAAATGCTATTGTTAAAAAACCACTGGCTGGTTGATGTGTAGAGTCTTTTCCAGTTAGATTTTGGAGGTGATAGGGAAATATCTATTGATGTTTCTGTATTCTTGAATTATTTTAGCTTATAATTCAAGTTTTTAAAATGCTAATACACATGCACACACGCTGTTATGGCTAAAATAACATATGAATAGGTACCATGTTGTCACATTGAGCTTCCTGGAGCCTCAGTAGAGTCAAGGTCAGAACTCTTTGGCATAGGTAATATTTTCTGATCTCAGAGCTTGAAAGAAACAGGAGATTCATTTAAAAAGGAAACTGAGACTCAGAGGTTATGCAACAAAGAGAGGAGTGGACACCAGGTTTTCTGTCTCCTGTTTCAGGATGTTCTCTGCTGTCCCGTGCTCCCTGCCCTGCTGTTCTCCATCCTACAGCATCTCTGCACTGTGCTACAGTTGCTTGTGGGCATCATGCCATTCTTCCTAAACCATAAGGTTCTGGGGGGTCCAGGCTGTTCCGTCACAATGACCAATGGTGTGCGTTTCATCCCATCATCCCCTGAGGGGGCTGCAGACATTTGCCATCATCAGGAGAAGAAAAAGAAAGCTTTAGGAAGATAAATCATGGTGTTTTTTTTTTTTTTTTTCTTCACTAAGAAACTGTTTAGACTGGAACCCATCTCCACAAATTATGGAACATACATACTGAAGTGTCATTTTTTGCAGAAAACAATGATTCACCCAAGTTTTTCCTGACTGGAGATTTAAATTGGGCTGTCCATCAACTTGCTGTCAATCAGCGTCTCCTATCCTGAGCTGCACATACAGTCAGAAATAGAATCACAAGGTCTTTTCTCTGAGGGGAAGCAGGGCTAAGTTTCATCCCTTTTGATTTGCCTCTTAATTTAGCCTGTTGGCAAATATGTGGCAAGCACCTACTATGTGCCAGGCTTTGAGAAGGTGGGAGGGAAGCTAAAGACGATGAAAGCATGGACTTTCCCTGCATCCATTTTCTATTTTCATAACAAATTACCACAAACAGAGCAACTTAAAATAACACAGATTTATTATCTCACAATTTCTGCTGGTTGGAAATCTAACACCGAGCTAAAATCAAGGCTCATCAGGGCCACATTGCTTACTGGAGTCCCTGGGGAAGAACCTACTATTGCACTTATTCAGGTTATTGACCTGACTCAGTTCCTTTGCTATGGTAGAACTGAGGCCCCATTTCTTTGTCGACCATGACCAGGGGGTCTCCCTCAGCTCCCACAGGCCTCTCCCCAGGCCTTGCATGTGGTGGCCACTTGCACCTCAGAACCAGCCATGATGTGCCAAGTCCTCAGACCCAGGCTCTCTCCTTCTGCTGTACCTCTGTCTCCAGCCAGAGAAGGTTCTCTGCTTTTATGGGCTCATGTGGTTAGCTTGGGCATATACAGATGGCCCAGAATAATCTCCCTGTCTTCAAATTTCTAATCTCATGTCTTCAAATTTCGAATCTCATTTACCTCTGCAAAATTCCTTCACAACAATACCTAGACTCATGTTTGCTTGAATAACCAGGAGATGGGAATTGTATTAGTCTGTTTTCACACTGCTATGAAGAAATACCCAAGACTGGGTAATTTATAATGGAAAGAGGTTTAATTGACTCACAGTTCCACATTGTTGGGGAGGCCTCAGGAAACAACAATCATAGCAGAAGGCAAAGGAGAAGCAGGTACCTCTTCACAGGGTGCAGGATGGAGTGAGTGCAAGCAGGGGAAATGCCAGACACATAAAACCATCAGATCTCATGGGACTCAGTGGCTGTCATGAGAACAGCATGGGGAAAACTGCTCCCATGATCTGATTACCTCCACCTGGTCCCGCCCTTGCCATGAGGGGATTACAATTCAGGATGAGAATTTTTGGGGGGTGGGGGACACAGCAAAATCATATCAGGAATCTCAGGGGATGTGACAGTTAATTTTATGTGTCAACATGATTGGTCTACCAGGTGCCCAGACATCGGTCGAACATTATTCTGGGTGTGTTTGTAAGTGTGTCTCTGGATGACAACAGCATTTGAATTGGTAGATGGAATATAGCAGACTGTCCTCCCAATATGGTGGGCCTCATCCAACCAAAGGCCTGAATAGAACCAAAGGGCTGACGTGCCTGAGAGTAAGAGGGAGCTCCTCCTGCCTGACTTCCTTAGAGTTAAGACATTGTGTGTTTCCTGTCTTTGAACTCAAACTGAAATACTGACTCTTCCTGGTCTCAAGCCTACAGGTCTTTGGACTCATCAGCCCTCCTGGTTTCAGGCCTTCCAGCTCAGGCGGGAACTACACCATCAGCTCTCCTGGGTCTCCAGTTTGCCAATTTAACATCTTGGGTCTTGTCCCTCCATAATCATGTGAGCCAAATATATATATACACACACACACACATATACACACACACACACACACACATACATATATATATAGGCACACATATATATATTCCCACTAATTACCTAACTCATGTATATATGTATATATAAATATAAATTCCCGTTAATTACCTAATTTATGTGTGTGTGTATATATATATACACACACACTCACACAAGAAGTGTGCATACACACATATATATACACACACACACACTTGTTTTCTAGTATATATCCATGCTGGTTTTCTTTCTGTGGAGAACCCTAATATACAGGAGTATACCTCTATGAACAACCTCCTTCAAAACTCTATCTACTGGAGCCAGGCCCTTCAACAGGGATTGCAAGCTCAAAAGCCTTCAGGGTCAAGGCGAAAAATCAAAATACCGGATGGACATGGTGTCGTACAACAGGGCAGTGGTGGTTCTGTAGTAAACTGGAGTGTACAAGCTCTACCTACTTTTAAGTTTTCTAAAATCACAATGCTGGCCAAACAAAACACATTTGCAGCTAAATATGATCAGGACCCTTAGAGTTTTCAACAAAATGAAAACTGTTATACTAGAGGCTTGCTGGAAAACCACAAAGAAAGGAAGGATAGAAATGTTTTTATAAAAAAGATGACATTTGCATTGAGCCTTGGTGGTGAATTATAAGTTCTCCAGGCCCGGGGGGAGGAAAGGCACTCCAGACAGAGAGAAGAGCATGGCAAAGCAGCAGAGCCCTGGTGGTGCCCACGTCTGCTGTGAAGTGGGTAGGGGCACAGGGCCCAGGCAAGCAGCTGGAGAGTAGGTGGGGGCCAGACTCAGGAGGGCTCTGCTGTTAGGAGAGCAGCCATACCACCCACACACTCCCTGAGACTGGTGTCAGGTGCAAGGCAGGCCTGGGCTGGGAGCTTCAGATCAGCCAGAGATCCATTTCACTTTCTATACAGGGATTTCATCATGAGAGACTGAGGAACACAGCTTGAATAGCAATGAGGGCCTTACCTCCTTTTGTGCACGGCAGGCAAGGCTGCCCTGAACACCAGGGCCTGGGCTCGGGGAGCTGGACCCCTGGAGACTGAGGCCCCTGCCTTCCCCACCTTGCTCATTCTCACAACTAGTACCCCTTTCCCATTAATTACCTAATTATTGTTTAAATGTCTGAGGCCAGGTGAGCCATCCTCCAATTCAAGCCAAGGAAAGCCTGCAGCCCCCCAAGGTGGTGGAGGGAAGCACCTCTGGGGAAAGGCCCCGACCGGCAGGCAGGATCTGTGAGCTGCGTTCAGCTTCACTCTTCACCACCTGCCTTTCTGGGATCCCAGTTCCATCCTCTGAGAAACCACAGCATTGGGCTGGTTACTGCCCAGTCCTGTCCAGGCTCCCGAGGTCTACTCTAAGTCCAAGTCCAGACTTCTGCAGATCTTCAGTCTGAAAAAGGTTTTCTTTCTTTTCTACCCCAGAGACACAAAACCCTTAGAAACACCTAAAGCACAATGAGAAATTGCAGAAAGGAAACTGGGTATCACTTCTGGCTAAGGTTGGAGTTTCTCTTCCCCACCCATGTTCAGGATAAATGACAGGAAAAGGGCACAGGCATGAGGCAGGGGGAGACAAAACCTCCCTTGAAAAAAGTAAGGTTGGGGCAAGTGGCTTAATTGCATGGGGTCCCTAAAATTTTACCTCTGAATCAGACACCTGTGCCTACCCAGCTCTAAAAGAGGACCCAGAAGGGACTGATCCCAACATGCCCAGTTCCTTCTCCCAGGCTCACCAGTTCGGTAAATGCTGCCACCTTCCTTGGGGAGGCGTGAATAAGGGGAAGAGTGTGTGGCACAAAGAAACCAAGGGTGTCGTCCTAGTCGAGGTCCCTCCACAAAGAAACATAAGGAGTAGGGGGAAAATGTCCCCCCATAAGAGATAGTGATAATAATAATAATGA
Source organism: Macaca fascicularis (assembly GCF_037993035.2). Taxonomy (NCBI): domain Eukaryota; kingdom Metazoa; phylum Chordata; class Mammalia; order Primates; family Cercopithecidae; genus Macaca; species Macaca fascicularis. Next base: position 163,830,011 of record NC_088381.1, on the reverse strand, counting down.
ATAATATATATTGAAGGCTGAATGTGCCTGACTCTAAAAGTGTATTATTTTGTTTCCTGAAGACAATCTCATGAGGTAGGTAGTGGAGAAATTGAGTCACAGAAAATGTCGCTGGTCCAAAGGTCACACACTAGGTGATATAGTTTGGATGTGGGTCCCCACCAGAATCTCATATTGAAATGCAACCCCCAATGTTGGAGGTAGGGCCTGGTGGGAGGGGATTGGGTCATGGGGGCAGATTTCTCATGAATGGTTTAGCACCATCCCCTGTGGTACTGTCCTTGTGATAGTGAGTGAGTTCTCTTGAGATCTGGTTATTTAAATGTATATGGCACCTCCCCTCACTTCCCTTGCTCCTGCTTTCGCAATGTGATGTGCCTACCCCACCTTTGCCTTCCGTCATGATTGGAAGCTTCTTGAGGCCTCCCCAGAAGCAGAAGCTGCCATGCTTCCTGTACAGCCTGCAGAACCATGAGCCAACCAAACCTCTTTTCTCATACATTACCCAGTCCCAGGTATTTCTTTATAGCAATGCCACAGCGAACTAACACACCTGTCAGGCAGTGAGACTGCACAGCTCTCTTTCCCAACTGTTCACTCTAGACCAGTTGTCTCCCGACAGCTGTGGGACCTGGTGCAAGGCCCTTGACCTCACTATGTCTTGGGTATCTCACCTGCAAAGAGTCATGGCAGTCTCCAGAGCACGGGGTTTGGTGAAGATCATGCCCCGGATGTACTTCTATTTTGAACTTACTCAGTTTGGAGAGGCCGGATAATGTAGTGGGAGGGGCATAATGTGGTGGAACCAGGAGGTTCAAATTATTTCCCCTTAAAAAGGATCATAATAGGCCAGGCACAGTGACTCACGCCCGTAATCCCAGCACTTTGCTGGGCTGAGGCGGGCAGATCACCTAAGGTTGGGAGTTTGAGACCAGCCTGACCAACATGGAGAAACCCCATCTCTACTAAAAATATAAAAAATTACCCAGGCATGGTGGTGCACGCCTGTAATCCCAGCTACTCAGGAGGCTGAGGCAGGAGAATCGCTTGAACCTGGGAGGCAGAGGCTGCAGTGAGCTGAAATTGTGCCATTGCACTCCAGCCTGGGCAACAAGAGCAAAACTCCACCTCAAAAAAAAAAAAAAAAGAAGATCATAATATCTACATTATGCAGACAGACCAACATCCGTGGTGTAGACTTACATCTATGGCACAGGAGTCTTACGAGTTAAAGCTGCACAATGCCTAATAGCTGTTGTTTTGTTGCTGCTGCTGTCATAATTGCTTTGGGGTCTCCTGCTCTCCTTTCCCCACTAGACGCTGGTTTTTGTCTCCCAGAACCATCACAATGTCTGGCGTACAATAGCCACTTGGTGAGTATGAGGTGGGGTGGATAGTTGTTATTTCTTCCTCCCGCCCACCTTCCCACACCGCCCAGGTGAGTTCTCCAGGCCTTGTTAGCATCCTGAATGTCCCTGTTAGTGTCCTGTTAGCATCCTGAATTTCCACTTAGAAGAGCACTCACCACTCTTGAAATAGATTGTTGAATTCTTTGCTTTCCCTACTAGATTATCAACACCATTAGTGGAGGGCTGAGACTGTCTCATTCACCATTTACCCACCCGTGGTACAATGGCAGGAATATGGAAGTCACTCAATGGATGTCTATAAGATGGATGAATGAGAAAATGCATTGAGTGAGCGGATGGATGATTTCACAGAGCTGCTGAGTCCCAAACCAAATACAGGATCAAACCTTGACCCTGTGCAATTTCAGACATGACCAACAGAGGGTGCTCTGCTCTGAGGTTCATAAAGATAATGCGATTTCTGTCCTTAAAGCTTGAAAACCAACTAAGTGACCGATGCTATCCGGCACGTGGCTTTAGGTAATGCCCTATTTAATGGCCTCAGTTGAAGCTGCCCACTCTCCACAGCTGAGCTCCCAGCCAAGCTGGGGCAGTAAGACAGCCCTGTTAGGGCTAAAAAGCCTTTTCTATATTTCGAAGATGTAGGTAAAATCCCAGTAAGGCATTCAATGGCATAACTTTATTGGCAGAGTCAGCATGTTTTTAAGTCAGGCATTAAAGGTGTTGGGGCTCACACTGGCCTGGAAATCCTGATTCTGTGCTCACCTGTATAAAATCTTGAACAAGGGGTTTTCCTCATTCATTCACCCACTCATTTCATTTATTGGACAAACTTTTTCTGAGTGTGAAATATGCCAAAAGCACAGGAATGTCTGAGTTGAAAAGTCAAGTCCTTGTCCTTAGACAGTGCAGAGTTTAAAGGGGTAAGATAGGCATGAAACAGACATTTCAACACCAGAGTCATCATGCGGACTGTGTCGAATGGCACAGGGGCACAGAGAAGGAGCACCCAATTCATCCCAGGAGATGTGGTCAGGAAACACCTCTAGAAAGAGGCGGCCTTCAAGCTTTGTCTGAAAGGACGGGTGAATGAACAGGTGCAGGGATGAAGTTCCTGGCAGGAGGACCAGCAAGAGCAAACACAAGGAGGCTTGGAAGTATGTGTCTTGCTTGAAGAAGTGCACTAAGGGGAGTTAGTGTGCAAAGTATTCATGCAGGGACCAGATAAGGGTCTTTTGTACTGACAGCAGAGGCCCTACTTCATCCAGATGGCAAGAGAGAGCTTTTGAAGGATTTTAAACAGGGAGGTGACAGGACCAGTGTTGTATTTTGAAAGATCACTCTGTTGACGAAGCAGGCAGTTGGGGTGGAAGGTGGCTGGTGGGAGGAGGCCTCTCTGAGCTCACTTTTCTCACCTGAGGTGTCTGAGAGTGGAAGAAGATGGCCTAGAAATTTCCTTTGGGTTCAATGTCCTATTTTTTCTACACACACAGATATGGACACTTTAGTCCTTCAGCATGAACAGAGGTTATCAGAAACACATCACAACTGGGGGTGGGGGGTGAGGGGAAAAGGTTTCCAGCAAGCTGGGGTCTCAAAATACCATGATCTCACTGGGTCTGCCTGTCACCCACTTCTTCAGTGGGTCTGACGCGGTGTCGAGAAGCTGTTGTCTGCATTTGTCTGCAGCTAGACAACTTTTAACTTTTCCTAGTTAAGAAAAGCCTGCAGGAAGCAGTTAAGAAGAGAAGATGCCACTCACCTTGTTGGACGGGTGTCCTTCTGAGGCACTCTGCAGTTAACAAGGTGTCTAACAAAGTGTCTGAGGGCAGAACTCAAAATCAGACACTTTCCTGGAGTTGTCCCTGACCTTCAGAAAACGGGACCACTATGGCCTTTGTGGAACCTACGTTCTCCTGGTAATGCCAAGGAAAGAACCCAGAAAGAAATGCTCTCTGTTCCTCATCCCAGGAGCCCCATGCTCAGGAGGGTTCAGTTTTGCTCATGAGGCAAAGGCAGAGGAGACAGGGAGATTTATGAGAAAGGGACACAGTCCTTCATAGGCAAGTTCACCACATACAGACGGCAGAAAAAGTGCTCCTGGAAGAGGAAACAGCTTAGATAATGACCTTGAGTCAGGAATCGTAGTAACCTAATGCAACTGTGTTGGAACAGGTCTTGAGCGTTGCTTTTTCAGTAATTGGAGACATCTCTAATGTCAAAGGGGACAGCTTGGGTCTCGATGGTATATTGATAAGACTGGCAGGACTGGTATCAATGAGGGATTTCCTAGTCCTTACAATATTGTAAACATTCACCTGTAGAACCCCCCGGGCCTGGCAGTGGTTATTTGTACGTGTACTTTGATTTTAAAAACTTATAAGGGTATATGCAGTTTGATACTATGTATGTGCATTTAAAAATATATAAGACAGTGCTGTAAATTGTTTAGGTATTTATCCTTAAATCATGAAAGTCTGGGCAAGAAGACTCTATGACAACTTCGATATAGAGGTAACCCCTGGGAAGAGGGAGGCAAAGGTTTTACAATATCCGCGACATCTTTCTACAAAGAGAATATGCTATTGAATTACTTTTCTGTGTGTGTTTTAAGTGTTTCATAATTGGGTATTAACATATAAAAATGGAAATCACTGCCAGCAATAATAAAACTGGGGCTCTTTTCTGGAATCCATTCATTCGGTGCTGGTTCATCAGGGCTCTGCCTCCTGCAGGCCCCACTCTCCAATCTGCCTCTCCCTGACCCAGACCTGCTCTCTTTCACCCAGACCGGGTGGCACCTTAGAATCAAGTTGCTTTCTCCAGACCCCTGACCCATCACCGCCATGGGCCTTCCTGAGTCTGATTGGTGCTGCAGAGATGGGATCTGAGGCCTACATTGCCTCTGGGTTCACTCTGCCACCTCCTACCCAATCCTGGCCCAGACCCTACTGTGGCCTTCTATCTGATTGCGGTTCCAGAAGTGGGGGAGGAGAAGCTGCCCCTCCCTGGTGTAGGATCACCTACCCACCACGGGCTCAGGTCAGTCCTCCGTGCCTCTCAGCCCTGCCTACTTGGTCACCATCCCCAGTGGAAACCCCTCCAGGCACCCAGTTTTTTCTACCACCTCATGTTGCTCCCTGACCCAAATTTCCTCTGCTCTCCTACCTGCCCCCTACCCCACTGTGCATTCCAGAATCCCAGCTGTAGAGCAGGAATGCCCTTTGTATTAGTCTGCTCTCACGCTGCTAACGACGACATACCCAAAACCTGATAATTTCTAAGGAAAAAGAGGTTTAATGGACTCACAGTTCCACGTGGCTGGGGAGGCCTCACAATCATGGTGGAAGGTGAAAGGCATGGCTTACAAGGTGGCAGACAAGAGAGAGTGAGAGAAAGCAGAAACCCATTATAAAACCATCAGATCTCATGAAACTCATTTACTACCATGAGAACAGTATGGGGGAAAATGCTCCCATGATTCAATGATCTCCACTGGGTCCCTCCCACAACACATAGGAATTGTGGGAGCTACAATTCAAGATGAGATTTGTGGAGGACACAGCCAAACCATATCACCCCTCTATTCTGAACCTCTCATTCAGCTCCCTTCATCCTCCCTGCTGAGGCTCTGCTGTCCCCTGAGGGTGCCACTTCCTGACAGGCTTGTTCTCACAGGAGGGGCAGACATAGGCTGAAATTCCTCCTAATCCCCGCTGCTCCTCCTAGACCATTATTTCTTCAGCTTCACATACAAAGCCCATTCTTTCAGGATCACATCCTCAGGCCAGATGGTCCTACGCTGTTCCTTCCTGCTGTTGTCTCCAAAGCCCTGGACATTCCTCTTTATCTGCAGAGCACTCTGGCACCTGAACGCTGCACCATGAATGCCGTTGAGTATTACAGGCTGCAAACTCGCCACTGGCTGAATCAGCCCGCACACATTATTTATTTGTTTGTAAATAGGAATGTGTATTAGCCAGCTCAAGCTGCCATAACAAAATAGTCCAGATTGAGTGGCTTAAGCCAGAGATTTATTTTCTCATAGTCCTGGAGACTGGAAGTTTGAGGCAGGGTGACAGTAGGATTGGTTTCTGCTGAGGGTGCTCTTTCTAGCTTGCAGATGACCATCTTCTTGCTGTGTCCTCACATGGCCTTTTCTCTGTGTGCATGCAAGGGACGCAGGAATAGGAGAGGGAGAGAAAGAGAGAGAGAATAAATGAGCTCTGTCTCTTCTTATAAAGACACTAATCCTGTTAGATTAGGGCCCCCAACCCATGACCTCATTTAACCTTAATTACTTCCTTAGAGGCTCTATTTCCAAACAGAGACACACTGGGGGCCAGGGCTTTGCCCTGTGAATTTTGGGGGGATGCAAGCTGATATGGTTTGGCTCTGCATCCACACCCAGATCTCATCTCAAATTGTAATCCCCACAATCCCCAAGTGTTGAGGGAGGGACCTGGTGGGAGGTGATTGGATCATGGGGGTAGTTTCCCCCATGCTATTCTCATGATAGTGAGTGAGTTCTCACGAGATCTGATGGTTTTATTAGGGACTCTTCCCCCTTCACTCCCTGTCTCTTTCCTGCTGCCTTGTGAAGGAGATACTTGCTTCTCCTTCACCTGCCTCTGTGATTGTAAGTTTCCTGAGGGCTCCTCAACCATGTGGAACTGTGAGTCAATTAGACCTCCTTTCTTTATAAATTACCCAGTCTCAGAGAAGTTTTTATTGCAGTATAAAAACAGACTAATACACAAGCATTCATTCTGTAAAATAAGGTGGATGCCTTTGAGCATGCATGCCCTCTTGTTTGCTACCATCCCTACCACTCCCTATTTCTTTCTCCCTTCCTGCTGCAGTCTCTTGCATGTCTACCACGCTGAATGATCTTCACTCTCCTCTAACTCAGCAGCCAAGTTCGGCCGCATCCTGAGCCATGTTGTCACCCGGGACCTTCGCATCCCTGAAGCCAGTCTACAACCTTCTGGTTACAGTTTCCTAACTTTCTATCCTGCTGAACTGGGTCCACTGGATCAGGTACAAAACCACACTTCTACATCTTGGGACAGTTTTTGAACCAGGAGCTCTGTTCCCCAGAGGCTCTGCCACACCTGAGGAAGACAACGAATCCAGCTCGCACCCCAGAAGAGAGCACGGAAAGAACTGGAGTTAGAAAATGGATACAGTCAGGGGCAAGTAACTTAGCTTTCTGGGCCTCAATGTCCCCATCTGTAAATGGGAAAATACCAATTCCTTCTTCCTAAGGTTTTTGTGTAAATTAAACTTCATGTCCATGGAAACACTTTGTAAACAGCAATCATGGAGCACAAGGACTCAGTGGTCGCCTGAGAAGCACATGTTCCCCTAATTGATACTGGAGACACCATCTCCTTATATGGACGTATTAGTCAGGGCTCTCCAGGGAAACAGAACTAACAGGATATATGTGTGTATAAATATTATGAGGAATCAGTTCACATGCTTCCAGAAGCTTAGAAGTCCCAAGATCTACAGTTGGTAAGCTGGAGAATCAAAAGAACTGATGGTGTCACTCCAGGCTGGAGACAGGCAGGTGCAAAACCCAGGAAGAGCTGAGTTTCAGTTCAAGTGAGAAAGGCAAAAAAGACCAGGGTCCCAATCCAAGCACTCAGGCAGGAGGAGTTTCCTCCTACTCAGACTTTTTTATCTTTTAAGGTCATCAGTTGATTGGATGAGGTCCCCCATCTGCTTTACTAAGTCTACTGATTTAAATGTTATCCAGAAACATCCTCCCAGATGCACCCAGGATAATATTTGACCAAAGGTCTGGGCACCCTGTGGCCCAATCAAGTTGACACATAAAATCAATTATGTGGACACAGATTTTTCAAGGTCAGGAATTTCCTCTCCTTTTGTACACGCAGTTGCAGTTGAGAATCCTAGTGATTTAAACAGCCCTGCAGGGTGCTTTGCTGATAGCCTTGAACTTTATCTATGTCCAAGGATGACAGAATGAATGGATCCAAGACAGTAAAAGCAAGAATGTTTTGGAAGAGTGGAAAGTTTCATAGACACACTAGTAGGTGTTGGTATCATGGTTCAAATCGGTGCAGCTTAATCATTATTTTCTCAGAACCAATCACAGGCAAGACCATGGGCCTGGCCCACTAGAAGCCCAGCAGGAGAGAGATGAGGGTTTTGGGATCCCTGAAGCATCCCAGTTCCATGTGCAGCATGAGTCTGCCTAAAAGCATGTTGACAGTGTGACCTTGGGCCTCTCCCTGGGCCTCAGTGTCCTCAACTGAACAAGCAGGTTCTGAACAAGGTGAGGATGTGCAGAATCATCATAAACTAAAGCCCTGAGAAATGGCAGGCAAGTTCCTTATATCTCTGAGCCTCAGTTTCCTGGTGGGTAAATGCAATGGTCATCGGTGCCCTCCTAGTTAGTGTGAGTGTTCATGAGACAGTGTCAGATGATGCTTACCATGCATGACGGGTGGCCAGGGGAATGTCACAGGTGCCATTTATTCACGAGTTTGGACATTGATTAGACATGTACTTACTGAGGACCTGCTACGAGCAAGGGTTGTGCCAGGGGCTGGAGAAACAACAGCAAATAACGAGAAGTCAAAGTCCCTTCCCTGAGGGGGACAAAGAAGAGTCAGCTCAGTCGATACTGAGCAGCCATCCCATGTGATTACTCATAGGCAGATAAGACAATGCTGTGGGGCCCAAAGGACGGTTATCAAACCTAGACTGGGGCTGCATCACGAGAAAGGCTTCCCAGGAGAAATGGACCTGGACCTGAATTTCAATAATGAGTAAAAGTTTAGGACCTAAAGACAACATAGTTAACTACGCGTCTTGTTTTTTTCCACTTGTGCTGAGATAACTAAGACTTCCTTTCCTGGGGCCGTCTAATGTTAGACACTTTCAATCAACATACCTGAGAAAAAACCTCAGGATGCACTCAGGCTCACAGCAACGTCTAACTGTGTCCAGCTTTAACCTACACTTGTGTAGGACTTTGTGGTCACGTGGAGAATGAAGAAGTAGGGAGCCAAGAGAAAAGCTTCTTGTATCACGTATCAAAATACATTCCAGCTGGATGACAGAGGTTAGGTAAGTGTGAGAAAATCCGTACACCACCAGAACTAGACTTGAATATCTATCAAACATCTGGAGGGAGAAAAGGCTTGCTAAGCATAGCAGCACTGGAAACAAGCCCAAGGGAAAACAATGGGCAGAAGGGACATCAGCAAATTTTGACTTGTCAAGTTTATTCACGTATTCTTCACCCATTCGACATTTAGTTATTGAGTACCTACTACATGCAGGATGCAGAGCTATCAGCATTACTGGAACAGCAATGAAAGACAGTCAGAGTCTTTAAGTCAGCTGGTCCTCTGGCCAAGTAGAGTGTGGTGCAGAAAACTTCCAGAAGCTTTGCAGTGTGCGAGAGTCATCCCCTTAGCATCTGAAAGACTCAGAGAGGCACCCAATCTTGCAGAGCCAAGAGCCTCAGCCATTAGAGTCTCTGCACTTGGAGGTGGGATGGGGAGAGGAGAAAAATAGTAGGAAAAATATTTGCAACAAAGAGTTAATATTTTTATTATATAAAAAATTCATGGCTGGGCACAGTGGCTCACACCTGTAATCTCAGCATTTTGGGAGGCCGAGGTGGGAGGATCACCTGAAGTCAGGAGTTCGAGACCAGCATGGCCAACATGGTGAAACCCCGTCTCTATTAAAAATACAAAAATTAGCTGGGTGTGGTGGCAGGTGCCTGTAATCCCAGCTACTTGGGAAGCTGAGGCAGGAGAATTGCTTGAACCTGGGAGGTGGAGGTTGCAGTGAGCTGAGATCACGCTACTGCACTCCAGCCTGGACGACAGAGTGAGACTCTATCTCAAAAAAAAAAAAAAATCATACACATCAATAAGAAAAACTGAGCTTTCTGTAACTAAATGAGTAAAGGATACAATTTCCAAATTAGTAGGGAGACATATAGGAAAATGCACCTCCCCTCCTCGGTAGTAACAAACCACATGTAAACTGAAATAAAGATGAACTACCATTTATCCTTAGCAAAGCTGTGACCATAGGAGAGTCCCGGGGCTGGCAAGGGATGGAGCAGAAATCTTTCTGCTCTTTGCCTGTGGGTTTGGAGATGGCATTGTCTAGTGGTACGACTTGTCCCTATTTAAAGGCTTTGATAAAGATGATATATCGAAGGCTTTACATTATAGGCAAGAGGGAACAACTAAATATCTTTCTCTAGAGTCCAGAGGGTTAGTTAAGGGGGATGCAGGGACTTGTCAAGGTTATTCACATATTCTTCACCCATTCGACGTTTAGTTATTGAGTACCTACTACGTGCAGGATGCAGAGCTATCAGCATTACTGGAACAGCAATGAAAGACAGTCAGGGTCTTTTAGTCAGCTGGTCCTCTGGCCAAGTAGAGTGTGGTGTAGAAAACTTTCAGCAGCTTTGCAGTGTGCTAGAGTCATCCCCTTAGCATCAGAAAGACTCAGAGAGGTATCCAATCTTGCAGAGCCAAGAGCCTCAGTCATTAGAGTCTCTCATTAATTTGGGATAACACACGCTCCTTGGGGACATTCGTCTGAGGAGGAGGCAGTGTCGGTGGCAGGATATGGAGGCCACACACCTGGGTGCTGGCCTTGCCTTGGCTCCTTTCCCACCGTGGTCTCAAGTGAGTCACTGGACCTGCAGCTCCCACCGTCAGACCTACACAAGGGGTTAGTAGAGGAGGGTTCATGTCCTCCTAGGCGCGAAAGCATCTGTCAAACTGACATGTTGGACAGACAAGAAGCACATTCATTACGTAGGACACCAGAGCTTCTCTGAAAGCAGGTTATTTATTTCAATTAGCACCTCAGAATCTTCCAATCCCTCCTGTTTGGGCTGCAGCATTCCAGGGGAGGGATGGGTTTCTCCTTGCAGTCTGGTGCTTGGAGAAGCACTGCCCCACGTGGTAGTGATACCACGCTCCTCTCAGCAGTTACAGAAGTCTAATGACCTGATGGCTAATTTTGTTCTGATTCATATATTGCTTAATTAGGATTTTTACCCTGTAACAGATGGCTGTCTTTATTAAATCATGATCCATTCGCTCTGACTGGAAGCAGCTGGTTTGGGGGTAGATGGCAGTTTATTTTCTCCGTGTCAAAATGAGCCACGAGAAAAGGAATTCAGATGAAAATAATGCAGTTTGTGGCCCGGCGCGGTGGCTCAAGCCTGTAATCCCAGCACTTTGGGAGGCCGAGACGGGCGGATCACGAGGTCAGGAGATCGAGACCATCCTGGGTAACACAGTGAAACCCCGTCTCTACTAAAAATACAAAAACTTAGCCGGGCGAGGTGGCGGGCGCCTGCAGTCCCAGCTACTCGGGAGGCTGAGGCAGGAGAATGGCGTGAACCCGGGAGGCGGAGCTTGCAGTGAGCTGAGATCCGGCCACTGCACTCCAGCCTGGGTGACAGAGCGAGACTCCGTCTCAAAAAAAAAAAAAAAAAAAGAAAATAATGCAGTTTGTTCCAGTTAGTTTTATCCGTAAAATTAGAAGTTTTTTTGTTTTGGTTTTTGTATTCCCTTGAGTCTGTTAGAGGTCTGCACTATGATCTTTATAAAGATCCCCTACCTTAAGCAGTAGGGGAGTTAAGCAGGAAACTGAGTAACCCCCTGAGAAATCCCTAGAGGCAGCAGACCTTGCAGCCTCCTGATCACAAGGTCAGGAGTTCGAGACCAGCCTGGCCAACATGGTGAAACCCCATCTCTACTAAAAATATAAAAATTAGCTGGGCATGTTGGCAGGCGCCTGTAATCCCAGCTACTCCATAGGCTGAGGCAGGAGAATCGTTTGAACCCAGGAGGTGGAGGTTGCAATGAGCTAAGATCACACCACTGCACTCCAGCCTGGGTGACAGGGTGAGATTCTGTCTCAAAAAAAAAAAAAAAAAAAAGTGCACGCTGATGGATGGAAGAAAGATTTTCAATCACTCCTGTCCTTAATCAAAAGTAGAATTTTCTATAAAATTAGTTCAATCTGGTAAGTCTTAGAAAACGCTGAATGACCTCATGAAGCTTTATAAAAGACACAAACACTATAGAAAGAATTTGATATTTTTCTAATCAATAATTATTACTAGTGATTGCATGACTGCATACACTTGTCAAAATTTATAAATTATACACTTAAAATTGGTAAATTTTATTGTATGTAAATTATGCCTCCATAAAGCTGATGAAAAAGGGATAAATACCCAGGGACACTGTGGCATTTCCAAACAATTATTATTAAATTTAACCTAATGCATTTCTAGGCACTGTAAGGGAGGAAGAATCTATCACTAAATTCATCTATCACTAAATTCATGACTGAGGCCTCACAAAGACAGATTAACAAGAGAAAAGCATACAGATTGATTTTATTTAAGTTTTAGGTGACATGGGAGGCTTCCTAAGGAAAAGGAAGAACTGAAGAAATGTGTAAGGTTTTACAATTTTTATGCTAAGATTGATGAAGAGTTGATAGCTTTGGAGAAGTATAACCGGACAAAGATGGTATGAGCAAATGGTGACAAACTGGAAGAACTTAGCAAGTCCTGTTCAGATTCTTCTCTGTGACCCTGTGTCTTCAAAGATAAGAATGTTCCTTCTTTCCAGTACAGGGAGGGGCCTCTCAAAGGAGACCTGCTTCAGGGGGAAAGGGAGGCGGATGGTGAGAATAACCTTCCTGCTTCGGCCACTTTCTCAAACACCAAGGTGCCATATTTTGGGTTAGCATATCCTGAACCCATCAGTATAGACTGTACCTTCCTACATTATTTAAAATCTTATCTTCAAAACACACAGTCTTGAAAAGAGTCCTGAAACTTCAGGCAAGTTTGATGTGAAACTTCACATCAAATCCCCCTAATAATTTTCTATTTCCTAGTTTTGCACTTCAAATTTAAAAGGCATTCTTTTCTATCATAGCTTCCTGCTGATTACAGGAGAGCCCTTGTCTTCGTTTCCTAACCCTAATCAGCTAGAAAATTCTCCCTGACTCTGCTGCCACAGTCCTCACTGGGCATATTCTCAGTGAGGAAAGGTAAAGGAGGCCATTTTCAACGAGGCTGCAGGGAGAGGGTGTCCAGCTGTGTTCTAGTTGGAAATTCCCAGTGATGTGTGACTTTAAAGTTAGGCAAGAAAAACATTTTCTTTGCAACAATACAGCATTGACAGTGGGTCCAGCATTTTCAGTGATTCTTGCTGTCATGTGGGAACTCTTATTTCTGTTTTTTTTGTTGTTGTTGTTGTTTTTGTTTTGGAGACTGAGTCTCACTCTGTCACCCAGGCTGGAGTGCAGTGGAGCAATCTCGGCTCACTGTAATCTCTGGCTCCCTTGTTCAAGCAATTCTCCTGCCTTCACCTTCCGAGTAGCTGGGATTACAGGTGCATGCTGCCACGCCTGGCTATTTTTTTGTATTTTAGTAGAGATGGGGTTTCACTATGTTGCCCAGGCTGGTCTTGAACTCCTGAGCTCAGGCAATCCACCTGCCTCGGTCTCCCAAAGTGCTAGGATTACAGGAGTGAGCCACCGCACCCAGCCAGGAACTCTTATTTCTAACTCTTGATATTCACGCTGTTAAGAAATGAGCATGATTAACGCAACTCCCAATGTCTCCTATTTCCTTCCATGTGGAGGGAATTTTATTAGAAGTCTTTCTCTGCTCCTTTATTAAATCTCTCTGGGGGCTGAAGTGACTTATTTGATTGGCAAATATGAAAAACAAAGCAGGCAGGCTGAGGTTGGTTCCTTGTCTTTATCCTGAGAGTGAACCTGTTTGTGGAAACATTAGTTCTCTGCTTCTCCACGTCCTAAAGCTAATCTGGGCAGACCCCTCTCCACATAGACCCAGTGTCCTGTCACACTCCAGCTGCTGGGACTGGGAAGTTAAGCAAGTCCAACTTTAGGGTTTAAGTTTAGTAAGCCTACTTACCCAAGGATATAAGCCATGCCCTCCAACCTAGCCTTTGTGACAGCTTGATGTTCCATTGACCCCTTTTGGACAGAGAAGGGGTTGTCATTATTGAATTACACTCAAATACCCCAAGACTTGTAAGAGAAGGCAATGGGCATGCATTGAATTCTCAGTCTTATCAATTAACTAGAGTGTGACTATGGATCTGCCACCTGATCTTTCTGAACCCCATCTGTGAAATGATGGGAGAATCATTATGGAGACTAATGATACCAGCATCATTGAGCAGGTGTGTGTATCAAATGAGTAATGAATATGAGACAGCTTGGCCAACTGTGACGACCTTTAAAGTGAGCCATGCCTAAAAACACTGTAACAAGGTCTTTAGCAAACATATACAATACACACATGCATGCAGAGATCCAAGCTATTTATATGACACCTGTTCACTTAGCACTTCATTGATCATTGTCCACTTCGTAGTCTTGGCTCTGGAACTAGCCCTAGCAAGACTTAGTAGCAGGTGAAGGCACCACTTTGTCGGATGTCACATGAATGTGGTGAGGTGGCTAAAAGCATAGATTCTGATGCCAAATAGAACCAGTTTCACCTTTCAGGTCTGCCACTCACTAGCTGGGTGTCTGTGGGTGAATTACTTCATACTTCACTCTTCTTAGTCTTGAATTCTTTTTTTTTTTTTTTTGAGACAGAGTCTCACTGTGTGGCCAGGCTGGAGTGCAGTGGCACGATCTTGGCTCACTGCAACCCCCGCCTCCCAGGTTCATGTGATTCTCCTGCCTCAGCCTCCCAAGTAGCTGAGACTACGGGTGCGTGCCACCACACCCAACTTAGTCTTGAATTCTTAGTCTGAAAAATATGAATAATAATAACTGATGGGGATAATGAAACATGCTTTGTAGGGTTATTATAAGGAGCAAATGAAGGAAGGCATGGGATGAATCCAATACAAGTCTGGGCACACCATAGGAATCCATTACATGCTAACAGGCATTATGATGTCTACCCCCCGCCTCCACCATGGCACCTATGACACACAACCCCCAGGCTGGTCCAGTTTCTCACCATAGCTCCTTGTCTGAGCCCAGCCTCCTTCCCTGCCTTTGTTGCCCATTCCTCTCAGCAACTCATATGTTCTCAATTCCCCCAGTCAACCACCCCACCCCACCCCACCGTGCCCTGTTTACCCCAAGCTCCTGGCAGGTTAATAGGAACTATGCTCACTTATTTATTTATTCAGTAAGTGCACACTGGGCACCTCCTCAATGCCAAACCCTGGGTGGGAGTTGGGGTCACAGAGGCATATCAGCCTCATTCTCCCATTCTTGAGGAGCTCACTCATGAGTGGGTAATGAACACAAATGGCTCCACTCCATGGGAAGGTGTGATGGGGCAACTCCAGAGGGACAGGCAGTGCCTTGTGAGCACAGGACATGGTTCCTTCCAAGGAGGTCACATTTAACTAGAACTTCAAAGGCAAGAGGTGATGAAGAGGAGCTTGCGAAACAAAGGAAAGGGTGAGGAAAAGGACTAAGATAAACAAAGGCATGGAGGAAGGAAACGACAAGGATTGTGAGATGGAAGGTTATAGCAATCCAGAGCCTAGGGTGCTTGGGAGGAGACGACCAAGAAGAACTTTGTAATCACAGGTAAGGTTAGGGAGGTAAGTTGAAGTTAGGCTTTGCAGAGCCCTGGATTTTGTCCCTAGGACTTGCATGTGCTATGGGAGTCCATTAAGGGTATTTGCACCAGGGCATGCAGGAATGAGGGCAGCTCCCCAGGACAATGATGCGATCAAGTAGGAAGAATGGATTGTGGAAGGGTGGGGAGGATCAGAAACCTTCTGAGGTCACCAGTCAGCAGTAAGAGCATCATCACCTGTTTACTAACTTATACAAGAAGTGGCTGCTGAATTCCCTATGTCAGGCAGAACCTGTGTCTTTGGATGGGACACTTAAACCTTCCTGGGCCTCTGTTTCTTCATCTGTGAAATATTCAGGTGTCAATATTCAGGAACAAAGGCTATGCCACTGGTGTCAGATCTTGGGGACAGGTTGCTCCTGCTGCTTTCTGGAGTCTCCTGCAGCCTTTGAGATGCACTCCCTAGGACCCTGCTTGGCCCAGCCAACTCTTCTGGACTTGAGGACTAACAGTATCTCCTCATCCTTTCCCAAGCTACACTACATTGTCATGTCCTGAGGACAGAGGCAGACGTGTCCGTATTATCTGGACCTGCCTAGTAGGTGCTTGCCCTGAAATTGAATGTCACGTGAACGTCAGCATTCTCTGAGAAGCCATATTCTCCGGTCACATGAGGAGCCGTGGGTTCCCGGGATTTCATCTATCGAGCCTTTACTTCATGCATAGAGACTGTGGCTGGGGTCTTTAATGACCTTTGCTTAGCCCTCCAAGAGGCTTAGGAAATGGTTGTTTGTGCTCTCGTGTTCCCAATGACCAACTGAGGGCCAGAAAGATAAGGCATTTGCCTGAAGTCACAAAGTAAGGACACAGCAGAACTGAGGCCAAACACAGATGGGGCTGTCTCCTCATCCAGTGTTCTTTCAGCTACATCCCACCTCAGACTCACATTAGCCCCCATCCCCGCCCAGCACCTCTCATTCTCTAGGGCTTTCGAGCAGCCCCTGCATATCTCAGGATCCTCAGCATGATGGTTCTCCCCACCTCAAGGAGAATGGCAGCAACATATCTGGGGAAGAAATAGCACATGAATGCATCTCATCCATCACCCACTCCAACAGGAAAAACAAATTATTAAACATGCTCTGTATGCCCTTTCCAGTCCTGGTGGAGGATTAAACAATTAAAACTTCTCATTGCAGGAGTTGCCCTAGAGACAAATGAAAGGAAATTGAATGTGAAAATGAGGGGAGAGCAGGATCTCCATAGAGGATCTGGGTAACTTCAGGACTGTTCAGAGAGATGATCGTTTTAAAGCAGCCTTAGCTGGCGGTCTTCAGATGTAAACTCAGGAGCAAGCCCAAAAACATTTCTGGAGTGGTCAGTGAATAAAGGCTTTTCTAATATAAAATAAGTGTGTGTGTATATGCATATGTGTATATATGTCTACTCACACATATATATACTTATATATAAACACTTATATACATATATAAGTATGTGTATACATATATAAATGTTTATATTTATAAACTTACAAGTGTTTTATATGTGTAAATACTTATATGTATGTACTTGTGTGTATACACACACTTACAGAAATGCTTTCTAAGTTAAAACATAAGAGATGTTCATTAAAGAAAATCCTGGAAGTAAAAGAGAAGAAATCTTTGGTCCTACCGCCTTGCTTCTTTCCCTTGCCCAGTAAACAGGTTGTATTAGTCTCTTCTTGTATTGCTATAAAAGCTACCTGAGACTGGGTAATTTATAAAGAAAAGAGGTTTAATTGGCTCGCGGTTCTGCAGGCTATACAGGAAGCATTGCAGCTTCTCGGGAGGCCTCAGGAAACTTTCAGCCACGGTGGAAGGGGAAGAGGAAGCAGGTGTGTCTCACGTAGTTGGAGCAAAAGGAAAAGCCGGGTATGGGGGGGTACCATACACTTTTAAGTCACCAGATCTCCTGAGAACTCTGTCACAAGAACAGCACTAGGGGGATGTGTTAAACCAGGAGAAACTGCCCCCATTATCCAATCACTCACCACTGGATCCCACCTCCAGTACTGGGGATTGCATTTCAACGTGAGGTCTGGGTTGGGACACAGATCCAAACCATATCACAGGTCCTCTCCAAAAGAGAGTCATGGGTAACAACTGATTCCCTTCATTCCATTTTTTTTTCACATAGTCAAAACTATGACTTTATAGGGAAAGGAGGTGCTTATTTAGCACCTACAATATGCCAGGCAAGTGTCATTGCTTTGCCTTTGCTGCCTCCTTTAATTCTCACAGCAATGCTGGGAGGTCGGTATCATTATCCCTGTTTCAGGGTTGAGGAAACTAAAACGCAGAGTGGTTCAGAAACTTACTCAAGTCACACAGCTTCCAAGTGGTGAAACTGAGATTCCCACTTGACTCTAACTATAGGCCCCCCCATTACCTCAAAGGAAGCAATGTGGAAAAACATGAAGACTTGGCTGTACTCCCAATTGCTCCCAGCACAACAGGGGAGGTCAGATGTGCATGGCATTGACCAGAAGCCCAGACAAAATGCTATAACTGTATGAAGTTTCATTAAAGTCCTTTGAGAATTTACAAAAGGAGCATATTACTTTTAGTTGGAGAGAGGCAAAGGGAGATTAGATTAATGGAAGGGGTGACATTTGAACCAGTCCTAAAAAAGGGGGTGGGATTTTAAAGGGCACATTGGAGGAGGCAGAAGACTTTCTAGGCAGAAGCAATAGCCCAAAGAAAGAAAAAGAGTTAGAACACTCAGAGGCTCTGCAGCAGACAGGAGATAGACTCCTTTGGCTGGAAGTTGAAGATGTGTGGATAGAAGATACAGACAATGAAGCTGGAAATGAGGTTGAAGGCAGATACTGAAGGGCCTTGAATGGTTGGTTAAGGGTTCAAACTTCTGTTGTTGAGCAGAAAAATGGCACGCTCTGAGTAACAGTTTAAGGGAATCACTGTAGGAGCACCTTGAAGGCAGAATGAACGGAGTGGGGGTAGCTTTCCATGGTAGGAAAACCAAGCAGGCTGCAGTTACTGTAACAGAGCAGAGGCCCATGAGGGTGAAATGGTAATAGTATTGGGAAGATACGAAGAAGAGGAGAGCACTGGAATATGAGATATATCAAAGACAGAAATGATGAGGCTTGTATTGGGGAGATTTCTGACTTGAGTTATTGAATAGGTGGTGGACCATTAATTGGGAGAGGGAGCCCAGGAAGGGAAGCAGGCTTCAGGGACAACACAATGAAATCAATTTTTTGTCTAGTTGAGTTCATGGTGATTGTGTGACATCTGGGTGAGATGTTCAGAGTAGGTGGAGGTATATACCTCAAGCACTGAAAATGCTGGCTGATACTTTCCAGCACATTCTATCACAGACCCAGCAGAGGCCGTGGAAGTCATCTATTCCAGCCTCATCATCCCTGCAGCAGACCCTGCAACACCTTTGCCTCCAATTCATTGACCTTTCAGTAACTATTCCCTGAGCCACTTCCTTTATTTCCTCATCCCTGGGATCTTCCTCCCTCTGAAGTCATAATGTCTAGTATTCTCTACTCTGATCTGACTATCCCATCTTCTCAAGACTTTATTTCAGATTGGCCTTATCAGCACTCTTCCCCCTTCAGCCTGTCCTTTTTCTCCCAGTCTTTGGGATCTTTTGTGCCCATTTTTCATCCCACTGGTGCTTTTACTCCACGTGGACTTTCTAAGCCATTCTTTCACCAACATCCTTAATTCCCTTGTGCCTCTCTTGTGCCCTGCAACCAGCTGATGAAACTCCATCACTCTATCAATGCAGGGCCCCACCCTCTCTATTTCTATGCTATATTGCCAAGGAGGAGGAAAATCATGCAACTACATTGATCAAATATACTAAAATTAATGATCTTTCCTCAGTTGGGCTCACTACTCCATTGTCAAAACCTTCCACTTGTCCTTTTTCAATTCTCTAGTTCCATCTTTGCTCTTGCTGTTCTATAAATTGTCCCCTCTTTTCCTGCACCTCTAGCCTCCCCTTCTTCACTGGCTCCATACTTAGATCTTTCTCAGTTCGGTGTCATCCCATCTCTCATATTTTTCTCTTCCCAACTTGTTAAAGGACTTGCCTTCCATGATATTCACTGACTTCCATTCACTTCCAAGCCCATTAAAATCAGCCTTCCTTCCCATTGCCCTCCTGGAACCACTCTCAGGAAGGTATCAGGGAGCTTCCAACATCCAATGGCCACATCCTTCCTCCATGCCTCATCTCACTCTGCCTGTCTCTTAGATTTGACTCTGTGAGTCACTGTATTTTTCTTAAATCTCCCACCCCCGTGACTTCTATGGAGCAACAGCTTCTGGGTTATCTCACACCACTTTCATTCTTTCTCAAAATTCTTCATGGGTACCTCCTCCCCTTTCCGGCCCTTGAAGTTATTCCTTAACATTATAGTAGCAGACCATGACTGTTTTAACTTTACACATACCCTTGGTCTGGGGGGTCTTATTCAAATCACCAACTAAATACAGACAACTCCAAAGACTGTAACATCAACCCCAACTTCTACCATGAGCCAGACTCAAATCCATCTGCATACCTGACCTATTCCTTGACACACCATTGACTCCTCAAAGTTAACATATCAAAGTACTCTTTCTCTTAGTTGGTGAAATGACCATCTACCTGATTTAACCTGGAAGTCATCCTGACTCTTCCTTCCCTCACTCATCATATCCAATAGATTTCCAGGTTCTGATTGTTTTATGTCCTAAATGTCTCTGAAACTGCTTACTTCCTAATATCTCCTAGTGTCGTGTGTATCCTTAGCATCTCTCCATTGAATTCCTGTAACCCTTGCCTCACTAGTCTCCTATATACAACCTTATTTCTTTCAAATCCATTCTCCACACTGTTAAAGATAAATCCTATAGAATCACTCTCTTCTTTAAGACCTTTCAAAGACCCTGGATTGCCCATAAGCAGTGTTTACCAAAGAGGTTTTTAAAAAATGGCTTTTCAGAATGTTAAAAATTGTTACGAAGTTAATAAACTGAATAGTTTTCTTCATTGGAGGACTTTTCAGTGCCCAGCGGGCTACTATTTATTGGGAATCTTTAAGATATTACCCAAACATACTTGGCCTCAGGACTTTTTCCTAAGGAGCATTTCACAGGACTGGCTTTCTAAGAAAAGTATTTTAGGACTCATTAGTCTACATCATAAAGTCAGAGCTCCAGAGCTCAGCATCTAAGGATGCCATGATATTGACCAAACTGACCACTCCAGTCTGACTCCTAGTACTCCCCGCCTTACCTCCTGGGCTGTGGAAACAGCAGACACATGCCCATCCCTACCTTCATCATCCCATCTCTCACCTCCTTACTGCTCATGCCATGCCCTTTGTTTGGATGGCTCTTCCAATGTATCTTCTCTTTGCTGATTCCCAGTAATTCTTCACATCTCAGCATAGCTATCATCTCCTCTGGGAAGCATAAAGATCACGGAATATACACAATGGGAAAGCCAGGTATGCAGAGCAGACACTTCCCCAAGCAGCCGAAGGAGAACTGAAACTGACTCCTACCTGATTAATCACAGAGGGGCTAAGAAAGGGGCTAATCCTACCTGATTAATCACGGAGGGGCTAAGAAAGGGGCTAATCCTACCTGATTAATCACGGAGGGGCTAAGTCTTGAGTTGCCAAGACTGATTTGGGCTTCACCTAGGTTTGCTTACCCTATGGAGGACAGGAGCAAAAGGAAAACATATTATCTTAGACTGGATATGCTGATAGGGAGAGCCCAGAAGAACCCAAGACACCTATGCTCATTCCCTTTGCCCATTCCTCCAGACCAATGAAGTCCCTCTTCCTATCTACAGGAGTCATGAATTGATATGAGTGAACTAACAGACACAACTTCTTTCCATGATTTCCAAAAAGATAGAATTTCTTAGTTTAAGGACCAAAGTAGAAAATGTGATCAAGCAAGAAAATGAGTTATCCTCTATAGGAAACATTGCACATGCTTAATTACATAAAAGAAACAGGCCATTTGAGTGCATCAAAAGAGTTACAGAGAGACTGTGACCCTTCCAATCTAATTAAGGCAGCTGATGCCTTCGGAAATTCCTATGGCTCTGAGAAGAGAGACACAATGGAGCCTAGAAACAGAAAGTAAATAGGGATCCACATGGTCTCCTTTCCTGGCTTTGCAGAGAACTGGATTTCAAACATTCATCTCAATGAGCTTTACCACTGTCTGAGCGCCAGAAATCACTGTCACTCCCCAGTTCTTGTTTTCTCTGAAATCTCTCTGGTTATTCTGGTTAGGTAGGCACTTAGACTGACATTTAGCTTCTATTTCTCCTTCTTAAAGGGCATCCTGGTTGCCCCCCATTTCACGCAATTGTCTGCTCCCTGAGGATGTGTCCTCCTTGCAGTTCTCAGCTTCCTTCCCATCTTGCTGCTACCCACTTCTCTGTTTCCCAGAAATCTAATTAGCCTCTGTCTCCCTCACCTTACACTGCCCACAACCAAATGCAAAATGTCAGGAAATTGTTTCTTCATTGAATGCATCAGCAACCTGTCTCCCATGCAAAATGCATCGCCTATCTTTTGGCCCAGAACCCATTTCCAGTTGTTGCACTTGATTATGATCAAGGTTGAGATACGGCATGGTGCCATGGAAGGGGCAGGCCTGGTTTTCCATATAACTCTCTCAGTAAACACTTGCTTTGTTTAAGTTTATGGCCCTTAACTTGTCTGGGCCTCAATTTCCCCACCTGTCAAATAGGGATAATAATAGACAAGTCTCAGAATTTGTGATAATCAAATAAAAGACCTCATACACCCAGAAAGCCCATAAATATGTTGGTTTAATGGAGACATAGGGGATTTTCAGGCATTCCTGGAGAGCAGCTCCTTATCATTGTGTGTTGAGAGGGTTAAACATGAAAATGAATGCAATGCCTGTAGTTCAATTCCAGACTGATAGGAGCTCCCTTCCATCCCCCATTTTCCCAATAATCCACATATCCCATTGTCTTGCCGCCCCTGTACCTCCAGGACCATTGGAAAGATGTGGATGACCCTTCCACTTCCCTTTGTGCTGGATCCCCCACCTCCATGCCCTCTATTTACTTTGTTATGTTGCCAGCTCACTGAGTTCTAATTGCTTGTCTCATTAAAAATTGCTAATCTAATAAATACTAATTACTCTGAAATAAAACAAGAGCATCCTCTGAAGAACAGCATACTCAAAAGCATCCGAGGCAATAGGCGTGGGGATGAGCCACAGAGCGAGGGCCTCTCTTCTCTCCAGAACTAGTGAACTCTTTCCAGATTTTAATTACATTTCTCAAAAACAAAAACAAGACCTATTCCCCTGTGAGGGATTCATCCCTGTTTTATGGAGAACAGAACCAGCTGTGTTGAATAGCAGGATAACAAAACCGGAGAGGGACAATCATGGCTAACATGTCCTGGACAAGAACAATTGCACATGTTGTCCTCACCACATGCATAAGAACAAGCACCCCCACCCCACCCCGCAACTCCTCCCCTGGCCACTGGATTCTTACCCATCCCCCAGGTATCCTGCCTAAGGGAAGATGAGAGGCATACATGTTCTACAAACCCTGTGTCCTCACCAGGTTCATCATGGCAAATGGCTGGGAATCTGACAACCCCAAATTTCCACCTAAATTGGCATTATAAACAGCAGCCTGCAAACTGGAAACACTTGGGTTGCTTGGACTCATCTGGTCCATGATATAATGATTTGAGTTCTTGGGAAAAGTCACTCAACCTTAGTCTCAGTTTCCTCATCCATGAAATGGATGCTTTCCAGTCTGTCTACCTTCCAAGGTTGTTGCTGAACTGAAAACAGAAAGGAGACACCAAATGTAGAGTCATGCTGCAGAGAACCCTTTTTCAAAGTAAGAGAGTTACACTGAGCAATGCTGTCTTCTCTCTGAATTAGGGTCATGGGGCAGAGAAGCCAGGCGATGACCGTCCAACACCTGGTGACCAGGGAGGAATGCCGGCTTTTCTATCTCATGTTATGACCAAGTCCTCTCTACTGACCTAGGCCCACTGGGAGACAGCTCCTTCTGAGATTCCATCAGAAGACTCCCTTTGTGGATGCCACCCGGCGTGACATGTGGCATGGAACAATCTTGCTGGAACAGCCCCCTTTGAGGCAGCCTGAACTGCTCACCTCATCCCTCCAACCTGACATTTTGCTCCGTGCTGGGGCTGGAAAGTGACAGCTGAGATACTGTTCATAACCACATTTTCCTAAAACATAACTGAGGTGCGTGCAAACGCCTTGTCAAAAACGATAGTGCTTGGTGATCCATGCCGCTCCTTACAGAGGGTGCGAGAGAGAGCTGGGAAACATGGTCCTTGCCTCTGCATCCTTCATCAGGAACTCTTTAGATTAGTAATTCTCGGCCCAGAGTGATTTTGACCTCCAGCGGGTGTTTGACAATGTCTAGAGAGATTTTGGACTGTCATAACGATTGGAGAGCAGCTACTGGCATCCAGTGGGCAGAGGCCATTGACACAGCTAAACACCTTACAATGTACAGGACACCCCCACAACAGAGATCCCACCCAAAATGTCAGTAGGGCTGAGGCTGAGGAACCCTGGTCTAGATAGTATTTCAGGGCTTTTAAAAACATTGGGCAGCTGTTGTCACCCCCACTAACCTTTGCCTGTCTTTCCCTAATGGCAAATGACTCTTGAGGGGGCTTCCTGATCAACCACATAATGAACCCAATAATGACAGTCATTGCCAAAGAAAAGGTTCTCTCTTTTGAATAGAATGATGATGTTTGCCATCCTATTTTATTTGTGCCAAAATAATACACAGGGTAGTTTACATAGTCTGTCTGTCATCCCATGAATAACGGTGCTGAGACTTGCTCGATCATCAGAACAAGTTGGTTTCCAAGGGAAAGAGGTTCTTCTTTTCCAAATCAGAGCCCTTCATGTACACAACTAAGCGTGACATTTGCAAATCACAATGCTAATCCAAAATTATATAAAATTAGATGGAGATCGAACCCAAGTCTTCATTGATGCCTTCATCTGTCAGCCAACAGAAACGTGTCAAGCTCCTTTTATGCCCAAGACCTTGTGTTCCAGCATGGGATTCCAGTGAGAAGTGGCCTCTGCCCTTTAAGGGCACACTCTGATTGGAACAGACATTTGCAGAGAAGCAATTTCAGGAAAATGGGATGGATTGAGTGTGGAGGCGTGCAACAGTAACTGACCAGTTGTTCTCCAAACCTGCTCCCTTTCCTCCTGCACACATAGTCATACCCTATTTCCCAGCCTCCTCTGAAGCCAGGGTCTCTGCATTCTGGACATTGGACTATGAGTCAGAAGTGATGGGACTCACTCACAGCCTGGCCCATGGGAGCCTCCCATGGTTGGCTCCTGTCCTTCCCTGTCTCCTACCCAGATACAGAGGATCCAGCAAAGGATTCTGAGATCCCATGGGATTGCACAGCCACAAGATGAGAGGGACATGGCTACCTGGAGGGCCTTGGGAATGACCACCTCCAAACAAGAGTATCCACCATATTCATCAGAGTTCTCCAGAGAAACAAAATCAATACAAAATCAGTATGATACACACACACACACACACACACACATATTAATTTGTTGTTATAGAGGCTCAGAAGTCCCACCATCTTCTGTCTGCAAGCTGGAGAACCAGGAAAGCCAATGATATAATTCAGTCTCAGTCAGAAGGCTTGAGAAGCAAGAGAACCCACAGTATAAGTTGTGATCCAATGCAAAGGTCCGGGGAGGCTGATAGTGTAACTACTGGTCTTTCCAAAGACCTAAGAACTTACAGTGCTGATGTCTGAGGGCAGGAGAAGATGGATGTCTCTACTCAAATAGAGATAGCAAATTCACCCTTCCTCTACCTGTTTGTTCTGTTTGGGCCCTGGACAGATTGGATGGTGCCCACCCACATTGGTGAAGGCAATTTTCTTTATTGATTCAAATGAGGATCTCTCCAGAAACAACCTTCCAGACACACCTACACCCAGAAATAATGTTTAACCAGCTATCTGGGCATGGCTTTGCCCAGTCAAGTCAGCACATAAAATTAGCCATCATACCCACAATGGACTGAGACATCAATTTGCATTTGTTAACCTACTGGAACTTGGGACTTCAGTTCCTACAGCAGCTAATGTTACCAATATGAACTAACGTAAGTTTTGTGCCCAGGCCATCATCTTAAGTGGAGCTGACTTGCCTTTGTGTCTGCCTTATACGTTATGGAGACCTTTATCTCAACACATGGGAGGTTTTGATGCACTAGTGCATTTATCTCTCTGTCTCTCTACAGGGGTTGCCACAGACTTACTTGACAGAAGGGACTTAGGGATGGCAATTAGACTAAGAGGGGTGCTAGGAGATTTGTCTCGAGGCTATAACTGCCCAGAAAGAGTACTGTTGCACTCCTGATACAAAACTAAAAGAGTTTCTAGAGTGGTTTTGACACACTGCAAAAGAATGAGAAAATGGCAATTACTCCATTTCAAAGAAAGGGTAAGGAGTTCCCCTACCAGCTTGCTGAAGAATAACTGGGTTGAATCTAGGGTCTGCCTTTTACCATTTGTGATGTTAGATAAGTTACTTAATCATGCTCAGCCTGCTTCTTCATCTGTAAAATGGGGGTAATGAGATCACCTGCTTCATAGAGTTAGGATTAAATAAGATGATGCGTGAAGAATGCCTCTTGTACGTTCTGGCACCCAACGCCAGGCATCCTGATTATTATTATCTCCAAATCCCCAGCACTTCACCACAGTGCCCAAAAGCGTGGTAAGTGTTTGCTGAGAGAATGAATAACTGACTTTTTGAGATCACCCAAGTCAGAAGAAGATAAGAGGAAAGATATTGCTCATCCAATGCTGATTCAGCTATCATGATTAATTTCAGAGATACATTTTGCTGGCATCTTTTCCACAAGGATTCTCCCCTAGATTTAATTAGGAAGGCAAAGTCAGCATCCTACCAAGGTACTTATCCTTTTTTTATGCTCCTCTTAAAAAACAAAGCAAAAACAAAAACAAAACAAAAACAAACAACAACAACAAAAAACTGTGATGCTATTTAGTGCAATGAAAGGTATTGTCCAGGGTTCTCACTGTAGCAGTGCACACTGCACTGAAGAGCCAGCCAGCTGTGCTACCTACCTTTGCAGAGAGAAAAGAGAAAGGGCCCTGGGGATCTAAGAGCCAATGCAAGGTCAGAAGACAAAACGATGGGGCTCAGAGGCTACTAAAAACAAGAACCTTAGGAATCATCTCAAGTCGCAGATGGGGAAGCTAAGGCCCTGGGAGGGGCCGGCCAAATTGCCCAAGATTACAAGACAGGAAGCAATAGGTGTGGTTCCAATGGCTTCTCTCTTAAGCACCTCCAGGGGGTTTGGGTGGGTACATTTTGATTCTTCTTAAGCATCCCCTCCATCTTCTGTCCCCAGGATCTGGTGCAGAGTAATTTCTTCTGGCTCCTCCAGAGGTAGATATGAGTATCTGAGGGCAGTGGACACAGTCTGGACCCCTTATGTCACACTGGAAGGCAACTGGACCAAGGAGCTGAGTAAGACTCACAGCAAATGCATCCACTCTTCCAGGAAAAATAACCTCCAAGTCCTTGGAAGAGTAGTCAGATGTGTCAGCTCCATCTGCAGACAGTAGTAAAATCAATGATATCCTTTGGTGTCAAATTGGAGTTACAGTACATTTTAGGGTCCCCTTGGGGTCAAATTGCCTGCAGAATAACTCAGAGGGGGGCGGTGGAGGTAGGGGTGGGAGTTAGGACGACAAAAATCTTGCTTGATGAGCTGCCATGGGCAATATGTCCCATCAATCCAACCCCAATCCAACATCCAGCCCAATGCCCATTCACCCAGAATGGCCACACATGCTGGAGGTTAAAGCACACCTCTGAGGGCTAGACTACCTAGGCTGGAATCCCTGTTCTCTTGCTTATCTGTAAGACTGTGGGCAAGTCATTTACCTGTGCATGACTCAGTACCCTCCTCTATAAAATGGAGATATGAATTGTCCCCACCTCATAGGGCTGCTGAGAGGGTTACATGCCGCCTAGCTCCTTGTGTATACCACCCTCTCCAACACACACACAAATCGTGATTACTGTTTCTGAACCATCTCTTCTGGGTCTGGCACTGATCTCAGCACTTCAGAGAATACAAAGATGAATGGTTCGGTCTCTGGACTTAGACACACAGAGTCCTAAGACAAGCGTCAGAGGACTCTAATGTCAGAGTCCTGAGTGAGTGGGGCCCCAGGCAGGCTTACACCGTGTGTTTTGGTCAAAGGAGGGTGCTGAGCCTGGTGGTCAAGAGCCAGGGCTGGCAGCTCATGGTTGTGGGTTCCGTGCACAGCTGGCCTGGGCAGAGGGGATCCCAAGGAGAAAGGTGGCAGGTGGCAGGTGGCAGGTGTGGAGGCTAGAGGAATTATGCTGAGAGCTGGATGACAGGGAGTGTGGCTCACAAGGCTGATTCCAGAGCCTCTTTGGAGGGCAGATTTTAAAAGGGGAGGGCTTCGTGTAGAGGAGCATGAGTGTCTCCCATGTGGTAGCTTTGCCTGCCTTGCAGTTCACAGTATTCATCTGATCCCACAACAGCCTCGGGGCAAGGCTGAGTGATGCCTTGTATTTTAGAAGTCACTTCTCAATGCCCCTATACACTAGGCCCCTTCCTCAGCACTCAGCCTAAGGTAACACATCCAATCCTCCTGACTGCCCGATCATCATCTCCTGTCTACAGAGGGGAAACTGAGCAGTGAGACGTTAGGTGCTTTGTCCAAGGCCCCTCAGCTAGTGGAGAAGTCAGTCCCACATGAAGCTGGCTCCACAGTCCACACCTTTAACCAATAATCCAAACAGGAGAAGTGGGGCTCAGAGCCAGGCCTGAAGTGAGATCATGAAATAAACAAGCTCACAGAATCACCCCAAGAACCAGGGGGACAAGGGTGTGGTGGGAAGACACTGTCCGTACCTCTGAGGATGCGGTTTGAGGTCTGTCTTTTCCACCTGCTCATGGCAGAGCCCCTGAGGACTCATATCCTCAGCTCTCTAGAATGTAGCTTCTGTCACAAGCTTCTGTCACCATCCCCCATGGCCGGCCGAGGAGATGTGGTCCACCACCTGCCCTGGGCCAGGTTCTCTATTCCCACTTTTGACTCATATATTCAAATATCCCCAGGGCAGTGACCTGTTCAGATTCCTGTTGTAGAAGATCTTACTTGGTAGAGGGCATGATAAGAAGATTCTAGGTACAGGGAGATAATTTAGCCTAAATAATTTAGCGTAATTAAGTCTAATATGAGGCTGCTACCAGGAGACCAGGAAAGAGGTGGTACAATCCCAAGGAGCAGCAAATTAGGCAGTAAAGGCTTTGAGTTCACTCTCCATCTCCTGTATCCTGGGATGCCTGTAACTCATGACATTACACCTCCAGGATTTCAGCAGGAGGGAGCAACCTTGCAGAGTCTGACAAAGCAAGCACATTTGGTATGGGGGACTCACAAACCCACTGTGAGCCAGCTTCTTGTCCTCAAATAAAAGCGCTGCTTCATCTCTAGGCAGGGCATGGAGCAGCCAAAGGGAATTAAGTAATAAACTGCATAATGACCATAGACCCATTCCAGTCCTCTCTGTGAATCATCCCAGCACCAATACCCTCAGCCTCTGTGCTGATGAACAATTGTTCCATTCCGGAGACCAGAAGCCTGAAGTTGGCTGTGTATATATTTATCGATGTCACCCACAGGTTCTTGGAGGTGGGAGATCTAGAAAAGGCTTGCTATGGTTAAAACCAATATATAATACACTGTTTATTTAGGGACTAATAAAGGCTGTCTAGGGTTCTTTTTTTTCCACATAACAGTTTCATGCCAACCATCATATTTAACACTCATAACCCTCTGAAGGGGCATTATTTTTCATTTTACAGATGAAGAAACTGCAGCTCAGAGAAGCAAGTAACTTTATTAGGCTCATAGAGGAAAGTATGCCTCTCTCCATACCTACTACATCACACTGAAATTTCTTTTTAATCCTTTTCTTCAAAATTACACAAGGCTGTTCAGAAATTTCCCTGCATGGAAAGAACGGGTTATAATCATCAACCTATTTTTCAAAGGTTATTTTTTTACATAGAGCCAAAGGGCTTCTTTCCATTCATCAAAAGCCCAGCTATCTTTCAAGGCTGTTTAAATGCTCCTATTCAAGAAGACCCCTGGGACCTCTCCAGGCCACACCAATCACCTGTGTTCATCCTTTGTTTTTTTGTTTGTTTGTTTTTTGTTGTTGTTGTTGTTTTGTGTGTGTGAGTGTGTGTGTGTGTGGTGTGTGTGGCTTTTTTCTTTCTTTCTTTCTTTCTTTTTTTTTGAGTCAGGATCTCATTCACTCAGGTAGCCCAGGCTGGAGTACAGTGGTGAAATCATAGTTCACTGTAGCCTCAAAATCCTGGGCTTAAGTGATCTTCCTGCCTCAGCCTTTCCAGTAGGTGGGACCACAGGCATGCACCACTATGCCTGGCTAAGTTTCTTTCTTTTTTTTTTTTTAGACAGAGTCTCACTTGTCGCCCAGGCTGGAGTGCAATGGCACAATCTCTGCTCACTGTAACCTCCGCCTCCCAGGTTCAAATGATTCTCCTGCCTCAGCCTCCCAAGTAGCTGGGATTACAGGCATGCGCCACCACACCCTACTAATTTTATATTTTTAGTAGAGATGGGGTTTCACCATGTTGGTTAGGTTGGTCTTGAAATCCTGACCTCAAGTGATCCACCCACCTCGGCCTCCCAAAGCACTGGGATTACAGGCGTGAGCCATTGTGCCCAGCCTCTTTTTTTTTTTCTTTTTAATTTTGTAGAGATGGGGTCTCACCTAGACTGTTCTCAAACTCCTGGCCTCAAGCAGTCCTCCTTCCTCAGCCTCCTAAAGTGCTAGGATCACAGGAATGAGCCAACACCCCTGGCCCCTTTGGTTCTTGATGGTCAGCATTTCAGACAACTTCTCTTTATTATTTAACTGCTCATTGTGACACACCGTTAAGAGGATGAAAAGGCAACCCACAAAGTAGTAGAAGATATTTGCAGTACATGTGTCAAAGACTATTATTCAGAATATATAAAGAACTTCTACAAATCAACATGAAAAGACAAACAACCCAATACAGAAGTGGGCAAAATACTCAGAAACTTCACCAAAGATATTAATTTTAATGTTGATAATAAAAACGCTTTAATTGAAGTATAATAGACATACAGCATAGTGCAAGTATTTTGAGTATACAGCATGGTGAATGTTCACAAATGCACCTGTGTGACCAGCACCCAGCTCAAGAAAGGAGATCATAACTAACACCTCCATTATCCTTCAACTTATACACCCTTCCAGCTACCGTGTCTCCCCACTGAGGGTAATCCCTCTTCTAACTTCCAGCACTACAGATTAGCTTGGCTTGTTTTTGTGTGTTCTGTAAATGGAATCATGAATGGAGTCATACAATGTGTACTCCTTTGAGTCTGTCTGCTTTTGCCCACAGAATGTCTGTGAAGTTCATTCACGGCTGATTTCTTCCCCCCAACCTTATGTCTGTGAGTTTCAGCCATCTTTTTGTGCATAGCTGTAGTTTGTTCATTCTCATTGCTAAGATGGGCTTTCAGGTACTTACCAGATTGAGGCTGTTTTGAACAGCACTACAATGCACCTTCCAATACATATCTTCTGGTGGAAATGTGCACACATTCCTGTTAGGTAAGAAGAGTAGGTCCCTGAAATCTGGAATAATACTGAACCCAATTGCTGTCAATCTGAACATGATTCTGTTCATGTATTCCACCTACAAATGTCATGCCTTTTCTGCCTTCATTAAGCACTTACCATGCACTGTGGCTGTAACTTTTGCAGTTTGAAGTGTGACAACAAAAGTAGCATGAATTTCTTTTTCTTCTTTCACAATTTCATGGATAGAAGATTTGTTCTTACTGTAGATCTTAGCAACCTCAACATACTTTTTTTCTTTTTCTTTAAGTCAAGAACTTTCACCTTTTCCCTTAAAGAAAGCACTTTAAAGCTTCCTTTTGGTATATCCAAATTGCCAGCATCAATACTCTTGCACTTTGGGGCTATTATGAAGTAAAGTAAGGGTAACTTGAACATGAGCACTGCGATACCCCGACAGTCAATCTGAAAACCAAGATGGCCACTAAGTGGCAACTGGAAAGGAGTGTAGACAGCATGGATATGCTGGGAAAAGGGATGATTCACATCCCAGGCAAGACAGAGCAGGACAGTGAGAAATGTCTTCGCAATACTTAGAATAGCATGCAGTTTAAAATTTAGTAGTTACTTATTTCTGGAATTTTCCATTTAATATTTTTGCATTGCAGTTGACCATGGATAACTGAAAATGTGGAAAGCAAAACCACAGCTTTAGTAGAAATTGCCAGTTTCCCAAAGTGGTTGAATAAATGTATACTTAACAAAATATGAAAATCCAGTTGTTCACATTCTTACCAACACTTAGTATTTTCTCTTTTTCATTTTAGCAATTCTGGTAAGTATGTAACATTGATGTCTAATATTGGTTTTAAACTCCATTTTCCTGATGTCCAGTGAGGTAGAGCTTATTTATGTTTATTGGATATCTCGATAACTCTTTTGGTGAAGATCTTATCTGAGAGTTTTGCTCACCTGTATATTGAGTTGCTTGTTTTTACATGTTGATTTCTAAGAATTCTTTACATATTCTGAATAAGAGTCTTTTTTCTGACACATGCAGTGCAAATATCTTCTAATACTCTGTAGAAGAAGTAGGTTGCCTTTTCACTCTATTAATGGTGTGTCATGACGAGCATCTTTCATTTTATCCAAATTTAGCCCAGATTTATAAGATTTTCTTTTATGGTTAGTGATTTTATGTGCTTCTTAAGAAATCTGCCTACTTTAGGATTATGAATACGTTTGATCACATTTTCCTTTAAAAGGTAAAAACTTTTCTTGTTTAAATCTGCAATCCATTGTACATGGTGTGAGGTAAGAATTGAAATTCATTTTGGTCCATGCATCTATGCCTGGGAAGGCCATCCTTTCCCCCATCGCTTGTGGTGTCTCTTTTCTAGGTCTGTTTCGGACTCTCTTTGCTGTTCCATTGTGGAGTTTTTCTATCCTTGAGCCTACCAAGCTGTGTTGTTGTTGTTGTTGTTGTTGTTGTTGTTGTTGTTGTTGTTTAGACAGGAGTCTCACTCTGTCCCCCAGGCTGGAGTGCAGTGGCGTGATCTCGGCTCACTGTAACCTCTGCCTCACGGGTTCAAGTAATTCTCCTGCCTCATCCTCCCAAGTAGCTGGGATTACAGGTATGTACCACCATGCCTAGCTAATTTTTGTATTTTTAGTAGAGACAGGGTTTCAAAATGATGACCAGGCTGGTCTCAAACTCCTGACCTCAGGTGATCCACCCACCTTGGCCTCCCAAAGTGGGAGGCTGGGATTGTTAGATATGAGTTCTAAATTTCTTTTCAAAGAATCAATATGTCAGTATGTTCAATTCTTTGCCTTCTACTTTTAAACTTAACTTCCTCAAAAAGCAACCTTTTTCGATTACCTGCTCCACCCTGACTTATTCCGATTACCTACTTCACCTTGACTCACTCGACTACCTACTCTACCCTGACTCATTCTGATTACCTGCTCCACCCTGACTCATTCCGATTACCTCTCTGTCATAACCATTTTTCCCACCAAACCACTCACCCCCCACCTCCCACTCTCTTTAAATTAGCCAATCGGAATTAGTTTAGCCTGTGCGGTCTAACCCTAGCTAATAGGGGAATGACACAGCAGCAGGGGCCACGTGTGTCAAGGATAAGAACCCCTTCCCCTCCCTTGTCCAAGTGTGCGCTCACCACTGCTCCATCTGTGAGGGTGCACCCTTCTATAGAATACCTTGCCTTGCTGAGAATTAAAAAGAAAATTTTATATTCAAGTGCTATTTATTTTGTGGCGCTGAAACTTTATTTGTAACAGGATTACAGGCATGAGCCACCACGCCCGGCCCATACTGTCTTAATTATTGTAGCTTTTCATCTGGTAATCCTCCAGGTTTGTTCTACTTCAATATGGCCTTGGCTGTTCTTGGTTCTTGCAGTTCCATATGAATTTTACAATTTTGTTCTTGTCAATTTCTGACAAGAACAACAACAAAAAAGATTAAACTTGCTGGGATCTTGATTGGGATTGCTTTGAGTGATGTCTTTATAATATTGAGTGTTCTGATCCATGATATATTGAATCATTCCATTTATTTACGTTTCCTTTCTGTAATGTTTTGCAGATTTCAATATACAATCTTATGCATATTTTGTTATATTTATATATGAATAATATGCTATTTTAATAGTACCTTTAAAATTTTACTTTCTGTTTCTTGCACATAGAAATACTATTGCATTTTTTGTATATTGGTTTTATATCTAGCAAGATGGTTGCTTAAGTTTCAAAGCATGTGTTTTATTTCCCCAACAGGCTGTAATTTCTAAAGGAGATTTTGACACTGGGCTCCCAGTCTGACATACCCTAACTCCCTCACCAGTCCTTGAGATAGGTATAAATGGCCCCAGTTGAAAGATACAGCAACTGAGTATCATCAATGACTCAGTTTGCTGAAGGTCACATGGCTTTTTGTGTATGACACAGCCCAAGGCCAATGCTGGAATGTCTGATTCCAAGGTCTATATTCCTTCTGCTACAGCAGACAGGGTGACTGATATCATACCTGAGTAAATTTCTCTTTCCTCAACACAGAACTAGGGTAACAGAAGGTGCTTAGTTGTTTTTTGTACAAGGGCAAAAACCTTTCAAACTCATCGCTTACTTTCTCATTCTCTGTCTTCCATGAGAGCAACATGTACGTGCCAAGTTGCCAAGTTCTTCCTTTAAAGAGAGTAACTCCAGACAAAGCCCTTGGGGCTTTAATTTTGCTGCTTTCTCATGTTGCAGATTGAATTTTGTCTGAGAACTATACTTTCTGCTCCCAAAGGCTTTCACCTTGTGTTACAGACACAGAGCATTGGGCACTTTGTTGGGAGTGGGGACTGGTCAGGTAAATGGATGCACAGAGGGAGAAAGAGGTTATTCAAGGCAGGGAGGAAAGGGAGCTGGGAGGCAAGAAACAAGGAATGGAGTCCTCCTCTGACCACTTTCTGTACCAAGAGCTGGTCTGAAATTTTGGGAGGTGGGTGGTTTTTAGGAGCTCAGGTGCACAGAACTGAGTTCCTCATGGTCACTTCCTGGCACCTTAGCACCAGTTTTGTCAGAGGCATTTGAACCAGAGAGACTCCATCTTGAATAGGGGCTGGGTAAAATAAGGCTGAGACCTACTGGGCTGCATTCCCAGGAGGTTATGCATTCTTAGTCACAGGATGAGATGGCATAAGATATAGGTCATAAAGACCTGGCTGATAAAACAGGTTGTGATAAAGAAGCCAGCCCCAACCCACCAAAACCAAGATGGCGATGAAAGTGACCTCTGATTGTCTTATTTACTCATTATGCACTAATTATAATGCAAATATAATAATGCAAAGACACTCCCACCAGCACCATGACGGTTTGCAAATGGCATGGCAACATCAGGAATTCATCCTATATGATCTAAAAGGGGGAGGAACACTCAGTTCCAAGAATTGCCCACCCCTTGTTTAGCATATAATCAAGAAATATGTATCCTTAGTCCAGCAGCCCAAGCTGCTGCTCTGCCTATGGAGTAACCATCTTTTATTCTTTTACTTCCTTAATAAAGTTGCTTTCACCTTACTGTATGGACTCACCCTGAATTCTTTCTTGCGTGAGATCCAAGAACCCTCTCTTGGGGTCTGGATTGGGACCCCTTTCTGGTAACAGTTTTGGGCAAGAAGCCCCTTTGGTATCTCATTATTTCTCTCCTCCGTCCTCCATCCATCATCCCAATTCTGTCGATGTTATAGAGTATCCAACCTAGTGCTTATGCATCCTCCCAATTTCCCTTCTAATATTTGTTTGGATGTATAACTTTTTAAAAAATAATTTGAGGGGTGTGGTTTTAAAAATTACATGAATGAGATTTTTTTCAACAAATCTGATTTCGTTTTTCACTTGCTTCCTTTGACAGGTGCTTTTTCAGTCTATCCAGGAGGTTCCAAAACGTAAATACAGTTTGCTCCTTGTAACTACTGTAGTATCCTCTTCCACAGGAATATACCACATTTTACTCATCCATGCCCACAGGTACAGATTGCTTACTTTCTGCTCTCTTTGTGACATTCCTTCGACATTCATTCATTTCCTGATTCACAGGCCGGGCGCGGTGGCTCAAGCCTGTAATCCCAACACTTTGGGAGGCCCAGACGGGTGGATCACAAGGTCAGGAGATCGAGACCATCCTGGCTAACATGGTGAAACCCCGTCTCTACTAAAAAAATACAAAAAACTAGCCGGGCGCCGTGGCGGGCGCCTGTAGTCCCAGCTACTCGGGAGGCTGAGGCAGGAGAATGGCGTGAACCTGGGAGGCGGAGCTTGCAGTGAGCTGAGATCCGGCCACAGCACTCCAACCTGGGCGACAGAGCGAGACTCCGTCTCAAAAAAAAAAAAGAAAAAGAAAAATTACATGAATGAGTTTGTTTCAAGCAATCTGATTTCGTCTTTCACTTCCTTCCTTTGACAGGTGCTTTTTCAGTCTATCCAGGAGGTTCCATGTAAATACAGTTTGCTCCTTGTAACTACTGTAGTATCCTCTTCCACTTTTCAAGCAATGGGGTTTCCCCAACTGAATTTTCTGTATGGACTTTGCCCATTTCCTTTAGACTTTTTGTCTTTATATTGTTGATATTGTTGATATAAAAAAGCTCTTGGAATGCTCTAGATGTTAATTCCTCATAGGTTTTAGATACTGCAAATACATTTCCCTGTCCTGGTACCTGCCTGTCATTTTTGCTGATAGTTTTCTTCCCAATTTTTTTTTCCTGTATGCTTTCTTGCTTTCTTTCTTTCTTTTTTTTTTTTTTTTTTTTTTTTTTTTTTTTTTGAGATAGAGTTTCACTCTTGTCCCCCAGACAGGAGTGCAGTGGCATCATCTCTGCTCACTGAAACCTCTGCCTCCTGGGTTCAAGCGATTCTCCTGCCTCAGCCTCTCGAGTAGCTGGGATTACAGGCACCCACCACCACGCCCAGCTAATTTTTTTTTTTTTTTTTTTTTTGTATTTTTAGTAGAGATGGGGTTTGACCATGTTGAGCAGGCTGGTCTCGAACTCCTGACTTCAGGTGATCCACCCGCATTGGCCTCCCAAAGTGCTGGGATTACAGGCGTGAGCCACCATGCCCAGCCTCCTGTATGCTTTCTAATTTGAGGGTTAAGGAGATTCTCCTGCACTCCTGAGTTACAAACATATATATTCTTTTGCCTTTCATGTGTGCCTCTTTAATCCATTTAGAGTTTTTGTTTTGGAGTTTTGTTTTGTTTTTAAAATATTGTGAAGGATAGGAACCTAGCTTTCTCCATATAGTAAGGCAGTTTCCAAAATACTGTTTATTAAAAGGCTCATGCTTTCCTCATTAGATGATACCTTGATCTTATACATAATCTTCACATATATTGGGTTCACTCCTCTATTCCTTTGATTTATTTGTCTGTTGTTGGAAAAATTGTGCCCAATTTTATCATTATGGCTATTAGAATATTTTAAAAATGCATAAGGAACACCCTCTTTGCTTTAACTTTGCTGTTAGAAGAACTCTATTCTTCCATAAAAATTTAGAATATGTCAAGCTTTTATTGTGATTGGAATCACACTGAATTTGTCAACCACTTTGGGGGAAAACTGACATCTTTACAATACTGAGTCATCACATCCATCCAGGTGAAACAATCTCGTTGCCCAAGGCATCACTCAAAGTTCTTTGTTTCACAACCAAGAAAATTAAGGAGCAAGAACACCAAGGGAGAGGTTGGAGCAAAAGTTTAATAAGCAAAAGAAGAAAGTGCAAGAGTTAAAGAAAGAGGAAAGAAACAGGAAATGTGGCTGGTAGTTAAAGACAGGTTTTCTTTAGATAAAACCTGAGAGGGACTCCTGGCCGATTTTGGTGAGAAGTGCTTTCTCTTACAGACTGTAGGGAAAAGAAAGAGAGATCAGACTGTTACTGTGTCTATGTAGAAAAGAAAGACATAAGAAACTCCATTTTGATCTGTACCCTGAACAACTGTTTTGCCTTGAGATGCTGTTAATCTGTAACTTTAGCCCCAACCCTGTGCTCACAGAAACATGTGTTGTATGGAATCAAGGTTTAAGGGATCTAGGGCTGTGTAGGATGTGCCTTGTTAACAATATGTTTACAGGCAGTACGCTTCATAAAAGTCATCGCCATTCTCCATTCTCAATTAACCAGGGGCACAATGCACTGCGGAAAGCTGCAGGGACCTCTGCCCTGGAAAGCCGGGTATTGTCCAAGGTTTCTCCCCACTGAGACAGCCTGAGATATGGCCTTGTGGGAAGGGAA
Organism: Macaca fascicularis; assembly: GCF_037993035.2. Lineage (NCBI taxonomy): Eukaryota > Metazoa > Chordata > Mammalia > Primates > Cercopithecidae > Macaca > Macaca fascicularis. Next base: position 163,792,425 of record NC_088381.1, on the reverse strand, counting down.
AGACCAGACCATCCCCCAGCCTGACACCCACAAAGGATCTGTGCTGAGGAGGATTAGTAAAAGAGGAAGGCCTCTTGCAGTTGAGATAAGAGGAAGGCCTCTGCCTCCTGCATGCCCCTGGGAATGGAATGTTTCAGTGTAAAACCCGATCATACATTCGTTCTGTTCTGAGAGGAGAAAACCACCCTGTGGCTGGAGGCAGGATATGCTGGCAGCAATGCTGCTCTGTTACGCTTTGCGACGCTGAGATGTTCAGGTGGAAAGAAGCATAAATCTGGCCTATGTGCACATTCAGGCATAGTACCTTCCCTTGAACTTATTTGTGACATAGATTCCTTTGCTCACATGTTTTCTTGCTGATCTTCTCCCCACTATCACCCTGTTCCTACCACATTCCCTTTGCTGAGATAGTAGAAATAGTAATCAATAAATACTGAGGGAACTCAGAGACCAGTGCTGATATGGGCCCTCCATATGCTGAGCGCTGGTCCCCTGAGCCCACCGTTCTTTCTCTCTACTTTGTCTCTGTGTCTTATTTCTTTCCTCAGTCTCTTGTCCCACCTGATGTGAAACACCCACAGGTGTGGAGGTGCTGGCCCCCTTCAACAGACTAAGAGTATATATTGGTCTTAGGGTGAGGGGGCTTATCACAAGCTTGGAATGTTTATGTGTGTGGAGAAGTTTATGGTGGGGTTGGACTCTCTCTGAGAGGAGAGGAGTTTATCTTGGGGTAGACATCTTTCCAGCCTGGAGTGGGGTTATCTCAGGGCTAGTATCTGTGGATGTGCCTGGTTCTGTGTATCAGCTGCAGGCATATTTTAGGGAATATCCTCTGTGCAAGTTCCCTTATCTGAGTATGCCCAAAAAAGATAAGGGGTGTGCTCACTGAAGCCCACTGGACCTCATTTCCTTATCTGTGTTTGTAGCTTGATTTCCAAGCTGCTCTTTTTGTTAGAAAAGAATTCTTCTGAGGCCTTGTCCTAACTATCTGCCTAACTTGTTCCTTCCTCTCTCCTCTCTCATAGGCATGTGGTCGTGTCTCTCCATTTACTTGGAATTCCTCTTACATCATTTCACAGTATTTTCTTTATAAAGGTCTTATACATTTTTTTTTTTTTTTTTTTTTTGAGATGGACTCTCACTTTTGTCACCCAGACTGGAGTGCAATGGCATGATCTCGGCTCACTACAACCTCTGCCTCCCAGGTTCAAGCGATTCTCCTGCCTCAGCTTCTGCAGTAACTGGGATTATAGGTATGCAACACCATACCCGGCTAATTTTTATATTTTTAGTAGAGACGGGGTTTCCCCAAATTGGCCAGGCTGGTCTTGAACCCCTGACCTCAGGTGATCCACCCACCCCAGCCTCCCAAAGTGCTGGGATTACAGGCATCAGTCACTGTGCCCGGGTCTTATACATTCTTTAACAGATTAATTCCTAGATATTTACTAGATTTGTCTTCATTATAAATGGTGTTTTATTTTCTATTACTTTTTCCTTGTTGGTTATTACTTATATAAAGAAACGCTACTGATTTTTGTATGTTGATCTTATATCTGGCAACATTTAATTTCATTGCTTCCAGCCCTAGAAATAATGTGTCTCAAAGTTCCCATTAAGTGCAATGTCTGCTGTTAAACAGACTTCAGATAGATGTTATTAATTAAAATAAATTCCGATGTATTTCTAGTTATATTGTCATATATATCATGTCTCAAAAGATCTGTAATTTACAAAATACATTTTCTGCATCTATAGAAAGTTCATTGGACTTTTCTTAGTTTCTCAATTTACTGTCATTAGTGTAATGAATTATGTTGAGAAATTTTCCATTTTTTGCATTTAAAATTTTTGTTTTCCTTTTCATTTTTAAAATTTTCTATTGAGGCATAACTTCACATACTAACAGGCACAAATCTTAAGAATACAGGTCAATAAATGTTCACATATTCATCCACCCTTGTAACCACCATGCCCAAAATAGAAAACATCTCTAGTACTCCACCAAGCACTCCCATTTCCTCTTCCAATAGTAGCACTTCCCCCCAAAATGCTTGCCATTTTGAATTTCATGTACCTAAAATCACATATTTATTATTGTGTGTTTGGTGTCTTTTACTGAACATTTTAGGCAGAGTTTAGTGACTCCTTGTGCTACCCTCTGCCCCACTCTGGGTGGCCCAATGAGCTTCTGCCATTTCCCAACATAAAGTTTCTTTCTGGACAGCAGTTCATTCATTCAAGTATTTCTTAAGCATCTCCTGTGTGACAGGCTCTCTCCTGGCTGTGTAGGATTCAATAAAACAAAACAAAAGCTTTACCCTTATACAGCTTACATTCCAATAGGGAGTTAGAAAAGCATAAGTCTGAAATCTTCAATGTGAGTAATGAAATAAATCATCAAGACTGCTGAGTGGGCTGAGCTGGGATTAGACATGATGAATGTATAAAATCAGAAAGATGCTATGACCTTCTCCAGCAGCACTCAGAAGCCTGGGAAGAGATAAAGTCAGCAATAGAGGGTTGGAAATTAAAATGAGGAAAAAAAAAAAAACAGCAACTCTTTGGCTTGATTTTCCAGCAATATATTCTAATCTCTAGAGGTTATTGCCACAACTGTTCTGCTCAATTTTAACACAATATAGCAATGCCCAGACTAATCCACTGGTCAGCTTTTTGGCACAAACAGAAACTAGGAAATGAAAGAGATTTTAGTGAGGCCTCTAAGCTTTAGGAAAAAATGGGTGTTATCCAGCCTTTGCCATCCCTAGCATCTCACTCAGATAAGAGCATGTAAAATTAGACAACAGATTAGGAGAACGAAGATGCACAGAGACCATCAGAAAGTGACGGCTAACAGGAAGAGAAGAGAAAGTAGATGAACACCTTGCAAGGCAAATGGAGCTAAGAAATACAGGAGTCGGGGAGCACAGACTTTAACTCTTAAGGGGTGAGCATCCTGATTCAGGCTCCTTGTGAACATTTCCAAATTATTACATGGTACAATAACTTGACATGATAGAGCCCGGAAAAGAAGAGTTATTTATATTTAGTCTACTTCATTTATGAACTCAAGGATAGATGTGATGTTGTCCTCTAGAGATAATTCTCTGCCCCACCCCCTACTGCCAATGATATTTTTAAGTTGTCATAATTGGAGGAAAAAACTTAAATTATCATGAATATAAGCCACATGATCAGTAGTTCTTAACTTTTAGAGTCTTAGGCCCTCTCCCTAGAAAAAGAAGTCATTTATTTGCATATAAAGAAAATTTTGCACATAATTACAGGACTCTGATGCCTAGCTTTGAACTTCAGCCTGCAATCTCTGACTTATATGTAATACTCTCATTTATTAGTGATACAAAAAAATAATAAATACTGTTACTATTCTTATTCCACTTTGCCAAAGTTAGTGAATCTTCCATGATACCCTCTCAGTTATATTTCTTAATAACAATGAGCTTAAAACCCATGTTTATAAATACAGTGTAATCCTGGTTAATCTTCCCCAGCTCCACTTCATTGCTGAGTAATTTATGCAGGGCAATATTTATTCTATATTTATTCATCTGTTCAGCGCACCACCCTGTGGCTTCACCCACCTGGAGACACCCTGGCCTGATCTCAGCTTCTTCCCATCCTCAGGCCTGTGGACCCAGGTCACAGCATGCCTCCTGCCCAGGTGCACCTGACTGCTGAATCCCTACTTCCCACCTCTACCCAAATTCCCCTACAGTTTTCCTAATTCCAATTTCTTTATTAAATGTAAGAATAATGTCCTCCTTTATGGAGAGGTACTGTGACATCATCTCTGCCCAGAGTGTACTTGAACAGCAGCCCTGATTGTCCAGGAGAGTTTCCAGGACTCGACAGTCACTGAAAAGCTCTCCGTGCAGCCTTTAGATGACTTAATATCTGCATATTACAGCTCATGTCTCTGCTCTTATGGGAGCCTCTCAGGCTCTGCTCAGAGCCCATCTGCTTGCACAACACACAGAATCCTAAGAAATTCATGAATTTTTTATTGACAAAGATTAAACGCAAAATGAAGAAAGCTGGCATATATGGGGATAGGAGTAACACTACATTGCGTGTGTGTGTGTGTGTGTGTGTGCGCACACATGTATGTCATCTTTGAAATCCAGGGCGCATTTCACACATATAGTATATCTCAATATACTGGCCATATTTCACATGCTCAATAGCCACTGTGGACAATGGCCACATATTGGATGGCACATCTTTAGAAAGTTAATCACACAAAGGCCTTATATATAAGGGCTCTTAGAGGAATTACTCCATCAAGAAGTGAATCTAGGGCCGGGCGCGGTGGCTCAAGCCTGTAATCCCAGCACTTTGGGAGGCCAAGACGGGCGGATCATGAGGTCAGGAGATCGAGACCATCCTGGCTAACCCGGTGAAACCTCGTCTCTACTTTAAAAAATATAAAAAACTAGCCGGGCGAGGTGGCGGGCGCCTGTAGTCCCAGCTACTCGGGAGGCTGAGGCAGGAGAATGGCGTGAACCTGGGAGGCGGAGCTTGCAGTGAGCTGAGATCCGGCCATTGCACTCCAGCCTGGGCGACAGAGCGAGACTCCGTCTCAAAAAAAAAAAAAAAAAAAAAAAAGAAGTGAATCTAGGAAGGAAAAATGGATATAAGAAGTAAATGTAGAGTGGTGTCACTTAAGATAGTGGAGTAGGAGAAAACAGCCTTCAACCCCAAACAACAAAACAAATATAGACAGTTATCCACAAACCAAAATAGCCCTGGGAGGGCTCAAAAGCCCATTACCCAGCACTTTGGGAGGCCAAGGTGGGTGGATCACAAGGTCAAGAGATCAAGATCATCCTGGTCAACATGGTGAAAACCCATCTCTACTAAAAATACAAAAATTAGCTGGGCATGGTGGTGCATGCCTGTAATCCCAGCTACTCGGGAAGCTGAGGCAGGAGAATTGCTGAACTTGGAAGGCGGAGGTTGCAGTGAGCCAAGATTGCACCACTGCACTCCAGTCTGGGGAATAAAGCGAGACTCTATCTCAAAAAAAAAAAAAAAAAAAAAAAAGCCCATTAAAGAATCTGCAGCAACACAATAGAGAAAAAACAAACAAACAAACAAAAAAACAAAACAGAATATCCACACAGAAAGGATTGCTTGTGAGACTGGCAGAACAGAGATGCCAGAAAATGGTTAGAAACAAAGAAGAAAGGCAGAGGCTACTGGCATCGGCCATATGGTAGAAGCCATCCTGTCCGCAACAGCCTGCTTCTCGGGGTATAACAGCATCTTCTGCCTTGATGTTAACCACAGCCATTACCACTGGCAATATGAAAGAGGGAGAAACTCTCGGGTTTTCCCTGCCCAAGAAACAAATGCTGTTGTGTGCCTTCAAGGCTACAGCCACCATCCCCCCTCTTGGGTGTGACCCTGACACATAAGCCTCAGCTGCCTCATAAGTGACTACACTCCAGACACCAGGCTCTGTGGCTGCACCTCACTCACCCGTGTGTCAGACACCAGAGACATAGCCATAGAACAAGCTTACACCCCAGAGCCCAGAATCAAGGTCTCTCTGCACATGTACGTACCCATCCTCCAGGCACCAGCTCAGCTGCCATAGAGAACTAGGCCCTGCCCTGACCCCGGAGCCACTGTAACTCTGACCATGTCTGTGCTCCTATTCTTGGCTGACACTTCACAAGTGCTCACATCTCATATATTGTTACCAGTGCAGCAGCAGGGGTGCCTTCTCCCAGGCACCAGCAGGCCCCAGAGCCATAGTTCCTCCACACATGCCCAAGCTTCAGATCTCAGCTCTATGGCTACTCCAGGGTACCATTCATCAATACTGATGCCGCTGCCAATGCAAATCGGCCCACAAGCTGGACCCAGTACCAAAAGGGAACTCCTCTCCACAACTTCCCCAGTTGGAGAAAAAGAAGTTGAGAGGATCTTAGCAGCTATTACCAGTGAAACCCCGACAATCTTCACCACCACTGCAGACATCCACACTGTTGGCCACTTGCAATCTTCAGCAACATCAACACCTGAGCTTACAGAGCTGCACAGATACCACACAACAGTGGCACCCTCGCTGGTGTCAGAACTGCTACACAGCATCCAGGAAGTGCCTTCACACTTCCAAGTAGAAGAAGATCTTTCCACATTGAAACTAGCCCATAAAGTCTGAAAGGGATTGACCTTAACAAATGTGCAGAATTCAACATAAGGCAGCAAGAAACATGAAAAGCCAAGAATACATATCACCATATATTAGTCCATTTGCATTGCTATAAAGGAATACATGAGGCTGGGTAGCTTATATACAAAAAGGTTTATTTTGGCTTATGGTTCTTCAGACTGTACAAGAAGCATGGCACCAGCACCTGTTTCTGATGAGGCCTCAGGAGGCTATTACTCATGGCAGAAAGCAAAGGGGGAGCAGATATATTACTTGGCAATAGGGGGAGTAAGAGAAAGATGGAGGTCTCATACTCTTTTAAACAACCAGGTCTCATATGAACTAATAGAGCAAGAACCCGCTCATTATCATAGGGTGGGCACCAAGTCATTCATGAGGGATCTGCCCCAATGGTGTAAAACCTCTCCCAAGGCCCCACCTCCAACATGATGAATTACATTTCAAAATAAGATTTGGAGGGGACAAATATCCAAAATATATTATTCCTCTCTGGTCCCCCAAATCTCATCATGTCTTGCTCATATTGCAGAATACAATCCGTTTCCAGTAGTCTCCCAAAGTCTTAACTTGTTCTAAACATCAACTCAAAAGTCTCATCTCAGAGTCAAGGCAAATTCCTTAGAGTTATGAGGCTGTGTGATCAAAAATAAGTTATTTACTTCCAAGATACAATGATAGTACAAGCATTGGGTAAACATTCCCTTTCCAAAAGGGAGAAATCTTCCAAAAGAAAGCGACAACAGGTACCATGCAAGTCCAAAACCCAACAAGGCAGACAATAAACCTTAAAGCTCCAAAATAATCTCTCTTGACTCCATGTTCCACATCCTGAGCACATTGGTGCAAGGGGTAGGCCCTCCAAGCCCCGGACAGCTCCATCACCATGGCTTTGTTGGGTGCAGGTCACGTGGCTCTGCTTTCATGGGTTGGAGTAGAATGTCTGCAGCTTTTCCAGGCTGAAAGTGCATACTGCTGGTGGCTTTACCATTCTGGGGGTCTGGAGGGTGTTAGCCCAGTTTGCACAGTTCTACTAGGTAGTCCCCTAGTGGAGACTCTGTATGGGGGCTCCAATCCCACATTTCTCCTCATCATTGCCTTAGTAGAGGCTCTCCGTAGGGGCTCTGCCCTTGTGACAGGTTTCTACCTGGGAACCCAGGATTCCCCATACATCTTCTGAAATATAGGTGGAAGCTGCCAAGTCTCCATAACTCTTGCATTATGCACACCTGCAGATCTAATACCATGTGGAAGCCCCAAGACTTATGACTTGCACTCTTTGGAGTGGCAAGCTGTATCTGGGGCTGTTTGAGCCAAGGCTGGAGCCTGTGCTACAAGTATGCGGGGAGCAGCATTGCAAGGTAAGACAGCCCAGGGCAATTGTGCCCTGGGCCTGACCCCTAAAACCCATCTGTCCTTTTAGGCCTCTGGGCTTGTGATGGGAGGGGTGGCCTGGGAGATTTCTGAAATGCCTTTTCCCCATTTTACTGAATATTAGCACTTGACTCCTTTTTAGTCATGCTAATCTCTCTAGAAGAGTTTGTTTCCCAGCCTGCATGGATCCTTCTCCTTTGGATTCCTCCCCTGAAGATGCTCTTTCCTTCTCTACCACATGAGCAGGCTGAGGATTTTTGCTCCCATATCTGACTATAGGTTGTTAGAAGTAGCCATGCCACTTCTGGAATGCTTTGCTGCTTAGAAACTTTTTCCGCCAGATATCCTAGGTCATCACTCTTAAGTTTAGCTGTCCATAAAGTCCTAGGACATGAATAAAATGCAGTTAAGTTATTTGCTAGGGAGTAACAAGGGTGAATTTACTCCAGCCCTCAGTAAGTTTCTCATTTCCATCTGAGACCTTGTCAGCCTAGCCTTTACAGTCCATATTTCTATCTGCATTTTGGTCACAACCACTTAACCAGTCTCTAATAAGTTCCAAAGTTTCCCTTCTCTTCCTGTCTTCTTCTGAGCCCTCCAAACTCCTTCAATCTCTGCCTGTTACCCAGTTCCAAAGCCACTTTCACATTTTCAGGTATCTTTATAGCAACACCTCACTACTCAGTACTAATGTTTCTGTATTAGTCCATTTTTCATTGTTATAAAGGAATGCCTGAGGCTAGGCAATTTATAAAGAAAAGAAGTTTATTTTGGTTTATGGTTCTGTAGACTGTACAAGAAGCATGACATCAGCAACTGCTTCTGGTGAGGCCTCAGGAAGCTATTACTCATGGTAGAAGGTAAAGGGGCATGTCACATGGTGAGAGGAAGCAAGAGATTGTGGGGGGTCCCAGACTCTTTAACAACCAGATATCACATGAATTAATAGAGCAAGAACTTACTCATTACTGTGGGAAGGCCACCAAGCCATTCATGAGTGATCTCTCCCTGTGATCCAAATACCTCTGGGCTCCACCTTGAAAATTGGAGATTACATTTAAACATAAGATTTAGAGGAGACAAATATCCAAAGTATTAGCATGACTATCTTTATTGCTATAAAGATACCTGAAAATGTGAAAGTGGCTTTGGAACTGGGTAACAGGCAGAGATTGAAGGAGTTTGGAGGGCTCAGAAGAAGACAGGAAGATAAGGGAAACTTTGGAACTTATTAGAGACTGGTTAAGTGGTTGTGACCAAAATGCAGATAGAAATATGGACTGTAAAGGCTAGGCTGACAAGGTCTCAGATGGAAATGAGAAACTTACTGAGGGCTGGAGTAAATTCACCCTTGTTACTCCCTAGCAAATAACTTAACTGCATTTTATTCATGTCCTAGGACTTTATGGACAGCTAAACTTAAGAGTGATGACCTAGGATATCTGGCGGAAAAAGTTTCTAAGCAGCAAAGCATTCCAGAAGTGGCATGGCTACTTCTAACAACCTACAGTCAGATATGGGAGCAAAAATCCTCAGCCTACTCATGTGGTAGAGAAGGAAAGAGCATCTTCAGGGGAGGAATCCAAAGGAGAAGGATCCATGCAGGCTGGGGAACAAACTCTTCTAGAGAGATTAGCATGACTAAAAAGGAGTCAACACCACAAAACAAACAAAAAACCAATAATCTCCCAGTAGCTGACCCAAAAGAAATGGAGATATATAAATTGCCTGACAAAGAATTCAAAATAATTGTTATAAAGAAGCTCAGAGAATTTCAATAAAAATACAGAAAAGCAATTCAATTAAATCAGAGAAACATAAATGAACAAAATAGATCAAAATCATATACAAAATAAACAGAGATTGAAATCATATGCAAAAATAAAAATTCTGGAACTGAAGAATTTGGTGAATGTAATGCGAAGTGCAACAGAGAGCATCAACAGCAGAATTAATAAAGCAAAAGAAGAATCTGTGAATTCAAAGACAGGTTATATGAAAGTATACAGTCAGAGAAGAAAAAAGAAAAAAAACTTTAAAAATGAAGAAAGCTTAAAGAATGTATGGGGCAGCATCAGGAGAACAAATATTTAAATTATGGATGACCAAGAAGCAGAAGAGAAGAACAACAACAACAACAAAAAAAAAAAAAACAACAGAAAGCTTATCTAAAAAAATAATAGCTTCCTGGGGCATAAGGGGCACCAAAGAATATAAATAAACAAATAAATAAAAGTTAGAAATTTTCCAAATCTGGAGAAAGATATAAATACTGAGGTATAGGGAGGTCAAAAGTCTCCAATCAAATTCAATCCAAATAAGACTGCACCAAGCCATATTATGATCAAACTGTCAAAAATCAAAGACAAAGAGAGGATCCTGAAAGCAGCAAGAAAAAAGAAGCATATCACGTACAAGAGGGCTCTAACAAGGCTGGCAGTGGATTTCTCAGAAGAAACCTTACAGGCCAGGAGAGAGTGGGATGATATAGTCAACATGCTGAAGGGAAAAAAATCCTGCAAACCAATAATACTTTACCCGACAAAGCTGTCCTTTAGGAAATGACAAAGACTTCCCAGAAAAGAAATCTGAGTGAGTTTGTCACCACTGGACATACCTTACAAGAAATGCTAAAGGGAATTCTTTAACCTGAAAGAAAAGGATGCTAACAAGTAACATGAAAACATATAAAAGTATAAAATTCACTGGTAAAAGTAAGTACAGTCAAATTCACAATACCCTAATACTGAAATGGTAGTGTGCAAATCACTTATAACTTTAGTATGAAGGTTAAGGCTGGGCATGGAGGCTCACGCCTGTAATCCCAGCACTTTGGGAGGCCAAGGTGGGCAGATCACCTGAGGTCAGGAGTTTGAGACCAGCCTGGACAACCTGCTGAAACCCCATTTCTACTAAAAATACAAAAATTAGCCACGTGTAGTGGCACACGCTTGTATCCCAGCTACTCAGGAGGCTGAGGCAGGAATCACTTGAACCCAGGAGGTAGAGGTTGCAGTGAGCCAAGATCATGCCATTGCACTCCAGCCTGGGTGACAAGAGTGAAACTCTATCTCAAAAAAAAAAGGGTGGGGGTGTTAAAAGACCAAACTATTAAAAAGAATAACAACTACAACGATTTGTTAAGGGATACACAATATAAAAAGATGTAAATTATTACACAAACATATAAAATGTAGTTGGAGGGGCACTGGAGTAAAAGCATAGAGGTTTTTGTGATCAAGGTTAAGTTGTTATCAGCTTAAAATAGCCCATTGTAACTATTTGATGTTTTATGTAAGCCTATGGTAACCACAAAGCAAAAATCTATAGTAGATACACAAAAGATAAAAAGTAAAGAATCAAAGCATGCCACTAGAGAAAACCATCTAATCACAAAGGAAAACAGCAAGTGAGCAAGAAAGGAAGAAAGGATCTACAAAATAACCAGTAAACAATGAGCAAAATTACAGTAGTAAGTCCTTACCTATTAATAATTACCTTGAATGTAAATAGATTAAATTCTCTAATAAAAAGAGTGGCTGAATTGATTTAAAAAAAGGAAAAAAACAGACTCAACTACATGCTACCTACAAGAGACTCACTTTGCCTTTAAGAACACACATAAATTGAAAGTGGAGGGATGGAAAAAGATATTTCATACAAATGGAAACCGAAAGAGAGCAGAGATAGCTATATTTACATCAGATAAAATAGACTTTAATTCAGGAGAACATTGACTGCATAAAAAAAGAGACTAAGTTAAAAACTATAAAAAGAGACAAAGGTCATTATATAATGATGAAGGAGCCAATTCATCAAGAAGATAAAATAATTACAGATATATATACCCTCAACTTCAGAGCATCTAAATATATAATGCAAATATTAATAGACCTGAAGAGAGAGATAGACTGCAATACAATAACAGTAAGGGAACTTAAAACCTCCACTTTCAACAATGGACAGATCATCCAGACAGAAAGTCAATACAGAAATATTGAACTTGAGCTACACTTTAGACAAAATGGACCTAATAGACATATACAGAACATTCTACACAACATAAGCAGAATATATTCTCAGGAGCACAGAGAACCATCTACAAGATAGATTATATGTTAGGCCACAAAACAAGTGTTAACAAATTTGTGAAAACTGAAATCACATCAGGTATCTTTTCCAATCACAATGGCATGAAATTAGAAATCAATAGGAGGAATTTTGAAAATTTGCAAGCATGTGGAAATTAAACAACATGCTCCTAAACAACTAGTGATTGAAGAAGAAATTACAAGGAAAATTTTAAAATATTTTGAAACAAATGAAAGTGGAAACACAACATGCCAAAACATATGAGATGTAGCAAAAGCAGTTCTAAGATGGAAGTTTATAGCAATAAATGCCTACATCAAAAAAGAAGGATCTTAAATAGACAACCTAACTTCATACCTCCACAAACTAGTAAAAGAGAACAAATTAAGGTTCCAGTTAGCACAGGAAAGGAAATAATAAAGATCAGAGCAGAAATAAATGAAATGTACTAGAAAAACAGTAGAAAATATCAAAGAAACTAGGAGTTGATGTTCTGAAAAGCGCAAAATCAACAGAGCTTTAGTTAGACTAAAAAAAGAGAAGTCCCAAATAAACAAAATCAGAAATGAAAGATGAAACATTACAACTGATACCACAGAATATAAAGGTTCATAAGAGCCTCCTATGAACAATGATGTACCAACAAATTGGATAAACTAGAAGAAATGGATGAACTCCTAGATATATATAGCCTAGGAAGGCTAAATCATGAAGAAATAGAAAATCTGAACAGAGCAATAACAAGTGAGAATATTGAATAAGTAATAAAAAGTCTCCCATCAAAGAAAAGCCTCACAACCCGATGCTTCACTGCTGAATTCTACCAAACATTTAAAGAACCAACCCTTTCCAAGTGCTCCAAAAACTTGCAGAGGGAAAAATACTTCCAAATTTATTGAATAAGGCCAGCATTACCCTGATACTAAAGTCAGACAAGGACACTGCAAGAAAAAAATGTATTACAGAAATTCCAGGAGGGTGAGTGAGTGCTGTGCTTTCATGGGCCTCTTTTTTATGAAGCAAAGTGTGTAAAGGTTGCCATAAAGGACAAACAAGTGAAATACTTTTTACATTACAGTGGTTGGAATAAATATTGGGATGAGTGGGTTCCAGAGGGCAGAGTACTCAAATACGTGGACACCAATTTGCAGAAACAGCGAGAACTTCAAAAAGCCAGTCAGGAGCAGTATGCAGAGGGGACTATGAGAGGGGCTGCCCCAGGAAGGAAGACATCTGATCTGCAACAGAAAAATGTTGAAGTGAAAACAAAAAAGAACCAAACAGAAAACACCTGGAAGTGGAGATGGTGGCAGTACCAGTGAGACCCCTCAGCCTCCTCGGAAGGAAAGGGCCCAGGTAGATCCTACTGTTGAAAATGAGGAAACATTCATGAACAGAGTTGAAGTTAAAGTAAAGATTCCTGAAGAGCTAAAACTATGGCTTGTTGATGACTGGGACTTAATTACCAGGCAAAAACACCTCTTTTATCTTCCTGCCAAGAAGAATGTGGATTCCATTCTTGAGGATTATGCAAATTACAAGAAATCTCGTGGAAACACAGATAATAAGGAGTATGCAGTTAATGAAGTTGTGGCAGGGATAAAAGAATACTTCAGCCGGGCGCGGTGGCTCAAGCCTGTAATCCCAGCACTTTGGGAGGCCGAGACGGGCGGATCACAAGGTCAGGAGATCGAGACCATCCTGGCTAACACGGCGAAACCCCGTCTCTACTAAAAACACAAAAAATTAGCCGGGCGTGGTGGCGGCGCCTGTGGTCCCAGCTACTCGGGAGGCTGAGGCAGGAGAATGGCGGGAACCCGGGAGGCGGAGCTTGCAGTGAGCTGAGATCTGGCCACTGCACTCCAGCCTGGGCGACAGAGTGAGACTCCGTCTCAAAAAAAAAAAAAAAAAGAATACTTCAACGTAATGTTGGGCACCCAGCTACTCTACAAATTTGAGAGACCACAGTATGCCGAAATTCTTGCAGATCATCCCGATGCACCCATGTCCCAGGTGTATGAAGCACCACATCTCCTCAGATTATTTGTACGAATTAGAGCAATGTTGGCCTATACACCTCTGGATGAGAAGAGCCTTGCTTTATTACTCAATTATCTTCACGATTTCCTAAAGTACCTGGCAAAGAATTCTGCAACTTTGCTTAGTGCCAGCCATTACGAAGTGGCTCCCCCTGAGTACCATCGGAAAGCTGTGTGAGAGGCACTCTCACTCACTTGTGTTTGGATCTCCGTAAACACATTTTTGTTCTTAGTCTATCTCTTGTACAAACGATGGGCTTTGAAGATGTTAGTGTATAACAATTGATGTTTGTTTTCTGTTTGATTTTTAAACAGAGAAAATAAAAGGGGTAATAGCTCCTTTTTTCTTTTCTTTTTTTTTTTTTTTCCATTTCAAATTTGCTGCCAGTGTTTTCAATGATGGACAACAGAGGGATATGCTGTAGAGTGTTTTATTGCCTAGTTGACCAAGCTGCTTTTGAATGCTGGTGGTTCTATTCCTTTGACACTATGCACTTCTATAATATGTGTTAATGCTATATGACAAAATGCTCTGATTCCTAGTGCCAAAGGTTCAATTCAGTGTATATAACTGAACACACTCATCCACTGGTGCTCCTTTTTTTTTTTTTTTATGTTGCTTAAAGTAAAGAGCCCATCCTTTTACAAGTCATCCATGTTGTTACTTAGGCATTTTATCTTTGCTCAAATTGTCGAAGAATGGTGGCTTGTTTCATGGTTTTTGTATTTGTGTCTAATGCACATTTTAACATGATAGACGCAATGCATTGTGTAGTTAGTTTTCTGGAAAAGTCAATCTTTTAGAAATTGTTTTTCAGATCTTCAATAAATTTTTTCTTTAAATTTCAAAAAAAAAAAAAAAATATATATATATATATATATAACAAGCCAATATCCCTGATGAATATAGATGTAAAAATCCTCAACAAAATACTAGCAAACTGAATTCAACAGCACATTAAAAGGCTCATTCATCATTATCAAATGATATTTATCTCAGGGATACAAGGATGGTTCAATGTACACAAACCAATAAAAGTAACACATCGCATTAACAGAATGAAGGACAAAAACCATATGATCATCTTAACAGATGCAGAAAAGGCATTTGACATAATTGAATATCCTTTCAAGGTAAAAACTCTCGACAGATTAGGCCTAGAAGGAATGTACCTCAATACAATGAAGGTCATATTTGACAAGTCCACAACTAATGTCACACTGAATGGTGAAAAGTTTAAGGCTTTTTCTCTAAGATCAGGAACAAGAGAAGGATGTTCAGTCTTACTACTTCTAATCAGCACAGAACTGGAAATCCTACTCAGAGCGACAGGTAAAAGAAAGAAATAAAACGCATCCAAATGAAAAGGAAGAAGTTAAATTGTCTCTGTTTGTGGAAAACATGATCTTATATGTATAGAAAACTCCTAAAGATTCCATCCAAAAGCTGTTAGAACTGATAAATGAATTCAGTAAAATTGCAGGATACCAAAACCAACATACAAAAATCAGTAACGTTTCTATACACTAACAATGAGCTATGTGAAAAAGAAGTTTTAAAAATCCCATTCACAATAACTACAAAAAGTAAAAAAAAAAAAAAAAAAAAAAACACTTAGGAATAAATGTAACCAATGAAGTGAAAGATCTGAATACTGAAAACTACAAAATACCCATGACAGAAACTGAAGAAGACACAAACAAATGGAACAATCTCTCATGTTCATAGATTGAACGAATTAAAATTATTAAAATGTTCATCCTACTCAAAGCAACCTACATATTCAACGCAATCCCTACCAAAATTTCAACAACACTTTCACATTAACAGAAAAAATAATCCTGAAATTCATATGGAACCACAAAAGATCTGAATAGCTAAAGCATTTTTGAACAAAACGAAAAACCAAAAACAAAGCTGTAGGCATCATAGCACCAGTAGGACAATAACACCCAAGGTGTGGAGTCATCCCAGGATTGAGAAATGTTTCCAATACAAATGTAGGTCAACTTTAACTTGCCTCTGGCAAATGGGAGCCACAGTTGTAGCTCAAAGTGTCCAGTGCAATTCTATCACATCTTGCTCACTCACTAGCTTGGCAGAATCAACTATTCGGTGCATTTTGAGTAGCGGTTGCGAGTTGTGTTTTTCATTTGTGTTTTGTGTGGGTGTCAAGGGTAGTATGGGGGTTAGTATAGGCCCTTGCTACCCAGAGGTGATTTATAGACCATTAGTACCTGCCTCAACTCCAAGGATATGAATATGTTACAAATTCAGAATCTTGAGAATCGCCTCGACCCTACCAAATTAGAATCTGTATTTAAATAAAATCTCCTATGCACCTTAAAGTTGGAGAAGCTTTAAGTTTCTTAGAATTGTTAAGTTTAAAGAGAGAGAAGATAGCTATGTAGTGGGCAGAGTAGGATCAGTCCCTAATTTCTACTTGAAATATCCTTGTCTCAGATTCTCCATTAATTTAGAGATACCATTTCATCCCTTATGAGTAAAAGGCTACAACATCTTTTTACCCTCAACTCACTTGATCAGCAGCCTTAATTATTTAAACTATGGCCCAGACATAGGAATAAAAAAACAAACAAACAAAAAACAGGCCGGGTGCGGTGGTTCCTGCCTGGGTGGCTCATCCCAGAACTTTGGGAGGCCGAGGTAGGAGGATCACCTGAGGTCAGGAGTTCGACACCAGCCTGACCAACATGGAGAAACCCCGTCTCTACTAAAAGTACAAAATTAGACAGGCATGGTGGTGCACGCCTGTAATCCCAGCTACTCGGGAGGCTGAGGCAGGAGAATCGCTTGAACCCAGGAGATGGAGGTTGCAGTGAGCCAAGATAGCGCACTGCTTTCCAGCCTGGGCAACAAGAGGGAAACTCTGTCTCAAAAAACAAACAAATGAAACACTCCAGGCATGGATGCCTTAACAGCTACATATATATCACAGAATCTGTGTTTTACACATTAGCAAGATCTCAGACCTTTATGATTCCAGTAAACTTAGGGCTACGGATCCCTGACCACAAAGGATTGGAAGCAGCAAAGTAGGGCAAAGGGAAAGAAGTAAAATATGGAGTTGGGGTGAAGTTTACAATGAGAATTGATGGTAGAAAGAATAGCTTTGACATTTTCATAGTTACTTAGATTTAAAAATCGGTGCACACATCAAAACAATCACTCAGGTCTTAGAGAAATTGTACTCAACCCTGCCTGCATGTTAGAATCACCTACTTTTCTCAAGCCTCAATCTCAGAGATTCTGATCTAATTGGTTTGGAGTGGGATCCAGCCACAGGTGTTTTATTAAAGCTTCCCAGATGATTCTCAGTGGTTTAGGGTCAGTCATCATAGGGCCCAGAGGCCTAAACATCTGAGTAGCCTCTAAATAGGCTCTTTACAGCTTGCTATAATCATTGACAATCAAAGACCCCAGGGTTGGTTAGGATGACCTTGCTTACAGGATTTTCTTTTAAGAGGAAAACACTCTATATATTAGAGGTGATTTTGACAGAAAATAAGATAGCCTGGAACTAAATGATACATAAACATCAGTATAAGTCCTGTGTCATAGTTGGAGAAATCTAGGGGGCACTGGTGTGTTGAATCAGACACCCCCTATCTCTCCCTCTTGACCCTCCCTCCATGTAGCCCAACATTTACCATGCCCATGAATCACCTGGGGGTCTTGTTCCGATACAGATTCTGACTTAGTAGGTCTTGGGGGAGGCTCCAGATTCTGTCATTTTTATGAGCTCCAGATGATGCTATTGCAGCTGGTCCAGGGACCACACTTTGAGTCAAGGTCACCCTGATGGCCTTGGCTACCCCTCTACCCCTTCTTTGGAACTCAAACAAGAAGAATGGCTTCCATGAATTCCACTGGGGTCCTTGATCCAGAACCACTGTGCCCAAAACTGTAGGCTTTCCTGAACTAACATCATGTATTTTGTCTATCTCTTTTCTTAACTATTCCCTCCTCCCACTAGGCAATGTTATGGGAGGATTGGGGCCCATTGAGTTAGAAACAGGCTTAAAGAACAGGTAGTTTGGCCCATTCATTACAAAACTACAGCACTGAGGCCAAGTTGGCAAAGGATTTGCCTGGTTCACAGGTGATCGTAGTAAAGGCGAAACTAGATCTAAATCAGGACATGAACGCATCCATTAAGGGTTCTGTCAGAATGATTGCTTCCTGTAGCTTTCTGTGTGAAACATAGGGAAATCAGACTAATAAAGACTCAGACAGGAACATAAAATTCTAAAGCTAGGCTTATGGCCTTTATAGCCCTTAGATGGGGCAGATAACATGCCACGGAGGCTCAGAGACAGCTCTGAGACTATGCAATAGCTACTGGTTCCCCTCTTGTGGAATGTTCACTTAAAAAAGCTCTATAAGTTGCCCAATGAACTCCACAGTCATCCTTAATTCATTTTCATTTATTGGAACCCTTTCTCAAATAATTTTCCAAATCTCACACAAGAATGATACATATTCCTGCTCAATAGTAAGAAGCCCTCATGCAAAACTGAAGAAATAAATTGTTCTTACAAAAGAAGGAAAAAGGAATTACATTTCCAGAACATTCTGCTTACCCAGACACACGGATCTGATTCTTGCTCCATTGTTTGTAGCATTCTCGGTCCTAGGGCCATTGATGTGGCTGGGTCAGTGGCCACACTGGCTCCTGGGTACCCCTTCCCTGGCCACAAAAGTCCGTCCCAGCAGCACTATTTAAACTGGACTTGTTATTTCTCACCTCAAAGCTCTGGCCTGGGCTGAGACCTCTGCAACAGAGCTTATTAGCGAGCTTTTCATCATGCTCTGTGGCTATCTGGGTCTGAAGTCAAGAGCCATTCACAGGAAAATCAGCGTGAAACCTATAAGTTTGCATATTAAGTATTAACACTACTAAGGGCTACAGTGGAAAAGAGGTTTGCTGAGCTTAAGGGCTCTCGCTCCACCCCCAACTGCCCTTGACTTTTCTCTTCTATGTTGTATTCCTGGTAAATCCCGTTATATCTCGACTACCTTAGGCCACCTCAGCTCTTTCTTGGGAATTAGGCTGTCTGGATAGGCAAAGAGGCAGATATCCAGCTGTCAAGTGAATCAGATGTCCTCATCAGATCTCTTAATTTCCACTTTTGTGATATTTCAAAGGATCACAGATTATTTTCTTAGTGCCTGGTCAGAGAACCAGGAAAGAGCTAGAAGGTGAGACACCAAACTCCGTTCCATGGTGATGTTTGAACCAGGTTGGAGCTGGTTTCACATGTTTTTCATTGTGCATGACTTTCTTAATTGCCTTAGTGGGAATGTGTTACTGCAAAATAAAGTGAAATTGTTTTCCTTATTGCTTGTAATTTACAGAGGGATGGTTTTGATAATATAAACCAAGGACTTTTCAAATCCATTGATCTTAGGGTGGAAGGAGGGGTTTCTTTTTAAGTATTCATTTTGAACTATGCTTTCACTAGTAAATTCAAAGCCCAAGGGGAAAAACCCATGTTTCTCCGTTTTGTAATAGCTATTAGATGTCCACAGCATCATCAGACCTGCGGAAAACGCATGCTTTGTGTATGGAAGACGGAGCGTCAGGAGTTGTTCTTTGCCAAGAAATGGACCCTGACACTCAAAGGCACAAGCTGGAGGAGATCCAGGGAACCCGGGAAAGCCCAGGCCTAACTCAGGCCCGCGTGGGTCTCTTCTGATCCCAGAAGATGAGGACTGGGTCCCGGCTCTGGGCATCCTAGTGTCGACTGTGAGTTCCCAGCAGAGGCCCATAGTCCCGGTCCGGCAGCCGAGGGAAGCGGCGGGGTCTCCCAGAAGAAGAAAGGGCCAAGGTCACCCCGGGTGACTCTCCAGCAGCAGCGGAGGGCGGCGGTCGGGGTCGCTGCTGGCCGGGGCCTCGAGGAAGCCGCGGGTCAGCCAGGGCTGGGTCTCCGTTCCCAGGCGCTGCCACCGTTCCAGGGAGCCAGTCAGGCCGGGACGTAGCGCCTGCGTGGGACCCTCACTTGCCACCGGGACCTCCACAAACCCCGCCCCATCCTGCCTTACGCCCCGCCCCAAGGTCGTCCTCCCGACCCAGGGTCCCGCCCCAAGGCCGTCCTCCCGCCCCGCCGCTTGGTGGCGGCCGCATGCTGCCCGGATATAAAGCGTCGGCCCCATATCCCAGGGACCAGCGAGCAGCCTGGAGAGGCTCTGGCTCTTGCTTCTTAGGCGGCCCGAGGGTGCCATGGCCGAGTGCCCGTTACGTGGGGAGGAAGTCACCGACCACCCGGACCGCCTGTGGGCCTGGGACAAGTTCGTATATTTGGACGAGAAGCAGCGCGCCTGGCTGCCCTTAACCATTGAGGTACAGCCAGCTCTGGAGCGGATGGCGAGGCAGCAGGGGCAGCCCCCGGGAGTTTGAGATGCCCTAGGAAGGGTGAGGCCTTGAGAAGCACCCACTGTGGGGCAGGGAGGATCCCCACAGATGAAGCCACTTTGAGCCGGGCTCTGGAGGATGAATAGGAGTTCTCCAGGCAGGGAAAAAGGGTGGGAAAACCGCAAAGAAATGTCGGCCAAAGGAGGGGACCCAGTGCCTGTGGAGTGTGACTATAATGTTGACTACAGCAGGGCTTTTCTGGGCTTCGGGGTCCTAATCCTTAAAAATGGGTATCTCTAAGTGACTCATCCATACGGCCGATTATCGGAATCATCTTAGGTGGGTCCCAGAAATCTGTATTTTAAAAAGAACCCTCAACAGCTCAAAAGAACACGTCAACCAGGCATAGCAACCACTGCCCTAGAGTGTGAAGTATTTTCCATGACCTCTGTGCTTTATTTAGAAAACAAATTTAACAAGTGATGTCGTAGTATAAGCGCCGGTATTGAATCAATATTGACTTTGTTTTATGTGTGATGCCTTAAGATGGGTCCTTAGTCCATGTTAAGTTTTTGTTAAACAAATATATAACTCTTTTACAAGTATTTGGATTTACTCGATGAAAAAGAGTCAAAAAATGTTCAAACTCTTTCCAAACATAGACTGAAGAAAGCATAAAAAATTAAAACAAATTAGAACATGTATGTCCAGTAGCAAACAATCAAAAATTATTGAGCGTTAACTGTGTCTCTACAGATGAGAAACTGAGGCACAAAAATGTACATTTGTCCAAGGTAGGGCTGCTAGTAGGTAATGGGGTTGGAATTCTAGGCTGTTAACCACCACCAAAATTTGCATTTTTATTGGCACTTCAATTTTTTAAATATGTTTTTACTTTAATAATCAAGTTAAACATTTACTTTTTTAAAATCAAAATTTGAAGAAATAATCTGAATATTCGGTGAATTTCTTTTTTTAAATCTCTGGTTGAGAAATCTCTTCAACGTGACACCAGAATCATAAACCAGACAATTTTTCATATAATCATGATAAATGCCACACAAAAACCCGCTAGCAAACTGTGGGACAGATTTTGCCTCACATCATTGAAAAGGCCAGTATTCTTTTTCTTTCTTCTTTCTTTGTCTTTTTTTTTTTTTTTTTTTTTCCGTAGAGACAGGGTCTCGCTCCGTCACTCAGGCTGATCTTAAACTCCTGGCCTCAAGCGATCCTCCTGCCTCGGCCTTCCGAAGCACAGGAATTACAAGTGTGAGCCACTGCAACCCGCCAGAAAAAAAGTGTGCCTTTCATGGCCCTGTCTGGGTGGCTAGACACATGTGCGTGCTGGTGATCCTGGCCCAGCCAGAGTCCCTGAGAGGAGCATGCATGGCCTAAGGAAGTGAGCTTCAGGGAACAGTGATGACCGTCATTTCATACTCGGACCCCTGCCCAGATGGGTGGGTGGCTGGCAGGAAGGACTCTGGTTTTCTGTGCCTGGAGGAGCCCTGGCAAGCGGAACCTGAAAGTATGCCCTGTGCTCTTCTTCTCCTCAGATAGAGGATAGGTTACGGGTGCTCTTTCGTCAGGAAGACATCATCCTGGGGAATCCTATGACCCCCACCCAGATAGGCCCAAGCTTGCTGCCTATCTTGTGGCAGCTCTACCCTGATGGACGATACCGATCCTCAGACTCCAGTTTCTGGCGCTTAGTGTACCACATCAAGGTGAGTGTGCTTCTCCCAGGGATCCATCGGGTGATCTTGGGTTTCCCCTCCTCCGTGTCTGGCCTTAGTGGTTTATCTTCCCTCCATCCCAGTCCCAAAAGCATCAAAAATTGGGGGGAATGGACAACTGAGGATTTCTAAAGGACTTTCCCAGAGAGAAGATAGATCCTCTGAGGTATCTAACAGAACCCTACCTCCCCTTCCTCCCAGCCCCCCAGCTGGCCGCAGGAAGACATCTCCCGTGGGCAGCCACAGGCTGAAGGCTGGTGGGAGGAGGAGCAGTCTCCGAGAGCCCCTGAAATTCACACTTGGGTTCCTACCTGCTGTTTCCAGCTAGGGGAAGGCGCAGGAGTGAGGAATGGAGGGAGTGGAGGGCTCTGGCCGATCAATGCCTTCTCTGTCTGCCTCTCAGATTGACGGCGTGGAGGACATGCTTCTCGAGCTGCTGCCAGATGACTGAGTGTGGCACGGTGAGCTCCACTGACCAGGGCTTGACCCCTCTTAGTCCACAGTGGCTGTACCAGAAGGAAAGACCACCCGTTCTCCATGAAGGCAGTGCTAACCCCTCCCCGACTGCTGCCATCTCAGGCCTCCCAGGGATGGGAGAGTCTTCCTGGAGGCACCCATGTCTCTCCCTTACCACTTTGGGAGCCCCCTTTATCGCAGCTGCTCATATCTACACAGTACTTCACAACTTCACGTTTCAGCGAGTACTTCAGTTCCCATTGCCTTTTGTTTTTTTTTGTTTTGAGTCTCGCTCTGTCGCCCAGGCTAGAGTACAGAGGTGCAATCTCAGCTCACTGTAAGCTCTGCCTCCTGGGTTCATACCATTCTCCCGCCTCAGCCTTCCAAGTAGCTGGGACTACAGGTGCCCAACACCACGCCCAGCTAACTTTTTGTAATTTTTTTTTTTTTAGTAGAGGCAGTGTTTTACCGTGTTAGCCAGGATGGTCTCGATTTTCTGACCTCGTGATCTGCCCGCCTCAGCCTCCCAAAGTGCTGGGATTACAGGCTTGAGCCACCATGCCCAGCCTTACCATTGCTTTATTAAATAAGCACTGGTGCTTGATAATATAACTGAGCCAGATATTAGATATGTTACTGAGTTTACATAAGATTACAAAACTCCAAAATGAGTTTTGAGGAAGTACAGTGAGTTGACATCTTCAGATTGCAGAGCCAGGTATATTCTGACTGTATTCTGACCATAAGCCTTCTGCCCTGTTCAGAATTTGCCTTGGCTCAGAAGGCCTCTGGGGGCCATCCCTGACCACGAGGCTTCCCACTTAGACTTGCTCGCCACTGCCTGGTCCTTTCCTTCACCCTTGACTCTGTCTTCTCTTGTCCTTTCCCAGGTCTCGCAGCACCTGTCTCCTTTCGCCCCAGGGCCTGAGTCTGGCCAGCCTACAGTGGGGATGTTATGTTTCTGTTCACCTTCGTTTACTATGCCTGTGTCTTCTCCTCCACCACGCTGGGGTCTGGGAGGGAACGGACACACAGAGGATGAGCTCTCCCCAGGCCTGCTGGACCTGCCCGTAGCCCACTCTGCTCCCCTCAGCACTACCACTCCTGCCAGGGAGGACTCCATTTGGCAGAGCTTCTTCCAGGTGCCCACCTTTACCTGTGCCTCAGCTTTTCTCAGCTGGCTGATGCTTTTCAGCCTCTTTGTGCCCCTGCTGTCCCTCACAGCACTACTGTTTCATGTTGCACACCCACTCAGCTCCGTGAACTTGTGAGAACACAGCCGATTCACCTGAGCAGGGCCTCTGAGACCCTGGACCAGTGGTGTCACACGGTGCTGTGCCTGCAAACCCTGCCTGAACACGGGTTCAGGTGCAGCTCAAGAAAAGGCCTGAAAGGAGCCCTTGTCTGCGCTCAGGACTCAGAAGCCTTTGCATCAGTGGTCCACAGCCCGGGACGCAGCAGGAGGCCAGGCCGGCGAGCCCTGTGGACAAACCCTCAGAACCCTTGGCTTGCCCATGTGGAAAAGGGACAGAGGTTGGGTTTCCCCCCTTTTATAGATGGTCACACACCTGGGTGTTATATGAGGTTGTATGTGTCATGAATACTTTTTGTAATGATTGATTAAATGCAAGATAGTTTATCTAACTTCATGCTGAATCAGCTTCTATCCTTGACTTAGATTCTGGTGAAGAGAAGTGAGAATAGGCAGCCACCAAATAGAAAAATTCGTGGATTTATTTATTTTACTTTGGAGATAAGGGACTACAATTTTTTTCCCCATGTAATCCAATGCTTAAAACCCCAGTGTTCTTGGAGGCATACGTTGAGAACCATTGGAGTAAGCAATCTCAAAAACGTCGGCAATGCCTGGTATTCAAGAGCCCCTGTGCCTCCATCTGGTCCTGCCCTCCTCACCCTCCTCATTCCCATGTGCCCTCGGCTCCAACCAGCGCTGCCTTCTCCTCACCCAGGCATTCACCAGGCTCTGTCCTTGCACAGATACTTCTGTCCTCTCTGTTCACAATACCAGCAGAAGCCCCTCCTGCCTGAAACTGTCCCTGGCCACTCAGGCCCCAAGCAGACTCCCTTCCCCACCTCCCATGACCTGCAGTCACAGCAGATCCCACCCCTTGCCCTGTCCTCTTGCTCCCTTCTCAAGGCCCCCCTGCCCCTCCTGTATCTCCATAGACAGTAGCTGGACCTCAAATATTACCAGGGGATGCCTTCCAGAGAAGGGAATCCATCCTGTGTTGAATCCTGGCCCTCCTACTTTCATGTGTCTCTAGTCCACAGCTTTCTTGTCACAGATGAACTTAGAGGGTTCTTCTGAGGATTCAGCGGGATATATAACTGCAGTGTTTTAACAGAATTGTATAAGAAAAACACTACTTCTCCCACTTTACAGTCTCTGAACCCAGGTTTCTTAACCAGCACTAGACAGAGAAGAAACACTTGATGCCCAGTGTGCCAGAGTTTGTGTCTCTTGTAACCCAATCACCCTGCACAGCCCATGGCAGCAATGGAGCTTGGTCTGTGGGAGCAATTACTGTACAGATGCCTCTCAGCAGGGCCAAAACATGGAGAGGCAGAGCGGGGGGGTCATGGGCGATCAGGCAGCCGCCTCATTTTAGGAATAGGAATGCGGGGACCCAGGAAGAGGAAAGCTTTTGTGCCAGATTCTTTTGTTGACCAAATATTTGACCATCACCATGAACACTGCCAGGAACTGGGACATAGCAAGGACAAGGCGAAGGCCCTACTCTCATGCAGCCTTAGTTCTGGAAAAAGATAAAAAGAAGGTGCGAAATCCCAGAAGAAAATAGAACAGGGTAACAAAGTATAGGGAGTTCGATTGGCTGGTAAGGAAATTCCTGTCTGTGGATGTGGTATTTAAGATTGGGCCTTGAAAAAGAGGGAGCTAGATTCTTAGGAAGAGGGGATGGCAAGCGCTGTGCAGATTTGATTTGCTGTGGAAATTAAAAACATAGCAAAAGGATTACTTCTTACTAAAAGAAATGCTGTTTTGTAAGAATAAATGACCCCAATAAATTAACTAAATGCAATGCAGAATCTCAGTTTTCCACCAGACTGACTCTAGGGTTTTGGCTGGAAACACAAAGTTGTTTTGCCAATGCATTCTAAATACCTCATAATTTTCCACATATATATATTTATATATATAGAGAGAGAGAGAGACACGGAGTTTCACTGTTGTTGCCCAGGCTGGAGTGCAGTGGCACGATCTTGGCTCACTGCAACCTCCACCTCCCAGGTTCAAGCGATTCTCCCACCTCAGCCTCCCAAGTACCTGGGACTACAGGCACCCACCACCATGCCCGGCTAATTTTTTTGTATTTTTAGTAGAGACGGGGTTTCACCATGTTGGTTAGGCTGGTCTCCAACTCCTGACCTCAGGTCATCCACCCACCTTAGCCTCACAAAGTGCTGGGATTACAGGCGTGAGCCACCGTGCCCAGCCTCCCTCTACATATTTTATTGCATACATATTTATCTATATTTTATTTAATTTCTTTCAATAACATGTTGCAGTTTTCAGAGTATAAGTTTTGCATTTCTTTTGTTAAATTGATTCCTAACTTTACTTTTTTTATTATGATTTAAAAAAATCTAATTAACCTGGCATGGTGGTATGTACCTTTAGTGCCAGCTACTTGTGGGGCTGAGGCAGGAGGATCGCTTGAGCCCAGGAAGTCAAGGCTACAGTGAGCCATGTTCCTGCCACTGCACTCCAGCCTGGGTGACAAAGCTAGACCCTCTCTCAAACAACAAAAAAGCGCAAACAAAAAAACTAACATGAAATTGCCCTCATAACAGACTTTTAAGTGTACAGTACAGTATTGCTTATTATATGAACATTGTTGTACAGTAGATCTCTAGAACTTTTAAAAACTAAAAAAAAGTTTTAGTCTTGCATGACTAAAACTCTATGCCCTTTAAAGAGCATATCAATTCAAGGTTCTGTTTCGTAAGTTGGATTGCTGAGCCATATGGTAGTTCTGTTTTTAATTTTTTGAAGAGTCTCCATACTGTTTTCCATAACAGTTACGACATTTTACGTTCCTACCAACTGTGCACAAGGGTTTGCCACAGCCTCACCAGCATTTGTTGTTTTCTGTTTTTTTGATAACGGCCATCCTCACAAGTATGATGTGATATTTATTTTACTTATTCTGTTCCAATCACGGATGATTTTTCTTTTGTCTTCTTGCCTAATTACCCTGGCTAGAACCTCTAGAACTGTGTTGAATAGAAATAGTGAGAGTGGGCGAGGCTCGGTGGCTCATACCTGTAATCCCAGCACTTTGGGAGGCCGAGATGGGTGGATCACCTGAGGTCAGGAGTTCAAGACCAGCCTGGCCAACATGGTGAAACCCCCATCTCTACTAAAAACACAAAAATTAGCCAGGTGTGGTGGTGGGTGCCTATAGTCCCAGCTACTTGGGAGGCTGAGGCCAGAGAATTGCTTGAACTCGAGGCGGAGGTTGCAGTGAGCTGAAATCCTACCACTGCACTCCATCCTGGGCGACAGAGCAAGACTCTGTCTCGGGACAAAAAAAAAAAAAAAAAGAAAGAAAGCATGAGAGTGGACATCCTTGCCTTGGTCCTGATCTTAGAAATCTTCATCTTTCACCATTAAGTCTGATATTAGCTATGGCTTCTTCATAAATGTCCTTTATCACATTGAGGAAGTTCCCTTCTATTCTCGGTTTATTGAGTGTTTTTTTTCATGCAGAGATGTTAGATTTTGTCAAATGTTTTTTTCTGCATCTGTTGAGATGATCATCTATTGAAATGTTGGTGTTTGTCCCTTATTGTATTGATATGGTGTGATACACTCATATTTTTTTTTGTATGTTGAACCATTTTGCATTTCTGAGATGAATTTTAATGGGTCCTAGTGTATAATCTTTTTTATATGCTGTTGGGTTTGGTTTGCTAGTATTTTGTTAAGGGTTTTTTTTTTTTTTTTTTTTTTTTTTTTTTTTTTTTTTTTGAGACAGAGTCTCACTCTGTCGCCCAGGCTGGAGTAGTGCAATGGCGTGATCTCTGCTCACTGCAAGCTCCGCCTCCCTGGTTCACACCATTCTCCTGCCTCAGTCTCCCGAGTAGCTGGGACTACAGGTGCCCGCCACCGCGCCTGGCTAATTTTTTTTGTATTTTTAGTAGGGACGGGGTGTTAGCCAGGATGGTCTCAATCTCCTGACCTTGTGATCTGCCCGCCTCGGCCTCCCAAAGTGCTGGGATTACAGGCGTGAGCCACCGTGCCCAGCCTGTCCTTTCATTTTTATTCATATAATTTAAGCAGGAGGGAAGGAATTACTACTGGTCTGCAACTAAAGAGATCAAGAATGTTGCAAAAACAACATAATTTGCTGTATTATTAAAAAATCAAACAGTTGGCTTGAGATGCTCACCTTAAAAAATATGGCATATAATCACAAATAATTAGGTCGATTTTTGCTCAAAGTTACAACTGCCTTTTTTCAACATCTCTACTTTCTTTGGCAACTGTTCAACAGGGTGACAGGCACCCCCACCTACGTTTGCTTCAGGCTATCTCAGAATGAATGTAGTCAGATGCTAATGTCACAATAGGAAAAACTAAACTTGAAGTAAAACTGTATCATTAGCTTAGTAATTACTTATAACAAAGGTCTTTGTATATATAAGGAAAACAGTAAAATATGTATATTATGCATTTTTCTCCTTGAATTTCTAGAAAATCCTTTTGTAAAGATGGATTTGTACATACCATATTCTGAATTTTATTAATCTGTGTCTTGATATTTTTTAAATGAACATCACCACCTTTGTTACAAGCAGCTCAGGGTAATGTGCCCAGGAGTTGGCAATGCTAGGCTGAAAGTGTGTGATGTCATACAGAATCAGGAAGCTGGGGTTTTATTTACTCCTAACCATCTACGATCTTAGCCCAGTAGAAAGCCTGGCCAGCCTCATTTGGCACCTAAGGTCAAGATAATAAATTCTGGATTTTTTTTTTTAGGAGGCCGGGGGTGACAAGTACATACTGTTGTGTAATGTTACACTAAGCAAAAAACAGCAGCCACTCAGAGTCCTTTACTGTGAAGTGTAGGTAACATTGTGTGGTATGCCTTGATTGAGGAATTAAAGGTAGTCTAACTGAAGATGTTGAGGAAACTTGGTTCTGGTTTTAGTACACCAGAATAACTTTTTTTCAATTTTAGAAAACCAAGGAGGTTGGAAAAACTAGAGGAATTGGCCGGGCGCGGTGGCTCACGCCTGTAATCCCAGCACTTTGGGAGGCCAAGACGGGCGGATCACGAGGTCAGGAGATCAAGACCATCCTGGCTAACACGGTGAAACCCCGTCTCTACTAAAAAATACAAAAAACTAGCCGGGCGAGGTGGCGGGCGCCTGTAGTCCCAGCTACTCGGGAGGCTGAGGCAGGAGAAAGGCGTGAACCCGGGAGGCGGAGCTTGCAGTGAGCTGAGATCCGGCCACTGCACTCCAGCCTGGGCGACAGAGCGAGACTCGGTCTCAAAAAAAAACTAGAGGAATTAGGGGATACTTTTTTATGGGTTCATTTATAAGAAGAAGAGAACTCACCATAAATACTTTGTGAGATTTGTCCTGTCTTAAACTTGAATTGTAATATGAGTAATGCTTAAGGGAATTTAATAAAGAAGGAAAGCTAAAAAAAAAAAAAAAGAGAGAGAGAAAGGCAGTTGTTCCAAAAAGTGATCCCAGTGGACTAGCTAGTGTGATGTGTGATGAACACAGATTATCTCCTTTAGGCCTTAGGAAGAAGTAAGTACTCTTGTTACCTCCAAGTTCTTGGTGAAGAAACAGGCTCCAAGACTAGAAGTTACTTGCCCCAAGTTAGTAAGTGGTGTGGTCTGGATGTTGCCAGAATCTACCCTGTTTCTCCCTTCTGGTCTTTGTTTATTCAACTCAATCTTTGGCCCTGAGCTAGGTGCAGAGGGTATGCATTCTAGTACAGAGGGAAGCCCCGTGATGGAAAGAAACAAGAGCAGAGTGATCAGGAAGGCAGGAAGAGCTTTGTGCGGGCCCTTCAGGCAAGGCCCCTCTGGGAATTCCCCATTTGAGGTCTCTTTTTCAGCCAAGTAGAAGAGATGGACTGACACAGCCATCTCTGATCCAGGGGAAAGCAGCTTACTAGAGAAACCTGATAGAATTGCTGAGCAGATCTGGCCTTTTGAGGTTTGCAGGCAGGAATTCAAAGTGGAAATTGTCAGCCTGTTTTTATGAGTATTTTGTCTATCAATATTTTTCTGTCAGGTTTAGAAAATAAGAAGGGAAAGTGGGTTCCACCAAATGTGGCATTTCACCTGGCAAGTGATACAGAAGAGCGGGGCAGACTCCGTGTGTGAAGGAGTTTTTGGAACACGGAATCTAAGCTGGTGAGGGATGAATGAAGTGTGGAAACAGCCATAAAGAATCTTTGGATATTCAGGAAAGAAGTCCTTTGTCAGTGTTTCTCCACATACTTATCTGTGTTTTCGCCATGGTTACGTTGTTTTGTACTTTATTTTGTTGTTGTTTCTGCTAGGCAGAAATGTTTTATTTTTTAACATTGTCATCCTATATATTGCTTTTCTTTTGTGTATTCTGGGTTTAGGTTTTTCTTTTTTTTTTTTTTTTTTTTTTTGAGACTGAGTCTTGCTCTGTCTCCAGGCTGGAGTGCAGTGGTGCAATCTCGGCTCACTACAACCTCCGCCTCCCGGGTTCAAGCGATTCTCCTGCCTCAGCCTCTTGAGTAGCTGGGACCACAGGCGCCCGCCACCACGCCCGGCTAATTTTTTGTATTTTTAGTAGAGACAGGGTTTCACCATGTTGGCCAGGATGGTCTCGCTCTCCTGACCTCGTGTTCCACCTGCCTCGGCCTCCCAAAGCGCTGGGATTACAGGCGTGAGCCACCGCACCCGGCCCAGGTTTTTCTTAATAAGGACTTCTCTGCTCCACAATAACAAATTTCCTTCATGTTTTCGTCTATCCTTTTGTCCTTTCCTTTGTTTAAATCATTAATCTATCTGGAATTTACTTTTATATGAGAAATGAAGCAGTGATCCAACTTTTTTAGGCAAATGGCTAGCCAGGTGTCATGACACTGTTTAGTGACTAATGTATCCTTTGGCAGTGCTTTGAAATGCCACCTTGATTGTGTAAGGAAGGCAAAAGTTCACCTGTACCCTCTTAGCATTTTCGGCTGGGCTAGAGAATTAAATTGATGTAAAACAGATTCATAGGAGAAAAGCGTATTGATTTCATATAAGTTTTCTGTGACACAGGAGCCCTCACAGGAAAACAAAGACACGAAGAAACAGTTAAACACTAATTTTGGACAAAGAGTAGTATATGGTGAAAATGTGACCAGGCAAGGGGCCTTGGGCTAGGGGAGTTACTTGTGGCTGAAGGAGAAAGGTTCATTTATGATGTTAGTTTATACGGAATTCTCTCAGCCCCAGTGATGTGTTACTTTCCTTCTGATAGAGGGAGGACATCTTCCACATGGAGGTTTCTCTCTTGCTTTCAGGAGGAGAAAGGAGAAGGCAGAGTGCTCTTTGTCAAGGGCCATTGGATAAAATAATCGTTATGCCAAAGTGGGACCTGCCTTCATTCATGTGTGAAATTTCCACTAGTATTTTCAGTTCCCTCTCAGCCTTTGTTCCATTTTCACTGCTCTGAGGCCTGCGTGCGTGAGCACCACCAGGGTTAGCTGCTGCAGCTCTGGGTTGCTTCTTGATGGCTGCTAACCCTAGTGCGCCCTCACAGCTCTCCTCGTTCAGATTTTTCCCAGCTTTTCTTACATCTTAAATTCCCCGTATCAATTTGAGGTTCAAATTGTCCAGGTACAAAACTCTTTTAAGTTCTTTGTTGTGATTGCATTACATTTATAAATAGGCTTAGGGAGATATTATATCTTTGTGATAATGAAGCCTCCGATTGATTTAGGCAACACTTTTCCATAGCCCTGTGTACCACTAAGAGCTTTACAAATGCTTACTTAACCCGATATGTTAATCTGTACAACAGCCCATGAGATGGCTATTTTTATTGTCCCTGTTTTACAGATGAGGAAACTGAGGCATAGAGGTAAATTGTTCAATTTACATGACTATTTTAAGATTTTTAGGTTTATTCAAGACTTGTTGACTGTCCTTCAGAATTTTAAAATTTGCTTCATATAAGTATTTTACATGTGATTACCCATTTTTTTTTTTCTGACTTGTGTCTATATAGTAGAAAACTGTTGGGTGTTACGTGTTAAATGTATAAACACTTGTTGAATTCTCTTATTGGTTCAGATATATTCTGGAAAGGTTGTTTTTCTTATATAATTCAGAAGGTCTGCATTGCACTTTTAGAGCTTTTATTATTTTTTTTGAGACAGGGTCTCACTCTGTCACCCAGACTGTAGTGCAGGGGCATGATCTCCCCTCACTGCAATTTCCACCTCCCAGGCTCAAGCAATTCCACTGCCTCAGCCTCCTGAGTAACTGAGATTACAGGCGTGCGCTACAACCGCCCGGCTAATTTTTGTATTTTTAGTAGAGATGGGGTTTCACCGTGTGGGCCAGGCTGGTCTCGAACTCCTGACCTCAAATGATCCACCGACCTCGGCCTCCCGAAGTGCTGGGATTACAGGCGTGAGTCACCATGCCCGGCCCTTTAGAGCTTTTATATGGCCGTTCTGTTTATTGTTCTACGACCTCTCCCAACTGTCCCCTGTGAAGGATGAGGAAATAGCATCCTTGTGCTTCCTCTCTCCTCCTGTCCATATCTCCTGCTGCCAGTCTTGGTTAGTTTTTTTATGAGTCTTATTTCTTCTAGTTTTTCCTTTAAATAATATGTTCCTAGCTCTGTGACTTGATCTTTCAACTGTATTTTCTGGACTTATTTCCATGGGAAAACCTATGTACTTTACCTTCTCTCTTCTCCCCTTCCCAATGTTTGGAAACACTGTTGTTATTTTTGTATTTCCTGGAGGTCAGAAGGGTGGGACTAAAAGTTCCAATCCTGTAATCACATGGTAGGTTGAAAGGGGTTTATTATGAAGAACAAAAGATGCTCCTCTCACTCCTATCACTTAGAAAATTCCAGAGGTTTCAGGAGCTCTATGCTAGGATCTGGGGATGGAGACCAAATCTGTATTTCTTAATGTATCACAATGTTACAGAAACTTAACAGCAAAAGGAGCCTGGGCCAGAGCCTCTGGGCCCAGGCAATGTGAAAGAGTCCACTATTGAAGGGGCTACTTTGTCTGGGGTATATACCCTGGGGTTCCTTATACGACACAGACACATGAGGAGTTTAAGAGCAGAGGTCTAATAGGTAGAAGAGGAGAGAAAGAGAAACAGCTTCCTCTATAGAGGAAGGGGTCTCCAAGTGGAAAAAGGACGGTTGGTGGTGAATGCTCCGAGTTTCATGGCCCAGTTGAGGAGGCGGTATCCGATTCATATAGGACTCACACAGTAGTTTTGGCGGGGAAGGCTGGTCACCCCGCACGGATCTTACGCAAATGGGCTTCCCAGTTGATTGGCCCCATCCTGTCTGCTCCTTACAATACATGTGGCTGACAGAGAAGTCTGCCGCCTTGCACATGTCTAGTCCTTAGTTCCCGCCAGCATTCACCCGTGCAGGCTCCCAGCTTGCAGGCTGCATTAGTTAGAAAATGATTTGGGGCTACTTTCATTAAAAAGAAAAGGCTGGGCTGGGCACGGTGGCTCACGCCTGTACTCCCAGTACTTTGGCAGGAGATCACCTGAGGCCGGGAGTTCAAGACCAGCCTGGCCAACATGGAGAAACCCCGTCTCTACTAAAAATACAAAAAATTAGCTGGGCATGGTGGCACATGCCTGAAATCCCAACTACTCAGGAAGCTTAGGTAGAATCACTGGAACCCAGGAGGCGGAGGTTGTGGTGGGCCGAGATTGCGCCACTGCACTCCAGCCTGGGCAACAAGAGCGAAATCCTGTCTCAAAAAAAAAAAAGAAAAGAAAAGCCTTACTGAGGACTCCCATGCCCTTGCTATCTGCCTAAATAATTCCTTTTTAACTCCCATATCACTATGGTGAGGTGGGGTGAGAGGTTCTCTGGAGTGCATCTTCTGTGGGGCACCGCCATGCCCCATCCAGCACTGATGCCAAGTGCCAGGGCTGACCTCAGCAGAGGCTTGGGTGTGGACCAGCCAGATGGCAGCTGGAAAGGGGTCACAGCAAACAGCTGGGGCAGAACAAGCAGTAGGATCCCAGGTGAAGCCAAGTCACCCAGGCCCTGGGAGTCACCAGGCACAGAATATGCATTGTTCTGCTGCAGACCTCAGCAGTGAGGCCAGGAGAGCACGCAGACCACCAGCAAGTGCAGGACGGCACCCAGGAGGGGCAGCAGATCCCAAAGTGTGCTTCCCTGGGGACCAGCCTGGGGCTGGGGGCCCCTCCCAATGCTACAGGACTAATGGTGCTCTAAGGTCAAGGAGCAGAGGTGTCCTAAGTGGCAGGGATGAGGGCCTATTTCCCAAGGAAGAAGCAGCACCCAAGCTCTGCTTCCCATGGAACTGATGGCTTCCTTCCCTCATCCTGGGAGCCTGAAACTTCCCCCCTTGCAGTTTGCATGCTGGGTTCTGGACAGAAATAGTCATAATTAAGCATTGATCAGGCTGCACTTAGACCCACTTTCTTGTTGCTGAAAGTCACACAGCACTCTAGATGGTGACCATTTGCATACCCGATGTTTCCACAGATAGGATTTCTGACTTTAGGATTATAAGACTGACTGTTTAATAATTTATTTGTATCCCTTTTGTTCCTATAGACAGGATCTCTGATATTAGAATAAATCACTTAAGATGTTTTTCAGAGTCTGAATTCCAGCAACCAGTTTGAAGACCCCCACAGAGGACCAAGCATGAGAATACAGCGGCTTCATCTCCCTGTCCCATGATGTCATCCTGCACTTTTCAACCAATCAACAATCTCCACACTTCGGCCCATTCCTAATCCAAACTTCTCTGGGAGATGGATTTGAGGTTTCCTCCTATCCCCTCCTTCGGTGACCCTACCATTAAACTGCTTTCTCTGCTGCAACCCAGTGTTGGGATATGTGCACATTTGACAACAAACCTATTACAATTACACATAGACCCCAAATGTCCAGGCACTGGACGGCTGGCATTCCCAGGCCCCACCCACCTGGTACCCAGGAAGTCTGTGCAGCCTTCATCATTGCACTTGTGCCCAGCCTGCCCTGTAAGAAGGCAGCTAAAGGACTGAATTCTCTCTCCTGGATGCAGACACCCACCACCCACTGTGTGTCCAGCAGAGCCCGCTCCTTTCTGGGGGGCACGTTTCTGTGGGTAGGAAAACAATGCCTCCTTCCCTCTCTGGCTCTGTCAACTTCCCATTTAACAATAAAAACCTTCCCTAGGCCGGGCGCAGTGGCTCACGCCTGTAATCCCAGCACTTTGGGAGGCCGAGGCGGGTGGATCACGAGATCAGGAGATCGAGACCATCCTAGCTAACACGGTGAAACCCTGTCTCTACTAAAAATACAAAAAAATTAGCCAAGCGTGGTGGCAGCCACCTGTAGTCCCAGCTACTCGGGAGGCTGAGGCAGGAGAATGGCGTGAACCCAGGAGGCGGAGCTTGCTGTGAGCCGATATCGCGCCACTGCCCTCCAGCCTGGGCGACAGAGAGAGACTCTGTCTCAGAAAAAAAAAAAAAAAACTTTCCTAACTCTTGACTGGTGTCATCATGAAATCCTTCTCTGTTGACTGGGATGCATGCTGCGTGACACACCCTCTCCTGCACACCCCGGACTCAGGCCAGTGGGAGGGAAGGCAGGCTAGGGGAAGAGGGTTCCTGAAAGACCAGGCTGCCAGATCAACATAAGCTGCTCAGCAGAAGGTACAATGCCAGCCTGCAGTGCTCACCCCAGCCCCTGTTCACGGAGCCTCCCTTTAACCATGCCAACACTGTGGAATCTCAACTCTTACCCCAACGCTCCCTCTTCATGCCTCTTGTGTACACCACACATGCAAGTGTTTGTGCAAGTGTTTATCTAGGGTAGTGATTCTCAGCCAGGGCAATTTTGCCCCCTCAGGAGCCATCTGACATTTTTGGTTCTCACAAGTTGGGGTCAGGGGATGCTTCTGGCATCCAGTGGGTGGCAGCCAAGGATGCTGCTAAACATTCTACAATGCCCAAGACAGCCCCTCGCCACAACACCACTGGCCTTGAGCAAGTCCGCTCCAGGCAAACACTGGCGTGCCTTATGTACCATGCTAAATTGTGATTGAGGCTTCCTAATATTTTGTCATACAGAAATGCTTCACTTGAAAAAGTTTGTTTTACACTGTCTTTTGCTTACACCTGTGTCTTACTTGGGTTTTTTTGTACCCCACATTCATGAACATATTTCCCCAAACTTTCTATGAATGCTTTTACAGATTTTGTAAGGTTGGGATTTTAGCCCATGGGTGATTTTTTCTTGTGAATGACATGAGGGAGGGAATCCCCTCTCCTTGCCACCACTGCATGGTCACCCTGACCTGCACCGTATCGTCCACTTCTTCCTGGTCACAGTAGCGGCCCCGCTCAGTGCCTTGGCCCCCTGCCCCATCCCTCCTTGCTCAAGGACTCTGCTTCTCTGTCATGTCATCTCTCCCACACATGGGCCCTTCGTCCCTTGCACCTGCATTCTGCATCTCCTGCACTGACATGCTGTTGCACTGTCTCGTTTTGGAAGCTCTCCCTTGCTCCCGGTTCTCCTGTGACCACCACGGCTTTCCTGCCCTTTCACAGCAGGGCTTCACCCAGAGCCCGCACGAGTCTCCTCCCCTTCCTTACCTCCCGCCAGCGTCCTGCTGCTGAATGGACTGATTACAATTTCCTTCCCAGTGTGGAAAAAGATGAAAAGGAACATTAAAATGTTACCTTAACATTTCGATACCGGAAGCTGCATTTCTATGCTAGAAAGAGGCCAAAGAGAAGCTCCAATTCAGCACAAAAGTGGACAGTGTGCAATAAAGTTTAATTAACCAGTACTGCGAGGCCACCTTCATGGACTAGCATCCCTTCGTGAGCTGAAGAACTGAACAAGCAGAAGCACAGGCCAAACCCGTCCTTCCACGCTCCCCACTGTGCAGATGGGCTCACTGAGGCTCTGGCGTACACTACTGGCTCAGCACTGGATCTATTTCGGGCCAAAGCGTCAGCAGAACTGATACCCACAGGGCATCCGAGTCCATATCCAGACTGGGCTCCCTCTGCGGCCGTCTCTTAAACCGAGCCACTGCCTGCTGATGGTGAGTTTCCAATCACGAGCTGCACTGGGAGTGCCGGAGGCCTGGCTGGGCACACATCCCGGTGGGTATGAAGGGAATTTGGGAGTGGCATCTAGAAGATCAGCATGAGGGGTACAGAGGAGAAAAAGAACCCACAGCTTGCAGCCAGCAGGGGAAACTGGCTCAGCGCACAGACAGGGCCCCTAGTGAAGTCCATCTAGGCCAGTTGCCCTAAGTGCAGATCCAAGCAGGACAGGACAGGACTCATAACTGAGGAAAACGAGAGAAGCTGAGTGTTCAGGGGCCCCACTGCCTCCTGCCTGCAAGGAGGCTATGCTGGGTGTGCAAACAGAAGACGGTACATGAAGATCCTCACTGAGGGGGCACGAGGAGACACCAGGCCAGAGGGGCAGGGCCAGCAGGGCCTGGGAGAAGACCAAAGGAGATAGTCAGTGAACTATGGAGGAGCCTGGCACCCCATCCAAGCTGCTGGGGTCAAAGGCAAACCCAGTGCCAGCCCCTCCAATGGACCAGGCCCTGCCTGGCCTGCTCCAAGCTGCAGCCCATCTGGGAGGAGCCCTCTGTGGGTCAGTGCTGGGTCCTCGAAGGCCACCGTCGCATGGCACCTCAGTGCCATGGTTAAGTCTAGGGACCTGAGATCATTAGATGTGAGCTTGATCACTGCTATTTCCTGGCTGTACGGTCTCGAGGAAATCATTCCCATCCCCAGAGTCTTAGTCTTTTCATTGTGAAATGGGTCATTAACATGTACACCTCACAGAATTCTCACAAGGATTAAATGATTAATCTTATTCGATGAGATCCCATGCTTTAGGAACTTATTATAGGGGCCCACCCACAGTAGACCATCACACATCCAAGGGGCGGGGGAGCAGAGGTGGCAGGTGGCTATGTAAGAAAAATCTCAGGAAACAGCAGGGAGGAGAAGGAGGCCATGCCGTCTTTCTGAAAAGAGGAGAAGTATTCTCGCTTTCGTCTGATCCCTGCACCGAGAGGCACGGGCCCCCAACATACCAGCCACTCCCACTGTCAGTCTTTCCTCTCCGGCTGATATGTGAGGACCAGCTGCTCCATGGAGTCGATCTGCAGGAGAGGGAAGAGCCATCAGAACCTCTGGGAGATGCTCCTCCAGTTGGCCTTAAGGGCCGCCCATGCAGGCTGGCAGCAGCAGGCAGGGGCGAGGCAGGTGGGAACTCCGGCTTGTGGATTTCCCTAGCCCAGGGAAGGCAACCCTCCCTCCCTCACCCATTCTGCCTACATCCCACATGGGAACTCATGTACTGATCCACCCATACACATTCAGGCCTCCTTGAAGGAAGACTTGAGCAACAGGAAGAGGAGAGACAAGAACCCCGAGGGGGCCAGGGGTACAGAAGAGAGAGGGCCATGGCAGTCACCAGGGGGGCCACCCGTCACTTTCACCTGGAACCACCACACACTTGCCTGGCCATGGTCCACTATTTCCCAGAAACTGGAATCGGCTGCTCGGTACTTCCTCCCGGGGTAGAGCTGCCACACGGGGGGCAGCTGGGAGAAGGGCATCTGGCCGGAAAAGAGTGGCTCCCGGGTATGCACTGCCATCTGCCACAAGTGCACCGTGATGCTGGGTTCATACTGAAGGGACCGGAGAGGGGGTGGCA
Organism: Macaca fascicularis; assembly: GCF_037993035.2. NCBI lineage: Eukaryota > Metazoa > Chordata > Mammalia > Primates > Cercopithecidae > Macaca > Macaca fascicularis. The sequence continues at coordinate 163,754,186 of NC_088381.1, read as the reverse complement.
GATCAGGGATAGGGTTCCCTGCCAACTGGGCGGCATACTAGCAATGCAGGCCTAGATGCCCCGGCCCGGCCAGTGGGCTGCCAGGGTCAGAGGTAAATGTTTTCAGAATTCCAGACCAAGAGCCTTGGCACTGGTGCCTGTGGCTACATCTAGGACGACTGGGGTTCTTCTGGCCCCCTCTGACCTGCTCCCTGCCTCGCCCCACTGCAACCCCCAAATTTAGCCACTGTTTCCAACCTGTCACCACCCTGGGTTAAAGCTAAGTATTCTCTTGGGGCTCCATCTCTGCCATTGCCATAATTTTTAAATCTTCGTTTTAAAAACAAGATATCCATGGACTCCTGGATCTGAGGGTGATAGATTTTCCCCCCAAAATATGCTGCAGTTCTGATCATGAACTTCACATACTTACAGTAAATATACAAAATAAGGCTGGGAGCAGTGACTTATGCCTGTAATCCCAACACTTCGGGAGGCCGAGGCAGGAGGACTGCTTGAAGCTAGGAGTTCAAGACCAGCCTTGGCAACATAATGAGACTATGTCTCTACAAAAAATAAAAAATTAGCTGGCCATGGTGGCATGTGCCTACAGTCCCAGCTACTCGGGAAGCTAAGGTGGGAAGATTTCTCGAACCCAGGAGGTAGAGGCTGTTGTGAGCTATGATTATGTCATTGCACTCCAGCCTGGGAGACAGAGAAAGACCCTGTCTCAATATAAATACATAATAATAAAAATAACAAAATTAGGCTGGTACTGGAAGTTAGAAAGATGAAAGGAAAAGTAAAATCAAAGCTTCTTATGCAACAAAATGGAAAGTCTTTTACACAATTTTCTAAGTATTTGTCGTTAGTGATAAAACGTCTTTTTGAATTAAGAATATTAGCGCTTTATCAAAAAAACACGTTGTGATGATTTTTCTCAGTTTGTTGTCCTAGCTTTTTTACGGACTGCTTTTGCAAAGAGAAATATTTTAAATTATGTGGCAAAAATCTCTCCTTCTCTGTGTATTCTGACTTTAGATCAGAGATCAGCAAACGAAGTCCGGCTTGCCATCTGCTTTTGCAAATAAAGCTTTATTGTAAATAAACTAAGGCTCCTTCCCTCATTCCTTTACCGTTGCCTTTAGCTGCTTTTGCACTGCAATAGTAGAGCTGAGTAGCTGCAAGAGCATAGCTCTCAAAGTGGAAAATGTTTACCATCACATCCTTTACAGAAAAAGTTGGCTACTCTTTGCATTAGATGTGCCCAGGAAGCTTAATTCCCACCCTAAGACATCGATCTATTTTTAAGAAAGAGGGAAAAAAATACTAAGTAGGTCCCTTATCCCACCCATGGCTAAGTTATTTGAAGAATCCATTCTATTTCCACTGAATCATAAAAAAAAAAAAAAAAAAAAAAAAAAAAAAAAAAAAGCTTAGAACTGTTTTTAAGAGTACAGTTCAGTGGCATTAAGTGCATTGACATGTGGAACCGTCGGCACTATCCACCTCCAGAACTTTTTATCTTCCCAAACTGAGACTCCATACCTGTTATTAACATTAACTTCCCATCCCCGACTCCCTCCAGCCCCTGGCAGCCACCATTCCACTTTATGAACGAGACCACTCTGAGTACCTCATACAAGAGAATCTCTCCTTCCGTGACTGGCCTATTTCATTTAGTATAATGTCTCCAAGTTTCATCCATGTGCCTGACTTTCCTTTTTAAGTGTGAATACTTCATGGTTTGTGTTTTGTTTACCCATTCATCTATCAATGGACACTGGGGCTGCCTCCACCTTTTGGCTAGTATGAATGATACTGCTGTGAACATGGATGTACAAATACATGCTTAAGTTCCTGCTTCAAAGTCTTGTGGGTATACACCCAGAAATGGCATTGCTGGATTGTGCCGTAATTCTCTTTTTTGAGGAATTCTCATCCTGTTTTCCATAGCGGCTGCACCATTTCACAGTCCCCTCCATTAACACCTTCTCCGGCTTTTGAAAAACTTAAAATATTTGCTCCACAATTTTTGCATGCTTTATTTAGTGTATGTACAGAAAAGCCTTTCCATGTTGTCTACCAATGTTTTTTGAAACAACCTATTTGAAGATTTTTAAGGAAATGTGTTATATTGTTTAAAATGTCAGTGACCTGGCCGGGCGCGGTGGCTCGCCTGTAATCCCAGCAGTTTGGGAGCCAAGGTGGGCAGATCACTTGAGGTCAGGAGTTCAAAACCAGCCTGGCTCACATGATTAAACCTTGTCTCTTCTAAAAATAACAAAAAAAAAATAGCTGTAAAAAAAAATAGCCTGTAATCCCAGCTACTCAGGAGGCTGAGGCATGAGAATCACTTGAGCCTGGGAGGTGGAGGTTGCAGTGAGCCGAGATCACACCACTGCACTCCAGCCGCAACAGAGCAAGACTCTCTCAAAAAACAAACAGGCAGTGAATTGTTTACAATGACCTAAATGTTTGGGTTTTGGGTTTTTTTGTTTTTGTTTTTGTTTTTTGAGACGGAATCTCGCTATGTCACCCAGGCTGGAGTGCAGTGGCGCTATCTCAGCTCACTGCAAGCTCTGCCTCCTGGATTCACGCCATTCTCCTGCCTCAGCCTCCTAAGTAGCTGGGACTACAGGCACCCGCCACCATGCCCGGCTAATTTTTTTGTATTTTCAGTAGAGACAGGTTTTCACCATGTTAGCCAGGATGGTCTTGATCTCCTGACCTCATGATCTGCCAGCCTCGGCCTCCCAAAGTGGTGGGATTACAGGCGTGAGCCACGGCGCCTGGCCTTCAATGGCATTTTAAATATCCGGATAAACTTTCACCATATTACACTAAGGTACAGCCAGCTCCCCATTTCCGTGGATACTGCACCCATGAATTCAACCAACCTCAGATTTAAAATATTTGGGGGAAAAAAAATTTCCACAAAGTTCCAAGAAGCAGAGCTTGAAGTGATGTGTAGGTGTAGCATTAGGTGTTATTAGTAATCTAATTTCAAATATAGGAGAGGATTGTGCTGAGGTTGTATGTAATTACTACCCATGTAATTTTCTATCAGGGACTTGAGCATCCACAGTCGGTCCTGGAATCAATTCCCGCCCTCACCAGAGACTCTACTGTATTTACTTTATCCCTCAAAGACCGGCTGTGATCTAAAGCCCTCATCTACGGCCGTTTCCTGAGTCATTATCATTATCACCTGGGGAGCTTTTGAACAGTAAAGAATCTGGGACTCCACCCAAGCCTCCTGAATTAATTTCCAGAATCTGTTATCAGTCAAATGCTTCCCCAGGCCAGTCAGGCGGTGAGCCACGTACATGAGCATGTCTGTGACTCACTTGCCACAGAGGTATATTATTCTCATTTTGCAGATTAGTAATCTGAAACCAATCTCACATTCATCCTATTGGCCCACCTGGTGCCTCCAGGTTGCAATGCTTTTGCTTATACTACTCCCGCCTCCTTTCTAGACCTGGAGAACTCCTACTCATCCCACAAAGCCCAGCTCAATAGCTGCCCCATTTGTGAACCTTCCCAGCATGCACTGGGAATGGCACTAAGTCCTGAGCTGCCTTAGCCTCGGCTTCACCAGGCAGGACCGTATTACCTCATGTGGATAAGTTTGTGCCTGTGGTCCCTTCACGGGGGTGTTCCTGGGGCCAGGGCATTGCTTCGCTCCTAGACCTGCACAGAAGTGTTTTCCAGTGCGGGTAAGAACGGCCCCCTCTAATTCCCCACCGCAGTCCCACACGGGCAAGGGTCAGTGCGCAGCCCTCCCACAGCCTCCCCACCGTGCCCAGGACTCACTGTGCTGCCCTGGGAGGCGCTGCCCTGGGTGTTTGAGGCCCTGGCCCATTCCCTGTGCGAGGGACTGAACCGCACAACCACAGTCACCCAGGTCCTCCCTTTCTCGTCTTCGTAGATGCCAGGCTTCTGGATCCACAGACGGTCAGGGGGCGTCCCTAGACGCGCAGAAGCTTCGGAGGCCATGGCAAGTCTGCACCCGGGGGCTCGCTTCGAGGCTCACATGTGTGGACCTTTCAAGGTGCGCAATCTCCTTAAATGGAGCAGCTCCCGCGTGGGTGGGGCCGGGGCCGGCAGTGGGGCGGGGCCAGTTGGGGAAGCGGGGAAGAGCGGGGAGGGGGAATAAAGGTTGCTTAACATGTGGGGAGCCCTATGCCATGTCAGGCATTTTTCATAGGGTATCTCACTGACATCTCCTAACAACTCCATAAACTAGAGACTGTCACCCACATTTCACAGACAAAGTATCAGAGGCTTGAGTGGCTTAGTAACCTGAACGAAGTGGGTAGCAGAGGAAGGGGAGGTAGCAGAAGCAGAGGAGGGAGAGAAGAGGGAGGAGGAGGGAAATAAAAGCAACCTGCAGCAGGGGCTAGGCAGGGACGAAGCCAAAGAGCAGGGGGGTTAGGAACCCGGCCTGGGTCTCCTGGAGGGGCGGGGGCTGGACCGGGAGCTGCTGGGGGCAAAAGGGCAGCTCCCGGGCATAGAGCTGCCCAGGCTTCACCCCAGGCATCTGCAAGGAATTTGGCCCCTAAGACCTATTTCACCTCCCTTCCACTGGTCCCAGTCCCTCCTCAGCCTCCTCTCTGAGATCCCCCTGCCCAATTTTCTGGCAGGTGATTCCCCTCCTTTGCTCCTCGCAACCCCCTGCCAACCATCCTGCCCCAGATCCTGAGCTGGCATGCACGACCCTGGTCTCTCCCACCCTGTGGCCGTTCCTGTAACAGGACTCCGTGTCAGGGACCCTTCTTTGAGCTTAGAGGCATGGGGGGCGGGGGCGTGTAACCTCTGTGGACTCTTGGCCCTGGAGATATCTGGTGAAGGCGCATCCTGCACAAATCAAGCTCCCTCTCCTTAGAAATAAGCCAGGGCCCTATCAGCATCTGAGATCAGGATCAGATAAAACTGACAGAAACAAGGCCACGGGAGGCCACATGGCCACCTGGCCAGCCCATCCTTGGCCACGGGACCCAGAGTGCCCACTTGGCCTGGTCGTCTTATTTGCTCGACTTTGTCAAGAGGCCACAGAAGCTCAAGAACATAGCAAGGTCCGTTCTATAAGCACCCTGGGCTGCTCCTAAATGCACCATGAATAGGAACCTTTTCCTTTTGAAATCCACACGCATGATTCTTCTAGTTCAAGTGAAAATTAGTATTGAGATGACGCCATTCTGCTGGGGAGATGTGAAAATGATTTCTGGACAGCCCTGATCCAGTGTAAGTGGCAGGTAGGATAACCACTTTTGAAGAACTCACTGGGCAGCTTCTGTGGAGGTCTGAGCCTTGTTTTCACAGCAATTCCACCTCCTTCCCCAGTGTTTTTCCAAGAAACCAACACTTGGGGTGGGACTGGAGTAGGCCAGGAAGACAAGGGACATCACAGTCTCATATAATGTGATGTGGAATCACGTTATATGTGGAATCACGTACGTATGTCACCTTTGCCGCATTCTATTGGTCAGGGGTAGGTCCTACCCTTACTCAAGGTTATGAATACTAGGAGGCAGGGATCATGGGGACACCTGGTCTCCTGGGCCCCCCGTAGCCTGTTTGCTGTAAGTACCTACCCTATGGGACTCCTCTGAGGATCCGATGAGGCTATATGTAAAGTGTTAAAGCCTGACACATAGTTAACACTTGAAATACCCTGGTCGATAGTTATGTTCTCAGATGAGTTCCCTCTCCCAAGCAGAATCCATCAGTCCTACCCTTGTAACCCCAATGCAATTACTATTTATCTCTATCACTTTCTATTGCAAATATATATATTGATATTCTCAACCTCATTCCCTGATGGGCAGGTGTGTGACTGTCAGTGGGGTTGGAGGTAAAGGTTGCTTAATATGTGGGAAGCCCCTATGCCATGTCAGGCATTTTTCATAGGGTATCTCACTGACATCTCCCAACAACTCCATAAACTAGAGACTGTCACCCCCATTTCATAGATGAAGCATCAGAGGCTTGAGGGGCTTAGTAACCTGAACGAAGTGGGTAGCAGAGGAAGGATATGGACCCAGCTGTTCCTGGTTCTAACATGCATGCTGCTTGTTGTCTGCTTTGGCCAAGTTTGGCTCATTACATGGAAGAGGCAGAACCTGGAGCAGGGAGATCCACAGTGGCTACTGAAGAAATGCTGGTGGGCTCTGAAGGTGCAGACGGAGAACACCTTCCCATGAGTGGGTGGTCAGAAGGCAAGTAGAGGTCTCCATAGGCAGAAAGAAATAACTACCAGTTAGCCTCGAGGTGGAAAATTGATTGCTTCACCAATCACCCTCCTTGGCCAGGTCTCCCACTCCTCAACCCTTGGACCTGCTCTGAAAAAAGCCTCAGAGCTGCAGGTGAGAACAGTTTGGTCCCTGGTCCTTCAGCTGGCCTTTGTCCATGTCATGTCTGAGATAAGGCTATGTCTTCTGGCCAAGTTGTCCATCTCTGGTACCTGTGACCTGAAGGATTCACTCTTGGGGGTAGGTGCCACCAAAGTCTTTGATCTCTCCAGAATGTCTCCCGGGATTGCCTGGTACTGACAGTGCACTCATGCCTGGGCGCAATGCTCTCCTCTTCCAGCAGAGGGAACCCTTCACAAGCCCCAAGCCCCCGGGGACCCGCTTGCTGGAAGGATTCCAGACCACAAACAAGGAGGCACTGTGCAGGGATTGGAAGGCTGGGTAAGAGTCACTGATACCTCTGCACAGTTCTGTTCAGCTCCTCCTCGGTACTGGGCCAAAATGGCAGGGCAGACAAGATGCCAAAGGCAGACAGTCTAGACAGAGCGTGGTATAGATGGAACTGGCAAAGTTATCCCACAAAGGAAGCAGCATGAGTAGACCTGGACGAGAGGTAATTCAGGGTGTGTCTGGAGATCAGGAATAATGAGGATTATCCAGGCTCATACGATAAAGAATAAGAATGTGGTGGTGGTGGGGTGGTGGGGGCAGGGGAGGTGCTGATGCTCCATTGTAAGGATCAAACACGCCAGTGCCAGCAGCTGGTTTTGAATGAGGAGCAATGAATGTTTGAGACAAGGAGTGGCATAAGTATGCACTTAATGTTTGAACTAGTGATAAAACGAAAGAGTGGCTTAGTAATCAAGTAGATCGTGACTACTAGAGAAAAGACTGGATGGAGACTGTGCAGATAATAACAAAAACAAGAACGTCCAGAGAAAACTTGCAAACTGGTAAAAGAAACTCAACCCAACTATGTAACTGAAGAATGGGGGTTTAGGAAAGTTTTGCTCATTTCAAGGTGAAAATGTACACTATTTTCTTCTAAAGGTTTTATTTAGATTCATTTGTCCATGTTGATATCCAATTAACTTAATGCCATTTATTTAGAAGACTATCCGTTCTCCTACTGTACTGTATCATCACTTCTGTCACAAATCTGGGAATATTCATGTCTGAGTCTGTTTCTGGACACTTTTCTATTCCACTAGTCTGTTCGTCTCTCCTTGTGTTGATACCACATTGCTAATTACTATAGCTTTAAAATAGGTCTTTATATCTTATAGTAAGATTCTGTTTCTCTGGAGAACCCTAATACAGCTATTTGCTTCCCTTTACATATGCATATGCATTTTAAAATCAGCTTGTTAATCCTTCCCACCTCCAAAAGCCTGCTAAGATTGATGGGGATTGTGCTGAATCTATAGGTCTATTTGAAGAGAATTAACACCTCCACCATATTAAGCCTTATAATCTGAAGCGATTGCATAGTGTATCCTTCCATATTTTGGGTTGTCTTTCATTGTTCTCTCTGATTTTATTAAATTAACTCTTAAGTATTTGATTGATGCCATTTTAAACGTCATTTTAAATTCTGTATTATGTTTGTTGCTGTTATAAAAAAATGCAACTGGTTTGTGTACATTGACACTATATCCAAGACTTAGATAAACTGACTTATCTCTAATAGTTTATCCATTCTTTGAGGAAATGTCTTAGCCATTATTATCTTCAACTATTCCTGTCTCATCCTTTCTTCTCCTCTTTCCCTCTCTTTCAGTAACTCCAACTACACATTGTCAGACCCTTTAAACTGTGTGCCATGCTCTCTATGTTCTGTCCTGTTTTGTTTCCCTTTTTTTCCCTCTCTGAGCTTCAATTTTGATGTTTTCTATTGGTTTATCTTCCAGTTCACGAATGCTGACATCTGCTATATCCAATCTGCTCTCAATTGATTTCTTTGCTGCAAATATTATATTAATTAGTTCCAGGATGCCCACTTGATGCTTTTTTTGAAAAATTAAAACTTTATCTGATAATCTCTACACTTTTAATCATTCTGTCCATCATTCTATTTCTTTGGACATAATCATAAAGTTCTTGTCTAATAACTCTGATTTACTGGTGGGCCTCCTTCTATTGTCTGCTTTTTCTCTTGGTTTTTAGTTAAATGGTCTTTTCTCTTGAGTAATATTTAAAGGAATGCCAAATATTTTGTATAAAAGCACTGGAAAGGCTCTAGTGTTTTCCCCCTAAGTACGGTTAACCCTATTCTCTGCTAGGCAGATACAGTGAAGTATTAAACAGTTTAATCCCAATAGGGACTGAACTGAGCCAAGGTTAAGTTGCAGTTTGGAAAAGAATCAGTCTATGTGGCCAGGCACAGTGGCTCACTTTGTAATCCCAGCACTTTGGGAGGCCAAGGTGGGTGGATCGCTTGAGCTCAGGAGTTTGAGACCAGCCTAGGCAACAGTGAGACCCCCATCTCTACAAAAAAAAAAAATACAAAAAGTAGCTGGGTGTAATGGTGCATGCCTGTAGCCCCAGCTACTTGGGAGGCTGAGGTGGGAGGATCACTTGAACCCCGGAGGTCAAGGCTGCAGTGAGTCAAGATCGAGCCACTGCACTTCAGCCTGGGTGACAGAGTGAGACTCTATTTTAAAAAAAAAAATAGCCCATCTACCTCTAGTTTGCCCTGTTCTTAGAGTATGACCTTCAATCAAGAGGCTGATAGGTCTTTGTCTCAGCACCGTGAACAAAAGTTCTCTGGAAAGGAAATTGGAGGAAAGAGACTTTATATTCCAGTGAATAGTTTGCACACCAGGGAGATGCAGCCTTCAGTGTAAAACAAGATGTGTTCCAGAAAACAAAGGGAGGCTTGGGGTTCTGTAGCAAAAGTTCCCACCCAGGTTCCCAATCAGGTCCATTTATGCAACTGAGAGATTCAGACTCAGGTAGTTCCAATTAGTTGGTACAGCTGAGCCTTGATTGGTCAAGGCAGGTGGGCTCTGACTGGTTGGTTTAGACGTGCTCTGAAAGTCCTCAAGTCGAACAGAGGTGTTGGATTTCTGGGAACTCAGAGTACCTATGTGATTTCTAGTTAGCAGATGGCTGCTTGGCTCTATTTTACATTTAGGCCCCATTAGCCACTAAGGATCTTTCTTGAAAGATTGGCTCTTTCGGGTTCACATTTGCTCATGACACTAAGAGACTGCAGGAAATTATTTTGCTTTTGGGGGTTTGGCTTTGCTCTTCAGCATCCTGCCCTGAACTGCTTCAAATTGTAAAAAGCCTGTGGTTAGAGGGTACTGGTCACACATCTGAGGTTCCCTCAAGTCTCCACATTTGTCCAGATGCACAAAGACTCATGGCTAATGTTCTCAGGGAAAAGCAGCTGCAGATGCCTGACAGCAGGGGTCAGTTCACCTGCTCTCCAGCGTTTTCTGCTCCCGCCAAGTTGTTCTCAGGAACTCCACCCCCTGGTGAGCCTTTGTCTTCTCAGGAGACCACAGGGAGCCTGGGCAACATGGTCAGACCCACTCTACAAAAAATACAGAAAGTACCCGGGTGTGGTGGCACGTGCCTGTGGTCCCAGCTACTTGGGGGCTGAGGTGGGAGGATCACTGGAGCCTGAGAGGTCCAGGCTGCAGTGAGCTGTGATTGTGCCACTGCATTCCTGACAGAAAGAGACCCTGCCTCAAAAAAAAAAAAACCCACAGGAAATTCCACTCTACTTTTCTGAGGTCTTCAACTTAGCCTGTTAGCCTCTCACATCACACAGCTTCACAGTTCAGCACGTCTTAAGGAGGAAGCTGGCTGGATGCTTGAGGCCCCTCAGGCCTTTAATTTGATTACTCCACAGCAGCCCCCGACTGGACTCAGCACGAATTTCAGTCTTTAGCCTGTGCCCGGAATTATCAACTGACAGCAAGGGAAAGGCATCTGCAGATGCTCACCTCTGAGCTGTCCTCCCTTCTCCAGAATTTTACTTCCTCTGGCCCTTGTTGCTTCCGTAGCTCCCCGACGGTTTGGAAAATATAATCTTTATTTTTATCTAGATTTTCCATAGTGTGGCTGTAGTGTTACCAGAAAGGGGTCCCAATCCAGACCTCAAGAGAAGGTTCTTGGACCTCATGCAAGAATTTGGGGCAAGTCCATAGGGTAAAGTGAAAGCAAGTTTATTAAGAAAGTAAATACAGAATGGCTACTCCATAGGCAGAGCAGCCCTGAGGGCTGCTGGTTGGCTATTTTCATGGTTATTTCTTGATTATATGCTAAACAAGGGGTGCATTATTCTTGAGTTTTCCAGGAAAGGGGTGGACAATTGGACCGGAGGGCTCCTCCCCTTTAGACATATAGGGTAACTTCCTGATGTGTCCATGTCATTGTAAACTGTCATGGTGCTGGTGGGAGTGTCTTTTATCATGCTACTATATTATAATTAGTGAATAATCAGCAGTGAGGACGACCAGAGATCACTTTTGTCACCATCATGCTTTTGGTGAGTTTTGACTGGCTTTTTTTTTTTTTTTTTTATCACAACCTGTTTTATCAGCAAGGTCTTTGTGACCTGTATCCTGTGCTGACCTCCTATCTCATCCTGTGACTTAGAATGCCTAAGCTCATGGGAATGCAGTCCAGTAAGGTCTCAGTCTTATTTTATTCAGCCCTTATTCAAAATGGAGTCACTGTGGTTCAAACGCCTCTGAAAGTAGCATTGGCATGTTGCAAACCACTTCATCTTACCCTAAGAGAGGGAGAGCTTTTTTTTTTTTTTTTTTTTTTAAAGTAGAAGGAATTAAATTATGTCTTTGTGCTGACGGAATTGAAGCAGGAGAGAATGGCAAGGTATAAACTGAAGGCAAGCACAGTGATGAGAGCCCAAGGGGATGGCTTGGCTTGAAGGAAGGAGGGACTCTTCTTCCAGTGTAACTGAAAGGAACAAGGAGAATCAGCTCAGAGGCAAGTAAGGGTTTTAGGTTTGGGGGCAAGAAGAGGAAATTCCCTTCCTCCACCTTTCACAGCATGAAATTACAAATGGTTATTTTGTAATTTTCTAAGACCTAACCTTGGAAAATAAACATATGAAAATATTAAGAACATGTTTATGACCTTCGATAGGGATGACCTTCTTAAAGATGATGCAGAAAGCAAAAGTATGACCTTTTTTTTTTTTTTTTTTTTTTTTTTTGAGATGGAGTTTCGTTCTTATTGCCCAGGCTGGAGTGCAATGACACGATCTCGGTTCACCACAACCTCCACCTCCCAGGTTCAAGCAATTCTCCTGTCTCAGCCTCCCGAGTAGCTGGGAATACAGGCGTGTGCCACCAAACCCGGCTAATGTTGTATTTTTAGTAGAGACAGGGTTTCTCCGTGTTGGTCAGGTTGGTCTCAAACTCCTGACCTCAGGTGATCCGCCTGCCTCGGCCTCCCAAAGTGCTGGGATTACAGGCATGAGCCACCGAAAAGTATGACTTCTTATGACAATACATGAATTTTCAAAAGTGACCAGAGTAAGAGAAGATAGTAACAATATATAGCAAAGTATTAGTTTCCAGTATATGTAATGAACTCTTACAGATCAGTAAGTAAAGGGAATAACCCATTGGAAAAATAGGGAACAGCTAGAATTCACAGAAAAGGAGATGAAAACGGCCAGTTGCTGTATGAGAAGACGCTCAGTCTCACAAGTAATCAAGAAAATGCAAATTTTAAAAGTGAGATACATTTTTTAAATCTATAGTAGTGCCAAACAAAAGCACTTGGCAATATCAAATGTTGGCAAGTGACGTCATTTGCCTTATTGACCAGGTCCCTTTTTCACAGGAGCTGGTGAAGGAGAACCAGGCTCTTCCTCCCGTGGCCACCCTGGCCGGTCAGTTTCCACAGAACTAGCACACCAGGCTGGGCAGGCCAGCGCAAGTTTCTTTACTGAAAGTTGGGTCCGTTTCAAAAGGACAATCTGGACACAGAACAGACAAATGTTAGAGTTTGAGAGTTTTCCCTTGAGTTTTGCAAGACAAAACATCTAGTAACTTCAGTATTCACCAGGAAGAATTCCCCAGTGGCCTCTCCCTCCGGCCCTTTCTCCTGCCTGCCTTCAGGATCACCCCTTGTCTCATAGGCTTTAATTTTTCAGGTCTCCTTCTTGGATAGATTCTATCCTGCCCACAGGTGAGCCCTCTCTTCCCATGCCAAGTTTCCACCTAACCTTGGTCTGGAGCAGGTGCAGGCTTCGGCCAGGTGGAAGCTGCTGGGTGGGTGCTGCCTAGCCTTGGATGCTTGGGTAAGGAGAAGCGGGGTGAAATTAGGGTGATGGGCTCCAGCCTGTTGGCCAAGGTTGAGCCTGGCTTCTCTCATTCAAGTTTCCTCATTGGCAAGAACAATAAGCCTGCCAGTTCTTTTATTAATAGATCTATAAAGTTGGCACCTCTCCCAAGGGCAGACCTTTTCTCCCCCATAGGACAAGACAGTCTAAAACCAAATTGAGGAGGAAACAACACTTTGTCCGTTAGCACAGGCTCGTCCTGCCCTTGCAAACTTTGGTCTCATTATTGACAGAGGGGCTTTTGATTTCTCCCCAGCTCCACTGAGAGGGGGTGGGGAGAGCTGGATTTATGCTTCATAGCTGAGCTTTGTTGGAAGAGGACCAAGGGATAAATTCATTCAGCCCAGCCATTCTTTCTCCTTCCCCATATAAATGGAGAAAGACGGTTCCTACAATGCAATAGTATTTTCCATTTGCAAATGAGTTAGGAAGCCAGGGGCACATAGCATCAAGCCTATGGCGGGAACTCTTGCCTCCTTTTCAGTCAGAATAATTGTCTCCCACCTTTTCTTCAGACTTCCGTTATCACATCAGCCTCACTCTGACTTGGCTTACAGCATGTAGGTTTATATTGCCCAGATCCTATTTCAGGCTTTCTATCTCTGTCTCCACTAGACTCTGGCTCCCAAACGAAAAGGGGACCTGGAATATTTGAAAGTGAAATGGGAGAGTTCCCTGACCCCTGTCCCATGACGTGTGACAGGGGCATAGCTCTTATGTTCAGCCACCACATCCTCAAACCCCTTACCGGAGGGGGAGCATGCAGATGGGCAGGTGCAGGAGCCAGGGTGAGCACTTTTTGGGTTCCAGCTCCATGGTAGCATCTATGGGTGGGTGTCTGTGACTCCCAGAGTCCAAGTGGGCACATGTTACAGCATTCTGTTAGCCTTGCTGTCCATGGATGACTTAAGTGTTAGACAGTTCAGTGGACCCTCTTGGTACCTAGGTCTTTGTCCCTGTCCAGGAAGAATCAGGTCACACATAAACTTTAAGGATGAATGCAGGCAGTTCATTGAGTGGTGGAGGTGGCTCTCAGCAGGATGGATGGGGAGCTGGAAGGGGGATGGAGTGGGAAAATGATCTTCCCCTGGAGTTTGGCTGTCTAGTGGCTAATCTCCTCTCCCACTGCCCCCAGCCAAATTCCTCTCAACATTCAGATGTTCCTTTTCTTCTCTCTACTGTGCCATCCTGCCATTCTTCTGCTCTTCTGTTTGTCTCCTCATCTGCTTCTGGAGCCTGGGGTCTGGGGTTTATACAGGTATAGGATAGGGGACATGGTGGGCCAAAAGGCAACTTTTGGGCATGAAAACTGGAATGCCTCTTCCCATTTAGGGCTGCAGGTTTCCAGGTTTGAGGGTAAGGCCTTTGCCAGGGAACCACCCTCTTCTACCCAGTATTTCCGGGTCTCCTGTCTGTATCAAAAGCATATAGGGTTTGATGGTGAACAGCCCCAAATCCAAAGGTTAGTTTTACCCCTCACTAGTTGTGTGACTTTGACCTTATAACTTAACCTTTTTGAACTTCCTACTCCTCACCTGTAACACAAAGATGCTATCTACCTTACTATGTTGTTGTAAGCAATGGTAATAATATTTATGAAGTCCCTGGCACATGGCAGATCATCAATGATAACTGATAATTGATAATCAGTTGGGGGACAGAGACCATTTCTTATTCATCTCTATGTCCTCAGCATCAAACCAGTGCCAGAAACATTGGAAGGGCCCAGAGAGTATTTGTTGGATTGAAATATCCTTTAGTCAAATGGTTTCCTGGGTCAACATGAACCCAGAGGTGTGCTGAAAATATAATTCATTCTGACTCCCTTCCTGCCAACTCCTCATAGAAAATGTACTCAGGAATGAAAGTGTTCACAGCAAAACAAAGGCCCTGGGTATTGAGAGTTTGCAGTGAAATAGAGAGGTCTGAGGGGTCAGGAGAAACAAAGCATCAGTCCGCACAGACGGTCCCCCGGGGTCTCTGTAATTATCATGTCTTTCTTGCAGGTCTGCTGTGTGACTGGTCTATTTAGGTTAGCAGAGTTGCCGAGGTGAGAGGTGCGCTCTGATTGGCCATGGAGGCTGCCCTTGTGTGCCTGGAGCTTTTCCTGACCGTGGTACAAAGCTTCCTCATGCAGTGCATGAAGATCCACCTGCATCTTCCCTCTGCTGCCTCTCCCTCTGGCTCTTTGGGCTGTGGTTTTAAATGGTTCTTCATTTAATCCATCAGAATGACCCAGAAGGAAGCAATTGTTTGTAAATGGGTCACTCCCTCAAGCATGGTGGCCGCCTTCTTAAGATGAAGAAATTGGGTCTTTGCAAATATTAAGTATCTAACTGAAGGGTGAGGGGAGAGAGGCCCGCATGTGTTACGAGCTCTCCATGGAAACTGGGCAGTGTTCCTATCTTTGTTTTAGAGATGAAGAACCAAGGCTCTGAAAGCAACCATCAGGATGGGCACGGTGGCTCACACCTGTAATCCCAGCACTTTGGGAGGATGAGGTGGGTGGATCGCTTGAGCCCAGGAGTTTGAGACCACCTGGGCAACATGGCGAAATCCTATCTCTACAAAAGGTAAAAAATTAGCTGGATATCATGGCGCGCGCCCCACAGTCACAGCTACTCAGGAGGCTGAAGAGGGATGATCTCTTGAGTTCGGGAGGTTGAGACTGCACTGAGCCATGATCATGCCACTGCACTCCAGCCTAAGAGACAGAATGAGACCTTGTCTCAAAAAAAAAAAAAAAAAAAAAAAAAAAAAAGTGACCATCACTTAGCCAAGATCACAGAGGTAGCTAGTGGAGGAGCTGGAATCTGAACTTCAGCATGTTTGATTCCAAAGTTCAAACTCTCTTCTACTACACCACAGGTACCTGGTGGACACTGCAAACCCTGTTCACTGATTGACAGAAGTCAGGGTGGTACTCATGAGCTGGGGACATATGCCCCAGTAACTCAGCAAGCCTGTCAAGTTACATTGCCAAATACTAATGACTCATCTAATCCACACAGAGCATCTGGGGCCCAGCTCCAAGTTACTCCATAACAGTAGAGGGTACCATCTTATTTATACTCAGGCCCTGTAGGACCCAACTTGTCTAGGAGATACTCTGGGGACGAAATGGAAGGGACCTCACTACACAACTCTAATAAATAGAACGCCTGATTTGCAAGGCCATGGTTGCTTGAATATCTGAGGTCCCAGGGATGCCAGCCAACATGCCTGGCTTTCTGGGGTTGGGAGAGGAAGTAACCCACCTCCTCCTACTCTCTGTAAATACAGATATTATGAGGACCCTCCCATCCTTAGAAACAAGCCTGCCTACCACCATCTTTTCATGATGGTCAATATAGTATGTGGGTTAAAAACACAGATTCTGGAGCCAGATTGCCTGGGTTCAAATCTCAGCTCCGGTATTTACTAGCCATGTGAATTCCAGCAAGTAACTCACCTGTCAAAAGGTATAATGAAAAGACTACATACTTCATAAGTTGTAAGGAATTTATTAAATGAGCTGAAATGTGCTAAGTTCTTAGAACAGTGCCTGGCACATTCTAACTGCCTTAGGTATTGTTATTGTTGAGCATTGTGCTAGCTCTCCAGCCTTCCCTTCGAAGCCAGACTTCTCAGAAAAGTCTAGGACCACTAACCCTCAAGCCTGATTCCTGATACAGACCATCTCACAATCTTGTTTCTGCCAACCTGCCCACAGCCTCCACTGAAATTGCTCTCTTAAAGGGCCCCAGGCACCTCCTTCCTGAAGGTGGTGGATGATCAGTTCCTTTAGCAGAAGTCATCCCGGTAACTCTGCTGCCTGCCACACCGCGGCCCTTCCCACCTTCTCAACCCTCTGGTTTTCCTTTGGTTCCGTGCCTTGACACTGGCAATTCTCACCTTTTGACATACCAAAGTTTAAAATGTTAGGCGGAATTAAAATTAACCATCATCCATCTCCTAAAAGCTTTCCCCCTAAACTTCTTTTCCTTTTTTAGACAGGGTCTCACTCTGTCAGCCAGGCTGGAGTACAGTGGTGCCATCATAGCTCACTAAAGCCTCAACCTCCTGGGCTCAAGCGATCCTCCCACCTCTGCCTCCCGAGTGGCTGTGACTACAGGTGCATGCCACTGCACATGGCCCCCGCCAGACTTCTGGTAACGGCATGTATTTTGTCCCCACCATTCACCTTTCTCATCAGAGAGATCTGTTAAATGAGGCTTCACTGAACACACAGAGCCCAAGATGTGATTGTTTAACAACCATCCATCTTTATCCACCAAACTAGATTCCCTAGTGTCCAGGGAAAAGGTTGTTCCCATTTTCCTTATGCTATAGGGACCTGCTATGGGAGGCGGACAGGCATAGGGGCAAGGCAGAAGCAATGAACAGCCACTGGCTGGTCTCACTGGGTTATAAAGTGTGTTAGCTGGGCTCTCTGGGCAAAAATCAAAGGTCTCAACTCAGATCTTACACAGACGTCCAACATACAGCCAAGTCCATGATCCTGTGACCTGCCAGGTTCATCATCCATCCCTTCTTCTTCCCAGTGTCTAGAACCATTCATCTCCCTGCATCCTCAGCCCTGAACTAGCACTGAGTCCAATTCTACCCTGATTTAGAGAAGAGGAGTGGATTAAAGACCTAGCTTAGAATTCAGCAACTCCAGCCTGTCTGCTGGCCATACTAGTGTTCGAAGTCCCCACTTCAAAACTAGGGTTCAAGTCCCCACACTCTAGTCACTCCATCAAAGATTTGCCTTAATATCAACAGTTCAGGGAGAATTTTCTGCCCCCAACCCCCAACATACACACACCCCTACACACAATGCATGCATACATGTACACACACTCACTCATCCTTTGCAAACACCAGAGGCCTGCATCTGATTCAGAGCTGTGCCTCAGGCCTCGAGTCCTGATAACAGTCTTTTTGATGCTCAATGGATAGACACGGACCATGTCATCTTGGGGTTTATAGTAGGCCTGGCACATACCAGGTGCCTGAGAAATGTCAGAAGAGCCAAATTCTTGCTCCCTCATGCCTGCTGCCAGAAAAGTCATAAGGAACAGGATAAAGAGTATGTCCTTGGGGATGAGACAGCCTAGCTTGGATCTGGGTTCTGGCACTTCGTTGGCTTTGGGATGGTAAACACATTCCTCAACCCCTTTGCACCTCGGTTTCCTCAAGGTTGTGAGGATTAGCAACGACATATGGAAATGTGTGCTGTAAAAATGCCTGCCTGGGTTTGATCTTGAGAAATGGTGCTATGAAAACAGAATATTATAACTCCCCTCCCCTTTCAGAGGGGAAATAAATCAGAAATACACATTTTTCTTCAGGAAAAGAATTACTTGTAATGAAAATAAACTATGAAGAAATTACCGTACCTTTGTTTATCCAGTGCAAAAATGCTGCCTCTGCTCTGAAATATTTGTAAGGCCTTCTGGGTTATAAAGTGTGTTAGCTGGACTCTCTGGGCAAAAATCAAAGATCTCAATTCCGAGCTTTCTTCTGAGTTTTCAGCCTCCCTAAGCTACCTGATTCTCAAGGTCCAGAAATGCAAGAGATTGCTCAGCTGTGCACTCCATCTTTGCCTCTTTATAAAATACAAATCAGGCTGGGAGTGATCGCTCACACCCGTAGTCTCAGCACCTTGGGAGGCCAAGACAGAAGGATCGCTTGAGCTCAGGAGTTTGAGACCAGCCTGTGCGATATAGTGGGATCCCATCTCCACAAAAATAAATAAATAAGTAAATAAAATATGAATCAGAACCCTATATTCTGTGCAGACTCCTAGCTTTGTGAAGCACATTTTATATGACTCCGTGAAGCCATAAAACCTGGCAAGTGTAGGAGTTTGCTGAATGTTACACATTTACTCACTCGAGATATACATGTACAGAATTTAGTTTTGTTTGGGATTTTTAAAAAAATGTTCTCTCCCTCTGTCCTCCTCCTTCTCTGGTTGTTCCCCAGCACTGTGAATAACTCCAGGAGCCTTTAGTGTTTGAGGGGGCAGCTTCCTGTGCTGATTCTCCCTGTTGGAGGGAGGTGTAACAAGTTTCTATTGATAAAAGTGCTTTGGACAATTTCAGAAACTAAAATTCATCTCAAAACAAAATAGTAGCGATTTTTACTGCTGTCATTATTGTCAAGTCCTCGTACATCAGCTTTCCCCCAGACAGTGGTAGTCACCTACTTGCTAAGATACCAAATTTACCTCTTCTTGGAGTCTCCCTCCTTCTGCCTTCTGTCACCTTTCATTTCTTCAATAAATATTCCTTGGGCTCCTACTTTGTGCCGGCATGGTCCTGGATGCAGCAGATCCACAGGTGAATGAGACAGGCACGTGCCTCCCTGCTTCATCCATGTCCTTTCTAGTGGGGTGGCAGATGATGCACAAAACCAACTGATGTTATCTAGATGGCAATAAAAGTGTTATGGCACTGTAATGGGCTGGAGGGATGGAGGAGGGTACCATGTCAGACCACAGGGCCAAGGAAGACCCCTCGGAAGAGAGTATTTAGGCAGAGAGCCAGCTGCATGATCTGGCAGAGGGGGCACAGACTCTCAGAAGACAGAAAGACAGCGTGAAGGTCCAAGAGCAGAACAAGCTTGGAGTGTCTGAGAAACAGAAAGGCCGGTATGAGGAGGGGAGGGGGATCTTAGATGAGGTTAAGAGGTAAGGACAGGCAGCAGGTCACACAGGGCTGCAGGCCGAGGTTTCATTCCAAGGGCTGTGAGAAACCAAGGAGAGCAGATTAAAAAGATCTGTCTTGTGGCTCCGCAGAGAAGGCACTGCACGATTTGAGAACAGAAGCCAAGACCACTCGGGAGGCTGTTGTGGAAGTCCCAGTAAGAGATGAGGTGGCATGGACTGGAATGGGGGAGACAGAGGTGAGAAGGCGCTGGAGGCAGGATCTATTTCAGGGCTCATAGGACTCGACAGTGGGTTGAGGTGGGTGTGAAGGAAAGAGAGGAAGGAAAACAGGCCCTCTGCCTCCCCAGTACGCGCTTCGCCAGCCTTTCTGACTAGCCAAGACCCTGGCCCAGCTCCCACCTCCACCCAAGCACCACCCTGATTTCCCTCCTCACAGGCTACATGTTCCAGAGCCCCCCTCCTCTCTCACCTGCACTCTCACCTCCCCAGCTTCTGTTGTAACTCCAAGAAGGAGAAGGAGGGAAAAAAAGGACGTGACTGGAATCTGCAATGGCAGCTGCTCTTGGCCCAGTGTGAATGTGTCTGGGATGTAAATCTGTTGTCTCTCTGGATAAAACAGGAAACAATTACTCATGCAGATGAAAAACTTTTATTCCCCTCCTTGACAGCTAACATCTCAAGGAGCCTTTACTATGTCAGTCCTCAGTTGAGATAGAAGCAAATATTTAACATCTATAGTCTCTGGGATAATGTAAGGCAGCTCCTTGTTTAATAATGAGCTTCCGATTTTTGGCAGGACCAAGGAGATACGAGGCAGGGAGAGGAGGAAGGCAAAGAACAGCGAGAGAGGTTCTAGGGAAGCGCACCTGAGAATTGCATGTGAAAATTATTTCAAAGTCGAGGAAGTCGATATGGTACTGGGTACTAGTCTAGTTACTGAGATGATACAGGGGCTCCTGGGAGAGATGAGCCCTTAGACAGCGCCTGGGCAGGAGACAGGGACCAGAACTGGAAATTACAGCCCTGGGTTCCAAGCTGGGGCTTATTTCATTCAATCATTCACTCATTTAACACATCTTCATTGAGCATCCACAATGTGCCAAGCCCTGTGTAGATTTTACTTTAGGTACTGGCAGGAGTGGGAGGGGATTAACAAGTAAACAGAAAAATTACGATGCAGAGTAAGCATTAGAAGAAACCAGCACAGATTTGGATGCTGCTAATAAGAGCCCAAAGAAATTGCATCTAAGCAGAGGCCTTAGGAGGAGGTGGGCAAAGGCAGAAGAGATGGAATTCCAGGCAGAGGGAACAGCATATGCAAAGGCAGAAAGGCAAGAGGTGCTCAGCAGGCCCAGGGAGTTGCTAAGAGCTCAGTGTAGCTGCAAAGTGGACTGTAAAGTGTGGAAGGCAGCTTCTAAAATAGCTCTCAAGTTCTTCACCTCCTGCAGTTTATCCTTTGCACAGTCCTTGAATGTAGGTATGACTTGTGCCTTGCTTCTAACCTGTAGAAAACAGGACAAAGGTGGCCAGGCACAGTGGCTCACGCCTGTAATCCCAGCACTTTGGGAGGCCAAGGTGGGTGGATCACGGGATCAGGAGATCGAGTCCATCCTGGCTAACATGTGAAACCCTGTCTCTACTAAAAATACAAAAAGTGCTGGGTGTGGTGTGTGTTTGTTTGCTTATTTATTTATTTATTTTTCAACTGAAACAGCTTAGTAGCCCAGCCCTGCGGTTATCCACTAACTCCAACGTTATCAACTAGTGCTTAGCTAGTTACGGGCTTATAAACACCAGAATTCTAGCTCAGCTCCAGCAAAGATGAGTCAACAGCTGGCAACGAGAAACAGACAGGTGGACAAGAGCCAGAGAACACCAGAGACAAGAGCGAGGCTGATTAGGAAGCCAGAGCTGCGAAGCCAGACAGCCAGCAGCCTCTTTCCAACCCTGTTCCTCCACTACATCGTCACTCAGGTTTCTCTTTTCTTCGCTGCTTTCCTGGCTCACTTGAATCAATTTACAGGTGACTCCATACACCTGTCTGCCTCTGCACTTCCGACCCCAGTGGGGTCTTCATCCCTATCCAAAGGAGGCTGGGGAGTGAGGATTGCTTATCCAACTCTGGCTGAGGGCAGCTTCTGGAACAAAGAGGCTGCTTAGAACACGCCCATGGAAAGAAGTCGAATTGAATCCATGGGAATTCCCCGCTTGTTGATGCTGGAGTGAAGCAGAGACATTCCATTCCGTGAGGCCCATTTTGTAGATGGGGAACTGAGGCTAGAAAACATGTCCCTTGAGCCCTGTTTTTAACGATGACAAAGAGACAGTGGTGTGTAGTACAAAAGGCCTTGAACCACAGATGCAGAGATCTGGGCTTTACTTGTACCTCTGTCAGGGACGCCCTGGTTGACTGCAGACAAGCCACTTATTCTCTGAATTTGGGAGAAAATCAGAAATTGCTGATTCATCACTCACTCAGCAAACATTTCTGGAGCCTCTTTGACGTGTCAGGCCTGGGGATAACTATTGAAATACGTGGGCTCCAAACTGTAGCCAGATCACACCATGGAAGTCGGGTTTGGCCCTGCGGCCACATGTCCGCATGGCTTTCGGTCACGTTTTCTCACTTGCTGTGCCTTCTTCACATATGTGTGAATGAGAGAAAAGAAGGCCTGTTTTTCAGGCTTCTATGCAGATTGAATAGTAACGTAGGATGGTGCAAAGAGCAGCCCTGGCCTGCAGAGGCTCTCAAGCGGTAGACAGCGTTGGTCAACGGACTGCTGCAAAGAACCAGCAACAGGCAGGACACTCAGTAGACCAGGGTCCACTCTGGAAACACTCGTCCAAGCCACACACCTCTGGAAACTTAGCAGGAAGGCTTAATTTGAAACACTTGTGGTCATACTTCAGGATGTCACTTGTAATTTCCATGATCTGTAAAAAGGTGAACTTTCACACTCACATTTAATAGCTTCATTCTAACATCTCAGGTACCCCATAAACACGTCACTCTGCACCCACAAAAACTAAAAATAAAAAATTTTAAGTTGTTTTATGATATAAAAATAGCTTGAATCTAATCAAAACTATAGACAAAATCATGAGTTTGATATTCTGGTAACTTTTTGGAAATACAGAAATGCATATTCATCATTGCAATTCTCTATCTTTGCAGCAGTTATAGCCTATCAGGAAAAATTCCGAGAAATAGAAAAGCATTATAGATGGGATGAAATCATTAACAAGAGGTAGATTATGAAAATTTCCAAATGAGGGGCATGAGTAGTAGGGGTGACCTCGGCTTCCAAAGGGGTCTCTGGCCATAGAGTGGGGCAAGAGATTCCAGGTGAGCCCAGACAGGAGCAAGGAGGGGGTTGGGCTTGTGACCAGAGCTCAAGTCTGGGAAGGGCCTCCACTGGCCACCCTGAGCACAATGAAGGTGTGGTACAATACCCAGCAGGGGCCTCACCACGTGCAGACATGGGCCATCACCCCCTCCTGAGCTTCGGGCCCCCAGGGAAGCAGGCAGGAAGTGATGTTTGCAGACAGTTTTCAGCTGAGTGCCCAGCAGATGCCCTTTGTGCAGATGGTACATTTCCCAGGAGATCTCTCTCTGTGCCCTGCCCTCCAGCCCCACCCCTGGTACCAGGGAGGGCCACACCAGGGCAGGATCCAGCAGGACAGCAAGAAGCCAGCTCCCTGCCTGCCTGACTACAATACAAGGTGCCTGTGGCTCTCAGACCGTGCAGTAGTGGAGCAGTGGAGCTGCAGCCAGCCAGAACCCGGTTCAAATTTCAACTCTGCCTCTTACTAGCTGGCTGACCTGGGCACTTCCTTCCTTTTCTGGCCCCTGTCTCCTTCTCTGTAAAACTGAACATGAATACCTGTCTCATTGGACATTGCATCCACCCGATATGTACTGGGCATCAGTTATGAGTGAGGCACTGTTCCTGCCGTGAGATCCCAACGACACCCGGGGAGATCAATCATCATACTCAATAGAGCTTTCATTTATCACGTGCGTGCTTCCTCTATACCAGACCCTGGATGAAATGGTTTACAGCTAGTATCTCATTTAATCTTCACCAAAACCCAAGCAGAGGTCGAACCATCCCATTTAACAGTTCAGAAAAAGAAGGCTCAGGAGGTGAAACAAGCTGCCCAAAGAGTTTCAGCTTAGCACAGCACAGCTGGGATGGAACCAAGGCCTGTGGGACACCAGCCTGCCTCCCAGTACCTCTCAAGGAGTCCACACCTGGGACATTCTGGGGAAATGCCTGGGATTAGCCAAGGTCCTTGATCCCCTTCCCACACTGCGTTGCACACAGGATGGGGCACACTAAGTGTCCATACCCAGTCAGGAGTGACTGGTGGAGGGTGGAACAGCATAACCAGGCATTCCACCTCACATCAGGGGTCCTGCCCCTAAATCTCAGTGGGACCTCAGCCAAGTGGCTCCCCATCTGGGCCTGGGCAATGAAGAGATGACAGTTGATAAAGATCTTTTGGAGAGTTCTCTCAGCACTGATCAAATATAGTCACCATTTGGATCAGAGGGAGCTCGTGTTTCTGGCCTTGGATGCTGGCCTGCCACTCTCTAGCTTTGTGACCTTGGGTAAGTGACTTAACCTCTCTGAGCCTCGATCCAACTCAATTTTCCTGTCTGTATTCTAGGGATAGTAGTAATGCCTTCCTCACAGAGCTCAGAGGTTAAAGGAGATGATAGAGGCAAAGTGCCAGAGCAGGGTACCAGGCCCCAACGGGGTGCAATGACGTGCTGTGATCATAAGAAGAGTGGGTATGGTGGCAACCCCATATCCCTGCATCCTCCTGGCCCCAAGCATGGGAGGCAACACCCAGTAAACCTGTGGAATTGAGTTGAATCTACCAACCCCAGATAAGAACCTATGTGCAGTGACATGAACCCACTTGTAAAGACCTCATAGGAAAAAAATATGCTTTGTCCACAGTCCAGGATGGGAGGCCCAGTGGGGGCTTTATTGAGCAGGACAGAATCTGTTTTCTTTTTTCTCTTTTTTATTGTGGGTTTTTTTTTTTTTGAGACGGAGTCTTGCTCTGTCACCCAGGCTAGAGTAAAGTGGCGCGATCTCGGCTCACTGCAAGCTCTGCCTCCCGGGTTCACGCCATTCTCCTGCCTCAGGATAATGTTAGCCAGGATGGTCTCGATCTCCTGACCTCGTGATCCACCCGTCTCGGCCTCCCAAAGTGCTGGGATTACAGGCTTGAGCCACCGCGCCCGGCAAAAATAAGTGCTTCTTATTTCAGCTACACTGGCGGGCTGTCTTTTGCCTGCTGCTGAAACTCCTATCCGATGCACAGCGGCTGCCTGGTCCCTGCAACTCCCTGATTTCTGCAAGACCAGGTCAGACACCAAGAACCTCCCATTCTGTCCCCATGCCAGAGGTCTGTGCCTAGTTGGTGCACTTCTGAATGCAATTAAAAAGCTTGTTTGAGGCCAGGTGCCATGACTCATGCCTGTAATCCCCACACTATGGGTGGCTGAAGCAGGTGGATCGCTTGGTCAGGAGTTCAAGACCAGCCTGTCCAACATGGTGAAACCCCGTCTCTACTAAAAATACAAAAATTAGCCTGGTGTGGTGGTGTGTACCTGTAATCCCAGCTACTTGGGAGGCTGAGGCAGAAGAATCACTTGAACCCAGGAGGCGAAGGCTGCAGTGAGCCGAGATCGTGCCACTGCACTCTAGCCTGAGTGACAGAGTAAGACTCAGTCTCAAAAAAAAAAAAAAAACATTGTTTGGTGCTCAGCCCAAGTGTGGGACATTTTGTTTCTTTTTTTTTTTTTTTTTTTTTGAGACGGAGTCTCACACTGTTGCCCAGGCTGGAGTGCAGTGGCGCGATCTCGGCTCACTGCAAGCTCCGCCTCCCGGGTTCACGCCATTCTCCTGCCTCAGCCTCCCGAGTAGCTGGGACTACAGGCGCCCGCCACCGCGCCCGGCTAATTTTTTGTATTTTTAGTAGAGACGGGGTTTCACTGTGGTCTCGATCTCCTGACCTTGTGATCTGCCCGCCTCGGCCTCCCAAAGTGCTGGGATTACAGGCTTGAGCCACCGCGCCCAGCCGACATTTTGTTTCTATTTTATTTTTTTCTCAATTGATTCTTTATGAAAAGTTCTTAACCTGCTCTGCCTTTTAAAACACTCTGTGTCACCCCCCCAAACAGCACAATCCAACAAGGTGCTGGTATTATTTCAAATTGCTGTCCACTTAAGATTAAAGTCCAAAAAGAAAGAGAGAAAATAAATAATCACAAGGCATGAAACTGACCACACCACTGCTGTCCCCTCTTTGGCTCCACACACACTCTCAGACTTCCTGTTTCTGATTGCAGGCGTGTAGCTGGAAGGTGAACCGAGATAGTATGAAAACAGGTGGAACCGGCTGCAAAAAGAGCACTGGGGCAGGAAACCTGGATCCTGTGCTGCTCGGATGGACTTGGCTGTGTGACCTTGGACTTGGCCATCCACTCTCTGTGCTTCGGTTTTCTCCTGTGTTCAGGGCAATCTCACTAAGTCCTTTTCCCACTCTGCTCCTCTGTGAATTGAGTGAGGATCTTTCTCTTTAATTTCAGCCTCCATCTTGTAAACCAAAAAGTATCTGAGACAGGTCTCAATCGATTTAGAGATTTGTTGTGCCAAGGTTAAGGACATGCCTGGAAGTGTAAAAAAAAAAAAAAAAAAAAACCACGAAATTACAGCAACAGTCTCTAGTCTGTGCCTTTCTCCAAAGATGATTTTGAGGGCTTTGATATTTAAAATGGAAAAGCAGGCTGGAGGGGAGAAAGGCAGGATATGGTCACATGACTGAATCCCCATGTTACAAAGGAAAAGGAGCAGGTAGGGGATAGTCAATTATGTATTTGTCTCAGGCTCAGCAAATCAGCAGTTTACGTAAGATAAGGTGAACATAGAGTAGCTACCTGTGGAGCTATTTAACCTTTTATTTGTAGCGATCTACTTAGGTGCAAAAGGAAAGGCAGCTTCTTGCATGACTCAGCTTTCAGCTTTTTTTTTTTTTTTTTGCCTTTTTGGCATAGTGAATTGGGTTCCCAAGTTTTAATTTTCCTTTCAGAATCTGCAGCTGCAACCATGTCCCATGAGTGTGGTAAGGCTTAGGGTGTTTTTGGAGATGAGCAGGCCCGAGTTTTAATCCAACTATGATGCCCAAATGCTAAGTTAATGTTGGACAAATATTTAACCAACCTGATCTTCAGTTTGTCGTCAGTGAATGGGGAATAATAATAATAATAATACCTTCTTTTGATAATTAGAGACAATGCATATGAGATATAAGCACACAGCAGATGTTCCATGGCTGGTAAATATTCTCCCTCTTCTTCTTTGTGTAGCTGTCTGCTTGCTGTGTGTCTATGGAAGTCAGATGAGCATTTGCCCAGAGGCTGGGTAGATGGAGCCCACAAGCTCATAAGAAGAAAATAACTAGAATGGAAACAGAAAATTAGGTGTTCCATATGTTGTAACTCATTTTTGGCTGGAAATTATAGAGACCTCGGTTGGGAGTGTCATTAGATACTTGGAAAGGATGGGCAATGATTAGCACAGGTGGCTGGAGATGAACTCCCTGAACCGGCCCTGACATCTTGTTAGAGACAGAAAAGCTCACATAGGTGTGAGCCTAGAATTTCAGTTAACATGCATTTATTCCGTATCTTGTCATCACAGAGTTGAGTTTTGCAGTCTGCTAAGAAGAGCAAAGAACTTCCCAGTAATATTGAAAGGTAACAGTCCTAAGGACCTTGAAAAGCTACATTTGTTAGGGAGTTTATTGTAGAATAGCACGCTTATTCAGTAAAAGTGGAAAATTACCTTTGTGATTGATTTCACCGGACAGCACTAGTGATCACCCATCATGACTTCCACTTTCGCTTTCAGTCACCTCCACCTGTTGTGCATCTGGCAAAAACAGGAAAATGGCTAATGATTTCTTTCCCCAGATGAGTATTTGTTTTTTATATAAGAATAATGTGACCAGACACGGTGGCTCACGCCTGTTGCATGAAGTCAAGGACCCCGAACGGAGGCCAAATTAATACTTTTATAATTTCTTACACCTGTCTTTACTGTAATCTCTGAACATAAATTGTGAAGATTTCATGGACACTTATCACTTCCCCAATGAATATCCTTGTGATTTCCTATGCCTGTCTTTACTTTAACCTCTTAATCCTGTCTTCTTCTTTGTAAGCTGAGGAGGATGAATGTCACCTCAGGACCCTGTGATGATTGTGTCAACTGCACAAATCGTTTGTAGAGCATGTATGTTTGAACAATATGAAATCTGGGTATCTTTAAAAAAAAGAACAGGATAACAGTGATGTTCAGGTAACACGAGAGGTAACTTTGAACTGGCTGCTGGTGAGCCGGACGGAACAGAGCTATATTTCTCCTCTTTCAAAAGCAAATAGGAGAAATATTGCTGAATTCTTCTTCTCAGCAAGGAACATCCCTGAGAAGGACAATGCGCCCTGAAGGTAGGCTTATAGACAGCCCCTTTTAAGGCGTCCGTCTTTTATGGTTAAAGCCCAAGGGATGAAATAAGCCTCGGTCTCCTGTAGCGCTCCCAGGCTTATTAGGTGGAGGAAAATTCCCGCCTAATCAATTTTGGTCAGAGGTTGTCTGCTCTCAAACCCTGTTTCCTGATAAGATGTTATCAATGACAATGCGTGCCCCGAAACTTCATTAGCAATTTTAATTTCACCTCATCCAGTGGTCCTGCGATCTCGCCCTGCCTCCATTTGCTTTGTGATATTTTATTACCTTGTGAAGTATGTGATCTCTGACCCACACCCTATTTGTGCACTCCCTCCCCTTTTGAAAATCGCTAATAAAACTTGCTGGTTTTACAGCTGGGGAAACATCACGGATCCTGCTGACATGTGCTGTCTCCCGCGGACACCCAGCTTTAAATTTCTCTCTCTTGTGCTCTTTCCCTTTATTTCTCAACCCAGTGGAGACACTTAGGAAATAGTAAAGAACCCACGTTAAACATTGGGAGCGGGTTCTCCCGATAACGCCTGTAATCCCAGCACTTTGGGAGGCTGAGGCGGACAGATCACGAGGTCAGGAGATGGAGACCATCCTGGCTAACACAGTGAAACCCCGTCTCTACTAAAAATACAAAAAATTAGCTGGGCGTGGTGGCAGGTGCCTGTAGTCCCAGCTACTTGGGAGGCTGAGGCAGGAGAATGGCGTGAACCCGGGAGGTGGAGCTTGCAGTGAGCCGAGATCGTGCCACTGCACTCCAGCCTGGGTGACAGAGCGAGACTCTGTCTCAAAAAAAAAAAAAAAAAAAAAAAAAAAAAAGAATAACGTAACTTTAAACAAGTATAGAATAAGAAATCATCTCAACCACAGTAAAGCTCCTGAGAAGAAGTGAGCCAACAGCAATCAGGTCCAGCTGCTGAGGCCACAGGGACTTTTTGTGAGAGGCCTCAGAGACCATCTGAGAGGAAAGGTGTCTGAATGAAGAGTGGGAGAATACCTCAGCCCAGAAGCTACTCCATTTCTTAACCTAAAAACACAGAGGTCTGTGCTTTTGTGTGGATTTGTGCTGGGTCAATGTAGCTAAGCTAGAAATACATTTTCCAGAATTTCCTTTCCTGTATAGCTGCAGGTTACCAGGGGCCCAAGACAAATTCACTGTGAGATTTGCAAGCTGAAACAGCAGTCACATTCTTCTTGCACTCAGAAGGAAATCTAGCCGAGCATTCAGCACGGGTACTCCACAAGTAAACATCAGGGGACGGAGCAGAGAGGGGCCAAGGGCACACTCACTAGCCTCAAGGTTCAGGGTTAGACCCCTGGGTTGGTGTGGTCTGCTGCACGATGTCCCCACAGATCTATCCAGGTCTTTGTCTCTGGAACCTATGAGTGTTACTTCATGTGGCAAAATAAACTTCACAGACACTGCTTAAGATTAAGTTATAGATCTTGAGGCCAGGCACGGTGGCTCATGCCTGTAATCCCAGCACTTTGGGAGGCCGAGGCAGATCACCTGAGGTCAGCAGTTCGAGACCAGCCTGGCCTACATGGCAAAACCCTGTCTCTACTAAAAATACAAAAAAGTTAGCTGGAGGTGGTGGTGCACACCTGTAATCTCAGCTACTTGGGAGGCTGAGGCAGGAGAATCGCTTGAACCCAGGAGGCGGAGGTTGCAGTGAACCGAAATGGTGCTACTGCACTCCAAGCTGGGTGACAGAGTGAGACCACATCTAAAAAAAAAATTAAGTTCTAGATCTATATATGATCCTGGATCGCTGACATAGGCCCTAAATGTCATCACACAAGTGTCCTTATAAGAGGGACAGAGGGACATCTGACTGCGGAAAAGGAAAGGCAATGTGAAGATGAAAGCAGAGGGAGATCTGAGGATGCTACGCTGCTGGCCTCGAAGAGGAGGAAAGGGGACCATGGGCCAAGGAATGCAGCTCTCCAAGCTAGAAAAGGCCAGGAAGCAGATTCTCTCCTACAGCCTCAGGAGAGAGCACGGCCCTACCTTGGTTCCAGCCCAGTAAAACTCATTCTGCACCTTTGACCTCCAGAACTACCAGACAATGTTTGAAGGCACTCAGTTTGTGGGATTTGTTACAGCAGCCCTAGGAAGCTAACATCCCTGTTAAGGTTCAGGGTCGTTCCCAGACAGGGGACTGAGAGTAGGATCCATCCAGCGCTGCTCCGATCTTGCTGTTACCTTCAGGAGATCCCAAGGAAGAGTTTGGAAAAGGGGAGGCTTTGGGTGCGGAATAGTTAAGTGACGTGTCATACAACCACACCAGAGGACGCTGTGTGTATGTGAAAAATGACATCCCATAGAGGTTGGATGATGCAGGGAAATGCTTAGGATGTAATGCCAAACAAAAAGAACAAGGAATTTTTTTAAGTATATGTAGTAGAACTTGACTGTGCTAAAAAGGGGGGCAAGTCCAGGCTGAGAGCAAACAAAACAAAATATTGCAAAATGTACCCAAAGGCTATCTCTGGCTCGGGGGACTCAGGCGATGGCTGTTTACTTTGTACTTTTCTGTGTAGGGTCTCATTTAGGAGGATTCAGTCCTGCAGAACAGCAGCTGCTAAATGAGCAAGTTATAGCCAGAAGATTTTCAAATGTCAGCAGATCAGGCGCTCTGAGATAACATCGGAGGCCTCCCAGCTGCTTGTGGGACCCTCAGGGTTGGACCATGGGAGGGGAGGAGGGGGAAGGAGAGAGTGTTGTAAGAACTAAGGAGGCAAGTTACAGACAATAATTTGCCAGCAAACAGGTTTTCTAACCCGCCTTGCCTGTGGCTGCGCCTTGCCTGTGGCTGCGGCACCGTTCTCTTTTTGCCGAGGGAAGTGGGAATACAATGTTTGCCTTTCCCATTCTCTAGGTCTCTGAATTGTTGGGAAACACACATCCAGGCCAAAAGCAGGCTCATTTTAGCAAGCACGATTTCACACTGCTGCCAGCTGGGGCTGGATGGGGCTGGCGGGCACGGCAGCCTTCTCCCTGTCTCCAGACCCGGGCTGAGACTACGCCACTGACTCCAGGCTGGAAGGTGACTTTTATCTCCAAAAGAGCTGATCCTAGTTCTCTTGTTCTCCACGTGGTTTAGACACGAAGAAGCCCAGGACTGGAGGAAGAGAGAGTAGTGCCGGCAGATCGCTGGGTGAAGCTGTGTCTATCTGGTGCCACCGTGAGTAATACATTGGCAGGGTCCTGTGTCCAGAGAAGCCCTGGGCTGCCCAGCGGAGATAGCTGTCAGGACGGACCCTTCTAAACCAGAAGCATGAGTCTTGGCTGCTGGGTGAGGAGCGGATCTGCCAGCTCCAGGCAGCGGGATCAGAGTGAGGAAGGGGCTTCTCCAAGCCTTGTGCTAATGGGAATTAGGCTGAGAAGGGACTTCCAACCTAGTAGAGGTTGGCTGGAGGCCTGGAGCAGCAAAACTGTCTTTTGGCACTAAAAATTAATAACGTGGAAAGCTGAGAAAGAACGAGGCTGTGAGCCTGCCTACCAGGCAGCCTGGGCAGAAGTCAAAGAATTCTATTTTTATCAAGAAGTGCCACGTTCTATTACACTACTCTAAAAGAGATGCTCATTTTTAACATGGCAAGGAAGTCTCAGTCAGGGGTAGCTCTGAAAGGAAAGGTCTGAGTTGCAGGGTATGTGTGCTCATATGTATATGTGCATATGTGTGTGTACATCTGTGTGCATGTGTGTGCATACATATATAATATATAAATATATTTAAATATAAAAATATATAAATATATGTATATACATAAATATATCTAAATATATGTATATAAATGTATACACGTGTGTGTGTGTGTATATATATATATGCATGCATGTGTACATGTGTGAGCACCTACAGGCGCTGTTCAGAGAAGCCAGAAAACGTGACTACAGAGATTTTTAACACCTGCAGCCTGGCTGGATTGGAGGCATGTGCCTGCTGGTCACTTGCCCTAGGCCAGATAAACAACCCAAGCGTCACACCCAGGACCCTGCATATTCACTGCAAACTCCAGAGGTCCCCAGTTGAGCTCACTGTCCTCCTGTCCAAGTCTGCCCCTCCTGTTCTAGGTCCCACTTAGCCCTGCACAAACTGAGGCACATCCGAGATGCTGGTTTCCCCTTGCCCTGCATTCAAAGTGGGGCCAAATCCTCTCCACCCGTTCCTCACCTCCCTCTTTGACCCACCATCAAAACAAACAGGACACACTACCATCTACCACACTCTCCTCATTTGCCCCCTTTCCTCACCACGCACGGGCTACCTGAACCCCGCACCTGAGCCCCATCCCTAAGCATCGTCCTTCCTTCCTCCTGGTCTTGTCCTTCCAAATCTCAGCAGCCACCATGGCTTCCCAGCTCCGCCCACTGATGCCCCAAAACAGGGCGGACTCTGGACAAATGTGATAGAATAACTTCCCGCCTCTATCTCCTCCCTACCTCCTAAACTCTATGAAAATGACAGTAAGGGAATGAACAAAATAAAAGCTGTTAACCCACAGGGATGGAGAGAACATGACCTCAGGCAATGGCAGACAGGATCAAAGCACCCAACACTTGGGAGCAGCCTCAGAAGAGTTGAGGACAGTGTATGGTAAAGCTGAAGGGGGTGTGGGAAAGTGGAGGGGCAGGGTGGGCATCGAGAACAGAGACTCTCCAATAAATCCTGGGTTTGCAAACATCAGGCACCAAGAAGAACTGGCACTGAAAGCATGAGGTTGACTGAAAGTCAGTATACTGGCTGGGCACAGTGGCTCACACCTGCAATCCCAACATTTTGGGAGGCTGAGGCAGGAGGATCACTTGAACCCAGGAGTTCAAGACCAATCTGGTCAACATAGGAGACCCCCATCTCTACAAAAAATAAATTAGCTGGACATGGTTGTGTGTGCCTGTAGTCCCAGCCACTTAAGAAGCTGAGGCAGGTAGACTGCTTGAGCCTAGGAATTTGAGGCTGCAGTGAGCTGTTATCATGCCTCTACACTCTAACTTGGGCAACAGAGTGAGATTCTGCCTCTAAAAATGAAAGTCAGTATACAGTTACCAGCTAGCACCCCAATCCATTTCCCTCACCTGCTCAAGCAGACCACACCCCTCCTCCCACCTCCCTCAGGAGACCCCAAATGATTGTGTGGTGAAACCACACCTGTCCAGTCTTGAGGGCACAAAGCTCAGGGGAGGAAAGGGTGGGATCCCAGCTGAAAGTGGGGCTGTGTTTAAGGGAAACACTACATTGTGAACTGCGGGGGCCTCTGCTCCCTTCCCTCCTGGCAAGTCCACAGCCCTCGCAATCGCTTAGGATGGAAATGGAAAGGTTCATTTCTGGAGAAACTGAAGGTGCCAGAAGGAGATACTCTGCCCGTTGATATCTGGGGATCCCCAACAAGAAGTTGGGCTCATCATTTTCGCTAGTCAGGGTTCTTGAGAGAAACAGAACCAGTAAGATAGACAGATGACAGATGGATGGCTGGATTGGTCGATAGACTGACAGGTAGATAGACAGAACACATAGACTGATGGATATAGATTTGTTATCAAGAATTGGCTCATGTAATTATGGAGGCCAAGAAGTCCCATGATCTGCCACCTTTAAACTGGAGACCCAGGAGAGCCGATGGTGT
Source organism: Macaca fascicularis (assembly GCF_037993035.2). Lineage (NCBI taxonomy): Eukaryota > Metazoa > Chordata > Mammalia > Primates > Cercopithecidae > Macaca > Macaca fascicularis. The sequence goes on along the minus strand of NC_088381.1, from coordinate 163,720,790 downwards.
AAGTTCTAGTCCACAGAGAAGAGGAGACCAACGTTCTAGCTCAAGTGTTCAGGCCAAGAGAGCAAATTCTCCTGCCTTTCTGTTCTATTCAGGCCTTCAAGGGTACGGTGCCCGCCCACATTGAGGAGGGCAGCTTGCTTTATTTAGTCCATCCATTCAAACGCTAATCTCATCAGGAAACACCCTCTTAGGCACACCCAGAAATAATGTTTAACCAATTAACTGGACACCCTAAGAACCCGTCAAATTGACACATGAAATTAATTATCACACCATCCAATTACTCTCCAAAAAAGCACTCTAGGTGACAATCCCACCCACATACAGTTTGAAAAGTTCCTAAGAATCTGCTCTGATCTTAAAAAGAAACAATAGTTCAGGAGAGATTGAGGAAGAAAGTCAGAAACAAACTAATTGGGGAAAGTAAAAAAAAAAAAGTATCTGCAGAAAATTAAAACAAGGGAGAAAATACAACCTTCAAAAATTAGATATAATATGCTCAGAAAGAAAACAGTAGAGCCCACACATCAAACAACAATGGAATGTTTTTTTAAAAAGGGAACAAAAGAAGGCTCTTAAGATTTTTTTAAGGCATGAGCAAAATGAAAAATTCCTCGACCAAGAGTTGAAGAGAGTAGAATGAAAAGACAAAAAGATGGAAAACAGGAAGAAAGAGATCAGATAATTAGAGGATCAAGGCAGTCTGGCATCTGACTCCAGTGTGTTCCAACATAAATAAATAAAAGGTGCAGGTGCAACAGCACAACTCCAGAGGATGCCATTCATAGAATATGGGGTGAACAGTGCCCTGGAGTCAGACGCTGCAGAAGCCCTGATCTGAGGGAGAGAAATCAGGCAATCAATGCTACAGATATTTTTGCAAAGCCAAAGGACACACGTTTCCAAGTTGAAAGGGCCAGTGAATACCCAGCACAGTGGGTAAAAGAGACTCACACTAGAGCACATAATTGTCAATGACAATCAGAGGCTGAATGCAGTGGCTCATGCCTGTAATCTCAGCACTTCAAGAGGCTGAGGCTTCAGAATCCTCAGAAGTTGGGCTCACCTTCTGTATTAGTCAGGGTTCTCCAGAAAAACAGAAACAATAAAATAGATGGATGGATGGATGGATGGATGGATGGATGGATGGATGGATGGATGAATGGATAGATTGATAGGTAGAGAGACAGACACAGACATATACAGATGGATATAGATTTATTATAAAGGATTGGCTCATGCAGTTGTGGAAGCCAAGAAGTTCTATAATCTAGAAAGATTGCTTGAGGCCAGGAATTTGAGACCAGCCGGGACAATATAGCGAGATCACATCTCTATGAAAAATTAAAAAATTAGCCAGCCATAGTTGCACATGCCTGTTGCCCCAGATACTCAGGAGGCTGAGATAGGAGGATACTTAAGCCCAGGAATTCAAAGCTGCAGTGAGCTAGGATTGCACCACTGCCCTCCAGCCAGGGCAAAAAAGTGAGACCCTGTTTTTTAGAAAAAAAATAAAAATATTAAAGAATGTCAGAGAAAAAAAATATTTCAATAATAGTAATAGCTAACATTAATTCAGTTCATTAAATTCCAGAAACTATTTTAAGTATTTTATGTGTAACTTCTAGTGAGAAAAAAACTGGTCTCGTTAATAAACATGTTGCAATTTAAAATGCCATCAAATCTCAATGGCCATGCTGAGTGCTAGAAGATGAGGGGACAATGCCTTCAAAGTTCTGAGGGGAAATATTTCCCATCCTAGAGTTAGTGAACCAAAAAGTATCTGAGACAGGTTTCAATCCATTTAGAAGTGTATTTTGCCAAGGTTAAGGACATGCATGGAAGAAAAGGACACAGAATCATAGAAACAGTATGATCTGTCCCTTTCTCCAAAGATGATAGTGAGGGCTTCAGTATTTAAATGGGGGAAACAGACACGGAAAAATTCATCTCTGGAGGGGATAGAGGAAGAGTATGGTAATCCACATGTTGCAAGGGGAAAAGAGCAGGTAGGGAATAGTCAATTACATATCTGTCTCCTGCTCAGTAAATCGGCACTTTACAAAAGATAAGGTGAACATAGAGTAGCTACCTGTGGAGATATTTAACCTTTTATCTGTAGCCATCTACTTAGGAGCAAAAGGAAAGGCAGTTTCTTGCATGACTCAGCTTTTAGCTTCTTTTTATTTTTTCCTTTTGGCATACTGAATTGGGGTCCCGAGTTTTTATTTTCCTTTCACAAGTTCAACATCCAGTCACATTATTAATCAAAGGTCAAACAAAAACATTGTCAGATAAGGAGGGGCTCAGAAAATGGGTCTCCTGTGCACCCTTTCTTAGGAAGCTACTGGAGAACAGGCTTTAGCAAAAGAAGATAATAAGAAAGAGAAAAATGCATGTTAAAAGATAATTTTCAAAAACAAGTTAAATGATAACTCAATATAGATATAAAAATGAATATGTGCTGTATTAGTCCATTTGCACACTGCTATAAAGAACTACCTGAAACTGGGTAATTTATAAAGGAAAGAGGTTTAATTAACTCACAGTTCCACATGGCTGGGGGAGACCTCAGGAAACTTAAAATCATGGCAGAAAGCAAAGGAAAAGTGAACATCTTTTTCACAAGCTGCCAGAGAGAGAGAGAGAATGAGAGAGAAGGGGGAACTGCCAAACACTTTAAAACCATCAGATCTCGTGAGAACTCATTGACTATATGGGAACACCATGGGGAAAACCGTCCCCATGATCCAATCATCCCCTACCAGGTCCCTGCCTTGACACACAGGGGGATTACGATTCAAGATGAGATTTGGTGGGGACACCGAGCTAAACAATATCATGTGCTAAAGATTATATTTAATTCCCCAGTGAAGAAACTGAAGAGGTGTGACAGCTAATTCAAATGAGAATCTGAAAGTCAAATTTATTGATCAAAAATACTGAAACGGGCTGGGCACAGTGGCAGATGCCTATAATCCCAGCAAGTTGGGAGGCCAAGATGGGAGGATCACTTGAGCCCAGGAGTTTGAGACCAACCTGGGAAACATAGGGAGAGCCCATCTCTATAATTTTTTTTAATTAGGCAGATATGGTGACACGTGCCTGTAGTCCTAGCTACTTGGGAGGCTGAAGTGGGAGGATCTCTTGAGCCCAGGAGGCTGAGACTACAGTGAGCCATGATTGCACCACTGCACTCTGGCCTGGCACAGAGGGAGACACCCTAAAAAGAGAAAAGAAAGAACAGAAGAGAAATATTGAAATGAATGTGCAAAATGGAAGCAAACGGGGATTTGGGGGAGGTAAGGAAGGGTTGTCTCTCTTCAGAACACAGGCATTTGCATGTCCACAGACAAGAATTATTTTTCATTGCTATCAGTTATCTGTAGCTTTGAGAATTGTAAGACAGGTCCCATAGAATTGGAATCAGATAACCTGGAGGAGTATGCCCTGGACAGAGAAAGATTCTGTTCCTTGCCTCCCACTGAAGCAGAGTGTTTTCTACAAATGCAATCCAGGTAAAGAAGAATACCTGTTAGGAAGCCTGGGAAGAGCATTCCGGGGTGGGGTTGGGACAGGCTGAGAGATTCCAATCAACTTGTGCATACACAGCTGAACAAACTCAAGAAAACATGTTTTTGTTTGTTTCAGACAGAGTCTCGCTCTGTCACCCAGGCTGCAGTGCAGTGGCGTGATCTCGGCTCACTGCAACCTCCACCTCCTGGGTTCAAGCAATTCTTCTTCCTCAGCCTCCCAAGTAGCTGGGACTACAGGTACCTGCCACCACATCTCGCTAAGTTTTTTATATTTTTTAGTAGACACACAATTTCACCATGTTGGCCAGCCTAGTCTTGAACTCCTGACCTCAACACCACGCCCGGCCTAAACAAAATATGTTTTAAAAGTCTTCTCCCAGGCTGGGCATGGTGGCTCACACCTGTAATCCTAGCAGTTTGAGAAGCTGAGGCAGGGTTATCGCTTGAACTCAGGAGTTCAATACCAGCCACGGCAACATACTGAGACCCCATCTCTATAAAAATAAAATAAAAATCTTCTCCCTGTAATTCCACCACTTTGGGAGGCTGAGGTGGTAGGATCACTTGAGGCCAAAAGTTTGAGACCAGCTTGGGCAACACAGTAAGACCTCCATCCATACAAAAAGTTTTAAAATTAACCAGGCATGGTGGTGCATGCCTGTAGTCTCTGGTACTTGGGAGATTGAGGAGGGAGGATCGCTTGAGCCCAGGGAGGTAGAGGCTGCAGTAATCCGTGATTGCACCACTGCACTCCAGTCTGGATGAGAGTGAGATTATTGACAAGTGAAGAGTCAAGCTCTGTAAAGTATTTGAAGATATTTATTCTGAGCCAAATATCAGTAACCATGGCCTGTAACACAGCCCTCAGGAGATCCTGAGAACATATGCCCAAGGTGATTGGGGTATGGCTTTGTTTTATACATTTTAGGGAGACATGAGATGTCAATCAAATACATTTAAAAAATACATTGGTTCTATCCAGAAAGGTGGGACAACTTGAATTGTTAGGCAGAGGTTGGGGGCTCCCAGGTTATAGGTAGATTTAAAATTGACTAGTTGACAATTGGTTGAGTTTATCTAAAGATCTGGGATCAATAGAAAGAAAATGTCTGTGTTGCAATAGGAGGTTGCGGAGACCAAAGTTTTACCCTACAGATGAAGCCTCCAGGTAGCAGGCTTCAGAGAGAATAGATTGTAAATGCTTCTCATCAGAGAGGTATAATGAGTCCTGTCTGACCTCTACTTCCCATCATGGCCTGAACCAGTCTTTCAGGTTAAGAGTGCTCTGGCCCAGGAGGAAATCCATTCAGATGGTTGAAGGGTGGGGGTGCCTCAGAATTTTCTTTTTGGTGTACATCCTGTCTCAAAAGAAAAAAAAAAAAGAATAAAAGAGTTTTTGGTTTACACCCTTTCTCAAGAAAAAAAACAAATGAAAGAAAAGAAAAATCTCAAGGACATCTAAAAGCTGGTAAGACAGAAATTACCAGGCCAAAAATCAAAGGGAAGTGGAATTCAGAAAGTGCAAAAAACAGAATGGAAGCTGCTTTTTCCCTGAGAGTTTTTTCAGAACCTGAAAATCAGACCATGTTTGAGCCTCATGGAGACCGGCAGAGAAAGAAGTCAAGCCAGGCCTTGCCCAACTCTAAAGGAAAACCCAAACTTGTCGATATTTGATGACACTATAAATCACTTGCCTCTTTTCACTCTCTGGTGCTCCAGCAGCACAGCCCCACACCAACCTTCATCTGGAGTGTCTCAAGACCTTCTGGAATCTTCTCCCACACATACCTCCTTAGGCAGATCCATTCTGTGAAAATAAGCAATTCAAAATCTAAGCTGTTGGAACTTTAAAATATTCTGAGCCTTAAGGGAATTTGATCATGGGACCTGAGTCATGTAAACAGGCAGATGCAACCTTCGTTTCTCTGATTATAGATCAGCCTTTTTCCTTACTTACATTGTTGTGTAAAATGTTGTATATGACTGAAGGGCTCCAGGGAAGACCCCTTTCCTCTTCACTGGTGATTTGATCTTCAGTATAGATTAACTCCCTCTTTCCTCTCTCCAGAGACTTCATGACCATCACATTGTCTGGGGTAGAATGTTAAACACATTCTTAAATTGGAAAGGAAATGAAAACAAGCTGTAGAGAAAAGAAAACAAGGTGGGGGCAGGGGAACAACCTCTAATTAATTGTACCTTGTAACTCATAAACCAGCCTCGCATAGAAAATGTTAAACAACAAAGTTAAACAAGAAATGTTATACAAGAAAATGTTCTACAAGGTTACTAAATTTCTTTGTTTTCTGCCTATGTCAGCAAGACTTTAACTTTTAAGTTCAGAGCCCTGGCTCCATTTCCCTGGAGTCTGTGTTTCTCAGACGGTCACTCCCAGCTTTTGGCTTGAATAAACTCTTTAAAACTGGATTCTGGGCTGGGTGCAGTGGCTCACGCCTGTAATCCCCGCACTTTCGGAAGCTGAGGCAGGAGAAATCACTTGAACCCAGGAGTTCGAAACCAGCCTGGTCAATAAAGTGAGACCGATTAAAGAGAAGTAAACTTGAAAGCAAATAAAAACAACTTTAAAAACCCTGGATTCTGATCCTTTCAATTACTTTATGCTGACAATTCTACTATGGGTGCTGCCCAATCAGCCTTGTAAAGCACAGGGCTGACCACTTCAGCTCCCTGCTAAGTGTTGAATCTGGAATAAAATCCAGATTCCAGAGCTACAGAGCCCTCAGGTCTGGGACCCTTGCTTTGTACTTCTGTTTTTCCACTTTACTTAGTTGAAACACATTCCCTATAGCAAGCTAAGAAAGGAAAAGGTCCATTCCCAAACCCTTCACTCCCTAGACCACTGCTCTGTGTGTAGACAATGAAAACAGCCATGAGTTCACAAAAAAGGGAAGGACTAACTGCCCAGGGCAGGATTCAAGGAATGCCTGTTAAGCCCCAGGGAGGAAGTGGCTATTGACCTGGGAAGAGTCTGTTAGGCAAAGTCAAGGGCTGAGGTGGTGGTTGACATGAAGGCAAATTTTCGATGCCCTGGTGAGAAGTTGCAATCCTTGCTGTGAACATTGGGTAGTACAGTGTGCAGGACCATGTGCTTGGCTATTGGATCCCACCTGTTGACATGTACTAGGCCTGATTTTCCTTGGCCTTCCCTCCTGATTTAGCTGAACACCACCCTTCTCAATACAACCCCGAAGTACACCTTGCTCAGTTTTTAACAGAGCTGCCGGATTTCAAGGCATGATTCTCAGCACCGTGACTATACTGAAGACAAAAACTCACATGGCAGCCATGCTTTTGCTCCCAGAACAGCAGCCAATGCTGGCAGTGTCCTTGTCCTAATGTGTCTGTTCCCACCTTGGTGGGGAACCACTAGGAAGAGGGGGTCAAATAGGAGCAGAAAAGCTGACTCCCATCTTCATACATAGGACTGGTGCTCCAGCCTTGTGCACCCATACCCAGCTTGTTCACCTCACCCTATCCTGGTACCCCTCTCCAGCTCTGACTCCTCCTTCTCAGCCACACCTGCTACTTAAGGGCAAGGAGCTCTCCTGCCATCTGGGCAGATCTTTGTAACTATTCAGGCCAAACCAATTCAGACAGCCCTTCTGGTAGGGACAAGCAAGTACCTAGCCACCACCATCTTTGCTCCCAGCATGGCTCACCTGCCTAGCTCAAACCTTCATGGAGCTGTGATCTGTACCCCAGGATACAAACAAAATTGGGCCCCATCCCACGGTCCATATCAAACTCATGACCAGCTCCCAGAGGACCCTCCTGCTGCCACACTCATCCTCAGGCTGCAGACCTGCTTGACTCTTCACACATGGCTACTACTGCACTCCAGGATTCTCCATATGACCCCTCCATCCACCCAGCTGCCAGGACCAGAAACCCTGGCCATGCAGTAAGAATTCACTCAACAAACTCTGAGCCCCAACTCTGGTCAGGCACTGGGGTCAAATCAGATGTGGCTCTGCCCTGCTGCAGCTTGCAGTGTGACTGGGAGCAATGACGGTCCCTACTTAGCCTGTCACCTTGCATCCAACAGTCCCACATCAGCCCATTTACCTCAGGCTCACATTGTCCATTGCAGGGACCATGCGGCTCAGTGTCGGCCCTGCCTCTGGGCTTGCCCCTCCAGCTCCCCCTTCACTCTGCTTCCAGAGATACATTGCCCATTCTAATTTAATTTTACATCTTCCCAAAGAAAACTCCTCAGTAGATGCCAATTGTTTTTAGGATAAAATTAACCACCTTGTTTTGGCACCCACAGGACCGCATGACCCTCATGCCAGGCCCCCAGCTCGGACATATTGGTCCAGATGGGGCACCTGGCAGTTCCTCGAATGGATCGCGCCCATCACACCTCACACTGCTGCCATGCTGGCCTTGTGCCATGAATGTCCCGCCTCCTCCTGCATGTTGCCGCCAGATAGGTTTCAACTTGTCTCCCATATTTCAGAAAGTCTTCCCTAGCCCTCCAAACCAGGCTCCATGCCCTCTGGTTCCCCATAACGCCCAAATCACGCTCTGCAGCAGCACATATCATACTGAGTGGTAAATATTTACAGCCTGTCTTCTACACTAGACCATGAGGGCCTTGAGGACAAAGACAATAAAGCCATTCATTTTTGCATCATCAGAAACTAGCCCAGCACTCAATATATATGTACCTGGTGAATATTTACTATATGAATCAATGTAATGATTAAGTAAGTGTCCAGACTTCAGGTTTGGCCCACCGGCACTAATAATACCTCCTTCATCTTTCTCTTCTGACACTCAACTTATGACCCCCCTGACTTGGATTCCCATTAAGGACTGAAGGTTTGTGTTTCCCCCCAATTCCTAGGTTGACACCCCGACTTCCAACGTGACTGTGTTTGGAGGTAGCGCCCTCAAAGGTAGACAGCAGCCGTTTATTGATCCTGGGCCACTTTCCAGAGAACACTCTCCTAGGACCGACCATAGAACTTTTATAGGTCCTTCTGGGACCAGTCACAGCAATTTGGATTTATCTACCCCAAAAGGTAAATGGGTCAAAACAACACATTAATTAAATTAACTCCATGGCTAAAATTCTGTTTCTCTTTTTTTAATATTTTATTGAGAAATAATGGTAGATTTGCATACAGTTGGAAAAAATAATATGAGAGATTCCATATATTCTTCATTCACTTTCCTCCTATGGTATGATTGTAGTACAACATCATAACCAAGAAAGCCCTGGTTGATAATCCACTGTATTCAGATATGACCCACCATATTAGATATGATCCACTATATCGGATTTCCTTTCACATGCACTCATTTGTGTGTGTGAGTGTGCATGTGCACATTTAGTTGTGCAATTTATCAGATGCACAGATTCGTGTAATCACCACCACAATCAAGATGTGAAACAGGTCCATCAGAGGTACCCCTCAAGCCACGCTTCTATTGCCAGAGCCATCTCCTCCCCACTCGCCTGGCAAGTACTAATCTAGTCACCATTTCTATACTTTTGTTCTTTCAAGATTGCCATCAAAATGCAATCATACAGTATATAATGTTTTGGAATTGATATTATCCACTCACCATAATTATCTGGAAATTCATCCAAATTGTTGTATCTGTTAATAGTTCACTCCTCGTTATCAATGAATAGTATTCCATGGTATGCACACACAACCGTTAAACCATTCACCTGTGGAAGGAAATTTGAATGGTTTCCAGTCTCGATGATGAACACAGTTGCTAGGAACATTTGGATACAGGTTTTGTGTGAACACAAGTTTTTATTTCTGGGTTGCATGGTAGTTGCTTGTCTACTTTTACAAGAAACTGCCAAGCTGCTTTCCAAAGTGGCTGTACCGTTTTCTACTCCCACCAGCAATGTAGGAGACATCTAGTTTTTCCACATTCTTGCCAGCATTTGGTGTCTTCATTATTTTGTATTCTAGCCATTCTGATAGGTGTGTAGGGGTATCTCGTGATTTTAATTTGCACTCATTTAATGACTAATGAGGTTGGATACGCTTTCACGTGGTTGTTTACCATCTCTATATCCTCTTTGGTGAAATGTCTGTTCACATTTTTTGCTCATTTTCTAAGTAGATTGGTTTTTTACTGTTGAGCTTTGAGCATTCTTTGTATATTCTAGCAACTAGGAATATGGGCTCTATCTGGAAGGAATTCTGATGGATACAGTTACTTAACTATTACATCACTTTATATACAGAGTTAGGCAACCACATTTTCAAAATTAGGAATCCAGGGAAGAAGAAAACAATGAGTAAGAAAAGTCCTCAGTGTGGATTTGAGAATGGCTTACAATGTCTCAGTACCTCAGACTGCTGGCTTCTGAGGAGCCCCACTAAGACCCTGCTGTCCCCATGTGGGCCTGGCTGGGGCAGGCAGCCTGATTCTTATCCATCAGGTACCAACAGCCTCAGTGACACAGGGCAGACGTCCCTGACACCGTTGTCAATCAAACCCCATTACCAGCCCTGCTGTCCCACCTGCCATCACTGTCCTTCTTGTGCAGGTAGCTGGCGTGGGAGACACAGAACAATTTATGAGCCACAGCCTCAGGGCTTGGTTTGGCCAACAGAATCAGAAATCCAGTTTGAAGGCTGCTGCTATATTTCACCCTTCCACTTCCCTTTGAACACGTTTCAGAGCTATTGATCTTAAAAGCAGAAGATCAGTCACTTCAAAATGAGGCTCAGAGTGTGCTACAGAGGAGGGCTGTTCTGAGGATTACAGGCAGCTGCCCCTCCTCCTTCTACCCCTCCACTGTAGCATCCTCATCTAGGCCCCTGGGGCAGGTCTCCCAACTGGAAACTCCTCAACAGTGAGGGCAGGACAATTAAAAGAGGCCAAGCATGTACAATGCCACAGAAGATGATCAGTAAATGTTGGACAAGAATCTAAGCATGCTGGCACGGGCAGCAACAGGGAGCTACCACGCTTGACAACCTGTCTCCCAGAGGCCTCCTGGTCAATGTTTCGCAATCCAGAGTCAGCCTTCAACCTTGCATTCATAGAAACTGAATTTTCCAGTTCTCAGTAGATGTCCACTAACCCAGCCCACAGCAGCGAAGTAAGAAGCAGAAGGCCAGTTTATTAATTTATTAAAACAATGCGAGGTGTAACTCTGTAGGGACCAGAGCAGCCCAAGTCTATGTAAGATTGCCTTCTTCATTGTCAGCAGATTGGCAGGGAGCCTGGCATGGCTTAACCAACAGGAGGCAAAGCCTGAGAAGCCAGTTTGGACCCAGACATCAAACACGGCAGCCCAGGCTCTTAACTGCTGTGCTACGCTCCCTCCAGCAGGTTCCATCGGAAATAACTTGGGGCCTGTCCACCCACAGCCGCCTGTGTCCTGTTTCTTGTTTTCCCAGGGAGGCCATTCGCCCAATCTTAGATGGACCTCAAAACTTCACCCAAATTAGGGGCTTCACCAAAATCGCCCCCAGGAGGGGTAAATCCGTCTTCCCAGTACTTCAGGCTCTCTTGTCAGAGGCTTGGTCTGAGCTGGCTACTCTCAGCCCACAGAAAAAACGAGCATCCTGGCTGGGCGCGGTGGCTCACGCCTGTAATCCCAGCATTTTGGGAGGCCAAGGCGGGCGGATTATGAGGTCAGGAGATCGAGACCACCCTGACTGACAGGACGAAACCACGTCTCTACTAAAAATACAAAAACTTAGCCAGGCGTGGTGGTGGGTGCCTGTGGTCCCAGCTACTCAGGAGGCTGAAGCAGGAGAATGGCGTGAATCCGGGAGGTGGAGGCTGCAGTGAGCTGAGTGTGCCACTGCACCCTCGTATGGGCGACAGAGCGAGAAGACTCCATCACAAAAGAAACAAAACAAAACAAAAAAAACAAAAAAACCCGAGCATCCCCAAATATGCCAGATCTGTTTAGCTCTTCTGTTTGCAAGCAACAAGTATTAAATAGCTCATCCCAAATGGCCATAAGCAAAACCGAAAATATGTTCATATAATGGGAAAGTGTAGGGAGAGGTGGAGGGGCAGGCCCTGCTGGATTCAAGGCTCAACCTGTGGGGCCAGAACTGGGAAGGTGGCTGCCTCAGTCACACCATCTTTTGTTCACAACCAGAAGATTGGAGAGCGGACAATCAACTTCCTCAATGACAAAAACAAGTCTAGGATTGGGGCTCTTTGGCTCTGCAGCCAGAGCTGGGTCATGTGCCCATCCCTGAGCCAATCACTATCATCAGAGGGGGACCTGAGGCTCTGATTGGCCAGGCCTGAGTTGCATGCTCTTGGAAGCAGGGAGGAGGTCACCTTCATTAGAAGCAAATTGTGATGACTTTCAGAGGAAATCGGAGCTCTGACTAGCCATGGCTGAGTGGATGATGATTAGCTCCAAACCACAAATGTTCACCCCCGCATGATCTGTGCTTACCTCTGGACTTGAACTCACCCCAATGCCCACACCTGAAACAACCTCGTGCCCATCCCACCACTACTCCATCCTACACTCCTGTACACTAAAAAACCCAGAGCCTGCCTCCACCAAGCAGCCGTTCCTGATTACCTCAGCCCACACATACCCTTCCTCTGCACTCTGAAGCCACTTATTGTCCACAAAGGCACAGGGCACCTAGCACGGCTGACTGGTCAAGCTCTTTGTCTTTTGGGGTACATGTATTCTCTCCAATACAGTCCTCTAGGGCTAAGGTATATAAATTTTTTCTTTAAAGAATTGGATTGTAAATATTTTAGGCTTTGTGGGCCATACAGTCTCTGTAGCAACCACTGAACTCTGCCATTAGAGCACGAAAGTAACCAGAGACATCTAAATGAATGAGGATGGCTGTGTTCCAATACAACTTTATTTGCAAAAACAAGTGGTGGGCTGGGTTTAGCCCAAGTGCTATGGTTTGTCAACCCTTGCTCTAGGGGCTTTAAGGACTGGACCTTACCTTCTTGATTTTTGAATTTCCCATTCAAGCCAGCACAGCACTTCACACACACGGACCAACAGTAATCAAAGCTGATTGGACAACATTGAATTATATTATTTTAGTTTCCTTCTTTTAAAAGAAACAGTAGAAAGCTGTGAATACTGACTATAGCCAAATAGGAACGAGTGCGTGTTCCTGGTTCACACCAAGAATAAGATGTAGGATACACTGGGAATTTCTCTGTGCAGACTCTTCCAGAAGTCAGAAACAACTAGAGCAGCTGGTAAGAGACTCTTCTCTGGGGCACACCAATCACAAATAAATGGAAAAGCATGCATGTCTGTGGGTGTTTTTATTGTGTGTGTGTGTATGTGTGAGTACATGTATCTGCATATATGTGTGAATGCATGTGTGTAGTACCGGCACACCAAAAACAGGCATCCATGTTGCAAAGGCCAGCCCCATCATCCTGCTGATTCCACTTTCTCCTCACAGGCCCTGCCAAGACTGTCCCTTACCATGCATCCCTGTGACTGTCTCTGGGAATAAAGATGGTTCAAGCCTGGGCCATTCTGTGATTCCACACTAGGAATTTTGGGAGCCCTTTGTTCTGTCTGGAGGGCCATGAGCTAGAGAAGTCACTGAGGAAAAGCGAGTGTTTTTAATAGTATTGCTCTCTCTTGGTCTTAGAGAGTCAGTTGTGTCTTTGAGCTGAAAGCCATGGGAAGGAGCACAGGAAAGAGAATGAATGGACTTGGTTCTGAAAACCATCTTTTCTGCCACTGGGAGGAGTTGATGGGCCCTCTTGGGGTTCCCCACTTCTATTGAGCCCCAGATGTCCTCCCTTTTATGACTCCTGCTTTCCTGCCTCACTGGGCTTTGTAATAGCATCTGGGCTCCACCACGTATTTACCATGGGATCCTGAACAAGGTATGGTCTCACTGAGTCTCAACCACTCATCTGCACATTAGGAATACAATCTATTTTCCAGGACAGTTGTGAGGATGGAAGATGATGCATGTGAAGTTCCTGAGACAGAATTTACTCTCAGAAATAGCAGCCAGCATTAATATTAATAATTCTACTTATTATTATTAGCAGTTACCTAAAATGCTTCATGATCTTCAGCTTTGTTCATGTGGCCTCGTTCTCCTAGAGGGCCCTCCAATCTATCCCCACTCCACGGTGCCCACTTCCTCACAAAGGAACAAAAGTATTTCCCTAGCCATTCTTCATAAATACCACTAACTCTTTCATACAACCTTCATGAGTCTTCTGACTCAAACCACAGTGGAGGCCTTGTCTTGTTCTAAGAAGCCATATGGCAAGGTGGAAAAAGAACCCCGGAATGGTTGTTCAACCTGGGCATAAGTCAGGGCTCTCCAGAGAAAGAGAACCATTGGGATATACATGAGGAGATTTATTATGGGAATTGGCTCTTGAGACTATAGATCCTGAGAAGCCCCATGACCTGTTTTCTGCAAGCTGGAGAACCAGGAATGTTAGTGGTGTACTTTTTTCCAAGTCTAAAGGCCTGACAATTGAGATAGGGTTGGGGGACAGCTGCTATAAGTTACTGGGTTCAAACGCCCCAGAACTAAACTCTCTAATGTCCAAGGGCAGAAGAAGATGGATGTCCCAGTCAGAGCAAAGAGAGAGAATTCACCTTTCCTCTGTGTTTTTGTTCAATCTGGGCCCTCAGTGGATTGGATGATGCCTGCTTACTTGGTGAGAACAGGTCTTCTTTACTCAGTCTACCCATGCAAATGCTAATCTCTTCCAGAAAGAGATTACAGACACACCCAGAAATAGTGCTTTAGCAGCTATCTGGGCATCACTTTGCACAGTCAAGTTGACACATACAATGAAGCATTACAACCTGAGTTCAAATTCTTGCTCTGTTGCTCGCTACCTGGATACCTAGGACAACCCTCAACCTCTCTGAGCCTCAGTTCTGCAAAAATGCAGTTGACTCTTGACTCTATGGGTTCACTGTAAGGAACTGTTAAGGTGACAGTGCATGGTACGTTGGAGGAGCTCCAAAAATAAAGGCTCATGTTCAAGAAATGCTGTCAACCCACAAAGACATTTCTTATACCCGCAATATGAACTTGATTTCCACAAATAATACATTTTTCTTAGTCTATGTTTTTTCCTCTCTAAGGAACCACCCAATCGCACAGAAAATGAATTCCCACTTCCACCTTCCTGGTGGCTTGGACAACTCTCTGTCCTTCAGCGTCCTTGCTACATTCTCCCTCTCCCATTTGTGCTGTTGTCAGCTCCATCAGAGCAGGAGAAAGAGGCAGGAATTAGGTCTTTATCATGATTGCTTAGACTGTCCTGCTAGTGTTCATTGAAAGACTTTTTTTTTTTAGTTCAAAATGTAAAAACTAAGAGCCAGGTCTTCCTTAACTAAATTCAAGTAGACATTTTCATTAAAAAAAAAAATAAAGACTCAGAAGCCATAAGGGAAACAAGCAAATGTTCATGCTCCCCCTCATTCTCCCTTGACTCAGCGGGGAGGAACTGGTCACAAGGCTTCCCCCGGCAGAGAGGCCACAAAGAGAAGGCTGCGCATCACCAGCGGCCTGTGGATGCCCAGGGAAGCGGGTCTTATCTGGTCAGGGCAAGAACAATGTTTCTATCCACTGGTCATTGCATTCAGTGATCCAAAAGTGTTTACTAAGCACCTACTGTGTGCAAGGCATCATGCTACATGCTGGCGTGACCCTAGGGGAAGAAAGAAGTCAACACCGTTCTGGAGTTTCTCAAAACCCTAGGGAGCCAGCCCTAGGCCTTCTCTTCTGTGGGGCTGGCCTGTCTCAAGAGGGGCCTGACAAGGACCCACAAGTTCTTTTAAATGATGCTTCCCCAACACTGCAATGCTTTTACAAACACCATGTTGATCCTAAATCCAAACTGCTGCCCTATCCTAAAGCCCTTTGGGATCTAGGCCCCCAAAATTAATGGCTATCCAGGTCAGGAGGTATCTGTTCATCTTCTTTTCCATCAGGGCAAAACGTCTGATCCTGACTGGCCCTTAACTCAGAGCTGGAGAACACAGCAGCTTCGTTGCACTCCTAAAGAGGAAAACAAAAAAGAACAAAGCTCAAAAAGGCATGGAGAGAGGGTCCCGGGTGGGAGGGCCCCTAAGCTCAGTGAGTACAGCACAGATCCATGTCGGAGGGCTGAGCACGTTCTTCTGGAGAGTCGTGGGGTCTGTCTACCTGCTAATTATACCAGGAATTTCATCCGTCTGCAAAGGCATCTCTTACACTCACAAGATGAATTTTATATTTCACAAATAATGCAGCATCTCTTAAATCAGCACTTTTCTTCTCTAAGAATACTCCCAGCCACACAGAAAAATTAAAAATATTCCCAGAGAGGCCGGGCATGGTGGCTCAAGCCTGTAATCCCAGCACTTTGGGAGGCCGAGACGGGCGGATCACGAGGTCAGGAGATCGAGACCATCCTGGCTAACACGGTGAAACCCCGTCTCTACTAAAAATACAAAAAAAAAAAAAAAAAAAATAGCCGGGAGAGGTGGCGGGGCGCCTGTAGTCCCAGCTACTTGGGAGGCTGAGGCAGGAGAATGGCGTAAACACAGGAGGCGGAGCTTGCAGTGAGCTGAGATCCGGCCACTGCACTCCAGCCTGGGCGGCAGAGTGAGACTCCGTCTCAAAAAAAAAAAAAAAAAAAAAAATTCCCAGAGAATGGGGTTTATAAAAACACTTCAAAGAAGTGGACATAGCTGTAGAAAAAGGTCTCAGAAACTGCCACCGCCATTGCAGACAAGGTGACTCAAGGCTGGTGTGGACGGTGGCCTCATCAGATGGGGATATGGTCCTGCCTTGCAAGACTGTGGCTAGAGCATCACAGAGATAACCGCCGACAGGAATGGGCAGCTGCCCCCAGACTCCCCCTCCCTATCCCTCCTTTCCTTGGCCCTGGCTGACAGCACAGCAGCCTAAAGTGGCTTGAATATTGGGGTTTTGAAAGACTCCAGAAATGCTCCCAGGAAAGTGAGCCCCACACAAGCCCAGACAACAGGTTTACAAGGCTTTAGATGTCTTCTGTGCCTTACTGCACCGCAACTCTCAGCTCTCGAGGCCATGACCCCACGTTGACTCTTCCTTAACTTTTGACCCTCAGTTCAGCTCCTCAGCAGTTACTAGATTGTGCTGTTCAGGAGGAAGAATTGTTTGAGTCACAGCCCTCCTCCTGTCCCCAGCTCTCCTACATCTGCTTTTAGGCCAGGAAGTCTGACATCCCCATTCCAAATGAGCCTCTTGCCCCTGGAAGGAGAGTTCAGTTATGTGACCTCAGATAAATCAGCTACCCGCTCTGTGACCTTGAATGCCATCATGGGGTGTTTGGGCTTGCTCTGAAGGACATCAGAATTGTCAGAAAAATTATAAGCAAGTCATTTGCATTATACTGATTTGCATTTTTTAAAAGTTCCTTCTGATGGCTTTTTGAGGGCAAAAACCACATAAATGGAAAGAAGTCTTGCATTGGAGTCAGGCAGACACATCATGGTGCTGCCCTACTCAATGAGGTGACCCTGGGGAGTCCTTTAGTGTGGCCACCTTGGGGGGTCTTGTTAAAATGCAGATCTGATTTTGCAGGGAGGAGGGAGGCCTGAGAGTCTGCATTTCTCCCAAGTCCCGGGGTGATACTTCTGCAACAAGACCCAATTCCCTGGGCATCTGCAGGCCACCAGTGACACCCATGTTTCCCTGCACACAGAGCCTCAGTTTCCTCATCTGTAAAAATGGTATCAAGAAAACCCCAGGTGTATGGGGTATGTGGGGTGTGAGCCAGATCTCACACGTGGCTAGGCTTTTGCTGAGGCCCCCTGCCCCCAGCTCCCTTTCTCCCCATTACTGCTATGCCCCAGGATGATTAGTGTCTGTTCTAGGCTCAGCACTGACTCCTTCATTTCCGCTCCTCCCTCCTTTTATAGTTGGTGTACTGTGGAACTTTGCTTGGCACTGGACTTGCCTTTCAAATGCCCTAGAAATCTTCTTTTGGCTCTTCTCTCTTCTCAAATTCAAAATCCACAATGCTTGCCCAGGCTTTCTACAGTCCCAGCGCCATTATAAGATTAGAATTTTGCAACACCTGCCTCTGCTGCTCCCAAGGTCCGACTTTTCATGCCAAGCAAGGCACAAGACACATTGGCCACATTCTCCTTCCAAGTGAGGGAGCAACCTGTGAGGATGGGCTTTCTAATAATAAGGCCTTAGGTTTGCAGCTTACCTGGTTCACTTCCCAGGCCCTGCAGAGTGCTGGGGTTGGGGAGGGCTTGCAGAAATCCAATGAGGTAGGGAGGGTGGGAAGCTCTGTGTATAGGCCACTGGCCCAGAAATTTCAGGGCCTGGGAGCTTATCCTGGCTCTGCCGCTCATTCCCTCTATGACTCTGGACAGGTCATGACCCACTCAGGCCTCAGTTTATCCATCTCTAAAAAAGACATGGAACTAAGTGTCCTCTAGGAACCCTTGCAGCCCCCCATCCTCTTGTGGTCTCCAGTTTGTAAGTGAGAAGACTCAGGGTTTCTGACTATGGGCCAGGGCTCTTTCTACCCATGATATACGTGGTAGTCATGCTTTACAGCCATGATACATGATACATACATCATATACATCCAAGATAAACATGGAGTCACTTCCTTCCATTTTGAAAATGAGCCACTCAACCCCACATTTCGCTCCCACTGTGGCCCCATTTCTTTGTTCTTTTTTATTGCAAAACTCCTTGATAGAGTTCTTGGGGAGGTTTTTAATTATGTCTGCCAATTCTTTCACACTGCTCCCAGGGAGAGATGAGGTCCATGTCTCCCATTTGAAATGGGGTAGGCTTTTGAGAGTATTTTGACTAACAAGGTAGGGTAAAAGGCCACACACACAGCTCTGCTTTGCTCACAGAAATTCTCCTTCTTAAGCAGTTTCAATACCCTGAAGCCGCCATGCTGCAAGGAAGCCCAAATGAGCTCCCATCCAGCAACATCATGGAGAGACCCCGAAACTTCATGAAAAGCGAGACAGAGATCTGCCTGATCAGCACCCAGCAAGCTCCGGCTCCAGTCACTGAGGGCCTGCATGACACTGCCTGGCAGGTCCCAAGTCAGAACTGCCCAGCCAAGCCCTTATTCTCAGAAACCATGACAGATAATGAAATGATTGCCATTGCTCTGTGCCACTAAGATGTGAGTGACAAGACAGCACTCAACACTGGAACAATTGTCTATGTGTGCTCCTGCAAATCCCTTCACCACCCCACTGCTCCTCCCAAACTGCTTTCATGACGCATGATCATCACTGTGCCAAATCCAACAGTTTTCACCCTTCATCTTACTCAACCTGTCAGCACCATTTGACCTGAAGTCATACCCTGTTATGTCGTGCTCTGCTCAAAACTCCCCAGTGGTTTCCCATCTAACTTAGACTAAAATCCAAAGTCAAGACAATAGCCAATGGAGCCCTACCTGATCTGTCGCCCATCCCCCTTACCCTTCTCACTCAATTCCCATTACTCTTCCTTCTGCTCCCTCTGCTCTGTCCACTGTGGCCCCCTGGCAATGCCTCAAACATGTTTCCACCTCAGGGTCTTTGCACTTGCTGCTCCCTTGGCCTGGAACTCCTAAATAATTGCATGGCTCTTGCCCACACCTCCCTCAAGTGCCACTCATCTAAAAAAGCTTTCCCTAATGGCCCTTAATATTTTCTTAAAAATTTATTATTATTATTATTATTATTGAGACAGAGTTTTGCTCTGTCACCCAGGTTGGAGTGCAGTGGCACAATCTTGGCTCACTGCAACCTCCACCTCCCGGGTTCAAGGGATTCTCCTGCCTCAGCCTCCCAAGTAGCTGGGATTACAGGCAACAGCCACCAAGCCCAGCTAATTTTCATATTTTTAGTAGAGACAAGGTTTCACCGTGTTAGCCAGGATGGTCTCAATCTCCTGACCTCGTGATCTACCCGCCTCAGCCTCCCAAAGTGCTGGGATTATAGACATGAGCCACTGCATCCAGCCCCTTATTTAAAATAGACATCCACCTGCTGGGCACAGTGGTTCACGCCTGCAATTCCAGCACTTTGGGAGCCGAGGAGGGCGGATCATGAGGTCAGGAGATCGAAACCATCCTGGCTAACATGGTAAAACCCTGTCTCTACTAAAAATACAAAAAATTAGCCGGGCGTGGTGGCAGGCAACTGTAGTCCCAGCTACTCAGGAGGCTGAGGCAGGAGAACCCAGGAGGCAGAGCTTGCAGTGAGCCGAGATCACACCACTGCACTCCAGACTGGGCAACAGAGTAAGACTCCATCTCAAAAAAAAAAAGATACCCACTAACACCCTCACACACAGAGTACACCACTACTGGACCCTTTCTTGCCCCTGTTTATTTTCCTATAACACGCCTCACGCTCTGGCATACCTTACATTCATTTGTTCTATCTGTCTCCCTCCACTCAATTTTAAGTTCCATGAAGGTAGGAATTTTAGGCTGTTTCATTCATTGCTGTTTTCCCAGCATCTAAACAGCATCTGGCACATAGAAAGTACTCAATAAGTGTTTGAATGAATGAATGAATGAATGAATGGATATGATATGATATATGATATGATATGATTATGGCTCCCAATTGCTGCCATCAGAGTGATACCAGACACAAATCATTACCCGCACCCTTCAATAGCTCCCTATCATCTGGAGGATAAACCCAACGTCCTTAACCCTACCTTTAAGGCCCTTTATGACCTGGCTCCTACAGACTTCTGTAGCCGCCACTGCTCACTGCTTCCTGCTTTGCACTTCACACTCCAGCAACACCTAACTGCTTGAGTTTTTCTACATGTCCCCATGATATGTCCCATGTTCTTATCTTTGCTCTACTGTCCCCTCTTGCCTGGAATGCCCTCCCTGCCTTCTCCTCCCTGAAACATTACCTCTCTTTCTTCAGTGTGCAGCTCAAATATCCCTTCCCCAAGGAACCTTCCTTGCCTTTCCTAGGCTGATCAGCTTCTTCTTCATGCTCCTAAAGCAGCATGGATTGATCTCCATCACTGTAGCTACCACTTGATGGTTCACCTACCTGTTTTCCCCACTCCCCACTAGTTGTAGAGAATACCAATGACTAAAGACATAAGCATGTTAATTTAATGAAGGGCAAGATCCAGGGTCAATGCTGGAAATGATATGCTACAGGACGACCTCAGATGAAAGGAAGAGGAACGTTGAGTCAAATCTTCTTGGTCCTTCTTTTAGATAAACTTGGATGTGAACTGGATATCAGGAGATGCTTTGGAATTATTGTTGATTTCCTTGGGTATATCTGTAAAATGGGGATAATAGTATGCCTGTCTCCATTGGTTGCTGTAGGCTTTAAATCTAGCATTAAGTTAGGCACATCTTCAAGAGGTGCTGAACACAGAACAGTGCTCAGTCAGTGATACTGACGAACAAACATGATGCTTCCATCTGGTCCAGGGCTGGGCATGTGGTAGACACTCCCAGAATGTCTTTGAATTGGAAAAAGAAATGGAGGCATGAGCATGTGGGGATTTCATGCAGCACCACCCGGAGCGTGTTTTGATGGTGCAAGGAAGAGAGGAGAGTAGAGCCCCTATTCAGGATCCTGCAGGGATGGGGCTGAGCCTGAGCAGATGGTGAGGTGACAGGTCCCTGCTCTTCTTCCCTCTACCTTCAGCAGGCAATTAATTACCTGCGTGCTTCTCTCATTTCTACAACAATGACGCCCCTCCTGGGCCCAGGGAGCAGAGGAAGGGGAGCTGCTTCCCTGACAGTTCTGGAAAAACCCAGGCTGAGGCTGACAGGGGGAGGAAGATTTTGCCAGTCTCTGCTGGGAGACTCAGAATCACTAACAGCAATGGCCAACAAATCCACCCACCCGGTGGCAAAATTGTGAGCATGATCATCAGGATTAACATGAACTGCTTACTGAGAATATGACTTGGCCTAGGTTCACTTTTTATTGGTTATTTTATTTGAACTTCATATGTTAATTCCATGAAATAAGAATATTACCACCATTTTGTAGATGAAGAAACTGAGGGTCAGAGGTGGGTGGAGCATCTCCTAGATTCACATGGAGTCGGGATTTAAACAATTGCAGAGCTCTTCTCTGCTACACAAGTTCACAAGTTTTGGAGAAAAAGCCCAAACGGTGAGGTCAGGAATAACACCACCCCACCCCCCGACACACTTCACACACACCACATATACACACATACACCAAGAACCCGGTTTGGTGATAAATAAAGATGTAGAGAGCCACACTCCTGTGTCCTGGGCCATTTCCTCCCAGGACCTCTGCTCCTGACATCCAGCATGCCTACTCCTCCCACTCTGCTTAGCGAAGCTGCCCTGTCCCACCCAGCCCCACTCTCACATGCTCCCAGGCTGGAACCTTCCAATACAGTCGGGGTCTCCAGCCTCCCCTCCAGCACCTCCCCGAACATTGGTAGCTGCAGGACAGACCTTACCTACTGGTCAAAGCACCCAGAAGTCAGGGCACACCCCTGGCCTTGGATGAAGACAGAGATGAAATACACACCCAGGGATTCAGGGAGAAGCCTCTGCCTTGGACAGGAGTGGCTAATTCCAGAAAATAACAGAGACTCCACAAAAGCGCATGAAGGGCCCTGCCTGCACTCAGACTGACTCTTGTCTAGCAACTGAGGGATCTTTAGATGTTGTCTGTTTCAAAACAACTTTTGTGCCCATTGGCCAATATGATGACAGAAACAGACTCTTAACAAGGACATGCTTTCTCTATCTTTCTATACCTGCATTCATTCATTAACACAGTTTTTGTTGAGCCCTATCTATGAATTAAGTCCTGTTCTAGGTGCTGGAGATACAGCAGTGAAGGAAACAGACAAGAACTCCTGGCCCTGTGGAGCTGACATTCTGGTAGATGGATAAGCCCCACATACAGAGGTAAACAGGTAAACATACCATGTGTCAGATGGCCAAACAGGGGCTGTGGAGACAAGCAAAAAAAACGGGAGGGGAGTGGCTGCAATTTTAGATCAGAGGTCAGGGAAGCCTCACTAGGACAGTTTCATTTGAGCAAAGGCCCAAAGGAGCAGAAGGAGGTAGCCAGGCAGATATCTGGGGAGGAAGCATTCCAGGCAAAGAGAACTGCATGTACAAGAGCCCTGAGGCAGGAGCGACTTTACTTGGTCAAGGAACAGCAAGAGGCCAGCATGAGCCAGAGGAAGGCAATAGGAAAGGAGGAGAGGTTGGGACGAGGCCAACTTGTACAAGGCCTTGTGCACCACAAAAAGCTCTTTGGCTTTTCCTTTGAGCATGGCTGGAAGTGACCGGAAGCTTCTGAGCAGTGTTGGAATGTGATCTGACTTGAATTTTAAAAGAGGACTGTCTACTATGTGAAGAATAGATGGCTGGGGACAAGGTGGATGCAGAGTCAATGAGGGAGCTCTTGTAATAATTCAGCCAGGATGACAGAGGCTTGGCCCAGTAGGAGCCTGGGAAGATGGAGAAGGGGTTAGGCTCACACAACGGTGTATTAAAGGCTTATATATGTCTTCTCCCAGAGGCAACCCAGCAGGCAGTTAAGAGTGGGACCTCTGGAGTCCAGCAAGCTTCTGTTTTAATCCTGGTCACTCTTTCTCAGCTGGTTATCTTTGGGAAAATTGACTTAATCCTCCTAAAGTTCCAATGCTCCCTCATTGGAGAAACTACCTCTGCTACCTCTTAGTCATCCAATGTAGCAATGCCTGTGTATTAGTCCATTCATACAT
The DNA here is from genome assembly GCF_037993035.2 of Macaca fascicularis. Classification (NCBI taxonomy): domain Eukaryota; kingdom Metazoa; phylum Chordata; class Mammalia; order Primates; family Cercopithecidae; genus Macaca; species Macaca fascicularis. The sequence continues at coordinate 163,697,521 of NC_088381.1, read as the reverse complement.
TGCTATAAAGACATACCTGAGACTGGGTGATTTGTAAAGAAAAAAGGTTTAATTGACTTACAGTTCTGCAGGTTGTACAGGAATCATGGCTTGGGCAGCCTTAGGAAACTTACAATCAAGGCAGAAGGTGAAGGGGAGCAGGCACATCTTCACATGGCTGGCAGGAGAGCAAGCAAGTGAAGGGTAAAGTGCTACACACTTTCAAACAACCAGATCTCATAAGAACTCTATTATGAGAACAGCAAGAGGGAAGTCCACCCCCATGATTCAGTCACCTCCCAGCAGGCCCCTCCTCCAACGACATCAGCCTGTAACACCCCCTCCCTGACCACCACCCAGCACAGCTTCTGACACACAGAAAGCACTCAATCATGATCAGACTTGTGGTGGCTCTTTGATTTCATGACTCTGTTACCAAGACCCACTAGGACAGAGGCCACAACAAGCTCTGTCTGCTGTACTCCAAAATGCCAACTCTTATATCTGCTCCAAATTAAACTCCAGGTTCGTCTGGGAATTTAGGACACTCTGACCCTGCCAGTCCGACCAGTGACCATGCTGGCCTTCCCCTTGTGACCTCAGGGATGGCTTATCCCATGTTTATATATAGGAGCTTTGGAATCAAAATTATGATAATAGTGACTTTGGTAAGAAACTATTTTTGGTATGAAATCCATTGAACTAATGTAAGCCCTTAAAATAGTTTTCCACATATCATGAGCTGTATCTTGCTTTCCCCATGTCCATTAGTCATTTTAGAAATTGTTTTCATAGGATTGGACTCAGGCACAGAGCTGCTGCATCTTACAACTTCAGGAAGTGCTGGCTAGGGGCAGCCCCTGGCATGCACGGGGCAGCAAGCTATGGGTCTGGGCATGGCTTATCTTGTCCACGTGGTCATACAACAAAGCTTGGATTCACTGAGCAATTGTTGGACCCATCTTGGCTTCTGCCAGGTGGTTTTGCTTAGCATCATTATTTCTTTCAAGTTCACCAGTGAGCTTGCTGCACGATGAGGTCAAAGCAGCAGGGTCATGACATCCTCTGGGCCAAAACATCCTCTGGGCCAAAACAGCAGGATTTTGCCCCAGTCCCTGGTGATGCTTCTGGCACCTCAGACACACCTGGGCTGTGTGGCTCTCATTCCCTTGGCATTCCTGTGACCCCTCCCAGTGGGGAATGCTTAACCCCCATCTCAGACCTCTGCCCACTTGGGGTCCACCACAGCCTGACCTCTTCGGCACTACTGCCAATATCAAGGTAAGTTATTCATCAGTGTCACCCCAAGGATTAAAAGGAAAGAAGACATCCCAGCAATGGTCCTCCCTGGTCCTGGCCATTCCCTCTAGCAGTGCCATCCAGCACATGCAATTCAGAGGTCCTAGTCTAATCCCATCCCCCAACACACACACACACACACACACACACACACACACACAGAGTGAGTGAGGAGATTTCTGGAGACAAGCTTTGCCCTGGGGGACTGTACCAAGGTCCCCTGGCTCTGCACTGCAGTAACTGAGCCAGCACCAGCAGTCTCATCACCCTCGCCTGGACTGCAGCCTCCCTGCCTCCCATGGCTTCCTCTGCATTGAACTGTGCCCCAGGAAGCTTTCAAAGTCTATCCAGACCCTATCCCGCCATACCCCGACCCAGAGGATGAAGCCACCTCCTTGTTTCATCTGCAAGTTCTTTCATCATATGGTCATCACTCGCCTCCCAGGCTCCTTGCCCACCAATGTCCAGTCCTCCTCTGCACAGTTCCCTCCAGATGTCCCCAGAGACTTGCAGGACCCATGTCTTCTCTACTTTTCCAGGCCTCCACAATTTGCCACAGCTGTTTTCTCAGCCTGACATCCCTTCTGCCCTCTGCTCTACAGCCCCAATGCACAGGGAGTCTCTTCTGCAGCTCCTCCCTCTCTCCTCCCAGAGGAGATGCTATTGGGCATCACCCAGATCCTCCTTCAGGACTGAGTTCTCCTCCCCAGCTGTGGGGGTGTTGGAGGCTGGGAGCTCCTCACTGGATCCCTTCCCAGGAATTGCCCTCTCCCAAGAGAGCTGCTTCTCCCAAGGCCATGCCATCCTTCCAGCCTGATCACTGTCGATGCGGGCAGTAGGGCCCAGGGCAGAGAGGCAGCTGCTGGCCTTCACTCAGTGCAACTCTGAAGAACCATCTAGAGCTTCCTATGCTGCAACCATGCCACATGGCAGCCTCTGCCTCTGCCCAGCCCTGCTCCCTGCTCTGCACCCCTGCAGGTGTCGCTGACAGCAGCCCCCATATGCCTTCTGCACGCAACCTCCCTTTCAGAGTCCACTGGCTGGGAATCGAATCTGTGATGGCCACCGACCCACAGCAGGTGGGTGCCTGTGGTAAGCCTGTGTTAATGCCTGCTCGAGCACCAGTCTCACTCCATGGGGACTCTTCATAGCCTGTCTCTCTGACCAGACCACCATCCTCTTGGCATCTTTATCCATTCATTCCAGAAACACTGACTAAGGAGCCCTAACTTATTCATTCATTCCACAAATCGTTAATGAGCCTATACCAGGTGATGAGTGCCAGGGATGAGCAATCAGACATGGGGCTTAAAATATGCCTTCTGCCTGTAATCCCAGCACTTTGGGAGGCCAAGGCAGGCAGATCACCTGAGGTTGGGAGTTCAAGACCATCCTAGCCAACATGGAGAAACCCCATCTCTACTAAAAATACAAAATTAGCCAGGTGTGGCAGCACATGCCTGTAATCCCTCAGGAGGCTGAGGCAGGAGAATTGCTTGAAGCCGGGAGGCGGATGTTGTAGTGAGCCAAGATCGCACCATTGCACTCCAGACTGGGCAACAAGAGCGAAACTCCATCTCAAAAAAAAATGCCTTCCTCTCTGTATGACTTACCCATGGCTACTATTACAAATCACCACATATTTAGTAGCTTAAAATAATACACATTTATTATCTTACAATGCTGTAGGTTCAAAATCCAACACAAGTCTGCCTGGGCTAATATCTGCATGCCGTTGGGCTACGTTTCTTCTGGAGACTGAGAGAGAATCCACTTCTCACCTTTTTGGCTTCTAGAGCTGCCCACATTCCTTGACTCATGGCTCCTTCCTCCATGGTCAGAGTCAGCAAGTGCAGGCTGGATTCTTCTCACACTTGGACCTTTCTCCTAGTGTCTTCTCTTCTCTGACTCTAACTCTGCCTCCTTCTTCCACTCATAGAGACCCTGTGGTTACATCAAGCCCACCCAGATAATCCAGGAAAAATCTCCTTATATAAAGTCAGCTGATTAGCAGCCTTAATTTAATTTGCATTTTTTTTTTTTTTTTTTTTTGAGACGGAGTCTCGCTGTGTCACCCAGGCTGGAGTGCAGTGGCGCGATCTCGGCTCACTGCAAGCTCCGCCTCCCGGGTTTACGCCATTCTCCTGCCTCAGCCTCCGAGTAGCTGGGACTACAGGCGCCCGCCACCACGCCCGGCTAGTTTTTTGTATTTTTAGTAGAGACGGGGTTTCACCATGTTAGCCAGGATGGTCTCGATCTCCTGACCTCGTGATCCGCCCGTCTCGGCCTCCCAAAGTGCTGGGATTACAGGCTTGAGCCACCGCGCCCGGCCAATTTGCATTCTTAATTTTCCCCTTTGCCATGCGAGCTAATATATTTACAGATACCTGGGAGTAGAACATGGACATCTCTGGGGAGGGGGTGCATTATTCTGCAGATCCCACCCTCCTGCCTAGCTTGGACATGACACAACAGTAAATGCTCAGTAAATATTACAACAAAAGACTGAATGTACGAAAAGCCCTAAACAGTTGATCCCAAGCATGACTGCCTTCCCGCTCCTTCTACCCTCTCTCCTTGGCTCAGCTGCACTGGTTCTAGCTTGTGGCACATGCTCTCACCCTTCCTTGGGGTGTCACTAACCCCTCTGTTCAGCCTGAGCCCCAGCAAATACTCTTCCGTTTTCCTCACTCGGTAAATGTATGTCTCGTATGTGTATCTATCTCACTCTGAGATGTCTGTCCTGTCTGTCCTTTTCCTGCATCTGCGAGTCTTACAGCACCCGCCCCAGTGCTCCACCTCCCCCAGTGCTCCACCTGCCCCAGTGCTCCACCTCCCCCAGTGCTCCACCTCCCCCAGTGCTCCACCTCCCCCAGTGCTCCACCTCCCCCAGCGCTCCACCTGCCCCAGCGCTCCACCTCCCCCAGCGCTCCACCTCCCCCAGCGCTCCACCTCCCCCAGCGCTCCACCTGCCCCAGCGCTCCACCTGCCCCAGCGCTCCACCTCCCCCAGCGCTCCACCTGCCCCAGCGCTCCACCTGCCCCAGCGCTCCACCTGCCCCACTGCTCCACCTGCCCCAGTGCTCCACCTCCCCCAGTGCTCCACCTGCCCCACTGCTCCACCTGCCCCAGTGCTCCACCTCCCCCAGTGCTCCACCTGCCCCACTGCTCCACCTGCCCCAGTGCTCCACCTCCCCCAGTGCTCCACCTCCCCCAGTGCTCCACCTCCCCCAGTGCTCCACCTGCCCCAGTGCTCCACCTCCCCCAGTGCTCCACCTGCCCCACTGCTCCACCTGCCCCAGCGCTCCACCTCCCCCAGCGCTCCACCTCCCCCAGCGCTCCACCTCCCCCAGCGCTCCACCTGCCCCAGCGCTCCACCTGCCCCACTGCTCCACCTGCCCCAGTGCTCCACCTCCCCCAGTGCTCCACCTGCCCCACTGCTCCACCTGCCCCAGTGCTCCACCTGCCCCAGTGCTCCACCTCCCCCAGTGCTCCACCTGCCCCAGTGCTCCACCTCCCCCAGTGCTCCACCTCCCCCAGTGCTCCACCTCCCCCAGTGCTCCACCTGCCCCAGTGCTCCACCTGCCCCAGTGCTCCACCTCCCCCAGTGCTCCACCTGCCCCAGTGCTCCACCTGCCCCAGTGCTCCACCTCCCCCAGTGCTCCACCTGCCCCAGTGCTCCACCTGCCCCAATGCTCCACCTCCCCCAGTGCTCCACCTGCCCCAGTGCTCCACCTCCCCCAGTGCTCCACCTGCCCCAGTGCTCCACCTCCCCCAGTGCTCCACCTGCCCCAGTGCTCCAGAAATCATTCTGATATCCTCCTCTGCCCCCAATCCTCAGGTCCCCCCTCTAATCCCAGTACAGTTTTTCTGCATTCTACTTCTGTCTTCTCTCACCTCCTTTCTTCCTCTAAGGGCCCCACCTATACATTGTACATTTTCTTTTTTCTTTTGAGATAGGGTCTCTCTCTGTCACTCAGTCTGGAGTGCAGTGACATGATCTCAGCTCACTGCAACTTCTGCCTCCTGGGCTCAACTGATCCTTCCACCTCAGCCTCCTGAGTAGCTGGGACTACAGACACGCCACCACACCTGGCTAATTTTTTGTATTTTTAGTAGAGATGGGGTTTTGCCATGTTGCCCAGGCTGGTCTGGAACTCCTGGGCTCAAGTCATTCACTTGCCTTGGCCTCACAAAATGCTGGGATTATAGGCATGAGCCACCACACCCAGCCCACACTGTACATTTTCAATAAGCAAGTCATTCCCATTGATGGTGCCACATTTTATAAAGGTACTCAAGATGGCACATTTATTTTTTCATGCAGACAAATCCATGCCCACGCTCTCACTCCACTTCTGACATGTCTCTCCTAAATTTACAACCACTTTTTTGGGGATGGAGGAACCATTTTTAAAATAATGACATTTAATATTCCAAACATTTCCACTCCTGGTAATGTATTAATATCTTAAATTGTCAAGCCTCAGAAGCCAAAAAATCATAGTAATCACCCTGAGAAGCTGTGGCTGGTGCACGATTGATGAGAACTCCTATGTAACAAAGAGCCAAAGCAGCTGCTCCTCCATCCCTCCTTCACCTGGTCAAACCCACATATCACCTCCAAACCTTTAAGAGTTACACACAGTAGTGTGTGTGACATGCTCACCTCATTGTTTGGAAGGTGAATATTCTAAGTGGAGTCTATCTGTCTATCAGTGGTTTTCCATTGCTGTGCCCTGGAGCTTATAAGAGTTCCAGCAGTGCCTCAAGGGTAACACCAATCAGAATTTCTGTGTAGAATTGGCTTAAGGGAGGTGGTCTGGTTGGTAATTGGCCTTGGATATTTGTCTTGATGCTGAATTTGCATGACAAACTCATTGCTAAAGATTGGAGTTTCTGCCACTGCCGGGGGCTGCCCTCATTTTCTGCCACTGCTGGGGTGCCCTTTAGAAAACAAAAAGGGAGGCTAAGAAAAAAGAAATTTAGCATTTATGGAACATCTGCTCCATGCCAGGTATTTTCCAAACACTGACCTACTTAACCATTACAACAATTCTGCAAGGTAGGAACCATCCCCATTTTATAAATGAAAGAGGCTCAAAGAGGCTAATTAACTTGCCTGTATTTGGTATCTTTCGCAGCATAACAAATTACTCCAAAACTTAGCGGCTTAAAACAACAAACATGCATTATCTCACAGTGCCTGTGGGTCAGAAACCAGGGAGAAGCATAGCTGGGTAATTCTGGCTCAGTTTCTCATGAGGTTTTCAATCAGGACATTGGCAGGGGTCCCAGTCATCCAAAGCCTTGATGGATGGCTGGAGGATCCGCTTCTGTGTCAGGTAGAATAATGGCCCCACAAAGATGTCCATATCCTAATTCCTGAAACCTGTGAATATTGTATGGCAAAAAGAAATGAATGTTGCAGACAGAATGAAGGCTGCCAACTAGTATACAGGGACATTATCCTAGAGTATCCAATGTAATTACAGGGTCCTAAAAATTGAAAAGGGAAGCAGAAGAGATTGTCAGAGAAAGAGATTGGCAACAGAAGCAGTGTCGGAAAGATGCAGTGTTGTTGGTTTCAAGACAGAGGAAGGAGCAACAAGCCAAGGAATGCAGGCTACTGCTAAAGTTGGAAAAGACAAGGAAGTAGATTCTCCCCTACTTTAGACTCCATAAAGAAACAGCCCTGCTAACACCTTGATTTTAGCCCAGGGAGACCCTGCTGGACTTCTAACCTACAGACTTCAAGATAAATGTGTGATGTTTTAAGCTGCTAGGCTTGTGGTCATTTGTTACAGCAGCAATAGAAAACTAATACAAGCTTCCAAGGTGGTTCACTCACATGGCTGCTGGCAGAAGACCTCAGTTCCTCACCATGAGGGTGACTCCTATAGTCTGCTTTAGTGTCCTTACAACAGAGCAACCATCTTCCTCCAGAGCAAGTGCTCTCAGAGAGAGAACAAGGAAGAAGCTGCAATGCTTTTCGTGCTCTAGTGCTAACAGTCTAACATCAGCTTTCCCACCACATTCTAGTTGCATAGTCACCAAGTATGTACAGTCCTCACATAAGTGGAAGGCACCTGGGTGTTTACGGCCACACACCCTGAACGTGGCCAAACTCATCTGAAGTTTCAAAGAATTTGTGGACTTTTTTCCACACTGCCAAGGTCACACCAGATTAATCAGTAGACTTGAAATAAAATTAAAAACTCAGGCTTCTGTCCCCGAAGTCTACACTCTTTCCATTTCACAGAATTATAGAGCTGGTTCTAAGACTCAGGTACTGCAGTCTTGCCACATTACCAGTGGTACTGAGGCTAGGTTCCCCAGGAATAGTAATGGGGATCTGAGAACTATTTTCAATATTTTAAATTGCAAAGGGAACATCACATTCCCAACCAAGATGAGGTCGCACCAGCTCTTGCATGAAATGACATCAACTCAATTTGCTTATACTGTGATCAGAAGCTTTAGTTGGAAGTTATGGATGTCTTTAATAAAACATGGAGAACCTAATGTTATTAAATAAGCTCTATTTGACAGATAACATCTTTCAAAATATAGCCTTCCAAGGACAAAAACCAAAGAGTATCTTGGTGGCGAGGGGGTAGGGAATCCCTGTTCTACAGCAGCTCTCTGTTTTACAAATGGAGAAACTGAGGCCCAGAGAGGGTGGGGTCTCACCCAGGTCACCCTGAGAGTTAAATAAGGCCAGGATTTAATCAGGACATCCTCATTCCCAAGTCAGTGCTCACAGCCTCCAAGGAAAAGGTTTTCTTTAAATGAGAGAGGGGTGAGCAGAGAAGTAACCAAATAATTTTCTAACTGTTCCTCCTCGGCAGGCTTTGGCCTTTTTTTTTTTTTCCTTTTGAGACAGAGTCTCTTTCTGCTGACCAGGCTGGAGTGCAGTGATGTGATCTCGGCTCACTGCAAGCTCCGCCTCCCGGGTGCATGCCATTCTTCTGCCTCAGCCTCCTAAGTAGCTGGGACTACAGGCGTATGCCGCCACGCCCAGCTAATTTTTTGTATTTTTAGTAGAGATGGGGTTTCACCATGTTAACCAGGATGGTCTCGATCTCCTCACCTCGTGATCCACCTGCCTCAGCCTCCCAAAGTGCTGGGATTACAGGCGTGAGCCCCCGTGCTCGGACGGCTTTGGCCATTTTTAAGGTGCATTGCTTATGGGGAAAGGAGCTAATGTTCCCATGGGAGCTAATGAGAGGGAGGTGATGACTGATCTTGGAAGGGGGTTTTGGAGGAGGAAGAGGTGAAGTCTCTGTACAAATGACTATACGGATCCCAGAATAGTCCAACAGGCAAGAAATGACACTGAGTCATGAGTTTGTTCCCTACCCTGGATGTCAATCCCTGAAAGAGGAGGACTCAGATGACCCTTCATCTGAGTTCCTTGAATAATCTGGTTTCTTGAATAATTCCTAGGACCTAGCCCTGAATCTGCCCCAGCCAGGCTCAGACCTACTTAGAGCCCCAGAAAGAATCCGATCTCTGCAAAATGGCACAGCTGTGGAAAACAATATGATGTTCCTCAAAAAAATTAAACATAGATTTACCATGTGATACAGCAACTCCACTTTGGGATATATGCCCCAAAGAACTGAAAGCAGGGACTAGAACAGATATTTGCACACCCACATGCACAGCAGCACTGTTCACAATAGCCAACACATGGAAGCCTCCAAGAGTCCATCGACAGATGAGTGGTCTATGCACACGGGGGAAATTACTTAGCCTTAAAAAGGAATGAAATACCGGCACATGCGACAACATGGATGAAATCTGAAGACACTCTGCTAAGTGAAATAAGTTGGTCACAAAAAACAAACACTGTATGATTTCACTTATCTGAGGTACCTAGAACAGTCAAATTCACAGAGACAGAATGTAGAATGGTGCCGCCAGAGGCTGGGAGCGAGGAAAGAGCAGTTAGTGTTTAACAGGTATAGAGTTTTGGTCTGAGAAGATGAAGCCGTTCTGGAGATGGATTTTAAAATGGTTAAGGTGGTGCTTTTTATGCTATGTATAATTTACCACAATTAAAAAAAAAATTTTTTTAAAGACATCAGGGAGGTAACACTCTTGGGGAGGGCTAGAAAACCAGGCTTGGAAGCTACATATCCAGGACTGACACCCCAAACTATCCTGAAGACCCCACTGGGTGGAGACGTGGCTGCTGAGCTGCCGGGCACAGATGCATCACCAGTGCTGGACTCCAGACCCTGCCACTGCTAACCTGGAAATCCAATAGAGCCTTGCCACCAGCCCTGCCAGGATATCTCTACTTCTTCACAAACTTCTGACTCAAGGAGCAGAAGCCCAGGTCATGTGCACACAGCCTGGATGCAAAGGGACCTGGGAAATCAGGTGCATATAATTTGTATCAACTTCCATTGCAGGAAATGGGTTCTAGCTCACAGAGAGGGAGATTTCTCCCAAATATTTTAGAAAAAAAATGGCCCTGATATGGTTTGGCTATGTCCCCACCCAAATCTCATCTTGAATTGTAGCTCCCATAATTCCCATGTGTTGTGGAAGGGACCCAGTGGGAGATAACTGAATCACGGGGGCAGTTTCCCCCATGCTGTTCTCACGGTAGTGAAAAAGTCTCATGAGAGCTGATGGTTTTATAAGTGGTTTCCCCTTTTGCTTGGCTCTCATTTCTCTCTTGACTGCCACCATGTAAGATGTGCCTCTTGCCTTCCACCATGATTGTGAGGTCTCCGTAGCCACGTGGAACTGTGAGTCCATTAAACCTCTTTTTCTTTATAAATTACCCTGTCTTGTAATCAGCAGCAAGAAAACATACCAATACAGGCACTTGCTCTCCATCCACACCACCCTCCTTCCAGATCAGGAGTAGCGTGTCTCAGCCCAACACTCCTAACTTCCTCCTTGCTGACCTCTCTCTCTAGAGCTACCCCTTCCTATCCAATCTGCAGCCTCTGTGTTCCCAGGGGTTGTCCCTCTCTTCCTTACACTCACATCCACTGTGTCACCAAGGCCAGCTAGCTCTGCCTCCCCAGCATGCTTGTCCACCTTCTCCTTGCCACTCCTTTCCTCTCTCCTTTTAGAACCCTCATGCAGGCTCCCATTACACCCTTCTGGTCCCCAAGTCCAGGGAATGCTCTTGACCACTCTCAGCTTCCCCCCATGATGCTTCTAGATGGTAAACCAGATCAAAGCACTCCCCTGGTCAAAATTCACCTATCACTGGCTCCTCTGTGCCTTGAAGATAAAATGCCAAGGCCTTAGCCTGGTATCCATGCATCCTTCACCCTCAGCCTCCCCTAGGATCACAATCAGAGCATATCCCAGCTGCAGGCACCATGCTCTCTCTTGAGCCCCCAAATATTGCATTTCCAAATGAAACATCTTTCCCACCCTTTTGGCCAAGCAAAATACTCAGAAGCCTTGCTTGACCTCCAAGGCTAGGTTGAGGGTCCTCTCTGTGTCCGCTGACACATGCATCCTGCCCATCTGCACCTCACTCAGCTCCAGAACAGTACTTATTGTTCTGAATTGGAACAAACTGTTCACTTATTGACACCCATGACCTCCAATAGCCTGGAAGCTCCTTCAAGTATGGGACAATGTTTTGTCTCAGCACTTAGGACAGCAAACAGTAGACACTCAATAAATGTTCAACAAATGAACAAGGCAAATGAACTTTCAGCCCCAAAAGACCACCAACCTGTCTCTGGGGAGTCAGTCCTTTCATAACAGACTGGGCTCTTTAAGACTCAGCAGGTTTTGCTCTGGGGTGATGCTAGCATATCTTATTGCCTCCTGACCATGAGGCCTCTTCCCTCGAAACCACCAGCAGGAGACCAACCACTGGCCTTTCTCTAGAACTTCCTGTCTCACCAAACTTAGCCTAGAACAACTCAGAACCCAGCCTCTTATCTACTGAGCAGTCCTGCCTGCTCTGTCCAGGCTGTACCATGTCCTCAATGCACCAACAGCCTTGCTCAAGCATCCAGCCACACCGAGGCAAGATGAGCCTGCTGAGCGCAGCACGATAGGCCTGGCCTGGCCTAAGTTTCAGCCTAGCTAAGGCACAGGTCTCCATGGTCCCACTCCAGAACTTCCTGGATGCCCAGCTGTCCTGCATTTCATCACCTGCCTTTCTGCTTAGAGTTCTCCCCCAGCTTTTCCGTCCTTCCTTCCCTCCCTCCCTCCTTCCTTCCTCCCACTCCCCTGTCTTCCCTCTCCTTTCCCTCCTGCTGTGGTCTGAATGTTTGTGTCTATTCCATATTCTAATCCTAATCCTAACCCCCAACATGATGGTATTAGGAGGTGGGGTCTTTAGAAAGTGATTAGATCATGAGGGTGAAGCCCACATCAATGAGATTAGTGCCTTTAAAAAAGAGGCCCAAGAGAGACCCCTTGCCCTTTCTGCCATGTGAGGACATAGGAAAAGGACAGCTATCTGTAAAACAGAAAGCAGACCCTCATCAGACACTGAATCTGCTGGTGCCTTCATCTTGGGCTTTCCAGCCTCCAGAACTGTGAGCAATAAATTGTTACAGCAGCCCAAATGGACTATGCCACTTCTCTCTTCCATCCACATACATTTCCATGAATACCTTTAGCCTGTCAAACAGGTGGGAAATCAATGAATCAACACATCTTGGTGTGCCCTTTCTTGCAGCTGCTGTGCTAGGCACCTAATACAGAGCATTTCACCACCACCAGCCCACAATCTCTGACACTGGGATTATGATACTCAGTTTACATAGAGGAAGTTTAGCTCAGACAGGTCCAATCATTTGCCTTACTCATTAAGTCACCTAGCTGGAGTTCAAACTCTGGCTGCAAAGGACACACCCTTCTCCCTGCACCATCTGCTTTTTCTGCTCTGACAATGTCTTCTGCAAGAGGAAGACAGCCTGCTCCTTCTGCCCTTGAAGAATTTTCAGCACCACAGTAGAGAGAGCATTCCCTGCCTGTCAAGAAATTTAGACAAAAGGTGGGGGAGGCCCAGTAAAACTAGACATTCACTTTCTGTTGGGGAGATGTTTGAATTTTGTTTTCAAGAATAGATCAGGCTTAGGCTGTGTGGAAGAAAGTTCAAGGATAGAACAGGCAGGAAGGATGGGGTATGCTACAAGAAACATGTCAGGCTCCCTGGAACTCTGAGAAGCTCGTGCGTCACTGAGAAGTGATGCCCATCCTTGCAAACCACAGAGGAAACAGAAATATTGGGCAATGGTAAAAATAGCTCCATGGTGACGATGTATTTTTTGGAACCACCTGGACAGTGAGATATTGCTGACGCTCCACTGGTGAGGCTGTTCAGATTGAGCTATGCTCTTTTAGCGGGTAGGGAGGTGGGGGGAGACAAGCAAATGAACTCATCACTTCAGGTAGAGAAAAAATAAAAGGTCACCTTTGGTACCAAGATATTTTTCCGAGTCACAGAGCCTAGCAATACCTAAACCCCATCCTTACATAACTGAGGGTTTTGCAGCCCGGGGGCTTGTTGTCCGCCGTGAGGATCTTTTAAGAAAACAAATGGTCATTGTTTACATGATAGTAACAGAAAAAAAAATAATGAAAACCAGGCAAGGGGCCCCTGGAGATGATTTTGACAGGTAATTAAAAGGCATACTAGAAGTCCCAGGACTACATCTGCCCCACCCAGGGGCCTGCCTCCCTGGTGGGGTCTGGGGAAGTAGGTCCCACAGTTCTTCAATTTGCTGGATGTTTGGTTTTGTTTCAGAGTTTTTCTTATCAAAGTTCATTCTTTGTGGTTATAAGAGAGAAACTGAGACCTAGATTAACATGCTAATTACTCCTTGGCAATTAAATTAACTTTAATTGTCAGAAAACAAAAGTTATCTCCCTGAAATGCATTTCCCTTGTTGCTTTAGCTGCTAGCTTAAAAGCAAATCAGCATCTATTCAAACAGCATCTATCTGAGGGTCCTGGTAAAAGTTCCATGATCCTCTTCGTTTAGAAAAATGGTAAGAATCGCCAAAAAAAAAAAAAAAAAAAAAAGAAAGAAAAATAATTACTAAGAATTGTACGACATGCTCAGCTGGCATTGCTCTTCTTCTTCTTTCTTTCTTTTTTTTTTTTTTTTTGAGACAGAGTTTCATTCTTGTCACCCAGGCTGGAGTGCAATGGTGCAATCTCAGCCTCCCTAGTAGCTGGGATTACAGGCTCCCGCCACCACGCCCAGCTAATTTTTGTATTTTTAGTAGAGATGGAATTTCACCATGTTGGCCAGGCTGGTCTCAAACTCCTGACCTCAGGAGATCCACCTGCCTCAGCCTCCCAAAGTGCTGGGATTACAGGCTTGAGCCACCTCACCTGGCCAGCTTCTTATATTCATTACCTCTCATTTAATCCTCAAATAATGCTGTAGAGTAGGTACTTCTGTTATGTCCATTTAATTAATAAGGATATGGAGGCACAGAGAAGTTAAGGACCTTGCCAAAGTCACACAGTTCATTTGTGACTGAGCTGGGACTCCAAGTCAGGTCTTCAGTGCCCAGTTCTTAACCATCATACCATCTGTCTATTGGGAGGTCTCTAGTCCCATGTGTTGTTAAATGTCTTATTTTGTACCATACATTAGACCACGGGCTGGAAAACTATGGCTACATGCCAAATTTAGCTGTCTGCCTGTTTTTGTAAATAAAGTTTTACTGGAACATAGTCACATTCATTTACATATTGCCTATGTCTGATTTCATGCCACAACAACAAAGTCCAGTAGTTGTGCCAGACTGGCTGGCCTGCAAAGCCTAAAATAGTCACTATCTGGCCCTGTTCAGAAAAAGGTTGTCAATGTCTGCCTTAGATCATTGGTTCTCAAGTTTGTATTTTGGAGTCTTACGAAATTTAAAAAATACCTATGCCTGGGCTGTGCCTCAAGTGATTCTGATTAAACTGGTATGGAGTGCAGCCTGGGCACTGGAATTGTTAAAAACTCCCCAGGGACCAGGGGATTCCAATGACAGCCAAGTTTAAGAACCGCTGCCTTGGAGTGTAAGGGACTTAACCCCCTTGCAGTAATTACAGAAGTTCAGTTTACACATAGGAACACTTTATATGGCACTTAAGCATAACTCTGCCATCCATAGAGGACCTCCTGACCTTCAAAATCATATTAAATCTAGCCCACAGCCCAATTCCAGATTACTATGAAGGTCCAGCGCCTCCTCACCATTTCAGAGTCCACTCGATTGGTGCCCAGATTGATGCCCCTCCCCATCCTCTCCCCAGCTGCTTGACTTCCTGCTTCCTCTCTCAGAACCCAGCCCCAGGTCCAATTTCCACAAAACTCCACTCTTTCAAGCACTTCCAGAAGTTACCTGAGTGTGATGCTGCTGATGGGGAGCGGATGCCGTGGGGGGTCACGCGACAAAACCCTGGCTGGATGCTTCTCGCTGGCTCCATCGGCTCTCCGCGCTTCCGCTTCCGCCCACTCACTTCCTGAGCATCAAAGAAACCCTTCCCCTCCTCCGTACCTCCTGAGCTGCCCTGGAGACCCAGCACCTTTTTGTGCCCTAGTTAGCTTATATGTGCCCCTCCACAAAGGCCAGTCATCCCTACAAAACACGCCCATGCTAACTGCTGTGAAAATAAGCATTTCTCAGCATTGTTCGTAGAGCAAAGTGCTTGATGACACAAGATAGGAACCAACAGATACTGTTTGCCCCATTTTTCAGGTCAGGAAATGGCAACCTGGAAATTTTCAGAGACTTGCCCAAAGTCAGTCCTAGCCGTCTAGGTTAGGCAGCTGGCCACACACGCTGCCCGGGGAAGCACAAAGATCCCAACCTTAGGCTGTTCCGGTCTCCAGGCTTGGCCAGCCAGCCACATGCCATCTCTGTCAATCCACTCTCCCTCGCTCCTGCTTCCCAGGTTCTGTGAATGTGTGGCTCTCAGTAGTCTCCTGTGTCTTCCTGGGATGTGACACATTAGCACATCTCTACCTGCCCCAGTCAAGCCTTCCCTTTGAAATCCTCCCACCCTTAACTCCATTCAGCAGCATTTCCTTATCTTTTTGGAGAGACAGGGTCTCATTCTGTCACCCAGGCTGGAGTGCAGTGGCGAACGCACCACCTCACTAGGCCACAGTCAGCAGCGTTTTCAAGTAAAGATGTTCTGACCACACCCTTATCCCTACAGGACTGACAAGGGTCAACCAGGCCTCTTCTGGGAGAGGGAGGTGGGCGTCATTTACACAACAATTACGTATTGAGTCCCTGTTGCGCCACTTAGAGACTTCCATGAGGAGTACATCAAACACAGCTTCTGCTGTCATGGAAAGAGAGGCTGTGTATTATTTAAAATGAAAGATTACACGTTCAGATCCCAGCTCTACTTACCAGCTGTGACTACTCTGTGCCTTAATTTCCCCATCAGTAAAGTGGGGATAATGAATGTACATATAGTACCCTCATAGGGTTGATGTGAGTAGTCAATGTACATGAAGTGCTTAGACAGTGCCTGGCACAGAGGAAAGTGCTATGTAAATATTAACTATCATTCTGGAGCTCACAGCCCTGTTGGGGAAGCAAACCTGAAACAAGTCGTTAAGGTCTGCAAATCTGGCCATGTATTAGAATTCCTCGTGGAGTTGTTACAAACAGACTGTTGGACCCCTCCCCAGACTTAATAACTCAGACTCTCTAGGATAACACCCAGGAATCTGTGTTTGTGAAATGCTCCCTGGGGCCATTCTGATTAGGCTGGTGTAAATGAAAGCTGCTCTTCTAATGCAAATGGTCCTCCCTATAGAACTGAGAGGACAGAAAGTCTTACGCAGCTCAGCAGAGCTAAATCAGTGGGTGCTGGCTGGATGCTGGAAGTTGAGCTAGGAGTTGGCTACAACTCCCCTTCCTTCAGCATCAGCCAAAGGGAGTCCACATAGTCTGGACAGGTGGAATCTGTCTCTTTTAAGAAGGAATCAATAGATGGGGGGAAAACATCCTAGGACTCCTGAAAAGTGCTACAGCCACAGAGAAATGGAACACTACAAGAAAGCCTCAGGAAAAACGACTTGCTCTGAAAATTATTTTCCCCATTAAGCAGAAGGAAACTGTTAGGAACCATAGATAGGGTATCTCAGAAGATGTGGCCTCTGTGGAATAGGATCCAGGAGCTTCAGCTGACAATCTCAGACTCCAGGACAGCAGGCTGAGATGAAAAGGGTAGGCTGAGACAAAAGCCTGCAGGAAAGCTGGATTGCAGTTGCAAAGATGAAATCCACCTCTGAGGCACTAAAGACAAAGCTGACCAAGCAGCAAATCAAATTACAGAGGGTGTGGTGAGTTGAATAGTGTCTCCCGCCCCCCTACCAAAATTTATGTCCACTAGAACCTCGGGATGTGATCATATTTGAAAATAGGATCTTTGCAGATTTAATTTGTTAAATTAAGATGAGGCCATACTGAATGAGGTGAGTCCTAAGCCTAAAGACTGGTGTCCTTTTAGGAAGAGACACACACAGAGAGGAGAAGGCCATGTGGCAATAGAGGCAGAGATTGGAGTGATGCAGCTGCAAGTCAAGGAACACCAAGGACTTTCAGGAGACACCAGGAGCTGGCAGAGGCAAAAATGATGCTCCCCAGAGGCTTCAGAGAGGCCATGGCCCTGCCAGCACCTTGAGTTCAGACTTGTGACCACCTGAACTAAATTTCTGTTGTTTGAAGCCACCCAGTCTGTAGTAATTTGTTACAGCAGCCCTAGGAAACTAATGAAGATTTCTAGGTCACAGTTCCAGTTAAAAAGGAAGAAAAAAATGGAATAAAAATGTTAAATTAATAGCCACAGAGGAGAGAGAGAGAAGATCTAAATGATTAGGCTGTCTGATCAAGCAGATAGGCCCCAAGTGGGTTTGCTGAGAGATGAGAGAAAGAATTAAAAATAAGTCACCTGTTAGGCCTTTTGTGTCTGTAAATGAAGGACTGTTATAACAAAATGTAAAAGAAATGAAGGGGCAAAATATTAACCTATTAGTACAAAGTTTTACAAAGAAAGCACAAATAATACAGGAGCAATAGTCCACACTTTAATAGAAGAAAACTTCCCAGACTTCGGAAGTTATACTTTCCTGCATCAAACCAAATTAGGACACCACTGAAGCCTGCCCAGGTACCCAGCTACAAGGATGGCGCCTCAGGCTGCCACCTCTGCCACAGGCTCGCCACATTCCTGCTCACATTCTAGGCTTCGGCGACAATGAATTACTCCAAGCTACCCAACCATGTTCGTTCATGCTCTTTCGCTTACACCCTTCCCCAGAACTGGAATCGCTTCCCCATCTCCCCTCTGTCCTGCCACAACCCCTGCTCGCCCCCTCACCATCCTGAGACCACCCACTCACCCACCAGGTCATAGTCAAGCACCTTGGCCTCCACAAAGCCTTCACCAAGGCTGCCCCTTCCTTTTCTTGTGCCCACTACACCCTGGACACATTCCTATGATCCCATTTCTCACACTGCGTTGTCATTTCTATTTTTACATCTCCATTTGGCCTTCTAAACTGGAAGTTTCCAGAAGACGAGACTGCTGCCTTTTCCTGTCCTTGTTTCTGCTGCTTCCTGCACAGTACTCAGCCCTACTTTACCCTTTAGGGATAAATTAGTGCTGTACCTAAGGCCAGTTAAATTTGCAAGTGTCAAACAAAAATATCTGGGACGTGAAAAAAAATAATAGCTCCAACTATAGAAAAAAGAGACCAAATTTAAAATTAATGTTTGTCCATTAACCGTAACATCAAATCATTTTCATTAGTTATTCACTTTAGTGTTTGTAAGAATGTCATTACAATTGAAAACGAATTGTAGGGTAGGTTTTCTTTCTTTGCAAGAATCCCTCATATGCATAATGGTTGATGAGAAATCATAGATAATCACAATAAATTACTTAAATACAAATCATTTTAAAAGTAAAATGAGGGGGCAATGAGGAGATGTTGGTCAAAGGACATAAATTAGACAGTACAGGAAAATAAGTTCAAGAGATCTATTGTTGCAGTATGGTGATTATAGTTAATAACAATGTATTATGTACTTGAAAATTGCTAAAAGAGTAGATTTTAAATGTTCTCACCACAAAAAATGGTAAGTATGTGAGGTAATGCATATGTTAATTAGCTTGATCTAGCCGTTCCACAGTGCATTCGTATTTCAAAGCATCACTTTGTACACCATAAATATATGTCATTTTTATTTGTTGTTTTGTGAAAGGCCATGTATACAAAGTGATCCCAAAATGCGAAAGAAGCTAAGAAACCAAAGAACAAGGCAGACAAATTAGTTTGCCTTTAGAGGATGATTTACTGAGGAAATTATGGACAGAAGTGTGGTCTTGTATGGCCATAAGACAGATAGCTCTCTACACTGTTATTCCCGGAGACCCAGGGCTTATATACCACAGGGAAAAGATACATGTGACCTATAAGGAATGCGCAGGACAATTAAAGTTGACCTTCTAGGAAAGGACAAAAATGCTGTGTACATCATAGCCTTGAATTTGTATGATAATATCAAGGCCGTCTTGACCTAAAGGCAGGATTTATGGCAAGCATATGCTCTTACACAGGGACAGGAGATAAAGTGGGAATTAGAGGCATTCCCAGACCTGGGGTTAATCGGAAGTCAACATGGCAGACTAGCATCTAAGATGGAGCTACTTTAGCCTCCACTTGTCAATTGAAAAAAAATTAAATTTAAAATAAATAAAGGTGAAACCATCTTAAAGGCTTTCAAAATTTCCAAAAGAGAATGTCTAATGTGTGATGGTGGTGTCTTTCAATGTGTTTGATATAGTGAGTGCTGGGAGGTCCTAAGGCAGGAGAGCCTATGGCCTGAGGATCTTAAAGGGTTCTGACAGTTCTGACACCTAATAGAGATTCAATAGATGGACCTTGAGCGAATAAATAACACAACCTTTGTTCCCTTTAGAACAAACAGCAGCCCCTGGGGTACCATCCATACAAGGAGAGTATATGCCTAGCCCAGTGGGCTGTGGAAGACCAAGTGCCCCTCGTGGTGTCTGGGGAGAACCTTCTCTGCTGTCCATGTTTCCATTTCTAGGACCATCAGTTGGGGTCATGCTCTGGGCCTCCTACCAACCCTTTGTTCCCTCTGAATTCTGATGAGGGAAAGGGGAAGTGGGCATTCCCAGTTCAGCCCCTCCTTTCTTTCTTCTTAGAGACCCAGATTCCTATATGAAGTATGCATTTGGGGCTGCTTTTCCTTAGGCGTTAAGTTTATAGGGGCAGGCCTTCATGTGAGGAAGCCAACAGTGGTCTAGCTGTGCCATGAATAGTGGGCGGGACTTTCTGACAAGGACTCAATGCCTCCTTTGTTTCCAAGTTCCACACCTGGAGTGTGTGATTTCCTTACTGGTTCATTGTGTGTGACGCTGCCCCTCAGATGATCAGCTTAGCTAAGTGATTTGCCTCAGCTTATGAAATACGAAAAAGTATCAGTTCCAGAAGGAGACTTTAAGAGGCATCACACATTTCTGCTTACCCTTCAAGCACTTCTGCCACAGTCAATGGGAGTAGCATGCGCACGTATCCCCTGATCCCAGAGTCAGAGACATGCAGGGCAGAGGGGAACCCTACCTGCAGCCTGAAGCTGAGCTGCACTAGTGCATACAGACCAATGAGTAAGAAAAATATTTTTGCGTGTGTCATAAGACACTAAGATTTGGGGGTTATGTGTTATGCAGCAAAAAAAGCCTAACCAAAACATCATCCAACCTAATGCTTAGAGGTAATATTTGTTCTCCATCTGCTGAACTCAAGCAAGGAAAGAGAAGGGTTATTTAGTAAGCTGCTCAAGTACTAACAACTTGCAACATCACTATGGAAAGGTCTGTACTTGGGAGACTCTTTGGACTAGATCATCCTCACACCATTTGTACACATCTTAGGGAGATCCTACGTCTGTAATGGGGAGCTTCCATACAATGGGTGGAAATAAGATGATTCAGGAACATAATACTGTTCTCCAAATGGGGACTGGGAAAGGAATTCAAACCATCCTGCTACCTTGTTGAGCCGTTTGGAAAAAAATAGGTCAGAACCAGAGATATTGGAGAGCACTTTCAAAGCTTCTAATTTTCTAAAGTTTTTCTTTCTCACCTTGGAATGTCTTCAGATGCTTCGATGGAGCTGTACTAAAAGCATCCTCTTACATATCTGTTTTTCTTTCTGTGCTGGGAATTCATTGAGGGTAGGGACTGTGTCCCTTCTTCATCTGTGTAACCTTGCTCTGAGCTGGATGGGTAAATAATGGGAAGGCTCTCTGACTCTGGAGCGTGATGTGGGTACACGTTTCTGGTTTTGTAAGAGATGCCTCCCTGGCCTTAACTTTCCCAGACTGTTGAAACCGCCTTTGCAGAATTATGACAGGAAGAGAAATCTGACATCGTTAACTCCATCTTGCTTCTGACCTCCAAGTTGTCCTTGGGCATTCCTGGGCAAAGGCCAAACTAACTTTGGGAGGAATTTAGTTTCTAGTTTAAGGATGTAAGCAAGGATGGATAATAGCCCTTCCCCGAACTAAACTGCTTTGTAAAACTAATGTAAGGCTACAAGGTTAGGATAATGAGAGTGGCCTGAATTCTGCTAAGATGTAGGTGTAGTTAAATATCCAGTCATGGTTTCAGTGGTCACAAGATTTGTAACTTCCCCTATTACTCCTGTAGATAACATCACTATTGTAGGACCTAAGATTGGCTTTCTGAGATGTCTTTTCGGACTTTTGCATTTCTGAGGACTAGATGACTCCAGCTGGACTTGTGATCATGACTCACCTGGTCTTAGGACCCCACCCAGAGGCAGACTCAGTGCACAAGGACCATTTTCCACAGCCATATGATGTGTTACCAACCAGTAAGCAGCACCCATTCCATATTCCTCGGCCCACCACACTATCCTTGAAAAGTCCTAACCTCTGAGACTTTGGGGAGACTGATTTTAGTAACGACTTCCATTCTTCCATATGGGCTGGCCTCATATCAACTAAACTCTTTCTTCACTGCAATGTCATGGTCTCAGTGAATTGGTTTTGTCTGTGCAGTGGGCAGGAAGAAGCTGTGTGGTGATTACACTGTCACCACCAAATGAGAAGGCTGACAAGAGCACAGATCCCCAGCTTCCTGCATCTGCTAACTCCAGAGGAGCTTTCTAGCTAAACAGATCAAGCTGAGCCTCTGAGGACCATGTCGACATTTCCCCAAAATGGTGAGGCATAGTGATGTGAAATGAATTGTTCTTCATGGGAGACACCCTGTTGGTGGTCACTGAAGCAGTGTTTCCACAGCTGGGATATGTACTTTTTCAAGGGCAAAAGAGGCGTCAGGGCAAGTGACTATGTTCTTGGGAATTTTATCTGTATCCTCACTACCCTGTGACTTTGGAAATAAAACATAATCTCTTGGAGCCCTCATTTTCTCATTTCTTCCCTTGTTTTCTCATTTATTAAGTGGCCATTGTGCCGCTGGCCTCAGGATACTTAAATACACATAATAGATGCAAAATATGTAGCCTGTAGTAGACCCTCTTTAGAACCAAGGGTCTTTTAAAAAATGTTTTGGCAACAGCTGGACTTTTAGTTGAATGGGCTTTTTATAATGTCTTTGGCCCATAAGCGTCAAAGGTAGTACTGTTTTGTTTCGGTACATCTTGGATTTGCCTCATTTGAGGAAATGTGAAACAGAGAAATGCTAATATCTGTCTATTTTAAGGACTTTTCAGAGGATGGCACATCTTTCAGTCACATATGTGTTAGCTTGGCAAACTGGAAATGAAGTGTTAGCTTTGAACCTGAGTCCCAATTGGTGCTGACCCCATTCTTGCCCTTCCAGCCTTCTCAACCACTAGGGTGCTTCCCAAGTGGCCTGGGCCCTGGCCACAGTTCTTTCCCTGATGGGCCCCTTCTCTGGGCTGGCAGGTCATCCTTCTCTTCATCACAAATAACAAATCCTACACCTACCCTGTCTTCAAAGTGGTGCAAACATCACCTCCTACAGGAAGTCTTCTTTTTCAGCCCCAGCACATTTGTTCTTTCTCCCACTGCTGCTGCAGCACAGGGAGCTTTGGAGTTAGCACTGGGTTTACAGTGTGGACTCACCTCTTCCCAGCTCTGTGACCTGAAGCAAATGGCCTCACCTCTCTGTGCAGACATTTCCTCATGTAAAGTAGAATAATCACTTAATTTGTAGGGCTGTTATGAAGACTATATGACACAGATCCCTTATAGCAAGGGAAATATTCAATAAACTTTTTTCTTCTTTCTTCCTTTTTTTTTTTTTTTTTTTTTTTTGAGACAGAGTCTCACTCTTTTGCCTAGGCTGGAGTGCGATGGTGTGATCTTGGCTCACTGCAGCCTCCGCCTCCCGGGTTCAAGTGATTCTCCGGTCTCAGTCTCTCAAGTACCGAGGACTACAGGTACACACACCATGCCCGAGTAGTTTCTGTATTTTTTAGTAGAAACTTGGTTTTGCCATGTTGGCCAGGCTGTTGAACTCCCGACTTCAGGTGATCCATCCACCTCGGCCTCGCAAAGTACTGGGATTATAGGCATGAGGCACCATGCCTGGCCTTCTTTCTTCTTCCTTCCATTGGCCAGGATCACTACATTCTCTGTCTTAGCTTGAATGCTCAGGTCTTTTGCAACAAGCTTGTAGCTTCTCATTCATTCATGAATTCATTCATTAATTCTTTCAAAAATATTCATTGACTATTTTTCAATGTTTGCCAGGCATTGTCCCAGGCATCTGGATACACATGCGAATGAAGTAGTCAGAGACCCCTGCCCTCACAGGACTTAACTTCAAGCTGGGAAGACAGCAAATAAACAATGAAGATAAGAAATTGCATTATTTTGTGTGTTAGAAGATGTTAAGGGCTATGAAAAAAGGGGAAGAGGAGAGCGGAGATTAGAAGTGTTGGGGGAAAACCAGGTTGCAGCAGTAAACGGGACCCAGGGAAACCTCATGGAGGAAGTGAGATTTAAGCTCAAACTTGAAGGAAATGAGTACATTTCATCCATTTGTTGAATAAATAAATGAATGAAGCAAGAAATAACTACATTTTATTTATTTCTAAGGTAAAATAGCTCAACAACAAGAACTTGAAACTGTAAGATTTCAGGCCAGCCATGATGAATCACGCCTGTAATCCTAGGACTTTGGGAGGCCAAGGCGGGCAGACCACTTGAGGTCAGGAGTTCAAGACCAGCCTGGCCAACATGGTGAAACCCCATCTCTACTAAAAATACAAAAATTAGCTGGGCATCATGGTACATACCTGTATTCCCAGCTCCTCAGGAGGCGGAGGCATGAGAATTGCTTGAACCGGAGAGGCAGAGGTTGCAGTGAGCCTAGATCGTACCACTGCACTCCAGCCTGGGTGACAGAGTGAGACTCTATCTCAAAAAAATAAAGGAACTGTAAGATTTCTACCAAACCCAGATCATAGCCCATTAATAGAGGCAAGGAAAATTCTGAAAGTAATTGGTCCTAAAAGTCGCATACCTTTTATAAAGTGTGACATCTGCCAAGGGGGAAGGGGAGGGCTGAATCGACAGGGGAAGTTTTAATTGACTTCTTCGTGTAAATAATATTTACAAATTGCATCTGACAGGAGAAGTCTGTTGGTACGGTGAGTAATTCCTCCTGCGAATTCTCAAATGAGTTTGCCGGCTCTGACCTGCATTGTGTGGGCGGCACTCGGGAAGACTCAGAACTGAGAGGCTGGCTGGGATTTTAAAAGTGCTCCTCCTTAAATGGGCACTGGATGGCAGATAAAGAGGCTTTACTTATGTGGTGGCTGTGTCCCAGGTGACCTGCCCAATGGCCACCTGCATGACTGTAGAAAGAACCATTGACATGGCAGAAAGAACTCAGGTCAATCTTCACATGGTCTTCCAGCAACTCCAGGAGGTAAAAGAGGTGAAGTCTTCACTCTCACTTCACAGAGGAAGCAGTGGAAGCTCAGAGAGGGCCAGTGATATTCCAAAGTCACACAGCTACTGACCAGCAGGACTTAGCCTCAGACTCGGGTCGTCCAATGCCCATTCAGGTTCTGGTCCACTCCAGGAAAGTAGACTGCAGCCCAGGAAGGAAGACAAGATACAGAGAAGGACCCACCAGTTCATTCTGCTTCCCAAGCAGGGGAGTGGGTGTTCACAGACTGCCACAGAACAACTCCACCTTGTTCAGCTCCAAAGTGCTGTATGGAGTGTGGCCACTGGAGTCCCCATGAAAACCAGCCCATCTCACATGCCAAATGTGTGAAAGGGGGCAGGGAGGGTCTTGAGCTGTCAACCTTGCAGCATAAAGTTTTCTAGCAGGAGAAGCAACACTTCGTAACCAGTTCACCTCTACGAATCTGGAGGGGCCAGATATCGATGCAGATAAAATTGTACAGCATCCATTCTTTCCTCGGTCTCAGCCTCACCTGGAGAATGTCCCCTGGACATTACTAAAGCCTCTTGACCTGAAAGGATATCACTCCTTTCTCTTTCTCTCTTTCTGTCTTTCTCTCTCTCTTTTTCTCTTTCTCTCTTTCTTTCTTCCTTTATTTCTTCCTTTCTTTCTTCCTTTCTTTCAGACAAGGTCTCCCTGTGTCATGCAGGGTAGATAGAGTTCAGTGACACGATCATGGCTTACTGTAGCTTTAACCTTCCAGGCTCAAGCCATCCTACCATCTCAGCCTCCTGAGTAGCTGAGACCATAGATAGGCACACAACACCATACCTGGCTAATTGCTTTTTTTTTTTTTTTTTTTTTTAAATTTTTTGTAAAGACGAGGTCTTCCTATGTTACACAGATTGGTCTCAAACTCCTGACCTCAAGCCATCCTTCCACCATGGACTCTCAAAGTTTTGGGATTATAGGCATTAGCCACCATGCCCAGCCTCTCACTCCTTTCTTGATGGGATTTATGTTTAATTTGTTTCTTCATTCATTCATTCGTAAATAGATAACTAGATAACTAAACCCTGGTCCTGCCCTCAGGAACCATGGCAATGTTTGCGGTACTAGGAGGGGGTAAACACTGAGAATTAAAGGAGCCAGAAGAGGGGTACCTGACTGTGTTTGGAGTTAAGTAGGAGGTGAAGGAAGGCTTCCTGGAAGAGGTGGAGCCTGGGCTGAGCCTTGAAGGATAGGGGAAGTTATCTGGGTAAAACATGGAGGGGAGAAGGGTAAGAGTGAGAGCAGGTTGGCCGGGCACAGTGGCTCATGCTTTGGGAGGTGAGCCCAGCACTTTGGGAGGCCGAGGAGGGTGGATCACCTGAGGTCAGGAGTTCAAGACCAGCCTGACCAACATGGTGAAACCCCGTCTCAACTAAAAATACAAAAAAATTAGCTGGGCGTGGTTGGCAGGCGCCTGTAATCCCAACTACTTCGGGAGGCTGAGGCAGGAGAATCACTTGAACCTGGGAGGCAGACGTTGCAGTGAGCCGAGATGGTGCCATTGCACTCCAGTCTGGGTGACAAGATTGAAATTCTGTCAAAAAAAAAAAAAAAAAAAGAGTGAGAGCAGGTCATCCGAGGCCTACAGACCAGAGAACGCCATGGAAGACCTGGGAGCCTGGTTTTATACTGGTGGAGCAGGAGGTTCTGAGCCATCACAGATGGATGGAGCCAAGAGATAAAAGCAGAGAGAGAGACAGGACCTTGCAAACCAGACTGAAGGAGCTTGGACTTGATCTCTAAGAACAGCAGAGACAGCCAGTGGAGAGCATTAAGTAGGGAAGTGATGGGGTCAGATTCGTGTGTTAGGAAGACCAGTCTGGCATCCACAGGGAGAAGAGACTGGAATCCAGAGAGGTAGGCAGGGAGGACTGGCAGGATTTTACTCTCTCTCAGCTCAGCCTCACAAGGTTGGTTTCCACCAACCCTTCCATGCCAAGGATTCCTGGTGCCCTCAGTGAGATCTGGAGCCCAGACATCTTAGGATTCTGGGCTGCAAGACCCATATGGAATCTTTACCAGAGCAGCTCTCTGCTGCCCCCAGCTGTCTCCAGGAGGGTCTCTGGACTTTGCAGGCTTTTTCTAAACCTCTTAGATTCTAGCATAGGGGTAGCAAACTTTTTCTATAATAGATGAAGTAGAGCAATATTAGACTTTGCAGAACATACGATCCCTGTTGCAACTACCCTACACTGCAGCGCGAAGGCAGCCACAGACAAAATAGAAACAAATGAGTGTGGCTGTGTCC
Source organism: Macaca fascicularis (assembly GCF_037993035.2). NCBI lineage: Eukaryota > Metazoa > Chordata > Mammalia > Primates > Cercopithecidae > Macaca > Macaca fascicularis. The sequence continues at coordinate 163,671,013 of NC_088381.1, read as the reverse complement.
CAATAAAACTTTATTTACGGACATTAAAATTTGAACTGCACATAATTTTCACAAGTCACAAAATACTCTTCTGCTTTTGTTGTTTTTTTAAACATTTAAAATTTAAAAATGTCAGAAACAACAACAAAAAACAAATAACTCAATTTAAAAATGGGCTAAGGACTTGAAAACACGTTTCTCCAAAGATGATATACAAATGGCAAACAACCCCTCTCATCATGAGAGACATCAAAACCAAAGACACGGTGAGATGTCATCTCACACCTATTGTAAAGGCAACAGTCAAAACACAAAGTAATGCATATGGACAAGGATATGGAGAAACTGGAACCCTTATGCGCTGTTGGTGGGGATGTGAAATGGTGCAGCTGCTATGGAAAACAGTTTGGCAGTTCATCAAAAAAATCAAAATAGAATTACCATAGATCCAGCAATTCTGCCTCTGAATATATACCCCAAAAATTGCAAACTAGATCTCAAAAGAGGTCTTTGTCGACCCATGTTTTTAGCTGCATTATTCACAGTGGCCAAGAGGTAGAAGCGATCCAGATGTCCATCAATGGATGAGTGGATCAACAGAGTGTGCTACGTACATACAGTGTTATTCGGCCTTAACAAGGAACAAAAGTCTGACATTTGCTACACCATGTGAATGAACCTTGAGGATATTATGCTAAGTGATATAAGTTAGTCACAGAAAAAAGACAAACACTGTATGATTCTACTTACATGAGGTACTTGGAGTAGTCAGATTCATAGACACAGGAAGAATGGTGATGGCCAGGGCTTGGGGGAGGGGGAAATAGGGAGTTGTTTCACGGATACAGAGTTTACGTTTTGCAAAATAAAAATGTTCTAGAGATTAGTCTTACAACAATGTGAATATACTTAACACTACTGAACTGTACACTTAAAAATGGTTAAGGTAGTACATTTTACGTTATCTATACTTTACCACAATTTTTTTTTCCTTTGAGACAGAGTCTTGCTCTGTCACTCAGGCTGGACTGAAGTGGCGTGATCTCAGCTCACTGCAACCTCCACCTCCCACGTTCAAATGATTCTTCTGCCTCAGCCTCCTGAGTAGCTGGGACTACAGGCACATGTCACCACACCCGGCTAAGTTTTGTATTTTTAGTAGAGATGGGTTTCACCATATTGGCCAAGCTGGTCTGGAACTCCTGACCTCATGATCCGCCTGCCTCGGCCTCCCAAAGTGCTGGGATTACAGGCATAAGCCACTGTACTCGGCCCACACAGTTTTCTAAATGTAGAAACCATTCCAAGCTGGGATAGTATACAAAAACAGGTGGCAGGCTAGACTTATTTGTTAGTCCGTAGTTTGCTGTCTCCTACTCTAGCAGAACAAAATCCATGGAATTCCAGAACCCTTCCTTAAAACCTCACAGCACCCCTTCTCAAGTTCTCAGAACCAACAGCATTTTCCAATTTCCTCACAGGGCTTGGGAAGAGAACTTTTGCTGATCTTAATGAAATCTGACTTTTGAACTCCAAATCAGGATTAAGTGAATGGAAGCAGCAGAGTCTGACCCATACTGTGAGTTGGTGCCAGATCTGGTTCTACCTTTCTCCTCCTAGCATGAGTGACAGGCACCGTAAATCCTCTACAGATGCAGCCTCCAGATGGTTCAAGCCTCCCTGTGATTGGGAAGTGCATTGTCAAGTTCACATCTGATTGGTTTGTCACATAACATTCTGACTTCAGTTCTTCATTTAACACATTTGCTGAGCATCCAGTCCCTGAACTAGACCCTGGAAGCAATGAAGAGGACATGGCCCATCTCCCAGGAGCTCACAGCCTCATGAGCATTCACGTGGGTGTGTCGGGGAAACTGTCCTAGGGACCTGGGGCAGTAACTTGTTGAGCTGGAGGGCTTTGAAACCCACCCAACTCTACCATCCACTGTCATATACCCTTCCTTTTCTTTTGGCCCAAATTTTTGAAAGAATTTGGTCACCACTCAGCACCCTGGGACAGAGAGGAGATAAACATCCATACAGCACAGCTCAAAACATTACTGCTGGGGCCCTGGTGTGGCATGCCAGGCTTCCTGCGTTCCAAACCTATTTTCTTCTCCTTCCAGCACACAGCTAGGCTTCATTTCCCAGATGCCTTGCGTTAGGTTCGACCAAGTTCTGAAATGTAGTCCATGAACTCTCCCATTGATGGTCCTTCATGATCTCCCCCTTTGCCCTGGAACCAGGGGTTAGAGTTGGCAGGCCACACACAGAAAGGAAGGATCCAGATTCCTAAAACAGTGCACAGAGAAGAGATACCAGTTGATCAACAATACCTGTCTGGGCATTTTGTAGATTAGGAGTAAATTTTAATATTGCCAAGCTACTGAGATTTGGAAATTCGTCTGTAATGCGGCTAGCGTCACTGTGAGAGATATGCTGATGTGTGACATACAGAGTGAAGACAAACACACATCTGGCTTTTAGGCTCTATGAAAAAGACTGGCACAGAATAGAGGGGGATGAGAGAGTGAGTGTAGACAGCAGGTGTCAGACAGCAGCAAGCTGTATCCCAACCCTGGCTCAGATTTCGGCTCAGATCTTGGATCCACTAGGTAGCCCAAGACAAGCGCTTCACTTGTATGATCCTCAGTCAAGGAGGCAACTGACTCCTGACCTTGCAGGGCTTTGAGTGGATTTGAGATCATGAGTGTAGGAGGCCTGGCATGGTGCTGGCCAGAGAGTGAGCTTAGTGTAGTAGAGACTCCTGGGGCTAGTATGGTCACTTTCTAAGGGTGGGAATAGGCTGTGTTTCAGAGTAAGATTTGTCAAAATAATCTTCCATTCTGTGTGCATCGTCTTGTCATTGTAAATGGAGCTGTGCGGATGGACCAGCAAATGGTCATAGAGAAGCTTCTTGAAAATCTACATGACTTTGCCTTCTCTAGCAGTTATTCCCTTTTAATAAATGCATCTACAAGAAGAGTCTCCATTTTTACTGCCTTCTTAGGCCTCCAAAGCTCTGTGTTCTACACTGAAATTTTCCTGGGCTTTTGGGCAGCCTGTTTCCCCAGTAGCTCTGGGGTGTTTCTTTGTTTGTTTGTTTGTTGAGATGGAGTCTTGCTTTGTCGCCCAGGCTGGAGTGCAGTGGTGCGATTTTGGCTCACTGCAATCTCTGCCTCCCGGGTTCAAGCAATTCTCTTGCCCCAGCCTCCCGAGTAGCTGGGATTACAGATGCATGCCACAATGCCTGGCTAATTTTTGTATTTTAAGTAGAGACGGGGTTTCTCCATGTTGGCCAGGCTGGACTCAAACTCCTGACCTCAGGTGATCTACCCGCCTTGGCCTCCTAAATACCTGGGATTACAGGCATGAGTCACTGCACCCAGCCACTCTGGGATATTTCTGGTGGAGGTGAAACCATCAAGCTGTGTGTTATATGTCATTATGCAACATTGCTCCACAGCCTTTGTGCCAAAAGATGCCACTACATTTTGCTAACCCAATCTGAGTCACAGGACAGTGAAGTGAGGGGCAGGAGACAAGCATGCACTCCAGTCTGCAATGTGCCTCAGTGGGTCCTCTGTTGGCTTTTCCTGATATTAGGTGCCAGTTGCAGAGTCTTCCTTCCCAGCCCCTGGCTTGCATAGGGCAAGAATAAGAGAAAAATGGGAAGAGAGTAATCTCCCTACCCCAGGAGTTATCTAGGGAGGAAGGAAAAAAAGGCACCAGCTCAGCGCTTAGACCTGTGATTTCGTTCAACCCTCACGCCACTCTGAGCAGGTCCTGTTAGCTGTGGCGTGGAGAAGCATTCTGGCCTGGATCCTGAGCCCCCAGATCCTTGGCCTGCCCCTCCACACACACAGAGGCACAGGAAGGCACAAGCGAGAGGATAAGAACAGGCCAGATTGCTCTATGATGGCTATTGGGCTCTGGCCACAGGTCCATGGCTTCCTGGCCTGATGGCTGGACTAGGCCAAGGGTGTGAGTTGGGAGGATTCCTGCTCCCCACAAAGGGACAGGGGCATATGCTCGTCCCCACCTCCACCAGCAGGCCTCGCCTTCCTTCCATATTAACTCTGTGTGTGGTGTGTGTGTGGTATTGTGTGTGTGATGTGTCTACTGTGTAGTGTGTGTGTGTGTGTGTGTGTGGCATGTATGTTGTGTATGTGGTATGCCTAATGTGTGGTGTGTCTGGTGTACAATACTTATGGGTTTTGTCCCAGGACGCTTTGGCCACATCAGTGAAAGGGAGAAAAAAAGGGGCAGGGGGGTGGACAATTTGAGCCCAGGAAGTGAGGCTGCAATGAACCTTATCATGCCACTGCACTCCAGCCTGGGCAACAGAGCAAGATCCTGTCTTTAAAAAGAAAAAAAAAAAGGCCAAGAGAGCCCATAAGCCAAAAAACATCTGCATAAATGAGCGAGTCCACCAACGGGGCAGGTCAGGAAAGAGTAGATGCTCATGCTGGGTCCACAAGTCCTGCTGACGTCCCACCTCTGCTCCCTGCCATGCAGGCTCCTGTTGTGGGAAGTCAGGGACCCCGAACGGAGGGACCAGCTGAAGCCATGGCAGAAGAACATAAATTGTGAAGATTTCATGGACATTTATTAGTTCCCCATATTAATACCCTAATAATTTCTTACGCCTGTCTTTACTGCAATCTCTGAACACAAATTGTGAAGATTTCATGGACACTTATCATTTCCCCAGTCAATACCCTTGTGATTTCCTATGCCTATCTTTACTTTAATCTCTTAATCCCATCATTTTCGTAAACTGAAGAAGATGTATGTTGCCTCAGAACCCTGTGATGATTGCGTTAACTGCACAAATTATTTGTAGAGCATGTGTGCTTGAACAATATGAAATCTGGGCACCTTGAAAAAAGAACAGGATAACAGCAATGTTCATGGAACAAGGGAGATAACCTTAAACTCTGACTGCCGGTGAGCCGGGTGGAACAGAGCCATATTTCTCTTCCAAGAGCAAGAGCAAGGAGAAAGCTACATTGCCTTCTCTAACCAAGTCTCTGAAGTGGCACAGATTCACATCCATTGTTGTTGCAGCTCATGTTTTCTATCTGTTAGGAGCAAGTCACTAAATCCAGTTCACGCTCAAGGAGAGGGGAACAAGGCTCCACTCTTCAGATGAGGAATATCAAAAAACTTGTGGACTTACTTAAAAAAGACAGAGATGGGGGTCTCACTATGTTTCCCAAGCTGGTCTCAAACTCCTGCGCTCAAGCCATCCTCCCACCTCAGCCTCTCAGCCTCCCAAAGTGCTGTGATTGTAGGTGTGAGCCAAGGCACCCAGCCTGGGCATTTTTTTAAACCACTATAACTTTTCTACTTAGCCCACTTAGATTCTGTAATCCATCATTACCCTTATTCCTTTATACATAGCCTCAATTTTCTCACCATTCTGTGAATCCAACCACTCACCTGTCCCTCACCTGCATCTGACCAGCTGAACACAGCTGGGGAAAAACTGACTTCACTTTAAACTCATAGCCACCAATCTCAAATGGAGCCTGGCAATCCAACCAACTCACTGGGAGCTTTCAGCCACTACTCAAAGGGATTGCCCACCTTCTCCCCTCAACTCAACCTGCCCCACTGCCAGACAGGGACTTCCTCACCTTCTCCTTTTAAAGATTGTCATCTATACAACTCGGTGCCTGTTTCTCCCACCTTTGCTCTTGTTGCCATAGATGTGTCCCAGAACCAGGGCCATCACTTCCCCTTGTGCCCTGAAGCCCCTCTCAGACTTCTCTCCTATAATTATTCCCTCTCTTCCCTACACCTTCGTTTTTTCCCCGTTTCTACTGGGTCTTTCCAATCAGCACACACACACACACACACACACACACACACACACACACACACAGTCACAGAGTTCTGGTATCTCCTATCTTAAAACCAACAATCAAAGCCATCTCCCTTGGCTCATGATGTCCCTGTAGCTCCCAACTCATCTTTGCTCCCCTCCATGAGAAACCTTCTTGAATGAGGTGTTTTATTTATTTATTTATTTTTTATTTTTTTATCTTTTGTGTGTGTGTGGTTTTGTTTTTTGTTTTTTGAGACAGAATTTCCCTCTTGTTGCCCAGGCTTGAGTGCAATGGCACAATCTTGACTCACTGCAACCTCTGCCTCCCGGGTTCAAGCGGTTCGCCTGCCTCAGCCTCCCTAGTAGCTGGGATTACAGGTGCCCACCACCATGCCCAGCTAATCTTTGTAATTTTAGTAGAGACGGGGTTTCACCACATTGGCCAGGCTGGTCTCGAACTCCTGACCTCAGATGATCCACCCACCCACCTCGGCCTCCCAAAGTGCTGGGGTTATGGGCATGAGCCACCATGCCTGGTCTCTTGAATGAGTTTCTATGGCCCCTGTTTCCCCTTCCTTTTGTCACGCTCTCTTTTTGGCTCACTCCAATCAATCCTCTGTCCTCCACTCCCCTGAGACTGCTCTCATGCGAGCACTTTTGGCCTTTATGTCACCCAAACAAATGGGCATATCTGTTCTCATCTTCCTCTACCTCTCTGCTGGTACCACATGGTTGACTCTTCCTTGTAAAATGCATTCTCCTCTTAGCTTTTATGTCCTAGTAGCTGATTTACCTACTACTGCACTGCCTGCATTTTAGAGTAGGCAGATATAGGCCCATTACATGCCAAAGACTCCAAATGAACATCGCCAGCCCTGACTCAGCATCTCACTGGGGGGTCCAACAGGCTTCTCAAACTGATCACTTGAGTCCTCAGTCCCAACATGTGTGCACGCACATGTGCACATGCACACACACACACACACACAAAACCAGCTCTTTCCTATTTTGCTAAGTGGCGCCATCACCTACCCAATTATTTAAGTCATAGCTAGAGGAGCTGTGCTTACTTCCTCTCTTCTCTCTGCCACACCTGTCACATGGACTCACTTAGCAAATCTTGCTAATTCCATCTCCAAAATTATCCTGAAACCACTTCTTTCTCTTCATCCCCACAGTTCCTACTGTTGTTCAAGTGGCCATCTCCATTCCCTAAACCACTGCTGTGGCCTGCTCACTGCGTGCCCCGCCTCCTCTCTGGCCCTTACCATCCATGTCTCACAGTGGTCTTGTTAACACATGAATCAACTCATACTGCTGCTAAGGATAAAATCCTCCCTGCTATTTCTCTCCCTCCCATCACACTTGGAAGGAAAGCTCAGCTGCTTACCCCAACCCAGGAGGTCAGAGTGATCCGGTTCTCCCCATCTCCGGCCACCTCTCTCCCAACTCCAGCTGCATTTCTGTTCCCTCATTTCTGCCTTGGTGCCTTTGCATTGTTTCCTCTGCCAGGAATGCTCTGCTTCCCACTCTGCCCTTGACTCACTCCTTTTCATCCTCCTGATCTCAGCTTAAATGCCACCTCCTCGGAGAGCCTCCTGACCACCCTGTCTAATTTCACCTGCCCCAAAACACACACACACACACATACATCTTTCTAGCTCTAGTTTTCATGGCATTGTTTACTACTTCACTAATCTGTTAACTTCATATGATCAGAACAGTCTCTGGCACATACTAGGTGCTCAAAACAACACACTGAATGAGTGAATGTGCAATAAATGTTTGTGGGTAAATACGCAGAATATATATTATTCCTAAATTACCAGACAGTGGGGTGGTTTTAAAATATGCCCACAAATTCTTTGATATTTCTCCTTTCAAAAGGTGTAGCCTATTGTCCTCTTCTTGCGTGCATTCTGGACTTAGTGACTCACTTCTACTGAACAAAAGGTGGCAGAAATAATGTTTCAGGACCTTTAAGTCTAGGCAATAAAAAGGATGGCTTCTACCATGTTATCTCTGTCTGTCTGTCCCTGTGTCTCTCTCTGCTCTGGGGGAAGGCACTCCATGTTGTGAGAACACTCAAGCATCCTGAGGCCCACATAAAGAGAGACTGAGATTTTTCACCAATATTCAGTGCCAACTTGCCAGTCATGTGAGCAATTCTGCCACTTTGGAAGAGGATGCTCCAGCCCCAATCAAGCCTTCAGAAAACCGCAGCCCCAACCGCAATTTTGACTGTAACTTCACGAGAAATTGCCAAGCAGTTTGAAATTTCTGACTCATAGAAACTGTCAGTGATAATAAGTGTTATTTTTTAAGTCGCTAAATTTTAGGATAATTTGTTTTACACACCAATAGCTAACAAATGCAGTAGAAACACAAAGGAGTATACAACATGATTCCTGTGCAGAAACTCCATGGAGGAAGGAAATGAAGCTAGTCAAACAAATTTTTATTTTCATTTTGAGTCCTGAACTTCACTACTTCTTCTTCAACATGCTTCGTGATATATACTAGAACTTCCTAGGGATGAAAATCAAGCTGATGGGTCTATAATTGGAGAAATATTCTTTTTTTTTTCTCTTTTTCAAAAAGTGCACACTATCCCAAGTCTTCAAGGACTCCTCTTTTCTCAAATACATTTCAGCAGTAGCAGCATCACTGGCAATTTCCTTCAGCCCTCAGGATAATATTCATTTAGGACAAGAGACTCAAATTCTTTAAAACTGCAGCATGCTATTTTGTAGTTTCCATGCTCAACTTACTTCTAGATGATCTCTGATATGGTTTGGCTCCGTGTCCCTACCCAAATCTCATCTCAAATTGTAACCCCCACGTGTCAAGGGAGGGACCTGGTGGAAGGTAATCAGATCACAGGGGTGGTTTGCGCTCTCTTCCCTGCCACCATGTAACACGTGCCTTGCTTCCCCTTTACCTTCTGCCATGATTGTAAGTTTCCTGAGGCCTCCACAGCCATGCAGAACTGTGAGTCAATTAAACCTCTTCCCCTTATAAATTACCCAGTCTCAGGCAGTTCTTTATAGCAATGTGAAAATGGAGTAATACATTTTCCAAGATCCTTTGACAACTTCTTCTAAAATTCTACTGATCTCGATTCAAGGTGCTCAGAGTATAAAGTGGAGAAACTAGAACATGCTAGGCTTTCACCTGCATCACTGACTGGTGCAAGTCAGTTTCCCCAACCCATCCTGCCATATGCAAACATGGACATACATGTACATACGTGCACACAGGTACACACATGCACACATGCACTACATTTTTGTAACGGCCACATGATAACACACATAAGGAGCTTTCTGCAGGACTGCTAAAGAGGAGTTACTGTATATAAATTATTATTCTAAGAAAGTGCATTGGCTTGTCACCTACTTAAACTTGTCTAGGAAATCATCTGAGAGAGAATTAATAAAATCCAAGCAGTTGGGAAACTTTAAGCAGAGATAGACTAGGGAGGACAGGGATAGGAAGTGACACATGGTGAACATCTAGGCTGTGCCCAGCATTCTACATACATTGCTTCATTTACTCCCAAGATGGGTGGGTATTACACATGTCGGTATTACACATGGGGAGACCAAGACTCAGGTCAGAGGCAGAGTCAGCGTCCAAGCCACATATACCCTGGATTTTTTTTTCTTTAACATGCAAGTATTTGTTTCTACATACATGTTGAAAGAACAGACAAGAATAACTTTGATATTTCCTTGATTCCTTGCGGTTTGGGGCCAACTGTGCATTCTGGCCCCGAGGTGGTATGACTATGAGGAGAGAACGTGTGTAGATGGTGGTTGATTGTGCCCTGGCCTGGCACCAAGGTCACAGCAACATGGAAATTCACTTTTAGATCATTCCTTCCAGCCCCTACTGCTTTACTGGCCTCAGTGTGAGGGCTGGCATGGTGGAGTCACTGAGATGGTCTGCAGTGCAGGCCCTGGGTCTGTCTGCGGGAGAGACAGTGGCTTGGAGCTTCATCGCTTCCCATTCCCATCACTTTTTAGTGTGTGACCTTGATGAGTTACTTAGTGCCCTTGACCTTGTGAGGCAGGATGGTACTTCAGAGCACACTGGGTTTCTTGCAGATTCAATGAGATGTGTATGGGGCAAGCCTGGCATATAATAGAAACCACAGCATAAGGCAGTGATATGAAGACGTCCTGAGTTTTGATCTGGTTTCTGACTTTGACTTTGTACAAGTCAACCTCCCTGCCCCCCACATCCATACACACACCCCACAAACACACACACATACACACACTCACACACAGATACACACACACCACATATACACACAGAGATGCACACATACACACATGTGCACATAGACTCACACCCTTTACATATACACACACAGAAGCACACATACACACACACATACATACACACTTATACTCACACACCCTACATATACACAGAGAGTCACACACAGACATGCATGTGCACACACACATATACTCACACATGTACATATATACACATACACACATATGCATATACAGACATACACATTCATGTATTTATACTGACACATACACATATGCTCATGCATGCATACTAACACACACATGCATGTACACACACACACATACTCACAGAGTCAGTCACGCACATATATGCATACTCTCATCTCACTGCCACTAATGCCCTATGAGGACTTATACCAACACCATCCAATTAAAATACACACTACACATCATTGAAGTTTTTCTAGTACTCCCATTAAAAAAGGAAAGAGAAATAGGTGAGATTTATTTTAATAATATATTGTGTTTAACCCAATATATCTAAAATATTATCATTCTAACATGTAATATTTAAAAAATATGAATAAGATGCCATATACTCTTTTTTTGCACTAAGATCTTTGAAATTCAGTGTGCATTTTCCACTCACAGCACATCTCACTTCAGATTCGCCATGTTTCCAGTGCTCACTCACCACATGTGGCTCCTGGCAGCTCTGCAACAGACCGTGTTTTTCCCTCCCTCAGCTTTGGTTCCCCCAACCATGCAGTCATGGGGAACCACGTGATCCCCAGACCTCACCAGCTCGTCCTCCAGCTGCAGCCACCTCACCACTTTGCTCCTACCTTACTATCGGGGAGTCCCCACTGTCAGTAGAGAGGATAACGCACAGCCCTTGCTGGGAATTAATGAAGCAGAGCTGCATCAGGCTATGAAAATGTTGTTAGGCAACCCTCCAGCCACGGGGTTAACCAGGGAAGCACTGAGCATGCGCATTGGGGAGATAATCGGCTGTTAATTGCGGCGGAGGTGAAGGGACTGCCTTGAACGCTGACAACACCAGGAGCAGCCGCTGGAGGCTGCGGCTCCCTTGAGGAGGGACACAGGAGACAGGGATTACTCCTGTAACTTTAGTTTTAAAAGGGTAAGAAGAAACACCTCACCAATGGCCAATGAATATTGACAGAGCGGGAGCACCATCATCTCGGACAAACACCACCATGTTAAGTTCCAGCTCCCTTTCTAGCCTCATGCAGTTCAAGGAAATCACTTATCTTCTAACTACAATCAGCCAAAAACAGCAGACAGTAAAACACAAATAAAACAGCCAGAGCACAAAGGAAAGTAGGGAGAAAGTCTCTTGGGTAACTACAACATTTCACCCTCATACAACAGGCCCCAGTAAAACAGTGGGCCTTACTTAATAAGCACATTCCTTTCCCTTCAGGTTCATTAAAATAGGGAAGCTAAAAGCAAACTCGGGGGGTATGCCTGCAGCTGCAAAAACATGTATAGAAACAGACACATAACTCTCCCTCCCAAATAAGCACAACAACAACAATAACAACAACACACACACACAAAACAAAAAACACAGAAGCAGTCCAAGCTTCTAATAAACTCTCCCACCCTAAATCCTTAAAAACTCTTAGTCTGTAAAAAAGTGGGCCTCTAACCTAACTCGGCCAAAGGCTCCTCTCAAGTTTGTTTTCTCTAAAATAAACCTGTCTTAACTGGCAAGCCACCTTTCGTGTTTCTTTCCTCCTTAATTCTTACAAACATGAAAATAGGATTCAGCTCTGCAATAGTCAGAGAAATGCAAATTGAGCCTCAGCAATGCTTATGTGTTTCCACATAGCAAGCTGGCAAAAATGTTTTAGAATGCTAATACTCAGTATGGGTGAGGATGTAGTGAAATGAACAGTCTCATATATTGCCAGTAGGGGTATGTAGATACAGGCTTTCTAAAAAGTGACTGGCAGTATGTATTCACTGTTTTCTAAATATGCAGAAATCCTTCCCCTCTTTCCTAGAGTCTGTCCTTAGGAAATCATCAAAGAGGCTTTATCAGTTAGCCTGTGCTAAGAAATACAACATCCCAAAACTGAAGGGCCTAAGCACTACATTTATCTCACAATTCTCTGAATTGGCTGGGCAGTTCCTCTGGTCTTCGTGGCTTGACTAATCTTTCTTACACATCTGTAGTCAGCTGAAGGCTTGGTTCAACTCTGTTATCAAGGCCCCCACAGTGTGGACGCTAAGGCAAGCCCTCTCCCTGAGAGACACAGGACACCTCTGACAGCCAGCTTCAGCTTGGGGACTCCCTGATGCCTTTGCCAAGGCTTCCTTACTTTGTGCAGCAGTCTAGAATAATTCTTTCCAACCTTCTTTCTCTCCCCACTCCAAGCCAGACCTGCATGGCCATCTGACAGCTCACCCAACCTTTCCCCGCCTCTGCTCCATTTTCTCTCACACAGGCATTTCCCCTGATGCAATCCTTGCACACACTTAATTCTGCTTTTTGGAGGACCCAGATGAACACAGAAAACGCAACTCACGTGTCTGGTAGCTGCCTGGCTGTTCACCATGGTTCTCTCCCACTGGCCTTTCATCCACTCAAGGCTAGCTCAGCGCATTCTTCTGGTGATCTCAAGGAATACCACAGCTACACTTTCTCAAGTCAAATTTTCTATGTCCCTTTGGCCATGCCCAGAATCAGTGTGGTGGAAACAGACTCAAGGGCTGGGTACAGGATTGTGGCTGTGTTTGCAGGCAGCACCACAGAGACATCCAGAGATGAGTCTGCAAGGGCATCCAGTGTGCCATTCATTTACTCATCCAACATATGAGTACTGAACACCCACTATGGGCTGGGCGTCATCCAAGATGCTGGGAATTTAGTTGTGACCAAACCGGAAGGCTCTGCATCCCCCTGGAAACTGTATTCTAGTGGAGAGGGACAGGTGTACGAACAAGCAAGCAAACAAGCCAGAGAAAAATATCAGAGAGTGATAATAATTATTCAGAGAATGCAGAGAATCAAAGTGTGGTGACATGATGGTGAACCGAGGGGAAGGTGCAGGCCATGTAGGCAATCCAGGCAAGAGAACAGATTAGTCAAGGCCCAGAGGCAGGAAAGAGCACAACAGGCTGGAGGAAGAAAAGGAAGAGTGTCATGAGGCTCAGCCCCAGGAGGTGGGTGAGGAGGAGCATGTGACAAGGGCACTGAGGTAAGCCAGGCTGGGACGACAAAGGCCTTCATACACCGGGGAACAGGCTGGACAAATGGTGAGAAACCACTGGAAGGGGTGTGTATTAGTTCTCACACTGCTATGAAGAAATACCCAAGACTAAGTCATTCATAAAGAAAAGAGGTTTAATGGACTCACAGTTCCGCATGGCTAGGGAGGCCTCAGAAACACAATCATGGCAGAAGGGGAAGCAAACATGTTCTTTACACGATGGAGGAAGAGAGAAGAGTGGAGTAAAGGGAGGAAAGCCCCTTATAAAACCAGCAGATCTCATGAGAACTCACTCACTATCTGAAGAACAGCATGGAGGAAACCATCCCCATGATTAACTTGGCTCCCACCTGGTTCCTCCCATGACCTGTGGGGATTATGGGAACTAGAATTCAAGATGAGATTTGGGTGGGGACACAGTCAAACTGTATCAGTGTGTAATGGGGGCAGGGGACATGATCTAAGTTATGTTTTTAGAAGATCACTCTAGATGCTGGGTGGAGATGGGAGGATAGAGCAAGCGTGGAGGCAGGCAGAGCAGTGAAGAGGCAGCTGCAGCCATTCATTGAGACTAGATAAGGGCTTGGATGCAGAGCTGGGGGAGAAAACAGAGAAGTTGGTTGCTTGGGGATACATTTTGAAGGCAAGAGTTGATAAGGTCTTGGATGTGAGAGGTGGGTGAGGGAAAGGGAGGAATCAAGGCAGAGTCCTGGATTTGGGGGCTTCGTGATTCCAGAGGGAAGGAGAAGGAGGAGCTGGCCTCAAGGTGGCAGCTGGAATGGAAAGTTCTGTCAGACGCTTGTGGAATTTGAGTATTGTCAGGCTCCCAGGTGCAGCTGTCACTTATCCTGTTGGGTATACACGTCTACAGTTCCAAAGAGGGGGCAGAGCAGGGGATAGAGACTGAGGGGCTCTTGGTGCATGGTGGGGATATAACACCATTCAAGAGATGGACTCAAGAAGAGAGTGTCACCAAGGGACCCAGGACTCAGCACCAAGGGACTCCCCCACTGGGAGTCAAGCAGCAAAGGAGAAGCCATCCAAGGTGGATGAAAGGATCCAACAGTGAGGGGATGAGCCAGGAAAGCGTAGAAGCTGGGGAGAGAAAGAAAGTCCAGGGTATGCACCTGTGTGCCCAATGCTGCTAAGGTATGAACATCATGAAGACAGAGAAACGATGACTGGCTGTGGCAACTCAGAGATCGCTGCTGCCCTTGTCTAGTGCAGGCTCAGAGGAACGGACTGGAGACACGGGAATTGGCTAAGATAGGAACCCTGCAGGTGGACGTGGCAATTATAGGCCTCTCAGAAGTGCTGTTATGAGGGCAGCAGAGAAGTGAGACCCTGGCTGAAGGGGGAGGTAGTGTCACAGGAGGATTTCTTTTTTTCTTTATTTTTTTTTTTTTCAGAGCAGGTTTCTAACCTGATAGGTTTGACCGGCTGAGATAGAGAAGGTGATTATTCATGAGGTGCAGGAGTGCGCATGAAAGAAGCCCTTGGAAGTGTCTGTGAGGCAGGATGCAGAGCATGAGCCCAGCGCTTGGCCCCTGATGGAGCAGGAAGGGCCGTCGTAGTCGTGTGCAGTAAGACGATGGCATGGGCACACTCGGCAGGGGCTACTGCATTTCTCACCCTGCCTGAGAATCCTGTTTCACGTGTTCCGTCCATGAGACTGGAACTTATAACTTGGTGGGCACATGTCACCCCATTCCCAGCAGCTAGCCCAGCACAGGGTATACTGCACCTGCTCAAAGGATGTTTGCAGAATAAGCAATTTCCAAATCCATTTCCAACGTTGATGTTCCAAGGTAGGAGAATTTTGCTGTACAAATAAACAATATTGGAGATATAGGTAATTCTATTTTTTGCAGGGCCTTCTTCACCCCCAACATCTGCCTGTAAAAGTGCTTCCAGGCCCTTAGCCAGGGCTACCTCTTCCAGGAGTGTTTCCGATTCTTCCCGCTTCAGGGGCCAGCTCCTGTTCTCACACCTGCACCACAGTGTATTTAAATGTCTCTTCTGGCAACTCTTCCATTTGGCCTGAATTCGACTTGCTGTGTTTTTCTCTTGATGGGGTCCTAACCTAACGTTTGTGAATGAATGAAGAGTGGGGCCCCTAAGGATGGAGTCGTATCCTGTTGCTTAGTAGACCTCAATACATCTTCGCTGAATTGAGTTGGATATCTAAGACTTGGCATGGAGTCTTCCTTCTTCTTCCAAGAGCTTGAAACTATTCCACAGAGCTTGAAACTTTTTGCTCTGCAAAAAGAGAAGGAGGCTTAATCACCAGCTCTGTGCAAACAGCCAAGAGATGGGTTCTCAGTTTTCAGTGTATGTCTAATGGGGAAGCTAAGTTAAACAGGGCCCTGCTATAAACCCAGCTAACAAAGGCTGGGTTTCTATCTTATCATGCCTCAAGGTGCTTCCAGACAGGGTCAACCTGAAAGCCTGCTGTTCCTTCTTGCATCCCCCTCACCTGGCACACAGCCTGGCCCAGGGTAGGTCTTCCAAGTATTTGCAGAAGTGTCGAATCCTAGAGCCTGAATGTGGTATTTCCACCACTGTATTCCTTGCATATTAAGTAATCGATGTTTACTGAAAGATGTGCTTGAAAAGGACGTTTTAAAGACCTGACATGAACTCAACTCTGTACCGAAATGCAAGGCAAAAAACAGCTTGGTTAGGACTGACAACTGACTTGGCTG
The DNA here is from genome assembly GCF_037993035.2 of Macaca fascicularis. NCBI lineage: Eukaryota > Metazoa > Chordata > Mammalia > Primates > Cercopithecidae > Macaca > Macaca fascicularis. The sequence goes on along the minus strand of NC_088381.1, from coordinate 163,654,983 downwards.
ATTCAAGAGAACTTCATGTGGACAGAGATTAGATCAGTTCCATGTGGTTCCAGCAGGGAGAGGCAGGACCCAAGGATAGGGAGAGAACTTACTCAAAGGCAGATTTTGGCTCAGACCTGGGATGAACTCTTTAACAATCCAAGCTTTTCGGGATGGAGCAGGAAGCCTTACAGAGGAGCATCCTCTCTTTGGCCCTCCAGCCGAGCTGCCAAAAAGTGACTCCATGAGTCTTTTTGGCTTTGGAGAGAAAAGGTAGACACCTATGAGGGTCAGCAAGTGCACAGTCCCTGTGCTGAGGGGACCGAGGCCTCCTGCTGTGTGTATCCTCATCGTTATCAGGCTTTAAGGGAGCATGTACGGAATTACCTCTGAACCTCTGTGACATCAACACACTTTAATAAAATTCATGATATCCTCAAGCTTTATTTCATTTTTTATTTCTTTTTAATTTTCTTATTGAGACAGGGTCTCTCACTCTGTCACCCAGGCTGGAGTGCAGTGGCATAATCATAGCTCACTGCAGCCTCGAACTCCTGGGCTCAAGCTATCCTCTTGCCTCAGCCTCCCAAGTAGCTAGGACTACAGGCACATGCCACCATGCCTGGCTAATTATTTTTATTTTTAGTAGAGATGAGGTCTCACTATCTTGCCCATGCTGTTCTTGAACCCCCAAGCTTAAGTGACCCTCCTGCCTCGCCTCAGCCTCCCAAAATACTGAGATTGAAGGTATGAGCCACTGCACCTGGCCCTCTTGCACTTCTTTTTTATTATTATTATACTTTAAGTTCTGGGGTACATGTGCAGAATGTGCAGGTTTGTTACATAGGTATACGTGTGCCATGGTGGTTTGCTGTACCCGTCAACCTGTCATCTACATTAGGTATTTTTCCTAACGCTATCCCTCCCTTAACCCCTCACCCCGCAACAGGCCCCAGTGTGTGATGTTCCCCTCCCTGTGTCCATGTGTTCTCATTGTTCAACTCCCACTTATGAGTGAGAACATGTGGTGTTTGGTTATCTGTTCCTGTGTTAGTTTGCTGAGACTGATGGTTTCCAGATTCATCCATGCCCCTGCAAAGGGCATGAACTCATCCTTTTTTATGGCTGCATAGTATTCTATAGTGTGTATGTGCCACATTTTCTTTATCCAGTGTATCACTGATGGGCATTTGGGTTGGTTCCAAGTCTTTGCTATTGTGAATAGTGCTGCAATAAACATATGCGTGCATATGTCTTTATAGTAGAATGATTTATAATCCTTTGAGTATATATCCAGTAATGGGATTGCCGGGTCAAATGGTATTTCTGGTTCTAGATTGATCCTTGAGGAATCACCACACTGTCTTCTACAATAATTGAACTAATTTACATTCCCACCAACAGTGAAAAAGTGTTCCTATTTCTCCACATCCTCTCCAGCATCTGTTGTTTCCTGACTTTTTAATGATAGCTATTCTAACTGGCGTGAGATGGTATCTCATTGTGGTTTTGATTTGCATTTCTCTAATGACCAGTGATGATGTGTTTTGGCCGCATAAATGTCTTCTTTTGAGAAGTGTCTATTCATATCCTTTGCCCACTTTTTGGTGGAGTATTTTGGTTTTTTTCTTGTAAATTTGTTTAAGTTCTTTGTAGATTCTGGATATTAGCCCTTTGTCAGATGGACAGATTGCAAAAGTTTTCTCCCATTCTGTAGGTTGCCTGTTCACTCTGATGGGTTCTAATTAAACTAAAGAGCTTCTCCACCTCTTGCACTTCTTACACATTAAATAACCAGATCTAATCTAATAACTGGCATAATTTCAAACTAGTGATCAACATATATGATATTTTGAGATATCTATAACACTTTGAACGTAGCATGAAAACATCTGTGATTTCTACTTGTGACAAATTTAGTTATTGAAAATACTACTGTAGTTTTTTTGCCTATAGTCTTAATTGAAGTAAATGCTAAATTTTAATGAGAAATTAGAAAAAATGAACATGTAATTTTTTTCCCATTCAAGTTCATAGGACACTCTAAAGTCTGTCCATGAACCCCCCAGTGCCCACAGATGCCAGGTTAAAACCCTTGAACCTGAGCTTCTGTAGAACCTCTGACATTTTCCGAAGTGTATGTAACATTCTGAGCAGTTTGGTGTCAAAAGCCCTTCTGGTGCCCCTTTGGTAAGTTGTAGCATTTGTTTCTGAAAGCCTTGCCCCCAGCTGATAGTGCTCAGGAATGCTGGACAGTCCCTGGAATGGTCTATTTCTCTGTCAGGCAATAAACGGTAGTGGTCTGTGGGAGACATGGCTGGTGCTCACCCATATTCCCCACCTACTTGCAATTAGGTGGCCTGGAATGGAAGGAAGTAATAGGTGCTGCTTCCAGGATACGCACAGAGAAGCCCCTTCAGAACCCTGCTATCCCTTTCCAGCCAGGTAACACTGAAGTGACACATTGAGAGTCAGCTTCAGAAGAAGCTGGGCTCCTGAGTGACTACATGGAGCAGAGTCCCCTGCTGACTGTATTGCACGGGGAGTGCAGGTGAGATAGTAACCTTTGCAATGGTAAGCTGCTTATGGCGTGGGTTACTTATGGTAAGTGCACTTAGGCGACCGACACTTACAGACCTTCCTCCATGACGACTTTGATTCACAACCCCCATGGTCATTTTTCCTCCCTGCAGTCTTCAGCATCATCTAAGTGGTCTGGACACACACAGTGTATTCTGCCTGAATCTGACCTTTGAGTTTGCTGCAGGGTGCCTTAATCCCAGACTCCTCATTCTTCCACAGAGGGGAGGGAAAGTCTGCCCCACTCCCAGGAGGGAAAAACAGGGGAAGAAAACTTCCAGTCTCCCTGTCTCTTGCTCATTCCTGAAGAAAGAGGAAGAAAGGCTCCTTGGGTTGGTGAATTTGGGAGAAGGGACTGAGCACGTGCAGCCAGCCTGTTTCCCTTCCCTGCCCAGAGCAGCAGCGTCCTGTGCTCAGCCACCTACATCACTGCTGCAGGAGGCACAGATCAGCGCCTGTGTCCCCTGAAGAAGGAGGCCTGCAGAGTGTGAGTGGTGGGAAGTTCAATATAGGGATGAAGATGATGCCTGTGTCAGGAATCAAGTTGATAACTTGATCTCCTTTCACCTGCCTCTCATTTCCTATTTCTCTGCTGGCTCTGAAAGCAGGAAAGGAAAGGAGAATATTATTATTTAGTAGCCTCTGGCCCTGAAAAGTAGAAATCACAGATGTTTCCCTGCTATGTTATAGCTGTTACAGATATCCCAAAATATAATGTACATTGATCTCTAGTTTGAAATTAAGCTAGTTAATAGATTAGATATGGTTGTTTAGTGTGTAAGGAGCACAAAGGGGCCAGGCATGGTGGCTTATACCTGCAACTTCAGCACTCTGGGAGGCTGAGGCAGGAGGATGGCTTGAGGCCAGGAGTTTGAGATTAGCCTGGGAAATGTAGCAAGGCCTTGTCTCTACAAAAAAATTTTTAAAAATATTAGCTTTGTGTGGTGGTACATGCCTGTAGTCCTGGCTACTTGAGAGGCTGAGGGAGAAGGATCACTTAAGTTCAGGAGGTCAAGGCTGCAATGAGCCATGATTGCATCACTGCACTCCAGCTTGGGTGACAGAGTGAGACCCTGTCAAGAAAGAGAAAGGAAGGAAGGAAGGAAGGAAGGAAGGAAGGAAGGAAAGAAGGAAGAGAAGCATATAGTAGTTACTATGTTACATATTTTTGTATTTTGATAACTTTATTTTGATATAATTGGTTTATTTTTAAATTCAATACATTTTGCATTATGCAGGTAAAACCTTGATTCTGAAAAGTTACCATAGGCTTCACCGGATTGCCCTGAGGGCCCATGGGACAAGAACCCCAGGTTTAGATCAGGTTAGTTTACTTAACAGAGAAACCCAGAAAGAGTTTAAGAAAGTATCCATAATGTTTAAAGTCATGAAAAGGCACAAGATGCTGCCTATATGCTAATATTTCTTCAAAGATTTTATTGTTTTCATATTTATAAGGAGCAATTAGATACTATCTAATTACCACCAGTAATTAATTAAGTACATCTAATCAACACCAATAAATGTTTCCTTGTTCACATGTTTATAGAAAGCCTAGGGAGATAGGATTCCAACAAATCCTCATATACAGTGATGCTGGGAAATGTTTAACTGGCTCTTCTGAGGGAAGAGCCTACATTTGTCATGTTTGCCAATTGCCGTGGTGTAAGTGCTCCCACTATAGTTGATTTCAGGCTACCAACCAACATGACAGCCACTAAACACAGAGTTGGAAAGAGAGGTGTGCAGCAACACACTATTGTACAGTGTAGTATTTCCACCATATAGATACAATCGATGTAAATAACTCCAAAAGCACAGGTAATAGTGACATAAAATACAATAACTAGGAAGTGAGGTATTTTGGATATATACTACTTTGGAGGGCAGTAGTACAACCACAACTCACTACAGCCTCAGCTTCCCAGACTCAAGCAATCCTCCTGCCTTGGCCTCCCAAAGTGCTGGGATTACAGGTATAAGCCACCATGCCTGGCCTATATAACTTTGCTTTTAAAATAATCTATTTAATTGTAAATGTCTGTAATACATTTTTCATAATGACCATTTTAATAACCAGCTTGCAAAATACCTCAACATGTAACCATCCACTCTTATGAGCTGGTTGGGTTGGCTCCAACGTACCACTGTTAGAAACCTTTTCTACCACACTGAGAACAGCAACACCTGGGAAAAATTCAAAAGGTGAATTCAGCTGTGAGACAAATCCTAACAAACAACATCTGCTTCTGGCATGTGGCTGATTGGGGAGAGCCCAGGGTAAATGGGGAGCAGGAGGCCAATGCCCCCGCTGCTTTCAAGGGTTTGTTACCGGCACACTCCCATAATTCAGGTCATCCCATCCCCATCATGGGTGCTCAGCACTGCAGCCGGGGAGGCCTCGAGGGTCTGACTGTACCTGAATCAATTCTTGCGCAGACATCAGTCGCCCTGGGGATGGGTCTCCTGAACCAACAGCCACTTGGTGGGATGATCAGAGAGCCTAAAAGTCCAGTTTCCCTGCCCCTCACCCCACCAGAGTTCATCCCTGTCCTGCCCACTTGATCATCAAAGCGTTGCTCTCTGTTCACATGCAAAAACTCCGGGAAGCGGGGAACTTGTGCTCTCTGCCTGTCTCCTGAATGTTCAGGGCCCTCTGTGTTCTGCCCCCAGCTGCTTCTCCTGTCATGACCCACAGCTCTCCTCACTCAGTGACTCGGTTGTCCTCTGTGTGTTGATGTCAGCCAGATCCCCCTTCCAGGCTCTCTGATGCCCACCTGCCTGCCAGACAGCTCCACTTGAGTGCCCTGCAGGCCCTGCAGGTGTGTCCCAGACGGAGCTCACCACCTGGAGCTCACCACCCCTCCACATCCTCCTCCAGCCCCCAGGAAGGGCCCCAGCTTCCCTGAGGCTCAGCCAGAAATCTCACCCTCACCCCACCCTGTCCCCTCTCATCCTCACACCCTGTCCTCATCCTGGCCTCCCCTCATCCTTCCCCTGTCTTCATCCTCATCCCCTCCCCAGCTACCCCTTTTTCTCCTTGACCTGCCCTCGGTGCCTCAGCCACTCACTGCACCCAGGCCTGGACCTCCAGGGCACCCTGCCAGGTCATCCTACCCCCTATCATGGGTGTTCAGCATTGCAGCCAGGGAGGCTCCTTCATTCCCATTTCTCACACCCTGGCTCCGACCCTCCCCACTCCCGCGCTCACCACCCGTAGCCTTTACACTCTGCTCTCTCATTCCACCTTCCAGAGGATCTTCCCTCCACTCACCACCTCTTGCCTCCAGTCTCCTGGCCATCTCTTGCTCATCCTTTGCGGCTTCCACTCCTGCCATCTCCTCCAGGCAGCCTTCTGTGATCTGTCACTCTGGGTTAGGAGTCCTTTCTCCATGTTTCCATATCACCTGACCTGAGCAGCACCCACGGGATTATGTATCATAATTGCCCACTTTTTTTCTCTGCACCCTCCCCTAGACCATTAGTTCTGGCAGGCCAGGGACTTTGTCATGTTCATATGGGATCCTCATGCCTTGTACAGTGCCTGGTGGCTGTTAGGTGCTCATCAAATCCTTGTTGATAGAAGTCAAATTTTGCTAACAGTAAGAGGCAGAATCTTCACAGTTCTTTATCCTTGGCACCACTTCAGGCACTTCATAAATAAAAATTCATCGAGGGCCAGGCACAGTGGTTCACACCTGTAATCCCAGCACTTTGAGAGACTGAGGCGGGCGGATCACGAGGTCAGGAGATTGAAACCATCCTGGCTAACACAGTGAAACCCTATCTCTACTAAAAATACAAAAAATTAACGGGGAGTGGTGGCGGGCGCCTATAGTCCCAGCTACTTGGGAGGCTGAGGCAGGAGAATTGCTCGAACTCGGGAGGCAGAGGTTGAAGTGAGTGGAGATTGCGCCACGGCACCCCAGCCTGCGAGACAGAGTAAGACTCTGTCTCAAAAAAAAAAAAAAAAGGAAAGAAAGAAAAGAAAACTCATCGAGCTCTCACAACAGCCCCATGAGAGAGGCACAACTCTTATTCCCACTTCACAGATGAGAAGACAGAGGCGTAGAAAAATTAAGTGATTCACACAGGTCCACAGGGCTGTTAGTGGCACAGCTGAGATGTGAGTCACAGCAGCCTGACTCCACAATCTGTGCTGATCATAACCGCTGTAATGCCTGGCCACGTGGGGAGTGGGGAGAACACAAAGGCTAGGGTGTTTGCCAACTGAGGGGACAGCCCCTAGGGAGGAGGGAGCAGAACCTGCATCAAAACGAGGGCAGGCCAGGAGTTCCAGGCTGCAGTGGTGAGCTGTAATGGTGCCACTGCACTGGGCAACAGAGCAAGACCTTGTCTTTAAAAAAAAAAAAAAAAAAGGGTGGGGGTGGGAATGATAACAACTGACATGTGACATGTACATGTCCCTTCCATGACACGTGGAGATTATGGAAACTACAATTCAAGATGAGATTTGGATGAGGACACAGCCAAACCATATCATGTAGTTAATAACCATCTTATAGGCAGATATTTGGAGAGTATGTAAATATCTCGTTTCTCATCAAACTTTCACCCCCTTGTTTTTATCTGCCATTGGTAAGTCTTACCAGCATCCATTGTAACTACGATGGTTGTCAAATAGTGAGATGCAGTGTAATTAGTTTCCTGTTGCAGCTATAAAAAATTAGAACATGTTTATTGGCCTAAAACAGAAAAAACGTATAGTTTTTTCTGTTTTACAGAAACTTGAAGAAACTGTAAGAAAACTTACAGTTCTGGAGGTCACAGTCCCAAAACAAGTCTCGCTGGGTTATAATTAAAGTGTCTGCAGGGCTGTGTTCCTTCTGGGGCTCTAGGAAAGAACCCATCTCCTTGTCTTTTCTGGTTCTAGGGTTGGTGTTCCTTCCCCATCCTGTGACCACATCCCTCATCCCTCTGACCAGTGATTCCATCACTGCACAGCCTCTTCTCACTCTGACCCTCCTATATCCCTCTTATGTGGACTTCGGTGATTATGCTGGGCCCACCCAGATAATCCAGGATCATCTTTCCCTCTCAAGATTCTTAGTTTAATCACATCTGCAAAGCTCCTTCTGCCACGGAAAGTAACATCTTCACAGGTTCCAGAGATTAGGAGGTGGACATCTTTGCAGGCTGGGGGTGGCATTAGTTTGCCTACCACATATAGTAATTTCTTAAAAGAGTGCTTCGCTATTGTCTATGGTTCGCCCACACTCTGCAAGCATTGACGTGCTCAAGCAGGAATGAGTGCAACCAGCCAGTGACTGTAAGATGCATTGCAGTCTCAGAGGTATTGAAATGTGATGATAAGCGCCTCACCTACATAATGAGGACATGATGGGGTCCCTCCCATTGATGTCTTTCATGCCATGGTTGCTCACCCTTCAGCAAGGTGTCTGAGCACCTCCCGGGCATCAGCAATTGTACTATATGTGGGGTGTGCAGAGATGAGACACACAGCTCCTACTCTTGAGGGGGTTCTATCTTTCAGTGAGAGAGACAGAGAAGAAAGTCAAAGAAGTGATTTAGCAAAGAGGAGAGAAGTGGAAAGAATGAACATTTAATTTCCTTATTAAACTGGGGTGAGGGATTGCTTGGCTGGGAGGGGCTCTGCAAATGTCCATCCAGGCAGGTGGGCAGAGTCAGAGTAGCCCCAGTGAGGCCAGGGTTCAATCCAGCAGTCTGACTGCACAGCCTCAGGTATAACCCCTACCAAAGGGTCTTTTGTTTGGTGAAGCTGATGTGGAGGAGACTCTTGCAAATGTAAAGTGAACTTTCTGGGTGTGGTGGCTCAAACCTGCAATCTCAGCACTTTGGGAGGCCAAGGTGGGTGGATCACCTGAGGTCAGGAGTTTGAGACCAGCCTGGCCGACATGGTGAAACTTTGTCTCTACTAAAAATACAAAAATTAGCTGGGCATGGTGGCACATTGTACTCCCAGCTATTTGGGAGGCTTCATTTTAGATCCAAACCAAGAGGCTCACTGTGTGGGCTGATATGGTTTGGCTGTGTCCCCACCCAAATCTCAACTTGAATCGTATCTCCCAGAATCCCCACATATTGTGGGAGGGACCCAGGGGGAGGTAATTGAATCATGGGTGCTGCTCTTTCCCTCATTATTCTCATGATAGTGAATAAGTCTTATGAGATCTGATAGGTTTATCAGGGGTTTCCACTTTTTCTTCTTCCTCATTTTTTTTTGTCCTCCCACCATGATTCTGAGGCCTCCCCAGCCATGCAGAATCTGTAAGTCCAATTAAACCTCCTTTTCTTCCCAGTCTTGAATATGTCTCTATCAGCAATGTGAAAATGAACTAATACAGTAAATTGGTACCAGTAGAGTGGGGCATTGCTGAAAAGATACCCAAAAATGTGGAGGCAATTTTGGAACTGGGTAACAGGCAGAGGTTGGAAACATTTGGAGGGCTCAGAATAGGACAGGAAAATGTGGGAAAGTTTGAAACTTCCTAGAGACTTGTTGAATGGCTTAGGTAAAAATGCTGATAGTGATATGAACAATAAGGTCCAGGCTCAGGTGGTCTCAGAAGGAGATGAGGAACTTGTTGGGAACTGGAGCAAAGGTGACTCTTGTTATGTTTTAGCAAACAGACTGGTTTCATTTTGCCCCTGCCCTAGAGATTTGTGGAACTTTGAGCTTGAGAGAGATGATTAAGGGTATCTGGCAGAAGACATTTCTAAGCAGCAAAGCATTCAAGAGGTGACTTGGGTGCTGTTAAAGGCATTCAGTTTTATAAGGGAAGCAGAGCATAAAAGTTTGGAAAATTTGCAACCTGACAATGTGATAGAAAAGAAAAACCCATTTTCTGAGGAGAAATTCAAGCCAGTTGCAGAAATTTGCATGAGTAATGAGGAGCCGAATGTTAATTCCCAAGACAACGGGGAAAATGTCTCCAGGGCATGTCAGAGGTCTTCATGGCAGCCCCTCCCATCACAGGCCTGGAGGCCCAGGAGGAAAAAGTGTTTTCATGGGTTGGGCCCAGGGTCCCCATGCTGTTTGCAGCCTAGGGACTTGGTGCCCTGTATCACAGCCACTCCAGCCATGGCTGACAGGGGCCAATGTAGAGCTCAGACTGTGACTTCAGAAGGTGGAAGCCCGAAGCCTTGGGAGCTTCCACATGGCGTTGAGCCTGCTGGTGCACAGAAGTCAAGAATTGAGGTTTTGGAACCTCCGTCTAGGTTTCAGAAGATGTACGGAAACACCTGGGTGCCCAGGCAAAAGTTTGCTGCAGGGGCAGGGCCCTCATGGAGAACTTCTGCTAGAGCAGTGCAGAAGGGAAATGTGGGGTTGGAACCTCCACACAGGGTCCCTACTGGGGCACTGCACAGTGGAGCTGTGAGAAGAAGGCCACTGTCCTCCAGACCCCAGAATAGTAGATCCACCAACAGCTTGCACCATGCACCTGGACAAGCTGCAAACACTCAACACCAGCTAGTGAAAGCAGCCAGTAGGGAAGCTATACCCTGCAAAGACACAGGGGCGGAGCTGCTCAAGACCATAGGAACCCACCTCTTGCATCAGTGTGATGTAGATGTGACACCTGGAGTCAAAGGAGATCATTTTGGAGTTTTAAAATTGGACTGCCCTGCTGAATTGCAAACTTGCATGGGCCCTGTAACCCATTTGTTTTGGCCAATTTCTCCCATTTGGAATGGCTGTATTTACCCAATACCTGTACCCCCATTGTATCTAGGAAGTAACTAGCTTGCTTTTGATTTTATAGGCTCACAGGCAGAAGGAACTTGCCTTGTTTCAGATGAGACTTTGGACTGCAGACTTTTGGGTTAATGCTGAAATGAGTTAAGACTTTGGGTGACTGCTGGGAAGGTATGATTGGTTCTGAAATGTGAGGAGATGAGATTTGGGTGGGCCAGGGATAGAATGATATGGTTTGGCTCTGTGTCCCCCCTCCCCAAATCTCGACTTGAATTGTATCTCCCAGAATTCCCATAGGTTGTGGGAGGGACCCAGGGGGAGGTAATTGAATCATGGGGGCTGGTCTTCCCTGTACTATTCTCACAACAGTGAATATGTCTCATGAGATCTGAGGGTTTCTCAGTGGTCTCCTCTTTTGCTTCTTCCTCATTTTTCTCTTGCTGCTCCCATGTAAGAAATGCCTTTTGCCTCCTGCCACGATTCTGAGGTCTCTCCAGCTACATGGAGCTGTAAGTCCAATTAAACTTCTTTTTGTTTCCAGTTTCGGGTATGTCTTTATCAGCAGCGTGAAAAACAAACTAATACAGGGTGTGATGGTTAATACTGAGTGTCCACTTGATTGGATTGAAGGATACAAAGTATTAATCCTGGGTGTGTCTGTGAGAGTCTTGCCAAAAAAGACTAACATTTGAGTCAGTGGGCTGGGGAGGGCAGATCCACCCTTAACCTGGTGGGCACAATGTAATCAGCTGCCGGCAGATATAAAGCAGGCAGAAAAACGTGAAAAGGAGAGACTAGCCTAGACTGTCAGCCTGCATCTTTCTCCCTTGCTGGATCCTTCCTGCCCTCCAACATCAGACTCCAAGTTCTTCAGTTTTGGGACTCAGATTAGTTCTCCTTGCTCCTCAGCTTGCAGATGGCCTATTGTGGGACCTTAAGTTAATACTTAATAACTAATATATATATTAGTATATAGTTCTGTCTCTCTAGAGAACCCTGACTAATACACAGAGCTTCCCTCCTGGAGCAAGGACTCCACTCTAGAATGCAAACACAGCTTTGAGCTTTTGAAAGGAAAGTATAGCCTGCTATAAAAATTCTTCTAGAGACCAGTGTCCTCTGGACACCCCAACACACTTGTTGAATGTGTAGTGTGTATCAGGCACTTGCTGGAGAATGCAGAAATGATGATATCAAGAGGTCTAGTTATTCATGTTGGCATGGTACATCACATGCTGACCTCATTAACCCTCGTAGTACCCCTGTGGCTCATGTCATATTCCCATCCCATTTTACAGATGGCTTGGTGGCTGGGCTGTGGGCCCCTTGGCTCAAAATTCCAGACTGCTTTCTCTCCTTTCTCCTCTTGGACATCCTGGGAAGTTTTACAATCCATTCCTACTATGGGGAGCTGCAAGGAAAGCTGAGGTAGGAATATTTATATATATATATGTGTGTGTGTGTGTGTGTGTGTGTATGTGTATATATACGTGTGTGTGTGTGTATATATATTCACTCCTCCCAAATTTCAAGGGCCCACTGTGTGCCAGCCTCGATTCCACACATTTAGGGTATCAAAGCAGGAAAACATCTCTTGCCTTTGCTGAGCTCAAAGTGGGAAGTCAGACAGTTGAGGTGAGGACCCAGGGTGGGCACGGTTAGGGGTGGGTTGACATGATGGGTTGTGAAGTGACCAGTCTAAATAAAGACACAGGGGCCAAGTGCATACCAGAGGCACCACCCAAGGGCAGAGGGGACCAAGAGCCTTTGTCTTAATTGTCTCTGAAGTTCATCAGCTGAGACTGCACTTGGGTGCTTTTCAATGGACATCTGCTTTCATGAAGATGCCTCAGAGTGGAATGAGGGGTCATAGTGGGGTGCAGCCTGCTGCTCATAGAGGCCCAAGACCACCTGCCCAAATGATAGTCTCCAATGTTCAGTGAACAAGCTCCAGACTGAGGGTCACTGTGTCGGCCCTCCAAGGCCTTTGGTAGGCATCAGGCTTTCTCTGAGAGGAGGTGCAGATGTCCTCTTCTCTCCTTCCACAGCTAAGGTCCAGGGACTGGAGGCCAATCCCATTAGCATTCCACCTGGAGCCTGCTGCAGGAATGCTGAACACAGGCATTTAAAATCTGTGGGTGCAAGAATTGCTGGCTGTTCTCCCAAGGCAATCTAAATGTTGGTAGATTGAAGTCCTCAAGTGTTCTAGTCTGCTAACAAGGGACTAAATCACCTCTGAGAAACCAATTATGGTTCTGTAATAGCATCCCCAGGACTGAACCCCAAGTCAAATCCACCCACACGTAGCCTAACAGAGTTTGACACTTGATCCATTCCCGGAGTCATTGAACAAGCATTGGTGGAGTGCCCCTCACAGGCCGAGCGAGGTGTGGGCTCCCAGGCAGGGTGCTGGATAAGACCAAAGGGGGCTGGTACAAACCAGAAACGGCTTTATTTTCCCCAAACACTCTTTTGAATGTCCTTGTTCCTTTCCCAAAGTTCTCTCAGCAAACCCACAGCTTTCCAATCACTTTGTTATTATAAAGTCCAGCTCAGCCCAATTTAAAATTTCACTCTCACGTGTAGTCTACTTCTCATTTACGCCCAAGATACTTCAAAAGGGGCAGGGCATGGTCTGTTCCATAAACTCCAGAGGATAAATCTAGGAGGGTCCTGGTTCTTCTAGAACTAGTAACAGTCTTGGAGTGGGAAGCCCAGCCTTGGAACTTACCAGCTGTGTTACTTTGTGAAAGTAACTCAGCCTCTCAGATCTTCAACCCCTTCTTCTGTAAAAGAGGGAAAGTATTATTTCCTCTTTCCCCACCCTGGAGCTGTGGGGACGCCAAAGTTGATAAATGGAAGGGACCCGGTGGGAGGTAATTGAATCATGGGGGGCTGTTACCCCGATGCTGCTGTTCTCATGATAGGGAGTGAGTGCTCACAAGATCTGATGGTTTTCTAAAGGGCTTTTCCCCCTTTTGCTCAGCACTTCTTGATGCTGACATGTGAAGAAGGATGTGTTTGCTTCTCCTTCTGCCATGATTGTAAGTTTCCTGAGGCCTCCCCAGCCATGCTGAACTGTGAGTCAATTAAACCTCTTTCCTTTATAAATTACCCAGTCTCAAGTATGTCTTTAGTAGCAGCATCAGAACAGACTAATACACTACAAAAGGTAAAATAGTTACTTGACAGCAGTGAAATCTGGCAGTTACCACCTTAGCCAAGTGATCAAAATTAGCCTCCCCTGAATGGGACAAATTGACATCATGTGTCTCTTGACATAATAAGCTGAGAAGGCCATATACTCACCTTTGTGGTAACTGTGCCCCCAAAAATGCAAAACCTGAATCTACTCATAAAGAAATACCAGACAAATCTGAACTGAGAGACTTCATACAAAATGACTGATCTGTACTCTTGAAAAATATCAAGATTGTGAAGGACAAAAGAAGTCTGAGTAGCTGTTCCAGATTAAAAGAACCTGAAGAGACACAACAACTAAATGTAATGTATGATCCTGGATTGAATTCTGAACCAGAAAAAAATATATATGCATAATTATTTATTGTATAATAACATATAAATATTATATTTTAATGAATACATTTATTACATTTATTAAATAGATATATGCATTTATTTATTGTAATAGACATTATTGATAAAATGGTGAATCTGAATAAGATCTGTATGTTATGTAATAGTATTGTACCAATGTTAATTTCTTGGTTTTAATCATTGTTCTATGGTTAGATTAGAAAATGTCCTTTTTTTTGGAGACAGAGTCTCACTCTATCCCCAAGGCTGGAGTGCAGTGGCATGATCTTGGCTTGCTGAAACCTCTGCCTCCCAGGTTCAAGCGATTTTCATGCCTCAGCTTCCCGAGTAACTGGGATTATAGGCGCCTGCCACCACACCTGGCTAATTTTTTTTATATTTTTAGCAGAGACAGGGTTTTGCCATGTTGGCCAGGCTGGTTTTGAACTCCTGACCTCAGGTGATCTGCCCATCTCAGCCTCCCAAAGTGCTGGGATTACAGGCATAAGCCACTGTGCCTGGCCAGAAAATGTCCTTTTTTTCAAAACCAAGCTGAAGTATTTAGGAATAAAGGGACCCATATCTGCAGCTTACTCTGAACCGATTCAGAAAATAGTAATGTACATGGACACATACATGCACACATACACACACACAGATAATCAAAGGTGGTGTAATCAGATAAAAAATGTGGGAATCTGCTGAAGGGTATAAAGGAAATTTTTGTACTATTCTGGCAATTTTTCTCTAAATTTGAAATTGTTCCAAAATATAAAGTTTTTTTAAAAAAATATTGCATTGCCAACACACTTGATCATACAGAGGATACCTATAACTCTGAGTTGGAAAGTTATTTAAAAGAAGTAGGGTTTCTCTATTGAGATAAATATTTTAAAAAAGAAGTAGGGTTTGAATGTGAAGATATTTTCTAAATAATGAACCGATTTATTTCACTCATATTTTCTTTTCTATATATGCAGAAGCACAATAAATAATCAAAGTCTATGTCTAACTAAATTTAAAAGAGCTCTTTATAATGAGTTTACAACAAAAATTCTAAATGCGAAGGAAATACTATATTATAGTTTAATAGCTGTTTTTCTTTCTTTGTGGTACATAAAATAGTGATGCATCCTTGAATTATAAAAACAAAAAAAAAGTACATAAATATTTTTAACTCTAACTTTGCCACTGATTAAAATGTGTGACCTTGGGCAAGTCCTGTGAACACGTTTTCCTCATTAGTAAGACTGGATGACAATATCTTCTGTGCAGAGCTGTTGGTGTTATCAAACCCCAAATTTTAGGTTCATGTACCTGATACACAGCAAACCAAACACTGACACATCAGCACTTAGAAGCAGAGAAAGGTTTATTTGATTCGGCTAAAACAAGAAGGCAGGAGAAGCAGCCTCTCAAATCCAATCTGCCTTTTAACATAACTGGGGGCTTTTATGAGCAAAGTACGTATGCAGAAGATGGGTTCCCCCAACAATCAAAGCTGTTTGAGTTCCTTGGCCAAAACAAACTCCTAGATGCTATCAAGGAGGTCTGCATGACCTAAGGATCCTTGTTCTTTGAAAGAAAAACAGTTCGGCCGGGCGCGGTGGCTCACGCCTGTAATCCCAGCACTTTGGGAGGCCGAGGCGGGCGGATCACAAGGTCAGGAGATCGAGACCACGGTGAAACCCCGTCTCTACTAAAAATACAAAAAATTAGCCGGGCGCGGTTGTGGGCGCCTGTAGTACCAGCTACTCGGGAGGCTGAGGCAGGAGAATGGCGTGAACCCGGGAGGCGGAGCTTGCAGTGAGCCGAGATCGCGCCACTGCACTCCAGCCTGGGCGACAGAGCGAGACTCCGTCTCAAAAAAAAAAAAAAAAAAAAAAAAAAAGAAAGAAAAACAGTTCATCAATCTTGCAGGCAGCCCTGGGGGTTAGGATAGGAAGTTAATCAATTACTAGTGACTTCTCTTGTGCAATCAAGCATGCATGGAGGAAGAAAAGGACAAGGAAATAAGCAAAGTGAACATCTTATGATCTTTATAATAAAGGCTCAATTACATTGGGAGGATTAAAACATCATTGCAACAATAATACCAGTAACAACGACATTTAAACCATTGTGTCTACTTGTCAGGCACTGCACTGTCAAATACCAGCAGCAAGTCTGGCACAAAATAGATGCTCAGTAAATGGTAGCTATTGAATCAGGGCTACACATTTAATTGATATTATGATCAAGATGTTCAAGAAAAAAATACTATTATTTAATGTGGAATAAGTCTAGTCTTTCTCTTGAGCTCCTGCTGGTTAGGAGGCAAAAATGTTACTTGGATCCTGTTTAGAATATTCTCAGATTTGATCCCTCAAATTGTATCAGTCTTACTTATGCACCTGTCCTGTTGGCTGTCCTTGTGCTGCCCCTGACACCTGCCTGCTCCCTAAGGCAACGTGGGGAGAGGAACATATACATTCCAATGTGCTGTAAGGATAGAGATCCTGGCCCGTCCAGGAGAATAGGACCTGGAGGCCAGGAACATAAGGCTGATCCACGCTGACTTCCTAGAACAAAATCAAATGGAATATGAATGCCTTTGTAAACCGCACTTCATCCTCTCCATTTACACCATTTACACTTTGTAATTTCACATTTATCCTCTCCATTTACATCGACTGCACACCTGGTGATATCCTCTCCATTTACATAGACCACACACACCAAGGGATATCCTCTCCATTTACATAAACCGCACACACCAAATAACATCCTCTCCATTTACATAGGGCACATTCGGAGTAAATGACTTGTAACTTCTCTTCATTGTCTTCATTTACACAGAACATATAACAAGTAACCAGTGGAAAATGTCTAGAGAGTATTGAAACCCCAGAAAATTCTGTAACCGGGGCTCACGAGCCCCTATGCTCCGGCCTACTCCCACGCTGTGGGGTGTACTTTCGTTTTCAATAAATCTATGCTTTTGCTTTCCTCACCTTGTGCATTCTGTCCAATTCTTTGTTCAAGATGCCAAGAACCTGGACACCTTCCACCAATAACATCTGGATGTGCCGCTGGCATGCATGGGTCCCCACAGTCACCTCTCCCCCTGGAGCCCCTGGGGGCCAGGGTAACTCTCAGTCTGATCTTGGAGCTTGTTAGAGGTGCAGGATCCCTCCTGGATTGCCATTGCTGTCATCTCCAGCCAGCCCATTGGCCTGAGTGCCACCTTCCCTTGCCCAGGGAAGGCCCTTGGGCAGTTCATTCAGTCTCTGTACGACTCAGGAGAAAGCAAAAACTTAAGGTTCCTCAGCTGACTCTCCTGGCACCTTTCTGAAAGTGGGCTCCAGGACCAGAGGCAACAGCCCCCTCCTTGCCATGAATATCCTCATGGTTCCAACACCCTATCTTCCAGCCTTGGGCCCAGGAAGAAGAATCAGAAAACAAGCTTCTGCCTCATTGGCCTTCCAACCTCTAGCACCTCCTCCTTTCTCTCCCATGACTCTCCAGGTTCCCACGGGGCTGGCTGCTCTCCCAGAGCCTCCCTGACTCCACTCCCAGTGGTGGCCTGGCCTTCCCCAAGCAGACCACGGGGATCCCTAAGATCCTCTAGGCTTTGCCCTTTATGTGCTAATGCGGGAGACAAAGGAATCCCAGCACTTCTTCTCTTCTCAAAGCGTTCAAAACCAGGTCTCACACAGCCTCTCCTGCCTTGGGGCAATAAGCCTTCCGGCTCCCCTGGAGGGAGCAGCTGCAAGAAAACCTAATTCAAAGCAAGAAGTGAAAATGCAGTGGTTTAAATTTACAGAAAGATTCTCTCTGGTTCGTACCTTATCATAATTATGGCCCTGGGAATTGGGTGAGGTCTCCAGAGCTTCAGTACACACTTCAGGCAGAGCATTTGCAAATTCATGGTCTTAAATCCCTAGGACAGCAGGATATGAAGGAAAGTCAGGGAAGCAGAAGTCCTTAGCAGACCTGGGTCCTGAACTCTCCAGAGCTCATGGATCTTCTTGGATAATGAAATTCAGGGGTTGGAAGAGGCTATGTCTAAGGGAGGCTTTCAACTCCGAGAGTCTCTGGCCAAAGGTTCTAATTCCATGTACTTCCGATTTTTGATTAAAGCTGCCAAATACAATCACGATTTTAAAATTCAGGGTACTTAAGGAGTTTAGGATCCTAGGTTCTGCCAGAGTAACTCTCTGCAGGGATGTGGAATGGCTGCATCCATCTGCCCAGGAGAAAGAGGGATGGGTACCGGGGAGGGTACATTAGCAGGAAACTCTCCAGGGCAGATGAACACGAGGACAGAGCCCAGCTGAAGGGAACCAACGGGGAGTAGGAAAATCCAGAGCAAGATGGCAGATGTGAGAAACTGAGTGGGGTCAGCCAGAGAGTCTCACCAGCAAGTACAGAACCAGCTTTTGTCCCTTGCCATGCTCAGCAAGCCAGGAGCACATCGATCTGCTACAATAGCTGCCTACAGGATTTTCTGCCTCCATTCCTGGCCCCTCCAATCACTTCCCCACCCTACAGCCAGAGAACTCACCACCTTTTGGGATCTTCCCATTGATCAGGATAAAGACCATGGTTGACAAGGCCTTGCAGGGTCAACGCCCAGCAGTTCTCAACCCTGACTGCATATAGGAATCCTGCTGGTCCAATCCCAAGGATTCTGATTCAGTTAGTCTGGGATGAGGTCTCGGCATCAGTATATATGTGTGTGTCTGTATACCAGTATATATAATATACTAATACATATTTATATATACTGGTATATATACACACATATATACTGATATATTTTATCAGTAGTTTTATAATATAGTTATATTAATATATAAATATATATTAATAAAAATATATAAATATATCTATGTTATTTATATATGTATATGTTTATATATACTGATATATTAAATATATATTTATACTGATATATATTTATATCAGTATAAACATATTAAATATATTATATATAAATATATATAAACTATATGTTTTTATATATATTTAATCTCCTTGCATTAAGGACTTGCATTAAGGATTGAGAGCCCCCGGCTTTGGCCCTGCAAACTTCAACCTTATCTCATGACAGTCCCCCTCTCATTTTCTTTGTGGTGCAGCAACATTGCCCACTTTGCCCCAGTCTTTTTTTTTTTTTTTTTTTTTTGAGACAGAGTCTCGCTCTGTCACCCAGGCTGGAGTTCAGTGACGCAATCCCGGCTCACTGCAAGCTCTGCCTCCCAGGTTCATGCCGTTCTCCTGCCTCAGCCTCCCGAGTAGCTGAGACTACAGGCGCCCGCCACCGCGCCCGGCTAATTTTGTTTTTGTATTTTTAGTAGAGACGGGGTTTCACCGTGTTAGCCAGGATGGTCTCCATCTCCTGACCTTTTGATCTGCCCGCCTCGGCCTCCCAAAGTGCTGGGATGACAGGCGTGAGCCACGGCACCTGGCCTGCCCCCGTACTTCTAATATGTCAGTCTACCTTTCCCCTGGGCCACTGCACTTGTGTATCTCCTATGCCCGGAAAGCCTAGTCATTTCTCATACCTTGACTCAAACACCCCTTCTGGAGGGAAGCCTTCCCTGGCCTGCTGGACTAGACTATGTTATCCTCTTACACGCTGTATCCTCCAGGGTCCAGTTAGGAAAACAGAAGCAACTTTAGGTGTTTCAAGTAGAAAGAATTTAAATCCTAGAAGTTGGTTACACGGGTGAGGAAAATGGTGAGAAGCCCAATGGGATGCTGTAGCAATGACAGTGAACTGCTGTCACCCCTGAGGCTGGAAAGATAACAGACATTTGCCAGGAGCTAGAAGCTGGGGCAGCCTGGTAGGAGCGAGAATATAGAGAGAGCTGCCCCCTGGGGATGGAACCACAGAGGGAGGGTCTCTCTGACGAGACATAGAGCCAAGAACAGATACAGCCATTGTGGGAGATGGTAACCAAAGCAGAGAGAGAGAGAGAGCGAGAGAGAGAGAAAACACCCTGGTTTCTTCCTTCCTTCCACCTTTGAGTTTCCCACCAGTGCTTCCCATTAGCCCAAACTACCAAGAACCCAGAGGGCAAAGGAGCCCGGGAAATCTAATTCTACATGATACCGAGCAAAGCCGATGTTCCAGCTGGCTGCGTCTGTTACAGTAGGTAGTCAGGCAGACATAAGCAGGGCAGGAGAGGGCTCCTCCCAACCAGGAATGTCAGGTGACGGTCAGGTGATGGTCAGGTGGTCATTAACTGTCTCTCTAAAATAATAATTGGTTACAGCCAGCACCAGGGAAAGGCAGTCTCCCAACCGATAGAAACATCTGAAACTGATGATCAGTAGCTTCCCAATAAGGTCTCAGGAGTTGGACGCATGGGCTCAGCATGAACACTGAGAGGCAAAATGGTGGAGTTTAACTGGTATATGACCTTCCTCTAGAAACATTCAGCTGGTAAGGGAAGAACGCCTTAAGCGAACATGCACGCAACTCCAGTAAACACTGTGCATGTTCCTGTCCCAATGCTGGTAGACCACTGCGCATGCAAACAGCCCACCCCAGGGAAGAATCAGGAGAGAAGAGACCCCACAAGCATGCCAACACATAAAACCCCAAGTCAGGAGTCAAACCATGCACTTGAATCAAGTCACCCACTTAGCTCTCTTTCAAGTGTATTTTACTTTCTTTCATTCCTGCTCTAAAACTTTTATTTTTATTATTTTTATTTTATTTATTGATTGAGATGGAGTCTCCCTCTGTTGCCCAGGCTGGAGGGCAATGGTGCAATCTCTGCTCACTGCAGCCTCTGCCTACTGGATTCAAGCGATTCTCCTGTCTCAGTCTCCTGAGTAGCTGGGATTACAGGTGCC
Source organism: Macaca fascicularis (assembly GCF_037993035.2). NCBI lineage: Eukaryota > Metazoa > Chordata > Mammalia > Primates > Cercopithecidae > Macaca > Macaca fascicularis. The sequence goes on along the minus strand of NC_088381.1, from coordinate 163,634,339 downwards.
TACCACCACACCCAGATAATTTTTGTATTTTTAATAGAGATGGGGTTTCACCATGTTGGCCATGGTTGGCCAGGCTGGTCTGGAACACCTGACCTCAAGTGATCCGCCCACCTCGGCCTCCCCTAGGATTTCAGGTGTGAGCCACCTTGCCTGGCCTGCTCTAAAACGTTTAAATAAACTTTCACTCCTGCTCTAAAATTTGCCTCAGTCTCTCACTCTGCCTTATGCCCCTCAACTGAATTCTTTCTTTTGAGGAGGCAAGAATTGAGGTTGCTGCTGACCTGTATAATTTTACTGCTACTAACACATCAAACCACCCCAAAACTGAGTCACTTAAAACAATTTATGATTATCATTCATGGTTCTGTGGGTTGATGTGGCTCAGCTAGGAAGTAAGTTCTCACTTGGGCTCTCTCACATGGTTTCAGTCATATGGCGGCCGAGGTGCAGTCACCTGAAGGCTCAACTGGGCCTGCTGTCCAAGTTGGTGCAGACACAATGCTTTCAGTTGACACTGGCTGTCAGCTGGAAGCTCAGCTGGAGCTATAGGAACCAAAAGTCCCACACATGGCCTTTGTATGGGCTTGGGGCTGTCTCACAGCGTGGTGGCTGGATTCCCAAAGGGTGTATATCAACAGCAAGCTTTGCAGGAGACTCAGGTGGCAGTTATAAAGCTTCTTATGACCTAGCCTTGGATATCATCACTTGTATCTATTGGTCAAAGCTCAAATCGGATTCAAGGAGTTAGAAGAAGAGGCTTCACTTCTCGATGGGAAAGTAGCATGTGCGTACAGGTAAAATGATTAATAATGGTTATCTTTGGAGGCAAGCTAGCAACATCCAGCCTCTAGCCACTATTTATATTCTTTTCACATGCAAAATTGATTCACTGCCTCCAAAGACATCCAAACTTTCAGTCCACTACGGCAGAAGGTCAGGCTTATGGTCCAGGACCTCATGGTAGAGATGAAGTGCAGGTGTGGATGAGGCTCTTTGGGTACCACTTCTCAGGTGCAGTTCCTCTCAATCTAAAAACATGAAAATGACACAATCGTGTCTCCCCTCATGTACCACTGCTAGTACACAATGGGGAGAGAGTAAAAGGATAAATAAAATAGCATTCCCATCTAAGGGGTATAGTGGGGAATGAGAGGTACGTACGCAGCACCAGTGTGAACAGCACAGTGGAAGAAGGGATTATAAAACAAAACAAACAAAAGACCAAAAAACGAGAAAGGGGCTGTCTCTTGAGGAAGTCCTCCCAGAAACTAACATGACATCTTAGCTCAGATCCCGCTGGGTGGGACATATCACATGGCCTCACATAGCTACGAGGGAGCTGAGGAATGGAGTCTTTCTTCTGGACTGCCCTGTGCCTGGCAAAAACCTGTTACACAAAAAGGGGGAGGATGAATGTTGAGGGACTTCACCACAAAGAGGTTAAATAATTTACCTAAGCCTCCAGAGGCAAAAAGTGCCAGAGCTTGGACTCGAATCCAAGCAGTCTGGCTGAAGAGTCTCCCCTTTGAGCCATTCCTTTCTGGTAGGGTTGGCAATCTATGGGCCAAATTCAACACACTGAGTGTTTTTGTAAATATTTATTTGAACACAGCCATGCCCTTCTGTTTACATATTGGCTATGGCTGTTTTTGTACTATACAAGCAAAGTTGAGGCTGGACGTTAGTGACTCACGCCTGTAATCCCAGCACTTTGGGAGGCCAAGGTAGGAATAGCACTTGAGCTCAGGAGTTTGAGACCAGCTTAGACAACATAGCAAAACCCCATCTTTACTAAAAATACAAATATTAGTCAGGTGTGGTGGAACATACTTGTAATCCCAGCTACTTGGGTGGCTGAAGCAGGAGAGTTGCTTGAACCCAGGAGGCAGAGGCTGCAGTAAGCTGAGATCGCGCCACTGCACTCCAGCCTGGGTGAGATAGCAAGACTCTGTCTCCAAAAAAAGCAAAAGAAAAGAAAAGGAAAAAAAAAAAAAAGAAAGAAAAGAAAAAGAACATTGAGTAGTTGCAATAGAGAACATATGGCCAGCAAAACCAAAAATATTTATGCTTTTATGCTTTACAGAAAAAGCTTCCAACTCCTGTACCATATTGACTACATTAGAGGAGATAAAATATGTAAAATGATTGGCACAGTTTCTGACCCAGAACGAATACTAAAAAAATACTATTCATGTTGCCGTTGTTACATAACTGATAATATTGGCGTTGGCATTAGAATCAGCACCAGCATCCGATCGGCATCACTATCAGCATCTCACCAGACTGCCTTTCAAGGGAGAAGCAGACATCCCACTGCCAGGGTGAGGCTGACGGAGAGATGAGCAAATACTCCCAGAGTCCTCAGCAAACGCCTTTCCCTCTGCCAGGTGCCGGCGGAGAGGTGAGGTTGGTGACCACTGGCTCTCAGAAGGTGGAATCGGAAGCATCTCCTGCCAAACGGCCCCCATGTTTTGCAGGGCTGAGGACAGGCTGAAATTGCAGCTATTTTTCAATGCCTTGAATGTGTGTAGGTGATCATAAGTTAAAAAGAGAATCTGTAGACAAAATGATTCTAAAGTTCATCAGGAAGAGGAAGCTGGAAAGAGAACCAAGAAAAGTTAGAAAAAAGAAATGAAGGCTGGGTACGGTGGCTCACGCCTGTAATCCTGGCACTTCGGGAGGCCGAGGCGGGCAGATCACCTGAGGTCAGGAGGGCAAGACCAGCCTGGCCAACATAGCGAAACCCTGTCTCTACTAAAAATACAAAAATTAGTTGGGTGTGGTGGCATGCACCTGTAATCCCAGCACCTTGGGAGGCCAAGGCGGGCAGATCACCTGAGGTCAGGAGGGCAAGACCAGTCTGGCCAACATGGTGATACTCTGTCTCCACTAAAAATACAAAATTTAGCCAGGTGCGGTGGCAGGTGCCTGTAATCCCAGCTACGAGTTACTTGGGAGGCTGAGGGAGGGGAATGGCTTAAACTCAGGAGGTTGCACTGAGCTGAGATCGCGCCACTTCACTCCAGCCTGGGCAACACTACAAGACTCTGTCTCAAAAACAAACAAACTAACAAAAACAAAACAAAACAAAACAAAACTGTAAAACATGAAAGATGAAAGATACTCTGCCAGGATTTTTAGATTATGGTATCTCATTTAATCCTCACAGTAACTCCATCAGGGAGAGACTATTATTAAGCCCGCTTTAGAGATGAGAAGGCAAAAATTCAGAGATGACAAAGAATCTCCAAGGATTATAGATTTAGGTACATCTATATCTACACATATACCTATACCTATGCCTACGCCTAAATCTATGCCCATACCTGTACCTAGATAAATGGTTTGAGAATGCATTTGATTGCGGGTGTTTTTTTCAATCAGATCCTAGATCTCTGCCTTCCGCCTGATGCCTCCGGAAACGCTGGTCCCCTGGGAAATGCCATGAATGTGGTTAGTGTGATTAACTCATCACGCTGCCCGCACACTGTGATCTCTGTCTATCAAAAAAGGTTGATTTGAAGACACCTGTAGTTTTTGGGAAATGTTGATATTAAACAAATAACCCCCAGCCCCCTAAATGTTGATATTTAGAAAATAATTCCCCAAAATTATTTTACGCACATACAGCGAGAGAGAGAGGGAGAGAGAGAGAGAAAGAGAGAGAGAGAGAGAAAGGTTGTTTAATGCCCAGGATCAAGAAGGTCTGCATATATTCAGCAAGAAGCTTTATCATCCCAAACCTGAGGCTGAGCCATGATTAGTAAATTCTAAGCCTCTTCTTCTCCCTACTATTTATTACTAGGGCTTAGAACATCTCAAACTGTCGGGTCACTTATGTGATCCAAATGGCAGGACTGATCAAAGACTCTCACAACCTGTATGCTATATTAAAATATATTTCACACACCAGTGGTGATTAGAAACTGCAAGGGGCTTCCAAGCCCCTCTCACATGACTAGACTTGATGAATAATTCCTCACAGTGGCTGATAGCACTTGGCCCCCACAGTCTGCATACTAGATGGGTTTCATGTCAACTTAAAAAAAGATGCCAGGGTTTATCTCTCAGACTTTCTCTCCCCACTCTCCACTATGACCACACAAATGGAAACACCACTCCATTGCATGTACATTCGTACAGTGTTGGTGATCTCTGTCATTAGGCCAAGGAACCCCAGGCAATAGAAAAGTGTAAAACCCACCCGTGACTGGCCCAGGGAATGCCAGCTCCCAGGCCATGGTGCAGAAAGTTGGACTTTATACTCAGCTGCTGCTTCTCCCTTATCTCAACATCTCCAATTCTGTCTTTTAATTATGTCTCATACCCTTTGTCTCCACCACTACTGTCATCATTAAAGGTGATGAAAAACTCTTAATAACTTAAACGCATGGCAGAGTAGGAAAAGTAGAATAAGTAACATCTTAGGTATTCAATTTGTTTGATATCTCCTATGTGCTGGGCACATTATATATAAGCTCTCTTTTCATTCTTTTCACAACTCTATAGGCAGAAAGATATTATTACCACCATATTACATGAAGATGGTGAAACTGAGCCTCAGAGATGTGAAATAACAGTTCCATGGTCCCCAGAGCTAGAATCAAAACTTCAATCTGAGTTTTCTATTCAAAGTCCAATATTTGGATTCAATCCAATAAGTATTTTTGAGCATCCACTGTGTGCTAAATATTCTCCCAGGTACTGGGAAAATAGTCATGAATAACAACAACAAAATGGTTTGTCCAACTTTCACCTCTGTATAGAATGCAGTAGGTCATAGCAGCCTGGGTTCCTGCGGTAACAACTAGGAAAAAAAATGGAAAAGTTACCAAAATTTTACTCTACAGACATTGAAAAGCTGTGGAATCAGCAAAGGACAAGATGAACTAACGTTCATAGAGTTGAGGAAATAGAGAAAATTTATATTCAGGAGGGCCATGTTCAAAGACCAGATATAAACCAGAGGTGGACTGAACCTACATAAGGTCCACCCCAGCCATGATCCAGCCCAGTTGCTGGGGAAAGAGGAAAACTCTGGTGGAAAATAGCATCATCTACAGCCTTGATGGATCTTACACAAAACAGTCATCATACAATTTTTTTAAAATGTGACCTTCAAAGGAGAAGAAAAAGTAACCAGAAGGAAAAATGGACAATAGAGGCAGACCCAGAGATGCCATAAATTCTGAAGTTAGTCAAGAGGGATGTTGAAGTACTGATTATGAATACATTAAAAATAGAAGAAATGATGAACAAAAGATCAAAATGGAGAATTTAAGTCAAGAATTTGCAATTTACGAAAAAAGCGGCCAGGCGTGGTGGCTCATGCCTATAATCCCAGCGCTTTAGGAGGCCGAGGCAGGCGGATCACCTGAGGTCGGGAGTTCGAGACCAGCCTAACCAACACGGAGAAACCCCGTCTCTACTAAAAACACAAAATTAGCCGGTGCAGTGGTGCATGCCTGTAATCCCAGCTACTCGAGAGGCTGAGACAGGAGAATTGCTTGAACCCGGGAGGTGGAGGTTGCAGTGTGCCAAGATTGCGCGATTGTACTCCAGCCTGGGCAACGAGCAAAACTCCTTCTCAAAAAAAAAAAAAAAAAAAAAAAAAAAAAAGAAAGAAAGAAAGAAAAAAGAAAATAGCATTCTAGACCTGAAAAACATAATATCTAAAATTGAGGACTCATTAGATGGGTTTAATAGCAGAATGCACACCGCTAAATACAGAATTAATAAACTTGAAGATAGGTCAATAGAAAATATCCAAACTGAAGCATGCAGAAAACAAAAAGAGTGGAAAGAACAGAACAGAGTAAAAGAGACATGCAAGACATGAGAAAATGGCCTAACATTGTGTAACTAGAGTCCCATAAAACAGGAGAGAGATCGGGGCAGACCTAGAACTTGGAGAGATAATGGCTGAGAATTTTCCAAAACTGCTGAAAGATATCCACCTACAAGTTCACAAAGTTCTATGAGCTCGAGTGGAGCCTTGGGCGCTTGGCCAACAGCTGCCCACGTACCTATTCTTTCTCAGGTGACTGGTTTTCTGGTTGGCTCCTGCCAACTTTGTCTTTAGATTTTAATCACTTAACAAGCACAACTGAGCCTTTTTTTTTTTTTTTTTTTTTTTTAGGACAGATTCTTGCTCTGTCACCCAGGCTGGAGTGCAATGGTGTGATCTCAGCTCACTGCAACCTCCACCTCATGGGTTCAAGCAATTCTCCTATCCCAGCCTCCCTAGCAGCTTGGATTACAGGCATACACCACCACACCCAGCTAATTTTTGTATTTTCATAGAGATGAGTTTTTGCCATGTTGGCCAGCCAGGCTTGTGTCAAACTCTTGACCTTGGGTGATCTGCCCACCTGAGCCTCACAAAGTGCTGAGATTACAGGTGTGAGCCACCCTGCCCAGCCTCACCAAGCCTTTTATAGACCTGGCACTATGCTGGGTGGGGGACACAGACGATCAGACTGGCCACTGCCCTTGGAAGCTGCCTAGCTCCTGGTGGATGGCAGTAGGCCATGCAGAGCCAGAGTTGGACTCCCAGTTCGCTGGTTTCCAATCCAGTGCCCTTCCAGGGCCCATGAATGCATGTTAAGATGCACTGGGGAACGCTCACCAAGGCACCAAGTCAGAAGTGAGAAAAACAGGTCTTCTTTGCTGTGATCCTTATTTCTTGGACTCCCACAGCCTTGAGACAATATGAGCCAGAGTAGTGTTGGGCCTGGAGCTCCCTCTCCAGTTTTATTGCTGAAAATGCAGCCCCCATTCCATGTCCACAAGAGACGGTGTCTCCCATTCTGCTCTGTGGTCAAGGCTGATTTGGCTGCTATTAATGTCCCTGGTGTGAAACAGGTTCCTCTTCCAACATGCCCAGAGTCAAGAGCTGGAACCCCACCCCAGGGGGTTCCAGCTCTTGCAGGGCCCAGCCTTCCTCTCTCCCTCTTCCTCTTGTGTCCAAGTCCTTTCCACTCATCCCATGTGTCCTTCCAATTTCACCTGAAGTATAACTTCCTCCTGGAAGCCTTACTTGACCACCCCACACCCAGGTCTCCTTTCATGGAAATAGCCTCCCTCTCCTTCAGTGCCCTTCTATCATCAATGGGATGAGCTGATTAAGGCCTGGCTCCCACTAGCTACCTGTGCACAGCAGCCGAGCACAGTTTAGCTCTCTATTGTGTCGCTGATGCCTTGCACAGTACCTGGCATACAGTGTATATTATATATAAAAGTGCTTTGATGAATGAATGAATGGAGGGATCGATGAATGAATGAAGACACCTAGACCCATACTAGACAGGTGGGATTGTTGAGCAAAGGTGCCAGGGAATCCCTCTTTCATATTTCCTGATATAGCAACACCAATTAAAGGCCCCGGGTTAAACAGTAGCAGTTCCTGGCCATTTAACAAACATTCCAGCTCTGTGTTAGGAGCTACCACTGAGAAGGGCTTGGGGATAGGGTGGGGGCCAAATGTGTTTTCTAGAAAACTTCTTATAAACAATTGATATCAATTTCTCAACAATTGTTCCCACTTAATGATGATGATGATATAAGATAATATTTATTCAGAGCTTCCAATGCACCAGGTTCTGTTCTGGACATATTACATGCATTTTTTTTTCTTTAAAATTCACAAATACCCAATTAGGTATTACTCCTTTTTTTTTTTTTTTTTTGAGATGGAGTCTTGCTCTGTCGCCCAGGCTGTAGCACAGTGGCGCGATCTCGGCTCACTACAACCTCCCCCTCCCCAGTTCAAACGATTCTCCTGCCTCAGCCTCCTAAGTAGCTGGGATTACAGATGCACACCACACAGCTGGCTAATTTTTTTTTTTTTTTTTTGAGATGGAGTCTTACTCTGTCACCCAGGTTGGAGTCCAGTGGCGTGATCTTGGCTCACTGCAAGCTCCGCCTCCCGGGTTCACGCCATTCTCCTGCCTCAGTCTCCTGAGTAGCTGGGACTACAGGCACCCGCCACCACACCCGGCTAATTTTTTTGTATTTTTAGTAGAGATGAGGTTTCACCGTGTTAGCCAGGATGGTCTCGATCTCCTGACCTCGTGATCCACCTGCCTCAGTCTCCCAAAGTGCTGGGATTACAGGCGTGAGCCACTGCGCCTGGCCACACCTGGCTAATTTTTAAACATTTTTAGTTGAGATGGGTTTTCACCATGTTGGCCAGGCAGGTCTCGAACTCCTGACCTCAAGTGATCCACCCACCTTGGCCTCCCAAAGTGCTGGGATTACAGGTGTGAACCACTGCACTTGGCTTATTCTTTTATTTATTTATTGTTATTAGAGTCAAGGTCATATTATGTGGCCCGGGGTGGTCTTGAACTCCTGAGCTCGAGCAATCCACCCTCCTCAGCCTCCCACAGTGTCAGGATTACAGATGTGAGGCACTGTACCCAACCAGGTGTTACTCTTCTCCCCTCTGACAGGTGGAAAGGCCTGTGGAGTAGAGGGAAGGGGCAGGTTTGCCCAGGGTCTCACAGTAAGAGGCAGGCGCCATACTGGGTACTGCCTGATCCCAAACCCACAGCGAGGGGAACCCGTGACGCTCGATCCCCATGGCACACAGCAGTGAGCGTGGACCCTGGGGCTCAGACCGCACCCCCAGATGCAGTTTTTTGTGAGGCCAATAACGCCATCATCACTCTGACCCCACGAACGCAGCCCAACCCAACAGAAGCCAGTTAGCAAGACTGTTCTCAGCAAGCCACTCCCAGCAGGGACACAGCTGCAGCTGGCTACTTTTCTCCCCAAAACCCCTGTTTCGGGGCATTGACTCATTGACATTGCGAACTGCCAAGGCAGAAGGCAGCCATCCAGCATCCTTGTCTTTATTTTTCCTGACACCGGGACCTCTGAATCCTACACATTTACCAACATCTCGGAGGGTGTGTGGGCCAGGTCTTTGCAGCTGCCAGTGGATTTCCACGGGCATTTGGAGGGACTGGGATGGTCTACCCCCACCACTCCCTGCCCGTGAGATATCCCAGGTACCTTCTCAGCAAAGCTCAGCCTCATGGGTGTCCTTTCTGGGGTCATGGCAGCGCGGGGGGAACTAAGAGCAGGTGTGTAGCCACCGGCAGGTGTCAGCCCCTTTGGATTGGAACTAGCTCAAGGACTTTAGACAAGGCACTTCTTTTTCTAAGCTTAAGTTTTAAAAATTGGCCTGTTAAGAACTAAGTCACCACATAAAAGTGACGATTTGCTGTGATTTTCTTTTTATTCATTCACTCACTCATTCAGTATTTACTGCGTACCTATGCTAGGCTTCACACTCAGTTTGTTACCAGAAGGGTTTTTTTGTCTGTTTGTTTGTGTGTTTGTTTGTTTTTGAGATGGAGTCTTGCTCTGTCACCCAGGCTGGAGTGCAATGGCGCAATCTCAGCTCACTGCAACCTCTGCCTCTGGGTTCAAGCAATTCTTCTACCTCAGTCTCCTGAGTAGCTGGGATTATAGGCACCCACCATCTGGCTAATTTTTGTATTTTTAGTAGAGACGAGGTATCACCTTGTTGGCCAGGGTGGTCTTGAACTCCTGACCTCAGGTGATCTGCCCACCTCAGCCTCCTAACATGCTGGGATTACAGGAGTGAGCCACCATGCCTGGCCCAGTAAAGGATCTTGACTGCAAGTTGTCCAGGTTCTTGGTGTTTTGAGCAAAGAATTGGACAAAATGCACAGCAAAGCAAGGAAAGAATGAACACCTGAAAGCAGAGATTTATTGAAAATGAAAGTATACTCCACAGGGTGGGAGTGACCAGAGCAGCAGCTCAAGGGCCCTGTTAACAGAATCTTCTGAGGTCCAAGTACCCACCTGCTGGAGGTTTCCCACTGGCCACTTGGTGTTCACCCCATGCAAATGAAGTGGTGGCCAGTGATCAGTCTCATTGTTGCAGAAAGTGCCCACAGGGCTGGGCTTGATGTGTCACGTCCTTGGTCCTCACAACAGGTATTGAGTGCGTTTGTACCCTGACAGAACCTGGGGCTCTGAGGCCATGTGTAATTTGCCTGTGATCACTCAGCTAATAGGAGGGGTGCAGGACCCGAACCCAGGCTCACTGCTTCTAAGCCATTCTCCTAACCATTGTGCAATGGTGCTTTCCTAGAGCCCTTACAATTCAGTAGCGTTGACAACACTCGTACAGCTAAGCCTGATGTCGGGCTGGTCATACAGAGTGAGTAGGATTTCAGAGGAGGCAGGCAGCAGGTTTTATCTAGATGGACCAGGGAAGACTTGGAGGAAGACATCATATTGAGCCTGATTTTACAGCAGGGCAAAGCTTCCGCCTTCCCCCTCCACTCCTACTGCTTTGGCTACGCCACTACTCCGGGTACCTCTGGGAATTTACATTCTAGTGGAGGCAACAAGTGACCTCCCAAGGGCTGAGATAGTGAAGGGATGGGGACCCAGGAGACACGCATCGGGATAGAGGGACATGACCTACGCTCCCCGAAGACAGGTGTTTTCAGCTGAGCCCAATGGGATGAGTACTTTTATCTGGATGAGAGAAGGTTCAAAGAGAGAAAATGAGCTCCCGAAGAGGACAGCATTTTTTAGACCCAAGGGATGAGGGAGCCTGGAGCCTGCAGAATGAAAGCGGCTGAAGGTGAGGGAGCACAGACAGCCAAAGGAGACATCACCAGAGCGGGGCCAGAGCCACGGGGCCTCAGCAGCCACTGCCGGGGTCGTCCTGGGCTTTCTGGCACAAAGAGAACCACTGCATGGTTGAATCCAGGATGAGTTACAGGTGTGTGGTTTCTGAAGCCTGGGTAATGGACAGGTGGGGCTAGTTAGGCAATACGGGGTATGGTAAGGGGTTGGTGTGGAGAGAAGAAATGCAATTCAAGAGATATTTGGGGGCAGATACCAACAGGACTTGTTTGGATTGAAAGAAGGAGGCAAATGGGGTTCCCAGGTGTCTGGCTGGGGCAACTGATTTGACAGTAGCTTTCGACAGTGAACTACTTGGAAATTGCAATTCGTGTGTGACATGTCGCATTTTCCAGCACACCATCATGTGTATTCTTAGAGTCGTCATTCATGCGGGAGATGAAGGTGCTATCAAAGGACCCTGACAGACAGTGCAGGGATAATCTGTTCTGAATATGGCAGAGTCAAACCCCAAGGTCTTGGGGAGTCCTTAAACAACTGAGATTACCTTCTTTGATGACCATCCGAAGCTCAAGCAGAGAATATTTTGAATGTCACCTGCGCCGCATCCCAACTAAAGGAGAACAAAGTTGGCTACTACACCCAGCTCCACAGGGTGGGAGTGACCAGAGCAGCAGCTCAAGGGCTCTGTTATAGAATCTTCTGAGGTCCAAGTACCCACGTGCTGGAGGTGGGTAAAAAATCCCCAGCTGTCTGGGATTTTTCAATTTTTGCCTTTTTTCCTCTCTCTTCTGTCTCCTATATAAATCCTACCTATGTAGAAGTCAATCTATCATTTGTTTCCCTCATAGATAAGCAAATTAATTGGCTTATTATATTACCTATGTCTTTTATTTATTCTTTGATAAGAGGCACTATTGTTATCTCCTTTTTACAGTTGAGGAAACTGAGGCTCCGAGAGTTTGAGTGGTTTCTCCAAGGTAAGTGGGAGCCAGGGTTCTGATTCTGGTCTTCAGTGCCCAAATTCCTGCCCCTCTCCCTAGGACAGCTCGAAGCCTTATTCTGGCCTATTAAAGAGGGCATTTCTAGGGAGAAAAAAAATCGATGTGGACACACTAGACGTTTCTGATATGATTGTGTTGTCTGGAGCCCAAATGCTCTCCCGCGGTCCCTTGAAATGATGGGAGGGATGCAAGGCCAAAGAAAATGTGGAATGTACCGGACTCAGGCTCCACCTGGGGACGTAGAGAAATCTCCCTGATTTGCACTTCACAAAGAGAATTTACTTAGGGGAGAGTGCAGAACGCGGCCACACGTGGCTAAGGGTAAGTAGTGTACCTGCAGGCAGAAGGGAGCCAGATGGAGACCACCTGCAATAACGGGGCTCATTCCCGGAGAAGCAGCGCCATCTGCTGGTTTCTCATGATATGACTGTGTCAGACCAGAACAAAAGCATTTAGAACAGGCCATCTCAAATAAGTGAAATGCTAGCCTGATGTTTTACTGTTTGGAGTAAAATTTCAGACTATGCAAGGATTTGATCCATTTAGCATTGAAAACAAAATCAAAAGCAAGTTGCTATGGTCTGAATGTTTGTGTCTGCCCCAAATTCCTATGTTGAAATCCCAACTAACCCCAAGAGTGATGGTACTAGAAGATGGGACCAATGGGAGGTGATCAGGTCATAACGGTGCAGTCCTCAGCAGTGGGATTAGTACCCTTATAAAAGGGACCGCAAAGAGACCCTAACCCCTGCTACCATGCGAGGACATAGCAAGAAGCCGCTAGCTATGAGGAAGTGGGTCCTCACTAAACACCAAATCAACCGCTTTGATCTTGGACTTCCCAGCCTCCTGAACTGTGAGAAATATACATATATTACATATACATATGTACACATATATTACACATATTATATATAATACACATATTACATATGTATATACATATATTACATATAGTATATTATATATGTATAATATATATTACATATGTATATACATATACATATACTACATATAACAGAGCAAGACTACTGAATCTTGCTCTGTTGCCCAGACTGGAGTGCAGTAGCACAATCATGGCCTGTTGCAACCTCCACTTTCTGGGCTCAAGCAATCCCCTCACCTCAGCCTTCCAAGAAGCTGGGACTGCAGGCATGCACCACCACACCCTGATAATTTTTGTATTTTTTGTAGAAACAGGTTTTCACCATGTTATGCAAGCTAGTCTTGGGAGGTTGAGGCTTCAAGCAATCTGCCTGCCTCAACCTCCCAAAGTGTTGGGATTACAAGTGTGAGCCACCACACCCGGCCACAATTTCTGTTGTTTTAAAACCACCCAGCTTGCAGTATTTTGTTATGGCAGCCTAAACAGTCTAAGAAATGAGTTTTTGTTAATTATTCAATAAATAGTGTTGAGCCTTTAGGAAAATAAGACATAGTTTCTGCCCTTTTGGAAGTTGCATCCTGGCAAAAGGTAGACATGCTCTACCATCTCTCACACACACAAACACACACACTTAGTTATGTACATACATGCCTGTCTACATACATACATGCATGTGTATACAAGCTCGTTTTAGGTATCGGTAAATGTCATGAAGAAGGAAGAAGAAGAAAAGGTGATACTGGGCTGGGCGCGGTGGCTCACGCCTGTAATCCCAGCATTTGGGAGGCTGAGGCAGGCGGATCATGAGGTCAAGAGATCGAGACCATCCTGGCTAAAACGGTGGAACCCCCCGTCTCTACTAAAAATAAAAAAAAAAAAAAATTAGCTGGGCGTGATGACAGGCGCCTGTAGTTCCAGCTACCCAGGAGCTGAGGCCGGGGAATGGCGTGAACCTAGGAGATGGAGTTTGCAGTGAGCCGAGATCGCACCATTGCACTCTAGCCTGGGTGACAGAGCAAGACTCCATCTCAAAAAAAAAAAAAAAAATATATATACACACACACACACACACACACACACATTTTTATACTTATATATACATATATGTATATATTTTTATATTTATATACATATATGTATATATTTTTATATTTATATACATATATGTACATATTTTTATATTTATATACATATGTGTATTTTTATATATACATATATGTATATATTTTATATTTATATACATATATGTATATATGTATAGATTTTCATATTATATATAATTTCAACTTTTAGTTTAGACTGGGAGGGTACATATGCAGGTTTGTTACATGGATATATTGAATTACACTGAGGTTTGAGGTAGGAATGACCCCATCACCCAGGTAGTGAGCACAGTATCCAATAGGTAGTTTCTCAGCCCTTTCCCCACTCCCTCTCTCTCTGCTTCTAGTAGTCCCCGGTGTCTACTATTCCCATGTTTGCCTCCATATGTACCCAATGTTTAGTTTCCATTTGAGAGGACACGTGGTATTTGGTTTTCTGTTTCTGCATTAATTCTCTTAGTATAATGGCCTCCAGCTGCATCCAGGTTGCTGCAAAGGACATTATCTCATTCTTTTTTATGACTGCATAGTAGTCCAAGGTGTATATCTACCACATTTTCTTTATCCAATCCACCATTGATGGGCACCTAGGTTGATTCCATATCTTTGCTCTCGTGAATAGCGCTGTGATGAACATACAAATGCGTGTGTCTCTTTGGAGCAATGACTTATTTTCCTTTGGATATATGCCCAGTAATGGGATTGCTAGGTCGAATGGTAGTGCTGCTTTAATTGCTCTGAGAAATCTCCAAACTATTTTCCACAGTGGCTGAACTAATTTGCATTCTCACCAAACAATGTAAACTAACTTACATCCCCACCAATAAGGGTTTCCTTTTCTCTGCAGCCTGGCCAGTATCTGTTGTTTTTTGACTTTTTAACAATAACCATTCTGGCTGGTGTGAGATGATATCTCATTGTGCTTTTGATTTGCATTTCTCTGATGATTAGTGATGTTGAGCATTCTTTCATACAGTAAACAAGCCTTTTAAAGATCACTTTCAAAAGCAAATTGATGGGTGGTTACATTATAGAGACCATGGTTAAACACCTACAGGAAAAAAAAAAAAATGTCAGTGTCCTAATGTGCTTAAGATAAAATTCTCATGGAAGTGGTCATACATGGATTCAAAACTGCTCCAGCTCAGACAACTTAAAAAAACTAAAGGTAGTCTGAGTGCAATGGTTCACGCCTATAATCTCAGCACTTTGGGAGGCCAAGGCGAGTGGGTCCCTTCAGCTCAGGAGCAGCCTGGGCAGCCAAGACTAGCCTGGGCAGCATGACAATACCCTGTGTCTACCAAAAATACAAAAAATTACCCAGGCGTGGTGGTGTGCACCTGTAATCCCAGCTACTCGGGAGGCTGAGGCGGGAGGATCACTTGAGCCCAGAAGGCAGAGGTTGCAGTGAGCAGAGATCACGCCACTGCACTCCAGCCTGGGCAACAGAGCAAGACTCTGTCTCAAAAACAAAACAAAACAAACAACAACAACAACAAAAAAAAAAACAAAAAAAAAAAAACAAAGGAAAGGCACTCTTGGACTTGATTCTCACGCTGTGGTGTGTGGACCAGCAGCAGTAGTGGAGACACCTGGGAGCTTGTTAGACATGCGAGGTAAGGCTCTGCATTTTAATTAGATCCCCAGGTGAGTTATATGCACAATCACATTTGAGAAGCACTGCTCTTGGAAACCTGTGGCAGGGCTCCCAGAGTGCTCCAGTCATAAGAGACATTGATGCTGAAAATTCTGGCAGAGCGTTTTAGTAGTTGTTTCATAAGCTGAGAAAAAAGCAACATTTGTAAATAAATATATTACTTGATGATATATTACATGTAGCTAAATTAATAGATTGTGGGCTCTAGCGCCAAGTGTATGGCCTTATATTTTCTAGTCCTTCCACTTTTTCAGCTGTGTGTCCCTGGTCAAGTTAGACATCTTCTCTGTTCCTCAGTGCTCTCATTGGTAAAATGTGAAGCGTGTGTTAAAACACATTTAATATAGTTGGTGCACCATATATTTAATATAGTTGACTATGTCATCCACATCCATAAACGTTTTTATATTTAAACTATCGAAACGTTTTCAGAAGTCCTCCCACTGGGAAAAAATGGGAAACAGTGTTTTGCCTTATACTTAGAAACACAAAAAGTGGTTCCATTAGAGTTGGAGTTCAACTAGCTAGTATAAGTTCATTTCAGCTCTTAGTTCTCAGCTGGGTTCAGGCCAAGCTCCTGCTTTAAACGAGTATTTCTAGTGCCCAACTCTGCTAACATTAGTAAACAGTTGGGTAAAGTCTTCAAATGTAAGTATTAAATAAATAGGCCCAGTGCACTGGCTCATGCCTATAATCCTGACACTTTGGGAGGCCGAGATGGGTGGACCACTTGAGGTCAGGAGTTCGAGACCAGCCAGGCCAACATGGGGAAACCCCATGCTTACTAAAAATACAAAACTTAGCCGGGCATGGTGGCAACCTGCCTGTAATCCCAGCTACTCAGGAGGCTTAGGCAGGAGAATCGCTTGAACCTGGGAGACAGAGGTTGCAGTGAGCCAAGATCGCACCACTGCACTCCAGCCTGGTGGACAGAGTGAAACGGTATGTCAAAAATAAATAAGTAATAAAATAATACATGAAAATCCAGATGTCTTTGAAAGGCAGAGAAGAGAAGCAATTTGCTCAATGTCCTACTACAAAACAATCCCTCCACAGTCTCCCTGCTGTGTGTGGATGAGGGTTGGGGTTACCACGTGGCACAGAGGTTAGGCGTCTTTCCCAAGGACACTGGCCAAGGGAGGAGGCTGAAGCCTAGGCAAGAAATTCCCACTGAGAAACGCTCAGGTAGGTGGAAGAGAGGAGTTAGAAGTGTTTCTCTTAGCTTGGACCTTTAAAGGAGTAGAGAGAGATGCAGGTGTGAGCTTCTGGGGGTGGGAGTGAGGGGTCTGAGCTAGGAAACAAGTCCAACAAGTGGGCCGCAAGTCCAAGCTGAGTGAACCGTGTCTTGTAAGCCCATTTCTCTACTCTGTTCATTTCTCCATGGTCATTCCTGAGTCTTTAGAAAAGACTTTGCCTAGATGTTCCAGTCTTGACCAGCTGTGCCACCAGCAACAATGGGAAAGTTCATGGGTCCAAGTGTCACGAAGTCAGCCTGGTAGGGGTAGAGGTAATTCGTAAGAAGTTACCAAGAAATGATCCCTTGGGGGTTCCAAGCCCAGCCACCTGGAGATTCTCCCCCTGTGCTGGGGGCTCCCAAGACCACCTCAGACTTCATGATTCCCTAGAAGGACACACAGGACTCAGAACAGCTGCTATCTGGTTTAGTAGAGTGAAAGGATACAGATTTTTTTTAAGCAAGGTGCATATGGTGGAGTCCAGGAGAGACCAGGCACGAGCTTCCAGATGTGCTTCCCGATGGAGTCAGACGCGTGCGTTTCTTCCAGCAGCAATGTATGATGACACACTCAAAGTGTTGACGCCCACGGAAGCTCACCCAAGACAGAGATGTGAGACCCAGCCTTGGTATCCAAGGGTGTTACTGGAGTGCCCACATGACTGACTTAGGCCCCAGAGTTCACTTCTGACCCTTATTTTATTTTATTTTATTTTATTTTGAGACAGAGTCTCGCTCCATCGCCCAGGCTGGAGTGCAGGTATGTGATCTCAGCTCACTGCAGCCTCCGCCTCTTGGGTTCAAGTGATTCTTGTGCCTCAGCCTGCCAAAGAGCTGGGATTACAGACAGGCTCCACAATACCTGGCTAATTTTTGTATTGTTAGTGAACATGGGGTTTCACCGTGTTGGCCAGGCTGGTCTTGAACTTCTAACCTCAAGTGATCCACCCACCTTGGTCTCCCAAAGTGCAGGGATTACCAGTTTCCAGCCCCTCTGAGGTCAGACTAACCCAGTGGGGCCCAGGGCCTTGGGCACACAAAAGCACTCTTTCCAGGCAGGGTATTCCCAGGTCAGCCGGGTTATCTCCCAGAAGGAGGTAAAAAGCGGGTTCTTTCTTTGAAAGGGGCAGGGTTTTGGGAACTCCCAGCTTGTTCGGTTAGCCCTTTACTGCCTACTCTCAAATGTCTCGCTCTGAGGTTCCCACTGTGACTTCATGAAGGAAGGGGGCAGACTCCTTTACAGAAGCCCACACCACTGGTTTGTGGAAGCAGAAGGAGAAAAGAGACTGGTTAGCGTGATTGACACCCAATCCAATGCCCCAGTCCCAGTGTCCCTCTGGCTGCTGAATCCTGCAGATGCTTATGGCCAAGTTGAATCTACCTGCCTGTAGATACAAATAGCCAGTCCTATGGCCGTCCACTTCTCTTTCCAGAGCCCCCAGGCAGCCGTCCTGGTGGTGAGGCTTATTCTTGGCACAGAACCACCAAAAGAACATGTACCTAGAGACAGAACCAAAAGGAAGCCCACAGCTCAGCCCAGAATGCCCCAAGCCAGTGATCTCCCACCCCTCTGTGGGTTCCTCTCAAACAGTCTTAAATCCCATTGAGCTGTTCCTCAAATACCCTCCCCTGAAATGGCAAGAGAGACCCCAAGGTAGAAGCAAAAACAAGCATGAAAGTGAAGCAAGAGACACCCCAGTTCACATCCTTAAGCAGGTATAGGGTGAGCAACCATGTTTCCATGTGTAACTGGGCAGTTTAACTTCAAAATGCATTTCAAACTTTTTTCCCTTTCTCTTGGGTTTCAAGACACAATCTTGAGGCAAACTGCAAAAGCCTTTTTCCTTAGCCTTAAAATAGACTCCATGCTCCTCCCTTTCCCACCATCCATACTCTCTTTACATTTCTCTAACCGTATGCTAGTGTGCCTTCTTAGAATTGTGCCTTCTTAGAAGTTCCAGGGGCTCATCTTGAAACAGACCAAGTCTGGAGACCCAGTTGCAAAGTTTCAGGGATGACCTCAAGGTGGCTGCTGAACAGCCTGGCCATTGTTGAGATGACGTCAGCCCGAGGTCCAGGTGGACTGGGACCCGACACAGCCACCAAAACAAGACACACAGACAATCTGCTCAGCCCGATTCTTGCATGCCTTCCTATCAAGTTTTTCTTTTTAAACTCATACCTTCCTGCTAAAAATTGAAGTGGTTAATTTGGACAGGAATTCGGCTGCCTCCCCTCTACTAGCTTGGGTAATAAATTCACTTTCTATCTATCAGATGTCGCTCTTGTTAATTGGACTCAGCCACCAGTGAGCGTCTGGACCTGCTTTGTTGGGTCACTCATGCAGCACCCAGAGGGGCCTGAGTGTGAGCAACGGAGCTCTGAGTTCAGGCTCTGTCCACAACACCACACACTCTTCCTGCAGAGGGGTGTGTACACCCAGGACGGTGGTGCTGTCTTTCCTCAGGAGCATGGACTGGGTTAGAAGCTCGTGGGCCTGGATGCAGATCCTGAGCATTGGGGCAAGGAGTTCCTAGACCCTGTTACCCATATTAGGGTCTGGGGAGGAAGAGAGCAAGAGCTCAGGTGACCACAGCCCTTGGTCCCACTGACTCACTGTCCTTTGGGAAGGGGAGCAACCAGAGAGGGGCAAGGGTGCCTGAGTGCAGGGGTCTAAGTGTGGTGCTGGTGTCAGGGGTCCCGTGGCTACTTGCAACTCAGCCACACACACGTCTACAGTGCGACATGCCCAGGGCCTGCCACACACTCAGGGTCTGGCTCAATGTCAAGGTACAGGTTCTGCCAGCACAATCACTGCTGAGCATAACACATGATCTTGTGGGACCCTGTCCACTTGATGGGGCCACCACTGTGAGCTGCACACTATCTCCTTAGGGTGTGACAGCAAAGATGACCTACTGAGGTCATCTGGTGTTGTCTGGTGCTGCCTGGTAGTCCCAGGCGCATTGTCCTCTAAGACTTGTGCTGGCATCACTTTTCAATGGCCCCTAGCCCCAGGAGACCCGCACTCTGTGCCTCCCGATGCCCACGCAGACTCTGCTGTCATGGCAGAGCTTTGTGTGCTCTCAGCCACACCCCACTCGCCTATGAGGAGCCATGTCTGGCTGCAGCTGTGACCCTAACACCCGTCTATCCATTCAGTAAGTACATAGCGAGCTCCTACCTCTGTTGGGCGTGATTCTAAGCACTTGGAGTACACCAGGAAACAAAACAGGGCCCCCTGGTCCCATGAAGCTTCCAAAGGAAATTCGAGGCACCAGCTAGCTCTGAGAATTAAATAAGCAACTTGATGAATAAGAAGGCAATAGTAGCCTCAGCTAGTAGCCAGGAAGTTAGTCATGAGATGTTTGGTTCCCTATAGAAACTAAGATAACATCTTAACATATGTCTGAGTTTTTTAGAAACCCGGACCCCCACCCAACAAATCACTGGCACGTATATCTCAGGTCAGGGAACTGGGGACTGAAGTCTGACCTTCATTCTTTGTTCTAAGTTTCTTCCTCAGGGGCCTGAAGGGAGCCTCTCAGCTCACACCCATGAGCCTGAGATAATATTCTTTTCTGCTGACCCCAAAGTTGGAAACAAAGCTTCTCTTCCTTAACCAATTGCAAATCAGAATATCTTTGAACCTAACTGTAAGCCCCACCTCTCCTTCACAATATCCCACCCTTTTAGGCCAAAACCAATGTGTAATCTCTATGTATTGATTTATAATTTTGCCTGTAGCTTCTGCTTTCCTGAAATGCACCCCTGCCTCTAAAAACCCTTACCCACAAGTCATCGGGGGCGGGGGGGGGTGGTCAGGATTTCAGCATTCGCTTCCTGGTCCTCCCTGCGTGGTACCCTGCAAACAAATGGCTTCCTTTCTACTGCTGCAAAGCCTCAGTGTGGATATCTGGTCTTACGTGCTGAGCAGGCAGACCCGAGTTGTATAACAATATGGGTATAAGGAAACCTTTTCCAACGACCTGGTCTCAAAAAGTGAACCTCCCATGCATCTTCTTTAGGAAGCTTTTGCAAGATGTGCTCCAGCAGAGCAAAGGAATAAAACAAAAAGACCAAGACATGGGACACAGGGAACAGAAAATCCAACACCGGAAGAGCAAGGATGATGACAGACATCAGACAGCAGCTGGACAGTGGAGGATTCCAGGAGGGAGCTTGGTAGGGGTCAAGGGCGACCATGAGTTATGTGATGCTTCTGTTCAAACACTTTATTGACAGGTATTTGGCAGATGCCTGTGCACTGTATAAAAATCCAATACGAAATAATCAAATAGAAAATAAACAACTAAAAAAAAGACAATGTTTAACAAAGGGAGATAAAAGTTAAAAAAGGAATATAGCATTTGCTTATTTATATATATTTATTTCACTAACATATATACTGTCAATAATAATGTAAAGACTGATGATTGTGCTAATTGTATAGGGAACAGTGAGTAGGATAGATTGATGATCATATGAGAGCATTCTTATCTATCAAAATGGCAAAGAGGTTAGATAATATCTGATTGATTAGCAAATAAATAGCAATACAAGCACATTAAAAAACATTGGCAGTGTTTAAAAAACACATTAAAAAACATTGGCAGGTACAGTGGCTCACGCCTGTAATCCCAGCACTTTGGGAAGCCCAGGTGGGTGGATCTCTTGAGCCTAGGAGTTTGAGGCGAGCCTGGCAACACAGTGAGACCCCATCTCTTCTAAAAATACAAAAAAGTAGCTGAGCGTAGTGGCACGCACATGTAGTCCTAGCTACTTTAGAGGCTGAGGTGGGAAAATCGCCTGAGCCTGGGAAGTCGAGGCTGCAGTGAGTCGTGATTGTACCACTACACTCCAGCCTGGGCAACAAAGTGAGACCCAGTATCAAAAAACAAAACAAAACAAAGAAGGAAGGAAGGGAGGGAGGGAGGGAGGAAGGGAGGGAGGGAGGGAGGGGGGGAGGGAGGGAGGGAGGGAGGGAGGGAAGGAAGGAAATGAAATATGGAGGGGAACAAGAAACTGCTTAAGAAATGGAAATGTGTTGCCTATAGAGAACAGAACCCATGGATCAAAAGGGAAAAGGCAGGAGAGTGCTGTTTCTCATTATACTGTAGTTTTTAAAGTATCATTTGACTAATTATATACATGCATTATTTTATTTAAAAAAAGGTTAAAATTGCAAATGAATGGGATACTAAAAGCTTATACCCTATTTGACCATGTTTCTGACAACCACAGGGAACAAAAGGACAACTGTGACCAAGGAAAAGGCTGGGGGGTGGGGGGCAGACAGAGGAAGGTGGGGGCAGCAGCAAGGGCTGGCAGAGGGACACCGCCAGGAAGTGAGAACTTAGGGCAACAGGTGGCCCTGAGTATGGGTAGAAATATCTGAGCCTGCCCAGGGCTGTGACCGAGGTCGGACGGAAGTGCAGGGAAAGGCCAGCAGCCCGTGGGAGCTCACTTATAAAGCACTTTGTTTACTTCCTGCTGTCTGGCATTTCACAGTGAAGTCCAGCGGGACCTCTGGCCTGGCCACCTGTCCGCACAACACATGGGGCCCAGGAGACTTTCCCTGGCATCATTTGCAAGGAGGCATCATTTGCAAGGAGGCGTTATTTGCATTCACCTTCCATTTGTCTGACCTCAGAGGTGGGATCCTCTGCTTCCTTCACATACTTGATAGTGGATGGCCAGGGGCAACTTCCAAAATCCCTGGCCTCCCTGGCTCTTTCAATAGGAAACTGAAGCTCAAATTCAGTTATTCTCAGGGCTACAGGGCAAACACTCTGGACACCACGGCCACAGCTGCACTAAGCGGCTGCACTCACTGAGCTGGGCCTCCGAAGGGCGCTACAATATGGATTTGATCACAGCTCGAATTCCACCAGGTAGTGACCTTGGACAAGTGACCTGACCCCTCCCAGTCTCTGTGTCATCCTCTGAAAGGAAGAGTGAATATCCCACATTTGCAGATTTTTGGTGAGGACCAAATTACGGATGTAAATGCTCAATAATTGTTTGACCCTTCCCACTGTCTGCTCATACCAAGTAAGTGTCCACCATAAAATCCAGGCAGCCAGGTGTATTAGTCTCCTTTTGCCGCTGTAACAAATGACAAGCTTACTGGCTTAAAACAACACCAATTTTTAATCTTACAGGGCAGGAGGTCAGAAGTCTAAAATGACTTTCACTGGGCTAAACTCATGACCTGTGTTCTTTCTGGAGACTCCAGGGGAGGATCCGTCTCCTTGGCTTTTCCAGCTCTAGAGACTGCCTGCAGTCTTTGGCCCGCGGCCCCTTCCATCCTCTTCAGAGTACATCACTGGCACCTCTGCTTCCCTCCTGCCCAGGACACCTGTAATTACACTGGGCCCACCCAGGTGATCCAAGACAATCTCTCTATCTCAAGATCCTGAACTTAAACACGGCTTACACTTACCCCAGGTAACATAGTCACACACGCCGGGGATTAGGATATGGACATCCCACCACATTTTTTACGAAGTGCACCTGAAGTAACTTAGACAGGTGTAACTGACACCACCCCTTGTCCTCTGCTCTCCCAAGAATACTTTTAAGGAGACTTTACTAAGGAATCATGGACAAAAGTTAAAAAACAACTTAAAGGCCAGGCGCAGTGGCTCATGCCTGTAATCCCAGTGCTTTGGGAGGCTGAGGCTGGTGGATCATAAGATCAGGAGTTTGCCTGGCAAACATGGTGAAACCCCATCTCTACTGAAAATACAAACAATTAGCTGGGCATGGTAGCAGGCGCCTGTAATCCCAGCAACTCAGGAGGCTAAGGCAGGAGAATCGCTTGAACTTGGGAGGCAGAGGCTGCAGTGAGCCAAGAAGTACCATTGCACTCCAGCCTGGGTAACAGAGAGAGACTCCATCTCAAAAACAAACAAAAAACCAAACAATTCAAAAGGCCAAAATAACAGGAAGTGTGCGGCTAGTTTCCCAGGATTGCAATTTACTTTTAAACGTACTGAACAACTGTGAAGTTCTCCTTGAGATCTGAAATATTATGATACCTATGTGAGACTCTGACTGCACCCTAACACCCTCAAGTTCAGGGCAACGGGTGAGGGGTATCTGACACCCAGCTCAAGTCTCAGCCTCTGCCCAGCCTGGGTCCGGAGCCAGAAGAGGTCCCCACAGACTCGGGCTCAGCACGGCCTCCCCAGGAAGGTTTCTTCATCGGTGGTGGTGATGATCAAAGCTGATAGCTTGCTCAGTAATCGGGAAATACTTTCCACATTTGCTCACCAAATTTCCTAGGAACCGGAGAACATTTCTACCTCCTCCTTCTGGCAAAATGAATCCCTGTGAAAATGGCTAATGAGGTACAGTAGAACCCAGTGCCACAATCCTTGCTACTGCTAAATTAGAATTCACTCAAGGTTAAACTGCGTTCTTTGAAGCATAACTCAACACAGTAACTGTCTAACATATCCGTTCAGAAAAGACCCTCCACTTTGGTATGAAATAGAAGCAGTCTTTTTAAAAATAAAACTCGGTGGCAGTAAGTCAAACTGTAATCGTAGGAAAGATACTTTACAGGGAATTCTTTCTGGCTGAAGGCCCTGCCGTCCCCTAGGGCTGCTGGGCAGTCCGCTGACAGATGATCACAAGGATTAGATCTTGTCCTTTGCGTTCAACAATGAGTCTCTATGTTCCCGAGGCAACCAAACATGGACAATGTTCTGTTCATCAGCCTGTCCTTCTCTACTCCCTTAAACCCTCCAAACGGTGGTGGATACCACAGCACGGTACCAAGTCCAGGTGTAATCCAACATTAACTGTCAGGGTCAACTTACAGGAGAGCTCATTATGAGCCATGTTCTCGATAAGGTACTGTCATCTAAGCTTGTAACACGCCTGAGGTCGGTGGCATCTGCTATTTGCCCACTTAAGCAGGAAGGGAGGTACCTAAGTCGTCTGAGGTCAGTAGCACACCCGGCAAGGACTGGCATGCAAATCCGGGGAGGGTGACTTAAGTCCCGGCTCTTAGCTACTACTGTGTTGCGAACCTGTAACCTGTAATGGTGTGACTTGAGTCCCAGCCCTTAGCTCCTGTGGTGTTGTGAGGCTGTAACCTTTAACAGCCTAACATTTCTTGTGACTAATCCAAAAGGAATGAAGAAAGGAAATTCTTCGCTCTTTTCTAAATATATTTTTCGGGGCACTCTGTATGCTGGCCAGAGGGGATTTGAATAAAGCCAAGTAAAAGGTAGTTAGGTCCTGCGGTGATGAGCAAAGAACAGGGCTGTAGAGTGGATTAAGGGGTCTGTTCCGTCTGGGGTCAGGGAAGGCTTTCTGGGGCAGCAGAGACTTCACTGTGACACATCCAGGCGCCCCGGGAGGTTCACAAGGAGGGGAATAACATGGCTATTCTGGCCAATCTGGCATAGGGATCTTTGAGGTGAGGGGCACCTTCAGTGGCATCTATTGGCTTAGACTCCGCCCTCAGCTCAACTGCACTGGGCTCCCAGGGCAACTGCCAAGAAAACAATGCTCCCCTTACGCAAAATGCCCACATAGCTTTCAGACCTACAGTGACGCTACTCTCAGGAAATAAGACAGGAATGTGGCTTTACACGAGTCCTCCTGGGTCACCCCATGCGTCTCCGTAAGCCCCTGGACCTTAAAATGCCTTTTCTCTTCACCGTTCCTCTGCTCTGCTTCACAGTAGCTATTATATGCTTCTCAGGCACAATTTAAAGCTGTTTTCTAGATTTACTAAACAGTTCTTAAGTGGAATGTTAAATTTTTAAAACAATCAGTCTTCTGTGTGGCCATCCCCTAATATATATCTTTTCCTGTCGGTGACTCTCAGGAACCAACATGTAAGCTTTCTCACCTCACATTTCAATTTGTTTCTGCTGGGCACAGTGGCTCATGCCTGTAATCTTAACACTTTGGGAGGCCAGAGTGGGAGGATCACTTGAGCCAGGAGTTCAAGACCAGCTTGGGCAACATAGGGAGACCCTGTCTCTAAAAAAAAAAAATAATAATAAATTAAGCAGGTGTTGTGGTGCACATCTGAAGTCTCAGCTATTCAGGAGGCTGTGTGGGAAGGATCGCTTGAGCCCAGGAGGTCAAGGCTGCAGTGAGCCATAATCAGGCCACCGCACTCCAGCATGGGCAACAGGGCAAGACCCTTTTTCAATCAATCAATCAGTTTGCACCAATAAAACCTTGCCAACCCAAGTCACTCCTCTGCCCTTAGTACAGTCCCTCCTGTCACAAACAAGGGACCTGATTTCTCAAAATATAATTTATGTCAAAATATCTAAGTAAACCTAACGAATGTAACAAGAATTCTCTATTAAGCTGGCAGCTATGGCTTGTAAAAAAGAAACTCATCTTAAAAGTTATCTTCTGTCCTAAGATCTCTCTAAAACTCACAGCTTAAATGAAGCGTAATGACATTTATGTAACTACCAATCCATGAAAAAAAATTGAAACTACCTGAAATCATAAAATTTAATCTTCTAAAATAACGTGATCTACTTCTAAGGGTCTAATAACACAGACCCTGAAGCTATGACAAATAGACAATATAATCACACTAATACAGGCCTAATGGACTGTACTGAAAACCCGAGCAGTCCTTGCATTTTAAATAGGTGTGTGATACTGCTGTTTGCAGAGGAACCTCTGTGTCTCTTCTCTAATTCTCACAGCGAATTCTAATTACGCAGACCATCAAAATTATTCAGACTTACACTAGATAGCATCTTCAATTTTCTACTTGGTAAAGGCTTGTTAGGCATATAGAAAAACTTATTAATTAACTCTAAGAACACTTACATTCCTGGTAGAGCCCAGTGATTCCTTCAACTTATTAAGTTCCCTAGTGACTTCGATATGATCTCACTATGACTCGTAAGCATGGGTCAAATTATTCACTTGGCAGCCTTTTCCTAGCTCTAATCATATTCTAGAGAGGTTTCTCACGTTGATGCTTTCCATCAATAAGTTTCTCATCATTCCACTTTTCAGATGAAACCTAAGGGTACACAGGCAGATTTAAGGAAAAGCCAAAAGAAGCAAAATTGTGAATATGTACCACACTCCTCACTAGATGTGACAGCAAGGGACAATTTTGCAGACCCGGCCTCTGGTCCATGGCCTATATCCATCCAGAGGCAGTATGAAGTGATTCATGGTGACTCTGTCTACAGGACAAGGTGGATCCTTCTAGTGCTCCTGCTTCCCTCATTTCTAAACCAAATGGCTCCAATGGATGTGTTTTAACCTCCTCTAAGATCCTAAGGTCCCTTAGCTTACAGCAGACATAAAGGTATCATGGGATGTAGCAGACAATGAATGTAATAACCTTTTTTTCTGAGAATAATCTATTTTTCTTTCTCTGACACTGTGACGTGGGTGATCACTGAGGAGCAGTGCTCTCATCTGATGGGGCAGTCCCAGGGCGGGGGGCGGGGGGATACAGCTTTCCTTCCCCTTCCAAAACCTCTGGGGAAGGGGAGCAGGGGCAACTCCATCCAGTTCTAGCCTGACCTCGTGGAGGAAGTCTGTTTTCAGAGTATTCTCAAGAGGAACTCAGGGAGATTAAATAAGCAACGAAGAACAGCCTCTAGAACGGCTCTGGGGAAAAGGAGCCATCCTGTCCCTTTTTGCCCTTTCCATGAGAAAATGCATCCTTCTTCCCACCTCTGCCTCGTAAAGCCACATTTCTAGACAAGTGCTCTCTTTAAGTCCCTGAAGATGAACAAAGCCTCCACGCCGCACGAGGGTGGGCTTCCTTCCCACGGCCACTGCACAGCCCCAGGCTCTACCAGGCTCCAGTCTTGGGATGCAGAAATCATGGAAAAGTCTTATAAAGACACCAGACACTGGGAGAATCTCTGCCACAGTCCCAATTATGTCCTCTTTGAGAAAGGGCCCCATTTTTTAAGAAGTAAAATACTCATTAAATCCCCTAGCTCGGTGGACTGCTGCCGGTGTCTCCCTATCTAACTGTAGCAGTTTGCCAAGCACAGGACTCCAGAGATAGGCAGGTGGGGCCACCTCCTCCGGCCTCACCCACCTCTGCTCCCTCCAGCCCACCCACGCCTCCAGCTGCGTAGTTGACTCACCATCCAAACAGCAGCTTCCCCCAGAAAGTAGACCAGGGCTCAATGGCAATTCTTGTGGCAAATTTAATAGAAGAATATGAGAATCACCCTTACTTCCCACACACAAAACATTGCAGGCACTCCAAATCCTTACAGACACATGCACTTCAGAATTAACTCAGGCATGCACAGCATCCCTGTGCTGGAGTTTATTTTAAAAAACAATGCCAACGCCTCAGTGATCACAGTTTCTTTTTTTGTCCATCATTTTCCGTAACAAAAGAAGCTACACAAAATCTGGGGGGAGATACTGTCTTTGGAGACTGACACATTTGCAGAGGGGTCACGAATAATGATTCCAAAGCTCCTATTTAACTCCTGAATCAGGCAAAGAATAAGCGACAATACAAGAATGAATTTTGTTTACAGCAATCTCATAATACAGCATTGAATCGTTACAGTGCAGTGGTTGGAATTAAGTCCACAATAAAATATTCTTAGCCCAAACACCAGACAAACTAAAATCACCCAACTGCTCATGAACCAAAATGATCAGTGCAAGCAGCTGCGGTCTCAATAGTGAAAACCAAAATGGGTAAGGCTTTTCTGGCAGTGAGTCTCTGACGTGAACGGCTCCCTCTCTGCTCAGTGAGGACCTGGCCGCCCTCACTTGGAGTCTTGGTCTTTCTTTTCATCTAAAAGGGCGGAGTGGATCCCCAGCTTTTTCAGTTCTTCCACCAGGTCCCCATTCTGGTGCATCTGCAGAAGAATGTCACAGCCCCCCACAAACTCGCCATTGAGGTACACTTGCGGGATGGTGGGCCAGTTGGAATAGTCTTTAATGCCTATGGAGAAAGAACATTTATTTGTTATTTAAATGGTGAAAGCTGAACCTTTCGTGATTAAATATGTCATTCTGATCCACTAGTAGCAGACAACCCATTGTCCCTCCCTGGCTCCCCCCAATCTTAAGAGCACTGTGTTTGCTACTAAGAGCACGAGTTTTCGTGTCAAAGAGATCAGTGGTTAGGCCCTAACTTCCAATTACAAACCATCCACCCTCAGACAAGTCACCTGACTTCTCATCCTGTTTCCACCCTCATCTCGCAAGGTTTTTGTGAGAATTAGGTAAGTAAGATCCTCAATAAAATACCTGATATACTGCAGATTAATGGCAGAGGACTGGACTGGGTAATGCAAGTCACATAAGATACATAAGGCCGTAATTCTTCATCTACTAGTCAAGCTTCAGGTGAAGCAAACTTGAAGAAATGTCACAACCAACTTCATACCTAAATGGATCCATCACGGTAATTCACGGCCAATTCGGGCAATCCCACCTGTGCGCTTTTCATGACTGTGACTGTCTAGGTTGGTGCAGGCCATCAGTTACTTCTGCTCGAGATGATGAGTTGCTGAGTTTTTTTTTTTTTTAACAATTACTTTTACCCAGGGAAAAATTCCTGTCCCACGGCTATGGGTTGTCAGTTCCCCTCTATCCAGCCACTGTGATGGGCTCTCTGTGGAGTGGATGATCAGGCTCTGTGCAGAACCCAAAGAGACTGGTAAGTCTAATGAAGGCCCAGAGCTCAGCAAGGGCCCTGTCCAGGGCTAGGGGGTTCGGGGGCTGAGACCCGCTCTGCTCTCCAGAGCTCACAACAGCCAAGAAACCAACCAGCAAGCATGTGATCAGTCCTGTGTGCAAATGGCTCTGAGGACACAGAGGAGATGAGGGATGCTCTGTGACAGCGCAGCTGTGTGACTACTCTGTTCAATTCTGAGTCACAAGGACGACGACTGTAACAAAATGGTAAGAAAGAAATGTGGCTTCAATCTTAAGACATAAAAGATTACTCTTAACATTCCTCTTCATCATTCTACTTCCTTTTCTGCTTGTATGTTGAGATGACTGTCCTTTCAAAAACATAGCTGGCCATTAAAAAGCCTGTATTGGTCATGTTAAAAACGAAGATGGTCAAAGCATGGCATATAGGAACTAACTCTTATGTGACACTTTTATATTTACACAGATATTTTTAAATGGCCAAAATGAGCATATGGGTAAACAAAACAGAAAAGTCAATAGATTGTTCAAGTATAGTACAGTTTACACAAATTGATTTTTATGTAAACAAACTAAAAATACAAAAACTTGCTCTTGATACCCTATAATTTATTATCATTTTCCAAATAAAATTACTGATTTCAGTTATATCACAAGTCCCAATATACAATTTATTTTTTTCTTAAAAGTTATTGCCTTATAAAAAAAAACTGACTTTGCTCTAAATGACAGTCCTAGAGAAAGCCCCTGAACCAAGGGCTTTATCTTCCTTCTCCAGATGTCACATATTAAGAAAGGGTTACATTGCTCCAGGCCTCCAACAGCACACCTCTCAGCCACTCTGGGTGCTGGTAAAGAAACATCAGCTAGCTCTTTGGCAGCTGCTAATAAAGGGTAAATTCCATTAATCATCAAAATGTCTTTATAATGCCAAATATCTAGATATACTAGAATACCCTGATGAATTCAAGTTATTCATCACGCTGATGTTTGATGCCATGTCAACAAAAACAACTAGCATAATTTGTGTGTTTTTTACTTTCTTCAAACTCTGTCCTCAAATACAAAGTCTATCAAAACTTACTTTTTACAATGATGCCGATTACAAACTTTTACCTTTATGATGATTGAGAGCTGGGTGCGAGATTAAGAAATGTTTAAAGTAAACATGAGCTTCTTTTCGTTCTCTTAAACTTTCTTAAATACCTTTTATGCAAATGAATCATTTATGTGCATGAACGATCTGTTTTGTTTCAATGAGTAATATATTGCATGAAGCTTTCCATAATAATCAGTTTTTACTGATTTATTTTGGTGGGTGTCTATAATTTTTGAAACACACCAAAAATGGAAATAAGTTTGCTGCCTGAGAACTACCCAAAACTACGTTTTACCCTAAAAATACATGTTTCTAAAGTAAAATTGCTTTTCATCAATCATTTTTATAGTATCACACTCAAAGCATTGGGCTTGCCTCATTCATTAAACTTTATGTTGCTGCAGATTGTATGTCCTGACTATGAGAGAAGGGGAGACTCCCAGAATCCTCACCACCAAAACTACCAAAACCAGCAGGCTTTCAGACATTCTGAACACCCAACACACACAGCCACATGCAAGTGATACTAACTTCTCGTGAGCCACCTGCCTGTTCTTGACAGCAGCTGACAGTGCATCAAAATTAAATTTAGCTGTTTCTTTAATTTTTAGATGAATAGGTGTAACAAGCAGCTGACATCAAGGCCAAACGTTGGCACCCTTCTTCATGACTATGCTATTTTCCATTTTTAAGAAAACTGATTACCAGTTTAAATATTTAAGGAAATAGCCAATTGCTTCCTACGGAGTGAAGCTGAGAAACTCCTAATAATAAAAGACTACTCTTCATAAGTTGAATATTAAAATGAATCCTGCGGACTCACAAGTAACTGTTTAAACATGGTTAATCTCTCTCACACTTTAGTTTTCAAAAACTGCAATATGCAGTGGTAGTTCTTACAAATATCACTTGAAATAACTCAGAATCGGAGAGCTACTCTCGAAAATTAGAAAATCATATCCAAGAATGAATTTTAATGATAATCATTATTTCATACGTGATAGACAGTGGTGATTCCATCCGGGGCAGAAAATGCTGACTGCAAAGTTGTATGACAGAGTAACACTAGGAACTGGTAGTTCGGAGGCTATCTTACAAAGTCAGTTTACGCACATCTAATGCTCCACCAAAAAAACCCATACCAACAAATTTATATTCCAAAGTATCAACTCAGAAAGAGGACAGAAATGTACTTTAAAATTCCCTTCCAGAACTTTCAAAAGGTATTTTTCAAAATTCATCACATTCAGAACACTGGACAATACTCCTGGTTTGGACACTAAATTATAAGAGCAGCATAATCATAGTTTTCTTTCTTTTTATTTTTCCTGGTAGAACTTCACTACAGTAGCTTCAGAATCTAATGTGAGTTCCAACTCTGTCTCTTACCTACTAGGCTCTGTGACCTTGGGCAAGTTGCACCACCTCTGAGAGTCACAATTTCTTCATATTACCTAATTTAGAGAATGGCGTTAAGTCAAGATAAGATGATCAGAGCTGAAAGCATGGACATCAGTAGACCCTCACTAGAAGAAAAGCAAAGCACAGGGCAGAGTGGGCAAGGCACAGGCTTAAGGGTCAGTAGATCCAGTTTGCTAGCCTGTAAATGCAGCCTCAGACAAATCTGTTAATCTCTTAGCCTCAGTTTCCTCATCTGTAAAATGGGAATATACTCTACGCCTCGCAGATTTATTACGAAGATTCCATGATATCTAATGAATGAAATGAATTGAGCTCCTAGCATAGTACCAGGTACAGTGTGGACATTCTCTCCATACCAACATCCTCCACCACCCACCCTTCTGAGAAAAATAGGCAACAGAAAAAGCATAGGAAAATAATGCAGGAAAAAGTGATTAAGTATACCATAAAGTAATAAAAATACCATTCAGGCCAGGTGCGTTGGCTCACACCTGTAATCCCAGCACTTTGGGAGGCCAAGGCTGGTGCATCACCTGAGGTCAAGAGTTCAGACTAGCCTGGCCAACATGGTGAAACCCTGTCCCTACTAAAAATCAAAAAAAAATTAGCCAGGCATGGTGCCAGGCACCTGTAATCCCAGCTCCTTGGGAGGCTGAGGCAGGAGAATCGCTTGAACCCGGGAGGCAGGGGTGGCAGTGAGCCAAGATTGCCCACTGCACTTCAGCCTGGGCAGCAGAGTGACACTGTCTCAAAAAACAAAAAACAAACAAACAAAAAAACCATTTACTGAGTTAAGGATTACTGAGTTTCACACTCTTTAAGCGTTTTACAAAAATAATCTTATTTAATCTTTACAAAAATCTGACAAGGCAGGTACAATTATCACTACTTTACAGATGAAGAAAGTAAGGCTCAGAAGGGTTAAGTAACTTAACAAAACTCACAGTGACAGCATGCAGTGAAACCAGGATTTATATCCCTCACCAGAGGTGGCCTCTACCCTCTAGCTGCCATCTGTCACTCCTGCCCATGAGCTACAAGTGCATTGCACACATATCTGCAATATATGGGACTGTTTTATATCTTTAACATTTACATATACAAATGGTATTATGCCATAATTACATGTTTGCTACTTGCTTTTTGACTAAACATTGTATTTTTGAGCCATGTTAAATACCATGTTAAATGTATTTAGCCATGTTAAATACATTTTAACATGGCTATGTTAAATACATTCAGCCACGTTAAATACAACTAGATCTAGTTTATTTTAACTACCGTTTACCTTTCCATCATATGACTAAAGTTTATTTATCCGGTCTGCTACTAATAGACCAAGATCCCTTCCTGTCAGTTTTTCATTACTGCAAGCCACGCTACAGTGAACGCCCCGACACAGGTATCCTAACACAGAGCTCCCCAACCTTTTTGGCACCGGGGACTGGTTTTGTGGAAGACAATTTTTCCATGGACCGGGAAAGGGTGGGGATGGCTTCGGGATGAAACTGTTCCACCTCACATCATCAGGCATTAGTTACATTCTTATAAGGAATGCACAACCTGGATTCCTCGCATGTTTGTGCTCCTATGAGAACCTAATGCCGTCACTGATGTGACAGGAGGTGGAGCTCAGGCAGTAAAGCTTGCTTGCCCACCGCTTACCTCCTGCTGTACGGCCTGGATCCCTGGCCTGGGGGCTGGGGACCCATGTCCTAACACACCCATGCAGAAGTCAGTCTCTAGGCCAGGGGCAGATAAACTGTAGTCTTCAGGCCAATTCCAGTCTACTTCCTATTTTCGTAAATAAAGTTTTATGGAAACTCAGCCTGCTCATTCATCTACATATTGCCCATGACTGACTTCACGCTATCTAACAGCAGAGTTGAATAGATGCAACAAAGACCACCTGCCTACAAAGCCTGACATACTTACTCTCTGGCCCTTTACTAGGGTAAGTTTGCAGATCCCCTTCTCTAAATATATACCTAGGAGTCACGCAGCTGGGTCTTAGGCTCTGTTCACCCATAACTTGACTGGGTACTGACAGTTACTCCTCCAAAGTGTTGGTGCCATTTTATACTACCATCTGCAGCTTACTACATGTGCACCACACAAACACATACACACAACTTGTCATCCAACTTTTAAGGTTCACCAGCATGACACGTGTTTCACTACTGTCTTCAATTCCCTGATACTGAAAAGGTTGAGCGTATTTTCAAATGCTTAATAAAATTTCAACAATAGGATATGGTTATTTATTTCACAAATATTTGAGTCCCTATTCTGTCACTGTTCCAGATGCAAGGACTACAATGATGATCTAAATCGGCAGCAAATGTTTATAATGTATTTAAGGCCACAGAGCTTGCAATATAATGACAAATAAAAGCAGCATTTATTTATTTATTGAAATGCTCACTGAAAGCTTGCTTTGCATAAGCCGTACATGCAGTGCCACAGGCATCAGACATGTTCCCTGGAGGGCAAAATACTACGTATAGACAAGCATGGTCTCGATGTGTTTTAAAAAAAAGCTGTTAGGAACTAGATCCAAATGTTAATACAATGGTTTCCATAAAATTATAGGTGATTTTCCTTCTTAAACTTTTCAGTGTTTTCCAAGTTGCTTCCATGAGCATACGTTCCTTTATTAAGACTAGGATTAGGAAGCGATGTCAGTCTACTGGGACCTGATCCCTCTGTGACTGTCTTCTGTGTGCACTCCAGATAAAAAGAGAAGTACAGGAAGGTCGTGAGAAGGCCAGAACACAATGCTGCCTCATAGTCACCTTTGTTCCTTGGGTCACAGTCTTAAGATCTGTCTGCATCACACTCCTGGGAACCAAGTACCCAAAACTAGGAAAGAATGTTTTCCTCTGGTTTGGGCGCTTTGTAAAGTTCAGGTCTCCTTGGCATAAGAACCAACACAAGGCCAGTTTTGCAAGAGCTCTGTTCCTATTACTAGAAATGACCTTGGATCTGGTGTACACAGCTTTGGCTGGCAAAAGCAAGCATCAGACAGCCCATTAGTTGCTCTTGGTAAATAAAGCTGTATAGAGAAGAGGGGAAGAGTCTTATACCCTGGCTGAACTAATCCCCATTTTGGGAACGTGCTTTTACCACCCTGCCCCAGTCCAAATGTTAATACTTACACTAATCTTTACTTTTCTAATCAATAAAAGAGGTATATGTTATATTCAATATCTATACAACACATTTATTAACCAAAATAGCAATCTGATGAAACTCACTGGTCAAGGAATGTAAGGGTTAAATTCCTGTTGCTGCTGTTTGAATACTTAAGAAAGTAAACTCCGAAACCAGACACCAGACATGGATAAAAGACAGAAAAATAAAATGGTATCAGTACATATTCTTATTTTTGCTCCTACTTTCAGTTTATTAGCTATATTCCAGCATATCTCATTTCCAGTTATATTAAACAAGAGAAAATAAAATCACAAACCAAAGACCTCAAAACATTATACTAAGCGAGATAACAACACAACTTTTTTACTAGTGCCATATTGGCAATTTGCAGCGGACCCCCTGCAAGGTCTCTGTTAAAAGACTGCAAAACAGTTACTCCTCTTTTAAGCAGAGAAGCTGTCTTTGAAGGAAGACTGCAGGTCCTTTGCCTTGTACATGATAAAACTGAGCCCAGTAACTGGTGGCATTCTAGTTGACCAGGAAGACAAAAGGGTCATGAGAATAACACATGGCAACATTACATATACGTGGTAATTTGAACCTGCCCTGTCAACTCCTCAACTTAACATGCCTTCTAGGTCCCACCCACACCACTATCACCTACAGCAAATGGAAGATCACTCATCACCAAGAGTCTTTAAGGACTAGATAATCTGGGAAAAAATACGTTTGAAAACCATAAAGTGCTATATGAAGCCAGCTACCATTTACCGGGTGCTTTCTGTGACAGGTAAGATGACATACACTTTCTGTAATTTTCACTTTGTCTTCCTAACAAAAACTTTGCCAAATTGTCTCATTATCCTCAAATGCAGTTGAGTGACTTAAGTTTTTTTTTTTTTTTTTTTTTTTTTTTTTTTTTTTTTTTTGAGACGGAGTCTCGCTCTGTCGCCCAGGCTGGAGTGCAGTGGCCGGATCTCAGCTCACTGCAAGCTCCGCCTCCCGGGTTCACGCCATTCTCCTGCCTCAGCCTCCCGAGTAGCTGGGACTACAGGCGCCCACCACCTCGCCCGGCTAGTTTTTTGTATTTTTTTAGTAGAGACGGGGTTTCACCGTGTTAGCCAGGATGGTCTCGATCTCCCGACCTCGTGATCCGCCCGTCTCGGCCTCCCAAAGTGCTGGGATTACAGGCTTGAGCCACCGCGCCCGGCCGAGTGACTTAAGTTTTACACCTGATTAGCCACAAAAGAGGATTTCAACCCAAAGCTTTTCCAAACACCAGCCTGTCTCATCAATGTAAGGAATGACTATGGTTAGTAATTTCAAATTTAGAGTAACAGAGAACCTGGCACCTACTTTTAGCACACACCTGGCACCTCTTTTTAGCTAGGGACATGCAGGGACTCAGTCTCTGAAAGTCTCTAACTGGGATGCAGGTACCCTAAGTCACTCTCTAGAAGAACAGGTACAGCCTTCCCAGTTCTCCACCAACCCTGACCATCCTGGCCTCTTCCTCCTCCCCCACTCAGATAAGACTGGCGAATGCACGCGGGGTACTTGGAAAAGATGCTAATTAGCTGCAGCCTCCCTTCTCCTGGCCTGATCCATCTGGCCCCTGGTCCCCTGGGCTCCGAGGCTGAGCCAGTGAGTTAGTCCGGCGCCCAGGAGCCAGGGCTGCTTCTTTTCCCCACAAACCTCTCCAAGCCCTGGCCCACATACATTCAGCCCTGTGTTTGAGTATCTAAAGCCAAATGTCATGACTTTTCCCCGACAACACAGATCCCGACTAAGACCAGCCGACAGCAGTCCCAACCCTTTGCTTGTAGCAACCAGAGGATGGTGCTTGCCACCCTGAGCCGTGCGCCAAGAGAGATCAGCCTCCGACCTCACTAGCCTCAAAGACAACTTCAGTCCTCTCCCCACCATCGACAGCCCCAGACCGTTACCCACGAGCAGGCCAATGGCTTCCAACCTCCCCAGAGTGTCCGCGAAAGTACCTATCTCACAGCGGGTCCTTACTGAGTTTCCTAACCGTGCAGAGCAGTCAGGCTGCAGGCCGCCCTCCTCCGAGTCAGTCATTGACAAGCCGCCCCGAAACGCCTATATTAGCTCGAGGTGAGGATAACTGAACCCTCAGGACTTGACCTACTGCTCAAGTTGGCAACAGTAGAGAGCCCCAGATCCTCAAGACTCAGTCAAATCAACCACACCTGCAGCCCAAACTCTACTCCAGGACAGTACTCCTCGCCCTAACCCGGCTCGAACCTCCAGACAGACCCCAGCCGATGGAGCCCCGCTCTCCAGCCCGGCGCGGCAGAACCCCTCGGCCTCGTGCAGCGCTGCTCCTGGGCCCAGGGCGGAGGGTACCTGCCCGGCACACTGGCCTGACCTTGTCGGAGTTCGGGGTCGTCCAGCACGTTGTAGGCCGCGTAGTCGCGGACGCCGTGCAGCCGCAGGATCTGCACCACGGCGTTGCTGAAGCCGCACTGGGGCTGCTCCGGGGTCCCCTTGAGGAAGACCACCACCTTGTCCTTCTTCACCAGCGCGTCCAGCTGCTCCGCCGAGCCGCCGCCGCCCGCGCCCGAGCCCGCCGCCCGCACGCCCGGACCCCAAAGGCCACCGCCGCCCGTGCCGCGCCCCCAGCGGAGCAGAGCCGCCGCCGCTCGGCCGAGGGACCCGCTCATCTCCGCACGCTCGCCGGAACCCACGACAGCCCAGACACACAGCTGGCCACCCGGAGCGCTCCCCGGCCCGCGGCAGTTCGACCCACCCCCTAGAGACCCTCATTGGACCGGCTCTAAACTGCCCTCCGTGATTGGACAACACTGATCGGCAATTACTCGATTCTACCAATCACGTTGCTCGTCCCGTCCGGCAGGTAGGAGGTGGGCCTTATGCCTGAGTCGCATCCTACTGCCTTACTATTGGCCGTCGGCAACCGCTTTGCTAGTTAATTGGAGAGAATGGATGTCCATCGGGGTCGCGCTTGCAGGGCAACGAGAGGCAAAACAAGAGGGAAGACGACTTTCCTCCCGTGAGCCAATGAGGCCAGCTGGGATACCCTGAGACAACTGGGAGAGGCGCGGGACTTGCCCATTCCGCGGATGCCGGGAAGGGGTCACTTCCCAATGAAGTTTCCGGTTCCGGTGTCGGCGGTGGTTGAATTGCCATGGCAACGCGGTTGGTGGGCCCGTGGTTCCGGTCTCTTGGGAGGTAGCGGAGCTAGGCCGGGCCAGTATCCGCGTCTCCCAGCTTAGGTGGGCGTCCCTGGGCGCCTGCGGAGCGCCGCGGCCGAATGCGGTTCGTCGTGGCGGAGAGCGGGAGCCTGACCGGGGTTCCAGCGCTCGGGCTGTAGCCTCGGCTCCTGGACCCTCCCTCGGCTCCGCTGCCACGTGGGAGCTGAGGCTCTGGGGCTTCCGCCTCCGGCGCGCGATTATTTCTCTAGAACAATTTTCATTTTTAAAGTTTGTAAAGCGCTTTTGCCTGTGTGATTTCCTCTGGGTTTCGTTTTTCTTCCTTTCTTTTTGTAGAGACGGAAGTGGGGGGGGGGAGGGTGGTCTCACTTTGTTGCCCAGGCTGGTCTCGAACTCCTGGCTTCAAGGGATCCTCCTGCCTCGGCCTCTTAAAGTGCTGGGATTACAGGCGTGAGCCACCGCGTTCGGCCGCCTCTGAGTTTCCAGCCTCGTTGGTCCTCCAGCCTTTTAAGCTGTTGGGCCTAGGATCAGGAAAGGTTTGTTGAATGGGGAACTAAGAAGTGACTTCGTTCGTTCTACAAACGTCTCCTGAGCAGCCGCTGGGTGCTAGGTGCGGTGCCAGCGCGGAATGTCCAGGGAGACCTGGTGCCCAAAGCTTGGAGCCAGCGTGACAAATGAGAAGCAGATACAAAGCAGTGTGGGAGTGCAGAGGAGGGAAAGCAAGCCTCCTTAGGCCCATTGCTTGTGCTAGTCTCCCTTGTTCTTACCAGTGTTTGACAATATACAAGATTTACTAGCTTGGTTATTGACTTCTCTACCCGGCACTCAACTTTATTCACTGCTGTATCCTCAGTGCCTAGGACGGTGCTTGGAACGTGGTAAGTGCTCCTATTGGCGGGAAGAATAAATCCGGAAGAGCAGGACCAGTGGATTTATATAATCTGTAGTCTTGGAGCCGCATGGGGTTGGTAGTACCCTCTAGCACACCAGACTTGCAGAAAAAGCATACTCCAGAGGAAGCTGAGGCATGCCTGCTCGAGAGCCAGCTGTTCCATGTGCAATTTTCCTCTGATAGTTTCTGGTCACTGTTGCCACGGTGATAATGACTGGGCTATGTCATTATCTATCCGCCAACAGTAAGATAAGCTTTGCAGTCGAGATATTGTTTAGCAGATGGAGTGTTTTCTGTTGGACACTAAGTACTGCTACAAGTTACTCCTTTTTTTTAAACTTTGAGTATTTTTTTACAGTGTTGCTGGAGGTGATCTGTTTATGCTTTGGGAGTGTTCAAATTTAAAATCAGAAAATCAGCACATGTCAGTGAGTGAGTCTTTCAAATAATCCTTCGCCATGAAACCTGAGCCTAGTAAACTATGAAAGTAAACTCGGGACGTTACCTGGAAGTCTCAGTGTCATATTTTCACCTCCATCAATATTATTGATGCTTGCTCATTTTCTAATGTGGGACCTGAAATTTACCAGGTGCTTAAAGAATCTTTTTGTTTTTCAGATTCATTGATTCCGGGTAAATCAGAGGAACAAACAACATGAACAGAAATATGTAGAAAATGCTATTATGCTGAAGCATAATTGTTGTTTCAGAAGTCCAGCATCTGGTGCACTTAACAATAGAGAATATATTAAATTCTTCCCAAAATAACCTGTTGTTCATGCCTGTGTTTAAGTTTTTTGTTTGTTTTTAAGTAAATATTGGTGATTTGTTGCCAAAAACCTAAACTGTTTATTGCTGTCAACTTAACAAACAGGCTCCCTAAAAGAAAATGGCATTTATTCAGGAATAGAGCATTGCAATGAGAAAATGCATGCTATAGTTAACCGTGTGTATCCTGGGAGATTGAGGAAGACAAAGGTCTTTAAAGGAAAAATGAGGAGGGTTACATAATTGTTTTGAGGTAATTATTGTTGACTACAAGGATTAGTAACAAAGATGACGCCAGGCCCAGGTTGGACAGGCGGTTGCTCGGCAGGCATTGCAGATGTATTTTTTGTGTAAGGTTGAGATGGCCTTTGTGCAGGATTGTAGTTTTGCAATCTTTTGTGATTGTTTTTGCTATCAGGCATTTATGCTTGTGAACTCTTTGTGACTTTCCCTGTGTCTATTTTGATTCTGACATCTTTCTCATTGCCCACTCTAAACTAATTCTGCTTTTGTGTTGACTGACATTGGGAGAAGAATGTGCAAACGTATATCCTGAGACCGAGCAGTAATGAGGAGTGTCGTGTTCCTTACCTAATGTATAATATTGGGCTCAGAAGCACTTGTCTTTTTTGTTTGTTCAACGTTGTATTAAGTTGAGAACGCAGCTGCCATTAAAGATTAAGAGTAATCCTTGAGAAGGAAGAGTACAAAGCCTGTGTTTTGCTAAATCATAGTGAAGTTGCCGTGTTTTTGTAGAACATGATAAGAACATAGAGTGTGTGAAATGCTAAGGATATGGAAAAGCATGTTGGTGCTCTTTCAAGGAGCTGTTTTGATAGCATGACCAAGGGCAGGAAACAGATCGTGTATCCAAACCAAGGAAATTGAAACAATACATCTAAGTTTAAATTTTTAATAAAACAACCCAAAATATGGTGAAATACTTAGCACCAAACGTCAGTGATCAAAGAAAACAGTATTTGAAATATTTCGTCTAAAGTATCAACTTTTGCCTATATTTTGGCATTTTGGTTTTAAAATTCCTCTTTAGTCCTATGATGAAAACATGACAAAATATACAACTTAAATAAACAATTGTCATCAGTCTGCATCTATGGCCAAATGTTTTGGGTGTTTTGAGTAAATGGCCTTAGTTTGTGATCGTTTCCTGCCCCGTGGACATCAGTGAAGAGGTGAGGGTGGGAAGTACTCAGAAACTTCTGAGAATCCTGGGATTTGAGTCACAGGATGGATTAAACCCCAAACTAAATAATCATGCCATGTAAACATGCTGACTCAGGCATCCTAAAAATGTTTTTCTTGCGTTTATTTATAGATAAGGCTTTACTATATTTAGTAGAACTCCTGTTTTCTATCCACTTCTCCAAAAACAAATTAACCATTGAATTCATAGTGTAAACCTTCACATATCTGAGATAGCCCCTTTATCAGCCCCAAATGAAGAACTAGAGTTCAGATTATTAAACTGAAGGTGATGCTTTATCTGAGCACTCCACATGTCAGTGTTTCTGTACCTTTCCTTTTTAAAAAAATTATTTTTGAAGAGATGAGTTCTCAGTAGGTTGCCCAGACTGGTCTCCAACATCTGGTCTCAAATAGTCCTCCCGCCTTGCCCTCCCAAAATACTAGGGTTATAGGTGTGAGCTGCTGCACCGGCCCTGTTCCTTTTATACTCAGTGCTGCATTCTTGTTTGTTCTTAGAAAATGAGAGGGTGTGTTTGCATGAGAATGTGTGGTACAGAAGTGTCTATCTGAGCTGGCCAGAACATTCTGCAAATGTCATATTAAGGACAAGGTGGCTGCTTGGATTGTACAAGGAGCCAAACCACCACACATTCCTAAGCTAAAATAGCATTTGGGACCCAGAGTTCTGTTGACCTGAGCTAGAACCTGAAACCTTTCTCTGTGGTGCACTGAGCTAACATCTAACAGTTTTAGAGCATCACTGCAACCCTGGAATTAACTGGATTCCCTGACAATACCAAAAATAATGTGTAAGGAACTGAAGCAAAGTCCAGCCGTCAGAATTTTTCTAGTTCCTAATGTGGAGATAGAAATGCTTGTTGGATTTCCACTACCTCTATCTGACAAGGCAGCTGGTTTATTAATATTTCTTTGGCTGAGGCTTTGCTCATGACAGCCGCCCACATCTTGGAGACAGGAAGGCAGGCCAGCCTCCACTGTGTCACACAATTCCTGCTCCCTTCACCTGACCCGAGTCACTGGGTCACTGAAGAGAAAGGGCATGCTATAGATCTGGCTAGTTCAGTCTAGAATAGACTGTGGGAGATAGGTGAGCATTTATGAAAAGCCCAGATGCCATGACAACCCAGTTTTGTCCTGGAGTTTGGGGAGAGGTGTAGTACTGGGTTCTGGTCTTAAATGTTGCTGAGTACTTGAGTTCTTTTTGGTTTTCCTCAGATTTTTCCACATCTATTTTCCCCTTTCTGGATTTTGGACAAATCCAAATTGATGTCTGCTAAAGGTTGTATATAATTCAAGAATTTCTTCATATAAAGGCTGCAGGGTTGTAAGGAATCTGTGTGTACTTTCTCTGCTCCTAAATATTTACCCCCAAGTGTTATCATCTTGCATAGATTGTACTTTTTTTGTTAAATTTTTGTGTATATACGTGAATTCATTAGAACCATACATTAACCCTAGGATAACAGTTTTCAGACATTTTGGTCTCCAAATTATGTTTTTTTCCGAATATAATATGTTAGACATTAGCACTTGTGTCTCTAAGTTTTTTGCCTTCACATGCAATTTCTGTTCTCTTGCTGATTCATAGCATCGCCAATAAGTCCTGTAGAAAATCAACTATCTCAGTTATCTTTGCTGGTTCTGCATATATACTAGATACACAGATGATTTTTGTGCTTTGCAAATTAAAATGACAAAATGTTCAATCCAAAAATCTAATAGCTGGATGTGGTGGCTCACGCCTGTAATCCCAGCACTTTGGTAGGCCAAGGTGGGCAGATCACCTAAGGTCAGGAGTTCAAGACCAGCCTGACCAACATGGTGAAACCCCGTCTCTACTAGAAATACAAAAAATTAGCCAGGCGTGGTGGCGGGTGCCTGTAATCCCAGCTACTCGGGAGACTGAGGCAGGAGAATTGCTGGAACCCAGGAGGCAGAGGTTGCAGTGAGCTGAGATTGCGCCACTGCACTGCATACTCCAGCCTGGGCAACAGAGCGAGACTCTGTCTCAAATAAACAAACAGAAAACCAAAAATCTAATAAAAAAATCTAAGCTCATAGCCTGCTGTTTCTGAAAGCTGTGTACCTCTTGTCCCCATGCTACTTTCTCGCATTGAGGACCAAGCTCCTTGGCTGCATGCCTTGAAAGTCATACACCTGTTGGACTTCATTCTGTTGCCTTATTTAATAACAAGGACATGGGCCTGAATCATATCTCCCGGAAAGTGGTATTAAGAATTAAGTGGTAATCATAAAACTTGGTAAGCCTTTTGATTAAAGGTGATGAAAGAATTGTTTATTTTCCCCAACTGCCTGTTTAATGGCCATGTTTTGTAGTATTATGTGTTTCATTTTTTTAAAACCAGTAGTTTTTATAACTCATATTATTACATTCCAAAGACCTGAAAAGGTCCCTAGATCACAGAATAGAAAGCGTAAGGAGCCAGTGCTGCTGTTTCGTGTGTCAAACCTGTTAGGAAGATTTATCTGTTAGTTATGTCTCCCTCTGATAGACTGAGTTTGCAGCCAGAAGAACATTTAGGAAGTTTAATTGTTTTCTTTTGAATAATTGCTGAGAGGTATTGCCAAGGCCATAAATGCACTTTATGGTGAGTCAGAATTTCACTTTGTACTTCTTCAGTCTTTGAGCTTTAATAATTTCATGCCTTCACAATGCAGTCTTGCTATTGTGGGAACCCATTGCTCCAGCCTTCTTCAATCGTTCGTCTAGGCCTGGCACGGTGGCTCATGCCTATAATCCCAGCACTCTGGGAGACCGAGGCTGGCGGATCACTTGAGATCAGGAGTTCGAGACCAGCCTGGCCAATGTGGTGAAACCCCAGCTCTACTAAAAATACAAAATTAGCCAAGCGTGGTGGTGGGTGCCTGTAGTCCCAGCTACTTGGGAGGCTGAGGCAGGAGAATTGCTTGAGCCCAGGAGGTGGAGGTTGCAGTGAGCCACGATCACACCACTGTACTCCAGCCTGGGTGACAGAGCAAGACTCTGTCTCAAAAATAAATAAATAGAAAACAGTTCATGTAGCAAAAAAGAAATTGACCCCAGTTTCATTGCAGGGAGGGGAGAGATGATTCAGGTTACAAATGGGATGAGGCATTAATTGTTCACTTTCCTTTGCTGGAAAAAAATGGAGGATTTTAAATATTATTTTCTCCTTTTACAGTCAGAAAAATCCTATTTGCTAATTCTAAACGTACTATTTTTTGAAAGTGTATCCTAGTGAGATACTGTTAATTGATATCAAATTTTAGTGAGCCACAGTTTGAAAGAGTTTTAATAAAAGACTATCATAAGGCTGGGTGTGGTGGCTTATGCCTATAATCCCAGCCCTTTGGGAGGCCAAGGCAGGTGGATCACCTGAGGTCAGGAATTTGAGACCAGCCTGGCCAACATGGTGAAACCCCATCTCTACTAAAAATACAAAAAATTACCTGGGCATGGTGGTGGGTGCCTGTAATCCAAGGTACTGAGGAGGCTGAGGCAGGAGAATCACTTGAACCCAGGAGGCGGAGGTTGCAGTGAGCTGAGATCACGCCATTCCATTCCAGCCTGGGCAACAAGAGCAAAAGTTCATCTTAAAAAAAAAAAAAAAAAAAAAAAAAAGACTATCATAAAACAATTATATTCTGTTAAAAAAAAAAAAAAAAAAAAGAGCCGGGCGCGGTGGCTCAAGCCTGTAATCCCAGCACTTTGGGAGGCTGAGACGGGCGGATCACAAGGTCAGGAGATCGAGACCATCCTGGCTAACACGGTGAAACCCCGTCTCTACTAAAAAATACAAAAAGCTAGCCGGGCGAGGTGGCGGGCGCCTGTAGTCCCAGCTACTCGGGAGGCTGAGGCAGGAGAATGGCGTGAACCCGGGAGGCGGAGCTTGCAGTGAGCTGAGATCCGGCCACTGCACTCCAGCCCGGGTGACAGA
This sequence comes from Macaca fascicularis, assembly GCF_037993035.2. Classification (NCBI taxonomy): domain Eukaryota; kingdom Metazoa; phylum Chordata; class Mammalia; order Primates; family Cercopithecidae; genus Macaca; species Macaca fascicularis. Next base: position 163,589,464 of record NC_088381.1, on the reverse strand, counting down.
GTGAGACTCCATCTCAAAAAAAAAAAAAAGCTTTTTTGCATAAGCTTTATTACATAGACAAAATTGGGTGACCAAAATAATTTTGTATTATAATATTTTAGTAATTTTGTATTTTAATACAAAATTCTTCTTGAGGAGAAGCCTTCATATTGGCAAACTTTCTTCCCTCTCCAGATAGACGGTGATCTGGCATTTTCATATCATAGCTGTATGAGTGCAGCCCTGAGGGGACATGCCAGTCTAGTCGATGTGAAATCGATGTGTACTCCCATTGTTTCATCTTTTTATACCGTGCAGCCACAGCTCCGTGATAATCCACATGTACTATTGGCTGTCTAATTCCAGAGCAAATAATATCCTCTTACTGGAAGGAATTTTTGCTTGTGTTCAGAGCATAACACATCTTTCAAAGTCATTCTGGTTTTGAGAAACATGTTATAATCGAATGAGTCTCTGTCTTTCCTGGCAAGGCAGGTAGGGGGCACTAGTCTATTTTTCTTAGGAAGCTGGGGCAAGAGCCAATAAGGGCTGCCCCTGTAATTATACAGTGTCTAGAAATTAATCATTTTGCCCAATTCTAGGAAGAGCCTCTCAGTTCTCACCCAATTGCTATTCTTATTTTAGGGAACAGCTAACTTACTTAGTTTTCTAATATAACCACAACAGATCAGAAGCAGTAAATGTAAAAGGCTCACACTAAAAGCAGAAACAATGACTGAACAGTAAGTGAAAGGTGAAGCACTAAGAGGCAGATATTCTGGAATTCTTTTTAAAAAGCAGCGTTCTGGGGCATTCGATGTAAGAAGGGGTGAACAGCCTTCACCCATGACGGTTCCTTCTGCATTAATGCCTTGTGTGATGCTTCCGAGCAAGAAAAAGAAATTCTTTTCCGCATGCTCTGAATAGAAAGTCAAGGAAACATGCCGTTTATTTTAGCTTGCCAACAAAAACTACAAACACACACACACACACACACACACAGCTTAAGGCGATGTTAAAAAATAAAAGGATTACTCCATTGTGCCAGATAAACAGTTATTCTGACTCTGTTACGTACTTCATGTTAGTTCATGGAAGATACCTTCGAAGTACCTACTACATTTCATCGGGTGTTGAGGGACTGAATAATATTGGTGTAAAGTTGAATTTTTCTAACTGTAAACCAAGTGGGCTTGATGAGAGCTCAGCTGACGTTAGGTCAGAAAGGGCCATCCATAAAGTGGTTCTGCAAATGCTGATGTCAACCGAGGACACACAATTAGAGGGGTCAAAGAATATAACCACCTCACTTGTCCTACTGCCCAGCCCTGTTTCACAGTGATTGGGGGCCAGCACCCCTTCAGGGAGTGTATGCATGTAATGTTACCTATTCCTTCCCCACCCACCACCACACACACACTAGGCCATCAGCTTCTAGTTAGGTAGGATTCATTTTTGAAACCTGGTGCCCCAGTGCCATCCCTGGCACTTAACTATGTGTTCAATACATAATTTTGAATAAAGAAAACATGGTGAACAATACAGAGCAGGATCTCAGCAAATCCCAAATTGTGTGAAACTCATATCGACCACAGGTGCCATGGGAGGTGGAGAAACATTCAGTGATGTGCCCACAGGCTCTGTTAAGCAGGCTACAGAGTGGAGTAAGATGCTCCCACATCCCAAGGACCTCGCAGTCCCGTGATGGGGACAGATGCAAGAATGCCCCTGAGAACTGGAGAGAGGGGAAAAAGCTCACGCCAAAGGGGTGCGAAAAGCTTAGTAGGGAAGCGGCACTTGAGCTGAGTTTTGAGAGAAGGGTAAAGTGCCTCTGTGTGAAAAGGAGGAACATTCCAGGAAGAGGGAGCAACCAGGGCAAAGGCACAGAGGCCCCTGGGCCCGCTGGCGGAATGCCGGGCCGTTTCTTGAGAAATGCAGGACTGGACATAGCTGAGGGGGAGGACAGATGGTAAGGGCTTGGGCTCTCCTCCTCTGGATGAGGGAAAGTCCCAGGAGGAGTGTAAGCTGCCGAGTGCTTGAGAGATCACCCTGCAGGAGTGTGGATGGATTGGAGGTGGCTGAGCTAACGGGGCCATTTAGAAGAGGGTCATCAGATTTAACTTTTGCAGCTATTGTGGTGGGGGGCACAGGGGAAGGGCACCACTGCAAGCTGAGTTCTTTGAAGGTAGGGATGACGGAATTTGGTGACTGGCTGACTGGGGAGGGGGCTGGGAGGAAGGGGAGATTCAGGCTTATTCCTGGGTTTTTGCTTAGCCACTGACTACACTTGCTGATGCAGGGAATACAGCGGGAGGGGGAAGGAGGATTGGAAAGGTAAGGTCAGGAATTACTTTTGGACATTTGTTTCCAGGTGCCTGAGGAACATCTAAATCATCTGGTTATGTCTGAAATAAAGGAGAGATTATGCATATTATCGCCTCTACAGGTCTGGATCTATTGATAAAGGAGATTTGGGCAGGGAGGGCAAGAAGGAGTGCAGAGAAGAAAGCCGGGGGAAAGCATATAACTGGGGAAGGACAGGCCATGAGGAGAACTGGGAGCAAGTGATTTGCGGAAGAGGAATTTACCAGAAGCCACAGAGGGCCTGGGCGTGGGGGCTCACACCTGTAGTCCCAGCACTTTGGGAGGCTGAGGCAGGAGGATTGCTTGAGGCCATGTGTTCTAGACTGGTCTGGGCAACATAGTGAGGCCCTGTCTGTAGAAAAAGTTATTAGTTGGGAGCAGTTGTGTGTGCCTATAGTCCTAGCTACTTGGGAGGCTGAGGTGGGAGGATAACTTTAGCCCAGGAGTTCTAGACTGCAGTGAACTGTGATTGTACCATGGCACTCCAGCCTGGGCAACAGAGCAAGGCTGTCTCTTAAAAAAAAAAAAAAAAAAAAAAGGAAGCCACAGAGAGAGGCCAGCTTAGGGCCCAGGGTCTTGTGGATTTGGTAATGGAGGTAAACACAGTGTGGGCTGATGCAATCAGTGTTTGCTGCCCTTGGGCGCTTCACTTCACGTGTAAGGGGCTCTGTAACATGATAGAGTTGGGCCAGTGAATTTGTCAAGTGTCTTCTGGCTGTTACCTTTGTCTGTGTGTGAACCCTTATTTTAGGCCATTTCTGTAGTTAGTGAGCAGGGCAGATGGAGTTCAGTCATTTTGCAGAAATGTTTCCGTTTGGATGATGAAACAAGCTCGATTGCTGAAGCTGGTGCACTCATCCCACTGGCATGGTGCTAGCCGAGAGCTTTGAAATACCTGAGGACACCTCTTGCCTATTTATAGAGGTTGCTTCTGTCTGCTGCATAGGGCTTTTTAATTAACTAGGAGGTGCATTGAGTGACACTGGCCATTTTTCTCTGCATACCAAGTCTATAACATCAAAGAAGAAATTTAAGATAAAAATTCTTTAACATCTTAGGCCAGGTGCTGCTGCTATTACCACTGCAAGGACGTGCGGCAGTCCGGTTGGGAAACGTTTGTTCTGCATGTGTTCCGTGCCAGGTGTTGGCTATAAGATTCTAAGGTTTTGGAACTAGGCTACGACGATGAAACAACTTTCTCTGTTAGGGAAGTGTCCTGGGCCGTCAAGAATTGTCATCAAGAGCAGCAGGTTTTATGAGATACGTGGACCTATTTGGCATTTACCAGCCCCTGCCGCTCGGATAGAGGGACAGGGCTGGGCCCCAAGTGTGGGCTTTCCGGAAGAGCCAAGCGCCGGCTGCTCATATGGGATGGGTGGGGGTGGTGCAGGTGCCCTGCATGGGTTCCGCTGCCCTAAGGAGGGTGCCAAGGCCACGCCTCTGCGTGTCTGCCAGGGCTGGGCTCAGAGCCTCCCCGGCTTCCTGGGCACTCTGCCTATCACACAGCGATTCTAATATGATCACGTGTTCAGAACAGTCACACTTGTCAAAGCAAGGAGAGAACGCTTGAGCAATGTTCAAAAACGTATCTCCAGGGATAAAAAAAGAAAAAAAAATGAAAGCTTCATTTTCCTCCTTAGTGGGAAAGTCTGCCTTACTCACAGACTCTTCCTGAGTTGGTGTCTGTCGTGAAACATTCTTTGAAAGCATAGTAAAGTGAAGGATTTAATTTACAATAGTAGTACACATTTGCACAGAACCTCAAGTTTGTAGTGCATTTCATCATCTTTATGTGAATCTCATGGCAGCTCTTACAGGGAAAACAGGAAGAACTGGCCCCATTTTCTAAATGTAGAGACGGGAGGAGGTGAGATGGCTCACCTCTGCCAGCCGACTGGGAAATGCAGAGCCCAGAAAGACAGCAAGTCAGGAGAGGTGGATCCAGGGAGATTTTCATTCTGCCACCCACCCCATCGATGGAAACACCGACATTATCAAGGCTGCGTTTAGATTTCAAAACAAAAACAAGCAAACATGCCAGGCTCGTAGTATGCTGTTGTTTTAACCAAAATGATATAGCTCAAAGGGTGAGCAGCCATCAGTGCTGTGAGTGAAGCGCGATCACACATCTTGTGTGTTTAGCAACCCAGGAGGTAGCTGAGCCTGGAAGTGACTTTCCTGGTATGTAGCAATTCAGAGAATACAAAACCACATTCATTATCTGAAATGGGCTCAGCTGCCTCTATGTTTTACCATATAGAGCTGGGAACTTTGATGTGTGTGGTGTGTGCGTGTTTTGCTGCATATGCAGATAATCTACACAACTGGAGGCTTCAGCCTTGATGTTTACACACACACACACACACACACACACACACACACACACACACACACACCAGCAGATACATCACACACAGACTTCTCACCTGTTATGTTACTAACAGTGGTGCTGGTTTGTTTGAAAAGTATTTGAACTTATCAACAACCTTCCCCCAGAAGGCTCAGCATAGCTGTAGCATATGCTGTGTGTGGAAAATATAACCTAAGAAACACATTGGAATTGAATCGTGACCACTATTGCTATGAGACAGAATCCACAGCGATGAAGTGGGCGCTGGGGTCAGACTGCCTGCGTGTGGACCCTAGGTGAGTCACATAATAGCTGGATGAATGGCCAAGTTTTCACCGTTTTTCCCTCATTTGGGAAATGGGATGATAATAGGAGCTATCCTGAAGGGTGGTGATGAGGATTAAATTAATAATATAGGTAAAGGCTTAGAACAGTGTGTGGCAGATGGTAGGTAAGCCCTTAATAAACATAAAATATCATTATTTGTCTCCATCATTTGAGATATATCTCACATCTTATCCAGAGGACTCCCAAACACTCGTGCCTTCCCTTCTCTCTCCTGTCTCTGGATTCCTCTACAAGTCAGTTTTGTACCGTGCAGTCTCACATATGACGGACATGCAGCATTACTTAGCTCCATGAATGATTCATGTGTCTTAATGTTGCTTCCCCAACAGACTCTAAATTCCTTGATGGCAGGAACCCTGTAACTGGCTTTTGTTAGATTTCCACAACTCAAGACCCAGTCCGGGGCAACTGTTGGACCCTTAAACATCTTTCATCACTAGCTGTGTTCATCACTAGGAAAAAGTAGGAAAAATCCAGTGTTGTGGGATTGTAAGTGGGTATTAGATCCAGCAGCTGAAACTTAAGATGTGAAGATGTATATTGACACAGATGTGCACACAAAACGTTTATAGCAGCTTTATTGATAATAGCCAAAAACCAGGAACAACTTGGATGTCCTTCAACAAGGGAAGGGTGACCCAGCCAGTGATGCATCCATCACACCATGGATTGCTGCTTGGCAATGAGGAGGCACAGACTCGATACAGGAACCAGCTTGGGTGACGCTCCAGAGAACTGCACTGAGTGGAGAAGGGCAGTCCCACTGTGTGATTCCGTTATTATTACATTCTTGAAGTGACAGAATTATAGAAAGCAGAACAGAGGAGTGGCTGCCAGAGTTTAAGGAGGGAATGGAAAAGGGGGGAAGAGCAGCGTGCGGGATCCTTGAGATGGAAGTGTTTTGTGTCGTGTTGGTGTCTGTCAGTATCCTAGCTGTGATACTGTACCATTGTTTTGTAAGATGCTGCCATCGGGGGAAACCGGGTAAAGTATATGAGGACCTCTCTGTATGATTTCTTACAACTGCATGTTAATTTACAGTGGTCTCAAAACATTTAATTACACAAAAAACCCACATACATTTAAAGTAGTCCCAACAGAAGCAGAAAAAGTAGACCAGGCTTCCCACTGTTGGGAGAAACATGGCAAACCTCTTCGAGAAGGATTTTGTATATTTTTTATTTTCTGGGTTTGGTTTTTTTTTTTTTTTTTTTTTTTTTTTTTTGAGATGGAGTCTTGCTTTGTCACCCAGGCTGGAGTGCCGTGGCGTGATCTCGTCTTACTGCAACCTCTGCCTCCTAGGTTCAAGCAATTCTTCCGCCTCAGCCTCCTGAGTAGCTGGGATTACAGGCACCCGCCACCACACCCGACTACTTTTTTTTGTGTTTGTGTATTTTTAAGAGAGATGGGGTTTCACCATGTTGGCCAGGCTGGTCTTGAACTCCTGACCTCAGGCGATCCACCCACCTCGGCCTCCCAAAGTGCTGGGATTACAGGCATGAGCCACTGCACCCGGCCAGATTTTATTTTTTAGGAATAAAATGTATCGATTGTCCTTTAACACTTTTGTTTATATTAGTATTTACTCCTTGGAGTATAATAGTAGCAGTGTTTAGTTATGTTAAATGATGATTGTTTAATACAAACAAGATTCCTCTGTTTTCAAAAAGATATATACGGAGAGAAAGAGAGACAGGGTCTCACTCTGTCACCCAGGCTGGAATGTAGTGGCGCAATCATGGCTCACTGCAGCCTTGACCTCCCAGGCCTAGGCAGCCCTCCTGCCTCAGCTCCAAGTAGCTGAGACCAGGCATGCGACACCCTGTCTGGATAATTTTATTTATTTATTTGTAGAGATGGGGTCTCACCATGTTGCCTAGACTGGTCTTGACCTCCCGGGCTCAAGCGACCGTCCCACGTTGGCCTCCCAAACTGCTGGGATTAGAGGAGTGAGCCACTGCACCTGGCCAATACTATATATATATATAAAAAATGTATATATGGTGATATATGTATACACAGTATATATCATAATGTATTTATTGCATTATTATATATTACATTGTATATAATACTATGTGTGTGTATATGTATATATTTCTTATAGTTACTTAAATTGGGGGAATAATTTAGAGAAAATCTTTTCCAATTCTCTCATTTCACATATTCAAAAACTCAGAAGTGACCCAAGGTTACACAGCTAGTTAGCAGCCTTAACAAGGGTTAGAACCCCATCATCTGAGAATCCAGTCCTGTATTTTATACACAATTGTATTTTATAAATGCAGCACAATTAAATGTACATAGAGGAATATTCTGAGTTACTGCAGTTACTCTGCTTGGTACTGAGATGACTCATTGCCACCCAGAGGGGTGCCCCTGCTCCGTTGATGGGTGGCAGCTGCCCATGGAGAAGTGAAGAAACCAGGGTGCTGGATGTGCTCACCCTAGAAGCACATGTAGCACCCGAGTAGGGAAGGACAGGCTAACACTTGGAGAACTGGCAAAGAAAAAACAAAGAAGAAGGAAAAGTTTAGAGCAGAACTGGGATGAGAACCAGCTCTCCAGGCTCAAACCAAGACCTCTCCGATGGGGCACCCCAGAAGTGGGCACCCTTAATGTGAGCTTTTCATCCGTGCTAAGCTGAAAGCACTTATGTACCTCACCACTAAGTGGGAAGCCAGGCTAGAGATGGAGAGATGGGAATGTAAATGTTCTGAACAGCAATTCCTATCCTGGGACCGTGGGCAATGTCCCTCCTTCCTACTCTCTTGCCTCAGTTTACCCACGAGGTGCTTTATTAGCCAGAAAAGCCATTGCAGCTTTTGCTGTAATCTATCTGTGGAGACTGAACACACACACGCAAACTGAAAACATCATGCTTACAAAATGAGGATTGTGCAGATTGCTGTTGAGGCTGGCTAACCAACAGCAAATGTGAAACAGACCCAGATAATTTCCCCAGGCTTATTAAATTGATTCCTGCTTCCCCATGAGTGGTGGTGGAGATGCTGGCTGCAGGGAACAGACACAGGGAAAGAGTGGTAAAAACTTCGCTTTTTGGTATGTTGCACAAACAGCCCCCACTGCCAAGTGAGTCAGAACTTCCGAACAGCATAATTTTAGTGCCCTTCTTGTGGTTCTCTCTCTGGGCTGCTTCTGAAAGGAAGGTCTCAGGGCGGGGTTTCCTGTGTTCAATTCCAGAGATGACAAAGGGGCTTTTCCCCCAATCCTTTGCCAGATTTTTTTTCCAGATAGGTTTTCATGTCCACCCCCTTCTATAGCTGCAGGTAATGCTGAGGACTAAGGCACTGTGGACTTCCTAGTTGCAAACTGCCCCATCCCTTCGTATTGCTTACTCAACTTCTGTTTTTCTTCCATATGGACTACTTTGGAGAGGAAAAAGACTGGCATCAAATAAAAAATAGGGTTCTGTTTTTGATGTAATGTTTATGTCAGGCTTAAGAAAAGTAATGGATGGCCGGGCATGGTGGCTCACACCTGTAATTCCAGCACTTTGGGAGGCCAAGCGGTCGGATCTCTTGAGGTCAGGAATTCGAGACCAGGCTGGCCAACATGGTGAAACCCTGTCTCTACTAAAAATACAAAAAATTAGCTGAGCGTGGTGGTGCATGTCTGTAGTCCCAGGTATTCAAGTGGCTGAGGCACGAGAATTGCTTGAATCGGGGAGGTGGAGGTTGCAGTGAGTCAAGTTTGCACCACTGCACTCCAGCCTGGGTGATAGCGCGAGACTCTGTCTAAGAAAAGCAATGGAATGGGAGAGTATTCTGAAAAGCAGCAAGCCCTGTAAAGCCCAAGATAATAACAATCACATTGATAATAATAAAACTATCTGCACAGTATTTTGCATTTCATAAAATATGTTTATCACATGTGTTTTCACCCATGAAAAATTGTTACTATCCCCATCTAACATGAGAAAAACCAATGTTGTAAGAGGTCACATTCAGTGTAAGATTACACTGTATGTGTACACTGTATGTGTAAGTCAGTCTTACATTGTAAGATTCACTCAGCTAAATAAGTAGCAAAGCTTGACCAGGAAAGTGAATATCTCCCCTGCTCTGAACTGGTGCTCTGCACTGCACCAGCAGCAGGAGGGACAGTTCGTCTCTGTGCACCATGGTGCCCTGACACAGAATTACTACACCCCGACCTTCTTGGAGGTAGTAGTCTGTGCCTCATTCGTCCTCGTATTCCCAGAGGCTGGCACATAGTAGATACGCAGGAATGTTTGACGAAAGACTGAATAGCTGTGTGCCAGAAACTGCAGCAGTCATACCATTCCCAGAACCATAACATAACAGCTCACCTGAGCTGGGTGCTCAAATACCAGGCACAAAACCATACAAGATAAGCTCCTATTATTAGATCTATTTAACAGAAAAGGAAACCAAGTATGAGTAATCAGCTGAAAGTTGCAAATTGGGCACTTTGTCACTAGAGCCTGAGCTCCCAACTATACTCAGCCATCTCTTCCTGCAGGACATGGAGTTACGGCGGCCTGCTCCACCCTCGGAGCAGCCTGGGGGAGCCATCTCTCTCCTTGTGCAAATCACCTGCCCGCTTTGTGCCTTGGTTTCCCTTGTCAGGCGAAACTCATTAAACTTTTCCTAACTACCTGGAGGATGTTTGCAGAGATTTAATGAGGAGACACATTTGAAAGCATTCTGAAAAGCAAAAAGCATGATCCAGATGCAGGCATTATAATCATTGTTACTCACCGCCTTCACCTGCAGTTTGACTGTGGTAACCTCAAGGCCTGCGGCAGCACTCCTAATTGAGTCACAGTGATAAAAACACGTATAATAGCATACTTGGAACCAGTCAGTCGCAGGGAGATGGGAGGGGTCTTGTGTATGTCTTCAGCAATGCTGTGAATAATTACAGCTTAATAAATGGGATCTAACTAAGAGGTGTGGGTCTACCTCAGAGTAAATTCTGGGTTTTGGCTAATTCTTCCACCTCCCTCTCAATTTCGAAAAGACATACACACACACACACACACACACACACACCCCCCATTAACTATCTTGTCCTGCTTTACAATTTAATCTCTTAGGATACTGACTTTTACACGATCTGTTCTGCAAACATCTGGCATCCCTGCTAAGAAACAAAAAAGGAAAACGGCATCCCGGAAGCACTGGATTTGGGTCAGTTACTAACTCCTCATCTGTAAAATCGCTAGCCGCACCTAAATTGTGATGACTGGAGTTCACGTAAAACCTAGTTTTACAACTTGTATCCCTCATTAGTGGCGCTCATCTGATCCAGAGGCGGCGGAGTCAATCATGCAACTATGTAATTACTCGGAAAAAGATAAGAACTGGGGCCCAGGGCTGTTCAAAGCCGGGCTGGACGCACAGGAAGGCCAGTGACTGCTGACCTGGGAGGAGAGGGAGAGAGCGCCAGGGTGCAAAGGCTTCCAGCCACCAAGCAGTAGGAGTTTGGCAGAAGACTGTGGAGCAAACCCCAGGCCAAGGCAACCTCATGTGCACAGGCACAGAGGCAGATACGGTTTAGACATTCTGGGACAAGGTTAAAGGGTTGGCATGGCTGGAGCAGGGGTTGGGAGGACGGGAGGATGTTTCTGCTGGATGGGGAGGGAGAGAGGAGGAGCATTCTGAGGCCTTGGGTTTGTTGGGGGTTCACATTATGCCTGGTGATTCACATTCCTTGCGACTCCCGGACTGTGGGCCCGAACTGTGGAGTGGGAGAGGATGGGCAGGGTGCCAGTCCCCCCGCCCCAACCACCCCGCCCTTTCTTCCCGCGTGAGGCTACCTGATGGGTGTCATTTTCTTCTTGGATTTCGCGCCTCTGGGCGATGTGCCCCTTCCTAGGCCCCCACCTCTGCTCTGTGAGGGCAAGATCTGCCGGCGTCCTAATCCCTTTTCCAAGTCTGGGCGCACAGATCCAACTTTCCCGGGGGAAAGGCAGCTCCGCGCCATTCCCTAGAATGAGAAAAGCGACGGTGGCTGTGTGTGTGTCGGGAAGACAGACAGGGGCCAGGGCTCCGGGCTGCTTTCCAGGCCACCGTGGACAGGACACCCCCTTAACCCCCGCCCCAGGTCCGCGACAGGGAGCGGTAAGGCTCTTCCTCGGCGCTGGTACCCGGGGCCACGCAGGGTGTCCGCCGGGCTGGGGTTGCGCACCCGGGGCCTCCGTTGAGCGCGTGCGGAGAGGGGCGCGGCCTCTCCCGCGGGGCCACCGGGCGTGCCCCGGCGGGGGCGGGGGTACTCGCGGTGTCCGGGCCCGCCCCAGCCCTGCCCCGCCCCGGAGCCGCCCGGGACGCAGGGAGGAGGGAAAGAGGCTCGGCCCCAGCTACCCGCGGCGCCGCGCTCCTCCACGCTCCGGGCGGGTAAGTGGCACGGGGCCGGGAGGCCAGGCCGGGGGCCGGGGCCTGGGCGGGTGGGGTCCTCAGTCCCCGGCCCAGCTCTGACACAGCCCCGGGGATCCAGGGCACCGAAAGTCTGGGGGACCTGGGGAGGCGCGCCCGGCGCGGGGGCGGGGGCTCCGGCGTGACAGCTGCGGGCGGGCGGGTATTTTTAGTTTAAATCCAACCGTTCCGTGCTGGCTGCGAAATTCCCGAGCCTTTCCTTTCAACCCCGGGGAGCTTCGGCCCACAAGAAAAAGCCCTAAAGCCCGGGGCAGCACGTCCCAGGCGGGCCGGGTGCCTCCTCGGGGCTTCCCTCTGCCTCCCCTAGGGACGGGCTGACTTGTCACCAAGGATTGCGCGCGGCGGGGGCCCGACCCGCTCCTGGCGACCGCGAGCGCGCTCAGTAGTGTCTGGGAGAGCAGAGCAGGCGGCGAGGAGGGGAAGTCCAACCCCGAATGCTCAGTTTTATTCTGACGCCTCTTGGCTGTGCAAACTTGACAAGCAGCTCAACCTCTCTGAGCCTCATTCCCACATTTCTAAAGGGGAGGGCAGTGAGGCCAGAGATGGCTTGCAGGGCCTGAGAGAGCCTCAGATGGATGTTGACTTCCCTTGGGGTCTTGGGATCTTGACCCCAAACAGCAGACCCATTGATGTGGCCCATTGGTCAACCCAGGAGCAGTGTCCTACACCGACCAGCCGACTTCTGCTTCAAAACTGGAAGCCAGGGCCTCCAGCCTGGGCGGGGTGATAATGAATATTTTTAGTTAACCACTTTGGCCCTGAAGCTCCAACCGTGGGCTGCCGTGGGACTCTTTCCCAGGTCCCTGGTCACCCCTTTCAACTCTGAAGAGTTACCCTTATCCCAGCACTGGGTGCAGGGGCTGTCTACAGCCAAGGGCTGCTAGTGGGATAACCTGATGTGTCTTGGGGGCATGCCCCATCCCACGTGAATGAGGGCATGAGGAGAATGGACGGTCCTCCCAGAAAGGAGAGCATGTCAAAATCACTGCCGTTCTGAGCTTGGCAGGACAGCCTCCCTCATCCACCAAGAGAAGCAGAAACAGACCCAGAGAGGGGGAGTGATTTGCCCAGAGCCACACTGCCTGGCTCTCTTAAAGGGCCTGGCCTTGCCGCCTGCACTTCCAGGGCAGCTAACAGCCCACAGGAGTCAGGAGCTGGGAGGTGGGAGGGGCGTACCAGTGCCAACGAGCTGTTTTGCTCAGTTTCCTGTCACTGTGCCCCAGCGGGACGCTCCAGCACATGTGGGTCTGCACATTCCTCAGGCCGGACAGCACTCGGCAGGCTGACAGCCACAGCTGTGCCAAGCCTGCTGGCCCCGGGCGTTGTTTTCAACCAGAGAGGCCCCTCTGGGGGTGGCTGAGCGGGAAGTGGGCTGGGATGTCTTATTTCTGGAACTTGTGTCTTGCTGGGGGTCCTGAGGAGAAGACCTGAGGATGTGTTGGTGGCACAGAGGGAAGTGGTGAGAATCCAGGCTCAGGTTTCTGCCTCCAGGTACAGTCTGGCACCTGGCACCTGGCTCCCTGCAGGTACACTTCAGGGTGAGTTGGAGTCCTTTCTGTCTCCATGGGAACAACCCTCCTGCCCAGGTGCTTTGCATGCTCTCCAGCAGCCATGGACCTGGCCATGCCTGGGCAGCCCCTTTGCCTTGTGACACAGCCTGGAGCAGGCTGCCGGGGGCTCTGGCTTGGTGGCCCCGGGAGGCAAGACTGGGCAGGCCCAGCTCAACCTTAAAATCACCCTGGAGGCTTTGGGAACCCACTGGGCAGCTAGGTCTCCTGCACTGTCCAGCTGTTAGGAATGAGGGCAGTCAAGTTGGATTGCCTGAGTCCAGTCCTGCCTTAGCCAGCTCCTGGCTGTGTAGCCTTGGGAAAGTTGCTTCACCTTTCAGAGCTTCAGCGTCCTTCCCCATGGAAAGGGGCTAACCATGGCACTGCAGGTGTTGCCTTGCAGGGCGTCATGAGCACTAAACGAGCTTTGTCCTGATCAGCATCTCATATGATGTCAGACACAGCACATGTGAGAAGGTGTCACAGTTTGAGGCGAAGGGGCCTCATCAGGATACCTGGGTTCCCCTCTGCTCTGCCCCTCCTCTCCCTACCTTGATTTCCCCTTGTCTGTCAATGGTGAGTGGTCCTGGCTCACCCCCTCACAGTCCTTCCAGCACTGAAAGCTGGCCCTTGGCCCCGGGGAAGGCAGGAGGTTCTAGAGAAGCTACAGAGGGACTCAGATGTGTCAATGGGGTCTTCCAAAGCACTTCCTGCCTCTCACCTCCTAGGATCTGGCAGCAGGCAAGGCTGTCACTGCTGGCCCGTTTACAGATGAGGAGGCTGATATCCGTGGCTGGATGTGGTAGAGCCAGGATTAGAACTCAGGGCTTTTGACCTGATGCTCTTCCTGATACCACACGGCCTCTCCTAGACAATCCAAGGACAATGTTGTACATTCATCACTGGAAAAACAGTACCGACCAGACGGGATGCTTATCTTCATTAGGTCATCAGTACTTGCTGGAAAATAATATGGATTCTGAATATATATATATTCCTAAAGCAGCCCGACTGGACCACAAAGATAGGAACCCAGGAGCAATAGTGTTTCCTGACCCTCCCATCCCAAAAGGAACCTTTGCTTTAGGACTGAGGGATGATGTTCTGGGGCTGAGCAGCTATGAAGTGGATGGGAGACAGCTTCGGGAAGCTGATGCCTTAATTCTGTCCTCTCTAAATACTTCCCTTTCGGGCTTGCTGTGAGGATAAGTGAGGTAACTGGGGATGATGCTTAGCAGAACGCCCAGCATGGTGGGGGCACACCATAAATAGGACTGATGGTTTTTATTATTACTCACCTTCTGCTATCACTGTAACACCAGAGTGCAGCCTGGATCTCTCACCTGGGTTTCTAGGCTGCAGTTGCGGCATAGAGAATCCTAGCATCTCCATGGAGAACTGCTAAGGCAATTGTAAAAGCTCAAAACACAAGCACACTAAGCAATGAGTTATTTAGTGACACCCAGCTGAGAAGTAAAATGATGACAAAAAGCAAGAAGGTGATCATCTTGAATAAAAGCCAAGCATTGCCACATGTGCTGAGGAAAGGTGACAGAGGGTCAGGAGACTCAGGGGGGGCAGTTGCAAAGGAAATCACTTTGTAGTTATTGGATGATTACATGTATGTGTTATACATGCGTTTATACATCGATTCTATTTCACAAAGTTAAGCCAGTTTGAAAAAGAGGCCGGGCGCGGTGGCTCACGCCTGTAATCCCAGCACTTTGGGAGGCCGAGACGGGCGGATCACGAGGTCAGGAGATCGAGACCATCCTGGCTAACACGGTGAAACCCCGTCTCTACTAAAAATACAAAAAAACTAGCCGGGCGAGGTGGCGGGCGCCTGTAGTCCCAGCTACTCGGGAGGCTGAGGCAGGAGAATGGCGTGAACCCGGGAGGCGGAGCTTGCAGTGAGCTGAGATCCGGTCACCGCACTCCAGCCTGGGTGACAGAGCGAGACTCCGTCTCAAAAAAAAAAAAAAAAAAAAAAAAAAGAAAAAGAAAAAGGCAAGGGAATGATAATGCAAAATCAAGGTGGTTATCTTTGGGGAGAAGTGGGTAATTGATCAGGGAGATGCCTGTTTCACTCTTAGTGGGATCCATTATGTTCTGTTTCTTCAGTCCAGTGGTAGGCTTGTGGGTGTCGTTTTTAATTTTAATATCTATTTATTTATTTGAGACAGAGTCTCACTCTGTTGCCCAGGCTGGAGTGCAGTGGCGCGATCTTGGCTCACAGCAACCTCCATTCCCCAGGTTCAAGCGATTGTCCTGCCTCAGCCTCCCGACTAGCTGAGATTATAGGCATGTGCCACCATGCCTGGCTAAGAGTGTTATTTTTAAATATTTTTGTGCTTCACCATTTGCAAATAGGAGACACATATATTACATTACATATATATATAATCTTACATAATACCAATTAAATTAAAAGATCATCTGGAGCATTTTCAGATGCTTTCTTAGAAAATCTGCCTCTCTCCTCAGATTCAAATGTTAATCTGGCTGGATTTAAAAAATAAAGCAACAAATCCTGTTGTATGACACATACTTCTCGAGACATAATCTCCCTCTTCCCAAATCATACAATGAGCAAGATAACAATAACACTATAACCTCAGGTGATCAACAGGATTTGTAAAGTTCCTGGCCTAATGATTTATGCTTCTGAATCATAAAATCCTGAAATATTTGAGCTGGGAGGAACCTCAGGTCACCTGGACCAATCTGCTGGTTTTATAACAAAAGGAAGTGTCCCAGCCAAGGGCAACACTGGCACACACGTAGGGAAGACACTTCTCTCCAGACTGCCACACCTGTGTGACTATCATGAGGATACCACCCGACAGACAGACCAGTGTGAGTCCTGGGTCACTAGCCTCCTCCTTAGGGCAGTCAGGGAGAGAGACGGGAAGTATGCATGAGATTAAACTGATAGGATCATTTTATTTATTTATTTTATTTTTATTTGTTATTTTTTATTTTTTTTTTTGACATGGAGTCTTGCTCTGTCTCCCAGGCTGGAGTGCAGTGGTGTGATCTCGGCTCACTGCAACCTCTGCCTCCCAGGTTCAAGCAATTCTCCTGCCTCAGCCTCCTTAGTAGCTGGGACTACAGGCACGTGCCACCATGCCCAGCTAATTTTTTTTTTTTTTTTTTTTTTTGTATTTTTAGTAGAGACAGGGTTTCACCTCATTGGCCAGAATGGTCTTGATCTCCTGACCTCATGATCCGCCCACCTCGGCCTCCCAAAATGCTGGGATTACAGGCTTGAGCCATCATGCCTGGCCCAGGATCATTTTATTTTTTAAAAGTCAGAGGAGAGTTACATTTTACAATGGAACCACACATTTCTAGAACTTATATGAACAGAGACATCCTCAAAGAAAACATATAAGCAGTGCCTAGAATCTTCTTTCCTACAGGAAGTCCTCTTAGGAAAGAGCTCCCCTTACTCATCCTATTTTTGGCTGGCATATTTGATCGCCAAAACAATTGAGTGCTGCAGGTATGGTTATTTCCATTTTTCCGTGGGGGAAACAGGTTCAGAGAGGTTCAGTGCCTTGACCCAAATCACTCAGCAGGTGAAGATGGAGCAGGACTTTCATCCAGAGGGGGAGTAGAAGAGATGAGCCATTTTTGTTTTCAGTGCGCTGTGCTGTGAGCACATTCTTCACTCCTTAGATGCTGAAATTCCGCAGCCCGGCCCAGCCTGGGCGGGCCGTGGGGAAATACCCTGGTGGAGGACAGTTGGGTGGTGGCTTTCCAGCTGTCAGATCACAGAGACGATCTAGAGGCTAAAGCTCTGCCTCTGCCTTGCTGCTCTCCTGCAAGGAAGCCCACTGCCTTTGTGGCATGGGCAGTGGTGAGTCGGGAGTTGGGAGAATCCATCCCATGTTGGTCCTGCAATTTTTTTTTTTTTTTTTTTGAGATGGAGTCTCACTCTGTCACCCAGACTGGAGTGCAATGGTGCAATCTCGGCTCACTGCCACCTCCGCCTCCCAGGTTCAAGCAATTCTCCTCCCTCAGCTTCCCGAGTAGCTGGGATTACAGGTGCCTGCCACCACGCCTGGCTAATTTTTGTATTTTTAGTAGAGATGGGGGTTTCACCATGCTGACCAGGCTGGTCTCGAACTCCTGACCTCAGTCAATCTGCCCGCCTCGGCTGGGATTACAGGCGTGAGCCACCGTGCCCGGCCAAGTGCTGCACATTTTGATTCTTGGCCACTTTCTTCTCTCATCAAAGGTATTCTTCCTGCCCTCCCTCTGCAGAAGTGCCTGTCACAGACAACAGGCCTCCAAGGGACAGATGTTCCAGGACTGCTTAGCTTCAGATGATGGTTTTCCTAATGCACGGTTGCTGTGTCCCAGCATGGGTGCTCCCCTGGGCAGTGGAGGCCTGGGCCCAGGTCTCAGCCCTTGCTGTCTACCCTCTGCTCTGTGAATCCATTTCTTGGCCAGTTGCTGCACTGTGAATCCGTTGTTTCCCATCTAACGGGGTTGGTGATACCTCCCCGTGGGGCAGGGCTTAGTAAGGACCTGATGACAGAGAACTTCACATGGGTAAGGCAGCTTTCGGAGACTAGAAACAAACCCTCATGTCCATGCCCAGAGAGACTGTGTGTGGGCGCTGGAGAAGTATTTAGGAGTGACAGCTGCAGCGGAAACAGCCCGAGCCTCAGAGATGATTTACGCTTATACTTTTACATATGGGGAAACCGAGTCTCCACAGCCGAAATGGTTGGCTCAAGTCTTGCAGGTGCTTCAGGGCCAAGATGGTATCTCCTAACTCCCTGACCAGTGCTCTTACCTTACAACCACCTTCCCCAAGAGTTTGTTTCATTGATACTTGTGGTGTAACACAACTTGGGATGGCTGCTTGATGAAGATGAAATGGCAGCGTTCAGCCCGTGTGGTCATCACCAAGGCGTGGACAGAACAGGGTGGGCCACCATGGCTGGTTGGACTCTAATTTAAGCCAACAGTTTTATTTGAGATCTGAAAAGGACTGAGCCCCTCCCAAGTGACACTTGCTGAAATAATGCAGCCGGCTGACTCACTGGGGTAGCCTCATTCCTTAAGGATGGGAGGAGCCTGCATTTGACCTTCACCTGGGCTGGTCTCTGTTTCCTGCCCTTTAAAGAAAGAGGTTGAGATTAGGAGATTTCTAAGGTACCTTGAAGTTCAGATGTTTTCTCATTCAAGGACCACAGCTTCAAAGTAGGTGTTTGGGGACCTGGGTCTAGCCAGTGCAGTTCACCCACTCACCCCAGGAGGGTCCAGATCACTGGCAGGTGACTCCTTGCTTACCCGCCTTGCTCTGAGGATTAGGTTCCACGTTCCCAACTGGTCCAGCTTTCTACAACCTGGGCCACCTTCAAGGACCATCAGGCCCCTAGCTCATCCTGGCCTTTCTCACCTAGACACCTGTGCTCAAGCTGCTCCCCCACTCAGCTCTCCTTCTCCCTGCCCCTTCCTACCAACACCTGGCTAGACATGACCTCCTCCTGGGAGCCCTCCTCAGCCACCTCCTACAGGATTGGTGATCTCTGTTTCCCTGTTCCCGTTGCACTTTGCCATTGATACTAATCCACAGTTTCAAGAGTGATTCCCCACTAGCCTGTGACCTCCTTGACGGCTGAACGTAGGATTATTCATCTTCACATCCCTGCTCCCAGCCCAGAGAGAGTGTGCCATTATTACTGCTCTTATTAAATTAAAAGCTTTAAAATAGGATCTTACAAACTTTAGGGGTGCTCACAGCTCCCTTGAATGAAGTATAAAGGGCAGATCCTGATATTTCCAGGACACAAGAAAAAAGTGAGCTCTGGAGCCGTGACCTGAGGCTGGGGAGAGAAGGTGCAATACGCAATATCTCCTTCTGTGGCCCCTTTAGGGGACTCTTGGAGATCTCTCTTGAAGATCTCTCCATTCTCCTGGGTTCTGTGGGGGTTGGCCCTGGAACCTTGCAAATATCTCTTGGCTTCCCTGGGGCTCACATCTGATGTTCTCTCTCCTGCGCGTGCCAAGTCTTTCTCCCTGCAGCTTGACTTCTTGTTCTTTCCTCTTCCTAAAAAGTGCCTCCCCCAGGCCTTCCCCTGGCCACACCCTCTCTGCGTTGAGATCTCAGCTCACAGTCACAGCCTCAGAGGGACCCTCCTGCCCACGCAGTGGCACTCATCCCATCCTGCCAACATGCTCTGTCCTGTCACCCTGAAATTATTTGCATTAATTATTTGCAGTTGAGTTTATTGTCTGTCTTCTGCACTAGAAGAAGATAAGGCCAGGGATTGTTATCTGCCCAGAACCCAGCCATCAAAGCTGCTCAATACTGTACATATTTCTAGAATGAATGAATGAATGAGTGAATGGGCCGATGGAGTCCATTGGGTGCCATCTAAGATTCCTGCATGGTTCATCTTTACGGCTCATATCTGCTCAGTGCTTACTGAATGTCTAAGTGCTCTCTGCCTTTTCTCTCTTTATCCTCACAACAGCCTAATGAAGGATGCTCTGATGTTGTTCCCGTTTGGCAGAGAGGTTAATTAACCCATCCTCAGCTACCTCAGTTAGCAGTGGAGTTGGAAATTGACCCCAGGTTACCTGATCCCAGAGTTCTGGCAGGTAACTACCAGGCTACACTGGCCCTTCCACGCCAGGAGTGCTGTGGGCTGGAAGTGGCGAGTCACTCAGCCTCCTAACCAGGCATCTGGTTCTTTCTCCACAGTCCCCAGTGGCTCTCACACTGCCAGGCCATTCCTCAAAGGAAATCCTTTCTGTGGGACCAGTGTCACATGGGCTAGGAACACCAAAGATTTTCCAGAGCCAGGGCCCACCCCGGAGCCTGTCTTCTCTGACCACATCCTTTTCTCCTAGGGAACCCCCTCTGCCACTTGTTCACTAGCTGTTGAGAACTTGGTGACCACAAGCCACTGGCTGTAGGGTTGGGTGTGAGCCGGTTGGGGTTGTCAGGTTAATCTCTGTCATTTATCCAGCACCAGGCAGTGAGCAGGCCTGGCTTCCGTGATTTGCCTGTTTATCTGTTTGCCTTTTTCAAACTCAGGTTTGCTCAGGCATAATTTTAGAAAATTGATTTTTTAAAAAATTTCATCTTGTGGCATCTCTTGTCTCACTTCCCTCTGGGTGAAACCACTCGAATGCCCAGGGAGGGGGATCCAGGCCAAGCTCTTCTGGTCGCAGTCTTCACTTGCTAATGTGCTCCTTTGAGTGGGTGAGAGGATAGCCCCGTAAGTTCCTGTCTGGGTCTCCTGCAGGAAGCTGCAGGGTTAGCCATGCAGCGCTTAGCTGGAGCCAGCTTTGGTTTGGGAGCCAAAGAGGCACGTGTTTGTGGCTGGGATCTGGGCTCTTCCGTTTTGTAACCAGTGCCTTGGGCAATGGCATTTCTTCAACGTACTGACACTGGCTGAGGAGGACACGAACTAGGAAGACTCCAGAGACATGGCCC
The DNA here is from genome assembly GCF_037993035.2 of Macaca fascicularis. NCBI lineage: Eukaryota > Metazoa > Chordata > Mammalia > Primates > Cercopithecidae > Macaca > Macaca fascicularis. The sequence goes on along the minus strand of NC_088381.1, from coordinate 163,568,992 downwards.
TGCCCTGTGGGAGGAGTCCAGTGGGTGAGGTGTGTGCTTTAAACAGTCCCATCCTAGGAGACGGTGACTCCATGAGAGAAAAGCTCAGGGGGTCGGGAGAGGCACCAGGAAGGACCCTTTACTTTTGCCCAGAGGCACAGTCTTTCTGGGCCTCAACTCTCTTCTCTGTAAAGTGGGGATGCAGGTGCCACACTCCTTGCCTTGCTGGCTGTGTTGTGAACTGCAGACCACCCCATGGAGGTAAGGGGTCATCACTATTGTTAGTTTAGCCAGCAGAGCAAGGCGTCACTGGTGTCGTCTGTGCAAAGGAAGTTCGACTTTCGACTGTGGTGGAGTTTCTCTCTGCTCCAGGGCGTCAGGTGGAATCCTGCAGATCTGAGCTGGAACCCTGATTTTGTCACCTGTGGCAAGTCACATAACCTCCATGGGCCCGGCTATCACACCTGTAAGATGGGGCTGGCCACACCTTCCCTGCAGAGTCACTGTGAGGCTCAGATGAGATAACAGATGCGGGGATTCCCAGTAAACAGAAAGTGCTGGGTCACACCCATTCCCATGGATTCCCTTCCCAGCCTCTCCAAGTGCTCCCTCTTTTCTTTGGGTGCTCATTAGCTGGGGAGGTGACTTTGCCATTATGCAGGTCACTTGGAAGGGAGTTCAGCACTTCTGCCTGCCTCTGCCCCCAGCACGGGCAGTGAGTTGAACAGGGCACAGCTGCTGGTGTGTCAGCCCTTGGCTCAAGTGTTGCTGGCCGATGCCCGTGCCCTGGCAGGTCTAGGAAGGCATGATGGGCCAGAGTCGACCCAGCTAAGCCTGCGCCCGTGTGCACAGACGGTGTCCCCCCTTTAGAGGTATACAGGGTGCAGACCACACACCTTGACCATTCATTGCCTGCCCAGGGCACCAGCCATCTGCAATTGGCCAATGTGACTTTTTTCTTTTATGGAATTAACTATGGAGAAAAAAGTCAATATCATCGCAGCAGGTCCTGCTGTCTCATTCCCAACCCTGAGCCTCGGGGTCCTCCTCAATACCTAAGCCTCAGGATGGGCTTAGACTAGGTCAGATCTTGGTGAATTTGGACTAGGGGCTACTAGTAATTGCCAGGATAAATTTCGTGGTACAAGCCCAGGGCATTGAATGACAGCCACTCCCTCTTCATCTCCTCTCTATCTTTTTTTTTCTTTTTTACTTTTTCTTTTAATCTTTCTCATTATATGACCTTCTCATAACCACCTGGGCTCCACCCTGGACCAATGAATTAGAGAGCTCTCTGGATGTGGGGCTGCTTACCTGTAGCTTTTTAAAACTCCCCAGGTGATCCTGATGCACAGGGATGGTTGCGAACCTCTGGATTTTGTCTAGGAGAACATCTCAGTGAGTTGCTAATGTGTTTTTAATAGCTCTCCCACACTTGCCTCTGTCTCTAACAATGAGCAGGCCCCAGGTGCAAACTAGCAACATTATCTAGAGTTAAACACTGTTTATGTTCATTATTTTATGATATATGGCAATTGATCCCAACCCTGTTTTTTATTTAAGGTAAAAATATATTTCTTAATCCAGCTATAAGAAAAAAAAAAGAAAAGAAAGAGGTAAAAAGAAAAAAATCTTCATTTAAAATAAGTTTAAATGGGTCAAATTGAAGAATATTAATTAGAAAAAAATGTGGATGTGTCTGCATGGCAGATATAGTCAAAATCATGACTAATGCACAAATGGCCACGCTGTGAAGACGTGGAACTAGATGACCTCTAAGGCCCAACATTCTGACAGATCTGAGGGCTGCCCAATGAGATCACTAACCCAGGACCATTGGCACCAGCCACCTGGACTGGCAGAGAGTGGGGGAAGCAGGCTTGAGAGTGGTTGTATGCATAGCGGGGTTTCCCAGTGTGGCTTTACCCAGAGTTCTCCAGGGACAGTGCAGCTAGATTCTCTCTGTTTCAATGCATTTGCCCTCTTGCTCCACCTTCCCCAGACCATAGGGGCAGCCTGAGAAGCAACCTGTCCAGCAATCAGGGCCATTTCCCTGGGGACAATGCTGCCATGTAAACTCATTGACTGCAACATTACAAGACCCCAGCGCCCACAGGAGCCCAGCTTCTTCACTGGTGCTTGGGTGAACCAAGCCATGGAGGGAAGTGAGTCACCCAGAATCCCAAGGCAGGACCCAGCAGCACTGCTGCTTCCCAGGCCTGGATTTTGTATATCAAATAGGGCCCCTGCCCCCAGGTCTTAAGCTCCCCAGAAGGGAAACAGAAACAGAATGTGATATAAACAGGCCCTGCCTGGCCCTGGCCAGCTTTTTCCACCTGTGTCTGGTGGCCCCTGCCTGTTATCACTGGAGAGTTGGCTGGTGAGCCTTTCTTTTGTGAGTGATTGCGTGAGGCTCCTATTGTCTTTTTTTTTTTTTTTTAAATAGAGGTGGAGTCTCGCTATGTCGTTCAGGTTAATCTTGAACTCCTGGGCTCAAGTGATCCTCACTCCTTGGCCTCCCAAAGTGCTGGGATTACAGCCATGAGCCACCATGCCTGGCCTCCTATTGTCTTTTAACTGATGTAGTAATTCACACCGTGGGCCCCTGGGAGGGTGGGGCCCAGTCTAGCAATGATTCAGATAGTGCTTGGAGGACGTGGGGAGATGGTTTCAGTAGAACAGCCGTGACGGTGTGGGGGATCCTCAGCTTAGTGGCAAAGGCCCCCTAAATGACTGTAAGTAAGATAAATGCCAGATGGAAAGCCCTGATGAAGACACAATTCTTAGCATTTGGAAACCTTTGCCCATCAGCAAAGCTGGCTATCCAGATTGTGTCACGGTTTGCTGAAAGCACTAGTGTAGAATTTTCTAGGAAAATGGACCTGCAGGAATGCCGTGCTGATAGGCAGAGGGTGGGGTGAGGTAATTCCCTTGGGCTGATAAATAGCACTGGCCTCTGGAGCTTCTAGAACAAACTTTTTTGGTAAAAGGCCAGAAAGGAAATATGTAAATATATTTTGGCTCTCCATCATATCGAGAAAGCAGCCACAGACACTATGTAAATGAATGGGTGTTGGTTGTGTTCCAATAAAACTTTGTGGACACTGGAATTTGAATTTCACATAATTTTCATATGCCATGAAACATTATTATTCTTTTGATTTTTTCCAACCACTTAAAAATGTTAGAAAACATTCTTAGCTTGAGAGCTGTACAGAAACAGGCAGTGGGCCGTGGTTGGCAGCCTCCTGTTTAGAAGCCCCGTCTGCAGTGGAGGGTGAGTCTTGCAGGTTTGAGCTAGTCACTCTTCTAAGAATTTCAGTTCTTAAAAATGTAGTTCTGGCCGGGCACAGTGGCTCACACCTGGAAACCCAGCACTTTGGGAGGCTGAGGCAGGAGGATTGCTTGAGCCCAGGAATTTGAGACCAGCGTGGGCAACATGGTGAGACCCATCTCTACAAAAAATATAAGAAAATTAGCTCAGCGTGGTGGCCCATGCCTGTGGTCTCAGCTACTCGATAGGTAGAGGCAGGAGGATCACTGGAGCCCAGAAGGTCAAGGCTGCAGTGAACTGCGATCACACCACCGTGCTCCAGCCTGGGCAACAAAGAGAGACCTGTCTCAAAAAAAAAAAAAAAAAAAAAAGTAGTTCTGAAACAAGTCTCAATCTTGTGTCTACTGTTTAAAATAGAACCTAGTGTTAATTTGTTTGCTCATTCAGCAAATATTAATGGTCTAGTGGTTAAGAGCAGGGGAAACTTGTCATATACTGGCTGTGGGACTTACGGCAGGTGGCTTAGCCTCTCTGAGCCTCAGTTCTTTCATCTGTAAATAGGCAGGAATAGTAGGACCTACGGCAGCAGTGAAAGGATCCTTGTAAGACTGAGCCCAGTGTCTGGCAGATAGCATGCCCTTGGTGAAGGTTTGCTATTACTCTCTCATGTCTATAAAGAGTTAGAGATTGGTACACAAAGGTGGATGGCAATGCTTACCCTGCATGGTAGGGGAGGCCCAGAGAAGTTAAGGGGCATTTCCAAGGTCACAAGCTAATAATAAATGCTAGAACTAGAAAACAGTGTGAGCCACAAGACCCAGCCCTTTCCATGCGACGCCCTTGCAGGGGACTTGAGGGTAGATTAAATCCACTTTATCTGGAGGCTGGCTAATGGGATTAATTTAATCATTAGCACCTTTCCCATGAGAGCTAGAGCTCTTGTAACTCCTCATCCCCGTGCCTCAGATTCTTGGGGAGACCCACATTGTTTGGGGGACCTCAAAACTGGGAGTCAGACCTCCAGCAGCTTGGGGCGGCACCAGCCTGACTGTATTCTGTGAATGTCTTTGGTGGAAACTCGCTGCTTGACATGGAGCTCTACTTTAGAAACCTAGAAACAAGCATCTGCGGAAGACTCAGTTTTTCCGAGTCCTGTGGTTTCTGAGTCTCTGCGGGGCTAGTGGAACGGGCTCTGGAAGTCAAGATTGTGAGTAGCTGCTTTTGAATAATGGAATCCTCGGGGCCTTGTGAAATGAATCCCAGAGGTGAGTTCCTGACCGGTTTTCCCTGCTGGTTTTCCTTCTGCAAAATGGAGATGGTGGTGTCATAATTAGTTGCTCGTTGCTTCAGTTTGGCACGTGGTTGCTTGCGGGGCACCCACAATGGGTCTCCTTCTGAATGCACAAAGACAGGCCGGGGAGGAAGCCTGTCCTTGGATTGTGGAGGCCTCAGGAGATAAAGCTCAGATAAGGAAGACAGTGACTGGATCTGAGAGCCTGTGGCAGCTGTGATTAGGAGCCAGCCGGGGAAGATGGGGCCTTAAAGGCAGGACACACAGGCTGTAGGTGGCTGTCCAGTCCATAACCCAGAGCAAGTCTCCCTCTCCGCCCCGGAGGAAAGGCTGCTCGTGAGCCTGGCTAGTTCTGAGGATGCAGGCTCCGGGAACCCAGCCCCTGTGAGTGGCTGGAAGGTGGGGGTGGGGGTGGGGTGGGGTGTCAGTAAAGTGGGGGACAGTCTGGGGGTCTTGGAAGGGGATATGAAGATGAAAGTAAGTGTGACCAACTGTCCCTGGTTTGCCGAAGACTAAGAGGTTTCCTGGGGTTTGGGACTTTCAAGGTTAAAACCTGGATGGTGTGCATCAACTCAGGATAAATTGGTCATCCTAGGTTAAAGTCACGCTACTCTGACTGTAGCACTGGGCGGTCGAGTCATTGGTAGAAAGAGTAAAGGGGGGATCATCTCTCCCCTGAGCCTTGTTGTACCCTCAGACTAGATTGCCCCTTCACAGTGCTCCCAGAGCCCCCGTGCTATCCTTCAAGGGCCTGTGTGCTCCCCCAAGAGTCTGTAAAGGCAGAAAACGCCCTTGTGCTTGGGGCCAGCTCCTGCCTGCTCTAGGCCAGCGTGTTTTGTAAATACTGTTGAATGAATGAATGAGGCTTGAGGCTCTCCACCTTCATTTCTTCCCCGCTGAAGACAACCTACTCAGATGCTAATTCATGCTTTGCTGCTCTGCACATCTTGTTCCTTCCCCCCATGCCCTTCCCTCCTGCGGCCACCTCCTCCACTGTCCTTTCAGCTCAAGAGTCTCCTCCTCTGTGACTGCTCCTGACCAGCCCTCCTTCTGAGTGGAGTTTCTCCTGCCCCTGCTGTGTCCCCTCTGAACCGAACCTCACTCAGTTCCCTAATCGGGCCTGTTTGTGAATGCATCTTTCTCCCACATGCGCTGTGAGCTCCTCAAGGGCTGGTGACCAGCTTAGTGTTTCCTCTGCTGTACGTGGCACCTGGATGCCCCATGGAGGTGCCTTGAGAGAATGAATGGAGCTGAACACACCGAGCACAGATCCGTTCATTTCCTCACTCACCAGCTCCTCAGCAAGGCCTCCTGTATGACAGGCACAGTCCTGGGCAGTGGGGTGGGAGTCATGGACAAGATTGGCAAAGCCTTTGTGCTGTTGGAGCTCGCATTCTAGAAGGATCTAGAGTCAACAAGCAAGCAAATAAATGAGAACATATGAGAAGGATGCGTGTGCTCCGAAGAAAACACAAAGGAGAAGATGAGTCATCTGAGCTCCTGCCAGCTGCTTGCAGGCTGGGATGGAGTCACCAGCTCCATGGAGCGGACATTGCTGAGGCCCAGCACATGTGCCCATTCTATGGAGGCAGAAGGCATGCATTGTCCCCTGGGTCGTAGCATAGTCAACTTGGGCACAGTGGCTTTTGCCTTTCATGCAAAGTGTGTGGACTGTCAGTCCCTTTAGAGAAATTCATTAAAGCCAGTATTGTCTGAGAGGAGAGAGAAAATATTTTAGAAAGTCAGATGGGGTTTTGTGCCTGGTGTGGGAAGCAAGCGTGTGTCCTTCCCGCTTCACCACTCCCCCTCCCCCACTGGGAGTACAAAGAATGGGGCTCGTGTGCTGACCGTCCGCCTCTTCCAGTTGGGTGGGTGGCCTTGGAGCTGTAGCTGCAGCAGGAAGGGTCAGTGACTCTGCTATGGGGCTGCTGGGGAAAACCCAGGGTCCTGCAAGGGAAAAGGTGTTAAAATGGCCAGCCACTGTCCCTCGGGCTGTCAGGGAGAGGATCAACAGGGATCATGAAGTTGGTTGCTCAGCTTCCAAGCGCTGCACACAACAGTGGGGCATTGTTCTCTGGGTCTGATGGGGAGCTCAGCCCCGGACACAGGCCAGCTCCAGGAGGAAGGCAGCCTCCTCCCACTGAGTCCAGCTGGGCCAAAGCAGAGTCCCAGAGGGCAGTTTCTCTCTGCTGCCTGGCTGTGGGCGGCCGCTGGTGCTGAGGTCTGGGGACTCAAGAGGACACCTACGAGTCTGCAAGGTAGTCACTCACTCCTGCGGGTAGCCCCTTCAGGTTGGGAGCCGCAGAGAGCAGTGGGACAAAAGGCAGTTCCTAGGCTGGGTGCCTGGCTTCTCACAGGCACATCGTAAACCTGGCGTCTCAAAGTTCTGGCAGGAACAAGCAGGTACTAATTATAACCTGCACAGCCTGTTAATGATCGACCTCGGACTCCAAGGAGGTGAAGGTTCTGGGGAGAAGGTCTCAAGGGTTGTCTGGATATTTCAGATATAAGACAGGAGGTAGGCTGGGTGCAGTGGCTCACGCCTGTAATCTCAGCACTTTGGGAGGCCAAGACGGGTGGATCACCTGAGATCAAGAGTTCAAGACCAGCCTGACCAACATGGTGAAACCCCGTCTCTACTAAAAATAAAAAAATTAGTCGGGCATCGTGGCGGGTGCCTGTAGTCCCAGCTATTCGGGAGACTAAGGCAGGAGAATTGCTTGAACATGGGAGGCGGAGGTTGCAGTGAGCCAAGATCGCGCCACTGAACTTCAGCCTGGGCAACAAGAGCGAAACTCCTTCTCAAAAAAAAGACAAGAGTTAGTGATACAGGGGGCTCTTCTAGGTAACTCAGTGACATCATCCTGCAGCCCCAGCAGAATGAGGACAATTTAAAACCGCCCGGGCTCTGCTAAGGTATTGCTTGCTGTGTGACCTTTGGCAGGTTACTTAGCCACTTTGAATCTAACCTCAACTTCTTTATCTACAAAAAGAAGCCAGTCATTCTGGTTTAACGGTGGGTGGGAGGACTCAATGAGCTGATGTGTACAAACTCCTCATGGGTACTTAGTAAAGTGTTAGTTCCCAGTCCTCTACACTATGAAAAATCCTGGAAGACTTTCTGGAGGTGGTGACGCCAAAGCCAATGGGTGAATGTAGCCAGGCAGAGAAGGGCGGAGGGACCAGCAGGAGCAAAGATCAAGGGGAGAAATGATGCATACAGGAGACACAGGTGGCTCCTGCTACAAGCAGAGGAGATGGAAAGTAGGGGAGGCTGAGGCTGCAGGGATGGATGGAGAAGGACTTTGAATGTCCTGTTAAACACCTTGGACTTTCTTGGGTGGAGGCTGTCAGGCACAGGAAGCATTCATTCAGAAAAGCCTTTGACCCTGAGCCTTTAGATGCTCGTTTCTGCCAAGAGAGGACTCTGGTCCCACTGCCTCCTGCAAAACTGGCAGGTTTCCTGGGAAATGAATGGAAGCATCCTCGTGCCTGAGCCTCTGGATCCAGGCATGGATTTGGCTCTGCCAGTCAAGGGCCTAGGCACTGCAGGGCCATGGATCTCCCTAAAGGTTCAGTGAGCTCTGAGATTCACTCCCGCCAAGAACTCCCATTTGAAATGAACCCTACCATTTCTCAGGCTGGGGTGCCAGTTATTAAATTAAAAGTGAGATTCAAATGGTTCTGTGTTGTTTTTGTAAACCAGAGCTGAAAACTGTGGAGAGTATTTTTTTTAGCTGGAAAGTAAAGCATGCCAGGCTTTCTAGTCCGCCTTGTCCTGCTGCCATAGACCCAGGGCCAGCCGGATCCAGCCTGGGGGAGACTGACAGGTGGCTTCTTTGTGTTGAGGGCCTATGGTGCGCCAGGCTTACTCAATGCCAGGCTCTTTGCATGCTTGTCATCCTCATTTGTAAAATGAGGAAACTGAGGAACAGAGAGGTGAATACACTTGCCTGAGTCACACAGCTAGTAGATGGAGAAGCCAGATGCAGTCCTATTCTATACATACTTCAAAGTCTGTGCCTTTTGTGTCTCATGTAATGTGAATGCTGGACTTAATACTCTTAACTTTTTCTGAAAGTCTAGTGGAACAATGAAATCTTTTAATTTCTAGGCCAGGAGTGGTGGCTCACACCTGTAATCCCATCACTTTGGGAGGCTGAGGCAGGCGGATCACCTGAGGTCAGGAGTTCAAGACTAGCCTGGCCAACATGGCGAAACCCTGTCTTTATTAAAAATATAAACATTAGCTGGCTGTGGTGGTGCATGCCTGTAATCCCAGATTTCCGGCGAAGTGAATGGAATCCCAGCTACTTGGGAGGCTGAGGCAGGAGAATGGCTTGAACCCGGTAGGTGGAGGTTGTAGTGAGCCAAGATTATGCCACTACGCTCCAGCCTGGGTGACAGAACAAGACTCCGTCTCCAAAAAAAAAAAAAAAAAATCTTTTAATTGTGATTAAAATGTAACTTTAAAAGCCTCTATTTTTTTTTAACTGTTAATACCATTTTAAGGAAATTGAAATCTTAGAAACATAGCCATGATTTTGCTGCTCTGTGATGCTACTTTTTTCCTTTTTTTTTTTTTTTTAAAGAGATGGGATCTTGTCCTGTCACCCAGGCTGGAGGGGAGTGCAGTGGCGCTCCTGTCACAGCTCACTGCAGCCTTGGATTCTGGGCTCAAGAGATCTGTCTAAGGCTCTCTAGTTGTTGGGATTACAGGCACGTGGCACTGCATCCGGCTTCATTCTTCATCTTTTTTTTGACAGTTTTTGAATGATTTGCACAGCAGGGGTCGACAAACTGTGGCCTGCTGGTCAAATGCCACCTGTTTTTGTAAATAAAGTTTTGTTGGAATGCAGTCATGCTCATTTATTTACATGCTATCTGTGGCTATTTTCATGCTACCATGACAGATTTGAGGAGATGTGACAGAGACCATATGGCTTGCAAAGCCTAAAAGCCTTGCTCTCTGACCATCTCTAGAAACAGTTTGCCAACCCTCATCCTAGAGTGCGGCGCTTTGCAGTCTGCTCTTTCTCTCTGCAGACCGTACATTATTCTAGGGCGTTAATTTCTCATTATAAATGGCCAGAATATGCCGTAGAGTGGGTGGATGTCACAAACTTTCCTTGCTGGACTGTTATATTGCATCTTCTTTTTCTCCCCTCAGGAGAACTGTCACATTTGCACATTTATTATTTATTTAGCAGGCACTTATATAGCACCTACTGTGTGCCAGCATTTTCCTAAGCACTTTACCAATATTAACTCATTTAGTCTTCAGACCTGCAGTGAGAAGTTTATGCTAATACCATCCCCATATTATAGATGAGAAGGCAAAGTCAGAGGAGTTAAATATACTGGGCTAAGACCGCGTAGCTTATTTGGCAGCAAAGTCAGGTTTGAATCCTTAGCAGCTGTTAGGAAGTGTCCCAGGAAAAGCAAGCCTTTGTGAATCCCTGTGTGAGGGGACAGGGGCTGGGGCAATTTTCTCACCAGGAATGAGCCCTGCCAGACCCTACCTCGGCCCAGCCCTGGAGCCTCACACCATCCAGATTTGACTTGGCCCTGATCTTCCAGCTTGGGCCAAGTGACCACAAATTTTATTTCTTTGTTTAAAATGGCCCTGAAAAGAGGGCCAGCAGCTGATGCTGAAGAGAAAGTGCAGAGGCCTAAGAAAATAATGACTCCGGATCAGAAAAATACCATTTGGGTGTAAGAGTACGAGAGTGGATGGCTGAGCCTGGCAGGAGCTCTGCTTTGTGGCCGGAAGAGTCCACAGCTTGCTCACTTGTTAGATAAATGGTAACTCTGCAAATATTTGAGTTGCCTGGAGAAAACAAAAATGTAACGTAACTATCCAAGAAAAAGGAGGTGGTTCAAGAAAGTTTGTGATCTTCACTCCATAGAATATTCCGAGCCATTTACAATGAGAATGTAATGATGGACACCGTGGATTGCTTGTGGCAAGCATGTTCTTCGTCCTCTGTGAGATAGGGGGTCTTAGGGGAGCAGGAGGGAATCCCAGACGTTCTCACCAGGAGAACAAGCTTCCTAAGATTTCATGGAGCCCTCGTGGCCCATCCAGGCACCCCCACTCCAATGATGTCAGAGGAGGCTGGTTAAAATCCCCTGCTCAGAGACATTTTAGAATGTGAATTTAGCCAGGGCTTCCCGCAGAACATTCATGAATGGGTGGATTCCAGAAGATCCCGTGTTAGGAAATGCCACGTTATAGAGACTGGAGTGGAGGCGGGCAGGGGAGGGAGTCCACAGTGTTGAGAATCCTCCAAATGCAACACTCACTTTCCAGAAGATGAAAGACACACTGAGCTGTGTCAGGGCAGGACGCGCTAATCTGTTTGGTTCATCTCTGTGAGCTTCAGCACTGACCACAGTGTCTGGCATGGGCTTTGAAGTAATTGTTATTAAATGAATTAAGCATCTCCCAAGCTTTGGAAAGGAGACAAATTGGGGTCTGGCATGGTTCTTGGTCAGAAGACAAGATGACCACAGCCCAACTCTCTGCCCATCCACTTAGGGTCCTTTTAGGGCATGGCCTTCATCTTCTCCCAGCCCCTCTGAGTGGAATGAGAGGTGGGAGAGCCCTGGGTTTTGGGGCCGCTGCCCTGTTGAGCTGCTCTGCCTGATTCATTTCAAGCCATACTCTTGAGAGACCCACTGAGGAAGCCTTCGCAGGCCCAGCTGCCATAACCCTAAGCCTGGCTGGCTCCTCGGGCTTGTCCCAGGCTCAGGAATGCTCACAGGGGATGGTCCGGCCTGAGCCGCTGGGGCTTACCCTCCACCCTGTCTGTCTCTCAGTCAGTTGGGAGGGAGATGGGAAATCCTGTTCTGAGTCAAAAAGGAACCCTCCTCCCTTGCCTTCCTGATTCACTTCCTCATTCTGCCGACATTTTACAGCCTGGCACAGGCGCGGGAGCCACGCAGGCCTGGGCTTGCTTCTGACTTGGTGTCTCAGTCACTGTCTGACCTGGGCAGGAGAGCCAGCCTCAGTTTCACCATCTGTCAGGCAGCATGATGACCCCTGCTTTGAAGGTTGATGGGGGCCTTCATGGTGTCTGCCCAGTGCCTGGCATGCAACAGGCCTCACACGTGGGAACTCTTGCCATTGTAAGTAGCATTTGGTAACATTTTACCCAACCAACAGGAGTCTCCTTTGGCATCCTAAGCTCAAGACCCAATGATAGCCTTGACACCTACCAGGACAACCATAGGGTCGCAGATGAGCCCAGAGCAGGAGATAGGGTAGCAGCAGGCAGGGGACTCCTTAACTGTGAAACAGCATTGTCCAAGATGGGCCCGGCTGGGCATTTTGCTGGGAAAGGGACTGTAAGGACAGACTGGGCACAGACACTCTTGGAAAGAATGGAGGCTGCTCTCACAGTTCATTAGATATTGGCAAGTTTAATCAGTTCTTAAGAAAAGACCCTTCTATCTGAACCCATGTCTTGCTTCTCTCTCTCTCTCTCTCTCTCTCTCTCTCTCTCTCTATTGAGTCTTGCTCAGTGATCTCGGCTCACTGCAACCTTCTCAGTGCCCAGTGATCTCGGCTCACTGCAACCTTCGCCTCCCAGGTTCAAGCTATTCTTCTGCCTCAGCCTCCTGAGTAGCTGGGATTACAGGTGCCTGCCACCACACCCGACTAATTTTTGTAGTTTTAGTAGAGATGGGGTTTCACCATGCTGGCCAGCCTGGCTCAAACGCCGGACCTTAGGCGATCCACACACCTCCGCCTCCCAGAGTGCTGGGATTACAGGCATGAGCCACTGCACCCGGCCCCCATGGCCTTTTTTTTGAAGAGCAGGTTTACAATAAATAGGATGCCTTGGGGTTAAATGGCGCCTTGCAAGGCATCTCCTAGCATGTGACTTAAGGTGCCCTGTTGCAAGGGCCCTGCTTGGTCCAATGTGGTTTTCACACCATTGAGCAGATGCTGCCCGGGCTGCCTGTGGGTCCTGTCACTGGGTAGGCTGTGCCACTGTCTTGCTCACAAACCCTCACTGGCTCCCTATTGCCCACAGAGTAAAACCCACACAACCCTTTGGAATCCTGTGCCGTTCAATCCCCTCAACCTGCTCTCCAGTACGGCTTCCTCCCATCTCTCTTCGTTAACAATTGCCAAGCCCGTCCTGCAGCCTGAACTTGGCCTTGCACTTCCCCACCTCCCAGCTTTTGGTCTCACCAGTCCATCCATTGGTTATGCCCTTTCCTACTTCTCATCTTACTCAGACCCTTCTCATCCTTCATATCCCAGCCACGGTGTCCCTTCCTCCGTGAGCCTCTCCTGGAATCTTCATCAGAATCATTGCTCCTTTCTCTAGAATCTGTGCCTCTGCATTTAACACCCATAGCACTCTCATTTACAGCTCGTGATCTGGAGAACCTGAGCTTGAAACCTATAGGCCCTAGTGGCACAGTGCCAAGTGCCAGGCACATCTGGATGTGGAAGTCAAACAGTCTTTTTTTTTTTTTTTTTTAGAGTCAGGGGTCTCACTGTGTTGCCCAGGCTGACTTCAAACTCCTTCCACCTCAGCCTCCTGAGTAGCTGGGATTGCAGGCAGGCACCACCACACCTGGCTAAATGGTCTTAGATTTGAATTCTTGCCTCCCAACTACTATCTCTTGAATCTTGGGCAGGCCATGAAACCGTTCAGCTTCAGTGTTCTCATCTATAAAACGGGAATGAATATTAAGACCTACCTTTCAAGTATAAATTTTTTTAAAAAAATTATCTCAACAAATGCTGTTGAATTGAATTGAGTAGCTTTCACGGGGGGGAGTTTGTTCCGTGCCGGAATTCCTACCACCAAATAATGGGCTGTTGGGTTGAGAATCCTGGCACTCAGGCTATTTGTATGCCGCTGAGCGCATCACTTAGCTTTATTTTCCTCTAAGGCTGTCCATGGCGGCTGGCTTCCCACAGCGATGCAGCCACTGGTGGCCACCCCTCTTCTCCCAAGCTGGCACTTTGCCCATCCCATGAGGCTGCATTCAGCACCTCTTTTGGGAGGCAGAGTTTGCTTCTGTTTGTTTTGTTGTTTGATTCAAAAATTTCATGCCATTTATATAAGGCCTATAAGACCAGTTTGGAGGCTGAAATGGTGTCAGGCTCTCAGAAGCAGTCTGACTCAGCAGCTGGGACAGCTGCAGCTGCGGAGTTCAAACACTTAGGTTCGAATCCCAGCTCTGCCTCCTGGGCAAAACCAGTTCGGAGATTTTATACTCCAGTTATCTCACTTCTCTGAGCCTCAGGTTCCTTATCTCTGAAATGGGCATGATGATACCAACCATGAAAGTTGTCTTAAAGAGCAAGTGCATTAATAAATGCTTGGAGAGGGAGAGGCATATTAACTAGCACCTAATGCCTGCTCAGTAAATGGAACGTACTATTCTCCATTTTGAAAAAAAGATCTCAAGCAGTTTCTTAGCTTCCTTTACGTTGACACCCCATTGATAAGGTACAGGTTTTAGCTTCCTGGAAGGAAAACCTTCCTTTGAGCCTGAGCTATGTAACAACAGAATAGGCTGCCTGAAGGAGGTAGTGAGCCACCCATCACTGAAGGTGGTCAAGAGTCTTGGGAGCCTTCGGTGGGTGTATTTTTAAGGAAATTCAAGCAGAGGTGGTTGGTTAGATTAGGTCAGTTTTAATGGTCCTCCTAGTTTTGGGATTCTGATGTTTTTACAAAACAGTTTTGTTGAGATATAATTCATATAATATACAATTCATCCATTTAAAGTGTACAATTCAGTGCTTTTAAAAAAAATAGAGACAGGGTCTTGCTGCTCTATTTTTTAAAAAAAATAGAGACAGAGTCTTGCCAGGGTGGTCTCAAACTCCTGGCCTCAAGCAGTCCTCCCACCTCAGCCTCTGAAAGTGTAGGGATTACAGGCATGAGCCACCTTGCCTACCCTCACTGCCTTTTAGTATATTCACAGAGCTGTACAGCCATCACCACAATCATTTTTAGAATATTTTTACTACCTCCAAAAGAACCCCTGCACTCCTTAGCGGTCAATTCCCAATCCTCCCACTTCCCTAGCCCTCGGCAACCACTAATCTAATTTCTGCCTCTGTAAATTTGCCTGTTCTACACATTTCACATCCATGAAATCATACAGTACACAATCCTTTGTGACTGGCTTCTTTCATTTAGCACAATGTTTCCAAGGTTTCTCTACATTGTGGCATATGTCAGCACTTCATTCTTTTTCATAGGTGAATAATATTCCATTGTATGGATAGACCACGTTTTACTTACCCATTTGTTAGTTGATGGACATTTGGGTTGCTCCCACTTTTTTTTGGCTATCATGAACATTTGTGCACAAGTTTTCTGTAGACATGTGTTTTCATTTCTCTATATGTAAGAGTAGAATTGCTGGATCCGGTGGTAGCTCTATGTTTAATATTTGAAGAACTGCCAGGCTATTTTCCAAAGTGGCTGCACCATTTTCTGTTTCTGCCAGTATCATATAAGGGTTCCAACTTCCCTATATCTTCACCAACACTGGTTATTATCTTCTTTTGATTATAGCCATTCTAATGGGTGTGAATTAGTATCTCATTTTGGTTTTAATTTGCATTTCCCTGATGGCTAGTGATGTTGAGAATCTTTTCTGTGCTTTCTGGGCTTTTCAGTGTGCTTATTGGCCTTTTTAGATGTAGGTATGGTTTAAAGAAATGTCTATTCAGATCGTTTGCACATTTTATGATTGGGTTGTCTGTTTATTATTGAGTTTAAGAGTTCTTTGGACATTCTAGATATAAGTCCCTTATCAGATATGTGATTTGCAAAAATTTTGTTCCATTCTGTGGGACATCTTTTCGCCTTCTTGATGGTGTCACTTTTTTTTTTTTTTTTGACCTTTTTGCCTTTGAAGTACAAAAGTTTTAATTTTGATGATGTCTAATTTATCTATTTTTTTATTTTGTTATTGTGCTTTTGCTATCACATCTAAGCAACCATTGCCTATTCCAAGGTCAGGAAGATGGACGCCTATGTTTTCTTCTTAAGAGTTTTATAGGTTTGGCTCTTACATGTAGGTCTTTGATCTATTTGGAGTTAGTATACAGTGTGATGTAAGAGTCTAATCTCATTCTTTTTCATGTGGATGTCCAGTTGCCCTATCACCACTGTTGGAAAGATTATCCTTTTCCATTAAATTGTCTTGGCACCCTTGTTGAAAATTAACTGTCTGTAAATAGGAGGGTTGATTGTTGCTTTCTCTGTGAGTCATTTTGAAGAAATAGAATGATCCTTCTCAGAGGTACAAGATAGGTCTTGGCCATCACTCTACACTGAGCGGCTGAATCTTGGGCGGGTCTGTTTCCCTCCTTAAGTCTCCCCATCTATAAAACGGCACAGCTAGATAAGAGGATTCCTAAGAACAGGTCCAACTGTGACATGTTAGCTGGGAGGTTTCCACAGAACCTTTCATCGTTCATTGGCTCACTGGAATGTCCTGTCATCCTGCGAGGCCTACCCCACCACCTGAGATCTAGAGCCAGCCTCAAATCTGGGGGCAGTTCCAGCAACTCCCTACCCTGATCTGGCCCCAGAAAAGCCAGCCCTGCCTTTCCAAGAATGTTGATGTTGTGTGTATTTATTGAATAAGCAGCACTGCCCTCCTCTGTGCCAGCTGTGTCCCAGGCCTGAGGATACTGAGGGGATGAGACATAGCCTCTGCTCTTGAGGGGGACATTCTAATGGGAAGACAGACACATCAACAGATGATGCAGAGCTGAGTGGGGCATGCTGGCTGGTACTGCGTGCCACAAGCTGCAGATGCGAGAAGGTGGATGGCAATGCACGGCCTTGCTGATAGGGCTGCAGGCCTGGCCACCGTGGTGAACACTTGCCCTGGGCCATATCTGAAGAGTGTCAGGTTGAGCTATGGAGTCAGGCCACCATGGGGAACTCTTCATAGCTCTTTCATCCGCCACCCAGTAGCAGCTCTTGCTTGACTTACGCCTTTGGCTCTGCAGCCAACCTCAGCATGCTGACCGGGGGCTTGCTGGACACTTGTCTATAAGCTCAGTATGGTTCAGGGTAACAGGAAGCCTCTGCAGCTGGCCTGCCTGAAGTTCAATCTTGGCTCTGCATGCTTTTGGGAAAGTTATTTAACAGCTTTATGCCTTATTTCCTATCTGTAATAAAGGGCTGGTCATGGCATCTACCTGATAGGATGTTTGCTTCTGAAGCCCTGTATAGTGCTGTAGAAAATAGCTGGGCACAGAGCTAGCTCCTGCCAAGGTCTCCAGCTGTTGCAGGTTGGAATTAGAGCTTGGAACAATATAGCATTTACTCCAGCCTGCTGTGCATGCTATAATCGGTTATAACCCATGGCTATTACACGTTATAATGTGGAAATATGGTATAATTAGCCTTTGGGTTGCCAGAACAAGAGATGACGGTGATAGTCCTTTACACTGGAATAGGGCAGGGCCTCTCAGCAGCGTGTGTTTTTCTTACTAACTGATTCTGTTAGAAAAAGCCCCAGGGTGAATCAGACGTGCCCCTCTCTTTCACAACAACCTTCCAACTGAAAGCTCACTCGTCTCAGAGCGGGTGGAAGTCAGGTGTGCACTATTGCTCCCCTCTGACCATTGAGGAAACTGGGGTTTGGGCGCAAGTTGGTGGTGGAGCCCACACTGGAACCATGACCCCTAACCCCATTCCAGAGCCTGTTCTGCCCCCACTCGTGACCTGAAGGAAGCCTCTTATTTTGGGGTTACAGAGTCTGTGCTGAGGCCCACTCTTGCCTCTGACTCCTGCCTTTCTCAGTTCCCCTGAGCCAGCAGCACGTGAAATCAAGGACTAAATGAGGGCACAGAGATGTCCATTCTGGCTCCACACTTCTTTCTTTTCATAAAAAAATGAGCCAGGCTTGGTGGCTCATGACTGTACTCCCAGCTACTTGGGAGGCTGAGGCGGAAATCTTGGGCCCAGGAAGTTTGAAACCAGCCTGGGCAAGATAGCAAGAGCCTGTCTCTAAAAACAGTCAAATAAAAGAACACTTTCTGAGTGCCTACTAAGCACCAACCGAGGTCGGTATTGTAGTTTATATTTTCCAGATGTATCTTTCCATTCACAAATGTGTGTGAGCACTTACTGTGTGTCAGTACCTGTTCCATGCCACGTGTTGTGGTTAAAGTAGGCAAAGGCTGTGCCCAGAGGCAGTTTATGTTCAAATGAGAACAACAGACTCAGAGTTCAGAGGAATTGGACTGGAATCAGGTCCCTGAACTTAGAAGTTGTTGATTTCCAATCCTTATTCTAGGAGACCCCCTGGCAGCTGCACGGGTTGTTCAGAAATTCCAGGCCCTACACAGGAATCTGTCTGGGACCTGAAGGAGATGGGAGAGAGGCCCCGTGGATGTGCTGCTGGGGAGCTCAGAGAGCCCCATGCACCTATGGGTGACTCCATTTGTCTTCTGCTTTTACTGGCTTTGGCTCATGGTTGGTTCATGGTGCTTGGTTCTGTCCTCAGAGAGTTGCCTGCATTCAGGGAGTTGGCTGTCAGCACCCTGAGAATTGGAGCAGGTCCCTGTTGGCCATGTGTTTTTGTCACTCAGTCACTCAGCTGCTCACCCCCTTAGCCTTCAGCCAGCAGGCCCGGTGCTCAGCACAGCAAGGAGCTTTCAAGGAGGAGATCCCTGGGAAGCGCTCAGCACAGAGTCTGGGAGCTCAGCTAGGCTGTCCTCTACCACAAATGCCAAAACCAGTGAGAAATGCAAGCCACAGTGAGCCAGCATGACATACCTACCAGAAGGGCTAAGATGAAAAGACTGACCTTACAGTGCTGGCAAGGCCATGCGGGAACTGGAGCTCACACATGGCTGCTGGGTATGTAAAGAGGTGCAGCTACTTTGGAAATGAGTTTTATGTGAAGTTTAAAAATTTGTGTGTAATAAAAACAAAACAGTTTAAACCCTATATTTTGGCACAGTCCTTTTCAATGGAAAGACATTTTCATCCAGTAGAAGGCTGTCATTTCTCAAGTCCGTGTTGATAAGAGCACAGTCTGAGGATATGTTCTTGTGCAGCCATAATTTTGCTTTAAAAGGGTCTGTCCATGGGCCGCTGGGGTTTAGGGTCGAGGAGGACTGTGGTGAGGTGTGTGGGGTCATTGTGCCATTCCTGCTTCTTTGGGCTGCAGTACAGATGGCCCAGGAAGAGGGAGATGTCTGGGAAGGCAGGGCCAGCTGGCCAGGCAGGTCTGGGGGGTTCAAGGAGGTTCCCTCTGTGGGGAAGACTCTGTCTGAGAAGGCATGAGGCACTGGTGGGGAGGGTGAGGCCTGGCACCTCTGACTCCCAGGGCCAAGAAGACATTGGGAGAGGGGTGGGGGATGGCCTGGGGGACAGGTGTCAGTGCCATGCTGTCAGGGGTGCTGGGTGGGTCACTGGGGAAGGTACAGGCAGGTGCAGGGACCAGGGGTCAGACATCCTGGCTGGTTCTGCCTCACTGGGCCAGATCTTCTTGAGGGTGATGGGGGCCTGGGGCCTGGCTCGGTACCTGGGATTAGCCTGGCCCCAGAGCATATGGGAGCTCTCCTCTGGGGCCAGGGGCCTGGGGATTTCATCTATGGGCACTGGGGAGTGTGTTTCCGCTGCAAGGTGTGCCGTCGGGGAAGGGCTGCTTTCCCAGGGCTTCCAGAGGGCACAGCCCTTCTCCCTTCTGCCTGGCATGGTGCGGATGGAGCTGATAAGGGGTGGTGGGGGTGCAGTGTACCCCTTGAGTGCAGGCTGCTGTCCGCACCTCTGTCCCTCCCCTGACCCTTGTCCCAAATCAGACTCTGCTGGTCCTCAGGGTTGAGGTGGGAGAAGCTGCATTCATTCATATTGACTCAGAGCAGGCACTGAGCTCAACGGGGCAGGTGAAGTGGGGAGCAGGAGAGATGAAAGGACAGATATTTATCGTCCAGTGGGATCCAGGCTGAGACTGACATCTGCATAGGAGTGGCCATGGCTGGGTCAGTCATTCAGGGAAGGCGTCCTGGAAGAGGAGACATCTGAGCTGAGCCTGTGGGGCTGCTGGGTTTCCTAGAGGGAGTGGTGTAAGGGGAGAGGGGGAGGAGACAGCCTGGCGAAGGCAGAGGGAAAAAAACGCTGAGCATTTCAGCCTTGCTGGGAGGTCTAGGGGCTCTGGGGCAGGGGTGGCCATCGGAAGGTGGGGTTGCAGAGCTCCTGGCACCTGTAGTTTAGGGCGCCCTGTCCTTGGTCGGGGAGCAGCCGACTCCCTCAGTTTACCTTCAGGGCATCTGAGGAATGTGTGTGTTTTCACCCTTGAGTGAATGCCTCAGGTCTATTGATTAAGGTGGCTCCAGGGAAGCTGTGTGAAGTGAAGCCCATTGGAATCTGGGGAGGGAGCCAGCAGCCCCGCCTCACTCCGTCCTTCTCCAAGAGGAGGAAGCTTGCTCTGCTCTTCAGAAACAGAAGTGACTGATGCAGCTGAGGCAAGAAGGGCAGGGGTTCTTTGCACTTGGATTGCTTTCTGATTTCTAGTCTTGGCCCACATGGACTCAAACCTAATAGCACCCAGCCCCAACTGCCCCCCACACCATGTGGATGAATTTGCCAAATACACACTCCCGCCTACGGTTAGAATCATCTGTTTTCATCTACCGGAGCCTGAGACATCCTCCAAGCCCATGGTTCTCAGAGTGAGGTCCTGGAGCAGCAGTGTCAGCGTTACCTAAATACTCATTAGAAATGCAAATTCTTAGCCCCTACTTTTATAAATTGGGGATGGGGTCCAGCCATCTGTGGTTTAACAAGCCCCCCAGGTGTCTCTGAGGGAGGCACCAGTGTGAGAATCACTGAGCGAATCCACCGTTCCTCAAAGGATTTTGGTTTTGTTTAAATCACAACTCTTGGTGAAATATATTCTACATTTATACATATGCAACGCATCCATCCAACAAGCAAAAGTCTCACAAAACAGTATTTATCCTTCGTCCGTGAGAGGCACTGTGATATTTTTCATTCTATTCTGTCTTCTTTCCTTACAAAGCACTTTTGATCAAGACCCCTGAGTTGATTTCACAATCCATGCGTAAGTCACACTCACAGTGTGAAAAACCAGTACCAACCCCGCTGCATTAACTGGCCTGTCCACATCACACCAGTGGCCCATGGCACTCACTGTTCCAGCCAGGCTGGGACCTGTGCTCTGGAACCCTGCCCAGTGCTGACCTGCAGCAGATAGCCAGTGCCCTGCCTGCCTGCCCTCTGACCGGCTCCACCCACACTGCCAGCAGCCCCTGTCACTCTGTGGCCAGGGCTCCTGGGAGCCCCCTTGAACCTGCTGGGAGCTGTCCCCTTCACAGTCTCTGGAGCCTGAGACAATCACACCTGGCCCCAAGAGCTAAGGCCCCACCCCTTGGAGCTGCCCACCCTGCCTTAGGAACATACCTCTGCAGCAGCCTGGCCTTCATCCCTACCGCAGCTGGGGACCTCTTTTTACCTTGCACACACTCTGCCCCCTCCGCTCTGTCCCATTTCCCTCTTAGCTGCCCTGGTGTCTTCTCTCCCTCTCAAACACCTGTATTTGTGTGTTGCTAAGGCCAGCACTCCTGGGTGGAAATCCTGGCGTCCTCCAGACTGTGCCTGGGGAACTTGGGTTTCATTCATTGAACAGAGACTGGAAATGGGTTCTATGGTTGGCATATTTGGAAAAGGAGGTGCATCAGAGAGCAGCTGGCTTTCCCTACCAGGCACCACTGGTCTGTGACAGCGGGGCTGACTTAAAACGGCTTTGGGACTACCTGCCTCCAAAGCAGTCCCTGGCCAGTGTCCTTTGTGACTGTAATTGTAGAGTGGGCCTCCCAACCCCTTCCAAGGTGGAACTTCTTGTGTAACCATGCAGAGCCGGTGGACAGAGGGCGGTGTGGCCCTGCAGCCCGCACGTCTTTGGTACAGTCCCTTAACCTGCCAAGCCTCTATCTGCTCACCTCTAAGATGGAATGAAGCCCAGTAATTGCTCCTCACTTTGGATTAGCTGCCTGGCAGAGTTGCTGTGAGATTAAATGAGATAATGCATGGGCGCCATCATTGAGTTCCTATCCCTCCTTTCACACACTGTATTCTGAGAGTTACCTTCGGCCAGTGCCACAGAGGAGAGGATTGCCAAGGTCCGTCCTCTTGGTACAACCTCCTCTGCGATAAATAAACAAAATTGTGTTCCCAGAATCCACCGGAAAAAGCTTTGGGATTAAGACCAGCTGTAACTCAGTGCCTGAAATTCCATCCAAGCATAAGAGCAGTGGCAAAGAGAGGATAAGGGTGGGAATGTGTGTGGCGGGGCAGGAATGAGTCACAGGACAGCGAGTGAGTCACAGCAAGTGAGCACACCCGTGCCAGAACTCTGGGTCAGCTCGTGGTGGGCGGCCCTGGCCAGCTTGGCAGAGCAGGGGCACCAGGTGGTAATTGCTAATGGTCCCTGCCATGGGAGCTGGGTTTACCTGGGTCTGAATCCCAACGCTTTCTGAGTTCCAGAGCAGAATGTCAGTGGGCAGCTGGGTTGGCACCGGGCTGGAGTAGCGGGCACAGTGTGACAGAGGCTGCCTGGCAGCTGGGGGCTCAGCTGGTTGTCCTAAACTCTAGATTCTTGAGCTACAGCTCAAAATCGATTCCTGCTCTGGAGTTACCTTCCTGGAACTCAGCAGCTCCCATTGGGATTCTCAGAGGGACATGGAGGGCCATGGAAGCTGTGTGGCACTGGGGGATTTAAGAGCAAAGAGTTTAGACTCAGGTCATCCTTGGTTCAAGTCTTGCCTCTGCTACTTAGCGTCCCGGTGACTTTGGGCAGTGGTGTGAGTGTCATTAAACCTGTTTTCTCAGCTGTAAAGTAGGATAATATGAATGTGTCACTGGGCCTATGTAGGATAAGTGAGTTAATACCTACAAATCTTTTATCATACGGTCAGGCACATGCAGAATGCTGGGTAAATGTCGGCTTTTACTGTTATTGATGGAGCCGGGTTCATCACTTTTCAGCAGGCCGTTTGCTTCTCCGAGTCTCAGTTTCCCTCTTTGTAAAATGGGACAAATAATGCTGGCCACATGACAGTCACTCCCTGAAACTGACATTGCCCCTTTCTTTGCTCAGGAGGGGCTTGGTGTCATGTTTCAGGGGTGTTCACTAAGGAGATGGGGTTAGGTCCTGAGCAGGATTCTTAGAGCCTCTGGATCATTGAATGACAAGAAGAATTACAGTGTTTTCAAATTCCCAGATAATATTAATTAATTAATTTATTTATTTTGAGGTGGAGTCTCGCTGTCACCCAGGCTGGAGTGCAGTGGCGCAATCTCTTCTTACTGCAACCTCTGCCTCCCAGGTTCAAGCGATTCTCCTGCCTCAGTCTCCTAAGTAGCTGGGATTACAGGCTCATGCTATCACGCCCGACTAATTTTTGTATTTTTAGTAGAGACGGGGTTTCACCATGTTGGCCAGGCTTCTCAAACTCCTGACCTCAGATAATTCACCTGTCTTGGCCTCTCAAAGTGTTGGGATTACAGGCGTGAGTCACCGTGCGTGGGCCCAAAGAATTTTAAAAACTGCTGTTAGGATGTTGGAGGGATTGAGACAGAGGTAAGAACCTGGTCCTCATGGGGTATCAGCCCCTCACCAGTGGCATTGCAAAGCCAAGTAGGGGCCCCACCCAGCACCCTGAGCTTTGGAGAGCTGGGGAAGGGGAAGGGAGGGAGAGAGGTCTGTGCCCAGCGACCCCAGGACACAGGGCCCTCAGCCCCAGTTGGCAATCCACGTGCTGACCCAGCAGGCGATCTGCCTCGGGCGTTTTTTCCGTGCCAGTATCCTTTCCTTCCTGCAAGGCTGGTCCTCCAGAGACCAAATTGCATCTCGGCCAATTGCTTTCAGGCCTGGAATCAGGGCAAAGGGAGCTGATGTCCAGATGGACATTCACAGTTACCCGATGGACCACAGGAGCAGCCCTGGCCTGGGGGCCCACACATCTATTTCTCCCTGTCCTCTGCTCTGCCCTGGGTCACAGGAGAGCTGACCCCTGCAGGCTGCATTGTCCCAGCTCCCCTATACTGGCTTCTGGCAGGACCAGAGGTAAGCAGTCCGCTGGGGGTTTCTCTGACAGCCTCTCCACCCCGGGTGGCGTCTCCTGCAGCAGACGTATCTCCTTTGGGGCTCTAGTTCCTGCTGCTCAGCGGCCCCCAGCATGGGTCTAGTAAATCTAACATTGCCTCCCCGCCTTGTCTCTCCAGCCTAGGGGCTGATCTCTGGGCTTCCCTTTGTCTCCTTGCAGCTTCTCAGCTCCTCCTCCTCATTACACCCTCCTGGTTGGTAGCTGGACTCGGAGGGGCTTTGCTCTGCTGATTGGACCTTGACTCACACGGGGTTGCTTTCCTCCCAGGGGCAGTTCTATCGGATGCCCCCATGGTAGGTGAAGTTCAACTTTATTTTGGAGTCAATGTGGTCTAGTGAGAATCTAGGGCTTCAGAATCCAATAGAACAAGGTTTAAATCTCAGTGTTACTGCAAGCGCCTCCATGCCCTGGGCCAGTGACTGCAGTCTGCACATTCTTATCCAGGATCTTGGAAAGTAACAGCTGCTCCTGTGCCCTGGGCACCTATTACCACTCCAGGCACCTATTACCGCTCCGGGCACCTATTACCGACCAGGTGCTCCCACATCTGCCCCAGTCAGCCCCACAGCATTCTCAGAGGTAGATGCCCCTGCTGTGCCTGGGGGCGGGGTGGGGAGGAGGCTCTGCCCAGGCCGCCAGCTAATGGACCACAGAGCTCACCTGAGACCAGCCCCGCTGCTCCCCTCTCTGCTGCTCCTGAAATGGGCTGGGGCTGCCTTTCAGACTGGGATGCAGGAGGCCCAAATGGGGTGGTTTTTGGACAAGGGCCTCACATGGTGTGGGCCTGTCATTATTTCATGAGTGTTAGCACCTTCTCTTCCACGGCTGGCCTTTTCTTTTCGGTCTGCATCACGTTTGCCAGTATCTCCGAGTTAACCACATGCTTCCTTATGACATTTCAGCTTCTTCAAAGCACTCTGAGCTTTCTTTATGACTCAGATTAAGGTGTCCCATTTTGAGAAGATGGCTAAAGCCTGGAGCTCAGATTCTGGAAGCTTCCCGTCCTCTCCCAAAGTGCATCCTTGCTGTCCATTCCTGGGGAGACTGTGTCTCCAGCCGTGCCTACAGGCCTTATCCACCTCTGGGGGACTGGCTGGTCTTCCAGGCCCATGGCTTTTGACCCAGGTTCTGTGTTCTGAGCATGTGCTGAGTTTCAAGCCTGCCTCACCATCTGCCCCAGCTCGGGGCTTTCCATCATGAAAAAAAAAAAAAAATCACTTCTCTTCCGCTGTCGTTTGTGATAACCACATGGACGCTGAAACCCAAACCCAAGGCTGTTTCCTTTCTGTCTCCTCCGTACATCAGCGCCAGCATGACCTAGAAAGGGTCAGCACCCTCCTGGCCAGCCCTCTCACTGACTCAGTGGGGACAGCTCAGAGACACGCCTAGAGCCCCACTCTCCCGCTGCCTGCAGCCACACCCCAGGGATGTCCCCAGACGGGGCTTGGAAACAGAAACTACTTGTTTTTCTTCTTTTTACCCCCGAGCACAGTTATTTTGCAATATTGTTTGGAAAATGCACAGTGCCTTTTTTTTTTTTTAATGCTCTCTCCATTTAACCAGTCCAGAGATGAAAGTTCTCCCCTCCCAGAGAGGCATGTTGGCTCTGCTCACTCCTGCAACCTTTTCTCATTGTCCTTGGCCGTGTGTATCTGCCATCTGTGCAGTGACCCCGGTGTCAGCCTCCCTCTGAGTGCAGAGTGCTTCCCTCCTCCACCCACCCTGGCCTGGCGCTGTCTACCACCTGCCCCTCCAATGCCTGACCCTTGCCAGCTCCAGTGCCCTCAGCAGGCAGTGCCTCCCAGCCACCTTCCTCAAGCCAGGTGACAACCACTCCTTTGAGGTCCCGTGGCCCCTGACCTCCGTCTCAAAGCTCGTGCTGGCCTCACTGTAGCTGCCTTACTGTGCGTCCATCCCTGCCCTCCACCCCTACTGCACTGGACATGGAACCTCACCAAGCCAGAGCCACACTTGGTCTGTCTCCATATCCTCAGCACCTGCACTCAGCAGCCACTTAGTGCACTGATTCATTAGTCTATCAGTCGGTAACCCAGTTCCTATGCTGCTCCAGCCTTGAGCTGGTGAGACAGCTGCTGTCTGGATGCAGGTTCCCGAGGAAGGAAAACCCTCCAGCCAACACCTGTGCGTTTGGTAAAAAGGAACTATTTCCAAGCATGGTGTGTGCTCCAGGCTCTGGGCAATTTTTTATTTTATTTTATTTTATTTTATTTATTTATTTATTTATTTATTTATTTATTTATTTATTTTAGAGACAGAATCTCTCTCTGTCACCCAGGCTAGGATGCAATGGTACCATCATAGCTCAATGCTGCCTGGACCTTCCGGACTCAAGTGATCCTCCCACCTGGCTAATTTTTTTTTTTTTTTTTGGTAGGGACAAGGTCTCACTATGCTGCTTGTGCTGGTCCTGGGCTCAAGTGATCCTCCCATATCAGCCTCCCAAAGTGCTGGGATTACAGGCGTGAGCCACTGTACCTGGATGGGTTTTTAAATTAATTAAATCTAGGTGTTATCTCCATTTTCCAGATGAGAATATGGACATCCAGAGAGGTTAAGTGTCCAGCCAGATGCCACACAGCTAGTGAGTCATGGGGTCTTGACCACCGGGACCAATTCTAGATCCTTCTGGCCTCAGGGCTGGCTCTTTCCCAGACGCGTGCCTGTGGGGTCACTTAGCCAGCTAGCTTTGCTGTCTGCTGGGCTTTCCTCAGTTTCTGGTTGTAGCCTTGGACCACCTGAGGGAGGGGCTGGCTCACAACAGCCTGTAGGCCAAGTGCCCTTGTGGTGTGTTTTTGTCTAGCCAGTGAGCTGAGAATGGGTCTGACATTTTCAAAGGGTTGTAAAAACAAGGAAGACAATGCAACAAAGACTGTATGTGGCCCGAGACAGCTAAACATGTTTTCTACCTGACCCTTTACAGAAAGAGTAGACCTCTGCCAATAGACAGTGTTCCCCAGACCATTCTTCCTTGCGAGGGTTTCAGGGAGTGACCAGCGGCTGTGCAATGGTTGTGGGGGGCTGGCTTACCTCAGCCTGCCTTAGAGGGAGTGGTGACAGAGGCAGCAGTGCTCTAGGCTGGCTGAGGAGCGGTCTGACCGGCAGAGAAAGGGAGGACCAAGAGCAGTCTGATAGTCCCAGGGCAGAAGCTAGTCCCCAGAACCTGGCGTGCAGAGGTCACAGGAACATCGACCCTCTCAACCTACAACCTCAGAGGTCCCTCAGAGACTCTCTGTTCAACTGTCCCTCATACCACATGAGGTGGTAAAGAAGTGCCTCTGAGAGCTTCTTCAGAGTAGTATAGTGTCTGCTGTCTGCTTATTTGATGCTGTGGTCGTAGCATCAAGTCTGGCTCTTAGCATGTGCTTAAGTCCTATGTTTCATTGAACTGAAGCAAAATAGGCAGAATTGGCCAAGAGGAGGCTCAGGTCTCCTGAACTCTGCCTGCAGCCTCGCCCAGCCCACAGTTTGGTTGGTTTGAGGCACCCCCGCCTGCTCAACCCCGCTGGGTCCCTGGGTTTCATCTTCTATACCCTCTGGACACCAACCACTGAGCCTCACAGGCCACGGGCGTTGCCAACAAGAAGGGGTGCTCTAAAGCCTCGCTGCCCATTGATGATTAGAGCCACGCTTCCCCACTGTCCCATCATCTGAGATTCAGCGGGACTCGTCTCTGTCCCTCCCATTCTTTGCTTAATAAAAATAAAAGCTGAGTTTTTGGAAGCCAGTCAAGTCACACACTAGCCGAGAAATTAGAGCCAAAACAAATACATTTAAATGCTTGCACATCCAATATGCTTTTCAAGTAAAGCATTCAAAGGCAGGGAGTGGCTACAGGGAACATATTCAGTTGTTACAAAAAAATCAAAACAGGCCTGAAGGGAAAGCAAATCATTGGGAGAATCACAGGATGGGTTTCCAGAGCACAGCCCGCTAGGTTGCCTGCCTCCCCCAGCCAGCCCGCGTCCTTTGGCCCAGCACGCGTCTGATGGCCTCTTCCATTTTCTCCTTCTCTTTCATGGGTTCTCCCCTGAAGCTTCCTCTGGCCCCATGGAGGGCCTGGGGAGGGTGCCCAGCTTCCCAGTAGATACTTACTAACTGATGAGTGAAGACAATTTTTATTTTTAATCGTGATGATTTTTACTGCAATGTAATAAAAATTGTAATGTAAATTCTAAGTGCTTAATAGAAAAAAATAAGGAAAAAAAAACTTTCAACAGTGGTCCTACCCATCTCAACCAAGTAGCCTTCAAGGTCACTGTGCCTCTCCCCCCATGCCGGGAGAGAGAGGCCTGAGGGTCCCATGGGATGTGCTTAAAAGCCAGGCCTGGAAAGGGCTAAGGCCACTGCAAACAGCCCCGGCTTGATCACACAGACCGTTTAATGGCAAGACGTCCCAGCCTTTTTCTTGAACTCCTGAGCTCAAGCGATCCTCCTGCCTAAGCCTCCCAAAGTTCTAGAATTATAGGCATGAGCCACCATGCCCAGCCCCAGCCTTTTGCTATGACTGTAATTTTTTGTTAATGTTTTGTTTTGCTTTTACTAGTTGTTGAGCTGTGACTACTTAATATAAAATTTTGTCTCTTTTTTGGTATTGCCATTATATCCTACAAATTCCCATTCATGAATTCATTTTAAGCCTCCTTTTTGCTGGCTGCATAATATTCTAAAGTGCAAGTGTACCATAACTTACTTAAGCAATCCCCTATAATTGGGCGCATGAGTTGTTTCTGGTTTTGTTTTGCCATTTTAAATAATGCCGTGTTGAGTTTTTTGATGCGTTAAACTTTATACCCATTCTGGGCTCATTTAACAACATTGGCCTTACTCTCTACAAGGTATTGTGGGAGATTGGAGGATAAATGAGATAAAATCCCTTTAAATAAAATGCAGATACAAAAAACTTTAGTTCAAAGCAGTTACGTGGTTGCTATATACTCAGACGAGAACTGGGATACGGAAGAGTTTTGCCTGGACTTACTGGGATTTCAAGAAAGTCACAGGAGAAAATCTGAGACTTTGCAGCCATAGCCCAGGGGAAGTCAAATGGACAGTCCAGCAAAAGGGGTCTCTGGTGGGTGACCTATGCCAGCAGCAGGTGTTACCTGGGCTGGCATAGCAAGCGGGTTGCATCTCAAGCGTTAAGTTCGTTTTCAGTGGTTGCGAGGAGTACTATGCGGACGTCAGAGGGGAGCGGCTCAGTGGGTAACTTTAGCAGCGCCTGCCCATAGACCCAGGTTGGTGGAGCAGTGGGGATGGCATACACCTAACACGGCCATCCCCAGCCTGAGAGGTTCATCTCAGGGAGAGCTCAGGGCTGGTTTTGGCTTGGCCCATGCCCAGAACTCTGTTCCTTAGGTTGAGGCCTCTTTGAGCCATTCAAATTAAGACGATTATGGGTCCAGACATTTCGAACTGCAGGTTTTGAGGTCCTCTTTTGGAGAGCGTGCAATCTGAATAGACAGACGAGAATTGCCTCTGGGCCCTAAGCTGGGAGAACAGGAAAGCAGGGAACCTGGGAGGCCGAAGACAAAGCAGTTTTGCCAGGCTAGAGCCCTGGACTGCTTCTCCCAGAGGACAGACCTGTTTTCCTTCCCTGCTTAATTCCAGTCCTGACAAATGCACCCACCTCTGGCCGTATTGCCCGACTAGGAGCGCCAGGGGAGGGCTGGTGGTGGGAGTGGGCCTGTCCCAGGTGTCCTGCCGGGGGCCTCTCCACAGCCCCCTACATTCCTGCCTGTTGAACTGATCTGTGGTCCTTTCTTAAGCCCCTGCAGGTGCCATGACTCAGCAGCCCCAGGAGGACTTTGACAGGAGCGTGGAGGATGCCCAGGCATGGATGAAGGCTGTGCAGGATCAGCTGCAGGTCAATGACAACACGCAGGGGCCTCGCGCAGCCCTGGAGGCCAGGCTGTGGGAGACAGAGGTATGCAGAGGCGTGACCTCAGATGGCCCTGTGGTCTTGGCCCCGTCCTGCCCCGCCCTCAGACCTCAGGTTTCCTATCTGTTAAAGGCAAGGGTGGACTAGACCAGTGTTTCTCAAACTCTGATGTGCACACAGATCTCCTGGAGATTTTGTTTAAGTGCAGACTCTGATCCGGTCTGTGGAAGTGAAGCCCAAGACTTTGCTTTTGGCAAGTTCCAGGTGATACCATTATTGCCGGTCCTTGGAACACACTCTGATGATAAGGGACTAGAGCCTGTCCTCTCACCCTGCTGTCCCTGCAAGGGGAACCTGTGCCGCCAGGTGGGTCCCCCAGCCCTTGCTGGGGGGCTTCCCACCCCTTCTCTGCTTCTGCCTGGTTGGGGTCCCTGCCAGATCTGGATTGGCCAAGGTCTTCCCCCAGAGGAGAGGAGAAGGGGCTCTGCCCAGCTAGGAGTGACTTCCTGAGCTTCTCCAGAACCGGAGTCTGGCTTTACCCACCCCACCTGGCACAAGTCCATGTAGCACTAAGTGCTGGTGCCCAGTGCCTGGCCTGGCATCGTGGTGCCCCTCTCTGAGAGTGGGTTGCCCACAGCCTGGGGACAAGAGGGAAGAATACTGAGCTAAGAGTCAGCAGCTGGAGTTATTATCTCCTTGCTGATGCTAGATTGCTGTGTGACCTTGGTCAAGTCCCTGTCCCACTCTGGGCTTCAGTTTTCCCATCTGTAAATGGAGCAGTTGACTTACACACCTCTGGGGTCACATCCATTTAGATACTCCATAATTCTAATTTATCACCCAACAATGGTTGCTCGCAGTTGGGGGGTGCTGCCTTTTCCTACAGCAAACCAGTCACCCAGCCAGGCTGGAAGCAGTGGTGACCCCACAGCTGGTTCCTTGTGTATTTCCTTTGTGTGTGTTGTCTTCTCGATTCTGCACACTGCGCACCGTATTGCATATATCTCGTGCCCTTTCTGGAAGTGGACAGTGGGAATTAAGAATCCTCATCACCTTTCTGAGTCAGTGTTTGATTTCAGTGTCACCACCACATCCAGAGGCAGGGGCCTTTTGTCTGCCTTTTGCAACTGGGAAATGGAGTCTCCTCACACCGTTTCCTGTGCCTGGAGAGCCCTCTCACTCACGTTCAAGCTCTCTGCTGTGCTCCCTTTGCCTTCTGTTTGGGAAGCTCCCTCACAGATCACCCAAGAGTGGAATACCCCCTGCTTTCCGCCATCCCTGTGCCAGGGCTGGGGCTGTGCAGGTGGGGGAGGCCCACCCTGCTCTTGAGGGTTCCCAGCCTAATGGAGACAGATATGCAGTCATGGTGACTGCACAAGCATGTATAAGGCACACCCCTAACGTGGGTCCCGTGATGTTATTTTCTTCCTCTAAAACCTTCCATGGCTCTCACTGTCCACCAAGAAAAAACAAACTTCACCCGGCATCAAAAGTCCCCCACTATCTGCACCACTCTGTTTTCCAGCCTTAGCTCTCCACACTGTCACCCCTCCCAAGCTCACACCTGCCTCAGCTCTCTACACTGTCACATCTCGCAAGCTCACGCCAGCCTTAGCGCCAGCCACTGTCACCCCTCCCAAGCTCACACCGGCCTTAGCTCTCCACACTGTCACCCCTCCCAAGCTCACACCGGCCTTAGCTCCAGCCACTGTTACCCCTCGCAAGCTCACACCGGCCTTAGCTCTCCACACTGTCACCCATCCCAAGCTCACACCGGCCTCAGCTCTCTACACTGTCACATCTCGCAAGCTCACGCCAGCCTTAGCTCCAGCCACTGTCACCCCTCCCAAGCTCACACCAGCCTTAGCTCCAGTGACTGTCACACCTTGCAAACTCACGCCAGCCTTAGGTCCAGCCACTGTCACCCTTCACAAGCTCACACCGGCCTTAGGTCCAGCCACTGTGACACCTCACAAGCTCATGCCCTCCTTCGATTGGCCGAAGACCTCCTAGACTTTCCATTGCCAAGCCTTTGTTCACGTGTTGCCTCTGTTAGGAATGCTCTTTTGTTTGGGTCTGCGTGTACACAAGAAATGAAACCCTCCTGTCCGTGCATCTTTCCTGACCAGTTTCCCCCTTTCTCAGCCCCAGCTCCTGACCTTCCCTGTCTGTGGGCATCACAGCCCTGCCTGTGTGCTCACTGTGTTAAGGTGCTTAGCATTTCAAACTTTCTACCCTTTGCTGGCAGGTCTTTCCCCGCAGCTGGTGGTTCTGGTTTAAGCAAAGTCAAGGGCGGTCCTTATGAAGACACATTGGCAGGCAGGGTGGACGGGCCCTGGAAGCCAGAGGCAGCACTTCTGTGGGCCCCGAGGGGGTGGGAGTCCAGGCAGAGGGCAGTCGTGGCCTGAGCCTTCTGCCACTGTCTCCTCCCACGGGGCTCCGGCATGCTTCATTTATTGTGTGTTTTGCCATTTTCAAAACCAATTTCACAATAAGAAAGAAAACATTTTCCTGTTGCCAGCTGGTAAGAGGGGGCAGCTAGTGCCTCTCGACCTACCCGTGGGACCTGCCCCCAGGTTCTGGGATCTCCCTTGTGCTTCCTCCACCAACTCTGTTAGGCTTGTCTCCAGTGCCTGTTTGCTGCGGTGACGAGGACATGGACTCTGATCCAGTTCTGATCCTTAATAGCCGTGCAGCCGGGGGGATGTCCCATGCCTTCCCGGGACCTCATGTTCCCATCTGTAGAGCAGGAGCGAACCCCCTCAGCCCTCGTGTTCCCAAGGGGTTAAGGGAAACTCCAGAATCCTCATGGGATGGGAGCTTTGTGTAAGGTGTGATTGGAGAACCCATCACTTCTGGGTTGAGAGCTTGGCTACTGGGCCTGCAGGCCTGGGCTCCAAAATCTGCCGTGGCTGTGACACCTCAGGAGGGTTTCCCAGAGCTCTCTGAGCTTCAGCTTGCTTCCGGGGAGAGTGATAGCTGCTGCCTTGCAGGAAGGAGGGAGGATTGAGGAGAATCACTTATAAACACGCTTGTATGCACAGTGCAGGGTATGCTGGCAGAGCTGGCTAAATGGAGGCGATTGTTTCTTGTGGTTTTAGAAGCTGGGATATACAATGTACCAACTGTCCCTGACCATCCCCAGAGCCTCCAGGAGTGGGTCTTAGGAGCTTCCAGCCACACTCCCAGGTCCAGCATAGGTAGTTATTTATTTGTTTATTGAGATGGAGTCTCGCTGTATTGCCCAGGCTGGAGTGCAGTGGCACGATCTCAGGCTCCCTTGTCCTGTATCTGGGTCCTGGCCTGAGCCAGGCAGCTTCCTCACCAGCTTCTGGGCCACCCTCTTGGTCAGGAGCATTCTGGTGTTTCCCAAAGCTTGGTTTCCCAGTGCACTCAACCTTCAATATATCTTACTTCCCTACCTTTGCTCAAATATCCTTCTCCAATTGTCTTTAATTAGAGACCTGCAGGCTTGATGCCAATGCCACCTTCTCCACAAAGCCTTCCTGGATTTCTCCCATCCCTCCTTGAGCTCTCATACAAACTTTGCGGTCTCTTCTGACCCTTTTTGCAGTCATCTACGCTCTTATCTGCAGCCCTCTTTCCTACCAGCTTGTTCATCCAGGACCCTAGCACCCAGCGTAATGCTCAGCTGGGGGTCACCTGGTCTTGGCTGGGTTGAGGGAAAACCCTGATTAACCCCATTCCTCCACTTTCCCGGTCTCCTGATTCTTCTCTCCAAGGTGTTTCCTTACATCTGCTCCCCACCTTCTCCTTGACCTCATTGGCTGCTTCAAATTGGAATAATTTTGTGGCTGCAGTTCAAGTACTTTCTCCCACTTGGCTGCGCAGCCCTTGCCAAGCACTCCTGGACTGTGTCCTTGCTGGTGACGGGCTATAAAAGAACCTCGCACCAGCCAAAGAGTGTAATCATCAGGGCAGTCAGAGTGGAGTCTACTTCTCAACATTTGGCTTTTCCAGCCCAGCCACAGCCTCTGGCCTCCCCTGGCTTCAGGCCTCCAATAAACACCCTACAGGTTGATCTTTCAGGGCAGATGTTTCTTCTCCAAGTCGGGGAAGGCGGCTTGGTGTCTGGCCTGCCTTTGGACCAGCCAGCTCCTCTGCTTTGGTAAAGAAGCATCAAACTCACTCCCTTGAAAAGGCAGCGGGTCTTGGGTCTTTGTGTCCCCCTCTGTCCAGCCTGTGCCTCTTTCATGAGGATAAGAAGGACAAAGGTCCAGGGGCCTGGGGGGACCACACAGTCAGGACACCAGGCTTTGGAGAAGGGGCCATTGTCCACACAGGACATTCCAGACCTGGCTGCTTCTTCTGGGTGTGGCCAAGGGACATGGAATTTCACTTCTTCCCCAGAGTTGTTGGCTCCTGTGATTTTCAGAGCTGGACTCCATCCGAGCTGCAACTGGGAGCAGGTGTGGAGGAGACTTCTCTGGCAGCTACAGAGAATCATTCCTAAGGCTTATGGTTTCCGTGGGTCCCCAGCTCCCCCGTTTGTAAAATCGGACTTATCGTGATGCCCGTCTTGCTAGCTTGGGGAATATGAGTCTCCTTTCACATTTCTGGGAATCAGAAACATCATCTTACTTTTTTTTTTTTTTTTTTTTTTTTTCCTGAGATGGTATGATGCTCTGTCACCCAGGCTGGAGTGCAGTGGTGTGATGGCTGGAGTAAAGTGGCGCGATCTCGGCTCACTGCAGCCTCCGCCTCCCGGGTTCAAGCAATTCTCCTTCCTCAGCCTCCTGAGTAGCTGGGATTACAGGTGCACGCTGTCGTGCCCAGGCTAATTTTTGTATTTTTAGTACAGATGGGGTTTCACCGTGTTGGCCAGGATGGTCTCGAACTCCTGACCTTGTGATCTGCCCGCCTCAGCCTCCCAAAGTGTTGGGATTACAGGTGTGAGCCACCGTGCCTGGCCCTTTTTTTCTTATTTTTATTTTTTTAGTGACAGGGTCTTGCTCTGCTGCCCAGGCTGGAGTGCAGTGGTGTGATCATGGCTCACTGCAGCTTCAACCTCCTGGGCTCAAGCAATCTTCCTGACTCAGCCTCTTGAGTAAAAAGGACTATAGGCATATGCCACTATGCCTGGCTAGTTCTGTTTTGTTTTGTTTTGTTTTCATAAAAAAAATGCTTTTGGAGAGGTGGGATCTCACTATGTTGCCCAGGGTGATTGCAAACTCCTGGCCTCAGCAATCCTCCTGCCTTGGTCTCCCAAAGTGCTGGGATTACAGGCATGAGTCACCACGTCCGGCCTACTATTATTTTTAATCAAATTAAATCTCTCTCTGAATGGCAACAAATTCATCCTCAGCCATGCTGTGGAACCCTGCCCCTGGGTGGTGTGAAACGTCCTGGGTGGATAATCATATTCAGTCTAGAACATTCCGCACTGACCCTTGGGTCTTCGGGCCACACTGGCCACTATGGTACTTTTGTTTGCCCCATCGTTGCTTGCTGCTGAGAGGGACTAGGGGTCCCTGTCTGGGTATTGCTGTGGCCATCACCCCCTGGGCTCCTGCCACATCCTGCTGCTTGGCCAAACAAACCCTGTTTCCTCTCTTGGGGCGTCTCCCCATTCTTCACTCTCCCTGAGCACCCCCCATGCACATGCACACAGAGAGCCTTTGGAAGGAGCTTGTTTGCCTCACTGTTTGGTAATACACGTAGGAGGGGAAGACCCCTCTATACTGTTATCATCGTCATCATCATCATCATCATCAACGATTATTGTATGGAGTAAAAAAAAAGGATGGGGACCGTTACCCATTTGCACACATTGGGGAAGGGTCTACATAACTGTTCAACAGTTTACAAAGTACACTAACTTATACCCATGTTTAATTCATAGTGTTTTTATTTTATTTTTATTATTTTTAATATTATTTTTTGAAGCAGGACCTCACTCGGGCACCCAGGCTGGAGTGTAGTGGCTTGATCATGGCTCACTGCAGCCTCGACCTCCCAAGCTCAAGCAATCCTCCCACATCAGCTTCCCAAGTAGCTGGGACTACAGGCGTGTGCCACTACATCTGCCTAACTTTTAATTTTTTTTTTTTTGGTAGAAACGTGGTCTCACTGTGTTGTCCAGGCTGGTCTCAAACTCCTAAGCTCAAGCAATTCTCCCGCCTCAGCCTCCCAGAGTGCTGGGATTATAGGCATGCAGCACTGTACCTGGCTAATAGTGTTTTTAAAGTTAATATTATATAACCCTGGGAGATGGACAAGCAGAGATTGTTATCGTTGTCTCAGGATGAAAAAGGGAAACTCAGAGTAGTCTAGTGACCTGCCGGGGGTCACACAGCTGTCAGTGGGGCCGCATTCCACATGGCAGGAGCTCCTCCCTCACCCCAGCCGTGGGGAAGGGTCAGAGACAAGCAGGCTACTGGGAAGCCAGTGTGAGGACACTGACCGCCAGCCCCCGGGGAGACAGGCTGGGAGTCTGAGCTTGAGCTTTAGGCCATGCCTGCTGTTAGTAAAGACAGATCCGAAGATAAGGATAATAATAATAATAGTGAGCAGGTAGTGACTGGGATGCAGTGTGGACTGGGCAGTGTGCTCATGGCTCTCCCTACATTACCTAATGCTTATCTTCCCTCATTCTTAGGCCTAGAGAATGTCACTCCTGTGACAAAGGTCACATCAGTAGTGAGGAGTGGCCCTGGGTTTGGAATCCAGTCATATTTGCCTACAGAGACCAAGCCTTGGCTGCCACTGAATAATAACAGTGGAATAGTAACTGGAATAGTAACATCAATGACAACAGCTAGCATTGCTTGGAGATTTACTCTTTGCTGGACATCATGTGTTGGTCTTGGTCCTCCAAGAAGCTGACACCAAGATGAGATAAAATGTGCATGGCATTTATTAGGGGGATCACCCCTGGGAGAATATGGGGAGGAAGGGAACCAGGAGAGGCTGGTCAGAGGGATGGAGATGTGACCCCAAGGCCAGGAGAGCAGGGAGGAAGGAGCAGGGTCAGGAGGGGCCATCTCAGACTGCTGTGGGTTCTAAGGCAGTTAGCAGGAACATGGGCTGTCTGTGAGTTACAGTCACTCACTCAGCATCTCCCAGGAATGGAGCTGCTTCAGTGTCCCGGCTGCTCTTGGTCTCTGGTGGGAGCAGCCTCAGGAGCAAGTCTCTGGTGCAAACTGCAAAAGACAGAGATGATTCGGGAGCCTCAGCTGGACCCCGGGTTGGGCCAGCTCCCTGCTGTCCCCTGAGAGGTAGATTCTCACGCTGTACACTGAGACATGTACCTCACATGCATTTTCTCATCATTTAATCCTGAAAAAAATCTGAGAGATAGATGTGATTAATACTTTCTTTTTACAAATGAGAAAACCAAGTCCAAGGAGAGAACAAAACTTGTCTGAGTTCACACTCTAGAAATGGGCTGAGTGGGGAAGGAGGAAGCCATTCGTCGGACAGCACCCAGCATGCTAATCGCGTTTGCTCCCGCCTCTTACCCTCAGAGCTATTAGCAGGTTGCCCAAGACCCCACAAGAAGGGGTGCAGGGGCTGTGATGTGAATCCCAGATCCTCTGGCCTTCGAGTCCTGGCTCTTTGCACCCTGCCACTGTCTTCCCAACGCTGTGCCTGTGTGCCTTTTGCTCAACCCTGGAAACTGGCTTGTGTGTCCACAACAGAAAATATGCCAACTGGAGCCCGAGGGGCGTGTGAAGGTGGACCTGGTGCTACGGATGGCCGAAGCCCTCTTGGCATGCTGCCCTGGGGACCAGAAGCCCGAGATCCTGACCCAGCTGAAGGACATCAAGGCCCAGTGGGAGGAGACGGTCACCTACATGACTCACTGTCACAGGTAGGGCATCCGGGGCCTTTGTCCACAGCCGCCATTGACCCTCCTTGCCCACCGCAACACTAGCTTGGGCCCTCTGCCCAAGAGACATTTCTCTAGTCCTGGGATTCCAGGAGACAGGATATTCTGTTGGGATTAGGGCCAGCCCTGCCTGCCTCTTTCTAATTATAATCAGGTCGAATGATGATAACAGACACTGGGAACCCAGCATATTTTGCCAACAATTCCCAAGAGACTTACCGTGTGTGCATCCTCCAGAGCATGGCACGGTGGCTCTGGAGAAAGAAGGCCTGGGGCGCTGCTAGCACTGTAGCCAGACTCCCTGCCTGTACCAGGAAGCTGGGTGGTGGTCGGCGGGGACAGGGGGTGGTGGGGAGCAGACACTCGGACAGACCTGGCATTGACTCTTGTCCTGCTGGTTACTTCCTGTGTGGCTTTGGGAAAGTGACCTGACCTCTCTGAACCTCAAGCACCTCCTCTGGACAATGGGAATAATCAAGTGCTCCTTGAAGGTTGTTAGGAGGGTAGAACGGGATAGCAAGTGTCAAGAGCGAGGTACACTGCTTGGCGCAAAGTAGGCCCTCAGTAAACAAGAGCTGCCAGGATCATCTCCATTTTTATAAAGCAAGGATGTGCATGGAGATGGGAATGACTCTTCCCAGTGCTTTCTGTTTTCTAAATCCTCGCACTTGAAATTCCGAACAAAGTGGCTTGATGTTGGCTGGGGAGATAGAGCCACCTCCATGTTAGAGATGGAGAAACTAAGGCACGCGAAGAGGCAGGGTTGCAGAGTGAGTTCACAGCACCCCTGGAACCCACACGCAGGCTCCCAGCCTTCTGTCCCCATTGGGTTCAACAAGCCCACAGATGCAGCGGTGCTTTGCCGCTGCCTGGACACATCCCAGCCGCAGTCTGCTCCTAATATTAGTGGGTGTGCGTGTGCCAGGGGCCTGGAGAAACTGTGTTCAGAGCCCCAGTGCCAGAGAGAAATGATTGGGGGTGTCTGTGCATTGATAGTGGGAGTTCAGGGCCAGGATTTAAGGTGCTGGAGGTAAAGGACTCCCCAAGATGTGTCCCCAAAACTGGTGGTTCTGAGAGAAGGTTTGGAGTCTGAGCTCCCCGTGGCTTCTACCCTCACACAGGGAGCTTATTTACTGGGCAGAGGGTCTTATCCAGTAGGACTGAGGGAGGGTCTAGAATCTGGAGTGTCAACCAGCTGCCCAGGTGACTCAGGGGCCAGAAAGGGCATCATCATGTCCCCAGACCACAGCCCCCTAGTATTGGGGAGGGGGTGGCAGCACGGATCCCCGACCCGGGAGGCAGGTGGCGGGTTCCCTCACAACCTTGAGGTCTCTGTGCCCACAGCCGCATCGAGTGGGTGTGGCTGCACTGGAGCGAGTACCTGCTGGCCCGAGATGAGTTCTACCGCTGGTTCCAGAAGATGATGGTCACCCTGGAGCCCCACATCGAGCTCCAGCTGGGCCTGAAGGAGAAGCAGTGGCAGCTGAGCCACGCCCAGGTGCTGCTGCACAACGTGGACAACCAGGCGGTGCTCCTGGACCGGCTGCTGGAGGAGGCAGCCTCCCTGTTCAACAGGATCGGGGACCCCAGCGTGGATGAAGATGCCCAGAAGAGAATGAAGGCCAAGTATGATGCAGTGAAGGCCAAGGCCCAGGTGAGGGTGAGGCTGAGTGGGCTGCATCTTCACCCACCCATCCATGTATCCACTCTTATCTATCCATTCCAGCCACTGTTTGCCTACTATCAAGCTGTCTACCTCCTGTCAATCTATCTTCCTACTATCAATCCATCTACTCACCTGTTCCCTATCCAACCACCCTCCCATCCATCTACCCACTCACCCATCTACCTCCCCACTAAATCACCAAATCTCCCCTTCACTATCCACCCACACACCACCCCATTCACTTATCTACCCCACCATTTGTTCATCCACGTATCCTGCCACGCATCTGTTGACTCACTCTTCCATCTACTTCCCCGCCAGCCTAACCAATCTCCTATTCATCTCTTCAAACAATTGCCCACCCATTCATCTATCTATCCATTCACCTACCCATCAACCGAGCCACCTCTTCCTCACTCACCCATTCACTCATCCATCTCTCCACTGCCTACCCCTTCACCACCTACCTACCCACTATCGACCGTCACCCACTCGTTTATCCCACCATCCACCCACCTAGCTACCCATCCCCCAACCCTCACCTACCTAGTCTTCCACCGCCCCCTCACTCATCCACCATTATCTACCATCCAGACACCCAGTGTTGCGCAGTGCTTAATATACATATGGGTGTGTTGACCGACTGGTGGACTGTGATGTTCACTTTGATCCAAACAGCTTCCCCCCTTCTCCTCCTTTCTCTCTCTTCCTCTCTCCCTCCTCCCCTCCCTTCCTCCTTCTACCCTTTAGTCCTTCTCCTTCAGTGTTTCCTCCTTGCTCTCTCTTGCCCTTGCCCCAGTCCCTCTGTCCATCCCCTGTCTACATTTCCTCAACCCATTCTTGCCTTAATTAGGAAACAGTTCATTGAGTTACCAAGTCCAATTATATTTTTTAGAAATTTCATTTGGTTCTGTATTATGTCTCCCTGTTCTTTTTAATACATTTTGTCATTTTCCCCCTGAGATTTTGCATTCCTCCCCGATATAGCTTATATTTGCAATCATTCTAAACATACGTATTTTACAGTCTCCATCAGATTGTTCTAGTGGCTGAAGTTCCAGGGTCTAAGGCTGAAGCTCCATGTCAGGCACCTGTGTGTCCCCTGACATGGTGGATTGTTTCCTTGGGAGGCGTCGTCCTTTTGAGCTCTGAGCTCAGCCTAAGCAGGCTGTGTCTGCAGAAGCCCACGGCTGGGACAC
The DNA here is from genome assembly GCF_037993035.2 of Macaca fascicularis. Taxonomy (NCBI): domain Eukaryota; kingdom Metazoa; phylum Chordata; class Mammalia; order Primates; family Cercopithecidae; genus Macaca; species Macaca fascicularis. The sequence goes on along the minus strand of NC_088381.1, from coordinate 163,528,691 downwards.
CGCCTGAGAGTGGCTTTCTGTTGGCTTCAGCCGGGCTCCCCCGGAGGTTTATCTTCATGACTCCTATTTTTATGTCAGTGAATTGGCTTGGGGGTTCCCAGATCAAGCAGATATTGTAAACGTGAACCCCAAGCCAGAATCATGCAACAGGCCCCAACTCCATATTCTGAAGGGTGATTGGGTTTTTTGTTTGTTTGTTTGTTTGTTTGTTTTCAGGCCGAGGCTAAAACACACAAGTTTCCTTCTTGAATTGTGTTTGTAACAGTTTTTTTTTTCTACTTCACCCTTTGGCTAGTGGGGGCGGGCAGTCACTTGAGGCTCTCTTTTTGCAGTGGTCTCTGTTGCCTCTGAGCCCAAAGTCTCACTTCTTACCCTAAGCCTGAGCATTAAACCCAAGCTTCTAGTAACCAAGACTTCAGGCACCTGTGTGAGCTTCACAGGGTGGTTTCCTGGGCATCTTTACTTCTGGCCCATGGGAAGGTCTCTTCCCTCGGTGTGACGTGGGTCTGCATTGAAACAGTGTTTGCTATGTTACATTTTATCTGGCATTTCTGGCTCTCTAGTCAGCTGTAGAGCTGGAACTGGACGTCTCCTGGGTTCTTCATGCTGACGGTTTAAGGGAAGTAAGCTCTATGATAAGCAGAGCTAGAGAATCCACCAGGAACAGGACTCTGGCGCTTGGGAAAGGACTTGGATTCCAAGCCAGGCACTGCTGCTTCCCAGCTGTGTGGCCTCAGGGCAGCTCACCTGACCCGCACCCTGGTTGTGGGGGCTGTATGGTTACATGTGAGCTCTTTGAAAACTGGCAAGCATTTTGCCAATATAAAGAATGACTTCTACTCTCAGTAGCAGTGAGAATAAATAGTAACAACAGTGGCTCTTTGCCATGCAGCAGGTGCTCAGAACTATCTATTGAAATAATGAGAACTCCACCCCTGCAGTTTGAAGGCAAGCAACCCCCAGGGCCACAGAGAGGAGCGACAGGAGGCTCCAGGAGACTGCACAAGGTCCCGAATGGATGGGATTCGACTTGGTTCTTGCAGAGGCAGCCAACTGGCCCTCATCCGGTCCTGCCAAGTCCTGTGTGGCACAGGCAGGCTTCATGGAAGTTCTCTCTCACTCCAGGTCTGCCCCTCTGGCCCAGCTGGGACAGGTGCCTGGCTCCACAGCCTCTTTGCTGTGACTTTACAGGAAACAGGTGCTCGTGCCAATCAGCAGAGAGCGCCTGGTGCAGGGTGTAGAGATGAGATCAAAAGTTGTTGGTGTGTGTGCAGGTTTGCATGTATGTGCGTGGGTGTGTGTGCATGTTTGTATGTGAGGGTGGATGCTGGGGTGCTGAGTGAGCATCAATTCCGGCCCAGATGCTGAAATGATTGCCTCTAAGAGCCTCATTTTAATTCCCGGAGGCTCTCCCCTCACATGATCCAAAACACTATAGATACCATAGCTCTTATTAGTGAGAGCTGTTTTTTCTAACCTTTTCCTGTCTCTGACCTCATCTGCTCCCCCAACCTTTCTATGAAGTAGATGGAGAAGCTGTTATTGAACTCTTTTTTTTTTTTTTTTCTGAGACTGAGTTTCACTCTTGTTGCCCAGGCTGGAGTACAATGGCACGATGTCAGCTCACCGCAACCTCCTCCTCCCAGTTTCAAGTGGTTCTCCTCCCTCAGCCTCCCGAGTAACTGGGATTACAGGCATGCACCACCACGCCTGGCTAATTTTTTTAGTAGAGATGGGGGGGGTCTCTCCATGTTGGTCAGGCTGGTCTTGAACTCCCGACCTCAGGTGATCCACCTTGGCCTCCCGAAGTGCTGGGATTACAGACGTAAGCCACTGTACCCGACCTTTTGGACTCATTTTTTAGATTAAAAAACATTCTATGTGTCAGACACCAGCGGCCCAGTAGAAAAAGCCAGAGGTGCTTGCGACTCCTAAGGTGGTACTCCCTGCAGCTGCACCTCAGGTCCTGGGTGAGTGCCTGCACCTGTGACCATCAGGATGCGCTGGGGCCCCGGGTGCTTCTGTGGTCGGGCTGGGACAGTGAAAGGCAGGTTTGAGCTGCTGAAGAGGGAGCCCTTGCGTCCAGGGCTCTCAAGAGGCAAAGGCCCACGTGGCAGTGTCCTGGGGCAGGAGCGTGGGAGCCTGCGTCATGTGCGGAGACAGCAGTGATGGGGGAGATTTGGGGGATGGTGAGGGGGAGGCTGCCTCCATGGTGGAAGCCCTTGGAGTTGCCAGATGGCTGGCCAATGCTGATGCCAATGTGGAAATGGGGTGCTGTTGTTTGTGGGGTGGCTGGACCCTGCATGGAGAAGTGAATTCAGTTTTGGCTTTCTCAGCTGTTGGTTGAAGGCCCCTGATGAAGTGTTCCTGCAAGCTTGAGGACTTTGTTCTCACTCACAGGGAGCCGGGTCAGCTCTTAGACAGGAGAGCTGTGGTGTACCCTGGGGGTGTTTCCTGCCTCTATAAGCTGGTCGTGGGGAGGACTGAGGGGTAGGTGGGGAGGGGCTAGGCAGACCCCTACGGCCCCTTTGATCTTGTATTCAGAAGGTGTGAGCATGCATTTGTAAGGTATGAGGAGCTATAGCATCCACCAGATTCTATGGATGGAGCTTTCATGGATCCAGAGGGTGCTATGTTCTTCCTAAGCCTGAGAGGCTCCTGAGAGGGGCAAACTTTTCCATCGCCCTTGGCCGGAGATTTAACCACCCAATCCTAAGCTCCTCATCAGCAAGGTGGGATGCAGTCCCAGGCGTCGACCTCCTGGGTGTCCCCAGCCCTCCAGCCCCAGACAAAGGGGGAGGATTCCAGCCTTATCCCAAGGTGGGTGGGGACTCCACATACCCAGCAGCCCACAGGGATCCTTGATGGACCCGGCCTCCCAGTCCCTGCTGTGAACATTTGATGAAGATCTCCCCTGCATAAAAGGTCTCTCAGGGCAGTCCTCAGACTCCAGCAACAGATCTGTCCTGGTGCCTTCCTGGGGATCCAGGCCTGGCTTCGGGGTGGGATTGGTGTCTAGGTTCAGATTAGTGCTCTTACTTTTACCTATGAGAGCCCATTGCCACTGCTTGCCGTGCTAGGAACAGGCCACTGCTCCAACGAGGACGACCCATTTTTGACGTCCAACATGTTAATTAGCACAGCCTCTAGGGTTGATGGGGACAGAGCCACAGAAGCACCATGGGGTCCTCCCTGAACTGGAGCCTTTGTGACCACCTGATGGAGGGAGATTCTTGACTAGGGCCAAGGCTAAGCCCAGAGGGGAGCAATGGCACATTATCACCCCACAGCGTTTGCAAGTGAAGTGTAGACAGGGCAGGCTGGCTGCGGGGAGGGGCTTGCTTGTTTGTTTTTAATCCTGATTTAGTTTTCCCAAAGGCAGGCACATGGCAGCATCCTCACCCCCCGCTGCTGCCCGTGGCGGCCCTCACAGAAGGCGCGTCTGTCTGGCATCTTGGCCGTGAACCAGAGCTGCTTGTGATGAATCAGAGCTGCTCGTGCAGCCCTTTGCAGGGGCATAAATCCACACCACCCTTGTTAATTGGTTGAGTTTTGACATTTCTGACAGCTCTGCCCGCCGCAGATGGTGTAATTGCTGGGGCTAACAAGAAGGTTGAGCACCTTCCCGTTTGTCACCCTGTCATTCTCCAGCACGGCTGGATTCTGCCCTGTTACTGTTATGCCTGGCGCAGGTCTCAGCTGGATCCCCGCACCTCCTGCCAAGGTCCCCTCTGAGCACCTGCTCCCCATCACACAGACTTTTATTTACCCTGGACTTCTCCGGGTGCCAGCACCTCATCCTTCACACCCTGGGGGCTGCGGCCGGCACTTCCATGGGATAGTTCACTCCCGGCTGCGTCTATCACCATCAGCGCGGCCAGGGGCCCAGCATTCAGCCTCCGCCTGTTACTCCTGACCCGCTTTGTTTCATGAATGAGCCTTTCCTGTGGATGGAGGAGGCTCCAGGAGAGGTTTGACGGATTTAAATAACCCTGCAGGAAGGGAAGCCAGCAGGGGAGCTTGCGGAGGCCTCGGAGCCATCCTTAGGGCTGCAGGCGGAAAGCATGAAGGGCACCACACCCACCCCGCCGCCACCCCCCCCCCCCGCCCCGCGCTTGCTCCACTTTCAGATTCAAGCAGGGCCCACGTTTTGTAAGAATTTTGTCTGTCTTTATTCAAGTTGTAAACTAGTTCAATTACTATAACTTTAAAATAGGCTTTTGACTGGGCGAGGTGGCTCACGCCTGTAATTCCAGCACTTTGGGAGGCTGAGGCGGGTGGATCACTTGAGGTCAGGAGTTCGAGACCAACCTAGCCAACATGGTGAAACCCCATCTCTTCTAAAAATACAAAAAAAAAAAAAAAGAAAAGAAATAAAAGAGAATAAAAGCTAGACATCATGGTGCACCCCTGTAATCCCAGCTACTTGGGAGGCTGAGGCATGAGAATCGCTTGAACCCAGGAGGCAGAGGTTACAGTGAGCCAAGACCAGGCCATTGTACTCCAGTCTAGGGGACAGAGCGGGTCTCTGTTTCAAAAAATAAGAAATAAAAATAGGTTTCTAAATAAGAATGTATGGTGCCTCCCATGTTATTTCTGTTTTTCACAACCCCAGTTGGAGTGCTCAACATTTGTTATTGTTGTTGTTATTTTTTGAGACAGAGTCTTGTTCTGTCAGGTGAGATAGGCTGGAGTGCAGTAGTGCAGTCACAGCTCGCTGCAGCCTCTACCTCCCGGGCTCAAGCAATCCTCCCGCCTCAACCTCCCAAGTAGCTGGAACTACAAGCGTGCTTCACAAACCCAGCTAATCTTTAAATTTTTTGTAGAGATGCCATATCACTATGTTTCCAAGGCTGGTCTCGATCTTCTGGGCTCAAGCGATCCTCCTGCCTCAACCTCCCAAAGTGCTGGGATTACAGACATGAGCCACCATGCCCAGCCTTGAGAGAACTTCTCAGCTCTCTACGGAAGGGCTTGGTCCTAAGCCTGGGCTTCCCGTTTCTAAAATGGGGATATTTTCTTCTACTTGCAGTGGTGGTTGCAAGGTTTATATGAATTCATATTTCTAGATTCGGTGAGGAGCTTCCCAAAGAAGAGAAAGGCATGTCTGAAAGAGCTAAGGGTGCATTTCAGATGCATTTGCCCGTTCACTCTGCCCAGCTGAGAATGTCTGACTTAGCTTGATGGATGGTCAGAACCCTCCTGGACAGGGCCTGGCTCCACGATGAAGAGCTGAGGTCAGCCAGCTATGGTTCATGCACCACCTCCAGCCCATTCCTAGCTTCAGCCTCAGCCTCCCGAGTAGCTGAGACTACAGGTGCACACCACCACACCCAGATAATGTGTTTATTTATTTTTTATAAAAATGAGGTCTGACTGTGTTGCCTAGGCTAGTCTTGAACTCCTGGGCTCAAGGAATCCTCCTGCCTCAACCTCCCAAAATGCTGGGATTATAAGCATGAGCTAGAATGGCTTTTATATTTTCAAACGGTTGGGAAAAAATGAAAGCCAAATATTTCTTGATGTGTGAAAATGACATGAAAAACATTTCAGTGTTCATAATTAAAGTTTTATTGGAATGCAGCCATTCTTTTCACGTTATCTGCAGCTACTCATGTGCTACAACAGAAGTTGCATGCCGGCGATGGAGGAGCTCCATATGGCAGGCCAAGCTAAAAGCATTTCCTGGGTGGCCCTTGACAGAAACAGTCAATGATATTGGAGTCTGACACTTGCTGTTGGAATCTTTTCTGCAAGAAAAAAATCTTTTCTGCAAGAGAGTTCTGTGACATCCCAACTCCAGTCTGGACATTTGCAGAAGAGGAGGGTTTTGTGATTGATTGAGTATTAAATAAGACAATGCTTTGAAGTTTCACGCACACCTAGCATAGGTGCTTATTGAATGAGTCTCCTTTTTCCCTTTTCTTGGCTCTCTTTGGAAACTTCCCTCCGATGGCAAACACTCCAGATTTGTGCTTCCTGCCATTCAGGAAGCGTTCCCGGAGCATGCCCTGAGCTGGACCCCGGGAGATGAAATAACAGGGGCAGCCTTTTTTCTAGGGGCCTCCTGGATCCCCCAGTGGGTGATGATGCCATGGACAACTGCTGTGATGAAGTTGCATCCCAGTGGTTTGGAAACGCAGACGGAAGGCCGTTAATTCAGCCTGGGGCAATGGGCACAGCCTCAAGAGTGAGAAGGGAGCCTGGGGTTAGTATTGCAGGTGGGCACCCGCTGGGCGTGTCCGAAGAGCTTGGAGAAGGCAGGAGATGATCAGCAATGCCTCGAGGTTGTTAAGCGCTTACCAGTTGCCAGTCTCTGTTTTGGGAGCTGTGTGAGCTCTGGCCCATTTCATCTCACTTTCTCCCAATGAGGCAGGTGTTATTAACCATACCATATGGATGAGGGGACTTGGGCACAGAAGGGTTAATTAGGTGCCTAAGGTGGGGCCAAGGTTCAAGCCACAGGCAGTGGGACCCCAACCCCAGGGTCCTGACTGCTGGACCACAGAGCTACATCATGGGGACCTGTCCTTGAAATGATAGGCTACAAGGATTGGACTTGGGCCTGGGGCCAGTGGGGAGCCATGAAGGAATATGGGGAGACAGCACTGTGATCAGGGCGTGTTTTGAAAAACTTAGTCTCTAGGAGTACAGTCTGGCTCATAGCAGGGACACCATCATTTTTCCAAATGTCAGCCACCCTCAGGACATCATCTTGCCCCTGTGTTGTTAAGACCTTTGGTGGGACTGGCTGAAAATAGAGATGACTCCAACCCATGCAATACATATCACCGTATTCATGGGGAAATGGGGCAACTTGCCATTGATTTGCACACCCTGTGGACACTGTTGTGTAATGGAGCTAGAAATACTGGTTTCTAGCATTCAACCCAGCTCAGATTGAATCTTGGCACTTTCCTAGCTGGGTGCCCTTGGGCAAATCGCTTTATCTCTCTGTATCTTGGTGTCCTCATCTGTCAAACTGGGATTGTAATGGTACCACCTTATGGAGTGGTCAGGAGAGTTCGCTGAGCTCGTGTGTATCAAGCTCTTAGAGCAATGCCCAGCACCTTGGTGAGTGCTCAAAACGATAGTGTGATGTAGTAGTAGTAGTAGTGCTAATGTTGTTGCTGCTGCCGCGCCTCAGTCTTGAATGCCACTCCTAGGATGTGGCAAACAAGAAAACCAGCTGCATAGTGACAGGGCCCAGTGCCAACATGCTCTGGTCTCCAAAGCCAAGTCTCTTGGCATATTGCTTGTAAGGCAGAACAGAGTATCTGAGAGCTCTTTGTGTCTAGAGAAAGGGCTGGGGGTTGGTTGCACCTCCTGCCAACACACACAATCACAGACACACACACACACACACACAGAGGCAGGCTACGGGTTTTCTGGCCTTTGGGCTGTCTGGGCTGGGGACCCTCATGGCTGGTGATTCTCCTCCTCCTGCAGGACCGGGTAGATCTGCTGGAGCAGGTAGCCCGGGAGCATGAGGATTACCAGGCAGGCGTGGACGAGTTCCAACTGTGGCTGAAGGCGGTGGTGGAGAAGGTGAATGGCTGCCTCGGGCGGAAATGCAAGCTGCCTATCACACAGCGCCTCTCCACACTGCAGGTAATCCCCAGCTGTGTCTCAACCAGAGGGACCCTAGGGACACTCACAGAGGGTGGATTCTATGGCATAGTTTCTTTAATAGGACAGTGCTCGGTGCCACAGAATATATAAGTACCCACAGACCCCCGTGAGGAGAAGCGTGGAATCTAGTCTAAACGCTTGGGTCCTCAGAGGCTTTATGGAAATCCCTGGCCAGCAGAGCATTTGGAAACCCAGGACCACAGAAGCACGGTCTAGGCCAGTGGTCTCAAATGGGAGGCATTTGGCAGTATCTAGAGACTCCTCATCCCGAGGAAAATCTTTGGCAATGTCCTAAGAGGGTAGAGGGGGTGGATGCTGCTACTGCATACAGGTGGCGGCCAGGGGTGCTGCAAAACCACTGTACAGTGCACAGGACAGCCCCACACAGCACAGAGCAATCAGCCCACGTGGCAGTGGTGCCAAGGGAGAAGAACCGTGGTGCAGGCACCAGGTCTGCCTTCGGGAGAGTGAGCTCCCCACTTTTCACCTGCTGTGTGGCTTTCAGTGAGCCCCTGACTCCCTCCACAAAGTGAGTGGGTAGAATGTCTTTAATAATTCAAGAAGCACTTGATAAATTTTGCCACAACTGTGCAGTACCTGAACTATTTCTTTAATATTTGTATTTAAATGGGCTCTTTTTTTAAAAAAAAAAAACTGATGATTATTTATTTAGAAAGAAAACATCTCACTGTCATAAATGGAAAAGATGGTGCCGATTCCAAATGGGCAGATAACCACACAAATAAATACAATGAAACCGAATGGAGCCTTTGGTTCTGTTTGGCTCCACACTGTTTCCAGCTGAAGGTGTGGAAAGGAAGATAAACAAATGTCAGAAAGTGTTCAAGACAGAAGCACCCAACAGTGACTTCCTCCTTGACTTAATCAAATGGCTTGAAAAAGACTTATGGGGAAGGAATAAGGTTCTCAGGTGGTGAGTCCATGCTGCTTAAGGCAGACAGTCCAGCCCTTGGGAAGGCCCCTCTGGCTCTAACACGGGACTCTAGGAATCAGTGTTTTACAGGGCAGTCCTAGGTCTGCTCTGGAAGATGCACCAACTGTTTTCTTTTTCCCTGCCTGTTTTTCCCTCACCCCCGCTACCCTCTTCAGGACATTGCCAAAGATTTTCCCAGGGGCGAGCAGTCTCTGGAGAGGCTGGAGGAGCAGTCTGTGGGCGTCATTCGGAACACCTCTCCTTTGGGTGCAGAGAAGATCACCGGAGAACTGGAAGAGATGAGGAAAGTTCTGGAGAAGCTGCGCGCCCTCTGGGAGGAGGAGGAGGAGCGGCTGCGGGGCCTGCTGCAGTCCAGGGGAGCCTTTGAGCAGCAGATTAAGCAGCTGGAGGCCGAGCTCAGCGAGTTCGGGATGGTCCTGCAGAGGCTGGCCCAGGAGGGTCTGCAGCCTGCGGTGAAGGCGGGGACCGAGGATGAGCTGGTGGCCCACTGGAGACGCTACTCGGTAAGCGTGTCTGGCCGAGTCACGAAGCCCGGGTTGCCGTCTATGCCCCAGGGTCCTGGCACTCAGACCTCCTCTGTGATGGAGAATCGGGCTGAGCCCTGAGCACACTCACTCTGCTTCTCCAGGATTCTTGATATCTCAGCTCCCTGAGTGGGGAGTAGACAAGGTGGATGTTTATCCCCATTTTCTGGAGGAGGAGGCTGGGGCCTGCAGAGATTTTTTTCCCCCAGCATCCCTAGAGTCACCTGGTGGGTCTGTGAATAAATAACAGCAGAGGTGGATGAGGCAGCCAGGGTTGGGCCTCAAAGCTAGTCTCTTGCCCAGTGGTGGGATAAGATGTGGGCTTCCTCTGCGTGGAACAGGGAATATTGGATCAGAAGGGGAAACTCTTAGTGTGGAGATGATGGGGAACAAACATGGGCCTCTGGGAGGCCAAGCAGCAGAGGCCCACGGTGGCGGGGGTGCTTCCCAGACCAGACACGACATCCCATCAGAGGCTCCCCAACCCTCCCTGCAGGTGTACGCACCGAAGCTTGACTTGTGGATAAAGAGAGTTTTAAAATAATAAGCGGCCGGGCGCGGTGGCTCAAGCCTATAATCCCAGCACTTTGGGAGGCCGAGACGGGCGGATCACGAGGTCAGGAGATCGAGACCATCCTGGCTAACACGGTGAAACCCCGTCTCTACTAAAAATTACAAAAAACTAGCCGGGCGAGGTGGCAGGCGCCTGTAGTCCCAGCTACTCGGGAGGCTGAGACAGGAGAATGACGTAAACCCGGGAGGCGGAGCTTGCAGTGAGCTGAGATCCGGCCACTGCACCCCAGCCTGGGCGGCAGAGTGAGACTCCGTCTCAAAAAAAAAAAATAAAAATAAAAATAATAATAATAATAATAAGCAACGGCCCTCCCCACCTCTGTCTGTATATATTGTTAACTCAGGATCACGACTCCATGAGAGGCGATATCTCCAAGGGAAGCCATCCCAGATCTTACCTGCACTCTGCCACCGTTGTTATATTTTTCCTCTTCCTTCTAATCTTTGCCCATATGCAACAATATTTTTTGTAGGGAGAAACAAAGGGCACGTATTCTTCAGGGCTGTCTTCTCGTTCGATCTTGTAGCAGAACAGGTTATCCTGCAGTGATCACCTTCCTGCAAAGGGAACTGTCCCCCCCTTTAGGACTGTGTGCCTCAATGCTCGTTGGAGGTGATATGGCACAGTGGTGAGGGATGGGGACTTTGGGGCCAGACTAGCTGGGTTTAAGTCCTAGTTTCTCTCCTTGCTAACCGAGTGGCTTTGGGAAAATTACTTTAACTTCTGTTATGTGTGAAATGAAGCACTGAGAGGCTGGGAGACTTGCCCGTGGTTATATATCCAATAGGTGGAGATAGGGATTTTAACTCGAACCCACGTAATCTGACTAAAGGTCATATGCTTCCAACCACTGGGCCAGCTCGGGCTCCCAGTTCTAGAAAATTAACATAGCAAGAGGAACAGACCAGGAATCCAGACATCAGTGGGTCTGTCCCCTCCGGGACTGCAACCCTGGGATGCTCCCGAGAGAGCAGAGGGCTGGGTATGACTTGCGTTATCCCTCTGCTGGTCAGAACGGGACCCTTGTCTGTTTCAGGGAGACTGTTTTCATCGAACGTTGAAGTCAGGGTGGATTTGTGGCTTATCCAGTGTCAGGTCAGAAATGCAACTACCTGGCAGGGTCCACCCTCCTGAGCCTCCCAAGGAATCAGCAAACTAAACCTGATAACAGGACAGGTCCCAGCACGGCATGTCAGAGCTAGAAGGGATGCGGTCTTATTTTTACAAGGAGGGAAGTGAGCCTAGAAAAAGGTCATGCTTAGCCAGGCCACCCAGCCATGGGGCAGCATCCTTCCCAGGAATGAGGGCCCTGGGTGTTCCTGTACTGCCTCAAGTTGATGATGGGCCTTCCAGTGGCCGGGACAGGCCTCTCTCCAGGGCAGCCCCCAGTCTTGCTCACCCTCTGCACCCTTGCGCTTCTTTGGCTGAATTCCTGCTGGCCAGCCAGCTTTCCTGACCACGGATATGCTGGGCTTCTTCATGAATGATTTTCAACCTGCCAGTTCCCACAAACCAACTGTGTCTGGTCTGTGAAAACTTTCATAGACGTCATTATATGTGCTAACTAATTGAATAGCGATAGGAATATTTTTGAGAATGAACAGGGCTGGCTGGGCAGATTCGGTGTCCTTCTGCCTACATAGTGGCAGCCGCTATGCCCGTATTGCCCCAGCCACTGCCTAAAATCCTTCCCTCTATTTGTGCTTTCTCCCTTGAGCTTAATCCTCTAAACCCTGTTCATCCGTGGGTCACCCCAGGCTAAGCCTAATTGGAGCTGCCCCCAGTTCCTCGTGAATGAAGGATCGAGCAGAGGTCGGTATGGTCAAGAAGGGCAAAAGCACAAGGCTGCCTCCTGGGATTGAGGGAGCTGGGGATGGGGAGGGACCAATGTACCCCTGCTCTGTACCAAGTACCTTGTCCATATCACCCGACCCATGTGGTTGGTGAAAGTGGCCCCATTTATCAATGAGGAAACAGCCCAAAGTGCACAGCTAGGAAAAGACAGAGGTGGGTCTCCAGGCCAGCTCTGTGTTGTGGCAAAGCCCATGCACTTTCCACTACCCCACTTTGCCTCCTACTGAGCAGGGCCAAGCAAGGGACTGGGAGTCCTGCAGATCACGGTCAAATGCAGAACTTCCCAGGACGGCAGGGAAAGGCTGTGTCTGGAGTGTCTGCACACATTGAAGTGAAGCAACTTAGGAATAGTCCATGCAAATATCTTCTAGGCCTGCTGAGAATAATAACCGGGTTCACAGGCACCTTTAGAGGCATGAAGAGGCCCTGCTCTGATGTCAGGTCCACCATCTGCAGACTCTGCAACCATCAGACAGCTCTTAGCCCAAGTTTCCTTGTAAATAACATTGGGACACAGAGACTAGCCTTTCAGGACTGTTGCGAGGCTTAAACAAATGGGACACCCAGGGCGCTCAGCCTGGCATTGGTGTCCCTTAGTTATTTGTATCATTAGGTTCCAAGCTTTGCCATGGCAATGCTGGGAGGTAGGCGATACAAAAGAGCAGAACCGTAGCCCAGCAACAGACAGGAAAGGCTGAGTTCCAGGTCATGGAGCTGGAGATGGGAGGACAGGGATTGAGCTCAAGAGTGGGACCCAAGTTCCTGCCCCTGGTGACAGTTTCTGCCCAGCCTGGCCCACCCCCACTGGCCATGGTCACCCCCCTGCACACACACACTTATCCTGTTGAGGAGCCTCATCCTCCTGCTGTGGTATCGTCATGTGCTGCAGGCAACACGGGCGGCGCTGGCCTCAGAGGAGCCCCGGGTGGACCGGCTGCAAGCCCAGCTGAAGGAGCTCATTGTCTTCCCCCATGACCTGAAGCCACTCTCTGACAGTGTCGTCGCTGTCATCCAGGAGTATCAGAGGTATCTGGGAAGGCTGAGGGCGGTGGGACTCAGGGTGTGCTGGAACCCACATTTCCCCATCTCCAGAAGGCAGGCTTGCTTTCTCCTGCAACATAGTAACTTCTAAATCATTCTTTGCACCTCTCAATGACTGGCTTTTGCAGGTTCTCTCTTAGCTCAGACACTGTCCCCTTTGACTGTTCTGCATTTGCTCCCAGAAAGAGGCCTGAACTTTGCATTTATCCAGGCTACTGGTTGAGCCACCCATCCTATCATGACTCTTTATGCAGGTTAGCACTGGGGAGGGGTGATGGCCCAAAGGGAGGACTTTTCAATAGACAGACTCCATTCCTCTGCCTTCGGGTGCTGACTTCAACATCCGAGCTGTCTCCAGACCAGCCTCCACCTACCCCCTCAGCCTCTGGGCTCAGGCACAGCAGGACCTCCAGCTTCCTAGTTTAGCAAAAGCAGCAGCCCTGTATCCTCCCTGTGCGGAACTGAGCCAAGTGTTGATTTGAAATCTGTTACCTGTCCTCACTGCATGAGCCTCCGAGGTGTTCTGAACATGGTACAACTGTCCACACAGCTGTCGTGCGTCTCCCACCTCTGCCTGGTGCAGGGAGCTCTTTCAGAATGAACGAAGGGAGCTCCTTCTTTGCCGTGTGTCTCTCATCCCACAGCATGCTCAGGCCCACATCTATAAAACTGGGGCAGTGGCCTGGATCCCCCATGGGATGCTAAAGTAGGGGTAGGACTGGGGTTGGGGGGTTGAATTTCCTGTGCATGAAGCAGGCAGGGAAACAGAGTGGCCAAGGGTCTTCCTCTCTCTCTGGTTTCTCTCACTGAGGTTTCAGGTACTGGTTTCCTATGACTCGGTGCTGGACATTGTGTTTGAAAAATTATTGGCCGGGCGCGGTGGCTCAAGCCTGTAATCCCAGCACTTTGGGAGGCCGAGACGGGCGGATCACGAGGTCAGGAGATCGAGACCATCCTGGCTAACACGGTGAAACCCCGTCTCTACTAAGAAATACAAAAAACTAGCCGGGCGAGGTGGCGGGCGCCTGTAGTCCCAGCTACTCGGGAGGCTGAGGCCGGAGAATGGCGTGAACCCGGGAGGCGGAGCTTGCAGTGAGCTGAGATCCGGCCACTGCACTCCAGCCTGGGCTACAGAGCGAGACTCCGTCTCAAAAAAAAAAAAAAAAAAAAAAAAAAGAAAAATTATTTGTAGAAATTAAATGGGCCTAGAATGATGTTATCTTACTCAAGAAAGGGTTTTCTTTGCTTCTGCCAGATGCCTGGGGGCAGGCAGGACTAGTCTAGGGTCTCCATAATTTATCTTCAAGGCTTGTATTCCCTGGTCATGCAGCTGGGCTATCCGTCTGTTGGACTGGCTTGCTTGCAGTGCATTTTTATCCTGAGGGCATGGACCTTTGCGATCCCAGCTTCACGTGAGGTGCTGTTTTCAGAATCTGCCCCTTTTTGATAGACTCTTATCCTGAGAGGCTGCCAAAACCCTAAGTCAGTTTTGCGGCTATTTCTTCCAGATTGGCAAGTGCCCTCAGGGTCAAAGTAGCTTTGGATGTTAGACTCACATTTTTATTACTTGTTTTTTAAAACTTTGATCAAGCAATTTTTTTCTTTGCCTTTTGTTTTTGTACTCAGTGGGAGGGCCAGTCTGAATTAATTATTCTTCTGTTACTGGAAGAATAATGTCTCCATGTGTCATCTCATCTAACACTTAAAATGATTATATGCGAGGGACACTGTGTTGCCTATTTCATAGGTGAGAAAACTGAGGCTTATTAATATTGAACCACTTAAGGTCGCATAGCTGGCCTGTCTGGCTTCAAACTCCCAGCTCTTTATACCTACTATAGAATCAGAGAACACTCATGCCTCTTATGTATTTACGTATTTACTTTGGAGACAGGTGTTGCTCTGTCACCTAGGTTGGAGTGCAGTGGTGCAATCACAGCTCACTGCAACCTCGAATTCCTGGGCTCAAGCAATCTTGCTACCTCAGCCTCCCGAGTAGCTAGGACTACAGGCATGCACCATGATGCCTGGCTAATTTTTGTTTTTTTTTTTGTAGAGATGGGGTCTTGCTATGTTGCTCAGGCTAGTCTCATACTCCTGGCCTCAAGTGATCCTCCTGCTTTGGCCTCCCAAAGTGCTGGGACTACAGGTGTGAGCCACCATATCTTGCCCATGAATGTAAATTATATAAGAGCCTATAGGTCCCAAGGAGCCCCGGTGTCTGTCCTCAGGAAGACCCCAGGCCTGCTGCTGATGCCTTTTCATAGTAATATTAACCAGAGTCCCTTCCAGCTACATCTTGTGTCTACTGCTGCAGACACTCCCAGCAACTGAGATAGGAGAAGGCCCACCCTGGGAGCAGTGCACCCTGGGCCTCTTGAGGGTCTTGGTGGAGGCCTCATCCTTGGACTGAACCCACTCTCTCTCCTCCCTCGTTTTCTCCCTCCACGCTCCTCGCAGCCTGAAGGGGAAGAGTGCCAGGCTGCGCAATGCTGCAGGGGTGGAGCTGTGGCAGCATTTCCAGCGGCCTCTGCAGGATCTGCAGCTGTGGAGGGCCCTGGCCCAGCGGCTCTTGGAGGTCACTGCCAGCCTGCAGGACCTGCCTTCCCTTCACACCTTCCTACCCCAGATCGAGGTAACCGTGGTCCTGCCAACTGGGTGTGGCTGGGGTGGGCCACTGGCGGGGCATGGAGTTTCAGCCTCTCTCCCAGGGCAAGGCCCATTGCTGGGTCCTCCGGATATCTGGGGAGAGCTCACTGCGCCCGGTCTGCTGAGTCCTGGTGCACAGGGAGTGTCCATGCTTGCTTGTTACAGTGACAGAGGTCAGCTTGGCTCCGGGTTAACCCGGGGCTCCGTAGGGACGCTCTCCGCCCGCAAGCACCTCCCAGGTGGAGGCATCAGCAGTCCTGAGAAAGCAGCGTTATCAGGCCATTGCCTTTACTGCAGCTGCAAGCGGCAGGAAATCTGACCTGACCTGTGGTATCTTAAAACAGGGACATTCAGGCAGTCCAGGGTGCCAGGCCATAGCTCAGTGGTGTCACCAGGACCAAGCCCTTTGTAGGTCTAAGCCAGGTCTCCCTTCATGGCCCCAGCATGGCTGCTCTGGCTCCAATGAATATCCCATCTCCCATGAATATCAACTGGCTCCGGTTGGAGCCGCGGGTGCACGGGGCTCTCTCCACCTCCACTTCCGCCTTTCAAATCCTCCCGACTCCTGCACACTCCCCTTACATCTCATTGGCTGGTCAAGGTCATATGATTATTCCTGGCCCAATCACCGGCAAGGATGATGGGATTACCGTAACTGGTTTGTACCAATTAGACTCAGTGCCCCGGAACTGAGCACTTTGCCTCCCAAAATGCTGGTTGTTTGGGAAGAGAGGAGGAGGAATGACTGTGGAATGAGAAGACAGCATCTGCCATGATGTCCACCATTACGGTGCCCCCAGTATGCCTGTACATACTGTCTCTGACATCATTGAACTCTGAAGTGCATAAAATGATTTTGTGTCTAGAGATTGTTAGACACAAAGAGTGGGAAAAGGCTCAAACGTGTGTGAGATGTATAATCATTCTGGTTATAAAAGGCACACCTACTTGGAGAGTGTAAAGGTATGTGAAGAAGAAAATGAAAAGCTCCCATTATCCCACAAGCCATAGGGATGAACATGTTGGGGCAATTTCTCCATTGCTTTTTCTGCCACCTTGGTATTACTGGGGAGAACCAATAACCAAGATTGGCCTCTGCTCACGCTTGGGTACACTACTTGGTCATGTGCCTGCATTTTGAAACGTCTACCCTTGTGATTTTCCGCTTGGGGCTTATGTTGGGCCAATAATTTGTTTTCTTTCTTCATGGCTTTTTTTTTTTTTTTTTTTTTTTTTTTTTTTTTTTTGGAGACGAAGTCTTGCTGTATCACCCATGCTGGAGGGCAGTGGCGCAATCTCGGCTCACTGCAACCTCCGCCTCCCAGGTTCAAGAGATTCTCCTGCCTCAGCCTCCCAAGTACAGGCATGCATCACCACACCTGGCTAATTTTTTGTATTTTTAGTAGACTCAGGGTTTTATCATCATGTTGGCCAGGCTGATCTTGAGCTCCTGACCTCAAGTGAGCTGCCCACCCCAGCCTCCCAAAATGCTAGAATTACAGACATGAGCCACTGCACCAGACCTCTCTTAATAGTTTTTAAGCTGCAGGGCATGGCCTTTCTTTCCAAGGGTCCAGGGGCCCTCTTCTTCCAGCCCCATGCTCCAAAGGATGGTGGGACATCTTTTCTAGGTACTCCTCAGGGCATCCTGGAGTGAATTTCATGTGTGCCACAAACCTCAATTTTAGATCAGAAGATCCCAAATCTGTCCTTTATATCTGATTAAATCCATTTAGATATTTCCATGAGATATGGTCACCAAGAGACAGAAGATTTAATTACAATGTTTATGTATTTGGGATCAAGTTCTATAATTGTATATTCTGATATTCTCACTCCACACATTTGAGCTTTTGTTCTCAGCATCATTTAAAATCATTCAAATGAAAGTGATCATTTTCAATGGCTGGATAATATTCTGTTTTGGAGAATGCCATAATTTAATGTTTCCACAATTAGAGGCTTAGGTTGTTTCTGATTTTTTATTGTCATAATTCACATATTTTGAATATCTATGCACTGTAGTTTTATTTCCATTTCTACCATGATCTTCCTTATTTTGCAGATGAGGGATCAGAGCCAGGGAACCTATTTGACGAAAGAGGAAACTGAGGCTCAGAACTGCCCCTAGCTTCCCAACCAGTACATAATCCAGACTCATGATCTCAACTCCCCAGCCTAAACTCTTAACTCCCATAATATTGCGTCTGAGCTTGGTGAAAAGGGGGTAAAGGTGACTCCCCTACAGTGAGAGGCTTGACCTCTGTGTGACTGAACACAAACTAGATGCCCTGGTTTGCAGGTCATGCCAGTACAGCTGTATCAGCTGTGGCTACACTGCCTCTTCCAGAAACACCTACCCTTGAAGGCCTGTCATCAGTACTGCCTTCTCCAAAGTAGTACTCGATTTCCCAAACCAGGAGTGTCCACCTCTGCCTTGAACTCCCACAGCACTAGCTCCAGCTTTGCTTAAAGAATGACCACTTTCTGTCTTGTATTGAAATGACTTACCTGGGTTGGAATCTTTGTTCTTTCTCTCCCAACCCTGTGCCTAGCTCAGGGTTTTAAGTCTGAGAGTGGGTTCTCAGCAACATCATCAGGTATAAAATGAAAGAACTCTGGCCACAGACAAAACCTCTGACTTCCAGAACCCCAGACTCTTGATTAGAAATGCAAGAGGTGCTTACCTGAAACAGCTGGAGAGGCAACAGGAGCCAGAGGCTTGGTTCAGGCTCTAAGAGTTGCAGGGCTTTTGGGGCAAGAAGAATGAGTGTAGGCTGGGAATGGGGTCAGGGAAGGCTTCCTGGAGGAGGTAGGGTCTGGGCTGTACAGAGTTCAGGCCGTATGGCAGCCTGCTGCCATTATAGGAGGCTTCTGAGCCCCCTTAGTTCTCCTCTTTGCCTGGCAAACTCCTGCACATCAGCAGTGTGCTGAGTATCACCTCCTCTGGGAAGCCTTCCTGAATTCTCTCTGATCATGCTCCTACAGGCCTGTAGCTCCCTTCAAAATGTCCAAAACACTGTTGCAGGTAGTGCTGGGGGGTGCATCCACTGTTACTGGTGATGGGGGATCACTGAGTAGAGGATCAAGCTGGCTGGGTCTGGGTTCTGCTGCAATGTGGTGGGTCGGTGGTGGGGAGCCAACTAACTGGGAGGCAGCAGCTGTTTAGGAGCTGTGTGGTCCAGGTGCCCAAGGCTGAGGGTGCACTGCAGTCAGGGGCAGAGGCCATGGAGAGGAGACAGACTTCTGAGGCCTGTAGGAGGTGGATGATACTCAGGCTTGAGTATCAAGACAGATGTGGGAGGCGAGAGAGGAATCAAAGTTGACCCCAAAACTCAGGGTCTTGCCAGCGCATGCCTGCCAGCTCTTTTTGTTTCTACTTGAGTTTGCTGCTTCCTCAGACACCTGCACAAAGGTAAGCTTCCTAAGCAGTTGCAACCAGAACAGTTGTGCCCCTGGCTCTGTTTCTGAGCTGTGTCCTGCCTGGTCTGTGGTTCACAGAAGCCTTGTCTCCCACAGGCGGCCCTGATGGAAAGCTCCCGCCTGAAAGAGCCGCTGACAATGCTGCAGCTGAAGAAAGACCTCCTGATTGGCATCTTTGGCCAGGAGAGAGCCATGGCACTCCTGGAGCAGGTGGCGGGTTCCGTGAGGGACAGAGACCTGCTGCATAACAGCCTTCTGCAGAGGAAAAGCAAACTGCAGGTGTGCAGCACGGGGCGTCTGCTCGGGACTCGGCCTGGCCACGGGGCTGGAGCACCCGCTGGGGAGGCAGATGGCCCTATGTTCTAAACTCAGCTCTGCCACTTGCCACTGTGTGGCCCTGGGTGTATCCCTTTGTCCCGGACAATCTCAGGCTCCTCGTGTGTAAACTGGGTAGGATTCTTGCATGCTCCCTCTAACTGGCTTCCTAGCCACCACCTGTCTGCCTGCCAGCCCTGTCCCCAAACCCCCTGCAATCAAATTGAATCCAGTCCAGTCTTCTGCAGAGAGTGACCGGAGGGTCAAATAAGAAAATGGCAATAAGAGCCCTTGTAAAATTTAAACCACCCTGGAGCTGGAAGCTCATATTAGCGACACATTTCAAAATGACTACTCTACATCAATGACATGGCCTGGCACGTTGTGGACAGCTTATTCTTTTAGGTAACAAATGTTTGCTGAGCATCTAATGATGACGACAATAATAACTATGATCTATGGGGCACTGGCTATGGGCCGGGGCACTGGCTATGGGCCAGGGCATTGCTAAGAGCTCCAGATCCTTGATCTTATCGAATCCACGTAAGAGCACGATGAGGGAGGCACTGTTATTTTTCTTGTTTTACACATGAGGACACTGAAGCAGGATGGTCAAGAAGGTGGCTCATGGTCCATATGGGGTACAGCCAGGACCCTGCCCAGGTACAGCCAGGACCCAGTCTGTGATTTCAGCTCCCATGCATGTTCCCTCCATCTCCAGGGCCTGGTTCAGTTCTAGGAGCTGGGGGATGAAGAAAGGAAGCCAAGGTCTTCACCCTCAAACACTCACAGCTTGCTGGTGGACACAAACAAATAGGCAATTACTGGAAGACATCAAAGTGCTGTTTTACAGCAAGGGTTGGCAGACTGTTTCTGTGAAGGGCCAGATAGTGAAGGTTTTAGAGTCTGCAGGGCAGGCCGTCTCTGTCGCAGCTCCTCAGTGCCACCACTGCAGCATGGACACAGCTGTAAATGTGTGCACATGGCTGGGTTCCTATAAAACTTTATTTACAAAAACAGGCCTCCTGTGGGATTTGGTCGGTGGGTGGAGGGGTGTAGTTTGCCCCAGTTCTAGAGGGATGTGGCCAAAGTCTTCTGTGAGGACACTATGGTGACTCTAAGGAGAGGCACCCAACTCCATCAGGGCTCACGGGAGGCTTCCTGGAGCGGGTGGTGCCTGGTGAGCATGAGCTGGCCGAGACCAAGAGCAGCCTGGCTGCCCAGGTCAGGTCTCACAACACGGTGCCCATGAGGAACGCTCTTAATGCGCACGCTGTCCTGTGTGTCTGCAGAGCCTGCTCGCTCAGCACAAAGACTTCGGAGCGGCTTTCGAGCCCCTGCAGAGGAAGCTCTTGGACCTCCAAGCCAGGGTCCAAGCTGAGAAGGGGCTTCAGAGGGACCTTCCTGGAAAACAGGCCCAGCTCTCAAGGTTACAGGTGAGGGGTCTGCGAGGCCTGAATCAGTCCTGCCCAGGTGCTCAGCGGCACCTGGAAGCAGCTTCTTCGTCTAGCAGTAACCGGCAAAGCAACAGCTGCCGTGAGCCAGAAATTCAGACCCTTAGTTGAGATCTGACCTTTCATCTCAACAGAACCTCTGCTTGTTTATCTGATGGTTCCTGACCTCAAACAACTGAGTCTTGAGCTCAGCAAAACGACAAGCTGTCTTTTTGTTTACTCCTCCGTTCCAAAGTTTAACACTGGTATTTGTTTTTAGAATTGCTTTGCTAAGTATTCTTAATGAGCCAGGTGTTCAGTTAAACCAACTTTGGGATTAAGAATAAATGTTCTGAAGCATGGACTGTAAGTAGGCTGGCCGTTGATCATTGTTGGCTGGATAAGGAACTTGCTGGTTTTTAAAATGCATGTGATACAATAGTTCTCTTTTGAAAACCCAAGCACAACTCCTACACAAATTGAGAGTGTTCTCTGGAAGACATTAAAAATAGTGCATTTTAGGCCAGGCGCGGTGGCTCATGCCTGTAATCCCAGCATTTTGAGAGGTGAGCAGATTGCCTGACTTTAGGAGTTTGAGACTAGCCTGGGCAACATGGCGAAACCCTGTCTCTACTTAAAAAAAAAAAAAAAGCAAAAAAAATTAGCCAGGCGTGGTGGCGGGAATCTGTAATCCCAGTTACTTGGGTGGCTGAGGCACTAGAATCAGTTGAACCCAGGAGGTGGAGGTCGCAGTGAGCCTACATTGTGCCACTGCACTCCAGCCTGGGTGACAGAAGAAGACTCTGTCTCCAAAAAAAAAGAAAAAAGAAAAAAAAACAGTGCATTTTGGGTTTTAAAACTAAAATTGGGCCGTGTTTCTTCACAATGAGAGGTGGTCGCCAACTATGAGTCCCGATGTGAGCTTGTCCCCGGAGATGCCATCTGGCCTGTAACAGAGTTTAATTTCATGGTGTCCCAGAATATTGGTGTCTGATTTTTTAAATCTCTCCAGCCCTGAGAGTGGGCCCATCAGACCAGCCATGTGGTTGGTACTTCCGCTGGTATGAAAGAGCCGCACTGCCTTGGGGAAGTCACCCCTCCCAGACTCTCCCACTCTGAGCCTCCGCCCTGATCAGCCACCCTGAGGGAGGGAGAGGTGGGAAGATTAGCCTACCTGTTCCCTTCTCTACTGCAGGGGCTGCAGGAAGAGGGGCTGGACCTGGGGGCACAGATGGAGGCTGCGAGGCCTCTAGTCCAGGAGAATCCCAACCACCAGCACAAAATGGACCAGCTTTCCTCCGACTTCCAGGCCCTGCAGAGGTCTCTGGAGGTAAGGGGCTGGCAGAAGGGCCTGTGCTTTGACAGTGAGCAGACCCCTGTCATCCAACATGCCTGGGGCCTTTCTCCCCATTTCCTGCGTTTGTTCCTTCTAACCTATCTTTTTTCTTTCTCCATTTTTTCTTACCTTCCTCATTCATACAACAGATAATTATTGAGCACCTCCCATATGCCAGGCAGTGCTCTAGGTGGCCCTAAGGATGGAGGTAGCAGAGCATGACAGCCCAGGCCCCTGCTCTTCTGGGAGTTACGCCCCAGTTGGGTAGATGGACAATTAATCATCAAGCAGACAAGTCAATGCACAATTACCTATCGGGATTAGGGCCATGAAGCAAAAGAAGAGAGCAGCTCGCTGGAATCCTTAGGCAGCCCAGAGCACAGGCAGCCTTGGGTCCCCAGCAGCCTGTACTAGGCCTGGAGGCCACAGAGCTTCATCGCCAGTGCCCTCTAGTGGCCACCGTGACTCTTTCTAGGGTTCACCCAGGATTCAGTCCCCTTCCTGCAGTGGGGATGGAACTTGAAGCTCCTTCAAAACTGCCCTGAGGACAAGTGGAAATGCAGACTCCAGGCCTCACTGTGACACTGATCGAGATGCAGTCCTGGGTCTGCCTTTGTAACAAGCCCTGAGGAGTATAAAGCAGGGTCTCTGGTGCTCACACCTCAAGAAAAAAACCCAGTGAGGCAGTGAGAGCTCTCCATCCTACCTGACTTTGCACACCCTATTCCATACCAAATATTCCTAACCTCCTCTTTACACTCCTGAAATTCATAGGGAATATAAGTTACCCACCCAGGAAATAGAAAAGAGAAATCAAAAGAAATAATTATAATACAATATTGTCCTTCAATATGTAAGTACTCCCAGACGGCCACACTCAAGACATAAGGAGGGGGTCAGAACGTGCCCTCCCTGCATGACAGCTATCAATGTCATGTCAAGTGGCACAGCCATCACGGCCTTTAGTGATGTGGTTTTCTGAAATGTGAACAACGCTTGATAGAACTTTGATCAAAGCCAAGAGCAGTCTCCCATCCACTTACACAAAGGGTGCAGCTCTAGAGAAGTCTACGTTTGTTAAAACTGCAAAACCTGGGGCCGGGCGCGGTGGCTCAAGCCTGTAATCCCAGCACTTTGGGAGGCCGAGATGGGCGGATCACGAGGTCAGGAGATCGAGACCATCCTGGCTAACACGGTGAAACCCCGTCTCTACTAAGAAATACAAAAAATAGCCGGGCGAGGTGGCAGCGCCTGTAGTCCCAGCTACTCGGGAGGCTGAGGCAGGAGAATGGCGTGAACCTGGGAGGCGGAGCTTGCAGTGAGCTGAGATCCGGCCACTGCACTCCAGCCTGGGCTACAGAGCGAGACTCCGTCTCAAAAAAAAAAAAAAAAAACTGCAAAACCTTCTTTGTATTTGTGTGTTGATTGGAGTGAGAGTCTGAGCTCAGGTCATGACAAACAGGTTTTTTTTCCTGCTGTGGATATTAGGAGGACATGAGAAAATCGAGTGGGATGTGAGCCAATTCTGCTTTGGTGGACTGTCCGCCCCAGGGTGGAATGCGAGCGCCCATCCCTCTCACTCCTCCTAGGGTCACCCTCACCACCTCTATCTCAGCAACCGCAAACCCTCCCCACCAGTTTCTGGGAAATAAGGCACCACCTGTGGAGACCCGTTGGTGTAAGTGACGATTGATGTCTGGATGAATTCATTTAGTTACATTCAATAAACTAGCAGTGAGTAGTTTCAAGGTCGAGGCAGTAGAGAAATAGGACACACTGTCCTCACTCCTCAGGAGCCCATAGAAACCCACAGAAGCAGCAGAAGTCTCCTAATACCTCCATCCAAATGATGGGCTCGATTAGTCGTTATAAGAAGCAGCATTAACTGAGCATCACTAGGTATTGCAAACGATGATATTCCAACTCTTATTGATTGTTTATATTCTTCTTTAAAGAGAAATTGCCATTTTATTATTTTGGTACCCAGGGCTTGTTAACCTAATATGTCCTTCCCTACAGCGAGGCAGTCTCTGCGTCCCCCTGGGGGGCAGGTATCCCATGTTGGAGATCACAGCTCTATGCACAGGAAGCCCTTGGAGGCGTCTGGTCTAATGTTGGCACACAGGGACCAGGAGGGGACAGCGGTAGGGACAACTCAGAGAAGTGGAGTTTTAGATAACTTCTCAGGCCCTCATTGGTGGTTCACTGAGGACAGAGGCAGCAGTCTCCCCAGCCCCTGGTATGGGCCTGGTATCCAGCGGTCTCAGCCAGTGTCTGTGGAATGCAGAAGGCAGGGCCTATGGTAGCCCCGCAGAGAGTCATGACCTCATCCAGCTAACACAGCTGGAATGGGAACGGCAGGCCCTGGGGTCTGACTGGTTCATGGCGGGCTATGGAAAGAAAGCTCCAGGGTCTCAGGCTGGGTGGCCAGGGGCATAAAGAATGGCTGCCCTTCTGGGGACAGTGTCTGCCTTTCCTGGGGACAGAGAGCTGAGCAATAGATTGGCCCAGGAAACAGTACTCAGGGAAAAAGAACAAAGAAAGACCAAACGTGAATATCTGAGCGTGCAGCTCGATGAATGTTTTAAAAATTAAATGCATCTGTGTTACCAGCACACAGATAAAGCACAGAATATTACCAGCCTCCCAAAGCCCCTGTGCCTGTGGTCATGCCCAGCTCACCATTCCCGACCCTCAAGGGCAGCTCTGACTTCAGGCTTCCCGCAACACAGCTTGGGTTTGTCTGATGTTATCCTTCATTTAAATTGAATTGGACAGAATGTTTTCTTTTGTGCCTGGCCTTTAGCTCTCCACATGATGGTTGTAAATTCATCTACTGTATGGCATGTGGTTATAGACTGTTCATTCTTGCTGCTGTGAAACATTCCATTATGTGAATATATACCACCGTGTATTTATTCATTCTACTCTCGATGGGCACTTGGATAGTTTCCAGCTTGCGGCCGTCACATATATGTCCCTGGGTGAGGATATGTTCCCATTTCCGGGGCACGCACCGGGAATGGAATGGCTGGGCCATCAGCTACAGCCACATTCTGTTTGGGTAGATTTTGACCCATGGTTTCCACAAGTGATTGGGCCAATTTACGCTTGGATCAGTGGTGGACAGGAGATCCGATTTCCCCCACCCGCACCTAGACTTGGTCGTTTTCCTAAAAGTAAGACAGGCTTTAAACCAGTTGATCTTCCCAGGGTAAATTCCTTGTGCTGTGCGGAGGGAAGGGCCAGCCCAGCCTCTTGTGGTGCTACTTGGTGGGGAGCCCTGGGGTCCCCAGCAGGTGTGAGAGCCCTGCAGGGTGGAGGTGGTGCGGGGGTCTCCCCCTTGGACAGCACTCAAGGCGCCCTGGGCTCCCCGGGCTACTCTGCAGGACCTTGTGGACAGGTGTCGGCAGAGCGTGGAGGAGCACTGCACCTTCAGCCACCAACTGCTGGAGCTGCGGCAGTGGATCGCCGTGACCACGCAAAAGCTGGAGGCACACCGGGGAGAGGCTGGCCCGGGGGATGCTGAGTCCCAAGAGGCCGCGTTTGAGGTAAGGCGGTGGTTCCCCCATCCACTTCCCAAAGAAGCAGCCTTGACAGGCCCACGTTCCCACACCGAGGAGCAGAAACCACCCTCCACCTTCACCGTGTATGTTTCTGTGTGTCTGTGTGTCCTTTAGAGGCTGGTGGCAGAATTCCCGGAGAAGGAGGCCCAGCTGTCCCTGGTGGACGCGCAGGGCTGGCTGGTGATGGAGAAATCTTCTCCGGAGGGTGCTGCTGTGGTGCAGGCGGAGCTCAGGGAGCTGGCAGAGTCGTGGCAGGCCTTGAGGCTGCTGGAAGAAAGTCTGCTGAGGTGAGAGTGCCTCCTAGGCTCTGAGCCTTGTCTGGGACACCGCCTCTGCCCACTCAGGGGCACTCAGGTGCTCGTGGAGCAGATGGCCAGGGTGCTGCCCAGTATGGAGCCAGGAGCCTTAGGCACCTTCACACATTGGCCCAGTTGGCTATTCGAGCAGGAGCAGGAGGAGCCAGGAAGTGTCCCCATCTTGGGAGTTAGCCTCCAGTCCATACTGGTTTGAGCCTCAGTTTCCCCATCTGCATCAGTGGGCATATGCACCTTCATGACAGGTTACTGTGAGTTTAAAGTCAGAAACCGGATGTGAGCATGCCTCAGGAACATTCTGACAAACTTCAATGGGGGGCGCTGACTCGTCACCCGTAGTTCCCCAATTCTATTACTTTTCCCATGTCCTGGTGGGTTCCCACCACATCTCTGCATTGACTGGGCTGAGTTTGTCTTCTCAGCCTCATCAGAAACTGGCACCTGCAGAGGACGGAAGTGGATTCAGGGAAGAAAATGGTTTTCACCAACAACATCCCGAAGTCAGGATTTCTCATCGACCCCATGGATCCTATTCCCAGGCATCGTCGACGGGTGAGTCTGTGTAGCAGGACTGTGGGAGAAGGGGCCAGGCCCCAGGTCAAGAGATGGGTAGGGGTCTCCAGCACAGGCGCCTCCCTGTCTGGGGCAACATGCTCTGCTCTGAGGACTTGGCCACATCCTGTCTCATTTGAGCCTGCCCCACCTGTGGCCCAAAGAGCAGTTGATCCTGCTCCACAGAGGACCTCAGAGATCCCAGAGTCTGCAGAGCCAGGCTAGCAGCAGCCTCTGCAGGGAAGAGAGTGTCGGGGCTGAAAGCTTCCTGCTGGCCCCGGATTGGAAACCAAAACCGTACAAGATGGGAATATTTTTGTGCCATGTTTCATCCATCCCTTACTGCCCTTAAGCAAACTTGAGCTTTGTTGAAAAGAAAGTTACTCCTTGTTATTCAAATACATCAAATTATTCATTTTCCCATTCATTCTTTCATTCACGCCTCCATTTGCTGAGTGCTACTTTGTTCCAAGGACTGTGCTCAGAGCTAGGATACAGCTGTGAGTAGCACTTCCGACTCTCAGAGAACTTGGAATCCAATGTAGAGCTTTTCAGTGGGCACACAGCCTTGTATTAAAATGCAGGTTCTGTTGGGAGGCCGAGACGGGCGGATCACGAGGTCAGGAGATCGAGACCATCCTGGCTAACACGGTGAAACCCCTTCTCTACTAAAAAAAATACAAAAAAACTAGCCGGGCGAGGTGGCGGGCGCCTGTAGTCCCAGCTACTGAGGAGGCTGAGGCAGGAGAATGGCATAAACCCGGGAGGCGGAGCTTGCAGTGAGCTGAGATCCGGCCACTGCACTCCAGCCTGGGCGACAGAGCGAGACTCCGTCTCAAAAAAAAAAAAAAAAAAAAAAATGCAGGTTCTGGGCTGGGTATGGTGAGCTACACCTACAATCCCAGAACTTTGGGAGGCCGAGGCAGGAGGATTGCTTGAGCAGGAGTTTGAGACAAGCCTGGGCAACATAGCAAGACCCCATTTCTATAAAAAATATTTTTAAATTAACTGGACATAGTGGTGTGCACCTGTGGTTCCAGCTACTCAGGGGCCTGATGTGGGAGGATCACTTGTGCCCAGGAGTTTGAGGCTGCAGGGAGCTGTGATTGTGCCACTGCACTCCAGCCTGAGTGACAAAGCAAGACCCCATTTCAATCAATCAATCCATCAACAAAAAATAATAAAATAAGATAAAATGCAGACTCTGAGTTAGTAGATCTGGCTGGGGCCCACAATTCCATTCTGCATTTCTAACAAGCTCTCGGGATACGCCTGTGCTGCTGGGCCCAGGAGATACTCGCCTCTGTGAGCCACTAGCAGTAGCACCTGCAGGGGAGAGAGCATGGGGGCTGGACACTTCCTCTGGCCCCAGAATAGAAACTAAAATCAAGCAAGATGGGTCTATTTTTGTGCCATGGCTATGTTTTGTAAAAGAAAAAAAAAAAGAACTAACTACATTGTTTCACCCATCACTTTCCCTTACTGCCCTTAAACAAACTGAGCTTTGTTGAAAAGAAAGAAGCAAGGGAGTGGCATCCACAGGCAGTTAAATAAGGGTTTCCAAAAAAACAACAAAAAAAGTGGTGCACCTTGGCAGACAGGCCAGAGCCACGGGAATCTGCAGCAGTTCCCAGGTCCAGGACAGGAAAGCCCCTCCTGGAAGATAAGAAATCTCAGCTGAAGTTTCATGGCTGAGTGGCAGTGAGGAGAGGAGGGAGGGAGGTGTGTTCCCAATAGAGGTGTGTGAAGAGCAGAGGGAGAAATTCGAGTGCCAGTTTGAGGGGCCAAGACACGTCTCCAGGCCCAGGCTCAGAGGACAGGGAAGGCAGCACGTGCAATGGAACCAAGACTCCCGGGTCACACTGAGGAGGAGTGAGAGGCACCAACGTGGATAACCGGAAAGTTAGCCGAATGGGCTTACATCATACATCACTCTATTCATGGAGCCCCAAGGGGACAAGCATGGTGGAAGGGTGACTATTTGTATAGCCACCCTGGTAAGAGGTGGCGGTGGCTTCTGTCACCTCTCAGGGGACCAGAGAGGGGACAGTGAGGAATGTTCTTGGCCCCTAAATGTGGCCATGTTCAGTAGAGATTCATTGTTCATCCCCCAGGCCTCTCCTGTCACCATTTTGGGCATCTTGTCCTCGTCCCCGCCCCTCTGCCTCAGGTGGAATTCCCAGGACACACGGCCAGGGAGCCTCTTTCACCTCTGATGCTTTGGCCGTGTGTGATCCTACAGGTAAATCTTGTCCAGGAAGAAGAAGGGAGCCATGAAGATTTCTCCCAGCTCCTGAGGAACTTTGAGCAGTGGTTGCAGGTGGAAAATTCCAAGCTGGTTAGAATCATCGCAATGAGGACTTCTACGGCCGAGGACTTGAGGACCAGAGAATCAAAGCTGCAGGTCTGTTCCCCAGGAAAGGTCCCTCATCCATAGGGTTTGCACCCACAGATGCATTTGCCACCAGGGGGCTCTTCAAAAGAAAGAGCACACCCACAGTTTGTGAGCTGTTCCGCCGTGTGTATAGATAATGGCTTTTACACTTTTTTGGTTCAAAGATCTTAGAACTTTTTCTGGCATTCATTCATGTATTCAGCATGCTTATGTATTTCCCTACTTGGAAAATATCACCACTAATCGCTTGACTCCTGTGTCACTTAGCTATTGCTGTGTGACAAACCATCCCAACAGTTTGTGGCTGAAAGCAACAACTAGGTATTTAACCCGTGGTTCAGAAGCACAGCAAGCTAGGCTGAACCAACCGGGCAGGGCCTGCAGTCTGTCTGCTGTCAGTTGTAGGTCAGTTGGGTGTCTCTACTTCTGGGGGCTAGTGGGCTAGTAGAGACGAGAATGACGTGGACTACACATCTCTTATACTCCTGTGGCACAGCCTGGACTTCTCATAGCAGAGGCAGGGCAGAAGAGAGCAGTAGCAGCAGGCAAAGACTTTTGAGGTCAAGACTAGGAGCCAGCATAACATTAATTCCCCTGCATTCTGTTTGCCAAAACCAGCCTAGAGTCAAGGAAAGGGAAGGAGACTCTACCACTTGATGGAAGGGATGGCAAAGTCATGTTGCAGTGGGGAGGGAGATGGGGAAAGTCACAGCCATTTTTGCAACTGTACTACCACTTCTCTTCTGTCTTCTTCACTCCCACATCTAATCAGTTGCTAAAGCTCCTTGATTCCACCTCCTAGATATGTTGTGTTTCTCCTTCCTCGCGCTACCATTGTCTGAATTTAGGCACTTACCGTGTTTGGCCTTGACTATGGCTGTAGCCTCCCAGCTGATCCTCCCTTCTTCCTGTTGGGTTCCCATCTAGGTCATGGCTCATTCTGCAGCCAGAATGACAAATATGACCCTGTCCTCCCCCTAATGAAAACCTTTCACTATGGAGTTTAACCCCTGAGTTTATTACTCAAGGCCTTTCTCAGCCAGGCTCCAGC
Source organism: Macaca fascicularis (assembly GCF_037993035.2). Taxonomy (NCBI): domain Eukaryota; kingdom Metazoa; phylum Chordata; class Mammalia; order Primates; family Cercopithecidae; genus Macaca; species Macaca fascicularis. The sequence continues at coordinate 163,499,077 of NC_088381.1, read as the reverse complement.
TCACTTCTGTTTCCCTATTTTTCTGCAATTTTAGGTTTGAATTTCTTTTTATTTATCTGGGTTGGGATTCATTTTAACTCCCGAATCTGTGGTCTAGGATCTTTCTGGAAAACTCTCTAACATTATTTTTTTTCCTCTTAATTACCAAACTTGTTACTTGTATTTTTTTCTACTAACAATATTTCTTAAAATATTACCTCTGCCTTCTTCCCTTTCTCCTCTCCTATTGTGATATCATTTAAACATATGTAACTACTTCTCACTGTGTGCTTTATGTCTCTTACTCTCTCTTGTGTATTTTTCATCCTTTTCTCTCTTCGTGTTGCATTCTGGATAGTTTTTCTGATCCGTCTTTCAGTTTACTAATTCTCTCTTTAGCTGTGTTTCGTCTTCTGTTACACATGTCTGTTGAGTTCTTAACTTTTGTTGTTGTAGTTATCAGTTCTAGAACTTCTTTTTGGTACTTTTAATAATCTAGGCTATCATTTTTCTTACCTTTATTTTTTTTTTCTTATTTTATAACTCCCGTCTTAACTGAAACTCTATCATTTTTCATACTTTCCAGATGCTTGCTTAAATTTTTAAGCCTATCTTTTAATTATTTGAACATAGTAAACATAGCTTTTTACAGATTGTGTCTAATAATTCTAATATCTCAAGGCATTTTATGAATATTTCTGTTGTATATTATTTCTGCCTGTTCTTACTCTTGGTTTCTTGTGTCTTTGTGTGGCTGCTTTGTGTGCTAGACATTGTGTTTGCCAAAATATGTATAAGAGTGATTTAAGATTTAGGAGAGGCCGGGTGCGGTGGCTCACGCCTGTAATCCCAGCACTTTGGGAGGCCGAGGCGGGCAGATCACCTGAGGTCAGGAGTTGGAGACCAGCCTCAACATGGAGAAACCCTGTATCTACTAAAACTGCAAAATTAGCCAGGCATGGTGGTGTATGCTTGTAATCCCAGCTGCTCAGGAGGTTAAGGCAGGAGAATTGCTTGAACCTGGGAGGTGGAGGTTGCGGTGAGCTGAGATTGCGCCATTGCACTCCAGCCTGGGCAATGAGCGAAACTCCGTCTCAAAAAAAAAAAAAAGAAAGAAAGAAAGAAAAAAAAAAGATTTGATTTAGGATAATCTTTTCCTCCAGAGTCTATTTCATTTGCTACTGCCAGGCAAGTAGGGACCTTTCGTTCTGGGACCACTAAATCCAAGTTCAAGACTTGAGTTTCCCTGGTCTACTAAGATGACTTTGAACTGGGCTGCAAGTGTCCATAAGGTCCAGGTTTACTTCTGGTTCATTTTTTACAGGGTGAAGGCTTTAGGAGCTCAGCAAAAGGGTGAATGAATCCTATCAGAATCTCCACCTTGGTAGGGCCCAGACTTTGACCTTTGTCTCCCCAGCCCAGTGAGGCTGCCAAAAGCAAAGATGTTTTACAGCTATTCCTTCCAAATTGGCAAATGTTCTATGGACAAAAGCCGGTCTGAACACAGCGCTGACTGCCCTGGGTTTTCATTCTTTCCCAAGTTGTGTCCCGGTGTGCCTCACATTCTTTTGTTAATACTTTTATGCCTTTAAAATGCTTTAAATATTTTGTCCTTAGTGAGAGGTTTGGTCCCAATTATCTAGTTGGCCATTACCTGGAAATCTTCCTTGCCTGCCTCTCCCATCTCATATTTGGCTGCTCCTCTCACTCCCCCCACCGCACCACCACCCGATTCCAGCCATATCAGAAATGACTTTCTGTTCCTCAAGTTAAACCCCCTTGCTTTTGTACAGCATACGTTCCTGCGGGCTCTGAGAAGCTAAGCAAGGTGTCGCATATTACATGCTAGTGGGATGGGGCAGAGTCAGGATCCAAAGCCAGGACTGAAACCTGGGCTCCCGGATTTATAGCCCCGCTCCTACTGCCCCATCACACCACCTCTCCAGAGTCCTGCGAATAAAAGGTTCCATCCCAAGGGAACACAGTACTTACATTTCCTGAGAAAAATCTGCACATTCCAACCCCACTCTGCCAGGCTCATAATGCCAACAGAAAGACCTGTTCACAATGACAACTTTTAGAATGAGGCAAACTCTAGTCAAGCCCTCTGGAGGACTTGGTCCTGGAATGTCAGAGTTGGAAGTAACCACTGGAGGTCTGCAGCCCAGCTGCCCGTTCCGTGCAGGAGGCCATCCTGTAACATTCCTGAGAGCAAGGGCGAGGCCTTGGCTTGAATTGCACAGATGGGAGTCCCACTTTATGGATTCTGTCTGCCTCCTGCCTTCCTACCTGTCTGTTGAGTGAAATTTGATGGACCCATCCTTACCGGCCAGGTGAGGCTGTCTGGGCCATTTGGAAACCCCACCATGACGCTGCTGCTTCCCCCAGGAGCTGGAGGCTCGGGTGCCAGAAGGTCAGCATCTCTTTGAGCATCTCCTTCGTCTCGGGCCAGCAAGGGGGACCTCGGACAAGCTGGAAGATCTGCGCTACCAGTGGATGCTGTACAAGTCCAAGCTGAAGGACTCCGGCTACCTGCTGGTAGGTGCCAAGGATGTGCAGGTCCCAGATCCCAGGGACAGGACTGTAGCTGGGCCTGGATTTGCCTGAGGATACAGTGCTCAGCCCGCATCCACCCTGCCCTGTGCATTCACACACCAGGCAGAGATGACTACTCAGACAGAGGACAGGGACACCCAAGGGTCCCGGACACTTGACTCAGGTGATGCCATTTGGCCATCCAACCACCTCATGAGGCTGGAGTCCCAATCAGGACAGCAGTGACCTTGTAATTAATGTGTAAGGAGTGCTTCCTACCTCCCAAGCCGAGGGCTCTGTGTGCACTGTCCCATTCAGTCCGTATGGTTCCCCTCTGCTCAAGTCATTGTATCTCCAGCCTCCAGACAGGGAGCTGAGACTCCAAGCAGTGAAAATACTTGTCCAAGGCTGCATGAGTGGTCAGTGGCAGAGCCAGCCTGCAGACACACCCTTGTGTTGTAGGCGTGACCTTGGGAAGCACTGGAGTGGCATCAGGAGCCCTGGGGTCCAGCCCCATGTCTCTAACTTGCCCTGTGTCTGAGTTGAGCAAGCACCTTCCTTTTTGGGGGCCCCTGTGTCTCCTCACACAAAATAATAATAATAATAGCAAAACAGTGATAATCATAACCTTTGCTCAATGCTATGTCCTCATAACAGCCCATTAAAGGAGGTGCTGTTATATGCCCTGTGAACCAGTGAGGAAACTGAGGCACAGAGGTTAAGTTTCCTAGGTCCCTAAGTCTGAGGAGGGTGGTGAGATGGCCCCTAAGGGCCCTTTCAGCCTCAGACCCCAGGCCCAAGCTGGGCACCCCAGGCTTTCCTGGCCCTGTAGCAGCCGAGATGGCCGCTAGGTGTCACCCTAGCCCAAGCCAGGTCGGCCATGGCCCCAGCCGGCCTTGGCCACCGCCTTTCCAGACAGAATCCCAGCTGGGCCTGAAGTGTGTTAAAAAGCTCATTAAATCGAATCACCTGCTGGCTCAGGCTGTCCAGATGACCAGAAGTTTTAAAGAAACACTCCCCTGACAAAATGAATATTCCATTACAGGCTCTGTTGGGATTTAAGTTTCACTCACTTAACTTATTTTTTTCCCCCCTTTTCCTCTCCTTCCCTAAAATAACAGACACAAAGTTCTCCAGGGGAGCCGACTGGATTCCAAAAGGTACAGTGTCTGCCATCTGCTCCACACAGCCAGCGGGCAGGGTGCCTGGAGGGTTGGTGGGCCCGTGACACGGGGGCAGGACTCGTGGGCTTTCTGGAAGGCTCCAGGAAGACCAAAGAACATTTATGGGGGATCAACTCTGGGCTGCGCTGTGCTGGGGCCCAGGATTCTTGGTCTCAAGAAGCCCCAGGCTCGGGGGGAAGCTGGCCAGGGTGTGCAGCGTCCTCCGCTGTGACAGGCACATAGCAGAGAGGGGATCTTGGAGTTCACCCTCCCAAATCAGGACACGCTGGGGAGTGGACAAAGATGCTACCAGTGATTACGCTGTGACAACAGGTGTGAACCGGGACTGTCCCAGGAAACCTGGGTTGTTGTGGGCAAACTGGACGGTGTGGCCACCCTGGTGGTGGAGGGTCTGCGGGGCTCAGTAGGGACAGGAGAGGGAGGGATCGTGCCTTTGAGTTCTACTAGGCAGGTGTTTCCACTTACCCTACGGAGCCATGCTCAGAGTCACTCCCAGGGCCTTTGCAGGCCGAAGCAATAACAATAACGGCAGTAATAATGACAACAATGAGAAACAGGTATGATTCTTACTCAAGATGCTATGTATTGGCCATCCACTGTGTGTGTAAGGAACTGTGCTAAGTTGTGGTTAGGGCCCCTCCTGTAACTCTCCCAGTGACACCCAGGAGGCAGTATAATCTCAACTTTCAGAGTGAGGAAACAGAAGGGGCAAGCCTGAAGTGACTTGTTCAAGGAAGGCCTCAGCCCCTCAGTGGTCTCTGGCCTCTGAATCCAAACCCCATGTTGTTAACCTTCCACGTTGTGACTTGCGGAAGACTTCCCTGGGGCCCGGAGTGTCTCCCCATTTCTGGAAAAGCCAGGTGTAAATTGGTGTCCCCTGGTGCCACTGTTTCCAAAAGAACGAATGCTGTGTTTTCCTGCTAGGCACTGGCCCGTACTGACACAAGCCTCCAGCGTGCTCTGACCCACGGCGCTCTGAGTTCCTTGAGATCTCTCATTCTTTGGAATCTGAGTTTCCTAGAAATCTGTGATTTCTTCTTGGCCTCAGGCTGGTGTCATAAGTAGCATCTATAGGAGAGTGGATGACACATGGACTGGCCGGGGCAGTCACAAAATCAAGGCCGGGCTCTGGGCCCAACACCAACTGGCTTTGTGGTTTTGAGGGAGTTGTTTGGCTCCTTGGGGCTCACTTTCCCCATCTATAAAATGGAATTTTTTTTTCTTTTTTTTTTTTTTTTTGAGATGGAGTCTCTTGTCACCCAGGCTGGAGTGCAATGGCATAATCTCAGCTCACTGCAACCTCTGCCTCCCGGGTTCAGGCACTTTTCCTGCCTAAGCCTCCCGAGTAGCTGGGATTACAGGAATGTGCCACCACGCCCGGCTAATTTTTGTATTTTTAGTAGAGACGGGGTTTCGCCATATTGGCAAGGCTGGTCTTGAACTCCCGACCTCAGGTGATCCACCCTCCTCGGCCTCCCAGAGTGCTGGAATTATAGGCGTAAGCCACTGTGCCCAGCCTAAAATGGAACTATTAATGGCAACCTTATTTACTTCATGAACTTAGTTTGAAGATTGTGTGAACTGCTGTATATGAAAGTAGAAGTACTTCTGATCACTTAAACCCTGCCCCCAACACACCCCAGTTTCGAATAACAAACAGACTTCTCACGAGATAGGGAAAATCATCAAGAAAGGACAGGTGTTCTACACAGGCCGGCCGGGTGGGTCCTGGTGGGAGACGGGGGACCCAGGACCTGATGTCCAGACCGACTCTAGCTCCTGCACTTCAAGCCTGTCTCTGGTTGGAAGCCCCCACCTATGCAGCCCCCAGGCCAGGATCCATGTGGGTGTCAAGTCTGGGCCCCCTGGTGTCTAGCCATGGTGCCTAGCACATAGTAAGTGCTCACTAAATGTTTTTGAGTAGTGACATTTGTAGGCTGACACCAGCCCTCCAGTGCAGGCTCAGGTTCCTACAACCTGTAATTAATGTGTTACTGTGGTATGTTCATAGCCACAGCGTTCATTGCTATCTCTATGTTGCCTCCCTCCCTCCCTCCCTCCCTCTCTCCCTCCCTCCCTTCTTTCCTTCCTCCCCTCCTTCCTTCCTTCCTTCCCTCCTTCCCTCCTTCCCTCCTTCCCTCCTTCCCTCCTTCCCTCCTTCCCTCCTTCCCTCCTTCCCTCCTTCCTTCCTTCCTTCCTTCCTTCCTTCCTTCCTTCCTTCCTTCCTTCCTTCCTTCGTGCTGACTTTGTGCCAAGCTCTGTTTTAGGCACTGGGATACATCAGTGAACAGAAGAGCAGTGACCTGTCCTGTAGACTGTACATCCTGCTTGGGTGGAGAGAGGGGGATGGGGCCAGAGCACACATGTCCAGCTGATGTTTCTCAGTAGCACAATGGGAATCTCTGGATCAGAGAGCTCTGAAGGTCACACCACTTGGGATCCATGTAGCCCTGAGGTGTATCTTGTCTATGACCAGAAGACGTTGGGCACAGCTTGGTGGGGTATGCAAAGCAGGAAAGCTCTAAATGACTAAAGAATCTGCTTACTTGGGCTATGTTTAAAACAATTGGATGTGTAAACATTTGTCCTTGGTGCTTGCTGGCTTTTGAGCTAATGGATATCAACCCACTGTGAAGAAGTAAACAACGTGGGGGCCAATACACAGAGACCATCTATGGCTCCTTTATAGGATAGCTTGTTAAAACATAGATTGTTGGACCCCACCTCTGGAGTTTTCGATTCATTAGTTTTAGGGTGGCCCATGAATCTGCATTTCTGACATGATCCCAGGTGTTGCTGCTGCTGGGGGCCCGGGGACCACACTTTGAGAACCACCACTTTCCACTCTGGATTCAAACCCAGGCTCCACCATTGGTGTGTGTGACCTCCAGTGAGTCATTTAGCTGCAATCTTCCAAACTCAAATGCGAGTTCACTGAGCTCCTGGTAGCAAAGTTCCTGTTGTAACAATGGCACATAGTAGGTTCTCAAGTGCTGTGTGACTGGGGACCTGGGAGACCTGCAGACACCGTCCTGCTTTTCCTTCTGAGAGCAAAGGGAGCAACGGCACATCTGAGGGGGAAATCCTCCCTTCGCTTCGGTGTGTGCGTGGTTCTTTGTGGGTTGGGGTGTGGCGTATGCGTGTGTGGTTCTGCGCACGTGTGCACGTATGCACATCCACAGGCCTGGCAGGTAGAAAGTAGGTGCTGTCTTCAGAGGCTGTAATCTTGCCAACTTAAAAACATTCCACATATTATTTTTGGTCTAAAGGGAAACGGGGAAAAAAAACTTACCCCAAAGCTAATTATTTATGAGCAGTTGGTTCTCCACACTTTTTTTCCTCCCTCCATGCTCCAAGTCACTGAAAGCCCCAGCTACGTCAGTGGCTTCAGCCTGCTTGTTTGTATAAACAGAATAATTAAGATTTATTAAATTTGCAGCTGCCTACGCACTTGCCAACTCACTGCCGCGGGCGTGTTTGCCTGCAGCATTTAGACACGTGAAATGTCATTGCTTTTGAGTTGCAGTTGCGCTGTGAGTAAATTGCATTCCTTGCATTGGCCCAGGGAGGTGGAATAGCCCTACCTGAGGCAAACTTTTAGTTGGGGATGGATTGGCCAAAGGTTCTGTGAGCCAGGGTGAAATAGGGCAGTGCTAGTTTGCGGAAACAGAGAGCAGGCATCTCCCATCCATTTCATATGTGGGCTCTTGGACTATAGATCCAGATGTTGTGTGACTTTAGAGTAGCATTTTATTTATTTGACTATGTTTCATAGGTTTTAAGACTCATATTTTTTCACATTTTCACATCTCTGGAATTCGGGTGTCTTGTTACAATGTAGTTCTTCTAGTGAAGATTTAGATTTACTGCCCGTCACCCCCAACCTGAGATTCCTTTAAATTAAAATGTCTGCTTGTGGGTTGTGTCCTGTTTGGGTTTCCTTTGGACCACACTGGTTGTGTAAACGGAGACCGCCAACCTTGGGGAGCTCCAGCCCGTGGTTCAGACTCTTGAGGAAGAGTTTTGGTTTCCCACCCTTCACCCAGTGCCAAGAGAAGACCTGGAATTTCCTTGCCCCCTCTTTCTGTGAGGTGGGTTTATTTCTCATTTCTCCTTATATTGAAGGTGCAGCTCCCTGGGTCCCCCATACTGATGTGGGCTGTCCAATCAGATGCGCCATCTTGGTTGCTGTTCTTTTCTTTCTTAGCGGTTTGTAAAATAATGAGGCACTTTTTAATCAGCGTCTTAGATTGGATGAGCTACTGCGATACCCAATCTCAGTGAGTATTCCATATTAGATTGTAACTTTCTCTCTTTGCAAAAATCCCTTTTGTGTGTCAGGCACTGTGCTGGGCACGCATGTGCTTGGTCCTTAATACTCACAACTGCCTTCTCCTTTTATAGTGGGAGGAAATGGTTTCTGGGCCCCTTGGCCCCTTCTCTCACTCGTGGGATGGGGTCAGATGGGAGTCAGGAGAGGCAACATAGCTTGAGTTTGTACTCCTGTGACTTACCGTGGAACTCCAGGGGCAGGTCAAATCTGCTTCTTCCCTAGTCACAACCAAAGGCCTGGGCTTTGCTAGGGCCATGCAGTCTCTGACCTCTAAAAAACAGAGCCAGGGACAGCCTTCACCATGCTCTGTGTCATCCCACGGCCTCGCCACTCCATCTATCTACAGAGCCCAGAAACAATCAGTCTTTGATGATTTGTGAACAAGTTGGTGCTAAAACTTTGGTGGTGAAGTATTTGAAACTAGTCCTTGACTACCAAGATCCAAAGAAGCATTCTCTACACTTGCTCACTCACCTTCCACCCCACAACTCGTCTGAAATTCATCGCAGTGAGGTACCCAGCAGCTACTTCTTCACTAAGGCCAGTGAACTGCTGTCCTCATCACACCTGGCCCTGGGGCACTGGGACTGATGACCAAGGCCTCCTCTTCCAGCTGTCTCTATCCTGATACCTCTCTCTTTGTTTTACTGTTTGCCAGCTATCTAAGTCAGTGTTGATAACACTCAATGTTAATGAAATACTATTATTTAATCCACAGTCCATATTTTAAAATTTTAAGCTGTCTCAATAGTCTCTTTTGAATTGATAGACTTTCGTTTTTGAGCAGCTTTCGGTTTATAGAAAAATTGAGCAGAATGTACAAAGTATTCCCATAGACCTCCTCTCATCCCAGCCCCCTCCGTCTTCCACATTAGTTAACATCTTGCCTTAGTGTGGTCCATTTGCTAAGGATGATGAACCACTTGATACATTGTTAATAACTCAGTTCACGGCTTGCCTGAGCACCCACTCTTGGTGTTGTACAATCTATGGGTGTGGACAAATGTCTAATGACCAGTATCCACCACTAAAGTATGATGCAGAACAGTTTCACTGCCCTGAAAATCCCCTGTGCTCCACCTGTTCATCCCTCCCCACCTCTCCACAGGCCCTGGCAACCACACATCTTTCTGCTGTCTCCACGGTTTGCCGTTTCTAGGATGTCCTATGGCTGGCTTCATACACTATGCAGCCTTTCAGACTGACTTCTTTTACCTGTCAACATGCATTTAAGGATCCTCAGTGTCTTTGTGGCCTGACAGCTCATTTCTTTTTTCTTTTTCTTTTCTTTTTTTTTTTGAAATGGAGTCTCACTCTGTCACCCAGGCTGGAGTGCAGTGGTGCAATCTCTGCTCACTGCAACCTCTACCTCCCAGGTTCAAGCAATTCTTCTGCCCCAGCCTCCCGAGTAGCTGGAATTACAGGTGCCTGCCACCACACCGGGCTAGGTTTTGTTTTTTTTTTTTTTTTTTTTGTATTTTTAGTAGAGATATGGTTTCACCATGTTGGTCAGGCTGGTCTCAAACTCCTGACCTCAAGTGATCTGCCTGCCTCGGCCTCTCAAAGTGCTGGGATTACAGGCATGAGCCACTGCGCCTGTCCAATAGCGCATTTCTTTTGACCACTGAATTATATTCCATTGTCTGGATGTACCACTTACAGTCTTACTGGTAGATTTTTTTTTCTCAGTCCAGGATCCAATCCAAGATCACACATTGCATTTATTGTCACATCTCTGTTTTCCTCCAGTCTGGCCCAGTTCCTCAGTTTTTCCTAATTCTTCTTGACCTTGACCTTTTTGAGTACAGGCTGGACAGTTTGTGGAACATCCCTCGGTTTGGGTTTCCCTGCTGTTTCCTTGTGATTGGATTTGGTGACGGGTTCCTGGCAGGAATGTCACAGAGTGGTGCTGTGGTTTACTTGTGCCTCTTATCAGGAGACACATGGCGTCAGTATGTCGCACATGGGCTGTGTTCACTCTGATCATCAGTTAAGAGTGGGAGGGATTACATTGGGAGTTATACCTGTTGTAAATGACGAGTTGATGGGTGCTGACGAGTTGATGGGTGCAGCATACCAACATGCCACAAGTATACATATGTAACAAACGTGCACATTGTGCACATGTACCCTAGAACTTAAAGTATAATTTAAAAAAAGAAGAAAAAAAAAAGGAAAAAAAGTGGCTGCCCTTAGGGAGCTTCTCCCTGTGAAGTTCCTACCATTGCTTTTGTAATGGATAAGTAGTGACCTGTAGGGGCTGGGTAGAGGCACTAGAAATACAATACCTCTTTCTTCTTGGGTGGTATCGTCAGGTTCTCCAGGACCTGTCCCTCTCCTGGGTCACTCTCCCTGGCACCTCCTTCCATGCCTGTGGTTTGCACACTATCTTGTGGGTAACTCTCCCTGGCATCTCCTCCCATGCCTGTGGTTCATGCACCGTCCGGTAGGTGGCTCTCCCTGGCACGTCCTTCCAGGCCTCTGGTTTATGTACTATCTCTTGGGTCATTCTCTTCTCGGCATCTCCTCCCACACCTGTGGCTTTCTGCACCGTCTCGTAGGTGACTCTCCCTGGTACCTCCTTCCACGCCCGTGGTTATGCACCGTCTTCAAGCTGTGTGAGCTCTTGCTTCATCTCTAATGCAGGTCTGTCCTTCTAGCCTCAGTCCTAAAACCTCAACTGCCCACTAGATGCTTCCTTGGGGGCCCTGCAGCTGACTCAGTGGGCCTCCTCCACCGTCCTGCACTTGGTGCCAGCCTGGAGCATCTTTGTGGTGGGTACTGAGACCTGGACAGGTCCTGGGTAAGACCCTTAACCTCAGTGGTGATGGGATGTGACTTCCTCTCTCTAGGCCCCAGGTCAGAGCACACCCACCCTCCACAGATCCAGGTTGAACAACAGAGGCCCCAGATACTTTTGTTGTTGTTTTATTTGTTGTTTCTTGTGAGAAATGCCACGTGGGATAGTAGGAAGAGCCTGGGCTCTTGACTGACACTGGAGAGCTGAGCCTATCTGTGTGACCTTGGACTGGGTACTCTCCCAGCCTCAGTTTCTTCCTTTGGAAAATGGGCATAGGAAAGTCGGCCTCACAGAGATGCTCAAGGTGCCCAGGAGGCCGCTGAGTGAGGTGAAGAGCAGAGCTCAGGACCTTTGGGGGTGTGTTTAGTGAGTTCACTAACAAGTGGAGCCCAGACGTCCTGGTGAACCATAGGCACAGTGAGAACAGCTCGCAGATAGCAGGTGCCCGTGTCTCTGGGGTGGCCTCTGATGTATTGAGGGAGAAGCGAATGGCCAGAGGTGCAGGGAGGGAAGGAGCCTTATATTCATGGTTTCATTCATTCAGCAAATATTTACTGAGCACTGCTGAGGATACAGTAAAGTACAAGACTAATGTGGACCCCGCCTCCGAGGAGTTAAGGGCAGCACAGATCTTAATCAGTGATCCAGAGGAAAGGGTGCCCTGAGGATGTGTAAGGCCAGGGAAGGTCTCCTGGAGGAAGTGACTCAGGGTGAGATTACAATGGTCAGTCAGCACTAACCAGGTGGAGTGGAGAAAGAAGGGCAATGAGCATTCCAGACACAAGGGACAGCCCATGCAAAGGCCCTGCGGCAATAAGGCATGAGGGTCTTTAAGGAGCTGAGAGATGGCATTTAAGGAGGGCAGTGCTTTCTTCCCTGATGGGACTGAAGGTGATGATGGTGCCTAATCCCTGCATCCCTGGTGGAGGGGAAGCTTGTGGGACTTGCAGGAGCTGCCTCTCTGCCCACACCCATCAGCCAGAGGAGAAAGGAAGTGAGCCTTTGTTGGGTGCCTACTGTGCCTTTTATGCATAGCATGCATTGCTTCATTTATCCTTCCTACATTGGTAGGCAAGTGTCACTGTCTCCCAACAGAGAAGAAACTGAGGCTCTGAGAGGCTAAGCAACATGCCCTAGATCACACAGCTAGAAAGTGGTAGAGTCAGGGTTAGAACCCAAGACTCCAAACCTTTTATTTTCCCCACATCCCATTTCACCAGTGGTAGAAGATTAGGTCTCATGGACTGTGATGAACTCTAGCCTGCGATCCTCAGAAATCTGGAGTCTCAGGATCATCATGTAAGACCTTGGAGGACTCTTGGTCAGAGCCTCTGATGAGTATGTTAACTCCTCTACTCCATCCCCACCCCCATGGGCTCATCGACCCCTGCTTCCCTACCCTCAGGGATGGTGTATTAGTCCGTTTTCATGCTGTTGATAAAGACATACCCGAGACTGGGTAATTCATAAAGAAAAGGAGGTTTAATGAACTCACAGTTCCACGTGGCTGGGGAGGCCTCACAATTATGGCAGAAGAAAGGCATATCTTACATGGCAGCAGACAAGAGAGAATGGGAGCCAAGTGAAAGGGGAAATCCCTTATAAAACCATCAGATCTTGTGAGACTTATTCACTACCACGAGAACAGTATGGGGGAAACTGCCCCCGTGATTCAATTATCTCCTACTGGGTCCTTCCCACAACACATGGGAATTATGGGAACTATAATTGAAGATGAGATTTGGGTGGGGACACAGCCAAACCATATCCGATGGGGAGCTTATAACTTCCTGAGGAAGCCCTTTCTCTCTTTGGAAAAGCCAAGATTGTCATTTTTCTTGTTGGCTTCTTAGAGGGTTGTATATGTGTGTGTGTCTGTGTTTGTATGGACGTGTGTGTGTGTGTGTTTCTAAGCATTTAGAAACATATTGAAAGATGTCTTTTTTAAAGAGCATTTTGGAATCCAGGGACCTTTAAGTGAGGATGTGAGCTCTAAGTAAACAGGCACTGGGCAGGCTGCAGGAATCCTTTGAGAAGACCACCCCTTGTCAACACTTGTATATGTAAACACTTTTTGGACCTTCAAAGATGTTTTTCCCAGAGGATCACGGCCAAGGCACAACCCCTCTCTTGAAGAAGCAAAGTGTTAGCTCTGAGAATGGAGGGGCAAATAAAAAAGGACACTTGTAAGCAGACCCTCCATTTGGGAGATCCTTAATTACAGGCTGTTAGTTGCAGTGAAAACCCACACCGGGTGGCCCTGCAGCTCATTGTCTTTTACCTCTTTTCCCTCTCCCTGGATGGGTCACATGTGTCAGAGATTTGGCTCCACCCAGCCCAGCAGTTGTGGGAAGAGCCACCGTCTCTGTGAACTCACACTCATTAAACAATGTGTCACCCCCTACCCTCCGCTCCCAAAGTCACCGCTGAAATACATGCAGCCAAGAGTACTTATTCATTGTTATAAGCAGCCTGTTTCATAAAATCAGTGTTTAAGGACTTTGGTGAGTGAACATATTTGAGGCTGCAGGCACAGGGTTAAGTGTTATCATCTGGAGGAGATACTTGGAGCAGGGGAATACATGAGTTGACTCAGAGAGGAGAGGTAGAGAGACAGAACTGCCCAGGTTAGAACCTCCCAGGAACATTTGCATTTAACAGTGCTTCTTCATCACCATCGTCACCGTCACTACCACCACTACTGCCATCACCACCACCATTGCCATCACCCTTAACACCATTGCCCTCACCTTCACCACCACCACCGTCTTCACCTCTATCACCATCACAACTATCACCATCACCACCACCATCACCATCACCATCATCCTTACCACCATTACCGTCACCATCACTACCACCACCATCTCTACCTCCATCATCATCATTACTATCACCATCACCATCACCAACACCATCAATCTTACCACCATTACCCTCACCATTATCACCACCACCATCTGTATCTTCATCATCATCACTATCACCACCACCACCATCTGTATCTCCATCATCATCACTATCACCATCACCACCACCATCACCAACACCATCATTCTCACCACCATTACCCTCACCATCACCACCACCACCATCTCTACCTCCATCATCATCACCATCACCATCACCATCATCCTTACCACCATTACCCTCACCATCACCACCACCACCATCTCTACCTCCATCATCATCACTATCACCATCACCATCATCCTTACCACCATTATCCTCACCATCGCCACCACCACATCGCTACCTCCATCATCATCACTATCACCATCACCATCATCCTTACCACCATTATCCTCACCATCGCCACCACCACCACTCTACCTCCATCATCATCACTATCACCATCACCATCATCCTTACCACCATTATCCTCACCATCGCCACCACCACCATCTCTACCTCCATCATCATCACTATCACCATCACCATCATCCTTACCACCATTATCCTCACCATCACCACCACCACCATCTCTACCTCCATCATCATCACTATCACCATCACCACCACCATCACCATCACCATCATCCTTACCACCGTCACCCTCACCATCATGACCACCGCCACCATCACTCTCATCATTACCATCACCATCATCACCATCACTATCATCACTATCACTCACACTTACAATCACCATCACAGTCACCACCATCCCCATCACCATCACCATGATCATCACCATTTTCACCATTACCATGGTCATTATCACCATCGTCACCACCTTACTGTCACCACCCCACCCCCACCCCACCACCATTAGCATCATGATCATTATCACCATCACCACCATCATCAAGCATCACTGTCATCATTGCCCTCACCTCCATCACCATGGTCACGATCACTATCATCATCACGGGACTGTGGCTTTTGGTGTCCTGGAGGGTGAACCTCGGTTCTTCAGGGAGCCAGCACATATATTCTATGATAATAGTACTAGTGCTATGATTACTAATATTAATAGTAATGAATGTTACTAACAGTTACTAATTGCTAGCACGATTATTATAAATAATTACTAATAGTACTAATAGTAAGAACTGGTACATTTATCAATCGAGGCATAAATATACTTTTGCTTTGAGCCCTCACCACAGCCCAGCAAATAGGGGTAGGTATTTGATCCCCATTTTGCAGAGCAGGAAACAGAAGATCCAGTATTGATTTGCCCAAGGACACATAGCTGTTGAGTAACAGAGTCTGGGTGGGGACCTGGTCTGCTAGGATCCTAAAAGCTGGGCTCATCCTGCACTCTGCAGCATCTTGACCATGAGGGCCTCACTTTTCTGAGTGACCAGCTCTTTCCCTGCACTCCTTGGCAGTCAGACATCCATGAAGCCAAAACCCCGCCAGTCCCTCCAGAATTTAGAAAATATTTTCTTGACCACTTTCAGGGATATTGTAGCAGAGAAGTCCATTAGGCATTTGGACTTGTGAGACTGACCTTTATGTGATACTGATGGCGATGGTGATGGTGATGAAATTGATGATGAAATAAAAGGAGGAGGAGGAAGAAGGGGAGAAGAGGGAAGGGGAGAGGGAGGAAAAGGAAGAGAGGGGCTGGGCACGGTGGCTCACACCTATAATCCCAGCACTTTGGGAGGCTGAGGAGGGTGGATCATGAGGTCAGCATTCAAGACCAGCATGGCCAACATTGTGAAACCCCATCTCTACTAAAAATACAAAAAAAAAAAAATAGTTGGGTGTAGTGGCAGGCGCCTGTAATCCCAGCTACCTGGGAGGCTGAGGGAGAGAACTGCTTGAACCTGGGAGGTGGAGGTTGCAGTGAGCTGAGATCACGCCACTGAACTCCAGCCTGGGTGACAGAGTGAGACTTCACCTCAAAAAAAGAAAAAAAGAAAAAGAAAAGAAAAGAAAAGGAAGAGGGGAAGGAGAAAGAGGAAACAGGGAAGAAAGACAGGAGGAAGAAAGTGATGATGGTGAACTTGATGGTGGTGATGATGGTGATGACGATGATTTAGATGGTGACAATATTAAGGATGTGTACTAATAATGACAGCAGCTGGTACATACCTACTATGTGCCAGGCTCTGCCTCATTGGATCCTCATGACAACTCTGTCGTGTAGGTACCATTATTGCCTCTATCTGTAGACGAGAAACTTGAGGTTCAGAGAAGTCAGGTGACCTTAGGATTCATAGCCAGCCCTCTGCTACACCAGGCAAGCAAAGATATATGTCACAATGGCAGAGCCTGCAACTGTATTTTCTGTTCTTCCTTTCATGCCTTGAATGCTTTGGGAAAACTGCAGAAACCTTTGTTTCTGGCAAAACTTACATTAGCCCCATTTCACCGATGAGAACACGGAGACATGTACTGTCATACAGTCAGTTCAGTGCCATCGCCGCTCCTGGCATCCTCCTCGCCCCCTGAACCTGCCCCCCACCCCCCAGAGTCCCCCAGCCCACTCACCTGTGCTGTGTTGGTTCCGCAGACTCGGCGGTGGCGAGGACTGGGCTCCCTCTTCCGGAGGGTGTGCTGTGTGGCGCTCCCACTGCAGCTGCTTCTGCTGCTGTTCCTCCTCCTGCTGTTCCTGCTCCCCATCAGGGAAGAGGACCGCAGCTGCACCCTGGCCAACAACTTCGCCCGCTCCTTCACGCTCATGCTGCGCTACAATGGCCCGCCACCCACCTAACCCGCTGGGGCACACAGGTGACTTTGTTCTCCAACCTCCAGCAGTCCCAGGGCCCCTCCTGAGGATGCCCGCCAGGGAAACTGGAAACAGGGGCAGGCCAAAGACTGCAGAGCTGCATCCATATCAGTGCTGTGTCAGCATTCCCAGAACAGACTTACTTTTTATACAGTGTTGTCTTAGTCTATTTATACCAAATGTGTACTACATGTGACTAGGGAACAATGTCTAGAATTTTTATATGATCTGTATGTAAATGCTCAGTATGTATTGTTTCATATATGAGGTCTATCTGGAGTTGGGAAGATTCCTAGCAGTGTCTCCCTCCAATGGGATTTTGTGGTATTGTTGACTTGGTCTGCAGTCAACTCTAGAAAGCAAGAACAATAACCTGTCACTTTCATGGCAACCTCTTCTCCAAAGCCAATCCCAGAACTCGGATGTAATGAAAGGCCTCTGAGCTGCAACGCGGAAGAGCGGCACAGACCCTCACTCGGCGCCCAGCGACTCTGGCTTTATGCATAATGAGAACAAGTATGCTTGTCTAGTTTTAACAACCACAGAGAGTAGCTGCCACGTACGAGAACTAGAAATGGCAATGACCAGAGGCAGGTACAGTGATAGCAGTGACAAGTGACAGAGCGATATCAAGGGAGAAAAAGAAGAGCTGCAGAGAGCAGATCCCTGAACTAAGAAAGTACAGCCGCGTGGAGGCATCGCGTGCGGGAGCCCTAACCCCAGCTCTCAGCGGCTTCTGATCACACGGACCTATGAGGACTGTCCCTGGTGATGACACCGAGCCCCCGTGAAACGGTGAGATCCTGTGCTGTGTGTTTCATTCAGGGAGAAAGGGAAGAAGACAGGCTTTATTTTTAAGATTTCCATGCAGAATGGTGAGGCACACTCCGTGAGCAGCACCCACTAGCAGTGCCCAGGAAAGATGCATTTCCTCTGTCGCTCTTGGACTGAGTTTTCATCATCGAGAGCTCAAGCTGCAGGACAGAAGGGAAGCGTCTGCCATGCCAGGGGCCAGGGATCGAGGGTCCAGGACAGAGGTGAGAGAATCTGCTTTGGAGTTCGGCCTGTCTCAAGGGCTCTCCTTCCCCTTCCCAGAAAGGACTCTGGAGACAGCAGGTCCACGGGGCCAAGGAGGTCTCACGTGCATTCTCATATGGGACTAGGGCCCAGGCCACCCAAAACCAGGCCCTCTCCAGCCAGGTGTAGGCGAGCTGGGCTCCATGCACCACCTGAGCTGGGGCTGTGGTGACTCCACGTGAGTTCCCAAGGCCAGAAACTCATCCCTTCCTTGCCAGGGAACTCTGGGATGGTTCCTAAGTGCTTAGCAACTGGATCATGTTTGTTCTAAATCAACACTAAATTTTCCCCTTAAAAAAAATACTTAATGCCCACTCTTTACAAATGCATTTTGTCTGTTCAACTACAAATAGGAGCTTCAGAGGGGATTTCCTTGGACTTCCATCTGGCTTTGGAATCATAAGGTATTATAGACCCAGAAAGGCCCTTTAAGTAAAGAGGAAACTGAGGCCCTAAGAGGGCCTGACGCCCAGCACCACTGCTGTCTCACACACACTGACCGTTGGCCTTTCACCGTGAGCTCTGCCCTTGGGAGCCCCGGCCCTCGGCAACCAGGATATTCACAGGCAGGAAACCCGTGCTGCCAAGGAGAGCCCTCGGGCCTGACTCAGAAAGCGTACTTTTGTTTTTCTTTTAACTCGCCTGTATTTGTTACAGCTTTAAGCAGAATGTGACTTGGGAAGTATATTTCCATCCACAAGCCTGGCTCTGAGTTATTATTATTATTATTGTTATTATTATTATTGAGATGGAGTTTCGCTCTTTTTGCCCAGGAGGGAGTGCAGTGATACGATCTCGGCTGACTGCAACCTCCGCCTCCCAGGTTCAAGTGATTCTCCTGTCTCAGCCTCCCGAATAGCTGGGATGACAGGCATCTGCCACCACACCCAGCTAATTTTTGTATTTTTAGTAGAGACGGGGTTTCACCATGTTGGCCAGGCTGGTCTCGAACTCCTGACCTCAGGTGATCTGCCCGCCTCAGCCTCTCAAAGTGTGGGATTACAGGCATGAGCCACCATGCCTGGCCTTTTTTTTTTTTTTTTTTTTTTAAACAGCTTTATGATAAGCTGTAGGCTTATAATTCTGCTCCTCCAAACAATACTTTTCTCTGGAAAACAAGCCCTGTGGACGCTCCATCCTTCCATCAAGTTCCTTCCCTCAAGTTGCTTCAGTTTAACTTATTTCTACAGGACCAGTACATGCAGAATTGGCAACTACAGGGGATGAAAAGTTCAAAAAGTAGATCCTACAACCCTGTGGCTTGGTTTCCAAATATCTGGAGAAATATGTGATTTCATGGAAGAAGAGAAAGCACACTTTTCTCCAGATATCTGGAAACCGAGCCAGAGGGCCGTTCTCTGCAGGCGACCATCTTACTGGAAAACCAGGGGCTGAGCGAGCCCAGGCAGCCATGCACAGATGTCCAGTCCTGGAAGTCAGAGCTGTGGTGCAGGGGGGCTTGCCAGGTTTCTACTCTCCTGTGTCACAGGTGAGAAAGCTGAGGCCCGGAACGGGGAAGAAACTGATCCATGGCCACACAGTGAGACACAGCAAGGCCAGAGCCCAACTGGCCGCCACGGCCCTCAGGCGGTGCCCTGCTCACTGTGGTGTGATCCCTGCGTGTCGGCAACTACAGGAACAAAACAGCCACCGGGCATGTGTGCAGCCTGTCACATATGCCACATACTGGGGAGGGAGGAGCTGGAACATGCGGGCGGGGATGGGGATATCTACCTATATTTTTAAATTTTGATAATGATGCCATCAAGTCTGCTTGTCTGCATAACTGTTTTTTAAAAAAGAATTGCTATTTTCAGTACTTTCTTATAAATATACTTGTAATATGATGTAACAGCCCAATTACTGGTGCTTCCACGTGCAAGTGCAATCTCCTTTGCTTAAAGTCGAGCCAGGCGATTGTTCTTATGACTTTAGTTTCTAGCCTCTTTAACAGCCATGCAGAGCTTTAGGTGCTGCTTGAAAAGGTGGCGCTGTGGCACGTGTGTGTGTGTGTGTGTGTGTCTTGTTCATCTGTCTCCAAAATGAAAGGGGTCTTAGAGTTTATAAGAACTGGTACTCTGATGGCCCAACACAGGGTGTGTGTGTGCGTGTGTGTGTGTGTCAGAGAGAGAGAGACAGGAGGGGAGGGGAGGAGGGAGAGCGCGCCACCAGTGGGTCGGTTGATGAATTAGTTATCCCTGCTTACCTGTCCCTCCCACCCCTTTCTTAACCCATTTTCTGTATGTGGAAAGGCACACGTAGCACCCAGAGGGTGTTTAAAAAGAAGAGCTGGGAGTGGGTGGGATGGGCAGGTACTGACAGCACATGAAGCCAGGACCCTGGGAGGTGCTCAGTAGTGGCAGGACAGAGGGAACACTGACAAGGGAGACAAAGAACATGCTCCCTTTGGTGCTCGTGGGTGCGTGACCCCCTTGGGTGGCACTTTGCAGCCTCGCTTTGTATAATTCCCCCACGGACACCTGCCCCCAGGGCTTGATACTGTTTTACCCGCATGTTTGAGATGGAACACTGAGGCTTAAAGATATGAAGGCCCTTGCTCATGCTGCAGTGGGTCCAAACCCACAACATGGGGCAATGAGGACCCCAAAGCCCAGGCTGGAGGGGGGCTTGAGGCCGGTTCTACCAGGTTGCAGTCTCTGTAGCCTCTGGGAATGGAGTTCCCTGGGCAAGCAGGCAGAACTCCCTGCCCATCAGCTTGCCTGGGACATGGGCAGAGTGGAGCATCCATATGATTCCCCGAGGGACTGGCCCTCAGCTCTGAGATGAGTCGCCACCAGCAGCACGTTCCCCTGGGCCATCCATCATTATCTTCACATTGCTCACCTGGAAGATGAGCCCCTCTAATGTCTCACGATGAGGTCCTCAGTCATGAATGACAGAACTCCACACCCCCAATGCCCAGCACAGGATAAGAGCTTTGGCTGTGCTTTGTTGAATTACATTAAAAACCCAAAGGCAAATGTGTTTCCTGACACCCAACTCCCTTCCAGAGGAAATGGGTCATGGATGACCTGACCCAATTCCATCTCTCAGGCCCCGTTTGCCTCGGGCAGGTGGCTGGAGCTCCCTGCAGGGCCCAGGGGTCCAAAGATGCTTGTCTCCGGGCAGCTTCAGGGGAAGGAAGCTGGGGACCCTCTGCAGCCTGGGGGCCACAGAAAATGACAGGCAGAGGGCAGAAAAAGGCCTGAAGGTGGGCAGTTTGTGCTAACCAGGAGTTCCCTAATGGATTTTACTGCTGGCAAACGGGGACCGGCGGCATCATCCTGCCCTGCTTTGCAGGGGATGGGAGGCTGGGGCTGCCCACAGTTAGGGAGTAAAGAGGGGATCTTAACTCTTCCATTAGACTGGAGCCAGGCCTGACTGGGAGGCCGGGAGGCTTTGCAGAAGCTTTGGGGACCTGCACTTGATGCTGGTCTGGCTGGAGAGGGCAGACAGGGAAGTGGGCCAGAGGGAGTCAAAGGCAAGAGGTGATGTCAGGCTCGATGCACTGAACTGTGTTCTTAAAAGTGGTTAAGATGCTAAATTTTATGTTATGTTTATTTTACCACAATTTGAGGGTGAGAGGAGAGAGAGAGAGAGTGAGTGCAAAAGAGAAAGAGAGAGAGAAGAGAGAGAAAAGGAGGGAGGGAGGGAGGGAAGGATAGTGAGAGAGAAGAAGAGAATGGGAATGGCAGGCTGTACCTTCATGGTTCCCAACTTTCCTCCAAGGACAAGCACTAGTGGCAAGCTTTCACTGACCAAAGGCGAGTGAAACAATATGAGGGAACGCCTTGAGTTTTTCTTTCTATAGGATTTATTTCACCCAAATGCTGACTCTTCATTCTAGGATTATGTTCTTCCTACTTCAAGGGTGCTCAATGGCCTTTAGGAAATGAAGAATGGGTAAAGGTGGCTCTGTCTTCTTTGATGGTTTCTATTGTGTTTTGGGAGCCCTCATTGGACAAAATAAAAAGTTGCCAACTCTATGTTGGTTTTGCTCCCAATACAGTGTTCTTCCTGAAAACACATGCCGTCTGAAAGTTTGGGAACCCGGGAGATGGTTGGAGAAGAGAGCAGCTTGAGGATTGCTTAGTGCAGGAGTCCCCGAGGGAGAGAAGGAAAGAGAAATGGGAAGAGGGACATTGCGGAAATTTGTGTCAACCGGGCTCAGCGGAGGCCAGGAGCCTGCCAGCTGTGGCCCCCCCCAAAAAAACAAAACAAAAAACCAGGTGCTCACTGGCCCTGCCTTCCCATTGGCCATTTGGATGCTGTCCGGGATCTGCGGCTTTCTCTCTTCTGGTTGGTGGGCAGACGTGCCCTGTGCCTCTTTGCATCTTAATCCAATGCAACAAGCATTCTCCAGCCTGTTGTCAGGCTTTGTGCTGGGAGATTTGGGGTGAGCAAAGCCCAGTCCCTGCCCTCAGGGTGCTCGCAGATGAAGAAAAGGGTTCGTGCCATTGAAGATGCCCATCTGGATTGTGGTCATTGCCCTTGACTTTGCCTATCTGCCTCTCCAGAGGGGGCAGGCCCACTTCACAGAAACTGGAAGAGTCACACGGGGCAGACAGTGGGAGAGCTCAGGACAGGGCATGAGAGTGTCTTGCTGCCTCTTGGAGGCCACCATCATGACTATGAACCATGCTGGGCAGAGGAAATGGGTCAAGGCGGCCAGGGCAGCCTGGCTGGGCAGGGAGAGGACCTGGGCATGGCAGAAGGAGGGGAAAATAGACTGACTCGGCCTCAGGAGGTCAGAAGGATGTTGGGCTGTGCTGAGTCTCAGAACAACACAGCTTGGGAGGCTCCTGGAGGCTTCAAGGTGAGGCCCAAGGCTAAGGCAGTGGATGTTGATTGTCATTTCCATTACTCCAAAGCCCATTTTTCCCCACTGGGGATTGTCTGGGTTGGCATGTACATCCCAGTGACCAATGTGTCCATGCTCAAGGATAATCTCTTGCCCTTTTCTGCCCCCTGCCTAGGATTTCTCCTCAGAGGAGGGGAGCTGAAGGACCCCCCAGGGAGGCTGTGCCTGTGGCTGTCACCCCAAGGTGCCAGAGGCTTCCTTTGGATTCTATAATCAGAGTATTTTTCACTGGTGTCTGTAGTGATCGCCAGGGAGCCTCTGTGTCCATAGCCCAGTGGGATCCTGCCCTAATTCCCTCTCTCATGGGGACTCAGCCAATTCTCACCCCAATCTGATTGTCACCAGTCTAGGTCAGCATTGGAGGGAGGTGTGGGCAACTACAGCCCTTGCTGCTTCCAAGACAGACATCAATAGTTGATCACCAACCTTTCCCACTCCCTACTCTCCAGCCCAATGAACATCACAGTCCTCAAAACCACTCCAAGCAGCTGCCAATCAATCATATTTGCATGTGAGCAAAACCTGTTTGACATCCGTACACCTGTACCAGCCCTCTTGGAAAGCTCTCAATTCTGGCCTCCTTTTCTTTTCTTTCTTTTTTTTTTTTTTGAATGTATGTTAAAATTAGGATGTTCCCAATCAAAAATCACTTTTCCTTCATCTAGTACTTGGGTGAGACAAACTAGCCCCGGAAAGCAGACAATGGGATAAACTGCCAGGTAGGACTTTTAGGGGAGGCAAAATGGATTAGGAAATGCTAAGTTCTCTGTTGAAAGAGGATACCTGGATTTTTTTAGGCTGTCAGAGGTGGAGGGCTTCCATAGACTGTCTTGTTCCAACTTTGTACCCATTTTACAGGTTAGGACTCTGAGACCTCAGTAGTTCTTGTTTGGCCAGTGAGCTCGGGGAGTTAGTTCCAGGAGTGGGGGTCGGTCTCTGCACCCTCTGGATGACAAGGTAACATTGCTCAGCACTAGACAGGGTTGAGTTGGACCTCCGCTGCTGATGGGCTGTGTGACCTTGGGCCAGTTCCTTGCCACCTCCCCGCACCTAATGATAAGGAGGGAAGTCAGTCCTGGAACGTCTAGTGCTCCTTGAAATATTAGGAATTCTAGGAGGGTGCAGGTGGGCTCACATCTGGAAGAGAAATCTCTAGATTCAGCCACAAGTAACAGAATCCCTCCTCCCCCGACCAACTTTGGCTTAAACCAATGAGAGACTTTACTTTTCTCTCCTCCTGAGAAGTCTAGAGATAGGCGGTTGCTGGTGTCGTCTCCTCAGCTTGTGGATGTCAGAGCCAAGGCTTTGCAACTCTCTTTCCTTTATATCACAGTCACTTCATGGCCCAGGATGCTTGCTGTACCTCCAATTTTTCATCTGGGTTCCAGGCAGGAAGGAGGGGAGTGAGTTAGATGAATCTGCCCTCCTCATGAGGAGTTTTCCTAGAAGCTCCACCAGCCACTTCGGTTCTCATCTTGTTGGCCAGGATGGTGTCACATGTTTTCCCCACATCTGCAAGGAGTCTGGGAACATGCACCCAAAAAGATGGGAGCCTTCTAGTAAGAATGAAGGGTAGGGTGGCTTGGAGTGGGACTTAGCTGTCTCTGCTACAGTTGGAGGAAAAAACCGGGGTTTGTCCTGACCCTCCATGCCTTGGCCGTATGCTCCTTATGCGGAACTTGAAGGCATCATCCATCATCCTTGCAGGCCTCCACCATGGCCTGCCACCTCATCTCAGGGGTCCCTGAGTCCTACAGGTCTACCCAAAGGCATTGTAGACATTCTTCCTGCAAGACTTGGGAACCGACAAATAGGTGTGCCCTGCTTGCTAGAGTTTTTGTGCAGGAACAGCCCCTCCCGTCTTTGTCCTGGCCGTGAGCACCAGGGCTAAGCTTTTGAACACTTCCTTTATGTTTGGATTCAGCCCAGGCAATGCATATTTGCTTTCATTTCTTCTTGAGCTTGAGAAGCTCCTGGGTGCAAATCTTGGAAAATGAGGATCTCTGAGCCCTTCTAGGCCAGCCCTTTGTTTTCTAGCAGACAATTGAGGCTTTGAAAGGGAAAGTGGGTGCGGGCACCCCACAGGTGGCCCTCATCACCCAATTGCCAGTGCCTGCAGGCTCCTTCAGCAGAGGCCCAGAGTCAAAGAGGACTTAAAACCAGCTGTCATTTCTCTCTTAGCTTCTGTGTATGAGAGAAACGCCTTCTGTTTTTCAAAGTAAGAACAAGGAGGAATTTGTTTCTAAAAGAACATTAAAACACAGGCTCGGGGTTTAAAAGCAAGTGGTTCAGCGGGATGTTCAGGGCCTTAAAACACAGTCAGCGGGACTCAGCATCTCCCAGCGCCTGCTCTCCGGTTGTCATGGTAACACCATCCCCAACCCAACCACCTTGTCCAGCCGGGAGACAGCAATCACAAGGAGGGACCTCAGTTTCCCCTGAGGATCCTGGGCTTCCTTTCTGAAATGCTTGCTTCTGAGCTCAGCAACCAGGAACACCCGGCCAGCCCATCCCCAGCACCTCTGTGGAGATGAGGGACAAAGTCCTACGGCCAGTCTTCCTGTTCAGATGAGAAAGAGAGGGAAGGAGGCATACCCCGAGGGCCTGTAATATGGTCATGACACTTTCAAAAAGCCTGTGTGCTATGGAGTCATGATCGGAAACCAGGTACAGAAACCAGAGTGCGGAGGGTCAGCAGCCTGCCTCAGAGCAGCCAGCTAGGGGGTGAGTGGTAAATGTGGGACTTGTACCCAGGCAAGACTGACTCCAAGCCCGATGCTCCACTCTATGGAATGTTCCCTGGGCCTCAGTTGCTTTCCTTTCCTTTGCAGGCTGCGGGCTGCTGTCACTCTGGCAGCTGGTAAGCTAGCTGGAGGGCGACATTCCAAAGCAGGGGCAGTAGGGCTTGTGCCCACTCCCGCGGGGAAGTCTGTTGACTCCTACCGCTGACGGGAGCTGGCAACATCAGGATGAGGCCCCAGGGGATGGGAGCAGGTACCCACTGACTGTCTACCTTCCCACTGGAAAAGCACGGACAGGCCAGCGCTTGGGGGGGCAGGCAGAGGGCAGAGTTGGCTTTGCGTGGTCTCTGCCTGCTGAGCAGCTCCAATTCCTCTCATGGGAGAAACAAGGAGGCAGTCGCTTGTGCATATTCCAGAAGTTTTATTGGGGAGGAGGAAGCAGACAGAGGAAGCTGTGTGTGCGTGTGAGGGAGTGGGCGGCGTGTGAGGGAGTGGGCGGCGTGGGAGGGATGCACGCGTATGTGAGCATAACCTGTGCGGGTACTACACACACATCTCCATGCAGAAGCACACCTGGGCAGCCCTGGCTTCCAGCATTGGGCTTCAGCACAACAGACCCCAGCCTGTGGTCTCTCTGAACCCAGGGAGACCGCATTAGGCTCAGGGCGTTTTCCCCGAGGTCCAGAGTTTTATGCCTCTCCCGGGCATTCTCCATAAAGAAGGGAAGGTCAGATGACCCCTTAGATCTGTGTCATCTGGGAATTTCCTTGGGCTGGTTTAGAAACGATGCCCTCTCTTTTTCTCAGGATAGCAGATAACCTGCTGTGAAAGAGGGCTTAATTCTATGGGTCCTAAATTTTCTCCTTTCTCTCTCTCGTTCTG
Source organism: Macaca fascicularis (assembly GCF_037993035.2). Lineage (NCBI taxonomy): Eukaryota > Metazoa > Chordata > Mammalia > Primates > Cercopithecidae > Macaca > Macaca fascicularis. The sequence goes on along the minus strand of NC_088381.1, from coordinate 163,472,999 downwards.
TATGTGTGTGTTAGGAAAAATGGTAAGTTTCCAATACCATCTTTGAGGGAATGATTATGTTTTCCCTCCATTTCAAGTCCAAAAGACCAGAGCCCTCATTCCAAAGGGCATCCACCCAGATAGATTTTTTAGTTTCATTTGTCATCCCTCCCATGGGAGGGCCCCATGTCTCCTCAGAAACCATCCTGGGCCAGGCGCAGTGGCTCACGCCTGTAATCCTAGCACTTTGGGAGGCTGAGGCAGGTGGATCACGAGGTCAGGAGATCGAGACCATCCTGGCTAATACAGTGAAATCCCGTCTCTACTAAAACACAAAAAATTAGCCAGGTGTGGTGGCGGGCGCCTGTAGTCCCAGCTGCTTGGGAGGCTGAGGCAGGAGAATGGCGTGAACCCGGGAGGCAGAGCTTGCAGTGATCCAAGATTGCACCACTGCACTCCAGCCTGGGCAACAGAGCAAGACTGTCAAAAAAAAAAAAAAAAAAAAAAAAGAACCCATGCTGGATGCAGCAGGTGGGGCAGAGTGAGTTTGGCCTGCCCATGACTTCCACCCCTGAGATTGTGAACAAGGAGGTCTGGGGCAATGCTGAGAATGTTTTTGAAGATACTCCCAGATGATGCTGATAATCACACGAGATTGAGTGCTGCGATCACCTTGAGTCCAACCTCCGCATAAACGCAGTCCTCATAAACAAGTTCACTCTACAAATTCACTCTACCCTAAGCTAAGTCTATGTGAGCAAACTCACTTCATCCTTTGTACCTGGAGACCTGGACCTGATACTGACCTGTTCATGTAGCTGGAATGGTGTATTTCATGCAATGTGGACCAAGCAATGGCATGGTGTGTGTGTGTGTGTCTGTGCGTGTGTGCATGTGTATGCGTGTGCACTTTTGTGTGTATATGTGCATGTAGATGCTGCATAAATGATTTTTGATGTCAAAGGCAAACTCATTCCATTGTTTTAAATGTTCTATTATGTAAACAATATGCAGAGGGACCATATCTACTCTTGTCATATTATTTGTGATGGTAAAACATGCATTTGCAATAAATTAAGCTTTCTGGGAAGGCAAGCAGTATTGGAGCCAAACGACTGTCTCGGAACATGTGTGTGTTATCTCGGTTCATATCAAGTCCAAAGCCGATGGAGCCTTCCCCGCCATCCAGGGAGGAACACCAGGACCCCAGAGTTTCTTCTTAGTGCTATATTTTAAAGTTGCATTGACGTTTTCCTCCCCTTCCTTTTGTGCAAGTTGGAAGTAGCAGTGTTCTAAAAGATGGTTTGACGTTTTTGCTGTTGTTTTATGTTTTTAAAAATGTATCTGCTTTGTGTTTAGAAATAAAAATCTCTATTTTGGTCTATGAAATAGTGTGTGGTTTGGAAATTCGTTTTCTGAAGTAAAGGAGTTTGTCCAAGAGGTTATGAGAAGAAAGATGACATGTGGCTGAGGCTGACATTTTAAGATTCTGACTTCCAGTTCAACCTCGTTCATGCGGAGGTTAGACTCAAGGCGACAGCAGCACTCAATCTCACGTGGACATCAGCCTCATCTGGGAGCATCTTCGAAAACATTCTCAGCATCACCCCAGACCTCCTCGTTCACAGTCTCAAGGGTGGGGGTCATGGGCAGGCCAAGTGGATACTGAAAATTCTGAAATGTACTCTGAGTGCATTTTGTAGAGAAACAGCACCCCCAATAGATCCAGGCACTAGCCCAGATAGAGGTAAAAGGAGGCCTTCCCAGCCATTTCACTCCCAACCCCAGGGATCAAAGCCCCACCAGGACAGTTTGTTTAACAAAGAATTCTTGGGTTTGGCTATCTGGTTTCTTAACTCACAGCGCACTGGAAGCTGCGGAGGAGAAAGGGAGGACTCTGCCGGATGCGGGAGAAGCCAGAGACACCGTCTTGACTTTTGAGGGCAGGTCTAAGAAACCGGCAAGTAAACCCAGGAGCTGCCACAGGCTAACAAAAGCGCCTAACGATGGCCTTGGTTTGCCAAGAAAAGGAAAGTGTAAGTCAGAATCTTCTGCTTACAAAGGCACAGAAGTGTACCCTTCAATTCAGAACACCGTCATTAGAAGGATTTAAAATAAAATGGTTTTGCCTCTTGTTTAATTTGTTCTCCCAAGTGAGAATGTTTTAAAAATCTGCCATTATTTTAATAACGTGTGTAATACGTTTCCTAAGTTTTTCTCATCTCTGGGATCTTAAACCCTTCTCACCCTTTGGGAGGTGGGGCGGGATGGGGGGTGGGGGACTTGAGTGAGAAGCATTGTATCTGTAGCCCCTCACTCCTTACATGACTGGTAAAGCAAGAGACAAAGTTTTAGTCTCCATATGAATTCAAGTGGAGTCCAGAGCAGGGCATGAGGCTTTGAACCACTGGTGCACAAGTTGCTACAGGCTGGAAGTGGTGGCTCATGCTTGTAATCCCAGCACTTTGGGAGGTCGAGGTGGGCAAATCATTTGAGGTCAAGAGTTCAAGATTAACCTGGCCAACATGGTGAAACCCTACCTCTACTAAAGATGCAAAAAAAAAAATAGCCGGGTGCGGCAGTGCACACCTGTAGTCCCAGCTACTTGAGAAGCTGAGGCAGGAGAATCGCTTGAACCCAGGAGGTGGAAGTTGCAGTGAGCAAGCCAAGATCATGCCACTGCACTCCAGCCTGGGCAACAGAGTGAGACTCCATCTCAATAATAATAATAATAATAATAATAATTACAGTTTTTGCCATCAAACGTAATAGATTTGGATCTGGTTCAGTGGTGCATGCCCTAGAGTTGAACACCATTCAAATGAGTCTCTGAGTTTTTGACTTGGTGAAGCAGTTCTGTAGAGAAAGGGCAAAGGGTGGGAAATCTGTTCTATTGGGAAGAAGGAGTGGTCCTTGGTTTTTCCATCTGCCTTGTTTAGGTTGCTGGCACTCCTATAGCAGACCCTGCAAATGGAAGAATCACTTTCCACTGTCAGGCTGCAGCGAGACCACTGCTGGCTACAAGGAATTTACAACTGAGGGAGGTGATTTCACCCAGCGTATCTGGATCCATTGTCTAAAGTCTTAGAGTAGTGTTAAGTACCCTCCCAGAAACATTTGTGAGTCTCGTGGCCCTGAATAACGAGAACCCTTACCTTCTAAGTAGTTGTCCAAAAAATAAAGCAGCATGTTTTTTGAAGAAAGACAGAACTCTGTCCACTGGGGTGCTCTGCCTTTTAGGTCTATATGGAATTGATCACGGCATAGCCCTGTTTAGCTGATCTGAAGAAGTCTTAATCCATATAACATAAAGGTGTGCCACGTGTCATTTATGTTAACTAAACGTGGTATACATGTTTATTTCTACAGCAGAAGCATCAAACCTGGGGTCAGGAACTTCAGGGTTAAAACACTGTTTCAGTGAGAAAACTAGATTCACCCTTCCTTGTTTTAATTTAGCACTTTTTGTGAGAACTCAACCCACTGGGAGAGTAACATTAAACACACACGGTTTCTAAATCTTTACTGAGTTCTCTAGTGTTTCTGGCTGGGCGACTCATTCATTTTTATGACCGTGTGATTTTTTTCACAACCAGGCGTCCCATGGAAATAATTATCTTACCTCAGTTTTCATCCATGGCTTCGAAGCCCAACCATGACACGCTTAATTGGAGAGATTCATCATCTTCTCGTGGAATCCCCTTGGTGAGACTGTTACTCCGCTACTTGGCCCCGCCGGCCTCCTCTGTCCCTGCCTCTGCAGCCCTGGCTCTCCGTTCTGCTACCCTTCATTATGCTGCCAGAGGAGATACCCCAACTTGCTCAGGGCTTCCGGGCTGGAATTCTGTATTGCAATTGCATGCTGGCATGCGTCCTGGTCCCTGCTCCCCGCTCCAGCTTGGTCTTCACTGTGGCCTGCTGCTGCCAATTTCTAACAGGAGGGCTCCTCTACCAATGGACAGCGAGGGAAATTGCTCTAAATTGTTCTGAGACATGGCCTGTCTCATGCTGTCCGTATTTGCTCTCTTTGAGCTCGTGCACATCACTGAGGCCCTTTTCCTTTGGAATGAGGTGATGGGATAACAAAAAATAAAAAGCAACAAACCACAATGCTGAATGCAATGTGGAATCCTGCATTGCATCCTGGAACAGTGAACAGGCGTTAGTAGAAAAGCCAGTGATACACAAATCGAGTTAGCAGTTTCATTAACACGATTGTACTGGTGTTAATTTCTTGGTGTTGACAAATGCCCCACGGACATGTAAGATGTTACCATTAGAGGAGACTGGGGGTGTTCGCCTATTTTTGCGTTGCTATAAAGGAATACCTGGAGCTGGATAATTTATAAAGAAAAGAGGGTTAATTGGCTCATGGTTCTGCAGGCTGAACTGGAAGCATGGTGCTGGCGTCCACTTCTGGTGAGGTCCTAAGGAAGCCTGCAATCATGGCAGAAGGTGACAGGGAGCCAGCGTGTCATATGGCCAGAGCAGGATCGAGAGAGAGGGAGAAAAGTGCCATACTCTGTTAAACAACCCGATCTCTCTGAGCAAGCATTCACTAATCACCAGGGGAATGATGGCGCTAAGTCATTCATGAGAAATCACCGTGATCCAACACCTCCTACCAGGCCCCGCCTCCAGCACTGGGGATTCCATGAATTCTGGAGAGGCAAACATGCAGACTGCATCACTGGGTGAAGGTTATGGGAACTTTGTGCTGTTTTTGCACCTTTTCTAAATGATTCCAAATAAACATTTTATGTATTGTTTGTTCCATTTTATTTCATTTCTATTTTCATTAGAATGAAATGAATAGAATCTCATCAATAATCTGTTTTGCCTATCTAGTAAATGAAAAGACCTGAATTTTTAAAAGCATCGAACATTTCAAAAACTGAGTTTGCAGTTTTTAATGATACCTTTATAATTAAGAAATAGTAAAAAGTTATATGCTAAATAATGGCAATGTTCCAAAAAAGATTAGTCTTCCCTTCCAAGTGGCAAATTGAGCAGTATTTAGGACAAGCACTGTATGATTTGAACGCTAGAAAATGTATATTTCCTTCTTTTTTCATCAGCTTACATATTTTTCTTTTTTTCTACACTTAAAATTCTTTTTTTAATGGACAAGTAATAATGTTACATATTCATGGGGTACATAGTGATGTTTTGATACATATAATATAAGGTATCGGATCAGGGTAATTAGCATATCCAGCATCTCAAACATTTATCATTTCTTTGTGTTGGGAACATTCAGCATCCTTCTTCTAGCTATTTGAAACTATATACTATTGTTAACTATAGTCAGCCTACAGTGGTGTAATATACTAGAACTTACTTTTCCTATCTAGCTGTAATTTTGTATCATTTAACAAATCTCTCCCCATGCTTCCTTCCTCCTACTCTCCCCAGTTTCTAGTATCCCCTGTTTTACTTTTTACTTCTATGAGATCAACTTTTTTTAGCTTTCACATATGAGTGAGAACATTTGGTGTTTAACTTTCTGTTCCTGGCTTATTTTGCTTAACATAATGTCCTCTAGTTCTATCCATGTTGCCATGAATGACGGGATTTCCTTTCCTCCTTTTTTTTTTTTTTTTAATGGCTGAATGGTATTCCATTGTGTATATATCCCATATTTTTTCATCCATCTGTTGTTGGACACCTACGTTGATCCCATATCTTGGCTATTGTGAACAAGTACTGCAATAAACGTGGAGGTGCAGATGGCTCTTCAATATAATGATTTCCTTTCCTTTGGATAAATTCCCAGTAGTAAGATCACTAAAAATTTTATTTTTAAAAATATGATTTTTTTATGGCCCTGGAAAAAAATGTGAGGTTTCTCTTTTGCTCTTAACTGACTCCCTTAAAAGTGACGGTGAAACTGTTCTAGGAACAGGCTTGGAATCATCCTCATCAGTGTTTGGCTCCAAGCAACCAAATCTGCAAGGCATTGGACCTTAAAAACGTTCTCCCGTCTTCTGGAATACTTATCTCAAAGGAATGTGGTTGTGCGGATTAAACGGGATAGTATGTGTAAAGGGCTTTCACAGTGCTCAGCCCACAGGACACACTCCATAACTGGGAGCTATTTATTCCACCCCATCCCAAATGCCTTCCCCGGTCATGCTAGGCAGGTTCTGAAGAAGCATCTTCTTTTACGTTCTCTAGGATGCATAGCCTGACTCCAAAGTACTGCCCTGCAACTACGGCCAGGAGTCTGGGGTCTCCCGCATGGGCTTACACGTGTTCTGGGGATGCTTGTTAAGGGGAGAATCTAGAATCCGTCAGCGGTCAGTTGCAGAAAACAGAAGCCACTCTAACTAGCTTAAGGAGAAAGGGATTTATGATGGGGTATAAAATGGCTCACAAAATTGCTGAAGAACAGACTCTAATCTGAGATTTCAGGAGGAGCTCAGCCTCAGGACCACGCTGCCTCTTCCATGGTGGAGAAAGTTGCTGCCACCCGCAGGGGGCTGCCAGACCAGGAGAGCACTGCCGCCGCTGACTAAAGGCCTCACCTCCACTGCACTGTGGCAAAGGGGTGCCCGTGTCAAGCCGTCTCCTTGTGCACCTCCCTCCCACACTCAGTCTCATGAAGGAGTATTGGAGTTGGAAAAACCTGGTTCACATTTAGAACACGGAAGCAAAGGAGGCAGGGATATGCCATGTTATTTTTTTTTAAATGATTTTTTTTTCCTTAAAAAAAGAGACAGAGTCTCACTATGTCTCCCAGGCTGATCTCAAACTCCTATCTCAGCCTCCCAAAGTGCTAGGATTCCAGGTGTGAGCCACCACACTCAGCCAATGCCATTTTAGCTTTACCCTTCTGCATTACGGGAAAACATCTTGCAAGGAGTTTAACAGGCAATTAATAAGCAAATCCACAGTATCCCCCACAGCCCATGCCTCTGGATACTTCATGTCCTGGTGCACCCCAATTTCCATATTTAAACTTCCAAGCAAAAACAGCAGTGGAAACAATAGCTCCCATTCCCTCTAATGCACCTACCCCCGTATGAACAAGTGAATGCTTAGCAAAATGTCTCATTTATCAGTATATCCATCCCTGTCCTCTATTAGTTTTCCTCTGTTTCATTCATAATTTTACTTGATGTCCTGAAGTCTGTGAACTAAATTATGAGGTTGACTGTCACATCCCTGCCACCAGGCCCACTTGTTCATGGGCAACTGAACTGACATCCAGTGACGTCTGGACACTCGATTATCAAGAGCCTTCTCTACATAGATGGACTTTTGATGAGCATTCAAACAGTACACACATATCTTTATACCCAAGATCTCACTGAAAGGGCTACTCAGATATATTTTCCTTAAACTTCCATGTTATCAATCCCCATTCTTGTCCTTTTCAAGTCCTTGACCATCCTTAAGGAAAGAATCAAGTAAAGACTATTTAAATAAAAAATATTATTGAGCTTTTTTTTTTTTTTTTTTTTTTTGAGATGGAATCTCACTCTGTCACCCAGCCTGGAGTACAGTGGCACGATCTTGGCTCACTGCAACCTCTACCTCCCAAGTTAAAGCGATTCTTCTGCTTCAGCCTCCTAAGTAGCTGCGACTACAGGCACACGCCACCATGCTTGACTAATTTTCGTATTTTTGGTAGAGACAGGGTTTTACCATATTGGCCAGGCTGGTCTCGAACTCCTGACCTTATGATCCACTCCCCTCTTGGCCTCCCAAAGTGCTGAAATTACAGGCCTGAGCCACCGCACCTGGCCTATTGAGATCTTATTATACATCAAGAATAAATAAAATGGTGAACAGAACAGAAACCCCCAAATCCTGCCTTCCCAGAGCTTACTCTCTGGTGCTGGGTACTGCCCGTTCATCCGTGTAGATCTGTACTCTCAGTCATTTCTCCTTCTAGGCAAAATGAACTACTAAATACACGTTTCAAAGACAGTGGGGGACGTTCCTTCCCCATTGTCTTTCATCACCAGCCTTCACAGGGGCTGTAATCCTATAACATTATACATCTGACTAGTTGCATTATATCACGCAAGATCAACTAGGCTCAAATACTTTTTTTCTTTTTGAGACAGAGTCTCACTCTCACCCAGGCTGGAGTGCAGTGGTACGATCTTGGCTCACTGCAACCTCCACCTCCCAAGTTCAAGTGATTCTCCTGCCTCAGCCTCCCAAGTAGCTGGGACTACAGGCACCTGCCACCACACCTGGCTAATTTTTGTATTTTTAGTAGAAATGGGGTTTTGCCATGTTGGCCAGGCTGGTCTCGAACTCCTGACTTCAAGTGATCCAGCCACCTTGGCCTCCCAAAGTGCTGGGGTTACAGGTGTGAGTTACCACGTCCAGCCTCAAATTCTTTATTCTGAAGACAGCTGGTCATGGGGGACGCCAAGTGAAGCTATGGGGTGGGCTGAGGGTTAGGCGTTATGCAGCAGGAGTAGGTATCCTGGGGGGTGTGGACCACTGATACGGCCTGCATGTTTATTTCCCCCCCCCTCCCAATTCATATGTTGAAATCCTACCCCACAAGGTGATGGTATTAGGAGGTGAGGGCTCTGGAAGGTGATTAGGTCATGACGGTGGAGCTGTGATGCATGTGACTATTAAAATGACGCCAGAGGCCGGGCGCGGTGGCTCAAGCCTGTAATCCCAGCACTTTGGGAGGCCGAGACGGGCGGATCACGAGGTCCGGAGATCGAGACCATCCTGGCTAACACCGTGAAACCCCGTCTCTACTAAAAAATACAAAAAAAACTAGCCGGGCGAGGTGGCGGGCGCCTGTAGTCCCAGCTACTCGGGAGGCTGAGGCAGGAGAATGGCGTAAACCTGGGAGGCGGAGCTTGCAGTGAGCTGAGATCCGGCCACTGCACTCCAACCTGGGCGACAGAGCGAGACTCCGTCTCAAAAAAAAAAAAAAAAAAAAAAAAAAAATGACGCCAGAGGGAGAGCTTGCCCCTTCAACCATGTGAGGATACAGCAAGAAGGCACCATCTATGAACCAGGAAACAGGCTCTCACTAGACACCGAAGCTGCTGGTCCCTTGATCTTCGACTTCCCAACCTCCAGAACATGAGAAAAAAATTTCTGTTGTTTTTCAGCCACCCAGGCCGTGATATTTTGTTGTAACAGCCCAAATGGACTAAAACACCCATGCACACACGCAGCTCACAGAATGACCAAATGAGACACCGGGCAGAGATTCAGGCCTGGGCATTCATTCCGCCGGTGGACCATGGCACTGAGGGCGGGCAGCGTGAGGTTACCACCCATGAGAAAACTGGACAAGCACCTGCCGAGGTCCTTCCAGCCCACAGGGCTCCTGCCTCCCCTGAGCACTGCTGCCGCCATGGAGCTCCTCTCCGTAGCCTCACTTTGGACCTTCCTGGAAAATGGGCCCTGTCTCTGACCACAGTCTGTGATTGAGCGCCATATACCTGGGACTCCAACCCCCAATCTCTGCAGGCCAGTTTGTGACCTCAGCTCTGCACTTCTCACCCATCACCGCCATGGCTCTTTGTTTGCTGCCTATTCTGTGCTCTTGGCTGCTGGCACTGACCTTCTTGTGTTTGCTCCTGTTTGGGGTTTCACAAGTTCAGATCTGTCTACTTGTTTGTTTTGATTCTCAGAGCCTCAGACAGGGGTAGACCTGTGGGTCAAATCTAGCTGCCACCTGTTTTCATACAGTTCAAGGAGTAAGAACGGTTTTTAAATTTTTAAGTGGGTTACATTTTAAATGGTTATGTAAGTACCAACAAAATAGCTTTAATTTTGCCCCTTGCACTACAAAGGCCCAAAATATTTACTCTTTGGTCCTTCGCAGAAGCGTTTGTCAACTCATGCTCAAGGACATCGCTGTGCAATTTCCTACCTGATTAATCCATGTAGCCAAGCTGTCCACCCTTGAATCCCAGCAAGGTCCTTCCCTATGACCAGCTCCCCAGCAGGCTGGCCGTGACCTCCCTGAAGGGGGCCAGGAAGAAAGCCCACTGGCCGGGGAGGCAGGAGAAATCGGTTCCAGCCTCGCACTCATCACCAGCTTGCTTTGTGACTTTTGGTAAGTCTCATTACCTCTCTGTACCTCAGATCCCTCTCTGTCAAATGGGGAGTTTAGATGTGAATCACCTTGGAAATCTCTCGGAGCACTGCCAGTCCTCTTCAAACCATTGTTCTCCATAACCATGAGGAACACGCAGAGAGAACAAGGTGCAGGACTGTCCCAGGGACCCCAGGATTGAGCCCACGATCAATTCTTCATCCTAGGGCATGGGTGACAGGTCATGCGGGCACACAGACACACATGCTATATACACTGTAGACACGTGCACACACCTGAATGCCTGTGCACACACACCACTCATTCATGCACCACACACACAGAGGCATACATAGACACAGACACACTCCATACACAAACACCTACATATACACCACGCACCTGTGTGCAAGGACACGCACCACACACAACCATGCACCACACACAGAGGCACACACAAACACAGACACACTCCATACACACACACACACAACTTGTACACATATACCACACACCTGTGTGCAAGTACATGCACCACACACAACCATGCACCACACAGAGGCACACATAGACGTACACTCCACACATACACACACTTGCACACATACAATCACACACACCATGCATACACACACATGCCATGCACATAAAACACACCACACGCAGAGATATGCACACATGCCAAACACACCCACCACACCACATCCAGGCATACACACATGCATGCACCACACGCAGCACACACATACACATTGCAGACACATGCACGTGTGCACACACCCCCCATAGGCCAAACACACACAGATGCACACATACACTACACATGCAGATACACTACATACCCCACACAGACACCACAGAGGCACATACGGATACAGATACAGACAGTCATCATACGCAACTGCCAGACATACAAGCCATATACACAGGTGCACACCCACACCACACACACAGAGACCTACAGACACAGACACGTGGTGCTCTGGGCAAAGTGTTGTGACTCTGTCTCACGGGTTGTCAGGTTGGGAGCCGCAGCAGAGCTCTGGGGCACATCCCTGGGGGATCCCTCCTCGACTCTGGTCTGATTAAGTCAGCTCTGCAGAAACCAGAAAATTAAATTTGGGGCCATGTCTGTGTTCCGGATATGGTGCATAATTTCAGGATTACTGTGGGTAGAGAAAAGAGAAAGGGCTCTTTTCTTTTTTTTAGGGTTTGGAAAGGAAAACATGGTTGTGTGGGCTAACGTGTACTGCTGGGCAAGGTCTTGAGGGGTATGGTTTGGAGCAATGGGGGAGGCGTCTGTGCAAGCAGCAAGCCTTCCTTTTTGGGGTCAGGTAGGGGGTTGGTAATGCAGGGGTTATAAAGAAAGAGATTGCATTTGATTAATGAAATATTTTCTTACAATCATGTTTTTGCTGAAATGCATGTTCAATCCTGACCAAAGGCCAGGGAAGCCAAACGCAAAATATACAGTGTGCGGTTGCCGGAATATCTCCCAAGCTACATTTTAATATATGTCAAAATTCAAATTTACCCTGGAGTCAGGGAAGTCAGAGAGGGGGCCCTTTGCCTTATGGGTACTGCATACCATGCTTAATAAAATGATAATGCAACCTTCACAGTTTGCTGGGCACTTCCACCCACAGTCTTTCATTTGATTCTTACAATAATGTCAAACGCTTTTTGCAAAACAAGGCTGAGAGAGGTAGAAAGGGGACCTCAAGGTCACAGCCTGAAAATGGCCCTGCTGCCGTCCAGCCCTGCCCTCCAGTGATCTCTTGTTCCAAACCTGCACACAGCCACGAAGCAAACCCACTGTTTATGTCTCTTCAGTTTGCAATCCCAAAACTATCAGGTGTAGATAAAAAAGCAAGCCCTTAAGGTTAACAGAGCAGAGTTAAGGGACCCTGAGCAAAATCTCTCATCCCTGAGGTACCTGATTGGTTATCTGAATGGCTGCCAACACAGAGCACTGTATTAAGAGGGATTCTGAGGCTGTGATCAAGGAAAAATCTGCATGATCTCTTGGTGATGTCTCCCATGACAGTTGTAGGAGACAGTCGTAGGGAGGGGTTTATTGTCATCCTCACTTTGGCCTCAGTTTCATTATCTATAAAGGTGAAAGAATTGCTCTCAATCTGGATCTGTGAACTAACATGCCTACAGAACCCAGATAGGAAACATCTGAGCAGACCGGACGTATTAGTTTGTTCTCTCTGCTATAAAGAACTACCTGGGACTGGGTAATTTATAAAGAAAAGAGGTTTAATTGTCTGACAGGTTCCACAAGCTCTACAGGAAGCATGGCTTGGGAGGCCTCAGGAAACTTACAATCATGGCAGAAGGTGAAGAAGAAGCAGGCACGTCTTACATGACTGAAGCAGGAGGAAGACAGCGAGCCTCTGCTACACACTTTTAAACAACCAACTCTCATGAGAACTCACTCACTATCACGAGAACAGCAAGGGCGAAGTTTGCCCCCATGATCCAGTCACTTCCCACAAGGCCCCTCCTCCAACGTTGGGGATTACAATTTGACATGAGATTTGGGCAGGGAAACAAATCCAAACCATATCACCAGACCAAGTGTAAAAACATCCTGAAAGAAGGAAGGTTGGGATCTTTGTCAAATCATTGCCATGTGGGGATGTGGGCTTTGGATTAGAGTGACAGTTTCTCAATCATTCGAGATTTCACAATTTAATGTTAGAAAAATTTTTTTAGGGGGCAACTAATTTGAATGTTATTAAAAAATAACTGTGCTAACATGAGTGTGTACACATGTGCTATCAGGCTGGGTGTGGCCCACAGACCATTGCTTTGCAAGCTTTGGTTTAAATAAGCCCCAAGATTCCTTTCATTTCAAAAATTCTAAAATTCTGTGTGGGATGCAGGTGCATGTGAAATGTTTCTCAATAGATCTAGAGTTCTAAACTCGGTCCCTCACCCACGTGGGCCGAGATTAGTTCAGGCACCTGCTATGTGCCTATTGGGCTTCTACAGACACTGTCTCACTCAGGCTTCAGGACTCTGTCCAGCTGGCTCTTCTCCTTTATTTTGCAGCTAAAGACACAGGCTCAGAGAGATGACGAATTTGCCCAAGCTTGCCCAGCACATAACCAAATTGAAATTTACTCCTTGGTGACTTCCCAAGATTTTGGTTTTGTGGATGGAAATTCCATGACATAATCAGCACTTAGTGGAAACTCAATGATAAATGCATAAAGCTTGGGAGGGCTTCACCCCAATATTGTATCTAGATCCACTGTGGAATTTCCAGCATTCCCAAGGATTGTAACTTGATTGTCTTCAATGAAGAACCCAGCAGGCATTATCAGGCTGGGCCGGTATTGGCAGCCCCTGGGTGAGCAATTGCTTGGCAGCCATCCAGCCCATAAAGTGTTCTAAAAGGTCATCTGGTTTTGGCTGTTGGTAGAAGGTGGGAGAGATTGAGAGGCCCTGAAAACTGGGGTCTTTCCCATCTGTTCCACATTACAGTGCTGTTAAATATGTTATGATGTCCATTGTACCAACAAATACAAGCAGAACTAATCTCTTTGTTTAAGGTTCCTTGACTGACATCATTGGTGATTAGATGACATACTTATTTTCTCATGACTAGAGTGGACTGGTTCAGTGAGAGGTTTGGAAAGAGTACAGGCTCTCACCCACGAAGTTGAGTGGGAAGTATCTTGATGCTGATGGATGCGAAAAGCAACCACATCTCCAGGGATGGGGGTGGAAAAGAGAAATGCTTTGCCATGTCTCAGCCACAGAGATGAAATCTAAAGGAGACTAAAGACTTTCTGAGTGTCTCTTCATTCATTCATCCATCCATCCATACATACATACATACATACAATTATCCATCCCTCCATCCATCCATCCTTACATCCATCCATACATCCAGCCAGTCATCCATTCATCCATTCACCCATCCATCTATCCAACCATTCATCCATCCTTCCATCCATCCATCCATCCATCCATTCATCCATCATCCATCCATATATTCAACCATCCATTCATCCATCCATCCATCCATCCATCCATCCATCCATCCTCTGTTCATCTCTCCAACCATCCATCCATCCATACAGACATACATACATTCAACCCTCCATTCACTCATCCACCCATCCATCCATCCATCCACCCATTCATCCTTCCATTCATGCATCCATCATTCAGCCATCCACCCTTCCATTCATCCATCCATATATCCAACCATCCATTCATCCATCCAACCATCCATCCATGCATCTATCCATCCTTCCATTTATCCATCCTTCCATCTATCCATCCATCTACGCTTCCATACATGCATCCATATCCCCATCCATTTCTTTATCCCCATTGCTGGAAGGGAGCCACAAGCCGAGGGATGCACATGGTTTCTCAAGGCTGCATGAGGCAAGGAACAGATTTTCCTCTAGATCGTCCAGAAGGAACATAGGCCTACTGACTTGATTTCTAGCCCCATTTTAGGACTTCTGAACTCTATAAGTGTAAGAGAATAAATTTATGCTATTTTCAGACACCAGGTATGTGGTAGTTTGTTACAGCAGCCATAGGAAACTCATACACAACCTCATGGGGTCATCAGAAGCATTAAATTAGCTAATATATAAAACACAGTTAGCACCATGCCTGGAGCATAATAAAGGCTCAAGAAAGTGGTAGTGACTCTTATTTTTGTGAGTGCTCTTATGATGTACTTTGGGGATGTGGCGTTGCCCTCTGAGGAGCCCTCAGTGTATTGCAACAAAAGAGAAGTAAATTTCCAGGGGGTTGGATAAAGGGGAAAGTAAAGAGAAGCCCTCAAAGTGAGGAAGGCTATGGTTTTGCTGCCTGAAACTGATTCACCATGCAAGCACTGGGGCTCCAGAGGGGTAAGAGGTGCGTTAACACCTGATCCTAATGTGTGGGTGATGCTGCAGCGGCATAGCCAGATCCAAAGCAGACTGCAGGCCTGATGGAGAGGGGGCTCTTCACATCCAGCTGGGGCCTGGTTCTTAGCACACCATCCTCCAGGCTTCCAGGCAGCTTGCAATGCTCTTCCTCATGTATTGACATGTTTAAATCTTATTTACTCCTCATAATAATCCTCTCTTGTTTTCTAAGCACTATTTTTGTTTCAAAGTGATAATAGCTAAATTTGTTTCTGATTGAAAATGTAATGCATGCTCATCGAAGCAAATCTGGTAGACAAAGACAGTGAACTTTGATATTTTCTACCACAATACTTACGATTAGTCCGAAATCTTCACACTCCCCCTACCAGCTCCCTGTGGCACGTGCTTGATCAGGGGCTACTGCTCTGGGTGCGGTGCTTGCCATGTCTTGGCTCTAGGCTCAGCTATGCAACTTGTTTTGACCAACGAGATGGGACTAAACATCACAGTAATCGGAGGCCTGAAAGCACTGGCACCCCTGCCACCTCCATGAGAACATGCCGGATTAGCAAGTTCTCATGGCACCTGGGGCAGAGATCCTCATGCCCATTTTCAGAGACACGTGGCCTATTTGCCCCATCATTTCAGTGGACAGCCAGCTGGCATTGAATTGAACCTGTTAAGTGAGCCCAGCCACAACCAAAAGAACCACCTAGCTGAGACCAGCCTGCATCACTGACCCGCGTATTCCTGTAATAAACAAATGCTTATTATTTTAAGCCACTGGATTCGGGGAGAGTTTGTCATGTACCACTATTATTGTAATAATTAGAATAATGATTACAACAGGTACCAATGATATGTACTGAAGACGTATTGTATACTGGGCTTGTTACTAAACGCTTTTTAAACATCAGTGTTTCTTACTAACATATCTGGATAAGAATCTCCTAGAAGTTTGTAAGACTGTCCCAGAACTTAATCAGAAAATCTGAAAAGATGCCTGTGAACCTGCATTCTAACAGCTCTCTCTTGCTTTTTGTGCACCATATGCCTGGGAACCATTAATACTTGTTATCTTGTTTCAGTTACACAACATTCCCATGGGGCAGAGATCCTCACGTCCATTTTACAGACAAGGAAAGTGAGGCTCAGAGGAATTAAGTTTTCTAGCTCAAGGTGGAGCCAGAACTTGAACCCACGCTTTGTGATAACGAGAGATCAAGCTCTTGGCTCATCATCAAGGCTTCCCGCTGTGGTCTAGGGCTAGCTTGGTATAGCTCCCCTCTCAGCCTGACATTCTAGGGGCTGCCTCTGGTGACCAGCAGTAAGTGCTGTTCTGGGCTCACCTAAAGCTGGGGTTGCTACAGAAAGAGGTGAGAAGTGGCAGGGGATTAAAGTCTGCTTTCTTTGCTAAAATGGAAATTGTTGTTAAATAAGAGCATAAATATTTAATTACACACAGTGACTACTCTTTGCATAACAATTTCAAGTCCAGATTCAATATGAAGCAAGCTTAACATAAACACAACACCTGGGTACAAGTCCCATACCTTCTGGACTAAAGTCAGCTCTTCCTGCTTACTCAAGATTCCAAGACTAGTTTCCCGTGGTCTGCCCTGAGGAGAAGCTTTTTATTTTATGCTTATTTCTGCTCCCAGTTGATGAAAAGTGCCAGCTACCCCTCCACAAGGCCTTCTCACATGACAAATGGCTCCGATATTAAAAATCTCACCTTTTTGCTGCTAAAAGCCCTTAGAGCACAATTCACTGTCTGAGGTAGAGGTGATGGTGGTGTGGTTTCCCCATGCCATTGGCTGCACCTCATGACTCCCAAAACAGTAAGTTTCAGGGGCTACTTTTCTCTATTCTCTCCATGACTTAGGTCCCTTTGCCTAGATTTTCTCCTCTTCTAAGCTCACAGCAGACAAGATGCAGCCATCTTGCATTACGTCTGTCTCTGCGTGCTATACGAAGGCTGCCCATGCTGGGATTCTTTCTTCTGACTTAGGCTCCAGGCCGTCTTCTTGCTCTCTGAGCTGTTCTCTTGCCCCTCAGATGGTCTGTGGCAGCAAATCACTTCTCAGAAAAGACCTGCTGCATTTAACACTTCATCACCTCCTCTGAGAAATATTTCTGGGACCTGCTACTTCAAAATGGCAGGCTTATTCCCTGTCTAAACACTTTAAAGATAAGAGCAACAGAACCTTGAGACAAATCCCACAGAAATTGTTTCAGCTGGGTGAAAATGTGAAATGGCTTAGCATTTGAGAGGCTCACAGATGGCCAGGGCTGACTGGAGTGTTGGGGCAAGAGACAACATGGTAAGACATGAAGATGGAAGGAAAGACAACAGCCAGATCATGAATAGGAAAGTAAGAAAACTAAAACAACCACATTAATAGTTATAGTAGCTCATTCTCACATTGTGCTTATCATGTACTGGATACTTATAACTCATTTAATCCTCAATGCCTCTATGAGGCAGGCACTGTTATTACTACCATTATACAGATGAAGAAACGGAGCCTTCCTTGGTTCCTGCCATTTCTAAGCCAGATCTTCCAGCCTCTTGTTACTAAGGAATGTCCCCCCTACCTCTACCATAGCCTTTCTGTACATCTCCTTTTGGGAGTTATCCTAGCTCATTGTTGTGCTGCTATAACAGAATACCCAAGACTGGGTAATTTATAATGAACAGAAATGTATTGGTTTATGGTTCTGGAGGCTGGGAAGTCCAAGAACAAGGTGCTGGCATCTTGTGAGGGTCTTCTTGCTGTGTCACCACATGGCAGAAGGCATCACATGGTAAGAGAGAGAGGGAAGCAGGCCAAACTCATTCTTTATAAGGAAACCAGTCCCACAATAATGGCGTTAATTCATTCATGAGGACAGAGCCCTCATGACTTAATCACCTCTTCAAAGTCTCACCTTTCAACACCTTTGCATTGAGGACCAAGTTTCTAGCCTATGAACTTCTGGGGACACATTCAAACCACAGCAGGAACGTTAGCAAAAACTGACATTCACTGCTTGCCACCCAAGATCCTAACCAATGTGGGGCAAGCCAAGGAGTCACCATTTATTCCACTAACTGGATCTTTGTTTACTCCCTTGCTCCTCAATCTGCCTCCCAAATCCCAAACATGTTCATTTTCCAGATCCCTCTCAGCCTCAACAGGAGACAATTTTGCCTCCCTACTCTATGGGCATTTGGTAGTGTCTAGAGATACTTTTAGTTGTTACAACTGGGGAGGGGGTGTTACTAGCATCTAGTGTGTGAAGGCCAGGAATGCTGTTAATGCTACAACACATAGGACTGTCTCCAATGACAAAAAAATTATCCAGCCCCAAGTGCCAGTTGTGCCAAGGTTGAGGCATCCTGCTCTAAGCCTGGGGTTTTGCTTTGTTCTTAGAACTGGCCCTTAATATGAGGGTCCTATTTCTAAATTTCCCCCTTTAACTTGAACTATGAGAGCTCATTCCTGCCTGCACTTAATGCCAGCAAACTACCTGTGGGCATCCCATGGTTCTCTGTGGATCCTGACTACTTGCTGGTGTGGTCACCTGTTCCTTGTCAACATTGCCACATGCCACTGGCCATCTGGACCTCCTCCACCACCCACAGCAGGTCCACTCCACCCACCTGCCCTCCCACAGTGCCAGCCTTGACACATAGGCACAACTTGCACTCAGGTCTTGACCAAAACCAGCTGCTCTGCCAAGACACAAAAGGGACCCCTACCGGAGTGAGGTCATCTCACTCTAGGACACAGTGTCCAGCTCAGACCGAACGCCACCCACCAGCTTCCTGCTGAAGCTATTCATTTCCCAGGCTTCCAGAGACCCGATTCCCTGGAGTTCCAGTGCGGGGGCGAACCCGGCAGCAGAAAGAAAAGACTCTCTGACCCATGCCTAAAAATAAAAATATTATTCCATTTCATGTCTGACAGACTGAATGTCTGACGCAGAAAGCAAACCCATGGCAACCGAAAGAACACATTGGAAACCTTTTCACTTGGGCGGATCAGAATGAAGGAAGGCTGGGCCTTCTGGAGACAGAGAGTTTCTCAACTCAACCCTCTGGTTTTTGGGCTGGGATAGGGGTGTCTGCGGGTGTGTGGGAAGGAGAAAGGGAGTGGACCCCACTCAGTGGGTCTTATTTGTTTGGGCTTCCCCTGCTTTCCTGCGATTTCTCCCTCTCTTGAAGGACATGCAGGTTTAGAAGTAAATTTCCACTAGAACAGGGGAACCTGGAGGGCAAGTCAATACAGAGACTTCATCTGGGTCCTCGGTTCGAGTGAGCCTCTTTCCTTTTTCACCCACGTGAAACTGTGGGCTATGGACAAGCCAGAAAGAGCCACGTTTGTCCCCCAAATACTTCCCTAGCTTTAGGTCTTGCTTCTACTCTCTGCCTTGTTTGAAACATCCTTCCCTCTCATCTCTGCCCCACTAAATCTGACTTATCTTTCCGGATCCAGCTAAACTGTCACTTCCTCCAGGAAGGATTTCTAGGTTTTTTTCTCTCCACCAGTCTTATCCCAACCTTTACAGGCAGCAGTGGTCTGTGCCCACCTAGGGTTCCCATAGCATCTTGTCAATGTGCATATTGGGCCTTCTAGCTCAAGGCAGGGCCAGGAGCAACTTGGAGGAGAAGTCAGGTGAACCTGCTCAAATCCCACCTCTGCTCCTAAGTGGGGTTGTGT
The DNA here is from genome assembly GCF_037993035.2 of Macaca fascicularis. NCBI lineage: Eukaryota > Metazoa > Chordata > Mammalia > Primates > Cercopithecidae > Macaca > Macaca fascicularis. The sequence continues at coordinate 163,453,386 of NC_088381.1, read as the reverse complement.
TACTTTGAGCATTTCACCTCCGCATGCCTTAATTTCCTCACCTAGAAAATGATGGCCCCAATGCCTACCTTATAGGGCTGTTATGATTTTTAAGTAGTAAGTATGTAAGGAATTGCCCATACACCACAGTCCCCTGAAAACACTGGCTGTCATCATCATCAGCTTCAGGCAGAAAGAGTATGGGCTCTGGAGTCAGAGACATGGGTTTGAGGCCTGGCTTCACTGCTTAATGGGTTTTAGGAGTTAAATTGTTTCCTCCAAAAATGATGCATTGAGCTTTTACTCCCAGTAACTCAGAATATAACCTTATTTGGATATAGGGTCATTGCAGACATAACCAGTTAAAACGAGGTTGGGATTTTAATCCAATATGCCGGTGTTCTCATAAGAAGATGGCCCTGTGACCATGGAGGCAGAGGCTGGAGTCAGTAGCTACAGCTGCGGAATGCCAGGATCACCAGCAACTACCAGAAGCTCCAGGACAGGCAGGGAATGGGTTCTCCCTCATGGCCCTCCAAAGAAACCAGCCCTGCTAAGACCTTGATTTTGGACTTCTGGCCTCCTGAACTATATAAGAATAATTTTCTGTTGTTTTAAGCTACCCAGTCTGTGGGTATTTGTTACCATAGCCTAGGAAATTAAGACAACAGGTGTTCACCTCTTTCAGTCTTGGGCCCCCAGCCGTAATCCAGGGCTTAAGGGAGATAATCAGTGTGAAAGTGCTGGACACCCAGAAGATGCTGAATTAATATTAATAGAATCTGAAACCCAAACACCATCAGAAAAAGGAATACAAAAGTGGGGAGATACGCATATTCCCAGCCCAGGCTAGAAGGAGGCAGTGTGGACCCCAAACAAGAAATCCAATCAGCAATGCCTGCTTTATGTTTATGCATGTATTTATACTCTGTGACGTTTCACAAAGGCAGACAGTGTGCTGGAACACTCGCCAGACAATAGGACAGAAAGGATACCAGCCGGAGAGAGTACAGATAGCATAGAAAGATGAGGTGGGAAAGAAATATCTCTGAACGATCCAGGAGTCCTGCCAACCTACGCCCCCAAACGAAGTGGTGCGGAGGTCATCTGCTGTTTCTATGTGTCCAACATTCCTTCCTACATCTTCTTGAAATACGATCGTCCTTCCTCCTACTGACCTGTCCTCTGTCCATGTGATTCTAGTACAGCTGCCAATCAGTCCCTGGGCAAAGGAGTGGGCACATGAGCCAGGCCTTGACAGTCAGGACCTCCCATCTCCCTGGACATAGTAATGGCGATAATACAGGAAACACAGGTGACCCAGTTGACCAGTCCCAAGCTGGGATTCTACCTATGGAGGTTGGAGAAAGAAGACCTAAGCTTAGCCTGAGGCTAAGTTGGGATGACATACACCTGAAGCTCCTGCAGCTGTGACCCTTTCTCCTACTGCACGCAGGAACTCATCTACAGTAGGAAAAGCTGGGCCCACATGCAGAGGGGAGCAGAGGGTGTGTGTGTGCAGCGGGGAGCGGGGAGAGAGAGAGAGAGAGAGAGAGAGAGAGAGAGAGAAACAGAGAAGAGGTCTGATGACATTATTTCGGTCCTTAAGCCAGCTCCACTCATGGACTTCTCAGTTACGTGAGTCAATAAATTTCCCTTTTTGCTTTAATCAGTTTGAGATTCTGTCTTCCACAGCGAGAAAGTCCTGCTCAGTCCAGGAGGGCTGGTAGACAGGCAGGGGGATCAAAGAGTGAAGCCTCACAAGAGGGAGTAGCCCCAGGGCGCCCAGAACCCTTCAAAGGAAGGACAATTCTGGGCCTAAGTGCAGGCGCAGGGAGGGTCTTGTCTGGGGAGTGTTTGGAGTAGCTCCCAGGGTTGGGGGCTTTTCAGAAATGCTTACCAGGGGCCTAGCGCTGTGGCTCAAGCCTGTAATCCCAGTAATCCCAGCACTTCGGGAGGCCAAGACAGGCAGATCACCTGAGGTCAGGAGTTCAAGACCAGCCTAGCCAACATGGCAAAACCCACCTCTACTAAAAAAAAAAAAAAAAAAAAAATTAGCCGGGCATAGTGACATGTGCCTGTAATCCCAGCTACTTGGGAGGCTGAGGCAGGAGAATTCCGTGGAACCAGGAAGGCAGAGGTTGCAGTGAACCAAGATCGCACCACTGTGCTCCACCCTGGGCGACAGACTGAGACTTCATCTCAACAACAACAACAAAAGAAATGCTTACCTGGGCATCCAGGCAAGGAGGCCTCAAACCTGCGTTCTGTGCACCCTGCTCAAAACTGTCACCAATGGCCCCCTAGGCCGGCTTTAACCCGCTCATTTTAGTAAGTGTCTAGTGGAACAGTCCGTTCAGTTGCCTGCCAGGCTCACCTCCACCTCCTGACTCAGCTGTCCGGGAAGCTTCCATACGGAATCTTATTCCATAAGCCCTGAAAGAGGCTGAGGGATCCAATACCTATCAGAGCTGTTTGGACTCTTTCTTTTTTGAGAATCTCAGCTAAGTGACATGAAGACAGTGGACAGTAGAGTTGTGTCAGAGTCAGCAGGGAGGGAGGCTGGGACTGTGAGTAGGCTGAAAAAGCCGGTCTGTGGTCGGTTGTGGGGGGTTGTGGGGGAATGGAGCCACCAGGAAGGGGCAGATAAGCATCCAGGTGGCCTCTGGAAAATGCATCTCACTGTTGTTCTAGTTCCCACGAGGCCCAGCTGTCCTTCCCGTACCTCCTTTCTGGGAGATTCCTTACCTCCTTCAATAACCTCTCTTGACTTGAGTTAGTTAGATGGGGGTTATGTTCCTCAAAGCTGAGACACAATGACCACGCCTTCTCTGCCTCAAGTAGGCATGCTGGCTGCCAGCAACAGAGACCAACTCTGCCTGACACAAGCAAGAGGGAAATTATTGGAAGCCTGGCAGCTAAACTATCTGGCTGGGAATAGGTAGGTTCTGGCTGTTCTGGAAAGTCTGGGGAGCATGAGCTTCTCAACAGTCTCCCTGGGCCCTCGAGGTGGAATAGATGAATTCTAACCAGGTTCCTGTCCTTCCGTCAGAAGAGTGGAGCCAACTGGTCTCCCTGAGACTGTGCATCCACTCTTTGCCTGGGCTTGGTGGTGAGGGGAGGATCTGGCCCGAGGAGCTCCTGCGTGGCCTTACCTTTCTGTAGTGAAAGGGAGGTACATGAACTTACACCCCAGCAACAAAGCCCAGGGTTTGGCAGATGTGAGTTCCCCAAAGGAACTGGGAAGCAAAGACATTCACACAGACGCAGCTGCCCAGCCTCTACATGTCAGGGTCACTCTTGCCGCTTCCTCACTCTGGCCCCCAGTTGCCCAGACCTGGGCCAGTGGAGAAGGAAGAGTTCAAGATACAGAGCTTATGTTCCATAGAACTCAGACACAAAGGTGCCATCTGCATCTTCAGGAAGAATGGGCAGGGGTCCATGGAGAGACCGTCCAAGTGGGGAGGAGGGACAGATGGGGAGTGCAGAGGGTGTGATTGGTACCAACTTAGAGGAGGGATGCTTTTTCTGCTAAGACAGGTGGGAGGGGAACAAGCGGCCATGGTTGGACATGGGCTGCAGGGGTGCGGAGGTCAGGCGGGAGTGACACGCAGGAGCCCTGTGGTTCCTTCTATGAACTGGGTGTCAAGTCTTCTCCTGAGAGTGGAGAGGCTGGAAGAGAAGGAGATGTTTGTGGTTTAATGGAGGCTTGAACATGCTGATGAAGGATGAGATGCAGAGAATGGCCCAGAATCAGTCCAACAATTACCAAGGCATGGAGTGCCCCACTGGGCTGGAGACCACAGGTTTTTGGTGGCGTCAGTTCCCCTTGGTGGCCAGGTGAGAAATAAAGCAGGTAGAGGGCTAGGTGGGCACAAGATGGGCTGTTTACAGTTATGTAGGAAGAAGGCAAAGGACAAAGACATTGAGGGTGGAGGATAGGAGACTCCAAGGAAGGAAGGTGGGGCTGATGGAAGAGAATGGGGGATCCAGATACTGGTGGTGCAGGTGGGCAGGAGGCTGCTCAGGGAGGGGCACTGGCGATCTCCCATATAATGATAGTCCCAGGTATGCGGGGAGTGGTGGCCAAAGTGGAGTGGTGGGACCCTGGGAGCCAGGGGCTGGGTCGTGCACATGTCCCCTGAAGTCCTCTGGAGAAAGACAGGTCTGGAGAGGAAGAGAATACTGAACACCAGGAACCACAGTGCTTGTTGGGGTTGGTTCCACACCAGGGCTGGATTGCCTTGAGGCTGGCTGGGCTTGCACTGGTTTCCTCATTCTTCCGAGTCTCCAGTTATTTATTTGCAAAGGGAGTTGAGAGAGGTGGGACAGGGAAGGCCCCTCTGAAGGGTTGAGCCTCATGAAGCTCCAGGGTAATGCCCAGAGGGTGAGTAGCCGCACCCAGGGCCAGGGCTGGGAGCTCAGCAGACGTCAGGAAGAACAGAAAGCTTGCAGCCTGCGCCCTCTGCGCCAGCTCAGCTGTACCTACACCGCCCTGCCTCAGGTCTGCCTGCTGTCCCCTTGTCCCAGAGGCCCGCCTGGCTGGCTCTTTTCAGAGAGCACCCGGCAATCACATGGCTGGCCCCCCGCCTACTGGGCTTTCCTTACTGCTCGTGTCACCCCCTCACCTGCAGGTTTGTCTGTCGTTGTTCTGTGTCTTCCCGTTGGGCTATAAGCTCCGGGAGGACAGGGCTTTAGTTTTGCTCCCGGTCAAGTGCCCGGAGCCTAGCACAGAGCCTGGCATGTGATGGGCATCCAGGATTTTCTCTGGAGGGGGCTGCAGGGAGATGGCACAGGGCTTCATCAGTTGCAGGAAGAGCTTTCGGTTTTGTTCCACACTCCAGGCCTGAGCCACTGGAGGGAGTGAGCAGGTACAATGGGACCGGTTTTAGCCTTTGACAGCACCTTTCTGGCTGTTGGGGGGGTGTGTGTGTGTGTGGTTTATAGGGGCAAAAAAAGAAACGGGGGCCTGCTCGGAGCCCATTCCTGCAGTCCAGGTGAGGGAGGAATGTGGGCGGTCTTAGACCCTGAGTGTATAACGGCCACACTGGGGACCAGCTGCAGGGGCGTGGAGTTTCCAGCACACACTCTGTCCAGGGGAAGGGGAGGAGGTGGGTGGACAATGACAACGCCTGCCTGCCCCTCAACACACACAGAGCCAGGCTCACTGTGTCAGGGAGGGACAGGTATGTGGACAGGAGCCGAGATGTGGCCAAAGTGGAGAAGTGCAGGGTGAGTCAAGGGAGCCCCGCTCTGAAAAGTCCACATTCCAGGCCAGGGGCAGCTGGAAACTGAGTCCTACTCCTGGACACTTTTTTTTTTTTTTTTTTTTGAGATGGAGTCGTCTCTCTGTGTCACCAGGCTGGAGTTCAGTGGTACGATCTCGGCTCACTGCAAACTCCGACTCCCTGGTTCAAGCAATTCTCCTGCCTCAGCCTTCCGAGTAGCTGGGACTACAGGTACCTGCCACCACACCCAGCTAATCTTTGTATTTTTAGTAGAGACAGGGTTTTACCATGTTGGCCAGGATGGTCTTGATCCCTGACCTCGTGATCCGCCCACCTCGGCCTCCCAAAGTGCTGGGATTACAGGCGTGAGCCATCTTGGATACTGTAAATGCAACATGGTCTCTCTTTTGCTACAGAGCAAGCCACACTTCGTGCCAAGCAATGATTCTTTCTTGTGCCTCCCCCACCTTTTGTATAATTATGCTCTTGAATACACCTGATGTGAGCAGCAGTCCACGCAGTGGTTATGAGCCTGGAGCCGGACTGCCTGGAATCAGATTGTAGCACCACAGTCACATGCTGTGTGACCGGTGACAAGTTAATTAACCTCTCTGTGCCTCAGGACCCCCATCTACACGATGGGGGTGACATCAAGAGCATCTGCCTCATGGGCTTTTTGTGAGCGAGCATTAAATAGGACAGAATGTAGAAGGCCCTTAGCGGAGTAGGAGGACAAGCTGGAGAGGGAGTCTCCTGTAAGCTAAAATTCTCATGGAGTGACTGTTACAGAGTTAGACAAGGGCCCGGCAGGACAAGGCCTGAGGAGTGGCCACAGGATCTGGGGACAAGGAAGCAGGCTGGTCCTCCTGGCTGAGATTTTTGAAAAACAGGACAGGCTTGTGAATGGTCTTAAAAACTTTGAGAAGAAAGGCGCCTCCCTCTGCTTTTCTCTGTGTCTGCAGGTGGGTTGCCGGTCTCAGCCTCAGCAGCAGGTCTGCATGGGAGCCTCCAGAGTAACAGACCTCCAAGGCTGGCTCTGTCCATCACCAGATGCTCTCTTGAGGACTCCTTCTAGTGCACTCTGGACAGCCTCTGCTTTGCAGGAAACTGAGGAAGGGCCAAGGTGATTCCAATGCAGCCAGACTCACAGTGGAAATAAATCAGTTGAGCCGAGGGTGCACCTGCTCCCACCTATGCCCACCCATGAGCTTTCAGAAGCATCTACTGCAAGGTAATCACTCTTGCAGGAAAAAACTGATAAACCTGGGGATGGTTTGAGCACCCTGACCTTGGGCGTGGCTCACACTGGGCCCACCCCATCTTTGAGCCTGGAGGACTCCCCAAACCAAGGGCTCCTCCAAAGTCACCATCAGGGGCCCTCCTTCTGCAAACCATGCCCTGCCCTTTACCCTTCACACCCCGCTCAATTCTGTCTCCTGCATAATGACTGGCAATCACATTGCATTTGTCCTTCACAAAGCTCTCTCAAGTCCATTATTTCATTGACCTTCTGTCTCCCAACCAAAGACTATTGGCTTCATAAGGGCTGGCACCAACAAGTAGACAGCTGCTGCAAAGGATGCTGGGCTGTGGCAGGGTGCTGGGGCCATGTAAGCACCATGCCAGGAGCGGGAGTTCAGCGCGGGCTTCTTGGAGGAGGTGACACCTGGGCTGAATCCACTGGATGAGTGGCATCTTGACTATAGAAAGTTTTTATGCAATCATGACTTTGCCACATGTTAATGTGCTTCTTTGGGTTATATAATGAAAAGAGGAATTGAGACATGTCATAATTACTGGTGGCCTCATTGTTTCCGGACAACTTCACAGAAAATGCCAGAATGTATATAGTAGTGTCAGGAAATATGTGTGTGTGTGCGTGCGCACACATATTTTAATCATATAAAAACTACTGGACTGTTCAGACTCCTCCAAGCCAGAGACAAATTATCTGCTATGAGATTTTCATTTGCCCCCAACATTTTTATGCTGAAACTTAAGAAGAGGCTTGTGCTGCTCCCCACAACTCCCCCCAACCCAGGTTATTTTCTAGGTAGAAGCTATGGATTCAGACAGACCTGGGCCTGACTTCATGTTTGACCTCCTGATTTCACGTTTGACCTCAGTCAACTCCTCTGAGCCTCCAGTTCCTCTCCTGTGATTCTTCCTGGGGTTGCGATGAAGCCCTGTGTGTGGAGGTATCTAGCCACATGCCAGGCCGATAGAAAGTGGCCAGTACGTGTTGGTTTTCTCTTTCCTCGCAGCTTGCTTTTAAACCTGGGGACTGTCTCAGCTCAGTAGAATGCAGCATGGTACCTGGCACAAGGATGACGCTGAATAAATGCTTGGTGAACGAAATAGACTCAGAGGGAGAAAAACCACTCAGAGAACACAGGTTGACAAACGAATCCTATTTTGGAGTCTTTTGCTTTCCCATTTGATGGAAACCACGATGCTAGGCTTTGAGGACCCTCTCATCTTCCCCAGTGGCTGTAAATCCTGCCAACAAGTTATCAGATAGTAAACGTTTTTCTTGTGAAGTTTTCTCTTGAACAATAAAGGTGACCCTTTGGCCTCACTTACCACATTTCATGATAAAGTCAGGCCTCAGTGATGGGCCAGTTTGGAGATCACAGAACCATCTGTTTGGAAGCAGAAGGTAATACCCATTCAAGACAAAGGCTTCAAACGGGAGAGTTCCACGCTATGTAAAATCCCAACCCCGCTTCCACCACAATGAACTTCTTTAGAAACTCAAATCCGATTTGGGTCTCAAAGGAGAAAATTAAAACCAGAAACAGAGACGTGAATGCCGTATTTTGCTTGGTTTGTTTTTTTCCGTGTGTGTGGCAGCATTTTAAAAGACAGAAATGCAAACGTCCTCTGGTCCGGATTCCACTCGCAACAAGGTTCAACTTTTCACTGAGCTGTTGTTCTCAACAGCACATCTGTGACTTCACAGACTTATAAATATTTTGCTGGTGTGCGTGAAGTTTCAATTACATGAACAGAGGAACAGGACTGTAATTTCTGTAAGCCAAGACTGCCTTTTCTGCCACTGTATCCTCAGCCCCTTGCACAAGACCTGGCCCATAGCAGATGCTCCTCCAATATTTGCTCAACAAATGAATTAAGCCATAGCCTCAAACATAATCATAACGCCATAATCAGTTTGGCAAACATTTTAGAGTCACAAGGCACTTTCACCCCTGTCTCAAGCAGTTCAGTCCACTGTAACACAATACCATTGATGGGATGGCTTATTAAAGAACAGAAATTTATTTCCTGCAGTACCGGAGGCTGGGAAGTCCAAAATCAAGGTGCAACAGATTCGTGTCTGGTGAGAGGTCACTTCCTCATACACAGCTGTTTTTTCACTCTAACCTCATGTGGCAGAAAGGGCAAGGAAGGGGCACTTTTATCAGTGAACCAGTCCTACTCATGAGAGCTCTGCTTCCACAATCTAATCACCTCCCAAAGGCCCTACCTCCTAATGCCATCAGTTTAGAAGCGAGGATTCTAACATGGAAATGTGGGGTGACACAAACATTCAAACCACTGCATACCCCTGTCAACAGAAAACCCAGAACAGTTTAAATCTGATACGTCCAGACTTCAGAACAGACACTCATCCAAAGGAAAATACTTGAACACCTCAATTTCCTATCAGGTCACAAGTCAAACTCTGCTCGATTTCCTATCAGGTCACAAGTCAGACTCTGGTCAGCCCTATATCTAGGCCGAACATGCCTCCCTATGGTGAGTTAGCTGTCTTCTTCTCATTTCTCATTTGAGAAGTGTCACATACAGCGATGCAGTGGCCTTCAATTTATTCTTTGTCAGTCACATGCAGGTATCTCATTTGCATAAACGACCCCAGGAAACTCTTAAGAAGACTCGAAAGTTAGGGCTCTATCCACCTCCAGCTGTCTAGTGTGGTGTGTTAGAAAGAGCGCAGGACTGGGGCCTATACTGAAAAGAAATTGCTGAAAGGAAATAATAAAAGCTGAGTCATGGCCGGGCGCGGTGGCTCAAGCCTGTAATCCCAGCACTTTGGGAGGCCGAGACGGGCGGATCACGAGGTCAGGAGATCGAGACCATCCTGGCTAGCACGGTGAAACCCCGTCTCTACTAAAAATTACAAAAAAACTAGCCGGGCGAGGTGGCGGGTGCCTGTAGTCCCAGCTACTCGGGAGGCTGAGGCAGGAGAACGGCGTGAACCCGGGAGGCGGAGCTTGCAGTGAGCCGAGATCGCACCACTGCACTCCAGCCTGGGTGACAGAGCAAGACTCCGTCTCAAAAAAAAAAAAAAAAAAAAAAGCTGAGTCATAAGGAAACAACTGAGACTACGGAACAAGAAAGGCCAGATAAGAGCGGGGAGCTGAACAGAGTCAGGGGACTCAGGCAGCAGCACACCATATTTTAAAATATGACATGAAAACAACAGAAGAAGTTCTGTGAAGTTAGGAGCATTACCTGAACAAAGCTTTCTTGTGAAAGTTCGAGAAAAACTAAATTGACACAAAAAGGAGCAACAGGAAATAATCATCTTATACTAAGTTATTATAAGAAAAAAGAGAACAAGAATCAGAATAATATCCCTACAGACAAGGAAAGCACACCAGAGACACAAGATACATCAAGCTGAAATCTACTATTTAAAAAAAAAAAAAAAAAGCTAAAAGGCACTGGGGATAAAATGCAAGACACAATGGAAAGACATAGATTAGGCCAGATGCGGTGGCTCACGCCTGTAATCCCAGCACTTTGGGAGGCTGAGGTGGGCGGATCACGAGGTCAGGAGATGGAGACCATCCTGGCTAATACAGTGAAACCCTGTCTCTACTGAAAATACAAAAAAAAAAAAAAAAAAAAAAAAAAAAGCCAGGCGAGGTGGCGGGCGCCTGTAGTCCCAGCTACTCAGGAGGCTGAGGCAGGAGAATGGCGTGAACCCGGGAGACGGAGCTTGCAGTGAGCCGAGATAGCGCCACTGCACTCCAGCCTGGGCGACAGAGCGAGACTCCGTCTCAAAACAAACAAACAAACAAACAACATCAACAAAAAAACATGTAGATTAGATTTTGACAAACTAAAAAGAAAAAAAAATGAGAACTAAGAACTAGAAATAGAAGAAAATTCATTTTACAAATGAAGACAAAACCAGAAGAACACAAGAGCAAACAACACAACTGAACCTGCCCTAAGAGAAATCAAAAATAAAAAGCAGTTAAGTTTTTTTTAACAAAAATAAAAATGAAAGAGACAAAGTGTTGAGAGGATGTGACCAAATGTTGAAAATAGTCAAAGAAGTTCTAATATATGGATAATGGAAACTCTGAAAAGTAGAATGAAAGCAAGAGAATAGAGAATACTAAAAACTATAATTCCCAAACTCTCTTCTAAAAGAAAAACGTAAGATTTGAAGACATGTATTGAAAGAGCACGCTGTATATCTAGGAAAATTTACCAAGAACAACCAACACCAAAAGAGTCTATTAAAACCATAGACTTTAAGGAATAAGTCCTTCGAAAGCTTAGGAACCAAGAACATGTGATTTATAAGGTAAAGAAAACGATCAGATTTACTATCAGATTTTTAAAAATAGTAACAGTTTATGGCAGAAAATGGAATAACTTAAGACAGGCAAGAGGAAAAAATGCAAAGCAAGGATTTTATACCCAACAAAACCAGTTTTCAAGAATAGAGGTATAAAAATGACACAAACTGTCATCAACATGTAGGAACCAGAAAATATTGTTAGCCAATTGTGGTGGCTCATCCCTGTAATCCCAGCACTTTGGGAGGTCAAGGCAGATGGATCACTTGAGCTCAGGGGTTCAAGACCAGCCTGGGCAATGTGGAAAAACCCTGTCTCTACAAAAAAAAAAAAAAATCAAAAATTAGCAGGGCATGGTGGTGTGCGCCTGTAGGCCCAATTACTCAGGAGGCTGAGACGAGAAGATCATCTGAGCCCAGGAGATCAAGGCAGCAGTGGGCCATGATTATACCACTGGACTCCAACTGGGTGACAGAGTGAAACCTGTCTCAAAAAGAAAAAAAAAAAAAAAGGAAAAGAAAACAAAAGAATTGTTCCTGTAGTCCTTCCTAAGGAATCTACCAGAGAATCAGCTGCAGATGACAAAACGATAGAGCGATATTAACATGAAATATATATACTTACTGGTAGAACTACGGACAAAAGACAGCTTAAAGAAGGCATGCAGGCCAGCTGCAGTGGCTCATGCCTGTAATCCCAGCACTCTGGGAGGCCGAGGCGGGCGGATCATGAAGTCAGGAGATTGAGACCATCCTGGCTAACACGGTGAAACCCTGTCTCTACTAAAAATACAAAAAATTAGCTGGGCATGGTGGCACGCACCTGTAGTCCCAGCTGCTCGGGAGGCTGAGGCAGGAGAATCGCTTGAACTCAGGAGGCAGAGGTTGCAGTGAGCCAAGATTGTACCACTGCACTCCAGCCTGGGGGACATGAGCGAGACTCTGTCTAAAAAAAAAATAAAAGCATGCACTGGCCATATGTCCTGACAATGGAGACATAGCACAACGACAACAAATGAGAGGAGAGGGAAGCACACGTACAAGACATTCTTCACAGTTTTCAGTCATCATAATTGATCATATCAATGTTATGAGACTGTTTTGTGTATAAGATGAGATAATACAAATGAGTAATTATGGGATATTTAAATTCTAGCATCCCTTGTGTCCTTCAAAATCAACATGCTCAGATATGGAAGAAAGCAGATAGATATAGATGTAATCAAAAGAGGTTAAGTTAAAAAACAAAAGCCTATAGTCCTGATTTAAATGAGAAACATCATTATAAACTTATGAGGCGTGTTTTGCATAGTCTAGGTATCTTAGCTCTGGCCACTGAAAAGACCTAGAAACAATACTGATCACGATATGCAAACATTAACCCAGAGACTTAAATGTAAGAGCTAAAACTAAAACTTCCAGAAGAAAACATAGGCAGAGAAAAATATTTGTGACTTTGGGATAGAGAAAAATGTCTTAGGAAAAAAGAAGGATCATCTAAGGATCATCTTAGGATCATCTAAGAAAAAAATGGGTCAACTGGACTTCATTAAGTTTCTGCTTTAAAATAACACCATTAGTATCCACTTAAAATGAGAGAATTTTATAAAATGTAAATTATACTTCAATAAAACTGTTTAAAATTTAAAAGCAAAAAATAAAAACATACTAGAAGAAAATAGAGCTTTCTTATTGTTTAAAAAATAACAAACTCCAAGACACCAAAATGAACTGTGTGTGGTGGTGCACACCTGTATTCCCAGCTTCTCAGGAGGCTGAGGCAGGACGATTGCTTGAGTCCAGGAGTTTGAAGCCAGCCTGGGGAACATAGTGAGACCTCCATCTCAAAAAGGAAATAAATAATTTTTAAAAATAAATTTTTTAAATTCACAAAAGAAGGAATTGAAAATTCAAGACATAGTCTGGGAGTAAATATTCCCAACACACGTACTTGATAATGGACTTATATTCAGAACATATAGAGGACTTCTATAACTCAATAATAAAGAAACAAAATGCAATTTTTTTAACCGGCAAAAGAACAAATGCTTCACAAAAGAAGGTGTGTGAATGGCCGATAGAGATGGATACAACTACACACCCACTAAAACAACTAAAATTTAAAATCCTGAAAATACCTGATATGGTTTGGATTTGTGTCCCCACCAAATCTCATGTCAAATTGTCTCATGTTGAATCCCCAGTGTTGGAGGTGGGGTCTGGTGGAGGTGATCGGATCATGGGGCAGAGTTCTCATGAATGGTATAGCACCATTCCCTCGGTGCTGTTCCCGTAATAGTGAGTGAGTGAGTGAGTTACCAAGGGATCTGGTTGTTTAAAGGTGTGTAGCACCTCCCCACTCTCTCTGGGTCCTGCTCCTGCCATGTGAAGATGCCTGCTTCTGATTCGCCTTCCCCCATAAGTAAAAGCTCCCTAAGTTCCCCCCCAGAACCTGAAGCCACTATACTTCCTGTACAGCCTGTGAAACCGTGAAGCAATTAAACCTCTTTGCTTTATAAATTACCCAGAACAGGTATTTCTTTTCTTTTCTTTTCTTTTTTTTTTTTTTTTGAGATGGAGTTTCGCTCTTGTTACCCAGGCTGGAGTGTAGTGGCATGATCTTGGCTCACTGCAACCTCCACGTCCCGGGTTCAAGCGATTCTCTTGCCTCAGCCTCCCGAGTAGCTGGGATTACAGGCACGTGCCACCATGCCTGGCTGATTTTTGTATTTTTAGTAGAGACAGGGTTTCACCATGTTGGTCAGGCTGGTCTCGAACTCCTGACCTCAGGTGATCCACCTACCTTGGCCTCCCAAAGTGCTGGGATTACAGGAGAGAGCCACCGCACCTGGCCTTCAGGTATTTCTTTATAGGAATGTGAGAATGAACTGATACAATACCCAAAGCAGAGAAGGATGTGGAGCTGGAGTAGCTAATTCTCATAGGTTGCTGGTAAGAGTGTATAATGGAACAACTCTTGGAAAACAGCTCAGAAATTTCTGTTTTTAAAAAAATAAAGTCAAACATGCACCTACCATATATCCCAGCAATTCTACTCCTAGGCATCTACCCAAGAGAAATGAAAACACATAACCTTGCAAAGATTTATACAATGATGAGTATGAGTCAGTAATAAAAAGGAAAGAACTAGAATCCAGAATGAAAGAAGTCAGTCACAGAGGGGATCATTCTATATGTCTGACTCCATGCATATGAAGTTGTAATATGGATAAAATGATTTCATAGTGATTCAAATCAGATGAGGAGTTGCCTGGTTGGGAAAAAATGTGGATGTTTGACCAAAAAAGGACAGAGGGACTTTTCTGGGACTTTGGAATGTTCTCTATTTTGATCAAGGTGGTGGTCACTTAGGTATACAATTTGTCACCATTTGTTAACTATACATTTTGTTTATAAAGTATACCTCAATAAAATTGATTAAAAATAGTAGAGTAACAGGCTAGTCAATATACATTTGTATAAATACAGGGGTTTGAGGAAATCCTAACAAGTCACGGCTCTTCTTTCTTTAAGAAACATTGAGAAGTGGATCTAAGAACCAGGCAGATGGAGATTTTTTAAAAACCAGCTTCGTTACTGAAGTTGCAAAGGTCACAGTTTCGCCTGGAGACCACAGCTAGGCTCCCTACTTCTTTCCTCTTGCCCCTCAACCCAACGCTGGCAAAGCAGGTGCAGTCAGGCTCCTGCCCGCGCCTTCCAAACCCAGCACTGGGCAGAGATGGGGTCTTAATTTGGGTTCTCCCAAAGCAGAGCCTGAAGCAAGGACTCAGGTGCAGGCAGTTGATTTGGGAGGTGCTTTCAGGAGGCAGGAGTGACAGGCGAGGAGAGCAAGGCAGTGCATGGAGAGGATCCAGTGTAAGGGAGACCCATGGCGGTGGCTGCTGCTGCAGCCAGGGTGACAGTTCCAAGGCACCCTCTGAGAGGCACCCATAAGGACTCACAGAGCTTTTACAAAGGAAGCAAAGCCATGCCTCCATCCACCACCCCTCTCCCACATGACTGACTAGTGCCTACGGAATTGACCTGGCTTTAGACTCTCAGGGCAGGGTGGCTTGGGCTGGGAGGGTCAGCGTTTGCAGAAGGAGCTGACCAAAGCTGGCTGTTGCCATTGATGGTGAACCCCTCAAGGGCACAAATGCTGAGTTACTCATCTCAGTGTCCCCTGGCACACTGATTCGTACAAAACAGGTGGTACACAGTGCATAACACTGCATAGTAAGTAAAGGAGGGAG
Source organism: Macaca fascicularis (assembly GCF_037993035.2). Lineage (NCBI taxonomy): Eukaryota > Metazoa > Chordata > Mammalia > Primates > Cercopithecidae > Macaca > Macaca fascicularis. The sequence continues at coordinate 163,438,369 of NC_088381.1, read as the reverse complement.
GGAGAGAGGAAAGAAGGAAGAGGGGAAGGAGGGAGGGAGGGAGGAAAGAAGGAAGAAAGGAAGGAGGGAGGGAGAGAGGAAAGAAGAAAGAGGGGAAGGAGGGAGGGAGCGAGGAAAGAAGGAAGAAGGGAAGGAGGCAGGGAGAGAAGAAAGAAGGAAGAGGGGAAGGAGGGAGGGAGGGAGAGAGGAAAGAAGGAAGAGGGGAAACGGGAAAGAGGGAGGGAGGGAAGCAGGGAAAGGGGAAGGAGGGAGGAAAGAAAGAAGAGGGGAAGGAGGGAGGGAGAGAGGAAAGAAGGAAGAAAGGAAAGAGGAAGGGAGGGAAAAAAGAGGGAAGAAAAGAAAGAGGGAGGGAGGGAGAGAAGAAGAAAGAAAAGAAGGAGGGAGGCAGGAAGACAGGAAGGAGGGAAAAGGAGAGGGGAAAAGCCTTATCCCTATGAAGGGGCAGGTCCTGGGACAACTTCGCAGTCTCAAGGGAGATACAGGGGTCACACTGAGCTGGTGAGGGATGGGGATGGGGAGTGTCCAGAATTGGGAACGTCTCCAGTGAGAGAAGACTCCTGTGTCAGGGGGAGAGCACAGGATTTGGGCTGGAGAAACAGCATGTCAACAGACCCAGGGGTTAAGTGTGCGCAACACTGTGATTTAAGAAATACACATATGGTCCCTGCCCCTGGCCCCTGACACACAGCTCCTGATGCCCTTGGACTCTCTGGAGTGGTGTCTTTTTAATGCTAATGAGATGACCGGTGGCTGGCAGCAAAGACCAAGGCAGGATTAGAGGGTTGGGACTTTAAGCCCCACCTCCAAGCCTCTGGGGAGGGGACAGGGACTGAGGGTTGAGTTGATTACCAATGGCCAATGGTTTAATCCATCATGCCTACCGCATGAAGTCTCCATAACACCTCAAAGGGACAGGGTTCGGGTGGGTCTCAGATAGCTGAACACGTGAAGGTTCTTAGAGGGTGGTGCAGCTGGAGAGGGTGGAGGCTCCGCGCCCCTTCCCCCACGCCTTGCCCTGTGCTGCTCTTCCACCTGGCTGCTTACCTGCATCCTTTGTAATACCCTTTATAATAAATGGTTCAATATATGTAAAGTGTTTCTCTGAGTTCTAGCAAATTAATCAAACCTGAAAAGCGGAGCTGAGGGAACCCCTGTCCATAGCCAGTCAGTCAGAGGTTCAGGCCACAGCCTGGGGCTTGTGATTGACATCTGAAGTGAGGTGCGGTTTTGTGGGACTGAGCCCTCAGCCTGTGCAATCTGATGCTTCGATCTGATGCTATCTTCAGGTAGATAGGGTCTGAATTGAATTGCGGGACACCCTGCTGGTGTCCACCGGAGAACTGCACGGCGTGGGGGGAACCTTCCTGCGGGTCTGATGTCAGAAGTGCTGTGCTGAGGGCTGTGACAGATTAGGAGAAACACCTTGGTGTTTCCCATCCTTGATTAATGTGGAACCAAGAAAATCAAGCATGACGTTGGTGCAGGAAGGAGCAGAATCAGATCCACTGTTCAGGGCAAGGTGGCTGAGGGCCTCGGCCAGCAAGACGAGGAATTAGGTTCTGGCCAGCCCCTGGGTCAGCAGATTCGTGAGAGACTGGGCAGAGGCCGTTGGTGCCCTCTCCTCAGCCGACCCCAGGGAACACATTCCCACACCCTCAGGCCATCTCCCGTGTCCTGTGCTTGACGACCTTCTCCAGCAGCAGGAATGACCTTCACCGGGGCACAGCCAGGGCGTCGGCAAAAACTCCTCAGCGTCCTGCCCTTGGTGGGACAATTCTGAGGGGCACCAGATAGACTCTCAGAGGGTCCCTGGTGCACTGAGCTCCTGAGGCCCACCCACCACAACGATCTCATGAGCTCCCCTGGTTTTGGCTTTCCTGCCATCCCTGTTCCCTCATCTACTTCCTGGAACAACTTCCCAGATAAACCACTGACACCTACGTCTCAGGACCCGCTTCGTGGGGGCCTCAAACTGTAAGTGAATAAAGGACGGTGGGTTGAACTGCAGGCTGGGTTGGATCACATGGAAATGAAAGGCCCCGAGAGTTGGATGCACCAGTATCTCTGTGATCACACTCTACTAGGAGTGTGCGGCCACCTTCTCCAATCTGCCGCGTATAAAAAACAAAATTAAGGCCCGCCCTGATCATTTCCCTCTTGTGGCTACCATATTTGTTTGCTTGGGCCCTGTAACAAGGTACCACTGACTAGGGGGCATAAACAACAGAAACTGACTTCCTCACCATTCTGGAGGCTGGAAGTCTGAGATCAAGGTGTCAGCTGGGCTGGTTTCTCCTGAGGTCTCTCTCCTTGGCTTGCGGACGGCTGTTTTCTCCTTGTGTCCTCACATGGTCTTCTCTGCGTGTGTCTGTGTCCACATTTCCTCTTTTACGAGGGCATTAGCTCCATTGGATTAGGGACCACCAGTTTGACCTCATTTTAGTTTAATTATCTTTTTAAAGATCCTATGTCCAGGCTGGACACGGCAGCTCATGCCTGTAATCTCAGCATTTTAGGAGGCCGAGGAGGGTGGATCACCTGAGGTTAGGTGTTCGAGACCAGCCTGGCAAACACAGCAAAAACCCATCTCTACCAAAAATACAAAAATTAGCTGGGCATCGTGGTGCACACCTGTAATCCCAGCTACTTAGGAGACTGAGGCAGGAGAATATCTTGAACCCGGGATAGGCGGAGGTGGCAGGGAGGCAGGGACAGCCATATTCTGAAGTACCCACATTCATATGAATTTGAATTTGGAGGGGGACATAATTCAGCTCAAACACTAATCCTGAATCTTTTCTTTTTTTGTTAGAGAATCCTCCATCCCCCAGGCTAGAGTGCAGTGGCGCGATCTTGGCTCACTGCAACTTCTGCCTCCCGGGTTCAAGCGATTCTCCTGCCTCAGCCTCCTGAGTAACTGGGATTACAGGTGCCCACCACAGCGCCCGGCTAATTTTTGTATTTTTAGTAGAGATGGGGTTTCACCATCTTGGCCAGGCTGGTCTCGAACTTCTGACCTCCTGATCCACCCGCCTTGGCCTCTCAAAGTGCTGGGATTATAGGCATGAGCCACCACGCCCGGCCAATCCTGAATCTTTCATTACAAGTAGGCTGGCTAGTCATTTGGTTTGGTGGCCCACATGGGCTGACCTGTGGACAGCAGGGGACCCCCCGGACAGGCACTCTCTCCCCAGGCATCGCCTTCCCTGCCTCCAACGCCAAGGTCACTCTGACCATCTGTTGCTCAGAGCTCACTGTGAGCTTAACCCCCACTGGGGTTTTAAAATTTAAATCCCCTCACAGAATATTAATCCCTGCACCTCCTTCCTATTCCAGGTCCCAAAGAAGGCGGCAGTCATTGACACCCGGCCATTCAGTCCTCCCACGACTGAGCTTGGGCTCTCAAGGTGCAGACGATCTGGAGTGGTTTGCATTTGTGTTTTAATGTCCTCCAACTCCAGAGCATTTCCCTGAGGGCTGGAGAGGCCTGAGCTCTTTCCCTTCCACCTGCGTCGGCCCCGTACAAAGCTCCGTTTGTGTCTCTGTGGCTGAGGGGAAACGGCTACCCCGCGCCACCTCATCTACCCACAGGCCACAAAAGCCCAAGCGCGAGGTGAGGCTCAAAACAGGCCAGGCCGAGGCGCTGCCAAGCCAAACACAGAGGAAACGGGTGCGAGCCCAGCAGAGAAACCAGATTCCCCTGGAAATCGCTGCTCCCCGCCGTGTCTGGAAGGCCGGCCCCAATAAAGCGGCTCCGGAAGGCCTGAAGGACCCCCATGGCCCTCATCTTGATGGAGATGCCAATAAAAATCTCAGAACATCCAGCCTGCAGGCCCCGTAGGCACTGCCCCGGGGCCGTAAACCCGGATACGAGCAGCTGGGGAGCCGGAGGGAAGAGGCCTGCTCCCAAGAAAGCCCACCAGCCAGCCGGGCCTGGCCCGCAAGTAACCGAGACGCCTTCAGGGAAAGGCAGCAGGGCAGGCTGGACGGGAGGGAAGCCCGCAGCCGGGGCCCCTGCTCCAAACCAGGTCCAAAGCTGTTAAATCCATGGGAACTTCAGGAAAGAGTAATGACCGCCCAGCAACTGCAGGTTCTTAAAGAAACCCGGGAGAAATCCGCCTCAGGAAGCAACAACAGACCTTGTGGTTGTAAACTCAACTCGGAGGGCACCTTGGGGTCACAACTGTGCTCATGACAGAGGAGGAAGTGTATGTGTGTGTGTGTGTGTGTGTGTGTGTATCTGAATCCATGGACAAAGGACAGCCCAGTTATGCATACGTGTGCACATATTTGTGTCTCCGTATCAGAGGTGTTGTGGAGGCACATACACAAATGGGTGCATTTGTGTGTCTGTAGCATTCCCAGAGTTAACAAATAAAAATACAGGATGTGCAGTTAAATTTGAATGTAGACAAAAAGCAAATACTTTTTGAATGTGAATATTCCCAAATATTGCCCGAGACGTACTTATGCTAAAAAGTGTTCACTGTTTATCTGAAATTCTAAATTTCTAAGTGGGTGTCCTGTATTTCTCTAGCAACCCTATGTGTGCATGAATGTCTAAATTCAGAGTGGCAATGACATTTGAGGTCACAGAAGAGGTCTTTGATAAACAGACAAATATATACATATACACACTCATACACTTTGCCTCCTTACACACACACATATAAAATGATACTATAATAGTCCTCAAAAGTTCTCCTAACAGGTGATTAGTCATTCTTTGTAAGAAGAAAATTATGTGCCTTATATGGTATGGCCGTAACCTAAATGCATTTAACTTGCAAATTCATCTACAGGGGCTTGCAGAGAGAGAGACGTAACACAAGTAAATGGTGTGGTAATAGCTCCTGCTGTTCCACCCAGAGCTCAGGTTAAGAGACTGCCTCTGCGCTCCCTCCACCATCTCAGCCCCAGACACCACCCCAAGGGGAGCACTGGCTGTCCAGGCTTCTCTAGGGCTTAAAGTCACACATATTTTTCTACCCTGTGACTCCGAAAGGTAAGCCAGCTCCTTCATTTGGGGCATCCCGCAGAGACAGAAATCTGATCGAAGGGGATGGAAATAACTGATTTGAACCTTCTGGACGCCAGAGGAACTGAACATTCAACACAAATACTTTTTTTTTTCCCCTTCGAAAATGGTCTGAGCTTGCAAACTCCCAAACACTAAACGTCTTCCAAGGATAACTTATTCAATGGTATCACTACATATCCCACTTGATGTAATAAGCATCCCCCAGGCCATTCCTTAGCCTTTTCCTGGGTAAGGATGTGAAGGACAGGAGTTCAGGAGATGGGCAAGGCTCAGGTATGGTGGGTAGGAAGAGGGGCTGTCAAACCAGACTGGGCCCTAGAAATCCTCTAGTTGAGGGATCTCAAACTGGCACCCTGCTGGCCAAGTCTGCCAGGTCAGCAGCGCACAGTCGTCTTTAAATGTTTGAATTTAGTGCTTACACACAGGGCACACACCCTCCATTTTCACCCTGACCCTTTACCCTCTATGATCTGAGGATCAGCTGTTTATTTTATTTTATTTTATTTTTGAGATGGAGTCTCACTCTGTTGCCCAGGCTGGAGTGCAGTGGCATGATCTTGGCTCACTGCAAGCTCCGCCTCCCAGGTTCACGCCATTCTCCTGTCTCAGACTCCCGAGTAGCTGGGACTACAGGCGCCCGCCACCACGCCCGGCTAATTTTTTGCATTTTTAGTAGAGATGGGGTTTCACCGTGTTAGCCAGGATGGCCTTGATCTCCTGACCTGGTGATTCGCCTGCCTCGGCCTCCCAAAGTGCTGGGATTACAGGCGTGAGCCACCGCGCCCGGCCTCAGCTGTTTATTATACATGGGCCGCCTGCCTGCTCGTGTGCAAGACAGATTCCCTTCGTGAGGACACTGGCTCCCACACAGAGTGGGGCTCACAGCAAAGCAGGGCAGGAACCCAGGTCTCCAGCTCCCAAGCTAGGGCAGGACTCTGTTTCCCCTCCATTCTGCAGCCCTCAGGCCATGGAAGAGTGAGTCCTGCCAGTTGAGAACGCAGAAGTGAGACGTGAGCCCTCTGTCCATGTCACCTTGGGAAGCCCTCTCAGCAGTGGCGACACTACTTTCGAATCTGAATCTGATCTGGTGGAATTCAAAGGGTTACCCTGATCCTGCTCTGTTTACAGACCTTCATCCCAGCTCCTTCATTTAATTTGGTTTTTGTTTTTCCGGTTTGTTTGTTTGTTTGTTTGTAACAGAGTCTTACTCACAGAGGCTCACTGAAACCTCCACCCCCTGGTTCAAGCCATTCTCCCGCCTCAGCCTCCCAAGTAGCTGGGATTACAGATGCATGCCACCACGCCCAGCTAATTTTTGTATTTTTAGTAGAGACAGGGTTTTGCCATGTTGGCTAGGCTGGCCTCGAATTCCTGACCTCAGGAGGTTTTCCTGCCTGAGCCTCCCAAAGTGCTGGGATTACAGGCGTGAGCCACCATGCCCCGCTTCAGCTCCTTCATTTAAACCCATTGATTGGAATGCCAAGCATCTGCAAAGAAAAGAGAAAAAGAAGAACCACATTTTTTTTCGTGGGGGTGTTTTCTGATATCCAGGGATCCCGTAAGAAACTGTTGTTAAATTTTCAAGATTTTGAAATGGCTAAGCACAATAAATATTAAATTTATATGCTTAAATAAATTACATTAAAATGTGGCAATAAGTACTTAAAACTTATCCCTTCCTAATTATGTCATGAGAGTTCACTGTTACCTATGCTGTCAAGGATACGGATGTTTATCGCATCTGTGGGGTGATATATATATATATATATATTTTTTTTTTTTTTTTTTTTTTGAGACCGTCTTGCTTTGAAGCCCAGGCTGGAGTGCGGTGACACAGTCACGGCTCGCTGCACCCTCCACTTCCCAGGCTCAGGTGATCCTTCTACCTCAGCCTCCCGAGTAGCTGGGACTATAGGTGTGCACCATGACCCATGGTTAATTTTTGTAGTTTTTGTAGAGACAGGGTTTCGGCATGTTGCCCAGGCCAGTCATGAACTGGGCTCAAGTCATCCACCCACCTCGGGTTGGTAATATTATATAATGGCATGCTATTGTGCAACTCTTGCCAACTCCATGTTCAATAATATCACACACATTAGTAGCTTGAAATTTGTTGTTGTGGAAATATATACACCATGGAAATTGGCAAGTGCTACAAATGAGACTTGGATTTATTGTTGTATTGATTGTCTGGACTTAAGAAGGTGATGAAGAAAATGTTAATGATCAAGATGGTTAGAGGACAATTTTCAAAAAAGGCTAAAACTATGACTCAAGCAGGTATAATATGAATACAAGTGAATTATTTTACCTAACCCATTAATTAATGAGGGAGCAGTAAGAAGTTGTAACTGGGTTAAATGAGGATATGCCTTGTGCATATTTACCTTTTCTACCTGGTAAAATTCATTTGCATGGCCTTGGACAGGTATCCTTTGCTTAGCCATGGACATAAAAGATTTGCCCACTATCAATTTTCTCTAAATTAACATCTCTGCACAGTTGTAAAATACAAAGACAAAGGGACATACCTCTATAGCATGAGATAATCGCTGGAGGCCCCAGAGATTTACTAAAAGAATATCCAGTAATCTTTTATTCGCCTCAAAATCTCCCACAATGTTTCCTCAAGAGATTACATGTAAAAGTATGTTACACCTGTAGCCATTACATTGTGAATAGGACCCAAAAAATTAAGAAAATACTCTTAGAATTTGAAACTATTATCCAACTTAGGAAAAAAGTGACACAATATTGATGAATAAGTGAAGTTCTTTTTTTTTTTTTTTTGAGAGAGAGTCTCACTCTGTTGCCCAGGCTGGATTGCAGTGGCTCCATCTCAGCTCGCCACAGCCTCTACCTCCTGGGTTCAAGTGATTTTCCTGCCTCAGCCTCCCGAGTAGCTGGGATTACAGGTGCCCACCTCACACCCAGCTAATTTTTGTATTTTTAGTGGAGATGGGCTTTTGCCATGTTCAGGCTGGTCTCGAACTCCTAACCTCAGGTGATCCGCCCACCTTGACCTCCCAAAGTGCTGGGGTTACAGGTGTGAGCACCACGTCCAGCCTGATGAATGAGTGAAGTTCTGACATTCATCTTTGTTGTGTTAGTCTTCTGTCACTCATTGAGGTAAAAGAAAATGCCAACCAACATACATGGTGAAACTATACTCATTCATCAATGATGTGAGTCACTTCGTTGCTGAACTGGACAGTATTCAAACATGTACTTGTAGTCTGATCTTCTCAAATCATGATTGAGATGCAACCGTAAGTCAGCTATAGATAAGAATTTAGTAAAAGTTAACAAAAGCATTCTATGAGAATCAACTGGCTCTATGAAATTTGCAATAAAGAATATTATATATTTTCTTATTTGTAAGTTGTGTGATACAATCTTTCATATCAGTAAAATGCAAAATAAACGTGTACACATATGAATGCATACTTTTTTTTTTCTTAGCCAACTGTTAAAAAATTTAACCACCCACCACTGATGGAGATCCTCTGCATTCTTATCTGGATCATAGAATTTCCTTTAAAAATTTTTTTAAAAATTTTACTCTATAAGAGTAAGAACCAGCATACACGCACACACACACCTCTAAAACCATCATGACACAATTATTTTCCCTTTAACTCTAGATACATTCCAATCTACTCCATTCCAGTCCCGTCCATTTCAGTTAAAATAGTTACCATTTCATTATGATCTTACTATTGATCTCAGGAAGATTTCCATCTGCAGTTTGAAAAACTCTTACCTAAACTCAACTTTCAAACCTCCGTCCTCTCCCTCCTCCTCCTCCTCTCCCTCCTCCTCCCTCACCCCTCCCCTTCCCCCTTCCCTCCTCCTCCTCCTTCTTCCCCTTCTTCCCTTCTCCTTCCCCTGTCCTCCTCTCTTCCTCCTCTCCTCCTCCTCTCCTCTCTCTCCTCTCTCTCCTCTCTCTCCTCTCTCTCCTCTCTCTCCTCTCTCTCCTCTCTCTCCTCTCTCTCCTCTCCTCCTCCTCCTCCTTCTTCTTCTTCCTCTTCTTCTTCTTTTGCTGTTGCTGCTGCTGCTGCTGCTGCTGCTAGACAGGGTCTTGCTCAGTGGCCTAGGCTGGAGCTCAGTGGTGCAATCATGGCTCACTGCAGCTTCACCCCTCACCTTCCCAGGCTCAGTCAATCCTCCCATCTCAGCGTCCCTAGTAGCTGGGACTACAGTTGCGTGCCACCACATCTGGCTAATTTTTGGATTTTTTTTTTTTTTAAAGACAGGGTCTCCCTGTGTTGCCCAGGCTGCTCTTGAACTCCTAGGCTCAAGTGATCCTCCTGCCTCAGCCTCCCAAAGTGCTGGCACTACAGGCATGAGCCACTGCACCTGGCCCCCTCCCAATTCTCTCCTTATTCCCACATCACACTTGAATTTGAAGGTCTGGCTCAGATGCCTTCTCCCGGATCAGTGAGTGGGCTAATCTCCAGAATTGGCTCTCTACCCCAATATTTTTTCACCCTGGCACAATTGTATCTTCCTTTGTGTCTGGCCCTCCTGACTTACTATACATAAAGGTGGGAATAACCTTGTACTCATCTCTGGAGCTTCAGCACATGACACAGCGCCTGGCACAGACAAGGCTCTTGAAAGTGTGTGGAATGAGTATATGAATGAATAGTTCATGCCTGTTCATGAATGAATGAAATTCACAGTGCACTGCCTCTTATGAAAAGACAGGCTTCAGTAGAGTGACCACTCATTCAGTCTCATGAAGTCTGTAGGAATCAGACGAATCATCATGCCCTTTTCACTAGACAGAGAAACTGAGGCATCAAGGAGCAGAGTGACTTGTAGGGAAAAATACACACCGTTTATTCTTTGGCCATCCTGTCAGCAGAAAAGGGGAAAATAGTTATGACAATTCTTGCACGGAAGAAACCAAAAAAAATCTCTCCCACACTGGCTGAAATAGGAAGTAAAGCTGAATGCTGATTTGCAGATGTTAGAAATCAAATTGCATCATGTGTAATGGAATTCTAGAAATTTGTAGGGCCAAAAAACAAACAAAATAACCAAACACACACTTTTCATTTCTTATGCAATAGTACCAATAAAACAGTGTTAACCCAAATCACATTTCTTCATTTTAGCTTCAGTTACCCTGAAGAAAATTCCAGCCAACAACTTTCCACACTGTTGTTTAAGTAAGCTGACCTGGGTCTGGCTTTGATGTGAATTGTGAATTAGACATGGACACTTGTATTTTATTGATAACAAAACGCTATTATTTACCGAGGGCTGATGATTGTTATGTCAACTATGCATAGTCTTTGGTAAATTTCCCACCACCCATATGAGGATATTACTATTATTATGCCTGTTTCACAGATGAGTAAACTAGGTTTAACGCAGCTGTTCAGCCAGCAAGTGGCCAAGCTGGGGTTTGAACCCAGTGCTCCAAAGCCAAGATTTCCTCCAAAACACGTGAAGAGCCTAAGGCAACATGGCGCTGAACTTACCGGGAAGTATCAGAAGAGTCTGTAGGACTGAGCCGGCACTGCGTCTGCTCCACCAGAGGCCAGCGTATGGAGATAAAGAGGGAGTGCCCGGTGACCTGACCTGTGGCCCCTGGCTGGTGACCCTGGCCTTGACCCTCTGCTGTGTTTGTGCTTAGTGATTACAGATGGTCAGGGTCAAGGGCAGCTTACCTTCATGGGTGATCTAGTGGAAAAAGTACAGGTTTTGAAGGCAAACAGAGCTGGTCTTGAATCTGGACTTTATTATTTACCAGTTACGTAGATCTTCGACCTGGGACTGCCTCTCCCCGAACCCCAGGCTCCTCATTAAAAAGTGTGGCTGCAGAAGACTTTCTTCACAGGTGTACTCTGAGCATGAAATGAGCTGACATGCATGGAGGCATGCAGTGAGGGCTGAACGATGCTAGCCCCTTTCCTTGCCACTTGCAAATGCAGCCCTAACCGCTGAGAGTGCTGGGCCACCCTGAGAGAGAGAGAGACAGAGAGAGAGAGAGAGAGAGAGCGAAAGCCTGCAGAGAAGGTCATCACAAGGGCAGCAGCACCTTGCAGGTGTCAGGGGGACAAGGGACCAATGCTTTCACCTGCCCCATGCTGCTTGATTTTGCCCAAACCCAATTGCTCGGGCAGGGAAGAGATTATTATTCTCCTTTCTATGTGAGGAAACTGAGACTCGAGTTGGATGACCAAGTGTGGAGCCTCCCCCTCCTCTCACTGCCCCCCACACCCCAAGCATTCTCGAACCCCTTTCATGAATTTGCCACTTCCATGTACCACCCATACTGCTGTTTACTAAATATGTGTCCTCAAGTCTACTTGGTTGCTTAGTTAAATTCATTGTCAAAGGAAACTTGACTTCACCACCATAAATGGGAAACCAGCGGTGCAACTGCGGCCATAATGAAGAATATGATGGAAGTAAGTCCACTTGATGAAATTCCAGCTAAACATATTATTGCCTGTGAACCTGGAGCCCGCCTGCTGTTGATTAAAAAGGAAATAAACAAAAGTCAAAGAAGAATTCAAGACAAAGGAGCACCAGAGACTGTCTTCTTAACAGAGGCTTGGAAGCAAACTGAAAAGGGAAGAATCATTTCATATGTGGTCTGTGTTACCTAAAGTTACAGTCCCTGCACCATCAAAATCAACTCTGGGCTTCTAAAGTCTCTCCACTCTGGGAATCACTGGTAGACCTGGTCCTACTTTGGGCTCTGAACTGTTGAGTGGCTTGCCAGTGGCAAGAGGGCTGAGCGGCAGTGTCTCAGGCTGGCCTGGACCACTGAGCAGAGCTGTTTCTGCTGCTCCAACGGTCCGGAAATGCTCAGGGAGGGTCGTCGGGGCTTTGCTTGCTCGAAACTTCCATTTCCCAGGCTCAGCAGCTATCAACTTTTCTCCCACAGATTGTTCTAGAAATGGGTCTGTCTGGACCACCCCACACACACGTGGTTTGGCAGTGGTAGGTTCATGCCTCTGTGTCTACCGTTTAGACCAGGGTTTATCACTCTCAGCAGTGTTGGTGTTTGGGGCCAGAAAAGCCTTCATTGTGCTGGGGCTGTCCTGGGCACTGCGGGACGTCTGACAGTGTCCCCGGCCTCTGCCCCCTGGGCGATGGTCGTCTCCTTTCAGGAGTGACAACGAAAAATGTCCTTGGGGGATCAACCTTCCCTCTCCCCCGGCCCCACTTGAAAGCACCTGCTTTTGATGGGGGGGAAGAAAAAGTGGTTTTTAGTCCCTGGGGAAAAATTCTACTATTAGTGGGATTTAGTTTGTTTGTTTATTTTACCTTCTTAGAGAAAGACTTACCTTTTTAGATAAACTTGTAAGTTACAGTTATTATTCTTACCTCCTGACTAAAGACAAACAAAGCAGTGGGGAAAAAAGGGCATTTATTGCTTATGTCACTTGAGGCCAACTGAAAGCCAAGATAATGGACCAGAGGACTTAGAAGAGGGAGGGAGAGGATAGGAGGAGGGAAGGAGGGAGGAAGGGAATGGTCACTGATTAAGCATCCCTCCGGGGTGCTGGGACCTCAGAACATTGTCTCCTTTCACTCTCAGAATCCCACAGGGAAGGCTGGATGAGGAGGCGAGACTAGAAAGGTCAAAGGGCAGGCAAGTGACGAGCTGGGTCCCCTCTCCGGCTGGGAAGCCCACACTCCCTTTTCTGGGGAGGAGAGAGGAGGAAAGAGTCCGTTCCAGGACTCGGAGGGACTTGGAGCTCAGCTAGTCCCACCTCTCCAAACTCAGAGTTGTGATGTGAATTCCTTGAGGGCATCAGCTAATTGTCACTAGAATCCAAACTGTCACCAAGAAGATAGGGAAGAGGTAGACCCAGTGGATGTCAGTGAAGAGGGGCAAAGCAGGCTTCAACCCACACAGCCTGTCTCTTAGCCCTCTGTACTGCCCACGGCTCAGTCACATGCTTGTGTGCACAGATGGGCTGGCCAAAGGGTGCTAAGAGCGATTAGCAAGACAGGCAGTCAGCTGTCACGAACAGGGCCCAGTGGGAGATCTACAGGCTTGGCATGCGGTCTTCTCAGACCCCTGGATCTTTTCTTCTATTCCTCTCTCCTTCCAACTTAGCAACCCGCTACCTAATTGCAACCAGAAATGGACGTCTCATGGACCAACCCCTTGCACCTGGAAAACCAGAGATCACACACAGGTCACCCCTCAGGTCAGAAAAGCCCATCGAAGTAATCTTAACCCTGCTTGGGTGATAAAGTCCAGCTCCCAGAGAAGGAGCACATTTGCTTGTTTCATTAAACAGCATGAAAAGATTCAAGACTCCTTCTCAACTGGCCATCCCCAGATCAGAGCAAGCCAATGAGCAGCCTGGTTACTGCCCTCGCCTTCTGCAGAAGTGCTGGAGGACTAGAGAGAGAGGTTCCTAACTGTGATGGAAATTCTATCTGGGCAGACGTTTGTCTCTCTCCAGGTTTCTCTGCCTGCCGGATACCCAGGCTCACATCTGCTCCGTGGCACACTCATTAAATATAATCTGAAAGAAAGTTGCTGGCAATATGGAGAAAGACGAACCCTTCCCGTTTGTGAGACGGAAGGACTTCTCACGTGAGAAGCACTTTTACATGCATAGCCCCCTTCGGAGTGCCCCAGCGCCTCCAGGAGGGCAGGTGACTGTGGAGGCTGTGGCTCTGTTTGCAACACAGAGCCGCCATCTACTCTCCTGGAGTCAGAAAGTCAGTTGGCATGTTTCAGATAATAACTTAGCTAATTTGGGTGGAACTCTCTGTACTTCTGTTTCCCAAAGGAAAGACGCCAGAGATGAAAAGATGTTAGAGAAACAGAAGAATGAACTGGGCTGAACTAAGACAGGCAGTCCTTGGCAGGACGTGGGGAGGGTAGTGCCTCTGGCCAACACAATAGGATTCACCTGGGAGAGGGGCCCGCTCCGGAGCTTTCTGAGAGGCTCCTCTGCCAGAAGGATCTGCCAGGTCCTGGCAAGATCGGGCCAAGGTGCCGGAGCCCCTCGGACTCTGCAGACTGTCCAGTAGGGGGCACTGTCGCCTCCACACTGGCCGACCTCAAACACCGTCTGCTCCTGGTGTGCCCCTCCCCAAGGTCCTCCCCCAGGAGTGGAAGGCGGTCTCCAGCCCTGAAGAGACTCAAAGAGCTTACCTGTCTGAAGGCCACCCCAGGCTGGCCTACCTGGCGGAGCCTAGGTGACATTCTGCATCCTTAGGGATGACACAGCAATCACTACAGCTGCTGTTTACTGAGCACCTACTATGTGTCAGATGCTTTCACTGTGTGACCTCATTAAAACTCCACCGGAGCCCTCTGACTGAGGTATTATTAGTCCCACTTTACAAATAAGAAAGGCAGCTTCAGAGGCCACAGAGTCCATAAACATCAAAGCATAAGCATCTCAGGTCTTTCCGGGTGGGAAGTTCGGGCCCCTTCCACTGTCCCCCACAATGTCAGATCCAGTGGTTCCAGAGGGCTGCCTGTCCCCTGGGATCCGGGGCTGGGCATGTATTATTTCACAAGCCTGCGAGCTAGGTACTATTTTATACAAAAGCACAAAGCGGTCAGACGCCTGCCCAAGATTGCACAGACACAGCAAGTAGAGCCGGGATTTGAGCCTGGACTTCTGGGATCCAAAGCCCGTATTCTTTCCATTGCCTGGCCCGCCCCCTGCAGAGGGCGCACCGAAAACACCTGTGACCTTGCTTGCCCAAACCAATAGGAGGCCTCTTCCACGATCTCCTCCACTACGGCTTTCATCCTCTATTAATGCGCTCTTGTGAATTTGGGGCTTTCCAGGCCTTCTCAGATTGACCAGGCCCACACAAGCTCATTGGCCTCTCTGGGCCTCAATTTCCCCACCTGAAAACAGATTTCAAGGCCTGGGCGGGCAGGGCTGCTGGTATGGAATAAGACCCCGATTCTGGTTCTGGCTGGGGGCGGCCGGCAGACTTTGTCCACCGCCAGGGTCAGGGAGGGTTTGCATACTTGTGTGGGCGGCGGAGCAACTGCCCCCACGTGAGCCCCTGAACAAAGAGGCCTCAGAGCCCCTCCCCTTGCCCCGCTCGCCTCCAGCGCCCGCCGCCAGCCGGCTCAATAGAGCGCTTGTGGCCGCGCTGAGGAGCTGCGGCCCGGGCTCGGCGCATTGTGCATTGTCTGAGGCCCGGCGCCGCAGCCAAGGGTCGCTCCATCAAAGTCGCGCCTGGGAGGAGGGAGGATGAGGGGCGCGCGCGGGACTTGCCGGCCGCTGGACAGTGACAAGGTGCATTTGTCCCAGCGCTAGGGGTCACGCGGACTTTCCAAAGAAAGGCTTCCGGGCGCCGCTCTGCCCCTGATAAAGGCATCCATTGCTGCTGTCAACCCAACCCAGGCAAAACCCCACCTTCCTCAACAGAGCCCTGAACTGAAATGACCCAGCAACCCACGGTGGAGTGAACCTCAGCTGAAGCCAAATGTTCGCTTTTCACTGAACTGAAACTACACTTGTTCGTTTTCCAAAATCATTCACTGGGAACATTTGTGCATTTGTTTATTCATTTAATAAACGCTCACTGGCCACTGCCCTGTGGCCCAGGCACAGTTCAAGGCATCAGGGCTCTTTGTGAGGTAAGCAGTGAGGTCTGCTCGGTGGAGTCACGGATACGGAAACAGGATGGCACAGTCAAGAATTGGTTGCCACTCCGTATTCTCAGGGCAAGCACAGTGCCTGGCTCCGGCAGGGGCTCAGCCTGTTCCCTGGAGGAAGGAAGATGGAGGGCGGAAGACAGGGAGGGGGCGAGGTGGGGTCCCTAATAGAAGCATGGCTCTAGTCTGTAATACAAGCACTTTAGGAGGCCAGGGCAGGAGGATCACTTGAGCCCAGGAGTTCAAGACCAGCCCAGGCAACATAGCAAGACCCCATCTCTACAAAATAATAATAATAATAATAATAATAATAATAATAATAATAGTCCCAGCTACTCCAGAGGCTGAGGTGAGAGGATCGTTTGAGTCTGGGAGGTCAAGGCTGCAGTGATCCGTGATGGTGGCACTGCACTCCAGCCTGGGTCAGAGAGCGAGACGCTCCCTAAAACAAATAAATAAAAACGTGGCCAGGTGCTGCAGGATCAGAGAGGTGAGGTCTGCTACTTCTCCTGGCAGTCAACATCTGAAAGAAACCTGAATTTACCCTACCTGAGCTACATGTTTTTAAACTGAAAGAAATCAAGTAATACAAGAATAATGAGAGGTTCAGTTGAGTTTTCAAAGGTTCGGAAGGTGTCCTGAGCAAAATGCCAGGTTGGTCATTAATTATGCATTCATTCATCCATCATTCTTTCATTCAACCAACACTTATGGATGAAGCACCCACTCTAAGATAGAATCTGTGGGGATTTACCCACACCCAAGTCCTTCTAGTTTCTTTAACAATGAAAAAGCAATTCTTAAGAAGCCCATTCAGGGGCCAGGTGTGGTGGCTTATACCTGTAATCCCAGCAATTTGGGAGACCGAGGTAGGCAGATCACTCGAGGCCAGGAGTTCAAGGCCAGTCTGGCCAATATGGCAGAACCCTGCCTCTACTAAAAAAAAATTAGCCAGGTATGGTGGCACATGCCTGTAATCCCAGCTACTTGGGAGGCTGAGGCACAAGGATCACCTGAACCTGGGAGGTGGAGGTTTCAGTGAACCGAGATCATGCTACTGCATTCCAGCATGGGTGACAGAGCAAGACTGTCTCAAAAAAAAAAAAAAAAAAAAAAGGGGGGGGGTTGGGGAAAGGAGAAAAGAAAAAAAGCCCACTTAGAGATTGGGGCCTGCAGAAGATCTGGACTCAAATTTTACAGCAAGAGACTTAAATAAGAAATGGAATTTGAGGTTGTTTCCTCACAAGGCTGCCTGCCTTACAGGGATTTGGGGAGAGTAATGTATAGAAAATGCCTTCCTCAATGGAGCCGGCATCACCATAATCTGCTATGTGTGCGCTGGTCTTTACAGTTAACAAATCTCCTTCACTTGCAAAGTTTCATTTTGTTTTCACCATAATCCCAGGAGTTCAGCAGGACTGCTATGTTTAATAGTCACTTTACAGAGCAGGAAATTGAGGGTCAGAGAGATGAAGCAACTTACCAAGGTCACACAGCAACTCAGCATTAGAACTGAGATGAAAACACAGAGTTTGAATCTAAAGCTTTGAGGGTTGGTCTGACTCTGTTGACAAAGCTCATGACGATGCCAGAAGACTCTGGGGGACTGGTATTTCCAAAGTAATTAGTCACATCTGACTTATGAGAGACTTAGGATCAAGCACCAAGGATCTGCCACCTATTTGGGGCATGTGAGTAGCCCAAGGAATGTTCTAGAAGGAACACCTGGTGAGAAAGATGATGTTTCCCAAAGATGGCCACAACAGTAGCTCCCATCCCACATGCTGTACCTGTAGTGGGACTTTCTCATTCTCTCATTAGGATGTGGGGTCTAATTTGCCTCCCCTGGAATCTGGGCTGGCTTACAGACTTGCTTGACCAGTAGATCGTGGTCATTAGTGGTATTCCGGGACTTCTAGGACTAGGTTATAAGAAGCCGTGCAGTGTCCACTGGGGTCTCTTGGGTTGATCTTGGAGCAATCTGTGTTGTAAAATTCTTTACACAGAGAGGCCATATATGGATGTTCCCAGGGACAGCCTTAGCCATGCTCCCAGTTGACAACTAGAAGGTCATCATGCTGTGTGAGCCATCCCGGATGTCCTGTGTGGTAAAGCCTACAGATAATTCCAACCCCAGCTAAATTCCAACTACAAACAGCATAAGAGACCCTAAGCAAGAACTGGCTGAGTCCAGTCAAATCCCAGAACTACAAGAGACAAGAATGCATCAATATTTTCAGCCATACAGCTGTGGATGGTTTATTATAAAGCAATGAATAACTGGAATACATGGAGGGGTTTACAGGGCTCTTCGTTTAAAGAGAAACTGAGGCTAAGAAATTAATCAGGGCCCTTCCTCTGGACTCCCAGAACGCCCAGTGTAATTGCTGTAAGGGTATCTGAACCCAAATCATTTGTTTACTTGTCTGTCCCAAGAGACTGTGAGCTCCTGGGGGATAGAGAATATATAAGGGCTCTGGAGTTGCTAGTAATGGAAATAAAACTGGTTTACTTAAGCAAAGCACAATTGATTGGGAGGATTTGGGAGAGCTCAAAGCATTGGAATCACAACCAGACTGGGTTCAGAGAACAGACAGTGATCCAGGGCGGGGGCACATGGAGACTCTCCAGGGGTGCCAGGGCCATAAATGGAGAGTAATCCTTTGTCCCTGTCATGTTATACTGCTCGAGATTCCAATTCCAGGGGGAATACTCTTGACTGCCCTGCACTAGGCTACAGTAGGGCAGGCCCCACTTGGATGTGGGCCCCACTCGGGCTCTATCCATTGGATGGGCTGTCCCCTTAAACAAAATCAGGTTACCGATGCCAGAAGAATGGGGAGTGGGTATTGAAGAGGCAAAGCTGGACCATCACATTTGCCTCAGCAACCCCAGGACCCAGCTCAGTGTCTGGCACATAATAGGTACTCAAGAAATATTTCTTTGATGTGTGAACAAATAAACACTCTAATGAACAAATGTGCATGCATGAATGAAACAACAAATGAACAAGTGCGTAATCAGACAATGCATGGGCCATATGCAGGCCTTTGAAGACACCTGCTAGATATTACAGCACTTTAACTCCCCTCCACCAAGCCAGGCAGTTTTTTCTCAAGAGAGTTTCTGATACCTGGATTCTAGAATGTATAGAATTTTAATCCCCTAATCCTGTCAGTTTAAGAACATTATACACTTTGAACAGGGTCTGTGATAATTCCTGAAAACACTCCAGGAGCGGTGACTCCCTAGCCCTGCTTGATTTTAAATTCAGTTTTCAGGGGAGGGCTGGTGGAGGAGACAGATGTGAGGGAGGCTTGTCTCTGAGGCCAGAGCTGGGAGGTCTGGCATTTCCTTTTACGGGTCCACAGCTGTTCAGCAGAAGGCAGCTGGACGAGGCTTGGTCTGGTGGCGGCCACACTACACCCAAGGCAGGTAGATGTGTCATCTGCACATCTGCCCAAAACTTGCACATAAAGGATGACAGACAATGTTGTCTCACGCCTTACACAGACTCACTGAGGGTAAAAGGTCAGACTTTACCAACTCCTGAAAACCTCGCTACTTCTATTTTTGGTACACTTTCAAGGCACTCATCCTAGGTGGATAATACAAAGAACTGGATAAGTGTTGGCAATAGTGAATAGAATCTTTGATGCCTTTACAATTTGTTAGCACACACACAAAGAAAACTTAAAAAGCAAACTGGCTCAAATATATATTAATACCTCGACACACCCTGATTTACTCATCTGGAGGATGGAGACTGTTACTTATCAGTCAACAGATATTCTCCAGGACAGGAGGGAAAGGGTTAAGGAAGGGAAGGTCATTTGTGCTGAGCACCAGGGGGTACCAGGGGTGATGTTAGGAACTTTCCATATATTATGTCCTTTAAGCCCTACAGCAATCTTGAGATTCAATGCAACCCCATTTTACAGGTAAGGAAACTGAGTCCAGAGAGGTGAGGTGCATTGCCCAAGATCATGATACTCCTAAGTGGCAAACCCAGGATTTGAACCTGGGTCAAGTCAGACTCTGTGGCCCATCTCCATTTCATTACATCAGACTGCCTCCTGGGAAGTAAACAAAAGAGGTGTTTTAATGGAAACGCACAGACCTCATTCACCAGAGAGTCTGCCAGAGCCACTGACTTTGGCTGTTATACAATTCTCACAAGTGTGATTATTCGATCTCCTGGTTCACAGACAATGGGAAACATCAAATAAGAAGTAGGAGAGAAGGCTACAGAAGGAAGCACACAAACAGTGTGACAAGTAGCTATGGAAGCCAGGGTTCCAGGTACAGTAGATGATTGGGTGGCTTGAATCTGACCAACCCTCCTGATTGTAACCATTAAAAACTCTGAATAGCAAATTAAAAAAAAAAAATTTTGAAGATGCTGGAATGCAGCTCAGAACTGGTGGGAATACAACTCTTGGGAAAAAAAAAGAAAGCATATAATTTTACTGATTTTCTCAAAGAAAAAGCTTTTGTTTCATTCTCTCCTTTTTAATTTTTTATTTGTATATATTTGGGGGGTACAAGTGCAGGTTTCTTCCATGCATACATTGCATAGTGGTAAAGTCTGGGCTTTTCCTATACCTGTCATCTGAAGAGTGAACATTGTACCCAATAGGTGATTTTCTATCCCTCACCCCCATCCCACCCTCCCACGTTTTGTAATCTCCAATGTCTACTATTCCACTCTGATGCCCTTATGTACCCATCATTTAGCACCCACTTATAAGTGAGAACATACAGTATTTGACTTTGTTTCTCTCTCCTCTTGGCTTTTCAATGTCACTGATTTCTAATTTTATTTTATTATTTCCTTTCTTCTTCTTACTTTGGACTGGATTTGCTCTCTCTTTTCTTGTTTCCTAAGGTAAAAGCCTAGGCCATTGCTTCGTGTCCTTTCCTCTTTTTTTTTTGAGACAGAGTCTCTCTGTCACCCAGGCTGGAGTGCAGTGGCGCGATCTTGGCTCACTGCAAGCTCCACCTCCTGGGCTCATGCCATTCTCCTGCCTCAGTCTCCCAAGTAGCTGGGACTACAGGTGCCTGCCACCATGCCTGGCTAATTTTTTTGTATTTTTAGTAGAGATGGGGTTTCACTGTGTTAGCCAGGATGGTCTCAATCTCCTGACCTCATGATCCGCCTGCCTCGGCTTCACAAAGTGCTGGAATTACAGGCATGAGCCACTATGCCTGGCCCTTTCCTCTTTTTTAATGGCAATTCATGCTATGAATTTTCCTCTGAGCACCACTTCAGCTGCATCTTGCAAGAACTGATAATGTCAGTTTTTATTTTCGTTCACTTTGAGTTACTTTTGATTTCTTCTTTTTTTAATTTTTAACTTTTGTGGGTACATAGTAGGTGTATATATTTATGGGGTACATGAGATGTTTTGATACGGGCAACTTTTGATTTTTGCTTTGGCCACTGCATTCCTTAGATGTATGTTATTTTGTTTCTAAAATTATGTCATTTTCCAGATGTCTTTTGGGTGTTGATGTCTAATTTGTGAGCACAGAGAAAATTTTGTAAAATTGGGGTCCTTTTACATTTATTAAGACTGGTTTTGTAGCCCAGAATGTGGCCTACTTTGGTATATATTCCATGTGCGTTGGAAAGGAGTGTGTATTCTGTTGCCCTTGGGTGAAGTGTTTTATAAATATCAACTAAGTCACATTGGTTGATAGTGTCCCATCTGTTGTTTCCTTTTCCTCTTTTTCTGCCATCTTTTAGGTTGAGCTTTTTTTTTTTTTTTTTTTTTTTTTTTTTTTTTTTTTTGAGACAGAGTCTTGCTCTGTCACCCAGGCTGGAGTGCAGTGGCACGATCTCGGCTCACTGTAAGTTCTGCCTCCCGGGTTCACGCCATTCTCCTGCCTCAGCCTCCCGAGTAGCTGGGACTACAGGCACCTGCCACCACGCCCAGCTAATTTTTTTGTATTTTTAGTAGAGACAGGGTTTCACGTGTAAGCCAGAATGGTCTCCAACTCCTGACCTCGTGATCTGCCCGCCTCAGCCTCCCAAAGTGCTGGGATTACAAGCATGAGCCACCATGCCCGGCCTTTCTTTTTTTTCTTCAAACGGAGTTTCGCTGTTGTTGCCCAGGCTGGAATACAATGGCATGATCTTAGTTTCATTGCAACCTTCACCTCCTGGGTCCAAGTGATTTTCCTGCCTCAGCCTCCCAAGTAGCCAGGACTACAGATGCCCACCACCACACCCAGCCAATTTTTGTATTTTTAGTAGAGATGGGGTTTCACTATGTTGGCCAGGCTGGTCTTGAACTCCTGACCTCAGGCAATCCGCTTGTCTCAGCCTCCCAAAGTGCTGGGATTACAGGCGTGAGCCACTCACTGCGCCTGGCTGAGAATTCTTTTATGATCCTATTTTATCTCTTGTGGGCTTCTTGGCTACCCCTCTCTGTTTTCTTTTTAGGGTTATAGTATACATTTTTCCCTTATTACAGTCTACCTTCAAGTGATATTATAACACGTCATGTGCTTTATAAAAACTTTATAACAGTATACTTCCATTTCTCCTCTCCTGGCCTTTGTTCTAATTTATCATATATTTTTACTTCTATGTATTAGTTGTTAGTAGTTTTACTTTTAACAATTACCTTTTAAAGGAATTATTTATTTATTTATTTATTTATTTTAGAGAGAGGGTCTTACTCTGACACCCAGGCCATCTTCCCACTTCAGCCTCCCAAATAGCTAGAACTAGAGGTGTGCACCACCACACCTGGCTAACTTTTATTATTTTTATATTTTTGTAGAGACAAGGTCTTGCTATGTTGCCCAGGCGGGTCTCAAACTCCTGGCCTGAAGCAATCCTCCCGCCTCAGCCTCCCAAAGCACTGGGATTACAGGCATGGGCCACATTGCCTAGCCATTAAAGGGATTTTCTAAAATAAATCATATATTTTATATTTACCAACATATTGCATTTATCACTTCTAATGCTCTTCATTATTTTAAAAAGACAGACCACACCAAGTATTTCCAAGTATGTAGAGCAATGTAGGGTCTCCTGCACTGCTGGTGGGCATGTAAAATGGAACAGCCACTTTGGAAGCACAGTTTGGTGGTTTTTATAAAAGCTTAATACATACCTACATATGATCCAGCCATTCCATCCCTACATAGTTACACAAAACAAATGCAAGCACGGCTGGGCATGGTGGCTCACACCTGTATTCCGGACACTTTGGGAGGCTGAGACAGGCAGATCACTTGAGGTCAGGAGTTCAAGACTAGCCTGGCCAACATGGTGAAAGCGCACCTCTACTAAAAACACAAAAATTAGCCAGGCATGGTGGTAACACCTGTAGTCCCAGCTACTAGGGAGGGTGAGGCAGGAGAATTGTTTGAACCCAGAAGGCAGAGTTTACATTGAGCCAAAATCCCGCCACTGCACTCCAGCCTGGGTGAAGATTCGAAAGAAAGAAAGAAAGAAAGAAAGAAAGAAAGAAAGAAAGAAAGAAAGAAAGAAAGAAAGAAAGAAAGAAAGAAAGAAAGAAAGAAAGAAAGAAGGAAGGAAGGAAGGAAGGAAGGAAGGAAGGAAGGAAGGAAGGAAGGAAGGAAGGAAGGAAGGAAGGAAGGAAGGAAGGAAGGAAGGAAGGAAGGAAAGAGAAAGAAAGAGAAAGAAAGGAAGGAAGGAAGAAAGGAAGGAAGGAAGGAAAGGGAGAAATGTAAGCATATTTCCACACAAGGATCAATACATGAATACTCACAAGAGTTTTATTTTTAATAGCTAGAAACCAGAAATAGCCCAGGGGCCCATCAGCCAATGAGCAGATCAACAAACGGTGGTGCATCCATATAACAATAAAAACAGGCACGTAGTCAAGCAGGGATGCATGCGGCACCCCGCAACAACATGGATGAAGCGTGTAGCTATCATGCTGGGAGGAAGAGCCAGAAAAAGAAAGGGTGCATGAAATTCCAGAAAATGCAAAACAATCAGAAAGCAGAGAGAGAGGAATGGCTGTCAGAGTAGCCCAAGGAAGCTTTTGGGGTTGGTGCCCTTTGTAAGGCCGGAAACCTATGTCAAAACTCCTCCAAGTTTACATTTTAAATATGTGTGATTTATTGTATGGCAATTATACATCAATAAATCTGTAACATCTATTGAATGGGCTTAAGGCAGATCAGACGTGGCAGAAGAAATGAGCAATGACCTTGAAAAAAACACACGATGAAATGATCTGAACTGAGAAAATAATATTGAAAAAAATAATGAAGAGCATCTCAGTAATTAGTGGGACAGTACCTGACAGGTTAGCATATGTCAACCAGGGTCCCAAAGAGGGAGGAAACGAGATGGAAAAAAATACAGGAAGAAATAATGGCCATATTTTTTTTTTCAAATTTCCAACATCTACAGGCTCCCAAAGTTCAACAAACCCAAGAAAAAAAAAAAAAAAAAAAAACCAACAACATAAAGAAATCCACATCATAATCAAATGCCTGAAAAGCAAAAATAAAGAGAAAATCTTAAAAGCCTCCAGAAGTTAAAAGATAAATGAAATTCTGGGTGCGATAAGAATGACAGCTGCCTTCTCCGTAGAAACAGCGGAGGACAGAATGGTGCTGTGTTCTTTAAAATGCTGAAGCAAACTAACCACCAAGCCAGGGTTCTATATTCAGTAAACATTTTCTTCAGAAATACAGGGAAATCAAGATGTTTTGAGAAAAACAAAAGCTAAGAGAATTCAGTGCCAGCAGAGTCATGCTACAAGAAATGTTTTTAAAAATTCTTTGGGCTAAAGGCAAAGGATACAAGTCTCAAGGAAGGAAAGAAGATGACTAGGTGATTAAATGTATGAGTAAGTATAAATGAACATTTTTTCCTTAATTTCTTTAAAAGATATGCATGTATGTTTTGTTTTGTTTTTTGAGACGGTGTTTCACACTGTTGCCCAGGCTGGAGTGCAGTGGCGTGATCTCGGCTCACTGCAACCTCTGCCTCCTGGGTTGAAGTGATTCTCCTGCCTCAACTTCCTGAGTAGCTGGGACTACAGGTGTGCACCACCATGCCCAGCTAATTTTTGTATTTTTAGTAGAGATGGGGTTTCATCATTTTGGCCAGGCTGGGTCTCAAACTCCTGACCTCAAGTGATCCTCCTGCCTCAGCCTCCCAATGTGCTGAGATTATAGGCGTGAGTCACCTCACCTGGCCAAGCTATGCATTTAAAGTGAAAAAATTTAAAACATATTGTAGCATTTAAAACTTATATAGAAATAAAAATATGACCATAAAAGCTCAAAGGACGAGAGAATAATAAATGGATTTATGCCATTGTAGTTCTTGTAGTTTACATGAAGCAGTATAGTATTAATTTATGGTAAATTGAAATAAATTAAGGGTGCGTATTGTAATACCCAAAGTGTTAGTGGTAAGGTATTACTACTAAAAAAAAACCCCAAAAAACAAACAAACAAAAAAATGGATACAGCCAAAATGGCAATAACTGAAGAGAGTAAAACTGTAACACACACACACACACACACACACACAAAATACTCAATTTTCCCGAAAGAAAGAATAAAGAAATAAGAAAAGAAGAAAAGGAAGATAAGTAGGAATGGGAGACTTACATCCAATCACATCAATAATTACTGTAAATATAAAATAAACCCCCAAATTAAAGGACAATTGTCAGACTAGATTAAAAAGTTAAGAATCAAAGCAAGACCTAGCTCTATGCTGTTAACAAGAGAGAGCTTTTAATATAAAGAAGAAAACAGTTCTGAAATTAAAGTGACAGGAAAAAAAATCTGACACAAAGGATAAGTAAGCGAGTGTGAATATAATAGTGTCAGAGAAAGTAGAGTTCAAGACAAGGTGTGTTGCCAGAGACAAGGAAGGTTTTTGATGTTAAAAGGGTAAATTCATTAAAAAAAATCTTTAATGTGTATTTAGGAATAATAGAGCTTCAAACCAGGTAAAACAAAAATCAACAGAATTAAAGGGAGAAAGAGGCAAGTCTACAATCATGGTTGGAGATTTTAACACATCTATCTCAGTAACTGATAGAACCTGGGCCAGGTCTAGGGCAAGGCAAGTGAGACACTCGCCTTGGGTGCAAAATTTAAGGGGGCACCAAGAAACTCTGTAACTAAGGTAAGTAATATTTTAGAAAATCAAAATTACTGCAAAAAATCCCTGATGAGCAAAATGTCAACGAAATTTTTTTTTTTTTTGAGACAGGGTCTTGCTCTATCACCCAAGTTGGAGTGCGGTGGCACAATTATAGCTCACTGCAGCTTCAAATGCTGAGACTCCAGTGATTCTCCCACCTCAGCCTCCCAAACAGCTGGGACCACAGGTGCATGCCATCACACCAGCTTTTTTTTTTTTTTTTAAGTTTTTGTAGAGACGGGGGTCTCACTATGTTGTGATCCTCCTGCCTCAGCCTCCCAAGTCTTGAGATTACTGGCATGAGCCACCATGCCCAGCCCTCAAAATTTTAAATAAAGATAAGTGCTCCATGACACCATCCATCAGATGTGTCCTTAGTGTGGCTTACAGATTCAGCCACCTTCTCTTACCTGGCCCCTGGGGAACAAGGAGCTGCTTTGACAGGACAGCTGGCCAGCCACGAGGGTCCCGAGAACGCCCCCCTGCTCCTGCTCAGAGTCCACACCCACACACAGTGCAGAGTCCATTCATATCCACCAAGCAGCACCGTAAAATATTGAGGAGAGGGAGTTGTTTGTAGGTTTGGAATAATATCTGTGTCTTTACCTGTATATGCATTTCATGACTTGTAAAGCCCCATCCTGCATCTCATCAGATCTTGGTGCAGTCATCTTCTGAGACCTCAAAGTAAGAATCACGTGCCCATTTTACAGAAACTGTCCATCAAAAGGAAGCAGAGACTTGTCCCAGGGTCCATGGTAATCGGCACAGCCGAGACTCAAATACTGCCCAAATCTTTGTCCTTGACTCCATCGGGCTGTGCAGAATTCACTTATTTTCCTCCAGTTGGAGGGAATTTGCACCCAAGGCGAGTATTTTGCTTGTTTTACCCTGGGCCAGGTCTAGAGTGAGGCAAGAGAGATATTCACTTCGGGTGCATGAAGTACATTTGTTGGGGATGCTGAAGGCTTGGCTGGGGCTTTTTGCCTTTTATGGACTTATATTGCCTTATATTAAATATCTTTGGAGCCAGGTGAGGCCAGTAAAATGTTACACAAATAGGAGCTATCTCCTAGATTCTACAGGTCATTTCCTGGAGTCAAGACCAAGCAGGTGTGGGGGGCCGGGTGCAACTTCTGTTGGAAAGAAGCCCAAAGCACCCTTTGGAAGACGGTGAGTTTTTAGGGATGGGCCTTTGGTTTCCTCTCCAAATCTGTGTCAGCATCTGAAGGGATGTCCAAAGGCTAGATTGGTGTTTCCTGGCATGGGTGACACAGATAGACAAAGATGGAGCTGAAAGGCAACTTGTTCAATGATGACCCGTCTCCCACGCACAGCCAGTGAGGGGTGCTGAGGAGCTGTTCGTGGCCAAGGTTTTCCCACTCTTGTGCTGTCTTCCCTAGCCCCTGCCTCCACCCTCCTCAGGGACTCTGCTTCTCTGGGCTGTGCCAAGGTCAAAGGTGCCCAGTCCTCATTTTCCAGGGCTCATGTTTCTAGATGCCTCATGCCCCCTCCATTTGTTTCTCTGAGGCTGCCTGATGCATGATTGTTTGGCTTTTTCTCCCCTTCTGCATGCAAGTTGCTTCTTTTTGGAAGCAGAAATGTGAGTGTCTTCCTACAATCTCTTTTTTCCTGAATCCTACTCCAGGGGAAATTTCTGACCTTTCACTTCTCCCGAATTCCTCCTGGCATCTCCATCCCAAGGGTAGGGTCCAAGTACCCAGACTCCCCCCAGGACTGTTGCAGTTGCCTCTAAAGAGGTCTCTCTGCCTTGGGTCTCACCCATTGGGAGCCCCAAAACCAGCCTGGGAGGGTGCCTTAACTAACTTCACCTCTATCTCTGCCAGCCTCCTCCCTCCCAAGCCATTCCCCGTAGACTTCAGTCCAGGAGGAAAATAGCTGGCTTGTTATGGGAACGGCTTCAACACAAATCTCGTATCTCCTTCTCCACGTGAAGGGAGAGCCATCATCCTGGCCTATATTGAAATTCTGGAGCTACCATAAGACCTCTCAATACCTGTGTGCCTCAGTTTGCTTATCTATATAATAGGAATAGTAGTAGGATCAACCTTTTAGCATTGCTGGAAGGCCTGTAACTGTTGCATCAAATGAGGAGAACTCATAAGGTACAGGCACTGAACATTCTCCCCTACCTTAACACCCCCATTCTCCTTCCACCCTAGTGCTTGCTCCAACCTGCTCTTGGGGACTGTTTCCTACTCCTTGAAGAAATCTTGGGGAATTTCCATGCTCACTCTTAGATACTGCTATTACTAATTATAATACCATGGTCACAGTGGTCTCCTGATCACATTTTAGCAAATATTACATTCATTTGAGGTAGCGGCCAACACTCCTAACTTCATTCAGAATTAAAGCTTCTTCACTCCCTTAGACAGGGCTTGACGTAGGGACCTAAGGGCCAGACAGCATCTTGGCTCCTGAGAACTCATCTGCCCCTTGTCAGCATCATCTGCCCCTTGTCAACAGAAGCACAGCTGTGCTGCCCTGCTCTGTTGCCAAAGCCACTTCATGCAACCTCGTAAAGGCCTTGGGATTTTTCAAGGGTGAGTTAAACCACAGCCCAGTGTCTCTGAAGCTGGAGAAAACAGGTATCACACTCTCTGAGGCCTCCTCAAAGCCCCCTAACCAGCTTGGATGAGAGAAAAGCAGTACCCATGCATCCCTGATTGGAGGTGGGGTTGGAGGTGGGGAGGTGGAGCTGGGAGGGGCCACTCACGGTTCAGCATACAGACCACTTCACTTAGGAATCCTCCAATCCCTGAGCCTGTCCTTTGTGTCTGTCCTGCGGTGGATGAGCAGACAAAAGTCACAAAAGCAGTCTTCAGCCACTTCCTTTGCGAGTTCTATCTTTGTGGTCTAGCCTCCACTCCAGAGTTCAGGAGTCCATTCATTTGAGTCATTATCTAAGGGCCTTGATAAAAATGAAGAATAAAATATTCCCAGCGAAACACTACAAAACAGAATAGTCTTCCCACTTAAAGGGACTAACACATAGCAAACACTCAATAAATGTTATTTTTCATTTTTTTAAAAAAGCATGGTCTCGTTCTGTCACCCAGGCTGGAGTAGAGTGGCTCGACCTCGGCTCACTGCAGCCTTGGCCTCCCTGGCTCAAGTGATCCACCTAGCTCAGCCTCCCCAGTAGCTGGGACTACAGGTGTGCGCCACCACGCCAGGCTAATTTTTCTATTTTTTGTAGAGATTGGGTTTCACCATGTTACACAGGCTGGTCTTGAACTCCTGAGCTCCAGTGATCTGCCCGCCTTGACCTCCCAAAGGGTCGAGATTACAGGCGTGAGCCACTGCACCTGGCCAATAAATGTTATTATTCAACTAAATAAATAAGTGCTAGCCAGTGCTATTCTTACTACTAATCATCACTATCCATACCTGTCCAGGCTCAGCCCTTTCAAGTCCTCTCTGCCTTCATGCTCCAAGGTCTCCCAAGGTTTTCGATTTCCTGCCTTTGCCTATACTGTTTTTGCCCTGGATGCCCATCCCACTGGAACATTTAGGCTGGAACACTTAGGCTTTTTCTCCAAGCTCCAGTCAAGCCATGGCCACATTGGCAGGCTGTTCCCACCTCCCCAGATGAAGCTGACCCCTCTCTTATTCTGGCGCTTGCTGTAGCATGTCCTCTGCCTCTATCCTGGGCACTAATCCTACTCACTGCAAGGTCTTCAACCTGCTGCTGTCATACCTCCTCACCCCCACATACACACACACACACACACACACACACGACTTCAAACCATGGCTTATGCATTTCCATAGCCCTAGTGTGCAAGGATTATTGAATGAATGAGTTACTAGTGAATGAATGGATGGATGCATCAAAAAACTACCAATTAAAAAATCAATCCATCATCAATATGCTAGGAAAAGAATGAAATCCTCCTCAGTGAATCCTGCCCTAAGTTACCACCTCTGCTGAGCAGTTTTAAGGGGGCCTTGATGGCTGAAATGATGATGGGATTTTCTCTGCATAAAAATTTATCTATATTTTTCTACCCCATTCACCTAGAAATAGAGACTGATGAATAGTAGCAAGAGTGTGGTTCATGTTAGGTCTTCGCAGCAAAGTATCAAGTACCTGGCAAATCCCAAGGTTGAGGCCACAGTGACCATGTTTTGAGTGGTGATGGCTGTTCCTTCACTCTTTGCTGGGCTGCCATTTCTGTAACTCCAGAGGTGCAAAGGACCTGTTCCCAGTGGAGCAACAGTAACTGTGATTACGAGCACTCCATCAGACACTGTACATCCCCTGCCTCAGACTGTTTATGAAGGAAATTCATTTACCCAGTCTCACTTTTAGTCAACAGTCTTCACACGTTCCTTTTGCAAATTCAATGGTCAATTCTTATCCTTCATAGTTAATAGTGATTAACCATGTTAAATGCTTCTTGGCGGCATCCATCTTGAAACACTTCCTTCGCTTGCTTTCTGGACCACCACATTTCCCTGGCTTTTCTCCTTAGCTAGCTGCTCATTCCAGATGTCTCCTCCTCTCCCTTCCCATTCTCTTCTCTTCCCCAATCATTCTCTCCTTTCCTCTCTTGTCCTCTCCTCTTCTCTTCCTACAATCACTCCCTTAGTGACCTTGTCCATTCTTAAGGCATTAAACACCATTTATACGCTGATAACTCTAAAGTATCTCCAGCTCTGTCTTCTCTTCTAAGCTTCAGATTGACAATGCCAACTGCCTATTTGACACTTGCCTCCTCTTGGATGTCTCAAATTTTGAACTCATGATTGCTACTGCTTACCTCACCATACTTAAACCTGTCCCAGTCCGCTGGCCTCACCCATCTCAATAGATGATGTCACTGATCATCCAGATGGTCAGGCCAAAAACCTTGTATGGTCATTATTGCATTTTTGTTCTCCCTCTCCTACTAGCAGTTGCTGTCAATATCTTCAGAATATCTCTGGAATCTGATTACTTCCCTCCTTCCTGTTTCCACCCTGATCCCCATCATGATTACCTTTGTCTTGGATTATTGCAAGACTCTCCTAACACTTCCTTGCTGCCACAACCTGCCCCATTTGTTTTCCATGCATCAGCCAGAGTGATCTTTAAAAATAACAAGTTATATTATTCCACTCTTTTGCTTAACACTCTCAGGTGATGTTCTAGCCAATGCAATAAAGCAAGAAAAAAATAAGTTTGTAAAAGAAGAAACAAAACTGTAATGAGAGTGTTGTCATGAGAAACATCAAATTGCATTTCATTGTTGTTTCTCTTTATCCCCTTCAATCTGGAATGAATCCTTATTCTTATTCTTTCCCTATCTTTCATGTTCTCAACTATTCTGTAGGATAACCCTCAACCTAGGCCCATCTGATGTGTATACTAATAGGGTCTATGTATGTTCAACTTTAGTAGAAACCACAAAGTTTTCAAAAGTGGTTGTATTTAATATGCTGCACATCCTCATAACACTTGGTATTTTCTATGTTTTGTTTAATTTTAGTCATTTTGGTGGATGTGAAGTGAAATCTCATAAAACTTGAATGTATACTTCTTTGATAACTAATGATGTTGCACACATTTTGTGTGCTTATTGGTCATTTGAATGTCCCCTTTTGTGAAGATCCTATTCAATAATTTTACTCATTTAAAAAATTGGTTTGTCTTTAAAAATGTTTTATTAATATTATTTTTAACTGACAAATATTAATTATGTATATATATATATATATATATATACTTTTTTTTTTTTGATACAGAGTTTTGCTCTTGTTGCCCAGGCTGGAGTGCAATGGCATGATCTTGGCTCACTGCAACCTTTGCCTCTCAGGTTCAAGCAATTCTCCTGCCTTAGCCTCCCAAGTAGTTGGGACTACAGGCATGTGCCACCATACCTGGCTAATTTTGTATTTTTAGTAAAGACAGGGCTTCTCTATGTTGGTCAGGCTGGTCTTAAACTCCTGACCTCAGGTGATCTGCCCACCTTGGCCTCCCAAAGTGCTGGGATTATAGGTGTGAGTCACCATGCCCAGCCTAATTGTATATTTTTTATGGGATGCAATGTATGTATATACAATGGGGAATACATAAATTAAGTTAATCAGCATATATAACACCTCACTTACTATTTTTTGTAGTGAGACATTGGACATTCACTTTCTTAGTTATTTTAAAATATACATCATTGGCCTGGTGCGGTGGCTCATGCCTGTAATCCCAGCACTTTGGGAGGCCGAGATGGGTGGATCACAGGGTCCAGAGATCGAGACCATCCTGGCTAACACGGTGAAACCCCGTCTCTACTAAAAATACAACAAATTAGCCGGGCGTGGTGGTGGGCGCCTGTAGTCTCAGCTACTCGGAATGCTGAGGCAGGAGAATGACATGAACCCGGGAGGTGGAGCTTGCAGTGAGGCGAGATTGCGCCACTGCCCTCCAGCCTGGGTGACAGAGCAAGACTCCATCTAAAAAAAGAAAAAAAAGAAAAAAAAAATATATATATATACACACACACACATTATTATTGGCTATAGTCACTCTGCTATACAATAGATCTCAAAACTCATTCTATCTGAAACTTTGTGCCTTTGACCAACAACTCTCCATTGCTTTTCTTATTGATCTGTATTGGTTCATTAAACATTCTCTATACAAGTCCTTAAATGTTGAAAATAAAATAATAAAGTTTCTAGAGAAAACATAGGAAATTATATTTATGATCTTTGTATAGGTAAAGATTTATTTAACTGAATACAAAAGGCCTTAGCCATAAAGGAAAAGTTGAGAAATTTAATTACATTAAAACCAAGAACCTCTATCCACTGAATGACACTTTTTTTTTTTTTTTTTTGAGACAGGGTCTCACTCGGGCTACAGTGCAGTGGTGTGATCAGAGCCCAGTGCAGCCTCAAACTCCCAAGCTCAAGTGATTCCTCACACCTCAGCTTCCAAGTAGCTGGGACTATAATTGCATAGCACCACACCTAGTTAATTTTCAACTTCTTTTGTAGAGACAGGGTCTTGCTATGTTGCCAGGGCTGGTCTCGAATTCCTAGCCTCAAGCAATCCTCCTACCTCAGCCTCCCAAAGTGCTGGGATTACAGGTGTGAGCCACCATGCCCTGCCTTCACTAAATGACACTTTTAAGAGTTAAAAGGTAAGCCATACAGTAGGAGAAGAAACTTGTTTTATATTTTTATACACCTATATAACACACGGTAATATATATTGTTATGTATTATGTAATATATTAATATATTGTTTTCTATATTAATATATATAAAATGACATTTATTGGCCATATTTACTAAAGCTGACCGTACATATACCCTATGAACAGGTACATACACACTCCTCCATATATACCAAACAGAAGTGTTTATATCTATGCAGCAGAAAACACAAACAAAATATTCTTAGCAGGATTATTCTTCATAGCCCAAAACTGGCAACTACTCCTCAAACGTCCATCAACAATAGAAAAGATCAATAAATCGAGATATAGTCATATAATGAATACCATACAGTGACAGGAGAGGATATAGCTGCTCCAGGTAAGGACATCGATGAATCTCACAGACACAGAGTTGATCAAAAGAAAACAGACACAAAGGAATATGTACGGTTTAATTCCATTTATATAAAGCTAAAAAAAAAGTCAAAACTAACTTTTCACTTTCTAAAAACTTATCATTGAGCTGTATATTTAACTAATATTTGTGTGCTTTATAGTATGTGATATATGCCAATTAAAACCAAAGGAAAAAAACCAGCCTCCAGTGGCTTCCCATTACACTTAGAATAAGTCCAAATTCTTATCAAGGACATTTATGAAGTGGCTGCCATCCAGGTCCTGACCTCATCTTCTCCCTTCTCCGCCTCTTTCACTCCACATTGGCCATCCTGACCTTGTTGCCGATGCTTCAGCCCACAAAGCTAGTTCCCACCTGTAGCAGACAGCACTGATGTTCCCAATTCTTCACCCATCTCTCTGTCCATGCCCTCTGCCATATAACCTTGCCATTCCTACTAGAGGTACAGTATACTTCTCAGCTCCACGGATGTTAAGCTTGGCCTTGTGCTATGTCTTGGTCAGTAAAATATGAGTAGACTTACAGTGTGTCGGTTCCAAGTGAGGCCCTAAAGTGAATCACTTCTTTCTGTTTGTCCTATCCCTTTGCTGCCACCAGCCTGAGAACACACCCTCCCTAGCCCGCTGATCCAAAGAGGATGAGAGACACAGATATGCAGCTTGCAGCCAAGCTCAGCTGAGCCCATCCTACATCAACCACTCACTAGCTGATGTGCAGAAGCATCATCAAGAACAAATAATTGTTGTTTTCAGCCACTGAGTCATAGGATGTTTGTTATGCAGCATCATTGTAGCAATAGCTGACTAATACACCACCTCAGTGTCTTTACATTTGCTCTTCCTCACATAGGTAACATCCTCATTCAAGTCCTTGTTCAAATGTCACTTCTTCAGAGAGCCCCTTCCTAACCACTCTATCTAAAACAGCACCACCTCTTCCCTTCATTTCTCTCCATCCTCCTGCCCTGCCTTACATGTCTTCATAGCACTTACTGCTACCTGACATTTTATTTGCTTATGCAGCCTCCATAAGAGAATGTAAACTCCATGAGGGCAGGCACCTGTTCATTTCCACATCCCTGGTGCTAACACAGTGTCTGCCTCTTATCAGGAGCTCAATAAATATTTGTTGATTGAACAAACCAATCTGTGCCCTCTCCCTCATCCCCGCTCACAATGTTTCCAGCATGTGGAGAAACTGACTCAAAAGTCACATCCTGCCCCTGTTTACCAAGGTGGGGCTGGTGAATGACAGGTCACTGGCAAAGTGACCCATCATTAAGTTGGTGGAAGGAAAAAAAACCAAAGCATAGAACCTGCAATATCTACAATCTTTCATACCATCCCTTGGGAAAACCACTTCATCATGATAATAATTGGGTGTGAGCTAGTGTGGTCCATAAAAGCTCACTTTCTCAGTGTGTCTCTTCCTGGAGTCCTCTCCAGGGCCTTGCTGCAAGAGAACATGCCCCAGGCAGGAAACAGACTGGCCAGATCAGCATGGCATTGTGCCTTTGTCCAGCTCTGTCCACACACCTAAAATTGTGGGATTCAAGACACAGACCACAAAGAGAGTTGAGCACCATCTGTGTGTTGGCCTCTGTGCTAGGACCTTTGTGAGCTTTATGACACCAATCCTCCCAAGATCTTGCCAGGTAAACATCATCAGGGCAGTTTAGGAACATGCCCAAGGACACTGGCAGAGCTGGAATTTTAGTCCCCGTCCTTCTGATGCCAAAGCCCACGTGGTTTCCACCCCCTGCACAGGAGGGGAGGAGGGTGAAGGCTCAGAGCTGATGAGGCTCAGGGCCAGAACTTTGATTCTTCCCACATGTTTCTGCATCAGGAATTTGACTTTGTGGAAGCTTCACATTGAACCTGACCTGCTCTCTGTGAATTATTTTCTAGGTCTTAGATGAATAAACAGGCAATTCTCTGTATCCATATATCTTATGTACTCCACAAACATATATACCTACTATGTACCCATAAAAATTAAAAAACAAAAAAACAAAAAGACCCAGATAATTCTCATTTTTTGGCTTCAGATCCTGGCCTCCTGTTGAAATGCTTAAATAAAGGAGAAAGAATAGCACCTACATACACCTATAAATAAAGGAAGACATAGTTATAAAGATATATAATTATAAAAAAGGAAACGGCCATAGAACTATTTAGAGGGATCTACATAGAAGGAAGAGAGACTAAAAATCAGCTTGACTTCCATGAGCAAATAGCACAGCAGTTTGCAGAGTTATGTATACAGAAGCCTCTGGCAAGAGGACAAGAGAAGTACAAAAAGTTTCTCGTTAAATAACTTTTCAAACTGCAGTACAAAGGTCTCTGGGTGTGTGCCCAGTGCACCTCAACCCGCATTGCATGGGGGCAAGGCAGGACAAGCCCACGGAGCAAGCACTTCAGGTCGGCACTCACCTGCCTAGAAACTGAGAGGTAGTTCGTGGATCAGCCTAGAAAGAAAGATCCATTCCCCGTGGCTCTGTAAGTCTCCCAGGCTGTAGCTCAGTGTAGTGGCTAAGAGCACAGCACTTCTGGTGACAGATAGATCTGGTTCCTGTCTTGGCTCTGCCCTTCACTGGCTGTGGCACTGTGAGAAGGTGGCTTCACTACCCAGTCTGTAAAGTGGTGACAGTAGTACCTACCTTGCAGGACTACATGAAAAAGAAGTGAGATCGTCCATGTAGCACGCATGGGACCAGATCCCAGAAAGTGGAGGAGGAGTGAAGCTCAACTCCGCTGGTCTGGACTTTTTGCAGTTGAATGGGGACCTTCCTTAGTTCTGGCTAATATTAAACATGATCTGGCCAGGCACTGTGGCTCACATCTGTAATCCCAGCAATTTGGGATGCCAAGGCAGGCAGATCACCTGAGGTCAGGAGTTCAAGACCAGCCTAGCTAACATGGTGAAACCCGTTTCTACTAAAAATACAAAAAATTAGCCAGACGTGGTGGCGTGTGCCTGTAATCCCAGCTACTCAGGAGGCTGAGGCAAGAGAATTGCTTGAACCTGGGAGGCAGAGGTTGTAGTGAGCCAAGATAGCACCGCTGCACTCCAGCTTGGGCAATTAGGGCAAAACTCTGTTTAAAGAAAAATCTGCATCCTTTGAGCTCACACCAATGGATGAGAAAGAAGCAGGTGCAGGAATTTATTGTTATATTATATTAAATAAATAATAATGGTAACAGCCCTTGTGCCACTCTCAAGGGGCTTTCTCGTGTGCACAGTTGCTCGCTGTTGAGCCCGCTGGAATATCTGCTTCTGCAATGAGGATGCTGAGCCCTGGGCAACCTGGAGAACCTGCCCAGTGCCGGACACAGGAGAACAGAGAGCTGCGGCAGACTGTCTGCTGGAATCAGCCCTCGGTGGACACCTCGCCAGTGTGCAGCGTTACAGGCACTACTATCTCCACGTCTCTAGACAACATAATAGATAGACTCAGGGTTCAAAGCTTAGCACCGATGACGCCTCCTTCTGGAAGCCCTCTCCTTCCTCTGGTTGGAATGAATCCCCTCTGCCCCGTGTTTCCATGACCATGCTATGACCTTTATTATTCCACTCACCATAGCAGTTCCCTTTCATGAATGACAGGCACTACGTCAGTGGCCTCAGTGAGTCTCCCCATGGGAGACAGGAGGGGTCACAGGAGGGCTGAGGCAGAGAAGCATCATCACCTTAGTGGTTAACAGGATGCATCCAGATGCTGGGCTGAGCGTAACCACAGCAGGGGAGCAGGGATGGATGTAGGCAGACAGGTCAGGAAGCCATGGCAGTGATCCCAGTGAGAGCTGATGGTGGCAGTGAAGGCAGGAAGAACTAGTTGGATTATAGATTTTTTTAGGTTAAACTGACAAGATGTCCTGGTGGATTGAAGGTAGGATACCCGAGAAATGAAGGAGACGAGAATGACCCCACAGATTTTAGCCAGAGTAACTGCAAAGTTACAGAATCCAAACACGAAGATCAGGAAAATTGTAGAAGAGCTGGTTTTGGAGAGAAAATAAGGAGGCCAGCTTGGGACAAGTTGAATTTGAGACACCTGCTAGATATCACACTGGCAGTTGGCTATGGGAAGATGTAAAGGTGGGAGTTATCAGTGTATAGGTGGGGAAATAAAGCCCCGAGCTAAGATGAGATAACCAAGGAGTAAGTGTATCTGATAAAAGAAGAGGACCAAGGAACTGATCCCTGGGCTTGACAACGGTCGGCTGAGCATTAACACCACACCCAGCCATGTACTAGCAGCCCTGGGAGGGGGTGGATCTGAAGGACACCCAGTTTCTGTCCTCAAGGAACTCAGAGCCTGTAGGGAAGGTGGAGTGTGCGTCTCAACCACAGACCTGGGGAGCTGTGCAACATGGAAGAAGCTCTGAACCTGAGCCCAGCACCCGGGGCTGAACTGCCCCCGCCACGCACTGGCCATGCCTTTCACCTGCCGTGTGACTGCCTCTGAGCCTCAGTTTCCTCCTTCGTACAATGGAGATAATAACATGTCCTGACAGAGGAGTTGCTGAGAGGATCAGCGAAGAGGTGTGCCGGGCACAAAGGAGGCATCCGGCAACCCGCACAGCCTGTGCTTCTTAGTATCTGCCAGCACGCTCTCCACACCCTCAGCTGGAGGGCCCATCTTCACACATAGCAGCAGTGGGGTTTCCAGAAGCACCAGCCCCACAAATGGGCCTGGGGACTCCCCTTGTCCACGACCCAGCCTCCCTCATGGCTGCCACTACCCCGTGGGCTGGGGACGTCGGTGGCAAGGTCAAGGCCACTCTGTCCCTTGGAGTAATTGAAGATGACAACAGTATTTTGTGTCTCACAGAGACTGGTAGAGATCAAAGGCAGCAAGAAGGAGTTACTGCGACAGGCAGGAATTCCCTGGCAAAGGCCACCAATTATTGGAAATTGGCTGCAGTTACAGCTATTACCATTAAGGGTTGCCTGGCTGCCCTACGCTGCTGGAGAGGCACATTCTGACAGAGGGTGTGAAAGTGGCCACAGCAGGGTTGGTGGGGGGGGGCAAAGAGAATTCCACAGGTTTGCACCTACCACGACTCAGACTTCTGTATGGATTGCTGTCCCAGAGACAAGCAAAGGCGAGTCTTGGAATATTCTCTGGACAAATAGAAAGAGGCGTCCTGGAGAGACATGTGGGGAGAGAAAGGGGGCTCTAGTGACCAGCAGGGAGAAAAGCCATGGGCTCATGAGCTCCAGGGAAAAAGAGCTCCAGCAAAAAGGAGAAGAGCAGAGACCAGCAGGGAGAAGAGCTGTGGGCTTATGGGCTCAGGAGACCAGCAGGGAGGAGGGCTGTGGGCTCATGAACTCTAGAGACCAGCAAGGAGAAGAGCCATGGGCTCATGAGCTCCAGGGACCAGAAGGGAGAAGAGCAGAGATCAGCAGGGAGAAGAGCAGAGACCAGCAGGGAGGAGGGCCATGGGCTCATGGGCTCCAGAGATCAGCAGGGAGAAGAGCCAGAGGCTTACAAGCTCCAGAGTCCAGCGGAGAGAAGAGCCATGGACTCATGATCTCTAGAGACCGGCAGGGAGAGGAGTCGTGGGCTCATGAGCTCTGGCTCACATTAGCTGAAGCTGTGCCATGGTAGGGATGGGCATCAACCCTCTACTCCTGGATCTTGACCAGAGAGGCACAGCTGTAAACAGTGTGCCAAGGACAGCTCTCACTTTGGTCATGAGAACAAAGCAAAGGCACGTTGGCAGGAGGCAGGACCCTGAGCCAAGCTGAAGGGCCCTGCTGGTGTTTGAAGCCCCACTCACTGCCCTGTCCTGGCAGCAACCTAGAGGAGCCGGTCCCAAGGAAGATGGGCAGCCAGTGACTCCCAGAGCAATCCAGGGTGCAGATGAGAATTCTGGCAGGTACCAGGGAGGAGGGGAGGGCATGGCAAAGGAGCAAGTTATTCCTTCAATAACTTCAGTAACCTCAGGGATCTTATCTCTGTCTCTGCTCACAAGCTGTGTGACCTTAAACAAGTTACTTAGCCTCTGAGGCTCAGATTCCACCTCTGAAAAGTGAGGAAATCATACAAACTAGAATCACACAAGATGGCACGGTGAAATAAGTCATGAAATTATGGTT
This sequence comes from Macaca fascicularis, assembly GCF_037993035.2. NCBI lineage: Eukaryota > Metazoa > Chordata > Mammalia > Primates > Cercopithecidae > Macaca > Macaca fascicularis. Next base: position 163,398,859 of record NC_088381.1, on the reverse strand, counting down.
GCCGTTAGTAAAGTTCCAAGGCTAACTACTTGCTCAGTAGTCTGACAGGGGCCCTTACTTTTCAAGGTGTCAGTAAAAAAAAAAAAAAGTAAACACTGCTGTCTCTCGTGCCATCAGTCACTGGGGGTCTAGTGCATCGTCCTGAGATGGTGTCAACTCACCCTCACAGAAGGTCGGTACTGCAGCAAAATGAGGAAGCCTATTTCAGGAAGGCCTCCATTTTTGCTTTAAAAAATATATGATGAACTGAGGGCTTGGATAGCAAAGAAGCTCACTGACAGGAACAATAAAGGTGTCTCATTAATTATGTCAGAAGCAGGTGTGTGGCCACACATGGCTTTCAGGCTCCCGTCATCTGCTTCCATGGATGCCTTCAAAGCTCTCCTCCAGCACGTTGGCCTCCATGTGGGCTCCATGACCATGAGGCCATGCCATGTGTCTTTCCATCACCAGGTCTTTGATGGTAATCTGCTTTCCCGCCCCCATCTCAGAAAGCTCTCCCTAAGTCAGGACCACCTCAAGGCCAGCCACGTGGCATGATGGAGAGAGCACTGGCTTGGGAGCCTGGTGACAGAGGGCTTCCTCTGACTATGTCACTCTTGGGCTGGATGACCCTGGAGGAGTCACTTCTTGTGTCAGGCAGAGTTTGAGGGATGCAAGCAACAGAAACCAATCTGGCTGTAACCTACATGGGAAAGGGCAGGCCCAAGAGGGTCTCGGAATTTAAAGGAAAGCAAAGGACCAGGCTCTGAAGGCAGAATAAGGCTGTCTGGGGGGTGGGGTTGGGGCTGAGATCCAAGGAGTCCAAGAAGCAGGGTCCCACAAGAGCATCTTCTCAGGACACGACCCCACGCCCCTCCTGGGGTAAATCAACTTCAGTCATTTCTAATGCTTCTGTCCTTATGCTTGAAACAGAAACTCCAGAGACTGAGAGAGACGGGGATAGCTAAAGGAGGTGTGCACCTTGACTGATAATCCCACCAGTCAGCCCATCACAGGGAAGAGGCAATTCCCCCAAAAGAGGTCAGGGTACCATGATCAGAAGGAATGGGAATCAACGTTGGGCAGGAAAATACCAACACATCTACACTTTCTCCTTCTGGGGGCTCAGTTTTCTTATCTGTGAAATGGAGACAGTGATACCTTGCAGGAGTGGTGTAGATTTGATGCACACCGTGGCTATTGAACAGCAGTTGTTGTTAGTGATAGCGCACAGGGCATCGAGCGATACTGAGAGCATCCCTTATGTTGATGACTGTTACACTAGTTGTATTGTCATGCAGTTAGGACTGAATAAAGACTAGATGCTATTGGATGTTTGTCTGAGTCCCAGAGGTGTCTTCCTTTCATGAAGAAAGGAGTGAGACATATGGACATTCATTCTCATTTAATACTCAGAGCCAGTCCATTTTCCACATGGAAACTGAGCCTTGGAAAAATCAAATTGTTGGACAGTTGTGGGCATTGCTGGATCCACCTCAGGTCTGTGCTGCTCTGAAGTCATGGTGGCAGACACAGTTCTGGGTGATGCACGTTCCAAGTGAGCGTCCCCTAGAGTCCACCGGGGGTGCCGCATCCCTCCGCGTGGGCCTCCTGTGGAACTCCTCGCTGTGTTTCTTGCTCCCTAAGCCCTGAAGATGGTTCTGCTTTCCCTCTGGAAGAGTATTATGTGGATTCACTTGAAGTCATGTTTGGGGCAAACAGGGCACCAGATGCTGGAATGTGGTCACCTCCACTCTGCCAGAGAGGTATGAGGATTTAATCTTTGCTTTTCTTAAAAATAAAAATAATAATAATAATAAGAAGAAGAATGGTTCTGAGGGCTGGAGGACATATAAAACCAAAGGGAAATTACAGGCAATGTGCAGAGAATCTTAGTTTCCAGATGCTTGTCAACCCACCTCGGGAAACAAGCCCTTCTCACAGGTAGGGGCTGCCAGAATTCCTTTCCGGCTGGAGAACATCACGGAGGAGAATTAGCGAGACCCCTGCCTTCTCGCCTGGTACCCGGCACTGCATTTAGCAGCATTTAAGAAACAATCTCCCCATCACTGCTGATTAGGAGGAACATCAATTTTAATAGAGAGGTGTTACCAAAGTCTGGCCACATGGCCTAGCTGCAAAGGTCACCCTTTCTCAGAAGGTCTGCATTCCCTTCCTCCCCAAATCAGGCACTGGTGTGTGGGAGGAGCCAGCCTTTGCTACTGAGTGCTGACCTCCATCACTTCACAGGGCCTAGGATCCTCCCAGCAGAGAGATCCCAGGGCAAGCAGAACCTGTCCATTTGTACAGGGCTGTGGCTGTGGGTCAGGTGAAGGCAGGGGTTACAGATTTTTCTGGAGCTAAAGCCCATCTAAAGCCTCTGGGAAGACGACGATCCCTCCCTTAACCACAAATTCCACCGACATGATGTACCATAATGAGTGATTTCATGACTGTGTGCATTTTCAGCAACCAAGCAAACTTCAGTGCATGCAACATTGCAAGTTGTGAAAACAAAGAGAAGCTGGATGTTTGAGTGGAGGCCCAACCCTCTCGGCTGCAGAGCTTCTGCCAGTGCTCTTTCCCTAAGATTCACTGATGCTGTCAGGGAGGAAGACACGGACTCACGCCTCTGCGTTGGCTGGGCTAGATAATCTAGGATGGCCTCATGTGTGTGCCAGTTAGTGTCCTGTTGCTAGGGGCAGCTTGGTTCTCCTCCGTGTGGCCTCTCGAGGAGGCTAGCTTGGGTTCCTCCCATCAATGTCCCATCAATGTCTCAGAGTTCCAAGTGCCACAAAAGAGGGCAAAAGTCTGAATGCACGAGCACTTTTTAAGCCTCTGCCTCTGCCATGTTTGCTAATGTCCATTGGCCAGAGCAAGTCATGGCCAAGCTCAGAATCAAGAGGTGAAGAAAGGAACCTTACCTTGGCTGAGAGGAGTTACTGAGGCCATGTCTTTGGAAACAGTCTACCACCCTGCCCCACCCACACCCCATACAGAGAACAGGTTCCCTGTTAGATATTCTCACCACTCCCTGAAGTTTCTCTCCAGGGCACTTACCCACTGTAGTTGACTATTTGTACACTGAGTGGTTTGTTGTCTTTCTCTCCCATATCCCTGTTCCACCATGCGGGCGGGGGCTGATGTGTGTCCGTCCGCGCCAAGCACAGTGGCTGCTACATAGTGGGTACCAGTAACTACTGGTGAAGGAAGCAGGAAGGAGAGAAGGAAAAAAAAAGAAAAAGAAGACAGGGAGGGCAGAGGGAGAAATAGGGAGGAAGGGAGGAAAGAGGGCAGGACAAAAGGAGGGAAGGAGTCCTGGAACAATGGGGTCACTTCTTAGGCAGAGGACTAACTGGAACCTCTCTGGGTAGCGGGTGCCCTGAGCATCCCCCAAGCCCACTGTGCTGCTTTTAGCCCTCCATATCTTGGCTCCTCCTGCCCTCCCACCTGGCTACCCTCCCACCCTCTTTCCTCTGCTGGCTCAGCCCTGGGTTCCTTCCATGTGCATCTCAAGGGTCTCTCCCCACTCCCAACAGCTTCCCCTCGACCCCTTCCTCCTGAGCATCTGCCTGGCTCAGGCAGCTCCCCACACCCCCGCCTATTGCTGCCCAAGCTGTCCTGCACATGCGCCTCTCAACTGAGTTCCGCACCGGCCCTTTGAGAAATCTAGGACAGGCATATCGATCTTTCTATCCCATTGATGAGAACTCAGGTTCAGGGAGGCTGGATGTCCACGGTCACCCTCTAGGACCAGAGTCAGTCTGGTTCAATAGTCCCCAGACTGCAATGCCTGTGGTGAGGCCTCAAGGCCCTGAAGGAAGGGGCTCCATCCTCTCTGTCTTGGTGAGAGTGGATGCCCGTGCCAGAGCACCCAGGATTCTGACCTCTGGGCAGTGGCAGACAGAAGGCAGCCAAAAGGCCAGAGGCAGAGGCTGCCATCTCCTAGCCCGCAAGGGCTTCTTCCAGAATGACTGGGCCCTAGGGCAGGCCTGCAGCCTCCAGGTGACACCTCCATGGCACCATCTCTCCCACGGAATGTCTTCTTTAGAAAAGAGATGAGCCCATTCTCAAAAGGGGAAGCGGCTTCCAAGGCCACGCAGCAAATTAGGGCAGCCCGAACTCCAGACTGAGTCTCCTGCTGTCCCTGCAGTCTCATCCTGTCCTTCCTCACTGCCTTCCCAGCCCTGCCTCCTTCCCACCTCCACAGGGCTTGTGACCAACTGAAGGGGATTAGACTAATTAGCGAGGGGCCAGTTCCTCAATCCAGGCGCAGGAGGGAGGGGAGTGGTAGAGGGAGCAGACCCACCCAGCAGGTGATGGATCTCACAATAGGTATTTGCCACATATCGGTGACTATCTTCAGAACTGCACCTCCGTCTACACTGCTTGATGTACATGAGTGTGCTGGTAGGTACATCCTGGGGACGGGTGCTTGAAGTAACATAATTAGGAAGCAGCTCCACAGGGCAGTGAGCCTCGGATCTGGTCAATCATGGCTTTGCTAAATTGGCACCGGAGGCTGTGGCTAATCAGCATAGGAGATGTTGCCAGTGCCTTTTCATTGGTGAAATGAGCTGTACAAAAAAAATGTGGTTGGCTCCCAATATCATGCAGTATCCTCCTCTCTTTGTGAACCAAGCTCAAGAATCCCCCCGGCTCCATCTGGGCCAGCAGCTGCCCACTGAATAGAAGGCACTGAGTTCACTGGAAACCTCAGGACCTGCCTTCACCGGGGATCCTGCCCTCTCCAGGGTCCTGCCTTCACTAGCGATGTTGCCTTCAGAAAACGCTTGCACTTGCCTGGGAGTGACACTGGCCTGCAGGGTCTGGTCAGATGCCCCCAAGGACAGTGCATGGTCCTTGCTGCATGCCTACTCTGTGCCAGGAAATTCTCGACATCATGTATGTATTACTTCATGAAAAATCACTGCTATCTGGGCGTGGTGGCTCATGCCTATAATCCCAGCACTTTGGGAGGCTGAGGCGAGCAGATTGCTTAAGGACAGGAGTTCGAGACCAGCCTAGCCAACATGGCGAAACCCTGTTGCTACTAAAAATACAAAAAATTAGCCGGGTGTGGTAGCACATGCCTGTGATCCCAGCTACTCAGGAGGCTGAGACATGAGAATCACTTGAACTTGGGAGGTGGAGGTTGCAGTGAGCTGAGATCATACCACGGTACTCCAGCCGGAGTGACAGAGTGAGACTCTGTCTAAAAATAAATAAATAAATAATAAAAGTCACTGCCACCTTCATTTTACAAGAGGTACCAAGTGGATGTGTTGCATCCCCAGGGCCTCACAGGGAGGAAGTGGTGGAGCCGGGATTTGAACCCGGGCTGTTGTTTTTGTAAACGATCATATAAATAATGTGAATGTACTGATCTATGATAAGCTAGCTGCATGAGATGGAGACTCAAACACAGACGAAGCCAAAGCCGAGACGCAGAATTTGCTGAGAAATCTCATTGTATCTCACAAGCGCAAATTGCTAAGCCCACCACGTACCCAGGCTGTGCCGTCTGATTGAAGAGCCTGTGCTCTGAACAACATACAGCCTTCTTCCCGCAGCTCAGGAGCTAGAGGCCTATGGGAAAACAGGCTCTAGATGGCTGAGTTTCAATGGGAGCCTACAAGTGTCCCTCCCCAGCCTTGCACCTGCCTTGGCTCCATCACCAAGAACCCACTCTCCCTCTGGATTCGGCCCTCCACCCTTCCCTTCCAGCTCACATGCTTGCCCCAGGCTACACTGAGCTCCTGGACCACACCACGCAGTTTCACACCCAGCAGCTTTGCTCACCGGGCTCCCTTCACTTCCCTTGGCCATTGCCCACCAGGTAAACGTCCACTTATCTTTCCTGGCTTCATCAGGCCTCATCACCTCTACCAACAGCACAACACTGGACGGCGGATGCCCTTTGGGACACACCAGTGTGAGGCCACCCTCACCCTGCTGTGTGACCTTGGACAAGTGACTCAATTTCTCTGAACATCAGTTTCCCCATCAACAAAGTAGGAAAATGATGTCTACCTCATGGTTTGTGGCACAGGTTAGGAAAAATGCACATGAAGCCCCTGACAAGGCTTCTACTAAAAGCAAAACACGGTACTTATTTTTACAAAGTTTTCCTGCCCTCTGCCCCAGTAGAACTGAACTCTACATATCTATATACATCTCAGACTCTGCGGACGTAGTTATGTCTTTTTTTGTTAGCACTTCTCACCAGCTGGCATGTTGTATGTTTTCCTCTGTTTATTTTCTGTCTCCTTCATCGCCGGCCTTCATAAGGTGCAGCTCCTTGGGGGCAGGAATCTTGTCTGTCGTGTTCATCACTGGATTCCAGGGCTTGGAATGCTGCCTGGCACTTGGTAGGCCCTACATTAAAGTTGGTTGGTGAAATGAATGCACAAATAAAGGAATAAAAAATGTACAAATGAACCCGTATCCGCCTCCTGCATTAATCTTCTCCATCAATCTGTCCCCAGCTCCCAGCACAGTAACGGACATGTGTGTTCGGCTTGGATTATAGAACAAATCTTATCAATTCTTTGTTTATGCATTTATAAAACACAATTTCATGAAGCACTAAATCAGATTAGCACGAATGAAGCTTTCCAGATGGGCACTGAAGCGGGATTCTCTTTCTTCATGCCTTGCTTCCTCAAAACTGGCCCACATCATCCTCCCCAGCAGCGTAAGAACCATCCAAACTGCCAAGCACAGAATCAAGAGCTAATTAATGAGACTGCTTTGAGCCACTGTGCTTTGCTTGCAGGTATGTTTGCCCCACTGCCAAGGCTAACTGATGCAACAGAGGAAGGGTTCCCCAAGGAGGGGACGGCTGAGCTAGATCTAAACAACCAGAAGAAGACTAAGAGAAAGCAGTAAATTCCAGGTGGAAGAATGTCGAAGGTGTGCATAGGAAAGTCATTTGGAAGGAGGTAGGACAGCACTTTAAAAAAAAAAAAAAAAAAAAACACTTTATTGAACATCCAGCCAGAAAATGTACAATTGGCGAACTACCCCCTAGAGAATAACACACTTGTACAACCAGATCCATATGAGAAACAAAGCATGACCAGCACCGCAGAGGCACTCCTTAAGCTCCTTCCCATTTCCCACCTCCCTCCAAGGCTAACCACTATCCTGACTTTTCTCATCATGGATTGTGTGTTTTTGAGCACTTTTTCAACAGGACTCTGCACTGTGCACTATTTTGTATCTGGCTGCTTTCACCCCACGTTAGGGTTGTGAGACTCATTCGTGTTGTTCTCTCCTCCTCTTGATAAATTGTATTCCATTATTTATCCATCCTCCTCCTGATGGATCTTTGGGCTGTGTTGGTTATGGAGAATAACACTGCCATGAATACTCCTGAACACATATTTCAAGGAATATATTTGTACACGTTTTTTTTTTTTTTCTTTTTTTGAGATGGAGTCATGCTCTGTCGCCCAGGCTAGAGTGCAGTGGCGTGATCTCGGCTCACTGCAACCTCAACCTCCCAGGTTCAAGCGATCCTCCTGCCTCAGCCTCCCAAGTAGCTGGGATTACAGGCCTGCACCATGACACCCAGCTAATTTTTGTATTTTTAATAGAGACGGGGTTTTGCCATGTTGGCCAGGCTGGTCTCGAACTCCTGACCTCAAATGATCCACCCACCTCGGCCTCCCAAAGTGCTGGGATTAACAGGCATGAGCCACCACGCCTGGCTGATATTTGTACACTTCTGGTGAGTGCAGCCTACCAGTGAAATTCTTGGGTCATATGGTTTGCACATAAAGCAGCTCTTTAGAGGAACTGAAGGGAACAGGTGGCTTGAAAGAGGAGGCGGGAACCAATGAGAGGAGGGGTCAAACTTTCTCAAGCACTGTGAACATGGCAAAGAGGCTGATTTTCATGAGATGTGCAGAGGGAGGCCAGGGAGTGACATGCTCCGGTGACATTTTAAGATCACCCTGGGGAGTGAGGTTGGGGACCACCATAGGGAACAAGGAAACAGGCAGGTGGTGGTGGAGGGAAACTAAGGGAGAGGTGACCATGACCTGGACCAGAGCACTGTGGAGATGGAGAGGAAAGGATCGTGCTCTAGTTAGCTAGTACTGCATAACAGAGCTGAGCAGCTTAAAACTAAGTAACGAATTTTCTCCAAGGATTTTGGGGGTTGACTGAGTTCTGCTGGGAAATTGTTGTATGGAATCTCTCATGCTGTTGCAGTCAGGTGATAGCTGGGGCTGTAGCCAGGCCAAAAGCTCAGCTGGGCTGAAGATGAGCTCTTGCCTGAGGTGGTTGTTTCACTTACCTGCTTGGCTCCTGGGCTGAGATGGCTGAAGCAGTTGGGGGCTGGTGGGACCTATGTCACCCCATATGCAGCTGACTGGGCTTCCTCATAGCGTGGCACTCTCGGATTTATTAAATGGAAGAAGCCTGTGACCAGAGCGAGTGTTCTAAGAGGCTAGGACAGACACTGCAAGGCTTCTTATGACCCAGCCTCAGGGGCTCCCAAATATTGCATCCACTACATTCTCTTAGCCAAGCAAGTCATTAAGTCCAGCTGAGGTAGGAAGCAGGACTCGACTCTGAAGGTGGGGCTCAGATACTGGACCAAACTGGACTCAGATACTGGACTGGCTGAAACAGGTTGGGACAGAAGCACTTCCCCATAAGACACCCCACCAGTGTGCCATGTGAGTTTACCATTGCTATGGCAACACCTGAAGGTTACCACCCCCTTCCATGGCAATGACCCAGCAATCCAGAGGTTACCACCCTTTTCCTAGAAATTTCTGCATAAACTGCCCCTTAATTTGCAATATAATTAAAAGTGAGTATAAATGCAACTGCAGAACTGCTCTGAGCTACTATTCTGGGTACGCTGCCCATGGGGTAGCCCTGCTCTGCAAGGAGCAATGCCTTTGCTGCTGCTGTTGTATGCTGCTGCTTCAGTAAAAGTTTCTGTTTACCACCACCAGCTCACCCTTGTATTCTTTCCCAGATGAAGCCAAGAACCCTCCCGAGCTAAGCCCCAATTCTGGGGCTCACCTGTCTTGCATCACAGCCCAGTTTCAAGGGAGGAGAAATGAGATTCTCCTGTTTCATGTGAGGAGCAACATGCCCCTGTGGGAAGGGAAGGGTTGGTGGAGTCCTCTTGGGATGACATTGGCTACCAAGGATGGATTTGGACTTTTTGCTGGGTTGGATAAAGGCTTTTCTTTTCTTTTCTTTTTTGCTTTGTTTTAGAATTTACACGTTGAAATCAATTTGAACAGCAGGAAACATACATACTTTTCCAGCATAGCCACAGTGTTTGGGATGCTCAGGGGTCAGAGGCAGAAATGCCCCCAGCATTTCGCACAGAAGAAACCTTTCTGCAGAGGGCAATGGAGAGACTTTTGGCTCCTGGCCTAACAGGGAAAACTTGCCCCTTGCGTTCTTGTTTACCTAAGACCAACAATTGACTGAAAGTATTTCTTAGTGACTTTCTAACTCGAACTATTCTCCTCAAAGGCTGCCGCTGCAGAGCAGAAAGATCAGACTTGGTTTCTGCAAAACATCTGGACTCCAGTTCCTTCTTGGCTAACCTAATGACTTATGTGACCTTTGGGACATTACTAAACTTTTTTGTCCTTAGTTTCCTCATCAATAAAATCAGGATGATAACAGTACCTCCTCGGAAGAGTTGTTGAGAGCATTAAATGAGATAATACATACAAAGCGCTTGACTCAATCCTTGGAAAACAGTGAGTTCTTGGTCAATGTCAGCCGCACAGTAAGTTAATAGATGCACAACAAATTTGTTGTAATTGAGTTGTCCATGCAAGGAATGTCAGCTCGAAGCGCTGGCTCAAGGATTTTATCTGTGCCACACTTTACTATTTATTTATTTATTTAGAGATGGAGTCTTGCTCTGTCACCCAGGCTGGAGTGCAGTGGCATGATCTTGGCTCTCTGCAACTTCTGCCTTCTGGGCTCAAGCAATTCTCCTGCCTCAGCCTTCCGAGTAGCCAGGATTACAGGTGTTCACCACCATGCCTGCCTAATTTTTGTATTTTTAGTAGAGATGAGGTTTTGCCATGTTGGCCAGGCTGGTCTCAAACTCCTGACTTCAGGTGATCCACCCTCCTTGGCCTCCCAAAGTGCTGGGATTATAGGCGTGAGCTTCCTGGGACTATCAGCAATAAAGTTTGCTTTTGATTCCAAATGTTAAAAAATTACATATATATATATATAAAATCTGCAATGTTGTTGCAAATACCTCATATACAGTGCTTTCTCTCCCTCCATAGTATCTTATCTCTCTTCACATCTTTACATTGCCAATATCTCACACTTTGTAGGTGGGAAAGTTTATCATTTGCTTCACTGGGAGATGTATACTCTTTAAATAGTGTTCTAATGTCTGCAAAAAAAAAAAAAAAAAAAAAATTAGCAAACCTGTCTCTAGGGAAGCAGCCTTTGACTGTTCAAACCTGGGAGAAATGAAGGGTTTTATTTGTGGAAATTGGGGCATCCGGTGCTGTCTACTTAGGGAAGCAGGATTTTTTTAACCACCCACCAACACCTACACACACCCAAAAAATTAATAAAATCTCAGAGACTATATTCATCTTTTACTTATAGGTAATCTCCCAAGTTCAGGGGAAGTTTTTCTTCTGAATGTTGTTCACTCTGAACCATGGAAATGATCTGAATCTTACCGAAGAGCCTCACTGAAACACCTCTTCTCTCTATGCACATCTTTGATCTCACACAGTCCTTCCAGGTAGGGACACTGGGCCCCATTTTACAGACGAGCGCACAGAGGCCAGAAGAAATTAGGAACTTGCCCAAGGTCACACAGCTTGTGAGTAGCCACTTCTGTCTGCTGTCTACTGCGCCACACCCACTATCCTTTTGCCTGAGCCTGGATTCTTTCTCTTTCTCTTTCTTTCTGTTTCTGTTTCTCTTTCTCTTTCTCTTCTCTTCTCTTTTGTCTCTTCTCTTCTCTTTTGAGACAGTCTTCGCTCTGTCGCCAGGCTGGAGTGCAGTGGCGCAATCTCGGCTCACTGCAACCTCTGCCTCCCAGGTTCAAGTGATTCTCCTGCCTCAGCCTCCCAAGTAGCTGGGACTACAGGCGTGACCACATTCAGCTAATTTTTTTATTTTTTGTAGAGACAGGGTTTCACCATGTTGGCCAGGCTGGTCTCCATCTCTTGACCTCGTGATCTGCCCGCCTCAGCCTCCCAAAGTGCTGGGATTACAGGCATGAGCCACCGCACCCGGCCGAGCCTGGATTCTTTCTACGTCTCAGAACTCTCTCTGCTACCAGCCTTTGCATTATATCCCACAGGATTCCTGGAGGTAGGTGGCAATGGGTGAGAAAAGTTTAGCAGGAAAACCTCGGCAGACAGGCTGACGGCCAGCACTCCCAAGACACAGATGAGACCCTGGCTCTCTTGAGGAGCTTGGCACTCAATGAGCATTAGGAGTTACTGCTTGGTGAAGTTTAAATATTTGTTTATTCATGTATGCAACTAACATTTACTGAGCTCCTACTATGTGCTCAGCACAGTACTGGGCTCTGGCGTTGCACAGATGAATTAGACAGGTCTGCTTGCAAGGCATTCTTGAGGAGTGTGCAGTATAGTGGGTGTAACAGACATACAGAAGTCCTAGAAGCAAAAGCGTATGGACAGGGCGTTGCCAAATTCCTCAGCCAGCCGCCAGGTACTGCTGATTCCACTGTCTGAACAGCTAGAGAATCCATCTTCATGACCACCCCCTCTGGCAAAGGCTGCCACTGCCTGACACCCATATCACCAAGGCCAGCAGGGCCACCTGACAGCCTGTTTCACTCCTCTGATCACTTCTCCACACCACAACCAAAGGGACAATCTGATTCCTGTTTAAGTCCTCCAAAGGCTCCTTGATGTCCTTTCCATAAGGGCTAAACTGCAGAGCCAGGCTACACTGTAGAGAGCTGGACTCCCTCCTCACAGGTGGATTCTGGGTCTTGTTCACATTTGGGTGCTAGCACGGGGCCAGACCCTAGGTGACCAATGATTCCAGGGGATCTTTATGATATAGTGCAGCCTGGTGACATCATAATGCAAGCCCCCTGCCCAGGAGATGTTTTTGGTCCATTTGAAGGATAATCATTGGTCAGTCTAGCTAGGATCCACTATAATCACTTAATCGGATTAATTTGAAATTTCTAGAGATTTTTATATGCTGGTGAGCATTCTGATTTGAAGGAGTTAAGACGTTAAAAAAACACAACATAAACATATGACTAATACCACTTGCTAAGCATCAGTCTGGCCCACAGCAGGAACCTTTATGCAGTCATATTTGGGAGAGATGCGGGTAGGCAGTAAGAGCTACAGGACAAAGACTGATTTTGCCTTGTTTTGTGATCTTGGGCGGGTTACTTAGTAGCTTTAAGCCCCACCTAAAACTGATCCCTGCCTCCTTGGCCTCATGAAGTCACTGCAAAGACCAAATGAACACTAGCTAAGGGCTGTCCGGACCCTAAAGGGTTGCGCACATGTGAGGGCTTGAGGCCGTGACCAGAGAAGGCAGCATCCCCCTTGCCAAAGCCCCCAACACACTCCTCTTCTGGAAGTGGCTGGGAGGGTGCACTGGGGCCATCTTCACTGTCCTATTCTTCCTCAAAGTGGGTCTGGGATGAGGAGATGCAAACCTCTACCTGGGTTTCCTGCCAGAATTCATCAGTTCCCATAAGCAGAGGCAGGAAGACCATTTGGCCATCCATCATGAGACAGGTTGCAGGGAATCTGGACCTGTCTGGACCATGTTTTAGAAGCCCTTACATGGGAAGAGATGTTAGACTTAGTGATCTTTAAGGTTCATTTCGGGGATTCTCTACAATTCTCTGACTTCAAGTCCCTTCCCTCAGCAGAAATCAGTTTTAAACAATGACAAGGATTCTAGCAGGATTGGTCAACTTCTATAATCTCCAGTTTCTGGAAACTCCCAGGAAGCCAAGCCTTCAGGCAGAATACTTCTCCTTCCCCCAAAAAAAGTGCAAAAGAAAAAGAGGACTGTTGATTCATGAAATATGCCAAATACCTAATTCCTTCTGAAAGTCACACACCCTTCTGTCCCAGCCAGAACTCCAGATCCAGGAGGCTGTACACACCCAGAGGAAGGGACATATCATAGATTGTTATGTACCTGGTTCCCAAAAGCAGATGCTTTGCCTACTGCACATAAGCAAACTTCTTCTTTATCACCTTTCCAGGAGCGTACTGGGGCCTTGGACATGAAGGTCAATTGTGTTTTCACTTTGGTCCTCTGCTTTCTGGGTTCAGGCCCATAGTGAGAGTCATTCATTCATCCACCCATTTAATGTTGAGACCTCTCCCTGTGCCAGACACAGAGCAGTCCTTGTTTTCATGTACTTCACAATTTATTGGGGAAAACCTTCAAGTAAACATAATTATAGTAACACAATTATGGGGAAACAGAATTGCAGAGTTCATGAAATATTATGTGATTGTACCTAATATTATGGGAATTGTACAAGACAGGCACCCGGCTGGGCCTAGTGGTGTTGAAGTCTCTGAGGTGCACATCATTAGGCAGGAGTAAGCTAGGTAAAGGGGAAGTGCAGGGAGCAGGGGAAGGGCGTTTCAAGGGGGACAGTTGAGCAAAGGTCTGGAAGTGACTGGATGTGGCCAGGACCTGCGGCAGCTCAGCACTGCTGGCTCAAAAAGTGTACAGCCAGGATTGAGGGGCACAGATCAATCACAGATGACTTTTGTGACCCACTGAGGAGCCCAGAGACACTGTAGGAGACAGGGGTGATATTGACACACGAGTTCAATGAATATTCAAGTACCTTTTAGAGGCCAGCCTCATGCTCAATACTGGCTTCTATTGCTTTTTGAAAAACACCTAAAATTCTTTCCACCTTACTGCAAAGCAAAGAAGTTCTTTAGGCTGAAAGTCGTCTCTGAGTTGGTGCTCAGTCAATGGCGATCATAGTCCGTCCCTGCCAGGGAGCTGTTGCTGCCTGGGTAATGTTCCCTAAATGATGTGGCTGTCCATTCCCAAGATCAGTCATCTTTGCATCATGAAAAATGGCCCATCCCCGTAGCTAACATCCACAGGGCACGTCGCTTAAAGACAGATTCCCTGTGACCTGCCTCATGGTGGAGAACAACGCCGATTCTCTTAGCTCTTTGCTTTGTAAAGAAAATGGTTTTCAGCACAACTTCACCCCACAGCAATTATGGAAAATAAATTGAAGTGTAAAAACAGGGAGACGGCTAGCAGATGGGGCAAAATTAGCCTGGCTGCTACTACCATACTGGCTCCACACCACGCAGAAAGAGATCCTGCTCCCTGGAGTGTGAAATGACCACAAGATTAAGAATCAAGGCAGCGGGGAGGAAGTTTCTGCCTGAAGCCCAAGCACCCAGGAGCCCCTGATGGGGCCTCCACTTCTGTCTCCACAGATGCCACCTTCCCCCGCCCAAACTGCTGTCCCAGTGGTGGTTCCTCTCCTCCTTCTGGGCTCAGCTCCAAGGCCAGCCTTTAGAGACCTGTGCTGCTCTCCACCCCCATTCACAGTTCCTTAACCCAAACTGACTTTCTCCTTTCTAGAGTCCACTTTAGAAATCTCCTTCCCTTGTTTAATGGCTACCCGAAGCCCCTGCCCCCATGGGTGACTTCAGGGTAGACTCACCCTCCTTCAGGGCCCTGCCTCAAGGGCACAGGTCTGTCCTTCACGGGGACCTCCATAGCTACTGGGTAATTAGTGAGCAGCGGGGTTTCCCAGATTCATTGCTGTGAACAGAGCAGTGATGCACCTAGGCCCATGTGTTTCAACGCCCAGTGAGCCCTGTCCATTTTTCCCCCCTCTTGGAACACTGAATATTTAAAGCCATTGTCTTTGTGGCCTTAGTTGTCACAGAAGGGGACCAAGCGCTGAGCTGGGAGCAGGGGGCTGGGACTTCCTGCTCCTAAGTAATTCCTCAGCCCTGGGCAAATTCGGTAACTGGAGGGTCTCACTTTTAAGGAGTGTAAACCACATGGTGGGCCCCAAACAAGATAAGATCCTGGAATTCTCTAGAGTTCAACAGTGGAGGTGGGGAAGGAGGGGACCGGAAGGCCTGTCCTGGCATTTTCAGTAATTTCAGTAATTTCCACAGGAAGTTCTGTCCTGGCATTTTCAGTAATTTCAAGTGACCCCAGAGACAGCCACTTGGAGACTCAGTGGCCGGAGACCCCACAGCGTACCCCAGCTCTTAGGAGCTGGCCTGCTTCTTGCTCTTTCCTAGAAGCTGGAGTCACATCACTGGACCGGAAAAGGCTCCTGGTATCTAAACCAACGAAGAAGGCCCTTCCCCCACAGCCCCCCACTTTGGAGACTCCCACAACTTTACCTCTACACTAGTATAACCCCCGACCCAGGCCCTCGACGCTCCCCGTAGGGCTCCTAGGATTCGGGGATGGGTAGGACTCGGGTCCTGGTCCCTCCAAGTGGGGGTTGCCTCTCAAGAGTGGGCAGGGGACACGGAACCCGCGGACGGGGCGTCTTATTCCGGACAGGAGGGAGGGGTTGCCTCCTAGACCAGGTACTGAGAGCCGCGGGCCCACCTCCAGTTGCGTCACCTGGCCCACCGCCTCCTGAGACATCACAATCTGGGGGCCGGGACCCGCCTCATCACCGCCGGTTTGTAACCAAACAATCCAACCAACAAACACCCCGGAAAGAAAAAAAAACAAACTGGCCTGACCCAGCCTCCCGCCCCTGCCCCGCCCCGCCCCGCCCCTCGCCCCTCGCCCCCCGGGGTCCCCGCCCCCGCACGGGGGAGTGAGCGCGAGCCCGGCGCCCCGCACCCGCCGCCCCGCGCTCGCTCGCTGCCAGCCCGCGGCGGGGGCGGCCCCGCCCGCGCCGCCCGCCCCGCCCGCGCCCCGCCCGCGCCCGCCGCGGCTCCAGCTCCGCGGCGCCCTCGCCGGGTGCGTGCCGCTCGCGCGCCCGCCCGCCAGGCTCTCCGCGCCCGCCGCCCGCGCCGCGCTGGCCCGGGCCCTCCTGCCCGCGCTTCATGGCTGCACACGAGTGGGACTGGTTCCAACGCGAGGAGCTCATCGGGCAGATCAGCGACATCCGAGTGCAGAACCTGCAAGGTAACGCAGCCCAGGCTCGCCCCGGGATTGCCCGGCCGGGCGCTCGGGGAGCCCGGGGCGCAGCTCAGACACTTGGCAACTCCCCCGCGCCGCCCCCGCTCGCCGGCCGCTAGTTGTTCCTGTCACTTGCCTTGGGGTGAGTGGCTGGGGTTGGACGCCCGCCCCCAAGCCCCAGGGCGGCCAGCTCCGGCCAGATTTACAGTTGCCCAGGGGGTGGGGCGCCACACGTGTGTGCGTTGAGGGGAGAGGGCTCTCATTTTCATTAGGGGGACGTCACCACCCCCTCCAGCCACCGCTGCGAGTTTGGAGAAGTTTGTACGTGGGCTGTTGGGGGCGGTGGCCCAGGTCAGGGAGGGGAGGAGACAGTGCGACTCTGTGTGTGTGTGTGTGTGTGTGTGTGTGTGTGTGTGTGTGTGTGTGAGAGTTCGCGCACTTCCTAAGTACCTTCGAGGCAAGGGGAATTGAATGGTGGGCGGTGCTTCAGGGGGGTGATTTGGGGAGAGGGTGCCAGGGGTGCGGATCGGATCGGCGGGGTCAGTCAAGCACCCAACTCTAGTGGCCTCTTTGCTTAGGGAGCTGCCTCTCCCCTGCAGGATCAGGACTCCAAATGGGGAGAGGGCAAGATCCCCCCCACCCCCAACTCCGACCCCGCCTGGGCACAGGACTTTGGGACCAAGGCGTCTACCTGGGAGGTAGCTGAGAAGAGGTGAAAAAGAAACTCCAGCGGTGGAGAGCGGCTGGGGGTGGCCGTGCCACACATGAAGTGTGTTTCTCTTTCAAAATAATTTATTCAATGTGGAAACTTAGAAAGCACACAAATATTTGAAGGAAAAAAGTCACCCATAATCTCCCCCCCACAACCTACCCACCCAAAAGAGAGCTGCTATTCATGGAGCTGTATCTCCAGCTTCTTTTTTTTTTTTTCATGTGTGAACTTTGCAGAACTAGACAAAACACCACTTCTGGCCCTTCTTCACCCACATTGACCCGTGCAGGTGAAGTTTCTGTAGCTGCTTCCCCTGCAGGCTTGGGTTTCTAGAGAGTTCAAGATTAGGAGTGGCTAGGAGCTGGGAGGCCTGGGCAGAGAGGCGATGGGGCTGTGGGTGCCCTCCCCCAGCGAGGGCAGCGACTTTGCTGTTGGAGGGCAGGGAGCCCCAGCTGCTGGGGGATGGCCAAGCAGTCAAGTTTAAACATTACACCTGATTAAATGTTTCCTGGGAGCCTAGGTGGATCTGTCCCGTCCCTAGGTTGGGCAAGGACTGTGCTGGCAGAGGTGACCTCAAAAGGAGTGAGGAACCTCCTGGGGTGGACACTGGAAACTGAGTTTGCTCTGTGCCTGTCTGATCTCTTCTGGCTGTGATTTGTGTTAGAGGAGGGGGCTTGGGCTGGGTTGTTGAAAGTGATCTCTTTTGATAATAAGCCAAGTGCCTGGATCCTGTTGCCTGAGAAGAACTGACATCCTCTTTGGGGGTGGGCATTAGTGTCTACTGAGATGCGGTCTTGTTTGGACTGTCAGGGTGTGTGTGTACCTGTCTTTCTTAGGCAATCATTGAGTGTTTAATAAGCACATACTAACCAATGCTTGGTGTAACAAGTTCCTGCATTCCTCTAGGATTAGCTCCTGGTTTAGAGAAGATTGACTGTTGTGAAGAGATGCCCCGCAATATGAGCATTAGGTTACAACCAGAACAGTGGGAGAAGGTTTCACAGACTAGGGACAATTTGAGATGGGTCCTGGAGGTTGGGTAGGAGTTCACTGAGTAGGCTCCTCTCCCTCAGCTCCCAGTGAACTGTCCTCACTTTTAGGCAAATGTCAGTTACAATTTAAGCATCAACAGGCTTTGCCATTAAAAAAATAAACTTTTAAATTTATGTACATGTTTAAATGTGCACTTATTCTTAAGTTCAAGAAAGCTTTATGTTTGGGTACATCTATGTAACAACCACCCAGATCAAGGTGTAGATTTCCAGTAACCTAGATGATGGTTTCATCTTCTTTCCCAGCCAGTAACACTGCTCCTGACCACCAAGGGAACTAGCTTGATCTTCATTACTGAACATTAGTTTTGCCACTAGAACCTGATATACAATTGGATCATACAGTGTGTACTCCGGCATTTTTTTTTTTTTTTTTCAGTATTGTGCTGGTGTTATTCTTCTGTGCTCTCGCCTGTGTCTGGACCTCCTTTTCTTGCTGAGTGCTATTCCATGGTATGGATGCACCACCGCTTGATGATCCATTCACCTGTTGAGGGTCCTTTGGGTTGTGTGCATTTTGGGGCTATTATGAATGAATGAAGCTGTCTGTGTCTTTGGGGGGCATTAGCACTGTAGAGTTACCGTGTCGGACTTTGTGCTTTGCTTAGCATTGCTGAGAAGAGGCTGGGAATGGAGTGGGGGCAGGCATCTGTATTCTCTTGATTTTTCCCTTGGTTAGTCTCTTGACCGAATGCTTAATAGGCGTTTTCTCTCCTTGCTCCTGTGGTACTCAGGAAGTCTCAGCCAAAGGGCCCAGTCCAGAAGGTGCTCCACGCCGAGCTTAGAGCATCTGCCATAACTGGCTGTCGGATGTCAGCTGGCCCCAGATGTGCCTGGATGATTGGCTTTGGGGGCCACCAGCAGGGGCCTTGTTCTTCTGAACTCAGTGCAGGGGATAGTCAAGTTAAGGGGGTCAGGAGGAGTCCAGCCAGAGGGGCTGCCATTGAAACTGTGTGCCTGCTTACAGCACAGGTAGTCGCAGTTGTCGTGGCGATGGAAGGAGGGCTACTGTGGGATCTTATGGATCTGTAATCATAGGGATTGAGAAGGATTCCCGGCCTCCGTCTGCAGGCAGCAGCTGCTGTCAGGGTCAGGCATTCCTGATTCTTTTCAGAAAGCTTTGACTCCCTTGGGGCCCTGGGATGGGGTGATCCTGGGGTCATTAATGAGGGGTAGCCCTGAGGTTACAGCCTCTGGGATATTGCCTTTCAGGGAAGAATAGTTTCATAATAGAGCTGTATCTTTCCATATATCCATATGTTTAAGTTGACTTAGATGTATCTTGGCCTCTGCTCACTTGCTCATCCGAGGCTTTTATCTCTCACGCTGAACAGTGGGATTCTGAAATCCATGCAATATGATTGTGATGTCATAGATCCGCCCCCAAAAAACATTGGAATGAAGATTTCCAGACCTGTCTTTGGAGGTCAGGGTGAGCTGGGCAGAGTGGTGGCCCCTCCCAAGAGGCCTGCCACTCACCTTCCTGTGTCTGAGCAGATGCAGTTCTCATGGATATGTTCACATGCGTAGCTCAAAAAGACCTTTGTCAAGGAGGAGCCCTCTGGCAGAGCATGGACATGTCCCTCTGGGCAGACTGCCTGTGCCACCCTCACAGGGTCCCTTGCAAGGAAACGGGGGTGGTCCAAGCTGTTGACCTTTTTGGAGAGGAGAAGATAGAATTGCAGGATGCTGGCAGCCTCTGCCAGGTGGTCCCCGCTTCCTTGGAGCCATGTGGGAAGGCAGGGACATATTTTCTAGAATTGACGTTAGAGGTGGTGAGTTAATAGGTCTGTGTGTTAATTCCCTGCCTGGCTGTTGGCTACAAGGGCTCCGGTGTCCTTCCAAAGACAAGCTACTCCGGCTGCCCCCTCTCTCTGTTTGCCTGAACCTCGGGGTCCAGCTCAGTATTCCACCAGTTCTGGGGATCACTGTACTGTTGGACAAAAAGGGGTGTCAGGCCAGGATTTAAAGAAGACTCCATTCATGTGGGAAGCCTCCACCACCCGAGAAACCCACAGCCCTTCTCTGAGCAGTTTAGCACATGTGTGTCGAGCACGTAGCATCTTGCAGACATTGGGGAATGAAAGCTGGTTCTAGTCTTTGCCTCTCAGGAGCGTGAAACCGTCCTGGGCACCCAGCCAGACTGGAGCATGAATTTTCTGATTCTAGCAGTGCAGAGGTCAGTTCTGCTTTGGGCCATCCGCTGTCGTTCTGGTACTTTTGGGGTTTGATGCTGTAATTCTTGACCTGGACTTCGAAGGCCAAGCAGAAACTTGACTGCGTAGGTTCTGGGTTGCACAGTGCAGAAGGGAGAGAAATTATTGGAATCCCCTCAAGGCAGGCTCAGAGGCAGGGCAGGGCCCGCGTTTTCAGAAGGATCAGCCCCGGCCCGTGTGGCCCACTTTCTCCTTTTGTTCCACTGGCTCAGGCCCAGGCGCAGGTGTTCCTCATGCGAGCTTGGACTCCGCAGTGACTGACTTCTTTACTGCTTTCCACCCACCACCTGGCCTCTCCAGCATGTTGTTGCTGAAGCCACCAGTAGGTTTTGTGACCTACAGCAGAGCTTCCCAACCCCGTGAGCTAAGGGCAACACAGCTCTTTGGTCCACCCCAGGACAAACAGTGTCATGGTCCCATGTCACCATGAGAAAAAGGCTGGGTTGCACTGGCTTACAGGATGAAGTCCAAGCCCCTTGACCTGCTGTTCAAGGTCACCTGTGGCCTGGCTCAGGATGCCACGCCAACCTTCTCTCCCATAACTCCCCAGCACTTCCTGCCCCCACAGCCTGCCCCTCCAGTTCCTTATCGCCCCATCTTTACCTCCCTATCTCTAGACCTTCCTTTCACACAGCAGTGGAGCATGCAGCGGTCGGATGGGATGCCGCCGTGGTCACTGTTATCCAGCAGCCAGAGAAGGGATGGAGCCAAGTGGGGACTGTTCCCGTTCCCACCTCCGCCAGCTCTTAGAGGGCACAGCAAGTGCACTGAAGGTTTCTATATAAAAACTCAAAGAAAACCAAATGCACAGGTTTCCTGTCAAGGAACTGCCTGCCAGGGCACTACCCCTGGGGCTGTGTGCTTGGTTCTAAGGGATGAATCATCATGTAGAAAGTGTCTTTCTGGCCGTGGCTGGGGTCAGGCCACGGGCTTTGAGTTCATTCCTGATTACAGGCAAAAGGCCGTGTTCTAGTGCCGGCTCCATCCCTATCTCATGGTGTGGATTTTTCCCGAGGGGCCTTTCCAGGTGGAGCATTGTGCAGCTGGGGAAGCCACAGCCAAGACTCAGAGGCTGAAGGCCTGAGCCCGGGTCCTGGCTTTGTCGCGAACTTGTTGTGAGATTCTGGAAAATCTCTCTCCCTTGCTGTTCCTTAGTTTCCTCATTTGCAAAATGAGAGGGTTGGTTTATCTGGGGCTCAAATCTACCCCTGGGAAGGTGGTCAAGGAGTGGCAGGCCTGGGCAGGTGCCCACCTAAAGCCATCTGCATTCCATCCCCTGGCATGCATGAGTGATGGCTGGTGTGTGACTCTGGGCTCTGCTAAGCAGTGCTGGCTGCATCCTAGATTCTTTTCACTGTGGAGTGCTGGAGATTCACTTCCACCAAGTGTCCCAGGTAGAAAATGCTGCATTTCATAAGCTTTGCTATACAAGTACACATGGTAAATGATGTCCATTCTTGGCTTGTCCTTGGCTGTCAAGCTGAAGTTACCTAGGGAGGTTTAGTGGCCAGCCGGCAATCAGGACAAACAAGGGGCTCCGGACTCCACCCATGCATGTTTGTACCAAGGAACAAGAGTGTTCAGGGGCCAGGTCAAACAGAAGCCCATCTCGCAAATGGCTTTTCAGCAGGGAGAGAGAAGCCCTCAGTCCAGTTGGCAGGAGACCGAGGAAGAGGTTTCGCCACTGAATCACGTGTCAGCAGCCACGACTTTGCATCAGAGCAGTCCAGAGCTGCCTGCTGGCCCTGCAGCCTCGTGAGAGAGGCGGCTGTCTTACCAGATCGACAGCTCTGGGGAAGCAACCATTTGCCCAAGAGGCCCAGATTTCATCAACTGCCCTCCCTGACCTGTGGAACACTCTGGCATTTAATTTTTCACTGGAATAGCTGAGGCTCTGGACAAAGTCCCTCTGCCCAACAAGCCATAGATCACATCTGCCCTATGTCTGAGGGGAAGAGAGAAAAATAAAGTAATTGTCTTTTCTGTGATTGAACCATTAAAAGTGAACTCCCCATTCCCATGGAAACCTTTTTGTAAATTTTTTTTTTCTTTCCCCGTGCCTCTTTTTTTTTTTTGTTTAAACAGTGGTAGATTGCGTTAGTCACAGAAGGAATTAGAGGCAGCATCAGAAATCATAAGTGCAGCATCAAAAAACCTTGAACTTTTTCTTTCTTTCTAGGTCTTCTTTTCCTACTTTCTTTCTTTTTTTTTTTTTTTTTAATTTATTTATTATTATTATACTTTAAGTTGTAGGGTACATGTGCATAACATGCAGGTTTGTTACATATGTATACTTGTGCCATGTTGCTGTGCTGCACCCATCAACTCGTCATTTACATCAGGTATAACTCCCAATGCAATCCCTCCCCCCTCCCCCCTCCCCATGATAGGCCCTGGTGTGTGATGTTCCCCTTCCTGAGTCCGAGTGATCTCATTGTTCAGTTCCCACCTATGAGTGAGAACATGCGGTGTTTGGTTTTCTGTTCTTGTGATAGTTTGCTAAGAATGATGGATTCCAGCTGCATCCAAGTCCCTACAAAGGACTCAAACTCATCCTTTTTTATGGCTGCATAGTATTCCATGGTGTATATGTGCCACATTTTCTTAATCCAATCTGTCACTGATGGACATTTGGGTTGATTCCAAGTCTTTAGGGATTTGCAAATCATGGCCCACAGGCCAAATCTGGCCCGCAGCCTCTTTTTGTGAATAAAGTTTTATTGGCACATAGCCACACCCATTTATTTGCATATTGCCTATGGCTGCTTTTGCAGGACAAGGGAACAGCTGAGTAGTTGAGGCAAAGAAGTACCCACAAAACCAAAACTATGTATCATCCAGCCCAGTGTAGAAAAAGAGGAAGATAGAAATGGAGAAAGTGTTAGTAAAATGCTCTCAGCAAAAGAAAAGGGGTATGTGTATGTGTGTTTTTTATTTTTATTTTTATTTTTGAGACAGAGTTTTACTCTTGTCACCCAGGCTGGAGTGCAATGGCACGATCTTGACTCACTGCAACCTCCGCCTCTTGGGTTCAAGCAATTCTTCTGCTTCAGCATCTTGAGTAGCTGGGATTACAGGCATGCGCCACCATGCCCGGCTAATTTTTGTATTATTAGTAGAGACAGGGTTTCACCATGTCGGCCAGGCTGGTCTCGAACTCCTGACCTCAGGTGATCCACCTGCCTCGGCCTCCCAAAGTACTGGGATTACAGGTGTGTCACTGCACCAGGCCGTGTATGTGTATTTTGTGTGTGTATCTGTGTGTGTGTGTGTCAGAGATGTTTTTGCTTAAGTCAGCGGCTCTGCCTTGTAACAGCAGCCCAGGATGAAAACCATCAAGATGCCCCCACATCCCAGAACTCAGGCGTTGTCTTGGAACCGCGGCCACGTGCCTCCCACACTTGCCCGGTCATTGTTATCCCACGTGTGATTCTATCCAGAAGAAAACCCCAACATCTGTGGTACAAGGGATCACTCTTCTTTCCAGCAGCAAGATGTGAATATAGTGGCCTAGGAGGCTGGAATCAGGTTGGTGGGGTGAGGCCAGAGTAGGAAAGGTGTCCTTGTCAGCAAGTATCAGGCTGCTATGCAGAATACGGCAATCTGGAAGACTTCCTGTAGGAAGTTAGGAACTGTATTTTCTAAACCTAGACCCAGGGCACGTGATCTGGTGATGACAGCAGGGAATGCTTGTTGTATGTGTGACAGCCCAACCTTCTCCAAAGGGTGCCTTTCTGCCTGGGGTACATTTTGAACCTGCTTTAGAAATGGGCTTACCCACTCAAAGCCTGGTCCTTTGATCAAATAACAGTTGTCGAGTCCTCCTGAAATTCTGGGAGCTTGGGATGGAGGGATGGGTGAATGGGACACGCTAGGAGTTCTCAGTACAGAGAGGACAGGGGTGTGGTGAGGTTGAGATCAGCGTGTAGGAACTGTGGGGTCCTGCAGGAGTGTAGGGTGGAGAGGGAGGCCCAGTCCAGCCTTGAGGGGGATATTTGCACAGCTGGACGGCCCTGTAGGTTTCTCTGTAAGTTTGGTGGAGAACAGGATAGTGGCAACAGGCCTGAGCTGAGAGTGTATAGACCAGGGCTCTGGTCACGGGGCTGCCACCACCTGACCACAGAACCCCGGGGAGGCTTCCTGACAGAAGGCAGGAGAGTGGGACTCAGGGGAAGGAAGAGGCCCGCGTGAGTCACAGACTGTCTACCCAGGAGGCCAGAGAACGTGGTGATGTCATGTCACAGTGGTTGCCTGTATGTTCTGTATCCCCGGGATGAAGAAGGTGGCAGAAGATGGGGCACAGAGGAGAATATGTCCCATAAACCCACTGGGTAGGGGAGCTTGTTTTGGGGGGTCATGGGGTCAGGGAGAGTCCCAGCAAGCTCCTCAGCGGGACGGAAGCCAGGGTTGGGTCAGGGAATGCAGGATGGTGCGTCCCAGATGGGCCCATGCAGTTGACCTTCACCTTTTATTTCTGTTCCTCTTTTTATTTGGTTCCCTTGTGTTCTACTGCTTCTTGGAGATTGTGGTCCAGTGTCCCCAAAGCACAGAAAAAGCAAGGAGGATTTGGGAAATTTACAGAAGCCCTGGGGTCATTAGGATTTGGGGAATTTACAGAAGCCCTGGGGTCATTTTGGTGTTGACCAGAACTACTTTCAGCTCCTGCAGAGCTGCAGACCTCCGGTTCTAACTGCAAGGACCCCAGGGCTCCGATGGTGGAGGCACGCCCCACCCCTGCTTCCCTCTCCTAGGGGGTTCTCCATGCAGCCAGGAGCCTTTGCGGTATTTATATCCCTCTCCTTTTTAAAACTATTTTTAATCCTCTATGGTATGACATACTTAAAAGCAGTGTTCTGAGCCCTTCCAGCTGAGAACTGGGGCGGCAGGTGGGGAGGGGGCTCGGAGGTGACCTGCCAATCTGGTGGTGGAGGAACCTGAACCTTCAGATAGCACTGTTCACGTGCCCCTTCCCTTGCCTGCCGTGTCCCATCACTCCTGGCCCTGAATATCTGTCACACTTGGGCCTTCCCATGTTTGCCTCCTTTGCACACATTCTCCTTGTTAATTGCCACGACCACTGTCTACCCTACCTCCAGTGCCCCTGTCCTGCTCCGGCCCTGCAACCTGAAGACATTTCTCGCACCCGGTCCATCTCTCCACCAGGGCTCTTTGCCCTTGGGCAGAAGCACTGCTCTGTGCCCTGCCCCCATCTCTCCTGGCCTTCCTTGAAGGAGCTGGGCCACAGCTGCACCCAGGTGTCTTCCGGGTTCGCCCATAGGCCATGCCCTTTCCCCTTGCTCTGCCTTTGTCCACACAGTCCTTTCTGCAGAGAATGACTGTGACCATGCCCAGAACAGCCTCTTTGGGCCCTGTCTGTGCCCTCCTGGGCAGAACTCACAGTCCTGGGGTCTGGACTCCCAGGGGCTTCACAAATGCCTTCTGAGCCCGCCTCTGAGTGGAACCCTGAGTGGAGTGTGTGCATCTTTGTCCTGCCAGCCCCTAACATGAAGCAGGTCTTCAGAACCGTTATAGGCTGGACAATGCCTCCCCCTGCAAGATGTCCACATCCTAATCCCCCAAACGGGTGAATATGTCCTCTTCCTTGGTAAAAGGGACTTGGCAGATGTGATTAAGTGAAGAATCTTGAGATAAGGAGATTATCTTGGATTATCCAAGTGGACCCAACTAATTACAAGCCTCCTTCTAAGAAGGAAGCAGGAGGGTCAGAGAGAGAGGGAGAGAGGAGATGTGATCATGGAAGCAGAGTTGAGAGTGGTGCTGCTGCAGGATGGGGCCAGGAGCCAAGGAACGCAGGGGCCTGGTGTTAGGCTGTTTTTGCATTGCTCTAAAGAAATACCTGAGGCTGGGTAATTTATAAAGAAAAGAAGTTTAATTGGCTCACGGTTCTGCAGGCTGTTCAGGAAGTGTGGTGCCAGCATCTGCTTCTGGGGAGGCCTCAGGAAGCTTTCAATCATGGCAGAAGGGAAGGGGAGCCAGTGCAGGGCCCACCTCCAACACTGTGGATCACATTTCAACCTGAGATTTGGAGGGGACACACACCCAAACCATATCAGGCCTCTACAAGCCAGAAGAGGGAACACCTGGATTCCCCTTTAGAATCTCCAGGAGGAACACAGCCTTGCCTGTAACCTTGGTTTTAGCTGGTAAAACCCATTCAGACTTCTGACCTTCAGAACTAGAAGAGAATATATTTGTGTTGTTTTCAGCCACTAAGCGTATGGTAATCTGTCACAGCAGCCATGGGAATCTCATACACAAATAAATAACAAATGGCTGTCAAGCCTTCTCTGCTTCCGTAGAATAGACACATTGGGGAGATATTTGCACAGCTGGACTGCCCTGTAGGTTTCTCTGCGAGTTTGGTGGAGACCAGGGTGGGGGCAGCAAGCTTTAGCTGAGAGTGCACAGACCAGGGCTGTGGTCACAGGGCTGCCACCGCCTGGCTGGAGAACTCGGGGAGGCTTCCTGACAAAGGGCAGGAGTGGGCTTTAAGAGGAAGGGAGAGGCCAGCGTGAGCCAACAAACTCTTTACCCAGGAGACCAGAGAAGGTGGTGGCGTTGTGTCATGGTAGTCTCTCCTCTATGCCCTGTGGCCCTGGGACAAAGAGGGTGGCATCATAGTGTCCTCTAGTTGCATACACTGTTGTGTGGATTCTGGGACTGGACATGTTCTGGCAGCAGTAACATCTCTGTTCTAATCCTTGTGTTCTTTTGGAGTGGAGATACATGAACCCTGGAAATGCCGTTACCCTAGAGCAAGCTGAGTCCTGGTTGTGTTGGGTAAGCAATCTTCTACTTGATGTGAAATATGTTTGTTTAGAAAACAAGAGAGCATCATTAAATTACGGTTCTATAGACAGTTTCCAAGTTTTCATTTTATTGCATCACATACTGAAAGTCCCAGGCTAGACATGTAAGCTACAAGGGACTTCAACTGCCAAATAATGGGGAAAAAAGCCGTAATCCTACCTCACTGTTTCAGTGCTGTTGAATGATGTCATCTGTGTCTCCAACCTCCCTGGCCTCGCTCTCCCTCCTTGGCTGAACACGGGATTAGCCCCACAATTTTCATGGCCCCAGTTCCATTGTTGTGTCCTGGTAGGTTTGTGAAACCAGTAATGATCATGGATAACCACACTTCCCATTTTTTTTTCTTCTGTTTCTACTTATTTTTATAAAACAAGGATGAAATGCAATCAGACATTCCAGTAATATTCCAAATATATGGCTGTGTGGCTGAAAAAGCTCCCCCATGCACGCGCACGGCTTCTTCCTTGTCAGACCACACTGGGGGAGTTGCAACCTGAGTTACAGAAGACAATCTGTGGTATTGTTGTTGTTGCAATATGTATAATACATAGTGCATGCTGTATAAAAATCAATTAAGTCAGGGACTGTCTTTATTGGTTATGGGGCACTGATGTGATCATGCGGAGTGTGTGCGAGGAGGGGGTTGGTAGGCTGGGGAGAGGTGACCACAGTGCAGGTCCCTGTGCCATGTCCTTGAAAGAACTCTCATGCATTATTATCAGCCCCGAGAACTAAGGCTGAGTGAGATTGTCACAGGTTCCAAGCCATTGAGTTAATAAGTGGTGGAACCAAGAATCAGAGGTAAGCCTGGGAAGGTGAAGTCAGGCAGGGGCTGGGTAGTAAGATGAGATTTGAATGTGGGGACATGGGGAGAGACTTAACCAGCATTAGATCAAGGACCAGGTGGTGCTCGAGAGGGCAATTGACTTACTTGGAGCCCAGAAAGAAAACTGCACCCCAGCTAAAGGATGTTGGGCAAGATGTCAACCAGCCTTGCTGCTGAGCCTTATCAGAGTCTGTTCAGTGGCCCAGCTGGTTCTGTTTAGAGTCATTTACACACCAGGTTTCTTGAACGAACAAAGTAAAGGCTGACTTGTTGACTGAAGATTTCTGCCTGGTGATTCCCCGGGGTGGATCTCAAAAGAGTGGAGATAGGGATGCCGTCTGAAGAAATTGAGGAGATGAAATTCTCATAACCTTGAATGATGGCAGAAGTGAGCAGAGGCAGCCATGGGAACCACCCTCTCGTCCCCATGTTGTGTTACGGCGATGGCAGATGATAAAGCAGAGCCATCTCCATTATGTCGTTTAACGCTGATGTAACCTTCTAGGGCCCCTACTTCACAGATGCACACTCCAAGGTCAGAGGGGCTCAGTGGCTTTGCCCTGTTCTCAGCGAGTGAGCAGCAGACGTGAGGTTTCACAGCACACTGTGGTATCTCCAGGTATTTGCTGCAGCGCCCTAGACTCACCAGGCCTTCCTGGAGGCCGGTCTACAAAGGCTACTTACTGTCCTTTCGTGTACACAAGTGTGGAGCTCTCTCTTGGAGAGGTGGCCTGGCCTGTGAGCTTAACTGTGATCTAAAACAAACCAAACGTGTTACCCCCCGATTCAAAGCCAAGGGCCTTGGGCTCTGAAAGCAGGAAGTTGCCCTGGCAATGGCCTGTATTGAATTCCCAGGAGTACCGTGGTCAAGGGCCATGAAATGGCATGTGATGGCTGACCCGTGAGAGATAGAGATGTCACAATGCCATGAGGTCAGTGAGGGGCTGCGAGTGGGCGAGGAAAGGAAGAGGAACAGCGGGAATCAGATAAGTGCTGTAGTCCTAGGTTGAGGCTGTGTAGGGTAGGCACTGCTACACTTGGATTTGTTGTTAGTGATGGTTTGCCCGGGTAGACCAGAAGCCCTATTGGGTCAGGTGCTGGAGTCTGCCCTGGCCACCCCTGTGACCCAGGCTTAGAGAGTGCTCAGTTTATATTGTTGAATGCGTGAATGTGGAATCAAAGGGAGAGTGTGGATGCTGGGTTTGGCAGAGCTGGGTTTGAGCCTGTTTTCAGTATTGACTGGCTGTGGGTAGCTGTGAGCCCGACCCTGTCTTTTTGGTGGAAAGGGATGATAACCCCAACTTCTCCTGGTTGCTAGAACATTCATTGAGGTCACATGTCTTCATCAATGCCTGTTTCCCCATTCCCTTGCCCTTCCTTTAAGGTTTCTATGGAAAACAGTGACACCCCAGCCCCCTTCCCTGGAGGATACGGCTTGCATTGTTTTTGAAGCTGATGATTTTAGTATTTTCTTCCATGTCTCTAAATAACATGCATGTATTGCTTCATCTTGATTTTTTGGTTCTCAGCTCTGGTTTCTTTCTGTAGAAGGTGAGGATGTAGGACTCCTCTTTACCTCCTTTAACCTCAAATCTGCCCCCTCTCTCAACTTCCTAACGTATTTTCATCATAATTTTGGTAAGATCAGTAATTGGGGTTTACAGTGTCAGTAGTAGGTCAGTACTCTTCAGAGCTTAGTTGTGTAGTCAATGATGGTCACTTTTCCTTAACTGATCGGCTTTTTGTTTTCTTTGGAATTAAATATTGTCTGCTGTTGCTGTTGGTGGTGGGGTGTGGCTTATTAATTCATCTGAAACTCTCTTACTATTCTAGATCTCTTTAAGTTGTTTGGGTGCATCAGGTAAAGTGTCTCATTTATCTCTTCTCTTTTTTTGTTTGAGATGGAGTCTAGCTCTGTCGCCCAGGTGTGATCACTGTCTGTGCAGTGGTGTGATCTCGGCTCACTGCAACCTCCGCCTCTTGGGTTCAAGTGATTCTCCTGCCTCAGCCGCCACTTCCCAAGTAGCTGGGATTACAGGTGTGCACCACCACGCCCAGCTAATTTTTTTGTATTTTTAGCAGCGATGGGGTTTCACTGTGTAGGCCAGGCTGGTCTTGAACTCCTGACCTCAAATAATCTGCCTGCCTCCGCTTCCCAAAGTGTTGAGATTACAGGTATGAGCCAACATGCCTGGCTAGTTCTCTCTTCTTGAGCAAGTCTGGCGCCTCTGACTTTCTTCAGTCTGAACTTGTGCTGTCCTCCACACTTGGGGCCCAGCTGTCACCTGGACTGCTTGTCACTGTCACCTGTGGTCCCCCTCGCTTCTCTCCTGAGTCAGATCTCCTGCTTTGTGCCTTTCTCTGACGGCTTCACTCCTTGAATACAGGAGCACATCCTTCCTGAGAGAGAGTGCCTGGGTGGTAGATTCTCTTGAGAATTTGTGCAGGGGAAAATGAACTTATTGTCTGTTTCTTGATTGCTACATTAGCTGGGCATCAAATTCCGGGTTGGAAATGATTTTCCTTCAGTGTATTGAAGTGTTCCTGGCTCCACTGTCTGCCTGCTTCTAGGGTAGCTATAGAGAAGCGTGAAGTCACCTCTGGTCCTCCGTGTGCATCCTGCTTCATGCTGTCTGGAGACTCACAGGAGCCTTGGTTTGTCCCCAGCAACCTGAGACTTCAGGGTGACCTGCCTTGGTGCTGGTCTCTTTGTCTGTTATGCTGTGCCCTTAGTGAGACCTTTTTGGAAACTGTCCTTCAGTTCTGGGAAATTTTATTGGACAATCCATTATGATTTCTGCTTCTTGGTTTTCTGACCTTCTAGAACTCCTCTTACTTGGATATCAGTCCCCATGGGCTGATCCTCCAATTCTCTTACTTTTTCTATTTTTTAATCCCTTTTACTTTTTGTTCTGCTTTCTGGGAGATGCCATCGATTTTACATTCCGTATTTTAACCTATCACATTTTTAATTTGCGAGAACTCTCTCTTATTCTTCAAAGAAGCCTCTTGTTCATGACTGCAGTATCTTCTCTTACACGCCGAGGATGGTCATGATGGACAGGGCTGGCGTGGAGCTTTGAGAGGTGGCTCACACAGCGCTCAATGGCATGGAGCCAAATGGCTAGTTGGAAATCCTGGCTCTGCCACTTACTAGGTTTATGATTTTGGACAAGTTATTTAACCTCTCTCTTTTTCAAAGGCTTCATCTGTACAACGGGAAGAATAATACTGATGTCTGCTTTGGGAGCTGCGCTAATTGCATGAGTTACTAGAGGTGAAGGTCTTAGAGAGGGCCCAGCGCACACTGGATGTGATGGACCTATGCACCCCTTCTCTTGGCTTCGTCTGATCTGAAGCTTTCGTGTTAGAGGACTTCTTTCTTTAGCTACCTCATAGTCCTTGGTTGCTTTCTCCTATTTAAGAGTTGGGGACTAATAAGCATTCTGCAGGTTCTGAGCACATGGGTGTCCTTCCTGACTGGAAGCTTCTCCCATAGGTCCCTACTGGACTGTTTCATGGGGACCCCCATGCCAGTATCTTTAGGTCTTTCCTCCCGGGCTGCCTGGACTCCCCACGGAAGGGTCTTACAGTCTCCTATCTGGAGGGTCAAGACCAGGCTGCTGGGGGTGAGGAGTCAGGGGTTTGGGAGCTGCAAGAAGGAAGTGTGCTTGGGGGCATTGGTCCTCTGTATGTAGTATGTATAAAATCACTTAATCTGCCTATTGTACAGATTGCACAACAATCTGTACAATCAGTACAGTCGTACTATACAGATTGTACAGTACAATTTGCATTGAGATCTTCTCAGTTTTTTTCAACCTCTTTAGAGAATAAACTTCCAGTCCTGTGCCTGATGGGGGAGGGACAGTCACCCAGCTGGGAGACATGGGGGAGGGGATACACGGATCCAGCTGGTTCTTTCGTCTCATCCTCTTAGTGCATCCCTGCACTTTAACCCCATTTCCAGAGATACCTGCCACCACTAATTCCCAACCATTTGGGACTTCTGGGTTGTACCTTGGCTTGATTTTTATCCTTCCTTGATGTTACTGAGCATGTAGATTCCTTTTTTTTTTTTTTCTTTTAAGACAGGGTTTCTCTCTGTCACCCAGGCTGCAGGCTGGAGTGCAGTGGCGCCATAATGGCAAACTGCAGCCTTGAACTCCTGGTCTCAATCAAACCTCCTGCCTCAGTCTCCCAAGTAGCTGAGACCACAGGCGCACACCACTATGCCTAATTTTGTTAATTTTTTATAGAGACAAAGTTTCACTGTGTTGCCCAGGTTGGCATCAAACTCCTGGGCTCAAGTGATCCTCCCGCCTTGGACCCCTGATGTGCTGAGATTACAGGTGTGAGCCACCACGACTGGCTGAAGATGTAGATTTCTTTGAATTTGCCAAATCCGTGACCACTGGTCCTTCTTGCTACTCCCTAGAATTGTGTTGCTGTCTCCCCGTCTTCTGTTCTTGCCATCGTTGAGGGTTTATTATCTACGTAATGCATACATAAAACAAAATTCCTTTCCTCTAGGTTTCAATAAAGTTGGGAGATGGACTGAAATTAGAAGCCCAGTTGGGTCCGTCCGCATCTCTGAGAAATCTCTCCCTTCTTTTCCAAGCGTCTCAGAACAGCCAGATGGGAGGCTGGCAACCAGCCAGAGGGGAGGCTGGCAAATGGATGCTGCCATCGTCCTAGCTTTGGAGATTCCAAGTCTGCAGATCCCTACTGGTTATGTTCATTTCATTTTGACCATTTCCCAGGCTGCAGCTGAATACTGGTTACCAGGAGAAATCGGGGGATTGCAGAGGAGGCACTGGTCACACCTAATGCCTATTTTCTCAGCCGCACCCTTTGGTTCATCCGTAGTTGAGGTCCCAAGGCATGAGGGTTGGGGGTCCATATGGGGTGCAGCTGCAGAGGTGGAGGACGTTCTCTAGTGAACTCCCTGCCAAGGTCCTCCCCGGCCTCTAATCACCCATCAGTGGGCTGAAAGCTCTTTTGAGCTTGGCCTGGCAGGGGTCGGCGTGGGGTTAATTTGACACCCCGCTCACCTTTGTGCACTTGTTGGGATTGCTGCTGTTTTAAAGCTGCAGCCGCTGCTGCACGTGGGGTGCGGTGCACTGGCCCCTTGGGAGAGAAAAGCCACACCGCTGAGGGAATGCGTTATTTGGTAGAACGTGCATTGTTTGGTGTTGGAGTCCTGCCTGTTTTTATAAAACCTCCTCAAGCCCAAAGCCACAGGCTACCTGAGGGAGAACTGGCTGGTGCCAAATTTTTTAAGTGAAGCTTTTCTTCATGGCAAGATTAAAAGTTATCCTGCTTGAGCCTCTATCAGATACTGACTTGACTTGATCTTCTACATTTTTGAGTGGTTGGGATCACCCGGAACTGGGAGCACTGTGGAAACACTCTTTGGAGACTCCAGTAAAGAACGAATCACTGCCTTGCCCTCCAGCACCGCTGAAATGATGCCTGTTCATCCTGCAGCCCTTATCTAGTAAACATTGTTGATCAGCAAGAACACAGCCAGAGAAAGGACAGCCTGCCTGGCCTGTGGTGAAGAGAGAAAGTGTTTGAAGCCAGGCCCAGATTTCAATTTTAGCTTCTCCGCTTTACAGCTGCAGTGCTTTAGCCAAATGATGGGTCCTTGTGGTGTGTTGGTCTCTTCTATCTGTAATGTGACTTGAACAAATAGTCAAGCCCTCCCAGGGTTGTCTGGGGGACTCAGTGAAATCATGAGTGTTAAAAATGCCCAGTACTAGTAAAGGCTTTTTTGAATGAACTTTTGTTTTTTTTCCTTTATTTAAAGTAAAAGAGGAATGTGTTTGCTTTGGTGGTCAATCTCATTAATTGTTTTAAAATATTACCCAGATGTTGAAATGATAATACTTTGGATATAGATGTATATATATAGTGAAAATCAATTTTCCCTGTTTCTTTTGACTTTATATATAACAGGGCTACTGGAAAATGTAACATTATATGTGTGGTTCATGTTATATTTCAGTTAATCTGGACTAGGTCTAGGTTAACCCCTTCCTTCCTCCCTCCTTCCGTCCCTACCTCCCTCCTTCCCTGCTTCCTTCTTTCCTCCCTTCCTCTTTCTTTCTTTCTTTCTTCTTTTTTTTTTTTTTTTTGAGACAAAGTCACTCTGTTGCCCAGGCTAGAGTGCAGTGTCGCGATCTCGGCTCACTGCAACCTCTGCCTCCCGGGTTCAAACGATTCTCCTGCCTCAGCCTCCCGAGTAGCTGGGATTACAGGTGCACACCACCATGCCCCCCTGATTTTTTCATATTTTTAGTAGAAATGGGGTTTCACTGTGTTGGCCAGGCTAGTCTCAAACTCCTAACTTCAAGTGATCCACCTGCTTCCTTTCTTTTTTCGAGATGGGGTCTTGCCCTGTTGTCCAGGCTGGAGTTCCGTGGCACGACCATAGCTCAGTGTTGTCATGGCCCAACTGAATGAGGTGAATGAATCGTGGCCCAACTGAATGAGGTGAATGAATTAGTCAATCTGTTGGGGTTGTGCTGGGGCATGTCAGATTTGGTGTCTGTACTCAGGGACAGACACACAGCAGCAGTTGACAAGTACTAAGTGAATTGTCTGGTTAGAGGTCTGGAATTTTTTGGAGATGGGAGAGATTATTGGGGTTGAGTGATCCAGGAAAGTTTCCTATAGAAGGACTTTGCGTTGGGTGGAGGCTCAGGTAGGTGGGGCTGGGTGGGGATGGCCTCTAGGTGAGTGAGGAGGTTGGTATGAGCCAGCATGCAAGGGCAGGAATGTGCTGGGTGTTCAGGAAGGTGACCGGTCCTTCCTGGGTGGGCAGCGGACCTGGGGATGAGGGAGTAGGGCTCCTCATTAATAATGATGTGACCTTTTGGACTCATTTTCCCCTGCAGCCATTTCACCCTGTGGACATGGCCTAGGCTGGCTTGAGGCCAGCATCCCTCAATGTGTGAGTGTGGGGTGGCCACTCGGCTTTTGGAGCAGGATGGTCCTCTGTGAGTGGGATGTTCCACACATGGCAGGAGGTTTTAACATCCTTGAGTGAGTCCACAAAATGCCAGTCATGTGGCAGTCAAAATTTCCCCCAGCATTTCCACCTGGGAGTGGTACTGCCCGTTTGAGAGTTGGTAGGGTAATAGGCAAATGAAGGGGGAGCTGTGTTTCTCCAAAGAGCTGTCTCCACTCTCGGACACACAAGAGTTATGGGAACTACGTGTGCCTTCACTCAAAAGACTCTTTGATATGAAGCTTCAGCTTCAGGGCCCTTGGAAAATCAATAGTTGATGTAATAGCTCTTCTGTGAATTGTGTCCATTATAACCAGAGACTCTCCAGTTGTGGGAAGAATCCAACAAAATGACACCATAGTGCATGACCCTTTTGGAAAGTTACTTCATGGAAAATTACTGAATGCATCAGGTGCAGATGCTGCAACTTTTATTTCTATTTTCCAAAATATTGCCTATTTTCAAGTCAAACCAACCAGAGACCTTCTGATTCCCGAGTTAACTTCATGCAACAGCAACCTCCTACAAATATTTATTGAGCGTCTGGCTTTTTCCCAGGCACTGGGGATACAGAAGTGAGGAGAACAGACCTAGTCTCTGCTCCATGGCAGGGACTCAGTACCCCCGGTCTCATCAGGATATAGTGATGGCTGTGATGGCAGACTACAGGGAGAGTGTCTAACAAAGGGACCCTGCCTTACGTTTTATGGAAGGCTGTTCAGAGAAGGTGGTGTTTTTAAGTTGAAATGAGAAGAATACATGGGAGTTAGCCAAATGGGAGGGGGAGGAATATTCCTTGCAGAGGAAACAACTCACCCAGAAGCCGAGGTGGGCAGCGGCATGGCTCATGGACATGCTCTATTGCCCTGAGCTAACAAGGTTTCCATTAGAGGTCTCCTTTGATCTGGAGTACCGAATACACAGAGCCCTTGCGCCCTGCCAGGTGAGGATGGTCACATCTTTGCCATTGGAGGCAGGTTCTGGATTTCTTCCATTCAGTGAAGCAATGGACTGGGGCGTTATCAGAGAGTCCAAAAGGTCTGTGATTTGCTTCTTTTAAAACAGGCTTAGCTCCAAAGAGGTTCCACAGGTTGGCTCTGACACCAGCCCACAGAGTTGGGGTGACTTTTGTTTTACTCATCTATGTGCTTTGGGGGGCAGCAGGCCACTGGGGCTCTAGCACGCTGTGGTTGTGTCCTCTACTCTCCCCATGACTGTCTCTCCCATTTCTTTTTCCTGCCTCTGTCTTTGCCCCCCTGCCATCTGGTGGGCAGATCTGCCTGGACTAGGACAGGGCATCATTTTTCTGGGTTGGGGATAATTAAAATGCTAAAAAGAAAAAAGGTGATGGGAATATATTCACTACCTATATCATCATCATCATCGTGTTTCCATTTATTGAACATCTGCTATGTGCCAAGACCCCTGTTGGGTATTTTATATTTATTTCTCACAACTATATGGTAAGAGAATTATCTCCACTTTCAGGTGGGAAATTGAAGCTCAGAAAGGCCAAATACAAAGTCCATAGGCGCACAGCTAGTTAGTGGCAGGGTCAGAATTTGGCCTTGGATCGTTCTCACTCTTCGACCTGTGCTCTTCCCACTAAGCCACACCAGTTCACCACCGAAATTGAGTATGGCTCTGTGAATGACAAGCATGTGGATTCTTGTTCAGTCCTCCATTTCAACCTCAGTTTCTTCTGTGTAAACCGAGGAACCTTAGACCTCCACTGTCCACGATGGTAGGAGCCAGTCACGTGTGGCTATGGAGGAACCCTGTTCAGTCCAGATTGAGATGTGCTTTAAGTATGAAACATACATGAAATTTGAAGATGTCATATGAAGCAAGAATGCAAAACATCTCATTAACTGTTTTAAAATATTACCTAAATGTTGAAATGATAATGCTTTGGATATAGTCAGTTGCATGAAATACATTGTTGAAATCAATTTCCCGTTTCATTTGACTTTCTATAATAGGGCTACTCGAACTCCTGGGCTCAGGCTATGCTCCTGTGTCAGCCTCCTAAGTCACTGCGATTACAGGTGTGAGTTCCCACACCCAGAGTATAATTTCTAAGAAACCTTTTAAATTCTCATGCTTAGGATTCTCTTCTTCCTTAATCATGTAGTGTGTTTGAGCTCTTAACCTTTTTCTGAATTACTTGCCCCATTTTATCCCTGACATTCTGCAGTGGGACTCCTACCCTTGACTCCTACTTGACCCTTGACTCCATTGGAGGAAAGAAACTGACCTGTTCTAACATCACCTGAACAAGGTATTTCACCTTTCTGAGTCTCAGAAGCACCATGTATAAAATGGGCTTGGACAACCCCCTCCTTATGACATTATTAAGATAACTGGGTGTGGGTTGGGCACAGTGGTTCAGGCCTGTAATCCCAGCACTTTAGGAGGTTGAGGCAGGTGGATCACCTGAAGTCAGGAGTTCGAGACTAGCCTGGCCAACATGATGAAACCCTGTCTCTATTAATAATACAAAAATTAGCTAGGCGTGGTAGTGTGCACCTGTAATCCCAACTACTCAGGAGGCTGAGGTGAGAGAATCGCTTGAACCTGGGAGTTGGAGGTTACAGTGAGCCGAGATTGCGCCGTTGCACTCCAGCCTGGGCAACAAGAGCGAAACTCCACCTCAAAACAACAACAACAACAACAACAACAACAACAACAACAACAACATAATAGGGTGTGCATAGAGCCTGTACTATGTGCCAAGACTCCTGTTGAGTTTTTCATGTTTAGTTTTCACAACTGTATGAACAGGGAATGATCTCCACTTTTCAGATGGACCTAGTAGGAAGTCCCCTGTTCCGCATTCTGTAGCCGACATGCGCCCCTCTCATGATGGTCGGCAATTGTGTATGGCATAGTCTCGATCATCAGTGATGTTCATCTCTTATTAGCAAAGTCTCTTAGTGGTGACATGCTGCAGAGTCACATCAGCCACCCCATTGATCTTAGCTGGCACCAGGTCAGATGGGGTGGAGGTGCCATTCTATCCTGTGCCCTAGGGGCAGGGATGGCGTTGGAGGAGGGTGTGGGTTGGAGGCCTGGATTTGCCTTGTACACTTGGTGCAGGGAAATCAGAAGCCTCTGGGCAAATGGGTGAAGTATTTGCCTAGAATTTGCTCTCCAGTGGCCATAGATACCCCTGGGCCCATCTGTTCGGGCCTCAAGTAGGCTCAAATCTAGAAACTGTGAGGTTGAAGAGCTGAAATGGTGATGGGGGTGCTGGTGGGAGCAGTTGCAGAGCAGAGAGAAAAGGCAGGAGGGAGGCCGCTGCCCTTATAGGGTGGTCTGTCTCAAAACAGAGCCCCCACGGGGGACAGAGCCCACGAGGAAGCCAACCATGGGCTCGAGGGTGTGTCCCTGACCTCCCTGGCCTGTCTCCTCTTCTGCTGTTGCTGAAATCCGATGCCTGCTGACACGCCCTTTGTAGCAGTGCTCGTGAAGCTCTTGGCCCGGCACAGGTATAATCCTCAAGAGGGTTATCCACTTGGCTAATCATCTGTGGTGGCTACTGTTTCTGTTTTGTGTGGTTATAAAAGTCACATCACCACATTTTTGGGCCCTTACCCCAGCACAGCTGCTGCCGGCACTCTCGTGGCATCCCTCCTGATCTGTCTCCATTTGAACATGTGGCTTTTGCACTTGTGTTTCCGGTCTTCTCCCATTTGAGTCCTACTCTTTACTTTGCCTTTGCCGGCGAATGTCTTATCCAGTGCCACCCTCCATGTTGTTGGGGGCCCTCCCTGGGCTGTGTGAGGCCCCTGCTGCCCTTGGCATTGCATTTCAGCTCTTGCCACTTCATTGTCACACTGTGGTGGCTCCCTCATCAGATGTGAGCCCTTTGGGGGCAGGATGTGGTCTCAGCCACCTCTGGGAGCCTGGCCCAGAGCTAGCCCAGTGGTGCCCAAGGAGTGGCCACACCATGCC
Organism: Macaca fascicularis; assembly: GCF_037993035.2. Taxonomy (NCBI): domain Eukaryota; kingdom Metazoa; phylum Chordata; class Mammalia; order Primates; family Cercopithecidae; genus Macaca; species Macaca fascicularis. The sequence continues at coordinate 163,360,134 of NC_088381.1, read as the reverse complement.
CCACTGAGTGTCTGGGCTGTCTCCACAGTGGGAGACAGGAAGCTGCTGTCCAATCAGAGCTGCCTGATTGAGCATCTTGCTCTGTAGTGGCGTCTCTATGTTGGGGTGAAATTTCCTCATGATAGGTTCCTAGAAAAACAATGATGAGGTCAAACATTTTATGGCCCTTGGTCAACATTTATGCTTGACTGCCATTCTGTTTCTTTCAGGGTGTAGGTTTCTGGGTCCCCCCAGACTCCTGTCACTTGGCACTTAGGCAGAAAAATAAAAGAACTATTGAGCTAGTTCTAATGAAAGGCAAGAATGATAATGAAGAGATATGGTAACCAAAGGTTGGGCAGGGAAGGGAGAGGGCCAGCACAGGTCAGATCTGGGAGACTGGATTTAAATGCAGAAAAAATCCAAGTAGGAGGTGATGGCATGGGGTGACGATCACACACCTTAGAGCCCACAGCCTGGACCCAAATCTTGACTCTGCCTCTTTGTAGCAGGGTCTCTTCAAACCTCAGAAGCCTTGTTTGCATCCCATCATTTACCTTCTACTCCCTAGTGGGCGTGGACAGGTTGCGGTCACTCCACTGTGTTGTGAATCCTTGTGGGCAGCGGCCCGGCTCTCATCCTCCTGTGTCTCCAGCACCTGGTGCTGCGCCTGGTGCAGCATGGGCACTCAGCAAACAGTGGCATGAATGGATGAACGCCGGAAGCCCTGGTGCGTGGCCTGTGGGGCTGGAGGAGGGACCTGGCTCTTGGGCAGTGTTCTTGCTCCTTCAGAGTGTCTCCCATTCTGTCATGGATCCAGTGGGGCCTGAACACTGAAGAGCCCAAAATGGTCCTCTGGATCCTGGGTTTTTACATCTGCTCTCTCCTGACTTGGATGAGCCTTTTTGGGTAGGGAAAGGGCCTGCGGCCATGGTGGTGGTGGTGGGAGGTGGGGGTGGGCACAGGGAGGACCCTGAGCAGCCCAGTCCGTTTTCTCTCCCCGCTGGCTCTCATTCCCATTAGACCATGTGCTAACAGGGCAGGATTTTTGTCTGGTTCAATCACTGAGGCTTCCCTAATGTCAGGCACATAGAGGACACTCAAGAAATGTGTAAATGAATAAACACACGAATGAATAAACATATAAATAAGTGAATGAGTGCTGGGAGTACTGGAAGTGGCTTTCTGTGGGGCACCAAAGTAACTGGAACCTGGTGGTAACATAGATGCTTTTAAAAGATTGCTTCCAAAGATACCTTGGAGTCAAGAGAACCTGGATCGAGTCACAAATTGGTCACCCTGGCCTGTGGCCTGAGCAGGTTACGGCGCATCTCTAAACTCCCTTTCGTCCTCTGTAAAATAGGAATGGCAGATGGTACCCTGGATGTTAGGTTAGATATGCTTATTTATGTGCACCTGTCTCCATTTCATGGTTACTTCTGTCTCCCCTGCTGTCTTCCTTTGCAGGTATAGATGTACCTCTTTTTGCAAAGACATGAATATACTCCTGTTATAGGTCCTCCTGGTTTATACTTGGGCCAACGTTCAGATCCAAGATTAACTTAGCCTGGTGGAAAACTTCTTTCTTCCCTATAAAAATTGTGTGTTTGGTGGGGCAGTTGCTGGCAAGTGAGGAGTCACATTCCTGCCACTGAGGTTACTATCTCTTTGTATGACTGACCCTCTCCTCTTTGGGGTGCCTGGACCAGTGGCTCTGTGGCCCCTTGAACAGTCTCTCTGGTTCCTTGCACCAGTTTTGGTCTCCAGGGGTGCAGGCAAGACAAGAGAGAAGCTTCTGGCTAAAGAGGATGGTCTTCTGATGCAGCGGCGGGCTAGCCTGGAGAAGCCGAGCAGAACCCACCGCTCACCTTCTGGCAGATCTGAGTAATGACAAGGGAGAGAACAGGCTCTTCTTTGTGTTTTGTGTTTTGTGATTCATTGGGGTATAAAATCTGTTGGGGGGGGAGGGGAAGGGAAGGGAGAGGACTGCAGGCAGGAACCCAGCTCGAATTGGGTGCCATGGTGGCAGCCAGGTGGGGTGGGGTTGAGCGATGATGCCATGGGAGCTGGGAGAGTCGAGAATTCTGTGACTTTACAGCGGGCCCGTCCCAGTGCCGGCAAGGCCCTGGAGCATCTGGAGCTCTCATGTGCTGCTGGGGGAAATGCAAAGTGGTACAGCTGCTCCGGAAAGTGTGGCTAGCAGTTTCTTATCAAGCGAGACATACTCCAACGTACAGCCTCAGATTTCCTCTATGGTATTTGCCAAGGGAAATGGAAGCATATCCACACACAAAACTATATACATGGGCGAGCATACATATGCATGCTGTGTGTGTGTGTGTGTGTGTGTGTGTGTGTGTGTGTGTGCCTGCCATATTCATAATATCCAAAAACTGGGCACAGTCCAAACGTCCCTGTACTGGCGAAGGGATCCACAGATTGTGGCACATCCATGCAGTGGAATACTGCTTAGGAGGAAGAAGGGAAGAACTGCTAATGCACACAGCACAGATGAATCTCAAAACCATTCCACCGAGTGAAAGCAGCTAGATTCTAAATGCTCTACAGATTGCATGATTCCATGTATATGACAGCTTGCAGAAGGCAAAATTATCAGGACAAAAAATGGATGTATGGTTGTTAGGGGCTGGGAGTCGGGGAAGAGGATTGAGTACAATAGGGCACAAAGGAATTTTGGGGGTAATGGAATATTCTATTTCTTCCATATGGTGGTGCTTACATGGCTTTATTTGTTTGCCAGAACTCACAGAACTGTACACGGGAAAGGCTGAAATATACTGTATGTAAATTAGACCTCAATAAATCTGACTTTAAAGAGAGACCACTAGCGAGCTGGGAATCTTCTTATCATAGTTTTTTAATGACACTGGTGTGTCTGTTTAAGCAGGACTGCGCAAAGTGGCCGTTTTGATTCTGTAAGCACCTTCTAAGTGATTTTTGAAATCCCTTCCTCCTAAAAACCACAGGAACTCCACTGAGCCTCAGGCATTGACTTACTTTGTAAATGAGACTTTACAGACTTCTTTCAAGCCTAGTAAAGTGATATCTGCAGGGAAAGTCACAGATAGGAATCTGATGGCCGCCCTTTCGCTCCCACCCCTGGCAAACACAGAGCCCAGAGCCCTTCCTGGGAACAGACTAGTTGGCATTTGTTTGCTTTCTCCACCTGCAACAGAAGGTGTTCCCTTATCCCTTCTGATGGGAAGATGAGATTCAAGTGCACAGCCCTGGAGTCAGACAGACCTAGGGGTGACTTTGGATCAGTCTCAATTAGTTTTGGCTATGAATTACAGAAAACCTAAAACAACATTGTTGTAAACCAAAACGCATTCCTGTTCAAGCTGGTGTGGCAGCTGTGCATCAGATTATCTGCAGGTTCTCAGGTTCCTCTTCGCTCATTGCACTGCCATCCCACCATGTAGCTCTTGACTTCATGACCCAAGATGGCTGCTAGAGCTCCAGCCATTACATTAATGTTTTGGGCGGCATGACAGAAGGAAGGATAATGAAGAAGAATCAAGGGGCAGATGCTAGCTCTCTGTTAATGGACATTTCAAGAAACTACCTGATAGCATTTCTGCTGACATCTTATTGGTCAGCACTTAGTCACTGGGTTGCGATTAACTGCGCAGGAAACTGGGAAATAAAGCCCGTGGTGCTCGCCTAAGAACAAGAGGTTCTGATTCTATGGAGGAAGGAGAGAATGGTTATTTGGGGTGGGGAAGGCAACCAACAGTCTGTACTGCAACTTCCAGTTTTGCTGTGTTTTTACAGCAGGCTTTTGATCAGTCTTTATAATTATGTCATAAGGGCTCTGCCCTGGTGAATGGATTAGTGTCATTATTGAGGGAGTGGGTTAGTTATCACAGGAGGTGGTCTCTGATTAAAATGGTACGTTCAGCCCCCTTCCTCTCTGTCTTGTGTAGTCTCTTGCCCTTTTGCCTTCCACTCTGGGATGACACAGCGCGATGGCCCTCACCAGATTCCAGTGTCGTGTTCTTGGACTTCCCAGCCTCTAGAAATGTGAGCCAAAATTCTGTCCAGCATAAATTACCCAGTCTGTGGCATTCTGTTATAACAGCATAAAACAGACTAAGACAACGCACTTTCCCCCTGGAACCTCCAGAGGGAATAGCACCTTGATTTTTGCCCAGTGAGACTCTTTTGGACTCTGACCTCCAGACCTATAAGATAAGTTTGAGTTGTTTTCAGCCACCACATTTGTGGTAATTTGTTACAACAAGGGAAACCAAGGAAGCTACTTGTGGTCAGGGGGAGCCTCTCTGAGGAGATGAACAATGAAGAATAGGTGTCACCATGCAAGGATTTGGGTGCACAGTACTTTGGACAGAGAAGACAGCAAGTGCAAAGGTCCTGAGGTAGGACTGAACTTGACTTGTTTGTGGGTCACTCATCTGTCATTGGCCAGCCATCACTTTAAGTGGCCTGGTCCTTTGGTCAACATGAGAACACTGACCTTTGTCCCAGCGTGCCTCTCCCACCCCTTTGTTTTTGTGTATGTTTTCCCTTTTGCTCTAAGTGCTCTTTTAGCCCAGAAAACTGTGCATTCAAAGAGGGCTAGTCCAGTGTCCCTTCTTCTGAGTCCTCTTCTGACACCACCCCTGGGCAGACTGACAGAGTTTCTTCTTGCCGTTCTCAGCTCTTACCATACGTGTCCCCTGTGCAGCAGCCACTCGTTCATACAGTACATCTACTGCCTCTACTGGGCTATCCCCCTAGGGTGAGCCTGCGTCTTACCTCTCTGTTCTTACCACCTGGCACAATGCCTGGTACGCAGGAGGCACAATGGTTGTTGAGTGAATGATAGCTCTGACGTCACAATCAGTGGCTCTGAAGTCTCCTGCTTACCCTTTCCAGTGGCTACTCTCTTCGATTAGATGGAACTAACCAGCTTGTGAGCATTGCAGTCTGAACACGTTTTTCCCAGGAGTAGTGGCCTCCACCTTGTAATCGTGACTAAAATTGCATCGATCTTATTGTAGGGCCATATGAGGCGGGAGCCCAGTAGGAAACTCAAGAGGGGTGAGTCCAGAGGGTTTGATGCAGAGGCTGTTTACAGAGGTGGGGCAGGAAAAGGACACCAGCAAGGGCTGGTGTAGCACCCAGTGACTCCCAGCAGCAGGGAGCCTGTTACCATTGCCAGGCCTGATGGGCAAGAAGAGGGGGCTGAATTAGAGGAGCCCGACAAAGCCATCACCTGGTGAGGGGCACTCTGGCTGGAGCTGGGGGCCCAGGTGGAAGAATGCAGCCCTGGCCAAAACCACAGCTAGGGAGCTGGGGCAAGAGTAGGAGGCAGCAGAGGAATAAGTAATGTGACCCCTTCACCCCACATTGTCCTGCCAGCGCCTCCCATTGGCCAAACCCCGTGAGTGGCCAGAAGACCAGGGTGCCCAGTGACACAACCTGTAGAGGACCTTCCTCCCAGGACACAGGGCAGGGAGAGAAAGGAAGAGGAAGTAGGAGGAGGGGTGTGCAAAGGCGACTAGCACAGGGATTTATCCTAATCCTCAGCATCACACTTGAAAATAAGTGCCCTTTTTTACAAGGTGGACACCCAAGATCATGTGACTAGGAAGGGACAGATGAGGGAGGGGGAGCCGGAATGTGGACGCAGGTCTGTCTCCAGGGCCTTTCTGTTGGACAGGCTTCTTCCCCGGGGATGCCTCTGGGCTCAGACCGAGTGCAAGGCCTGCCCCGTGCATGCCAGACAAGCACACGTTCTGCCCCCAGCCCTTCTCCTTCCAGAGGTGCCCTGGGAGTTTGTGTCCTGGAACCCAGCTTTCTTCTACTTCATTGCAGCAATCTTAACTGTAATTCTGCTGTTGTGCTTTGTTGGTTAAATTTTATCTTCCCCGTGGAAGCAGGGGTCATGCCTGTTCCTTATCTTTGTAGTCTATCCAGTTCCTGGCACATAGTAGGTGCTTAGCGAATACTTTTAGAAATATAAGTGAATCCAGCCCACTCCCCCACCCGTTCTTTGGCAGGCAGGCTGACTGAACGCACTCTTCTGGCTGTTTAGGGTGAGGTAGGTAGGAAGAGGTTTGCCTGGGGAGGGGGGAAGCCCTCCAGCCAGACTTCTGGCCTCCTCCTCCTCCTCCTCTGGCTCCACCCTCCAGCTGGGCAGTGGGGCTGGCACCTTCCCTGCTGGCGTTGGGTAAGTTTTAGCTAGAACGCTGAGTGAGAGACTGAGGAGGGAGTGGGAGGGAGTTTTGCCTTGTTTTCTACTTCATGTGGCCTCATTCCATACCATGTAGAACAACACTGGGCATGGTTTCTGGAGACTGCAGGTTTGTGTGATGGTCCCGAGACCCCTGGGAAAGGAAGGAGCCTGGACCCCATTCTCAGCCTCACAGGACAGCTCAGCCAGGGGATGTGTTGTTGCCTTAGACTGCTTTTTCCATTTCACAAACCAGAGAGGGCTGCGGGGTGGGGGTGGGTGGGAGACAGCGAGTGGAGTACACCCATGTGTCTCTGTCCTTATCCTCTAGTGCTGGGGTCTGCGCAGCTCGTCCCTGCCTGCCAGGAGCAGGTGCACAGAGCCCATTCCCCTGGCCTTGGGTCCAGAGAGAATGACAGTGAAGATCACAGGCTGACAGACTGCCCAGGGAGGCCTCAAGATATGTATAGTTATTTGATTTGATTTAAAAACAAGTCAGAGAAAACTTGAAAATAGAGGGAAAATAGGGAGGGAGGAAGGAGGAAAGGAAAGAAGGAAGGAAGGAAGGAGGGAGGGAAGGAAGGAGGATAGGAAGGAAGGAGGGAAGGAAGGAAGGAGGGTAGGAAGGAGGGAAGGAAGGAAGGAGGGTAGAAAGGAGGGTAGGAAGGAGGGTAGGAAGGAAGGAGGGTGAGAAGGAAGGAGGCTGTGAAGGAAGGCGGGTGGGAAGGAAGAAGGGTGGGAAGGAAGGAGGGAGGGAAGGAGGGTGGGAGAGAAGGAGGGAAGAAAGGAAGGAGGGAGGGAAGGAAGGAGGGAGGGAAGGAAGGAAAGAGGGAGGGAAGGAAGGAAAGAGGGTGGGAAGGAAGGAGGGAGGGAAGGAAGGAGGGAGGGAAGGAAGGAAGGAGGGAAGGGAGGGGAGGGGAGGGATTTTCCATCCCATTTACCCTGACATAGTTATTGTCATTTTAATTGTTTTATTTGTAACCATCTCCCAAATACATTCCTAGTGGTTCTCATGGCCATGGACGGCTATGTGCAAAATTGCATTCTGCTCTATGTCACCCACTTCTTTCTCCTGCTCCTTGGTTGTTCATGGCTGGTTGGATGTGCTGGGGTGGAATTAGCCATGTTCCTGGAGGAGCAGACCCACACTGGGCACCCGTGCTCTCGCAGGCCTGTGCTTTTGGAGCGTCGTCTCGCCCTCCCTGAGCTGGTTCATGTTACTTTAATCAGGCTATGCTGATTTCTCTGCAGCTCCCAGCAAATCCTAGCTCATGGCAAAGCTGGTGTTTTTAGTGGGGTCACAAGCATAATGGCCCCCACCCTCCCCTACCACCAGCCTGGGAGTCTGCAGAGCAGTTGAAGTCAGAGGGTACCCTCTGTCCCCGTGAGTGTGCAGGGGAGAGCTGTGCTCAGGCTTTTGACCTGAAGTTATTTAAAGTCGAGGACATTAAATAGTCTTAGAGGAAGGACAAAAATCAGTGAGGGAGAGAGTAAGGCTTTTACTTACACCTCCTGGAGGGCCAAGGAGCCTGTGATCCAAGATGCAGGGGGTGGAGGTGGGGGTGGGGGACGCTTGGGGGGCAGATCTCTCATTACTGGTGTTTGTTTGTGTTGTTATTTTAAACCATTCTAGGGGAGCTTATGAAATCTCTGGAGACTTTTAAAAATAGCATAGTTTCTGGTTTTAAAAGTAGTACATGTCCACTGTCTAAAATATGGAAAAATACAAAATGTTCCAAATGATACCACCCGGAAATGCCTACCATTTACCTTTTGACGCATTTTCTTTTTGGGCTTTGTCCCTGTAAATGTGTCGAGTTTTAACATAAATAGTGTAGAGGGTGTTAAGGACATGTAGTTGTGTGGAGCACGCCGCTGAATTCTCTCCATGCCTCAGTCCCCCTATCTGTGAAATAGGCTGAAAAGTCAGACCTTCCTCACAGGCTTGCGGCGAGGCCAAATGAGGACATGGGAACATGTCGACCCTTGGCACAGTGCCAGGAACACAGTCAGCGCTCAATAGATGCTTGTCATTGCCATTTGCAATTTCAGTCCACCATATATATAATTTTGGATCCTATTTTTTTTACTTTGTGTTCTGACCTCAGAGTTTTCCCATGTTTTAAATGTTGGGTAACCAGCATTTTCGGGGCTGCACACGCATTCTTTCTGCGGCTGACTTAACTGCTGTTGGCCATCCAGGGCATCTCCAGCTTTGCATGCTTTTTGGTACCTCCTGCTGTGATGAACCTCCTTGCACGTTCATTCTTGTCCCCATTTCTGGTGATCTTAGAGGACAGATACCTAGATGTGGAAATATTGGGTCACAGGCTATGGGAATTTATCTATGGGGCTCTGGATAATGCACGCTCAGCTCGCTTTTAAGGAGGAGGACAGGGCTCCCCATTCCCCAGCGAGGCTTGCTGGGGCCAGTCTGACCCCGCCTCTCCCGGAGCATTCACCTGGGTTTGGTGTTTATTTGCAGAAGTGATAATCCCCAGCTGCACCTGCAACGTGGAGCTCTGGGGATGAGAAACAGCTCCTGTGGCCAATGGTATTTCCAGGGGGATGTGAGTGTCTGGGGTTTTTTTTTTTTTTTGGCACAGGCAGCATGCAGCCCCAGGTATTAGCCAGCCCGGAGACTCAGGAGCTGCAGGGATGCGGCTCCACGTGGGCGGGATAAATCTGTTTACAGGCCATCGCCATGGCTAGGCTGCCTGGCTCCCATTTCACAGGCGTCTGCAACAGGTGGTTTCCTGGATGGCGAGCCAAGCCCCAGGCAGACAGGAAGCCTCACACCCAGGCTCAGCTCGGTGGGTGAATGTTGTCATCAGTAACAAGGGACGCTGTCACAGCCGTGGTTCCACTCTGGCCAGCTAAAGCTTTTTCCAGGGTGGTTTCTTTTTAAATTGTTCTTGCTCTTTGAGGGAGGAAGAAATTAAGAATTCGACAGAAGACCATGGTCAGGTCAGAGCCCAGCAGGTGCCTAGGAGGATATTAATAACGACAACAGCATCGGCATCTGCGCTCCTGGCAAGCACGTGTTTGCATCATCTCTGCTACAAGTATGGGAGCTCCATGCCCTTGGTATTCTCAGTTACTCTGTGTTGGTATCCCTAGGCTGCCACCCTTCATAGAACCAGCATTCATTGAGCACCTACTGCATACCACAGCACTAGGGTGGGGATGGGAATACTGAGAAACTGTTCTGACGCTCAGGAGCTGAAAGCACCATAAGGAGGCCTGTAGGGTTCCTAGGGCTGCTGTGACAAACTAACATGAAGTGAGCACTCTCAAGCGATGCATGTGCACCGTCTTACAGTTCTGGAGGCCAGAAACCTGATGCAGTCTCACTGGACTAAATTCAAGGCACTGGTAATGCTGCGTTCCTTCTGGAGGCTCCAGGACAGAATCTGTTGACTTGCCTGTTTTAGTTTCCAGAGGCCCCTCGTATTTGTTGGCTTGTGGCCTGTTCCTGCCTCTTCAAAGTCAGCAGTGTCTCATCTCTCTCTGACTCTTTTTCCATCAACTGCCTGTTCTCTTCTGTCTTCAGGATCACATCTCCCTCTGTCTTCCACTTATAAAGACCCGTGTGATAACATTTAAGGCCCTCCCCAAGAATCCAGGAAAACTTCTCCATCTCAAGATCCTTAACACATCCGCAACACATTGCACCTGAATGGCTTTGCACCCTGTGAAGGGCTCTGCAGGTGTCAACGAGAAACAGCCTTGGACTGGAGGCAATTTGTCTTTCATGTGAGGATTAAGGAGCTTTTCTTTTTTGAAGGTTATATTATTTTGAAAGTAGAATCCCCGAAAGACCTCCCCCAAAGAATGGAAACTTTGCCTTGAAATGTTATAGGCTTCCGCTGTTGTGTTTGATTCTTGCATGCCTTTAAACCCGTCTTAGGTGGTGATTGCATGCAAGGAGGCTAACCCCCTGGTTGGGGAGGTGACAAGCTGGCCCCAGAGCAAGAAGACCGTGGAATACTTGGTACAGTAGGCCAAGGCAGCCAGCAGGGATTTTGGCATGACGGGGTCATAATATGAATGGCCCGCTCTTATGAGGATGGGAATTGGACATAAAAGGGAACAGAGAGGACAGCAGCCCGGAGGACTAGGCTGGTGGAGAAAGTGGGCAGCTCAGGAATGGGGCTGGGGGATTGGGGAGGGAGGAGCCTGATGGCTTCTTTTCCCTGGTTTGAAGGCTTCAGTGCCCCACCCTGCACCTCTCCCCCGGTCTTTGTTTTGAACCCTTTTCTCCTTTTAGCATTTTTAAAAATTGAGGTATAGTATACGTATGATAAGGATGTAGAACAACAGTTTTTTGTTTTTTGAGACAGAGTCTTGCTCTGTCACCCAGGTTGCAACCTCTGCCTCCCAGGTTCAAGCGAATCTCATGCCTCAGCCTCCCACGTAGCTGGGACTGCAGGCATGCAGCACCACACCTGGCTAATTTTTTGTGTTTTTTTAGCAGAGACGGAGTTTCGCCATGTTGCCCAGGCTGGTCTTGAATTCCTGAACTCAGGCAATCTCTCTGCGTCGGCCTCTCAAGTGCTGGAATTACAGGCGTGAGCCACCGTGCCCAGTCTGACCAATGGGATTTCTATGAAGTGTAGCAGTAAAGTGTAGAGTGCCCTAACCTTAGGTGTATGTGATGTGAGCACACACCCATGGCACCGCCACTCAGGTGCAGGCAGAGGCCACGTCTGGAACCCAAGCAGCTCTCTGTGTGCCCCTTCCAGCCATACCTACCTCCAGCGGTAACCCCTAGCATGATTCCCAGCACCATACTGAATGTTGCTCGTTTGGGAACTTTGCGTAAATGGATCCTGCAGTGTGGATTCTTTTGTGTCTTGGCTTCTTTTGCCTGATAGTTTGCGAGATCCACAGATCCATACAAGTTGTGAGTTCATTCTTTTTCATTGCCATGTAGGTTTCCTTTGTGCGACTGTACCATGTCTGTTCTCCTGCTGATGGACAAGTGGATCGACCCAGTTTTTGGCTGTTATGAATAGTGCTGTTGAGAACACTCTTGGGCGTGTCTTTTGGTGGACACAAGCACTTGTTTCTTCTGGCTTCTACACAGGGTGGAATTGTTGAATCAAAGGGTCAGCATGTTTTAGTTTTTGTGGATGCTGCCAAACAGTTTTGAAAGTGGCACCAATTTACAGCCTGCCAGCCAGCAATGCATTGATGTGAACTCAAACTTCTTGTTTTGTGAGATGCTTAAGCGTAGGATCTGCCAATCTCTTCAGCCTTGTCCTTCGTCACCTAGCAGAACCCTGTGCTCCAGCTGCTGTAGTTTCTGTTGTTCAGATGTGCCTGATCTGTCTTACCTCTCGGCCTTTGCATCTGCTGTTCCCTCTGCCTAGCGCACTGTTCTTTCCCCGGCCCTGCCTTCTCACTGGCTCACTCCTCTTTAAGACTTCTCTTAGGCTTATCTCTTTCAAAAGCCTAACTCTGATCCCAAAACCTCATTAGGTGCCCTCCTAGGGCACCTCAGTCCCCTGGATCAGCCACATCATAGCTGTTGCGACTCTGGTTTGCAGGTGTTCACGTAAGTCCTCTAAGAGCAGGACTTTGTGATAAGGCCCCTGGCTTGGGATACAGAGCTTCTGTGCGGGATACCACTGTGGCAGTATAGAAATCGTATGGGGTTTAGAAGTAGAAGGCCCAGGTCCTCTTCCAGGCCCCACTATACTGTGGTTGTGAGATCTTAGACAGGTTGCTTGACCGTCCTGATTCTGTTTTCTCTGCTGCAAAATGGGCATAAAACCTGTCTAAGTCACAGACTAATGAACCACGAACTAATGAACAGGAAACGCTTTGTACTCTGGTAGGTGATGCCTTGGTGTGCACTGAGAATCCTGATAGCCAGTAATTACGGTGGTTTGGTTGAGAGCCTAGGGAGGGAAATGCAGAGAGCTGGCTAGGAGCTTCTCTTTCCTCCAGAAACAGGGCTGTGTGGAGAGAGGCTGACAACCTTGGACTGGAGGCTGCAGGATCCCAAGAAAGACCCAGAATCCCAGGGTATCTCCTCCCTGCAAACCAGTGTTGTCTGAGCTCTATGGACATCTTACGATGCTAAACCACTGAAGCTGCCATTCTCAAAGTGAGCTTCCCGGCCAGCAGCATCAGCATCACCCAGGACCTTGTTGCAACTGCAGATTCTCAGGCCCCACCTCAGCCTACTGCATCAGAAACTCTGGATGTGGGGCCTGGTGCTTCTGATGGGTGCTCAAGTTTAACAACCATGGCACTGCAGGAAGGGTGCTGCTCTCAGACCCTCCTCTCTCCCTGTCCAAGTAAGTGGCAAATAGGGATCCAGCTGCTGCCTGCTACAGCATCCAGCATCCCAGAGAGGCCTGAACATCGCACCATGCTGAGAAGGGTGGGCAGGTTGAGGCAGGCCAGCATAGTTGGCTCTGTAGTTTGCGTGTTGCATGTGGCCTCCATGGAGCCTGGCCATGGAGCTGGGCTAGAAAGTGACGGGGACAGTTCCCATCAGACAGAGGGTTTGTGCACAGAGAGGGTTGGCAGGAGTGGGAAGGTCTTTATGTATTTGTATAGATGTAGGCTTTGATGCTCAAATCATAGGATTTCCCTGGTTTGCAAAATCAGACCATTAGAATTGGCCCTCCTCTCTGCAAATTCACAGGAGGGCAGATAGGAGGCAAGGCACAAGGGGCCATTCAGGCAAGGCTGGGATTCCAGCGAAGATGACAGCAACAAAATGTGGTAGCCTTGGGGGGATGGAGTGACCTGGGAGGCAGCTAACGTGTGGCAGCTGGCCTTTTTCTGTTAGTTGTTGGTTCTCCCTTCCAAATCATAGATGCCACCTTTCACAGTCAGGGTCTGCCTGTCTGCAAAGCTGCATGCGGACTTTCTGTGGGGTCACGTGGTGAGCAGAGGCTGGCACACACAGTTGTTGAGTGAGACCCTGATGATCCCTGAATGATCTGCCATGAGACACGTGCTCTCCCTTCAGGGCCTTTGAACTTACTGTTCTCTCTGCCTCATGGAAGGGCAGTCCCCTCCCTCCAGACTCTTGGTCTTTACGTCTTCAATTCCCATTAATTTTATAATTTTTTTTTTTTTGGTAAAACAGCATTTTTATTTTGGGTGAAAATATTTTTTAACTGAGCTGAAAATCACACTACGTAAAATTAACCATTTAAAAATGTGTAATTCAGTAAGATTTAGTACATTCAGAGTGTACACATTACCACTATCTTGTTCCAAAAGTTTCATCACCCCCAAAGAAGACCCAACACGTTAAAGAGTCACTCCCCATTTATCATCCCTCTATCTCCTGGAAACCACTAAACTGCTTTCTGTCTCTGTGGATTTACTTATTCTGGATACTTCATTTAAATGGAAGCAGATAATATATAACCTTCTGTGCCTGGCTTCTTAGCATAATGTTTTTGAGGTTCATCCATGTTGTAGCATGCATCAATGCTTCACTCCTCTTTATGGCTAAATAATATTCCATTGTATGGCTATTACGTCTTGCCTCTCCATCTTCCCACCTCATTGTCTAGGACTTACTATTGAAGTACATTTCAGATGTTGTTCCATTTCATCCATAAATATTTTAGCATTTTTCTTTAAAAAATAAGGACTTTTAAAAAAGCATAACCACACTTCCATGATCACACCTGAAATAATTAGTAATATCCTTCATATCATCAAATAGCCAGAGGAAGAAGTTTTTCAGCCTGACATTTGATGCCCAAGCTTGCTTCATCTCTACTCTTCTTCTCTTCTTCCTCCTCCTCCTCCACTTCCCATAGGTCACAGATGATCTTGCATACACTTTACCATGTGTTCCTATGTGAATCAATTGTTGGTGGCTGCCTGGAGTGCTGAGTGCAGGAGGATTTTGAGGTGAAGTCTGGGATGGGTGGAAAAGAGTGCCGTGGTTGATTAGCAATGCCTGCTGTGGACATGGGTAGAGGGTGTGGCCGCACCGTGGAGCTTATACCTTATCCACATATCCCAGTGATCTCACCTGTTACATACCCAGCTCAAATGTCCACCTCATCCTGGAGCATATGCCTTAGCCACATATTCCAGTGATCTCACCTGTGATATACCCAGTGCAAATGTCCACTCTTCTAAAAGATTTTCTCAGATCCTCCAGTCATGATTAGTCTTTTCCTTTATGGGACTCTGTGGGGCCTGTCATGTGTGTCTAGGGGAGGAAGGTATGTTCTACAATTTACCCAGTGTTTCCCCAGCTCATGTGTCAACAGCACAGAAGACAGCACTGCTTCTCCAGAGGCCCAGACAGCGTTCAGATGCAGGCCCTACCTTCCTGGTCCCAGATTCTCTCTCCCACACACATTTAAATTTCACGCTCTCCTTTCCTGAAGAGAATTTGATGACCTAAAAGATTGATTCTAATGGGTATATTTCCAGGTACTAGTTGGGGATGGGTGGTTTCAGGTTTAATTTTTCTTCCTGTTCCAAATCAAGCATGGAAAGCCACATGTATTAGTCCATTTTTCACGCTGCTGATAAAGGCATACCCATGACTGGGAAGAAAAAGAAGTTTAATTGGACTTATAGTTCGACATGGCTGAGGAGGCCTCAGAATCATGGTGGGAGGTGAAAGGCACTTCTTATATGGCGGTGGCAAGAGAAAATGAGAAAAAACAAAAGCATAAACCTTTGATAAACCCATCAAATCTCATGAGACTTAATCACTATCATGAGAATAGCACGAGAAAGACTGGCCCCCACGATTCAATTACCTCCTCCTGGGTCCCTCCCACAACATGTGGAAATTCTGGGAGATACAATTCAAGTGGAGATTTGGGTGGGGACACAGCCAAACCATATCATTCCACTCATGGCCCCTCCCAAATCTCATATTCTCACGCTTCAAAACCTATCATGCCTTTCCAACAGTCTCCCAAAGCCTTAACTAATTTTAGCATTAACCCAAAAATCCACAATCCAAAGTCTTACCTGAGACAAGGCAAGTCTTATCTGAGACAAGGCAAGTCCCTTCTACCTATGAGTCTGCAAAACCAAAAGCAAGCTAGTTACTTCCTAGATACAATGGGGGTACAGGTACTGGGTAAATACAGCCATTCAAAATGGGAGAAATTGGCCCCAAAAAAGGGGTTACAGGGCCCATGCAAGTCCGAAATCCGGGGCGCGGTGGGGCGGGAGGGCAGTCAAATTTTAAAGCTCCAAAATGATCTTTGACTCCAGGTCATGCTGATGTAAGAGGTGGGTTGCTATGGTCTTAGGCAGCTCCACCCCTGTGGCTTTGCAGGGTACAGCCTCCATCCCAGCTGTTTTCACATCCTGGTGTTGAGTGTGTTTTTTCTAGGCACATGGTGCAAGCTGTCAGTGGATCTACCATTCCAGGTTCTGGAGGACAGAGGCCCTCTTTTTACAGCTCCACTAGGCAGTGCCCCAGTAGGAACTCTGTATGGGGGCTCTGACCCCACATTTCCCTTCTGCACTGCCCCAGCGGAGGTTTTCCACGAGGGCCCTGCCCCTGCAGCAAACTTTTGCCTGCACATCCAGACATTTCCATATATCTGAAATCTAGGCAGAGGTTCCCAAACCTCAGTTCTTGACTTCTCTGTGCCCGCAGACTCAACACCACATGGAAGCTCCCAAGACTTGGGGCTTTCACCCTCTGAAGCTACAGCCCGTGCTGTACATTGGCCCCTTTCAGCCACAACTGGAGTGGCTGGGACACAGCACCAAGTCCCTAGGCTGCACACAGCACGGGGACCCTGGGTCTGGCCCACAAAACCATTTTTTCCACCTGGGCTTCAGGGCCTGTGATGGGAGGGGCTGCTGTGAAGGTCTCTGACGTGGCCTGGAGACATTTTCCCCATGGCCTCGGGGATTACCATTAGGTCCCTTGCTACTTACGCAAATTTCGGCAGCCAGCTTGAGTTTCTCCCACAAAAATGGGTTTTCTTTTCTATCGCATAGGCGGGCTGCAAATTTTCCAAACTTTTATGCTCTGCTTGCCTTATAAAACTGAATGCCTTTAACAGTGCCCAAGTCACCTCTTGAACGCTTTGCTGCTTAGAAATTTCTTCCACCAGATACCTGAATCGTCTTTCTCAAGTTCAAAGTTCCACAAATCTCTAGGGCAGGGGCAAAATGCCACCAGTAGCTTTGCTCCAGTTCCCAACAAGTTCCTCATCTTATTGTCCATGTTGCTATCAGCATTTTGGGCAAAACCATTCAACAGGTCTCTAGAAAGTTCCAAACATTCCCACATTTTCCTGTCTTCTTTGGAGCCCTCCAAACTGCTCCAACCTCTGCCTGTCACCCAGTTCCAAAGTCACTTCCACATTTTTGGGTATCTTTTCAGCAATGCTCCGCTCTACTGGTACCAATTTGCTGTATTCATTTTTCACGCTGCTGATAAAGACATACCCGAGACTGGGAAGAAAAAGAGGTTTAATTGGACTTACAATTCCACATCGCTGGGGAGGCCTCAGGATCGTGGTGGAAGGTGAAGGGCATTTCTTACATGGCCGCAGCAAGAGAAAATGAGAAAGAAGCAAAAGCAGAAACCCCTGATAAACCCTTCAGATCGCATGGGACTATCACAATCTCTTACTCACTATCACAAGAGTAGCATGGGAAATACAGGCCCCCATGACTCAGTTACCTCCCACTGGCTCTCTCTCACAACATGTAGGAATTCTGGGAGATACAATTCAAGTTGAGATTTGGGTGGGGACACAACCAAACCATATCACCACAGCATCATGCCATGGAGCACAGGGCTGGGGCTAAAGCCCTGAGATCTGCCCCAGCCCCACTGCCCTGTGACCTTAGGTGAGTCCCTCCCCCTCCCCAGTCCTCTGTGTCCTCCTCTGTGTGAAAAGAGTGTGGGCTTCATGATTGTGGTCCTTTTTCCTGCTCCTGCAAAGAATGTGCTGGTCCTGCTGACTTGAGGCTCTAAGCCAGTGGGAACAGGGAAGCTGTTAGAACTTGCCGCTGCTTTCCCCTTCAGGCCCTGGTTCTGATCTTCTCTCTGACTGGCTGCTCCTTGTCCAGGGATAATATAAAGGCTTCTTGGGCTGAAGTGGGAAGTGCCTTGGCGATCTGTCCTTGACTCTTTGTCCCTGTGGGTTTGCCTGCCCTCCGCATAGGTGAAGTCCCCAGGGGCTGTTGCAGTGTTTGTTTGACCTTTGCATACTGGATTCGGCTGCCCCTTTCTGGCCACTCCGTTCTCATTTGGGCCTGAACCAGCTCAGCCTGCATTGCCTCGTGGTTCATCTGAACAAATTGGCAGGTCCTTTCTCTCCTGATATTGCTCTGATCTGACACTTTCTATATCCCCCCCAGCTCCTGCTCCTATCCAAGCCTCCATCACACATGCCTAGACTAAGAAAACTTCTTGGCCTATACTTGCCTCTCTTTCCAATATCCTTTCCATATGCTGCCCGAGAGATGGTCTTAAAAATGAAGCCTGGTTTTGCCACTCTCCACGGTTCCCTAGAAGTACAAATCTGAGTGCAAGAAGAATTGTTCAAGATCTGGCATTTGCCTCCTGCCCCATCCTCTGTTCCTACAAAACCAAACTGCTCGTTCTTTTAGTACATGGTGTTCCCTGGACATTCTCTTCTCCAGCAACTGTGACTGATGAACTCCTACTCATCCTTCAGTACCCAATTCACATGTTCTTACTTACTTGTAAAGCTGATGCTCTGAGGAAAATTACCAACCATAACCAGAGACACACAGCCAAATCCAACAAGTGTGGCCCACAGTAGAGGAAAATAGCGCAGTTCTTTGGTGAATTGAAGGGTGGTGGATCCCCCCACAAGCCTCTACTCTCTTTCTGCCTTCATCTGCCTGCATGGTACAGCCCTTCTTGGTTCCAGAAAACAGAAAGAACTATGAGTTCTGACAATAGGTGACGCTATCTGAAAGATTTAGTAAGTGTTTAAGAAAACGTTGAGTAAGCTTATGTTGCATTTCTACACCAGGAGTACAACAGCAATATATTCCACAACAGTAAAGCAAAATAAGTAATATTACCCCAAGTAACTAAACAAGAAGGCTTTCCTTGAACTGGGCAATTGTTGGAACCAAGCTGATATGGAGTTGTTAGCCAATTCCAATATGTGCCCAGAATTAGAAAATCAATCCAGATTTTTATATTACCTATCCCTTGTTTCCCCTGAGCAGTAGCCAGCGATCACTGGTTGGTTCACGGGAATAAGCAGTGTCAGTCTAAATTGCAGAAAAAACTCAAAAACAATGAATGGGACTAGAATCTAATAACAGGTGTACCATAGTTTTTGAAACATAATTTTTCTCTCTCCAGTTCCCATTTTTATTAAAAAGAAGTCACAGTAGGATCGACGTGTTTGCAAAATGACTTAGTTTTGTTATACTTGGCCTGATTATCTGTATAACGTGCAGCAAGAACAATTATTTGCCATATAGCCTTCTTTTTTAAAATTGGCTTTGATGGAACTTTGTTCCATAAGCAGTGTCAGCTTAGACTTTTTACAGCCTTGAGCCCAGCCATGGATTTATTTAACTGTGTCCATAAATACCTGTATGAGTTTGATAAATTTTTCTCATTTCAAGGTCTCAAGATAATTTGGGGCTCCTGGGTCTGTCAGAACTTTTATTAGTTCTGTCTATACAATTAATTCCTGTTTGGGCTGGTATTTATGAATATATTAGTTTTCCAAAAGAGACTTGGAAGTTTATTTATCCTCTCTGCATTTGAGAGTGCTTGTCAGAGTTCTATAGCTGATTATATACCACCTTTTAAAGAGGACAGAAACATGACAACAATTGTCTGTGGATGACGAAAAGTCTTAGGGCAGCCACAGTCAAAGACACAATTTACAAGGAAATTTGGTTACTTTTGTGGCACATAATAATTTTACATAACCATTGTAATCATTACCGTGATAACATACCACTAAGTCAGATCAAAATTATAGGAGTTTCCCCTAATTTTGGAACACATACTGATAACATATTTATACAACTATAACCCGATAAAAGTAAACACCATTTCATATTTGACAGTGCTTCCTGTATGATTTTAATATACCAAATAAGCCAAATACTTTTGGACTTTAGGGGATCTAATATCCAAAAGGATTAATCAGGTCAGAAAAAGACTTAATTTAGAATTAGAGTTTGGAAAGTTTGTCAAATATCAAAGGGTTAAAACACTATAAGAGAAAATCCCAGGTTACCATAAGTCATTGATTTAGCCAAAATGATAACTCAAAGATTTTTAAAAAGCAAAAACCTTTATTCATTGACAGAGGGAAGACTTAGCTTTCTAAACAGTCTGTCTCTTGTATTTCCCTTCTTTTTCCTGTATTTAAAAGGCAAATAAAACTCTTTCATTATCTTTTAATGTTACATGAAAATCTTGTTCAAGAGAAAGCCAAATTTCACCTTTGCATTAGTGTCCTGTTAACATCAAATCCAAGTCTTAGTAAAACCTTATAGACAAATTTATCCAACTTTAATCAGTTTGACCATAAGGTAAGATTTTCATAAACTGTTTATAACCCTTTAGAATTTTTTGTTAAAGAGCAGACCAATGCTCTAAGAAAATCCTGTTGTGCTTTTATTCCAATGTTCAATTTATGGAAAAACTAAATAATACCTCTTTAACTTTAGCCAACATGTTCACACACAGAATTTCTTTTACAAGATTAATCTTTCACAGACCGTCCACAACTTGCTCAAACCTTCAGCTTTAGCCTATCTAACTTAATATAATCCTTTAACCCTCTATACTAGGCAAAACAAAACAAAACAAAACAAAAAAACCATATTCCGATGCCTTCTTATAATCTTGTACCAAAAACACATTCTACATGTCTTACACACCTTGCATATAAAACTGTTTCTTCAGTAGTCTCAATTACGTGTTACAGTGTTAACTCTTAGCAACTTTTATTTTTGGTGAAAAAGTCAGTAAGTAAGTGATTTATTATTTATTTATTTATTTATTTATTTATTTTTGAGACGGAGTCTCACTCTGTCGCCCAGGCTGGAGTGCAGTAGTGTGATCTCACTCACTGCAAGCTCTGCCTCCCGGGTTCATGCCATTCTCCTGCCTCAGCCTCCCAAGTAACTGGGACCACAGGTGCCCCCTACCACGCCTGGCTAATTTTTTGTGTTTTTGGTAGAGACAGGGTTTCACCATGTTAGCCAGGAAGGTCTTGATCTCCTGACCTCGTGATCCACCCGCCTCAGCTTCCCAAAGTGCTGGGATTACAGGCGTGAGCCACTGCACCTGGCCAGTAAGTGATTTTAATTATGTACCAGGTGTGGAGCCTAGGACACTAGACAGAAGTGCAGATGAGGTTTGACTCTTTCCAGCATAGCCAGAGGTCATGGCTAACTCCATATGTCCCCAGGCCTTATCTAGAATCTGATGTCTCCAAAGTAGGTAAGTTGAACAATTATCAAGTCATAGAAGCGTTTAGAGCTTAAAGCATTTAACAAACCTAATATCTGACCTGCATAATTTAGACCAGATATCTACATTTTGAAGACATTTTTATTTTATCAATAACCTTTAAAGCTATCTTTATTTCCCTAAGATTACTTAAGTGACATGAACTAAAAGGTATTAAAGTTTTAATTTTTCTGACAAAATATTTGATTTAAACACTTAATTTTCTTTAAGCCAATTAAATAGAGCTCTTTTATATAAACATCACACACAGAACACATATAAATACACACAGACAGAAGAAGATCCAGTAGTTGTAAGATTTTTCATTTGCCAGTTTTTAAGTTTAGTTAGATTACTGGCTTCAGGGTGCAGTCCTTCAAGGAATAGGGCCAGGAAAGCATGCAGTTTTTAGGGCCTAATAAGCAGGCACAGCTGGAAGACGAAAACAGATCCCCAAAATATTAAGGGTCCCATTTTTATACTGGATCATGGATCTCAAAAGGGAATCAGCACATCCCCCATAGGAGTCTTATTTCTCAGTGGGGGTGGGGATGTTTCCATAACTTCTAGCAACTAAGAACATACTTCTCTGATCCATATATGCAAAGAGAGTATCTCCCCATTACTGCCATTAGCCATCCCTAAAAGTATATTTTCTACCTGTATCAAGGCTATATCTCTCATAATGCATACTAATTTCTGATACCCTCAAAAGTCAAAAAAGGTCAGGTAACACAATGTAAAACAGAACAAAGCCTTAGAATTTGAGAGGGATCTATCTACTTTCAATTTCTGGGATTCTACCAGGAAAACAGAGTTTTCCCCAAACGGGGTCAGTGGCACCTTCTCCCTTTTTTTCCAGGAGTCCCAGGCTGTTAGAAATTATCTTATGTCCTCTCATATGGGCATCAAGAGTGGCAAGAAGATAAGATGGAGAAAAACGACTCAGTTCACCAAGAAGAAAAAACTTTTTCAGAAAAATAAGATCCAAGAAGAGAAAAAACTTAAAGGCCTTTTAAATATATGTATAGCTTGGATATCCATTTTTAAATGAGCTGATTTTTAACCAAATCTCTAATTCCCAAACTTTAGCCAGGACAAGCACCTGATATTTCTGGCTTTTGAACTTTAGCAAAGGTAACCTCCCAGGTGAAACCAATATTCCTTAACTAAGGTGATGACTTAACTATGGGTGTATGAGGTACTTTCAAAAAGGTGTAAGCAGGTTTTTTAAAATGAGATTTAGAATCTTCAAAGGTAGGTCAGAGAAAGGAACTTCAAGATGGCAAGTCAGAAGTTGTTCATGGAGAGGGAAAGAATCAGTAAATGGCAAAGGTCACTCAAATATCAAACCAGAAAATACTTATTCCCTAGGCTGAGATTGAACCCAGGCTGCAATTGTGAGAAGACAAAGTCTGGCCAGGCGCAGTGACTCAAGCCTGTAATCCCAACACTTTGGGAGGCCAAGACGGGTGGATCACCTGAAGTTAGGAGTTCGAGACCAGCCTGACCAATATGGTGAAACCCTATCTCTACTAAAAATACAAAAATTAGCCGGGTGTGGTGGTGGGTACCTGTAGTCCCAGCTACTCTGGAGGCTGAGACAGAAGAATTGCTTGAACCTGGGAGGTGGAGGTTGCAGTGAGCTGAGATCATGCCACTGCACTCTGGCCTGGGTGACAGAGAGAGACTCTGTCTCCAAAAAAAAGGAAGAAGAAAAAGACAAAGCCTTAGCTGCTAAGCTACAGCGTTGGGCAGTCTCCATTGACCTCCCCAGAAGGAGCCTAGAGCAATCAACTTTGAGCTTGCAAAGCCTTTTAACTGCTCAAGATAATTTTTAGAGCTAACTATGACATGAATTCCCCAAATTCCCACCCTCCAGATGGCAGAAACCAAGAGACAGTACTGCCACATGTTTACAAAGTCAAGCTCCCAAGGACATAAAACTAGATGAGAGGGAAACCTCATCCAGTTTTTGTTTCAGGGACCCGCAGCAGCAAAGTTTATAGCTGATCAGTGCTGGGTCAGCTCAAATAGCAGACTTATAGGGGTCCTAGGCCTGCATTATATCCTGTGGCACACCTTTTAATGACAGAATGACACACAAAGACAAATTCATAGCACAAAGTTCACCCAGATTCGCTACAGCCTAAGACTAGCCTCACAAGTCCTTTTTCCCATCAATCAAAACTTTGCAGAGGAGACAATGATTTTTACCATTCCTTTAACCAGTTTGCACAGAGAGAGACTGGAGCCTGACTGGTAAGAAACTCTTGCCCTTTTGCCAGTGTGCCAGGTTTCTGGGTTCCCCTTCTCTGAGTGGCTTTGGTGGCCCTGCTTGCTGTGCCGTAGCTATGAGGGCCAAGCCATGTTACAAACAACAACAACAACAACAACAACAACAAAACATCTTTTTCACTTTTATGGAAGCAGAGGCAAAAACCTCTCAATTTTGCAAGATGCCACACCAGGGGCTGCGTGGGGGAACTGAATCAACATTTTCCAGTTTGACCAGAGCAAAATATGCATGACAAAACACAGACATTGGCCACCCAGCTCAGTGTCCAGTATCCACCTGGCAAGGCCCAAATTCACTTCCGTTGACCCCTGTTATCTTTAATCCATTCAAAGTGGAGTGTAGTGACCTCCGACCAGGAGTTTCAACATGTGGTTTCTGGGAAAGATGGAAAAGTGGACAGTTGCCCTGAGTGACAGAAAAGATAGGAAAGGGAAAGGAGAGAAAGACAGAGAAAAGTATTGCCTGCAGCGGGGGGAGGAAGGCAAGGAACTCATGGAGGCCAGAGAAAGACCTACCCATCGTATCAACACGGAATCAAAAGTTCAGCCAGTCACCAAAGGATCTTTTCCAGCAGTCCCATCAGCTCTCAAGTTTCCACCTTTGGGGAGAAAAAAAAGCTCCCCATGTCCTGTGATCCTGTGCATACATAATCCTATCACCCACAGACGACAGCAAAGAGCGCAAGGCAGATTAATCCCAAGAGAATAGCAGCTAACTGCTAAATCCAGTTTTCCTTACCAAGGAACTTCACCAAGGGGACCTCTCGTCCCCTGTGTCTCAGGAGTCCCAGCTCGATTCCATCCTTTCCCCAGGATAAAATACCCCTAACTCAATTCCGCCCTTTCCCCAGGGTAGAATATCCAACCACTTACCCAAAGTTGGCCAATTGGTACTGCAGTCGATTTCCTTTGAGTCAGGGGTCCCCTCAGTATCGCCCCTTCACGGTTTGCCAGGAAGGTGTTACTGGAGAAAGGGGCCCCAGTTCAGACCCCAAGGGAGAGTTCTTGGATCTCATGCAAGAAAGACTTCAGGGTGAGTTCATTGAGTAAAGTGAAGCAAGTTTATTAAGAAAGTAAAGGAAAAAGGCCTGGCATGGTGGCTCACGCCTGTAATCCCAGCACTTTGGGAGGCCAAGGTGGGTGGATCGCTTGAGCTCAGGTGTTCGAGACCATCCTGGGCCACATGGCAAATCCCCATCTCTAAAAAAAATACAAAAATTAGCCAGGCATGGTGGCACGCGCCTGTAATCCCAGCTACTCAGGAGGCTGAGGCAGGAGAATCACTTGAGCCTGGGAGGCAGAGGTTCCAATGAGCCGACGTCACGCCATTGCACCGCAGCCTAGGTGATGAGAGTGAAACCATTTCAGAAAGAAAGTAAAGGAATAAACAAATGGCTACTCCAACGGGCAGTGCGGTCCAGAGGACTGCGGGTTGGCGATTTTTATGGTTATTTATTTATTATATACTAAAGAAGGGGTGGATGGTTTATGAGTTTTCAGGAAAGTGTGGGCAGTTTCCGGAACTGAGGGTTCCTCCCCTTTTTAGACCATATAGGGTAACTTCCAGATGTTGTCTTGGCATTTGTAAACTGTCATGGCGCTGGTGGGAGTGTCTTGTAGCATACTAACGCATTATAATTAGCATCTAATGAGCAGTCAGGACGACCAAAGGCCACTTTCCTTGTCATTTTAGTTTGGGGAGGTTTTGGCCAGCCTCTTGACAGCATCCTGTTATCAGTGGGATCTTTGTGACCGGTATCTTGTGCCGGCCTCCTATCTTATCCTGTGGCTAAGAATGCCTAACCTCAGGGGAATACAGCCTAGTAGGTCTCAGCCTAATTTTACCCAGCCCCTATTCAAGATGAAGTTGCTCTGGTTTGAAGGCCTCTGACACGTATCTTCATACCAGACTGCAAGTGCCCTGAGTCTGGGAATTTTGTCTGTGTCATCGGTGAGATGCCTGTCTTGGGTGTATGTATCCCCAGGGCTAGATCACTATCTAGCCCACAGTAGAGGTCAGTAAATATTTGTTGAAGGAATGAGTAACTATATTTTTTTCTTTTTTGAGACAGAGTGTTGCTCTGTCATCAGGCTGGAGTGCAGTGGCGCTATCTCGGCTCACTGCAACCTCTGCCCCCCCAGGTTCAAGCGATTCTCCTGCCTCAGCCTCCCGAGTAGCTGGGACTACAGGCGCCTGCCACCACGCCCAGCTAATTTTTGTATTTTTAGTAGAGATGGGGTTTCACCATGTTGGCCAGGATGGTCTCGATCTCTTGACCTGGTGATCCGCCCACTTTGGCCTCCCGAAGTGCTGGGATTGCAGGCGTGAGCCACTGCACCCGGCCATGACTATCATATAATAAAACTGCAAGACACACGCAGGAATGAGAAGGCAGTCAGGGTCTCCCCTTCAACGAGCCACACAGGGTTTAGAGATGTTCTTACGAGGCAGTGTGCAGGGTGTGAGCTTTGGGGATGCTTCCCTTCTATCCGGTGATGAGGGCCAGGTGCCAGGAACCTGATGGGGAGTGATACCTGTGGCTGTGCTGGGCAGAGGGATCGCAGCTCTCCAGGGCTGTGTTTGCTACTTGACCACAATTAACATGATGACAGCTGACACTCGACAGCCTGTGGCTGCTGTGCCTAGGCAGGGCTGGTAGTAAGAATACCTCCTGACTTCATGTGCTGGATGCCACGTAGCCCTGGGAAGTTCATAACGTATGGTTAGACCATATGCGGTCTGATGGGGAAAGGGAAAAGACAGGCATTTCCAAGCAGAGCAATGGAAACAAAAACCAGAGGAGAGACAGGGGACTCTGGGTGTGCAGAGACCTCATGGCTAAACACGTTCGGGAGAAACCAAGTGGGAGCAAAGAAAGTAACAGGGGAAGGTCTGGATGGCAAATTAGGGGAAGTAAAATGGTAATAGCTGAGAAATATAAAAATCACAATAAAACATGGGAAACCTATTGATAAGTCAGAACCCAGGTACTGATGCTGAGAACTACATAGGTAAAGGACTTGTTCTTTTTTTAACAACCGAAGGGGATGCCAGGTTTAAAATCAGACAGCTGAGTTGAGCATGACCCAGCACTGTGAGTTTCCGAGGGCAGGCTGCACTGGCTGGGAGGAGGGTGTGGTAGATCTGAATGAGGTTCATGAGGATCATGTACAATGGGTTTATCTATAGGATTGGCTTTGGCAAGCAGGGAGGCCTTAAGAGTGTATAGCTTTTATTGTTGACCTAAAGTGTGTCATCAAAGTGGAGACACTCAGGAATGGAAGGGCAGAGGGCAGGCTTTGCAGAGCTATAGGTGAAATGCTCACTCACATTCACCCACCTTCTTTCTTCACCTCTCCTAATGGCGGGGGTAAGATACTCAAGGTTATTAAATTCCCTGGACGTTGCTGCAGGGACCGGGTGCAGAATAAGTCTGTGGTTATTATGGCACCATCACAAGCACTGATGAGCCTTTCAGGGCCTTTCCTGAACGTGGCTTATTGCATTGGGAGTAGTGTTTATTTAGGGGTGACCCCGCCTCAGGTTGGAGTGTTAGGCCCTATCAGATGACGGAAGTTGGCTGTGCAGCATCATAAGTGAACTATAGCCTCATAAACTCCTCCTTCTCCTTCTCCTCCCTGTGAGGAATCCTCCAGGGTCGGAGTGAATAGGGAGGAGCCCTTCTTGTTGTGGGGCCTCTGGAGAGGGGTGGGTAGTGGATCCATTGACTCACCCCAGGTCTGGCCTCTGAGAAGCAGGAATCTCCCCAGAGCGGTCCTGGGCCAGACAGTCCAACTCTCCACACTGTCGCCTCTAAGCCTTCTGAACATCCTCTGGGGCTTCTCACCTCCTGGTATCTCTTTCTGGAATGTTCTTTCCATCACAATTTGCAGGACTGACTCATCCTCACTGTCCAGGGATCAGCCCTTTAGAGCAGGCTAAATATTGTGTTGGGGTGGGTGTAGGCACGCATATGCATTTTGTTCATAGAAGTCTTAAATATTTCATTAAGGACTCACACAACCACTACTGCATTGTTTGCGTTGGGGAAGGGAAAGTGGCCGGCTGCAGAGACGGATGGAAGGGAGACATCACTGCTTTCCTTTTTATTACAGTTTTGGAATTTTGAACCATGCAAATGTTTGTCTATCCAAAAATAATAAATGAACAAGGGAGGTTTTCAATATCTTGGCCCCAGCGTTTTCCCTTGGAGGCCATAGGAACAACTTACAATTATTTTATTAATCAGCTTGAGTTTGGTCTTCCTTCTGTCCCACTACACCATGAACTCCGTGCAGGCAGGAGCCAGGCTCACCTTGCTTCTTAGCATCTAGTCAAGAGCTTGGCACACAGCTGGACTCAACTGTTGGTTAAATTAAGGAAGAATGAAGCACTCACAACATATGGCTGCTGTATTGTCATACTAAATGTGAATCTATATCCAAACGTCAAACTCTGAACGTTACTCCAGATGTCACAATTGTCCAGTGAGTTCACTGCCTGAATGCTCGAGATTCCAGGCCCCTGGCATAGGGCCTGGTGCGTAGTAGGTGTGCAGGACAGATCTGTTGAGCATGTGGATGAATGGCTGACTTCATCTCTGGGTGTTCTGGAACTTCTCTCCCACCCCATTCTGTTCCCAGTGAGGTTTGGGGCTTATCTGTTACAGCAGCCAGGATCCCTCTAATACTCTCCTCATCCTCTTCCTGGAGTGCCCTCCTCCCCTCTCCCCTTCCAGCTCCCCAGCCCACACCCTCCTGGCAGACCCCTACTCCGGCTCACTGTCCGCCTTTCTCCAGAGCCTGCTCCAGCCTTCCACTTGTCCTTCTTCCATTTTGCCACCAGCAGGCTGAGGGCCTCCCCCTACCTACGGACGAAACCTCTTGTACGCT
The DNA here is from genome assembly GCF_037993035.2 of Macaca fascicularis. Taxonomy (NCBI): domain Eukaryota; kingdom Metazoa; phylum Chordata; class Mammalia; order Primates; family Cercopithecidae; genus Macaca; species Macaca fascicularis. The sequence continues at coordinate 163,332,319 of NC_088381.1, read as the reverse complement.
CTGGCATTTTTCTTTTCACATTTTTTCCATTCAAATGTTATATTTTTCTCTGGGACAGGATGCAGGCCCCTCAACAGGAGAAGGGATAGATTAATTGCATAATAGTCACACTGTGGAATAATTCATAGCAATACAAAGACCAGCCTGTTAATACACACAGTAACACAGATGAGTCTCAAAATTGTTAATGGAGCAAAACCGACAGACACAAACTGTGTGATTCTGTGTATATGAAGTTCGGGAACAGGTACATTTAATCTATGATGATAGAAGTCAAAATAGTGCATACCTTTGGTAGGCACGGGGTGGAGACAGACTGGAAAGAGGCAAAGAGAACATTCTGGGGTGATGCAGATATTCTGTATTCTTGATCTGATGGTAGTTATGCTGATAGATATACAGCTAAAATTCATTGAGCGAGACACTTAACTTTCACACGTTTTACAGCACTGAGTCATGCCTCAACTCAGGGAAACTAAAAAGACAGGACTTATACCGTCCCCACTACTCTGTTCCCTCGTCCTTTTACTTTATTTAAACCTGCTGCCAGTTGGTAGATCTGCGTGGTAATTTTAGTGGCTGCGTAGTATTTCATTCTGTGGTCATCATTTGTATCTTCAGACCAACGTTGTTCCCTGGTAGAAAATCCTTCTGAAGTGAGGTAAAAGGAGAGGGGACCCCAGGACCTTTGGTGCTGTCTTTGTGGCTTCAGGCATGTGGCCTCACTAGACAGGTCGGGAGAACACAGCTGCTGTTCTGGGACTGAATTGTTCAGAATAATTTGGCTTATCAGGAATAGTTGAATCAGGTTTCATCAAAATTAAAAACTCTTGTGCTTCAAAGGATACCATCACGAAAGTAAAATGATAACCCACAGACTGAGAGAAAATATTTGCAAAATGTGTATCTGATAAGGGACTGTATCCAGAATGTATAAAGAACGCTTGCATCTCCATAGTAGATAAACAACCCAGTTTAAAAATGGGCAAAGGATTTGAGTAGATATTTCTTCAAAGAAGATACGCAAATAACCAGTAAGCATACGAAAAATGTTGAACGTCATTAGTCATCATGGAAATGAAATCCCACTTAATAATGATATGCCATTTCACAACCACAAATAATGGCTAAAATAAAAAAGACCATTACAAGTGTTGTCAAGGATGTGGAAAAATTAGAACCCCAGTGCACCGCTAGAGGGAATATAAAACAGTTTCTTTTAGAAAACAGTCTGTCCGTTTCTCAAAATGCCACACATACCGTTACCATAGAATCCAGAAATTCTACTCCTAGGTGTGTATACCCAGGAGAAATGAAAACAGACCTCCATGTTAAAAAAAAAAAATGTAGGCAAATGTTTATAGCAGCATGACAAAATTATTCATAGTAGCCAAAATGTGGATGCAGCCCAATATCTATCAACTGGTGAATGAATAAAGAAAATGTGGTATATTCATGCTGTGGAATATTATTCTGCAGTAAAAAGAAATGAAGTACTGATGCATGCTATAACATGGATAAACCTTGAAAATATCCTATAACATGGATGAACCTTGAAAACATGATGCTAAAAGAAGCCAGTCCAAAAAGCCACATATTGTATGATTCCATTTCTCTGAAATGTTCCAGATCAATGGAGCTAGAAGGTATATTAGTGTTTGCCTGAAGCTGCTGAGTGGAAGGTGGAGAATGGAGAATGACTGCTAGTGGCTAATCAAATATATTTTTGGTGAATGTGTTCTAAAATTAGATTGTGGTGTAGTTATACAACTCTGTGCATAGACTAGAAACCACTGAGCTATGGACTTTAAATAGGTATATTATGTTGCATGTGAATTATATCTTGAAAAAATGAGTGAGACACTTGGCTTGGGAAATAAGTTATTTTTAATTGAATTGCCTTTAAAACATGGAATGAGGTGATGGATGGGGAGATGGTCAACAAAGACAGCTTGAAGTGGACCATAGCTTGGCAGGCAGACGTGGCACATCGTGGGAGGAGATTCCCTGCTGAGTGCACGAGACCTGGCTTTGGCTCTTCCGCTCCCTGGCTGGCTGACTCTGGCCAAGCCGTCCTACCTTCTTAGGTTCTGTTTTCTTATTCCTAAAATGGAATTGTGTTGTTAAGGGAGCACTAGCAGAGTCTCCGAATCGCAGTGGTTTAACATAGTAGAAGTTAATTTTCTCACTCATGAAGCCCCCTGCAGGGACATGCAGGGACACGCACCAACCTCCAGCCTGTGGCTTGGGGTGGGGGAAGAGCTCATGTGAGGTGCAGGGGCCAGGCTGGAGAGGACACACACCCCTGATCTCCCATTCCAGGGTCCAGAATTCATCATGTGACCCACCTAGAGTCAGGGCCCTGGAGATATGGTTACCTCCCAGCAATGTCTCCATACTGTGCGGGGCAGCGGGAGCCTTTGGGGCCAGGCAGCGGGGTCAGCCAGACTGATGCTGGGGCTTGGGCATCCAGGAGGGAGCCTGGCGGGGTTCAGGTTGGCAGAGCCTATGGGCCCAACCAAGGGGTCAATTACCGCCAAGCAGGAGTCCATTGAGACTCGAAAGGCCAAATATGAACACAAAGCACAGTGACCTTATCACAGCTCACGAGTTGGGGAAAGCCCTTTCAGCTGTGACTTGGGTGTGGCCATCTGACCACCTTTCCGTAGATCTACCAGTCAGAGGTGAAGCATATTATTTTCCCATTTGAAGAACAATGATATTATACTCGTATTGAATATCATGTAAAAAATAAATGAGGTAAAGATAGAAATGCGAAAATACCTAAAGATATTTTACATGTAATTTTTTAATACATTCATGTATAATGCAGTAGAAATCATAAAATAAGATTTTTTTATTGTAATACTCATAAAGCATTAAGAATACAAAAAGGATGTTATGTCTGACAGTAATTAAAACTAAATATAAGCACAGGCATATATTTGATTAATGTCTAGGTGGATGAAGAATTTTTATTATTTTTAACCTTTCATTTTGAGATTATTGTTGATTTACATATGGTTTTAAGACATAGCTGGTGCGGTGGCTTACACTTATAATCCCAGCACTTTGGGAGGCCGAGGCGGGGGGAGCACAAGGTCAGGAGTTCAAGACCAGCCTGGCCAATATGGTGAAACCCTGTCTCTACTAAAAATGCAAAAATTAGCACATGCCTGTAGTCCCAGCTACTCGGGAGGCTGAGGCAGGAGAATCACTTGAATCTAGGAGGCGGAGGTTGCAGTGAGCCGAGATTGTGCCACTGCACTGCAGCCTGGGTAACAGAACGAGACTCTGTCAAAAAAAGGAAAAAAAAAAAAAAGAGAGAGAGAGAGAGAGAAAGAGGTCCTAGTATACCCTCACTAGTTTCCCCAGTGGTAACCTCTTTCATAGCTACAGTGCAGTATCACAGCCAGGAGAAAGAAGTGGACACAATCCCTCAAGCTCGTTCAGATGTCACCGGCTGCATATGGGCTCATCTGTGTGTTTGTGTATTTAGTTCTAGGAAATCTTAGCACCTGTATAGATTTGTGTGACCACTATGGCAGTCAAGGTGAAGAAAGTTCCATCAAAAGGATTAGTTGTGGTTCCCTTTTATAGCCATACCCCGGCCCTTCCTTCTCAGTCACTACCCCCAGCAACTCCGAGTCCACTTTCCACCTCCAGAATTCTGTCGTTTCAAGAATGTTGTATCAGTAAGAATCATCGTGGTGTAATCATTTGAGATTGGCTTTTTAAAATATAGCATAATTCCCTTCAGATACATCCAAGGTATTGCACATACAAATAGTTCATTTATTCTTTTTACAAAATTGTTACATAAACGATACACATATTTTCATGGTATGTGCAATATTTTGATATATTCATATAATGTATAATGATCAAACCAGGGCGATTGGGGTATCCATCACCTCAAACATTTATCTTCTCTTCATGCTTCACATTTTTCTCTTCTAGCTAGTTTGAAATAGACAAGAGATTATTATCAACCATAGTCACTGTACTGAACTATTGAACACTAAGTCTTATTCATTTTATCTAACTGAATTTTTATACCCATTAATCAACTTCTCCTCATCCCCTCTCCCCTCTCTGCTTCCTGGCCTCTGATAACCATAAATTCATTTTCTATTTTCATGAAAACCTTTTTTAGCTCCCACACATGAGTGAGAATATGTGATATTTGTATTTTTGTGCCTGGTTGTTTAACTTAACATAATGACCTCCAGTTTCATCCATATTGCTGCAAGCGACAGGATTTCTTTTTTTATGGCTGAATAATATTCCATTGTGTGTATATACAGCACATTTTCTTTTCTTTCTTTCTTTTTTTTTTTTTTTTGAGACAGAGTCGTGCTCTCTTGCCCAGGCTGGAGTGCAGTGGCGCAATCTTGGCTCACTGTAAGCTCCACCTCCCAGGTTGATGCCATTCTCCTGCCTCAGCCTCCCAAGTAGCTGGGACTACAGGCGCCTGCCACCACGCCCGGCTAATTTTTTGTATTTTTAGTAGAGACGGGCTTTCACCGTGTTAGCCAGGATAGTCTCGATCTCCTGGCCTCTTGATCTGCCCGCCTCGGCCTCCCAAAGTGCTGGGATTATAGGCGTGAGCATATAGCACATTGTCTTTATTCATTATCTGCGGATAGGCACTTAGGTTGATTCCATATTTTGGCTATTGTGAATAGTGCTGAAATAAATATGAGTGTAGATATTTCTTTGATACATTGGTCTCCATTGTTTTGGATATTTACCCAGTTGTGGGATTGCTGGATCATAAGGTAGTTCTATTTTCAGTTTTTTGAGGAATCTCCCTACTGTTCTTTATAGTGGCTGTGTTAATTTACATTCTACCAACAGTGTATGAGAGTTCCCCTTTCTCCACATTCTCACCAGCATCCATTATTTCCTGTCTTTCAATTAAGAGCCATTTTAACTGGGGTGAGATGATATCTCATTGTGATTTTCCCTGATGATTAGTGATGTTGAGCATCTTATTCATGTACCTGTTGGCCGTTTGTATGTATTCTTTTAAGAAATGTCTACTTAAAAGAATGTAGTTGGATTACTTGGAGGGTTTCTTTTTCTATTGAGGTGTTTGACTTCCTTGCATATTCTTGTTATTAATCCCTTATCAGATGGATGGTTTGCAAATATTTTCTCCCATTCTGTATGTCGTCTCTTCACTTTGTTGATTGTTTCCTTTGCTGTGAAGAAGCTTTTTTGCTTGATATAACCCCATTTGTTTATTTTTGCTTTTGTTCCCTGTGCTTTTAAGGTCTTACTCAAAAAGCCTTTGCCCAAACCGATGCCCTGGAGCATTTCTTCAGTGTTTTCTTTTAGTAGGTTCATAGTTTCAGGTCTTGAAGTCTTTAGTTCATTTTGATTTGATTTTTGTGTGCTCAGAGATAGGAGTCTAGCTTTATTCTTTGGCATATGGTTATGCAATTTTCCCAGCACCACTTATAAAAGAGACTGCCCTTTCCCCATTTTGGCCTCTTTGTCAGAAATAAGTTGGCTGTAAATTTATGATTTATTTCTGGGTTCTCTATTTTGTTTCATTGGTCTTTGTGTCTTTTTTTAAGCCAGTACCATGCTGTTTTAGTTACTTGGCTTTGTACTGTATTTTGAAGTCAGATAGTGTGATGGCTCCAACCGTGTTCTTTTTTGCTTAAGATTGCATTGGCTATTCAGGGTCTTTTGTGAATTTTTAGAAATTTTAGAATTTTTAAAAATATTTCCATGAAGAAAGTCATTGGTATTTTGATAGGGATTGCGTTGAGTCTGTAAATCACTTTGGGTAGTCTTGACATTTTAATATATTAATTCTTCCAATCCATGAGCATGGAATATCTTTCCATTGTTTTGTCTTCTTCAGTTTCTTTCATCAGTGTTTTATAGTTTTCCTTGTAGCCATCTTTCACTTGGTAAAATGTGTACCTACATATTTTATATTTTTATAGCTATTGTAAATGGGATTGCTTTCTTGGTTTCTTTTTCAGATTGTTTGCTTTTGTCATATAAATGCTACTGATTTTTGTATGTTGGTTTTGTATTCTACAACTTTACTGAATTTATCAGTTCTAATTTGGTGGAGTCTTTAGGTTTTTCTAAATGCAAGATTATGTTCTTTTATATTTAAAGACAAGGATAATTTGACTTTCTTTTCCATTTAGATGCCCTTCATTTCTTTCTCTTGCCTAATTACTCTGGCTAGGACTTCCAGTACTACACTGAATAAAAGCAGTGACAGTGGGCATCCTTGTCTCGTTCCAGATCTTAGAGGAAAGACTTTCAATTCAGGGGAAGCATGCTTTTAGATAAGCATTTGTAAATTCCCAAATCAAAGGACTATGGCACTACCTGCTTACTCCCACTCAAATCTAAAGCTGATGACCAGGTGGGGTAGTCCCATCCTCCAGCATCTTGTGCCTCGACGGCGGCTTCTCCAGTGGCTCGCGTGTGAGATGTCCGGTTTCATCAGGAGATGGCTGGTTGTTGCAGCTGCCAAGAGGATTGTGTTGTGGAGCTGTTGCTATAGAGAAAATCTGATTACATTCAAACTCAAGCTCATTAAATCAGAATTTTCTTTTTCCTCAAGGCTGGAGAATGTCACTAGGAGGCCCTTCCTCTTTCTACCTTCTTCAGGAAGGTAAATGTTCAACAGGGCTCTGTCTGAGCATGAAAAGAATGCCTTGTTCCTTCTGATCCCAGCTAGCTGCTCGGAATATGACTCACCAGGAAGTGAGAGTGAGAAATTGATATGGTTGGGGCAAGTGCAAATACTCGCAGACAGTCTGATTCACAGGTAGTGCCTTCTCCTTTTTGTAGCACTCTCTGTGCCACGAGTCATACCTATGCATATTAGTCAGGGGTCTCCAGAGAAATAGCCAAGAGGATGAGTCTACATACAGAGAAAGACACTTATTTTAGGGAACTGGTTTATGCAGTTGTGGAGTTTGGCGAGATCAAAGTCAGTAAGGTAGGTCAGCAGGCTGGAGACCCAAGGGAGAGACGCAGTTTAAGTCTGAAGGCCACCTGCTGGCAGAATTCCTTCTTGCTCAGAGGAGGTCAGGCTTTGTTCTGTTAAGACTTTAACTGATTAGATGGGACCCACCCACATTTGATGGAGGGCAGTCTGTTTTACTCAAAGTCAGCTGGGGAATTTTTTTTTTTTTTTGAGACAGAGTCTCACTCTTTCACCCAGGCTGCAGTGCAGTGACGCAGTCTTGGCTCACTGCAACCTCTGCCTCCCAGGCTGAGATCCTCTTGGCCTCAGCCTCCCAGAGCAGCTGGGACTACAGGCATGCACCACCATGCCTGGCTAATTTTTGTATTTTTTTGTAGAGACAGGGTTTTGGCATGTGGTGGTCTCAAACTCATGGGCTCAAGCAGTCCTCCTGCCTTGGACTCCCAAAGTGCTAGGATTATAGGCATGAGCCACCACAACCACACCAGGCTAATATTTATCTATCTATCTGTCTGTCTGTCTGTTTGTCTGTCTATCTATCTGTCTATTTTGGTAGAGACGGGGTTTCACCATGTTGCCCAGACTGGTCTCAAACTCCTGGATTCAAGTGACCCTCCTGCCTTGCTCTCGCAGAGCTGGGATTATAGGTGTGAGCCACTGCGTCCAGCCTTCAAAGTGTGATTTAGATGTTAATCTTACCTAAAAAACGACTTCACAGAAACATCTAGAATAATGTTTGACCAAATCTCTGGGTGTCATGGACTGGTCACGTCAACACATAAAAATAACCTTCACACTGTGTTTATTCTAAACATGCTCACAGCGGTGGGGGCTTTCGTGTGAAGGGCATGGACCCTGGGAGGCCTGGATGTGAGTCTTTCCTCCTTCATTTTCTAGGAGTGTAACCTTAGCTTCTGCATGCCTCTGTGGTCTTGTAAACACACTAGCCATTTATTGAGCCCTCTGTCTGTACTGAGCATGGTGGATTTGTGATTCTCCCTGAGCTTAAAGACAGGATGTTTTATGGGACTAACCCAGGGTTGTACAGCTGCTAAGTGGGGCCTTGAATCCAGTTCTGGCCCTCCGAGGTCACAAGGCTGGCTGAGGATTTATTAAAATAAGGTGCAGGGGTCCGGCACACTGGCTCATGCCTGGAATCTCAGCACTTTGGGAGGCCAAGGCAGGCAGATCGCATGAGCCCAAGAGTTCCAGACCAGCCTGGGCAACATAGTGAAACCCCAGCTCTACAAAAAATACAAAAATTAACCAGGTGTATTGATGCATGCGTGTAGTTCCAGCTACTCAGGAGGCTAAGGTGGGAGGATCGCTGGAGCCCAGGAGGTCAGGGCTGTAGTGTGAGTTGAGATGGTGCCACTGCAGTCCAGCCTGGGTGACAGAGTGAGACTGTGTCTCAAATAAATAAATAAATAAGGTGCAGGTGTGTTGAATACCAAGTTGGGAATGGTGGTAATGAATCCGGACTCAGAGGGTCTAAGGTCATGATGATGGTAGTGACAATGACCATAACCGACACTCACTGGGCATTTGCTGTGCCAGTCAGTTGTCTGAGTTCTTCACAGGCACTAACTCATTTAATCCTCACAACAACCCCCCAAGGTGGGCACTGCTGTTATCCTCATTTTCCTGAAAATTGAGGCACAACTTACAAAATGTATCCGAGGTTTCCTTTCTTCTCCCAGCCACCCCCACCTCATCTCTTTGGCTGCTCTAGGCTCTGCAAAGCCTGTCTCATGCCCTTCCAGCTGGAATATCCATTTATGCTCCCTGTGAGTTCATATTCCAAGTAAGGTTTAGGGTTCCATGGCCAAACTCCTGCACTGAGGTGAAGTGGGCAAATACCTCCCTCTCCTTTTCCTGGGTCACATCAGAACCCTTTTGCTGGGTGGTTGTGGATACTTCATTGTCTCATCAGCGTCTGGATCTTTCAGGCTTGTAGGGGCCAGGCCACAATGAGCGATATGGTTTGGCTGCGTCCCCACCCAAATCTCATCTTGATTTGTAGTTCCCATAATCCCCAGGTGTTGTGGGACGAACTTGGCAGGAGGTAATTGAATCATGGGAGCAGTTACCCCCATGCTGTTCTCCTGATAGTGAGTGAGTTCTCATGAGATCTGATGGTTTTATAAGGGGGTCTTTTACCCTTTGTTTGGTACTTCTCCTTGCTGCCGCCATGTGAAGAAGGACATGTTTGCCTCTCATTCATCTTCCACCATGATTGTAAGTTTCCTGAGGCCTCCCCAGCCATGCTGAACTGTGAGTCAATTAAACTTATTTCATTTATAAATTACCCAGTCTTGGGTATGTCTTTATTAGCAGCATGAGAACGGACTAATACAGGGAGCCACACATGCACTGGGCAGTTGGTTTGGGTGGCACAGGCTGAGCCTGGGAGCCGCAGTCACTGCATGGTGGTTAAGAGTTGTGCTCTGAGACCATGGCCTAGTTTTGCTCCCCCCTCCCAGAGGAGCAAGATGCGTGACCTTGGACACATGACTTGACTCTCTGAGGCCAACTTTCTCGTCCAGAAAATGGGGAGGCTGGGCACGATAGCTCATGCCTGAAACCCCAGTACTTCGGAGGTCAAGGCGGGAGGATTGCTTGAATCCAGGAGTTTGAGACCAACCTGGGCAACAGAGGGAGACCCTGTTTCTAGAAAAAACACAAAAATTAGCTGGGCATGGTGGCACATACCTATAGTCCCAGCTACTTGGAAGGCTGAGGTGGAAGGATCACTTGAGCCTGGAGAGGTTGAGGCTGCAGTAGGCCACGATCACACCACTGCACTCCAGCCTGGACAACAGAGTAAGATCCTGTCTCGAAAATAAATAAATAAATAAATAAATAGGGAAAAGAGTAGGCCCTACCTTGAACTTACCAAGATTGGATAAGATACTGTCTCTGAAGCCCTAAGCACAGTGCCTGCCTGACACATAACCAGTGCTCCAAAAATGGTAGCTATTTTTATTAGGCATTTCATAAATGCCACATGGATATCTTTTGGTTGACTCTTTGCTTGTTCTAGATTATTTTTCAGGTCACTGCTTGCTGAGTTGTCCTCTGGTCACTGGGAATATATTTATTTTGTTGTTCTTCCGTTGAACAGAACAGCTGGCAGAATGGTTTTCAGTAGCCATGCCAAAAACTCAGTGAACGCCAGCACAGGTACAGGGCTCTGAGAATGTCGGCTCAGAGAGAGTCCCCTGGAGCCCAGCTCTGAGAATAGCATTAATGCTTTTGAACAGGCGATGACATTGGGTTGCTGGCTCTCCAAACGATGTGGGGAGACACGTGGAGAGTTCAGATTGATTTGCCAAGATGTTTGGGAGCATTTGGGAACACAGGCGCGGATGCTGGCCCAGCCCCAGCGCCTGTCAGCCAGGCACAGCCAGGCCTTTGATGCAGGCCCTCCTGAGCCCAGAGCCAAGCTGCCGCTTGGAGGAGAAATTCCCAGGACAGGCATCTGGGGGAGAAAGCTGCTCGCAGGTTGTCAGGACTCATTCCCTCCCAGGACAGGCATCTGGGGGAGAAAGCTGCTCGCAGGTTGTCAGGACTCATTCCCTCTGAGTGAGACTGATGGATACTCATGGAGGCCAGGGACACAGAAGCCGGTGATGACTTCCAGGTTCTTGCTGCAGGGAGGCATGGGCTGTGGGGATCTCCATGTCGTCTGGGGTGCAACTGCCCAGTGGGCAGATGGGAGGAGTGGGTGGACCTGCAGGCAGCTTGGGAAGGCCAGGCTTGGAAGAGCCACCCTGCCCGACAGCAGTTGTGTGATCTCCGCGTCGCAATGCAGAGGCACAGGTCCTCTAAGACTGGTGACTCTCACACTGTTGAGAGGGACTGTCCATTCCATTCCATTCCCTGACACGTGTATTTTCTCTGCAGGGAATATCGCAGCCTTTCTGCACTTCAGCACTATACCTGAGGGCCGTTTTAGATAGCAAGATGACCGGGAGAAACTACAAAAACGCAAAAACCATGGCAGTAACATGACATTTGTAGCTACAAATCCATTTTAGAGAGTAGAGCAGTTCGCAAAGACAGAATCCGGGAATTCACCCACTCTCTGAAATGTATTTGTATGTCCAGAATCAGTGCTCGTCTTTCGTGGAGGTGCCCAAAGCGGCATCAAGTCTGAGCAGCCGGACGCGCACGTTCCCAGCGGAGGTGAAACGAGGCAATGGGTCTCGGCCTTCTGCTTCAGCTCTCAAACTATAAATAAGTGTCCTTTCCGCAGCCTACTTAGTGTCCCTTTTTTTTTTTTTTTTTTTTTTTTTTTTTTTTTTTTTTTTTGCATTTGTGTGCTTTCTGTCAGTGATCTTGCTGTTTAAAACAGCCTCCAAGCAGAGTCTGGAAGTGCAGAAAGGCTGTGATGTTCCTTGCAGAGAAAGTACATGTGTTCAGTAAGCTTCGTTCGGGGATGAGTTACAGCGCTGCTGGCTATGAGTTCAGTGTTAGTGAGTCATCAGTGCCTATTCAGTAAAATGTCCTTAGACAGAAACACACATGAAACAAGGGTCAAGGGTATGTATTGGTTGGTTGGCAAAAATTTGTAACCAGAGGTTTGCAGGAACCTAACCCTATTTCCCCAAAAAGCAGTGATTCAGTATTCACTAATTCAGTGTTGACCACAACTTCATAGAATATCATACTGTGAATGATGAAAATCAACTGTATTTCGTTTGGACAATGGGGATAAACTGGGTTGTGTAGTCACTCAAGACCTGACTCAAAGACACTTCCACCAGGAAGCCTCCCGTGGTCACACCAGCCTCCAAGGATCATTTCCCACGCATACCACCTCACCCCACAATATGTATTGTGTTTACCATTGGTTTCACATTTGACATGGACTGCAAGATATTTGTCACACTTCCCATAGGCCTTCTGTTATTGTGTGTCAATACCACAAGCTCCTTGAAGACTGAGGATGTGTCTAAGATAATGTCTCCACTCATAGCAGGCAATATTGTAAGTGCTTGATTCTTTGAACAAACATTTTATTCAGTAATGTGTTTGTTGGATCATTCGTTTTTTTTTTTTTTTGAGACAGAGTCTGGCTCTGTCGCCCAGGCTGGAGTGCAGTGGCACCATCTCAGCTCACTGCAAGCTCCGCTTCCTGGATTCATGCCATTCTCCTGCCTCAGCCTCCTGAGTAGCTGGGACTACAGGCGCCCGCCACCACGCCCAGCTAATTTTTTTTTTTAGATGGAGTCTCGCTCTGTCGCCCAGGCTGGAGTGCAGTGGCGCTATCTGGGCTCACTGCAAGCTCTTTCTCCCGGGTTCACGCCATCCTCCTGCCTCAGCCTCCCGAGTAGCTGGGACTACAGATGCATGCCGCCACGCCGCTAATTTTTTGTGTTGTTAGTAGAGATGTGGTTTCACCGTGTTAGCCAGGATGGTCTCGATCTCCTGACCTCGTAATCCGCCTGCCTCGGCCTCCCAGAGTGCTGGGATTACAGGTGTGAGCCACCGCACCCGGCTGTTGGATCCATTCTTTTAGTGAACCAATATGCAGGACTGAATGAATGAATGGATGATGTGCTTACTGAACACCTGCCATGTGCCAGATGCCCACAGGAGGATGCAGAGTTGTGGGTGCTGCAATAGCAGGGAGTGGAAAGGAGGTGCCACCCCTATCTTAGGGAGGGAAGCCAGAGGAATTTGACGAGCAGTTGGAAAAGTGCAGGGACAGCATGCCAGGCAGCAGGAATAGCGCGTGCAAAGGCCTGGAGCCGCAGGCAAGCAGGCATATTCAGGAGCCAAGTGGCTAGCCGTCCAGGTGCGTGTAGGGAGAGGAAACACAGGTGCAGCTGGCCATGCATTTTCATGCTGAAGAGTCCCGAGTGAAGAAGAACCTTTGAGGGGGTTATGCATGCCGTGGTTTTGAGTTTGCACTTCATACTTTTGTGCTCAGTGAACTCAGCAGCAGATGCCCGTAGTTCAGAACAGGTATCTGCTCTGTGCTGGCCCCGCCTGGGAGTGGGGGTGGGCCCTGTGCAAGTGATCTCCTCTCCCAGCCCCCAGCCAGGCACAAAACAGGATTCCCAAACAGATCAACCTCTCGTTTTCCTGGCCTGCTCCCAGCAGCTCTGTGGGAACTACAGTCTGTCTCATTTCCTCCCAGATATTTCTTGAAACTCCAGGAAGGGCCCAGGAAGAGGTGGGTGGGGGTGTCCTCCGTGTCCTCGTAAAGTGCACATTCTGTCACCCCGGAGGTTTGTCCATGCACATTTCCTCCTCTGCTCTGGCGCCCAAGGTCATCCCTGGTGATGGGGAGCCAGTGGACTTCCAGGGTCCAGTCTGCTGTCAGCTCTGTTGCGTCTCCCAACCAAACAAATGTGTTCACCCCTCCATTGCCGCTGACACTGGGGAGGAGCAGTGGTTGTCTGTACCACTGACGCTAGGAGGCCAGCCCACAGCTTTCCCAGCCTTGCTGGCCGGCGCAGCCCCCGCTCCAACCTGCCATGCAGCACCAACCCCCTGAGTGCACACCCCACACACAGATGCATACAGCACACCACACCACACATAAACACACACAACACATCACACATACATACAAATACACTCTCCACACACACATACCACACCACACACCATACACACAAACACACCCTCCACACACTCACAAACCACACATACACACATATCCTCCACATACACATGCACCCTCCAGACACACACCACACACCACACATAAACACACACAACACATCACACATACATACAAATACACTCTCCACACACACACACCACACACCATACACACAAACATATCCTCCACATACAAACCATACATACACACATATCCTCCACATACACATACACCCTCCAGACACACACCACACACCACACATAAACACACACAACACATCACACATACATACAAATACACTCTCCACACACACACACACCACACACCATACACACAAACATATCCTCCACACACTCACAAACCACACATACACACATATCCTCCACATACACATACACCCTCCAGACACACACCACACACCACACATAAACACACACAACACATCACACATACATACAAATACACTCTCCACACACACACACACCACACACCATACACACAAACATATCCTCCACACACTCACAAACCACACATACACACATATCCTCCACATACACATACACCCTCCAGACACCACACACCGCACATAAACACACACAACACATCACACATACATACAAATACACTCTCCACACACACACACACCACACACCATACACACAAACATATCCTCCACACACTCACAAACCACACATACACACATATCCTCCACATACACATACACCCTCCAGACACACACCACACACCACACATATATACCCTCCACACACAAACCACAGATACACACATATACCACACACACACTCTCCACACACAAACACATCCAAACCACACAGACCACACACACACCACACATACACATACACACCCTTCACACACACCACAGATACACACATATACCACACACAAACTCTCCACACACAACCACACCACACATACAAACACATCCACACCACACAGACCACACACATACATAGACACCCTCCACACACACACCACACACCACACATACACACACACTCTCCACAAACACACCACATACCACACAGACCACATACACATACACACCCTCCACACACACCACACCTACACACACACTCTCCACACACACACACCACACCCCATACACACAAACACACCCTCCACACACTCACAAACCACACACACATATCCTCCACGTACACGTGCACCCTCCACACACACACCACACACCACACACACTCTCCACACACACACACCACATACCACACAGACCACATACACATACACACCCTCCACACACACCACACCTACACACACACTCTCCACACACAAACACCACATCACACACCATACACACAAACACACCCTCCACACACTCACAAACCACACATACACACATATCTTCCACATCCACATACACTCTCCACACACCACACACCACACATGCACACTCTCCACGCACACTCTCCACACACACATCATAGATACACACATACACCACACACACACTCTCCACACACAACCACACCACACATACAAACACATCCACACCACACAGACCACACACACATACCACATGTACACATACACACACCCCTACACACACACCACAGATACACACCTATACCACACACAAACACACTCTCCACACACAACCACACCACACATACAAACACATCCACACCACACAGACCACACACACATACCACACATACACATACACACCCTCCACACACACCACAGATACACATCTATACCACACACAAACACACTCTCCACACACAACCACACCACACATACAAACACATCCATACCACACAGACCACACACACATACCACACATACACATACACACACCCCTACACAAACATACCATACACCACACACCACACATATCCTCCACACAAACGCACACCACATACCACACAGACCATATACACATACCCTCCACACCACACACCACACATACACACACACTCTTCACACACAAACACACCACACATACAAACACACCCTCCACACACCACATATACACATACACACCCTCCACACACACCACATACCACACACACACACACACACTCTCCACACACAAACACATACCACACATACATACAAACACACCCTCCACACACACATCATCCACCATACATTCACACACACCCTCTGCACACAAACACAACATACACCATACAGAGCACCCACATATACCACGCATACACATACACCCCACACACAAACACATATACCACACACACACCACACATACACACACCCCACATATCACAAATACATACATATACATCATACATATACACCCACCATGCACACCACACACACCACACATACACACACCCCACATATCACAAATACATACATATACATCATACATATACACCCACCATGTACACCACACACACCACATCATATGCACTATGCATGCATATACACACACCCCACATATACACAACACTACGTGCATATCATGTCCCCACACGAACACACATACACACTGCACATGTGCTGCACAGACATTCCCCACACCCCACATAAGCACACACACCTCACTCATACCACCTAGTCTGCACACTCGCACCACACTCATGCACACGGCCCCCACATGTACACACACCACACACTCACACACACCACACCCCCGTGCCCAGCACGTGGCCTGCACACTCACAGGAGGTGTGCTCTGCTGCCGGGCTGTCGCGCACCCCCGTGCTCCTCATGGCAGAGCGGTCTCCTGGCAGGGCTGTCTTTTTGGCTCCTGCCCTCTTTGCCAGAGGTCACTTGGCCTGAGGCTCAGGGTCAGGCCGGAGGAGGTCCTGACCAGCGCTGGTGGATGTCAGCCACACGGGCAACCTCCATGTTCTCAGTCTCCCCTTCCCTCCACACTGGGCTCTTCCAGGGGGTCCGGTGAACCAAGCCCACTTCCATTCCCTCTTCTCTTGGGGGCGCCGATGCCTGGGAGCCTCTCAGTTCCTGGCCTGCAGAAACCTGGGTGGCTTCTCCCACCGGCCCGTCAGACAGGGCTTTCCTGTGGGTGGAACAGTCTGTTAGGGAAAATGGAGTCATGTCATCTGCCCTTGGAAGAGGGTTTTCAGGAGACAGCGGGCTTCCGGGAGGGACGAGCAGAGAGCGGAGATGCCTCTGCAGGTCTTGGGCAGCGTGGTGGTGAGAACACGTGAAGCGGCTGTCACGGAAGGCAGGCCGATGGCTCTGTGGTCCCGTTCTCACCGCAGCGCCTCGGGCCACGGGCATCGCTGCATTCTGTGGGTGAGAAGAGGGAGTGCCAGGCCGCCTCTTCGTGTACCGGAGCTGCTGTGGCCGAGCACCCCAGACTGGGGGCTTTCTTGGCAGATGTTGACTTCCTCCCGGTTCTGGAGGCTGGAAGTCTGAAATCAAGGTGTTGGCAGGGTTGCTTTTTTCTGAGGCTGTGAGGGAAGGACCTGTCCCGGGCCTCTCTCCGTGGCATGTAGCTGGCCGCCTTCTCTCTGTCTTCACTTGGACTTTCCCCTGGGTGTGTCTGTGTCCTATTCTCTTCTTACAAGAACACCAGTCCTATTGGGTAGGACCCACCCTGATGACCCCGCTTTGACTTGATCACCTCCGTAAAGACTCTGTCTCCTCACAGTCTGAGGCTCTGTGGGTTAGAGCTTCAGCATATGAATTCTGGCAGGGTGGAGGGGGCATGATTCAGTGCGCAACAGAGAGGTCAAGTGATTTACCATTGACTGCACAGCTGGATGGTGGAGCTGAGAGAAGAGCCGACTTCTGCAGGACTCCAAAGAGTGAGGAGGGCCAGGGCAGCCTCCCATCTGCAGCCTCCTGGGAGGGGTTGTCTCCGTGGCCTTTTGCTCCTGTAGGGGTGGTTGTGAGGAAGCACTTGATGGGAAAGGATGGGATAGAGCGGAACCCTCCCATCCCTGCAGATTCCGTTTATCCTTAGCTCCGGGAACACTCCATGTTCCAATCAGAAGGACCGGCAGTGCCAGGGAAACTATTCTTTCTGCTAAACATACTTGAAGATTGATGTTGAAAACAAAGAAATTTGGGAGTCAAGTTCTAGTTCTGAAACTTCTTAGCAGTATGGTCCTCAGCACATGCCCCGAACCTCTTTTTTTTTAATGGTGAGATGGGAAAAATAATGCCTGTCTGTTGGGCTTCGCGGTGGCAAGTGACGGAACCTAACTGGAACTAACCTTAGCACAGAGGGGACTAAGCTGCTTATGGCCTTCAAGGAAGAGATATGGAACACGCCGCTGGCTGGTCAGGAATGCAGCTGGCCCCAGTGGTAAAAAAAGTAATAATAATAATAATAACCAGGGCCTCGGGCACTGCTGACTCTTGTACTCTTGCCTCTGCCCCTCTCTACAGTCTGTCCAGTTCTCTCTTATTCTCTGAACCTACTTTCTCTACCAAGTGGGAAATGAGGCCTCCTTTAACCGCCAAGTTCTCGTCTCGTGGCTTCAGTCATGGGAGAGATTCCTGAGTCCAGATCTCTCAGGGAAGGAGCTCATTGGCTCAGCATGGGTCCTGCCTCCTCTAAGTCAGTCCAGCTGGGACTGGGAGGGCCGGGGGGCTGAGATGCGGCAGAGACAAGGCCTAGGACTTGGAAGTCTTACTAGGACATGGTAGCTCCACATCCCAGACAGCCACGTGGGAGCAAAGAGGCAGGCTGCAAGAGGAAGGGAGTTTGAACACGCTATCATGGAAAGAATTAAACCAGGTGTGTGCCTGAGCACCTGCAGCTGGCTTCAGAAATGCAAGCTTCCTCGCCCTCCCACCCACGCCTTTAAATAATACAAGTTAATTGAAAGAGATTAATTTGAATTAATGAGATTCTATTAAAATATTTTTAACAGTTAAGTAGATAATTATTCTACGAACAAAACAAATGGCTCCTGCAGGGTCTATGTCAATGAATAGACACCTTCATTTACAGTTGGGATCCTTCACCTCCAAGAGAATGATGTAAATCTATTATTTGCAGAGGATTAATTAAGAGGGAAATGAATAAAAACAGTAACAAACAGGTCCTCGTCTAGATGCAGCAGGCAGTTGACAGCAGGCACTGGACAGTTGTTTCGATGCAAAGTGTAAATAATGTATTTTGCCCTTGCCTTTGCCTGCTCAGACTCTAACGCGTGCAAACATCAACCCAGGATGAAAGATCACACATTCTGATTTAACGGAGCTTTATGAATAATGACCTCATTGTATTAAATACATTTGGTCCGAAGAAACCGCTGGGTGACATTTAAGGCTCTCTCATCAAAGCGCCCCTCCCCCATCTGTGTCCCCTTTCTGTCTGTCAAGGAGCCTGGGCTTAACCAGCCTCAGAACACATCATTCATCATTAGATGCCCCCCAGCCTTTGCCCTTGCTGTTCCCAACATGGAGAATGCTCTCTCTCCCCTTCCCTGTCTGCTAACACCGCACGGGGCCTTCAGGCTCCTGCTCCGATTCTGCCCTTGACCCAGGAGGCTTAGTGGCTCTGTCCACTGACAGCCCTTCTCCTGCCATCCCCAGTTTTCCCATGTCTGTTTTCCCAGCACGATGTGAACCAGGGCCCTACATTTGGCAATTTCTCTCCCATCCCAGCCTAGACACACGCCATGTTCAGTTCCATTTTGAAATGAGCAAATGAAGGGCTCTAGCCAGGAGTCACCTGGTCTTCTGGCCATGTAAGTGTCTTGCACGGTTCCACGTGGGGTGGATATTGACGAGATGGTTGTGCAGAGCCTCACTCAGCATGCTGGTGGCAGTTACCCTGGTGTGGGCCCAGCAGCAGGTGGGAGGTACTCCAGGAGGCCAGCTCCTTCACAGGGAGCAAACTGTGTCAAAACGTGTTCACAAAGAAGGTGTTACAGTGCTTCTTAGTGTCAAGCACTGCAATTATCTCTTGAGTCACAGAGTCGCTGGTAGCAATTTCCTCAGCCAAGATTCATTGTTGCTGACAAAACAAGGAGGATTCCATCCCATTAAACATTCATGAAGCCTGATCAGTCTGTGCTCTTTTGTGAATAGAACTGGGTTTTAAATGACGCAGGGAGTGCTGTGAAGTCCTTCCCAACTGGGGGCCCAGGAGTGGGTGGCGGGCCTCGGTTGGGGGTGCCCATGGTGAGGACAGTGTGGGGGCTTTGTTTCCCATATGCTCACCCATATAACTACCCTGCTCAAATTACCCCAGTTCTGAACTTACCCATATTCTGCCCACTTCTAGCTGTATGACTGCAGACAAGTTCCTTAACCTTTCTGTGCCTCAGTTTCTTCATTTGTAAAATGAGGATAAGGATAGTAGCTGCCTCATAGGGTTAAAAGAATGTGGATAAAAGGAATTAATTTAGGCAAAGAGCTTATACTGGTACTGTCAGTTCTGCTCTAACGTGGCACGTGTGCTCCTAAACATCGCCACACTCATACACAAAAATAAGAGAAAATAGCACTGGAGTGCAGTACTCAAAAACTTCATGAGGGACGCATTAAAAAAAGATGGGAACCTAGTAAAAACAATAGAACTGTTGAGTGGTTAAGAAATGCATCAGTACTACACTAAAAACGGCACTGACTTGAGGAAGGGCCTGAAGCTTGCTCCTGAAGTGGGCGTGGGAGGGGTGTGGCTTGTGAATTGTGAAAGGGTGGAAGGAAGGTAACCCGATAGAAATCAGACAGAAAGCTGTGTATTCATTTGCTAAGGCTGCTGGAACAAGTACCATACTGCCTCCTTCTCTGCAGGGGATACGTTCCAAGAGCCCCCAGGGATGCCTGAAACTGCAGATAGTGCAGAACCCTATATATACTATGCTTTTTCCTGTATACATATGTATGATAAAGTTTAATTTATAAATTAGGCACAGTGAGAGATTAACAGCAATGACTAATGAAATCAAACAATGATAACAAGACACTGTACTAAAAGTCAGGTGAATGTGCTCACCCTCTCTCTCAGAACATCTTCTTGTACCATACTCACCTATTTACAGACCCCGGATGACTGCTAGCAACTAAAATCATAGAAATAGAAACTGCAGGTGGGAGGAACTACCGTACCCCAGTTTGGGTGGCTTAAACAACAGAAATGTATTTTCCCATAGCGCTGGAGGCTGGAAGTCCAAAATCAAGGTGACAGCAGGAGGCTTCCTCTGGAGTGCTCTCCTTGGCTTGCAGATGGCCTTCCCCTGCCCCTCCTCTCATGGTCATCCCTCTCTGTGCACGCACCCCTGGTGTTTCCTTGCGTGTTCAGTTGTCCTCTTCTTATAAGAACACTGTCAGGTTGAATTAGAGCAACTGTGAAAGGCCTCGTTTTAACTGAATCACTTCTTTAAAGATTCTATCTCCAGGCCAGGTGGGGTGGCTCCATCCCAGCACTTTGGGAGGCCAAGGTGGGAGGATCACTTGAGCCCAGGAGTTCAAAACCAGCCTAGTCAACATAGCGAGACCCTGTCTCTACAAAAGAAAATATTTTAAATTAGCCAGGCATAGTGGCACACACCTGGCTACTGGGGAGACTGAGTCCAGAGGATCACTTGAGCCCTGGGAAGTTGAGGCTGCAGTGAGCCGTAATCGCACCACTGCACTCCAGCCTGAGTGACAGAGCAAGACTCCGTCTCAAAAAATTTTTACAAAGATCCTATCTTGAGTAGTATTGTCACATTCTGGCTCCTTGGGTTAGGACTTGAACATCTGGATTGTGGGAGGGTGGGGGAGGGCACCGTTCAGCCCATAACACGTCACAGAATTTGATGTGGATGGAGTGCCTCATAATACACACAAGGAACCAAGGGGGCTGGTGGACGTGCAAGTGTGTGTGCACGAAGCTGTGGTGTGTTAGGAGCAGGTGTATTCCTACACAGCTCCACTCTGCTCATCAGCTGGGTGCAGAGCTTTATGAATTCTATGCCCGTCTAGTGTTTCTCAGGGATGAAATTGTACATCAGCAAATGCCAAGTTTATGTCATGCTTAAATTTTTCCCTACTATGTCAGTTGCTTTGGAACCAATTTGCATTTTCTTTTTTTTTTTTTTCTTTTTTTTGAGACGGAGTCTTGCTCTGTTGCCTAGGCTGGAGTGCAGTGGTGTGATCTCGGCTCACTGCAAGCTCCACCTCCCAGGTTCACGCCATTCTCCCGCCTCAGCCTCCCGAGTAGCTGGGACTACAGGCGCCCGCCACCACACCCAGCTAATTTTTTGTATTTTTAGTAGAGACGGGGTTTCACTGTGTTAGCCAGGATGGTCTTCGTCTCCTGACCTCGTGATCCACCTGTCTCGGCCTCCCAAAGTGCTGGGATTACAGGCGTGAACCACCGCACTGGGCTGCAATTTGCGTTTTCTACCAAGTGTCCTAGCAGAACTGGCTGTGCCTGCTGCCTAGTGAGTGCTGTACACTGCTGATCTTGCGGGGTGGCCTTGGCTCCTGGGTCACAGGTGGGGCTGGGTCTGCCCCAAGCACATCATCCTCACAGCGGCACAATGGGTGAGAAAGGACAGCTGGGATCATGACCCCCATTGCGTAGATGGGGACAAAGGTCCAGACCTGAGACTCTGAGACTCAGAGACTCACACAACAGTGCTGCTGCTAGGAGGGGACCCCAGGCCCTTTCCATCTTGACAGGGGTTCTCAGATCTGCCCGTGGGTAGAAATGGCCCACAGTGAGCTATTAACATACAGATTCCCAGGCTTCTCCAGTTGGCCTTTGGATCTTGTCAGTCAGGGCCTGGGCCTAAAAAACTGTGTTAATGAGCCCCCCAGGTCATTCTTATGACATGACTGGGCCTTGTTAGGTGACATTGTCCTCCGTCTCCCTGCATGCGAGACTTGATCCATATACGTAATTATGATGCTAAAGATGTATAAAATGTGATTTCCTGTGTGAATAAGCCATCCTTCCTGAGGGGGGAATGTCTCACCACCAAGCTGACCTTAGTCCCTGGCAGGTTATGTGGACCGTGCACAGTGCTTGGGCCGTGGAGTGAAACTCTGTACTCTTGCTCCCTGACTGTGAGATCTTGGGCAAGTCACAACCTGGAAGGGTAAGAGCTTTGAGTCCCATTTTACAGATGTGTAAACCGAGGCATCCATGAGCTAATTTATAGAAAGCACTCCACTTCGTGCAGGCGCAAGCTTCCTTCCTCAATCCCTTTGTCCTTTCCAATGTGGGTGGTCAGGGGCCACAGTGGGCATGGAGCTCAGGAGGGCTTTTGGAGGGGAAGTTGCCTGGAGTTTGCCAAACTGCCAAAGTCCACACAAGACCACTCTTGTTTCTGGCACCAACTGCAAGTTCAGGGGGTTCCTAAAATCACCCTCAGGTTCGATCATTCCATCAGAAGTACTCAGTGAACTCACTGTTAGACTTCACAGTTACGGCTTATTCCAGGGCACGGATTCAGATTAAAATCAATGCAAGCAAGGGATGCGTAGGGCGAGACTGGGAGGGTTCCCGATGCAAAGCTCCCTTTGTGTCCTCCCCATGGGGGCAGCATGCATTACCCTCCTGGCATCGCACGTGACAGCACTCACTGAATATTGCCAACTGGGGAGGCTCCCTTGAGTTTCTACTGGAGCTTCATTGCAGAGGCATGACTGATGATTGATTGATTGCGTGGGTGGTTGAACTCAGTCTCCAGGACTCCTGAGACTGTGTGACCTTAAAACGTCCACCCTAAATCACAGGGCAGGTCTTTCTGGACTGGCGGCCGGTTCCCACCCTAAGCCTGTTGGGTGTAGCCATTCCCACACTAAGGTCCTTTGTAGTCAGAACTCTTCTCAGATATGACATAAATGACCCCCCAGAAGCCAAGGGCACAGACCAGATGTCTGTCAGCTACTCGTAAGCAGTAAGACCTGCTTGGACTAATGAGTGAACGTTCAAGGTGATCATTCGGCTGCAGGGCTGGCACCGTCCTATCTCTGTTCACTGCCACGTGTCAGATTCCAAGCACTTTGTAAATACCAGCTGTCATTTTATCTTCAAGGCAACCCTGCAATGCTGTGGGCTCTCTTTATCCCCTCTTTCTGTATGGGGACAGTGAGGGGGAGCAACTTGCCCACCCTCTCAGAGCTGGTGAGTGGTCGAGGCCAGGCAGCCTGGTTCGGAGGGCCTGCACTTGACCCCTGGCTGCTTGGGTTTTTTAACTTTGAAAACATTAATTAGTTGCTGCCTGACTTCAGTTGGCACACTCGGCACCCCCTGGTGCTCCTTTGGTAATTTCCGGCCCGTTGAAGAAGGAAGGACCACCCCGAGTCCACGGTCTTGGGCCCAGACCCAGCAGGACTGGAAGGAAGAGGCGCAGAGCCATAAAGTGGTCTGCAGGGAAGTTATTTTTCAATCAAGTTGGGCTTTGCCTCGCTAATCCATCTCCTTCATGGGGGCTGAGGGCAGAAAACTCATCTCCGCATAAAGAGACCCCAGGCCTGGCTCGGGTCCTTAGACCCAAGTTTAGAATCTGTGCCTGGAGCTATGAGAATAAGTAAAAGGAAGGGAATGTGTCTCAGAAAACTACAAGGCTCTGAGGAGCTCCAGCACTCCTACAAAAGAGACAGTTGAACAATGGGAAGAAGGGCTGTTCACCGCACAGTTCTCCCTGTGACCCTGCTTGCTCCCAGAATTTGAGCCAATCTTTTAAGACATTTAGAATATCAGTGTTGTGTGTGTGACCCTGAGCATAAAATTCCTTTCCATTTCTGAGCCTCAGTTTCCTCCGCTACAAAACAGAGATAATAATACCTATCTCTCAAGTGCCCAGAGCCATGCACAGAACTCAATAAATGCAGGTTCCTAGTTTTCACACTCAAGGGTATACAATGACCTTTTTGTTTCAGATGCTAGGTTCTCCTTGTTCTGTAACAAAATAATTGTATTTATACAATTGAAGACATTCAGAATCAGACAAGTAGGGAACAAATGTGTTTTAAAGAGTGCAAAGACCACTTGACTAGGAGACGAGTCCCTTTTACTACATCTCTGATTTTATAGGGTTGGCCGGTGAGAATATGGGATTCGATTCACAGCCAGAATGATTGGCTCCCATCCACAAAACGAATATCACATGCAGAGGCACAAAGCTTTCTCAGAATGCAGGATGGTGGGTGGTGGTTTTATCATCATCATCTAAGAACCAAGAAGATGGACGTTGCCTTTGGCCCTGCGACACCCACCCCCCATTACACACACACATGAGATCATTGAGTGCAGACGCCAAATGCATGTTCCATACCACATGGGAAATAAAAAGAGCACTCAGGAAATCCAGAGGTTAGAGGAGGTGATGTTTGGCTCCAGGTGGTCCCTGGAGCAGATTTCCTGTACTGTCGTTAAGAACCAGCCCTCTCCTAATACCTTTGCAAGATCTCCTAGTCCTTGCCACCTTTTCTAGGGCTTGTCCTTTCCATTCTCCTCCCCTCGGAGGTCCCACATGCAAACATGTAGCTTGTCATCTTGAGGCTTTGGGCCAGTCCCCCTATGTTTTTCAGAGTCCCCAAGCAATATACAGTATTCACGAGCCCTTGTTTATGCTTTAGTCACCTGCATTCGTTCATTCTTTGTACCTGAAGTAAGAGACAGGCTTCCTGACTTAACCGGGTGACCTCCAATAGAGTTAATCTGCAGGGTTTTAGAACCTGGATGACACGCTCTGTAGCTCTTCAGGATGTGTAATTGTTTTGCATTTCTTGCTTTTGGCTCAGCAGCCAATATTTATTAACACTGCATGGCTTTTAATGCAGAAGTTAGATGTGGGGCAACATAACAGAGGGAAGAACACATCCCGGAGAGCCTGTTGCCTGTGATTTGTCTGCAGAGCCATCTTATTTTGAATTGTTTTCCTCTCACTTCATGAGAGAATGGAGTTGGAAGAGTTTTGCAGATTGTAAAGTGCTATAGAATTGCAAGTACCCACAGGCATTTATGCATAAAATGCTTATTACTGAAGTATGTATAGCAGCAGGAAAAAAACATTGGAACTGGCTGAAATATCCAACAATTGGGATATGGTTGAGTAAGCATTCTGTTTACCGTCACACATGATGGGTTTGTAATAATACAAGGATGTCTATTTTATCTGTTAGGATTATGTTCAGCTGCAAGTAACAAAAACTTGACTTACAATGGCTTCATCAAAAAGGATTTATTGATCATATACAAATAAGCCCAGAGACAGACAGCCTGACCCAGTTCTGGGGCCCAGTAGGGCCATTCAGGAACCAGCTACTTCTGTTCACTGCTCAGTCATTCTTAGCAGTGGCAGTTGTGTAGTCCAGCTTTGCACCTTTGTTTCAGGAAGGCAGAAGATTAAAGGAATGGGAACAGGGACACACACCAGCGTTGTCTGCCCCTTTTTGAAAAGCATTCCTGGAACCCCCACTCCCTGAGTTCCATTCCCCCTTCCTTGGCCAAACTTTGTTACATGGCTACCTCTGACTGCAAGAAGGCTGGGAAATGCTTGTTTTTAAACCAGGAAGATTGCAAACTTGAAATTGGGATTCTGGGTGGGCAGATCACGAATTCGGGAGATCAAAACCATCCTGGCTCACACAGTGAAACCCTGTCTTTAATAAAAATGCAAAAACAAATTAGCTGGGCATGATGGCGTGAGCCTGTAGTCCTAGCTACTCAGGAGGCTGAGGCAGGAGAATTGCTTGAATCCAGAAGGCGGAGGATGCAGTGAGCCAAGATTGCACCACTACACTCCAGCCTGGGTGACAGAGGGAGACTCTGTCTCAAAAAAAAAAAAAAAAGAAATTGGGATTCTGTTAGTTAGAAAGAAGGGGAAAATGGATATTGGGGAGGCAACCAGCAGCATCTGTCTCCATCCACCCCATTAGCTTCCCGAGATATTTGTACATACCCTTTTCCAATACACAGACGTGGCTCACCTTCTTCCCAAGGGAGAGGACTACAAAGTTTCATTGTGTCATTGCAGCTGGGGTGCAAAGTCCAGGATTGGGCAGGACTATGCCAGTTTCCCACCAGGTTTGAATGTCTGGTTCCTTGTGGTAATAAACTAAAAGACATGCTATCTGCCCAACATGCAGTGATGAAGAGGAAGCAAGATAAATAGCAGTGACAACAGCTACCATTCAGGAGAGGCAAGAAAAGATATTGGGCAGGCAGCCAGCCATGTCCACTATGCAGCGTACCACACTGGTGCACACACAGTGTGGTCAAAATAGTGTTAAGCCATCAAAAATTCAACCAACATAGAAGGAAGAATGAAAGGAAATCATTTGTCGTAGAATAATTTAATCCATGTGGCTTTTTTTTCTGTTGTAATTTTCAATTTTGTTCTACCGTAGATACCCATTTGTTTTGTACAAAGAAAATGTCTTTGTCAAATATAGCATTTGTAAATATTTCCCCCAATTGGTATTGAAGAAAGAAGATCGGAAATGCTGCACTGTGTACAGGGTACATAGTAATTTTTCGTAAACAAAACATAACATTTTTATCAAATATATACCCATGGTAGAAAAAATATACAGGCAAGCTTATGATAAAAAGAAGTTGTTTCCTATTCCAGTTCCCCCCACTGCAGGCTTGTTTATGCAGGGAAGCCCTTGTATGGCATTTAGACTTTGAAGACAGGATTCTTCCCTTGCAGAAGGGAAGAACGGACTGAAATATTTGAAATTGCAAATAACCACCAAAAGCACGCATCGGTCTGCAGAGGAACCTTCCAAGGTGGCAGGCAGCATTGCAGGGGGTGGTGACGTAATTTGGAAGGACATGGAATACTTCTGCTAAT